>NC_030811.1:1522500-2722500 GCF_001704415.2 Capra hircus | reverse complement strand
GCGGGGGATGGCAGGTGTCGCGGCCGGGGGCCTGGGGTGCGACACTCCCCAAGTGCGGGGACCACCACCTGGGCACCCAGCCTGACCTTTGCGCGGAGCCATCAAAGGCGCCAAGGCTTCGTCAAAGGCTCCATGGTTCCCTCCCTCCCAGGTTCTGGAAAATCTGCGCCCCCGGGGTTCCAGCCTCCCCAAGCTGGAGGCGCCCTCTCTGGGGGTCCCACCCAACGTTTGAGCAGGTTCAGGAGGACAAGAAAGGTCAGGCTGGGTGGGACAGCGGCGCCAGGCCACACAGGAGCCTGTGGGTGCCCAGAGTGCCCCGCCTCCCACCCTCCTCCCTGGCCAGCCTTCCTCTAGCTTTACAGTGGAGGCCCAGGCTCAGGAGAATCGGGCTAGCTGTTCGGTCGGGATTTATTCCCGAACATTCTAGAGAGGCTGAAGATCCTCCTCGAGATTTGGCCGGAGGGTTTATGTAAGGAGTGGCGGTAGGGCTGTGTGAGTGCCACGGAATGTGTGTCTGGAAGGATCAGGGTGCGTGTCTGGGTGGGGCCCTAGACCTACCTAGCACACTTTCTCCCCATCCTGGGACAGCAGGGCAAGGGAGCCGGGCTGCCCTGCGTGCATCACCAGCTCGGTGCCAACTCCCAGGTCCTGCCCACAACTCCAGCCAGCCCACCTTCCCCGGCAAGCACTCCCTCTCCCAAATCTATGGAAAGTGATCCACTGGACAGGAGCCCATGTGGTCGGCAGAAGCACCCCCACTCCCAGACCAGGCTAATTCGGGGGCCAGCAGGGCTGGAGGCCGATGGCACACAGTGGGGGCATCGCCACCTGCCCTGGGGAGGCCTTGTTCCAGCTGCAGAGAGGAGGAAAGCTCGCCTGTTACCAAAGACTATGTATTTAGTTTTGGAACAAAATCTCCTGAACTAAGAAAAACAAAAAACCAACCAAGTGGGAGTGAAACACAGTCAGTGTTTCCCCTCAAGTGTCGATAGGCCACGGGGGAAACGTTAGGCCACAGGGGAAATGTTAGGCCACGGGAGAACAGAACTCCTGCCCAGCCTGCCTCCCCCAGCAAAGCGGAATCCTCTTGTGCTGGCCCACCCCACCCATCGAGTCCGTCACTGCTTAGACAAAACTTTAGGACTCAGGGCATCTGTGAAGTGTGAAACTTCAATAAATTAGAAAGCAGAAGCTGGGTTTCAAAGGCCACCACGCCTCCAAACATCGGCCACACCAACGGCCTTCTCCCTAAAAAGGGCCACGCTGCTCAAGCAAACAGACTGGAATGCGTATGTAACTTGGCTGGGACCCGTCCACAGCCCAAGGCAGCAAAGCTTTCACCATCATGTCACTCCTTACACTCTAGGCAGCAAAGGAGAATTGCCGCCACCACTTGGAGTTTTGCAAACCCTGTTTCCTGCATTCCCTGGGGTTTCTTTTGGAGAGCCTGTCGCCTAGACCTCTCCTCTGTGCCCACACCCTCCGCACCCCCAGGCCCTTCCCAGGGATTACTCTGCTCGGAATGCTTGCACTCAGGAGCCTCCTTCCGGGTCCTAAATCCCCTGGAAGACCCCTGGGGCTCACATGGCCTCTGTCTGGTCTCGGAGGACGCTGAGAATCTCTCAGCCGCCGGCCTCCCGGCGCGGAGACCTGACTCGAGGCCCGAGTCCAGATGCTCAGGCTTCCTTGCAGCCCTTTCAACCCTCCGAACACAGATTCATTTATTTATGTTTTTTAATGTAGTAAATGGACAGCTAAATGAATTGCAATTTGTAATTTTTATGGTTAATTTGAAATCTCGCTCTCGTTGGCTAATCCTGTTAGTTGGTAGCAAAACAAGGGGAAAGCCGTGTAGCAGCAGCAGTAATTCTGATAGGCATTTTATGTTAAATTACGGCCACCGGCTAGAACAAAAGGCGCGGCCGGACTTTCGGGCGGAGCAACCTCGGCGGGTCCGCGCGGCCTGCGGCAGACAGAGCGGAGCGCTCGGAGCGCGGAGCTCGAGCGCTCCCAGCCACACCGGTCCTACCCGACTTTGCAACGAAGAAGCGGCATTCGGCACCCGATTGTGTTTGTGAATAGCCTACGCGTCCCAAATCCGCGACCCGCGGTCTCAGAGCCTCCCCAGCCCCACACGAAGCGCGGGGCGTTTGGGGCGCGGAGGCCCAAGGGCGGGACGCACGCCAAGGCCCCTCTCCCCTCCCTCGTCGCCTCTCTCTTTCTCTCCTTTCTCTCTGCGTCTTGGTCTGTTCTTCGCGCGGGTCCCCACAGGAAGCGAACTGGGAACGCGGCTATTGGGGGGGCGACGTCCTTTCCCCCCCTCCCCGGTACCCCAGCCCCCGACTCGCCAAGCGCAAGCGCCCGCGCGGTTCGCTACCGAGACTGAAGCGAGGGGCGCGGGCGCCGGGGGCGGGACGCAGGGGGCGTCCCTGCGTCCGGGGGCGACGCCGCGGGCCCCAGCTCCTTCGGCGACCGGCGCGGGCCGGGTGGGGTCGGGCGAGCAGAGCGCGCGTGGTCGAGGGCGCTGGAGCGCGCGGCTCGGCATGTTCGCGCGTTGTAGCCCGTGCCGTGTTTCTTGTCCCTGGCGCCTGCTCGGTGCCATCCCAGTGAGTTTGATTGAAACGCGGCTGCAAGAAGGTTCGTCGAGCGGGGAACGCGGGTTGCCGGGCGGGAGGGGCGGGCGAGGGGGCCCGGAGCGGCTCCGGAGGGCGGCGGCCGGTCACCGCCGCGCGGCGCTGCTCGGGGACTGCTATTTTGAAACCGGGCTGCTGTCCCCTCCAGGGCGCAGGATGCAAGGGTCAAGTGTCACTTCCTCTGGCAGTCAATCTCCAATATTCCTTGTAATGTTTCTAAATGGACGAATTCATTACGCGAGGACGGGTGAATGGGGGAGAGGCCGCCAGCGCGCTCGGTCAATAGCGTCCGCTAATGGTTCATTTTGCACCGCGGAGCGCGGCCCCGTGGAACCCAAGGAAGAACCTGATCAATATTGTTTACTTCCTCGCCGCCACGGGCGTAAAGGTCACTTAGGGAAGGCGGGAGAGTGCAGGCACCCCGACAGGTCCTAATTGTCTCTCTTCTTTCCCCTGGACCCGCTGCCCCTTCGACCTCTTGCACCCTCGCCCGCCTTTCAAATGCAGTCTGCGGCTGCTGCGCCTGGAGGACCGGTCTGAACCGCGGACGCCTCGCACGGTGCCCGTGCACACGCGTCCCCGTGCACGCACAACGCGCCCACGCCCGGACCCACGTGTTGGCAGCCAACGCAGCTTGATTCAGCCAAATCTTACAGCCGCGTTTCAAGCAGTGTAGGGAACGGGGTCGCTTTTTACAGTACAGGGGCAGCTCTTAGCTTAGGCGAAGGCAGCGGGGATGGAACGCTAATAGGGGAGCTCTCTGTCTGCCCCCGCCCTGCTGTGTTTAACAGGCAGCATCAAGCAAAAGTGAAAGGGAGGTACCCCCTTGTCCCTTCCTTTGCCACCCGTTTCCATCACCAGCCCTACCAGGACAGGAGCGAGCCAGGAGTGGGAGCGCACAGGACTTGAGTCTCCAGTAAGATCCGGGGGAGAAGATTCAAAATAATGCTGGAAAGGGGAAGTCTGCCTTCTTCACTGTGTGCCAGCAAGGGCTCCCCCAAGGCGGTCCTAGATGTCAGAGAGAGGGAAGCTTCTCTTGGAACATTTAAAATGGTGCTGGCTACAGAGTACGTTCTTGAACGAATTACCTGATGACCTGCTAAATCCCTGAGTTTGGTGAAAAGGAGCGACCCCTAGAAGCCCTGCCATCCCTGTGCACCTTGGAGACCTGAAAGCTGTGTCTCCCTTTCCTTTCCGCCCTGGGGTGGAGGGGGCTTCGTGGACTCAAGCTGCCTGCCGGGAGACCACAGATGGTTGTATTCGACCAGCTAGAACCTACGTAGCTCTGGTTATACATGGCCAGCTTCTCTGCCTGTGCGTCATGCAGGGGACACGTGGATGCCGTAAAGGGCAGACTCCACGTGAACCCTGCTTGGCTGAAAAGAGAGGTAGGCAGTTCAGGTCACTCTAGGAGGTGCAAGGGGCGTTAATCAGGAGAGTTAACACCTGGTCTAGGGCAAGAGAGGGCCCTTAGTGTGTGTTCCACAAGAAAGGAAAACGAGCTTCCCCTCGAAGAGGTAGGCAGGCGGCATCTTTGTTTCCTTAAGAATTGGAGGATAAAGCAGAGACCAGGTAAATAGCTCCCGGTTAAGGCTGTTACTACGTGACTGGTGTGAGCCTAATACCCATCTCCCCAAGCATTAGATGCGTCTGTTTCCCAAAAGGGCCCTTTAAAAATCAGATATGAAGATGTGGGAACACTGATTCTTTATGATGGATCCTGCCTTGGTTTACGGTCAGACGGCACCTCTTCCATCAGACGCAGGATGTTAGTTTGAGCAGGGTTTTTAAACTGTTTGCAATTTGATTAGCGTGGAAACACCCCTCCGCAGAGAAGACAGTTCTCTGTGGTTCCATTCCCAACGATGTCCAGGTCAGATGTGAGGTTATTTCCAAATCTGTTCATATTCTCTGTCACTTAGTTGCGCTCAGTGAAGAGCGATTTGCTAACTGAAGAAAGTGACATGTATAAATAGGTAAATGAAAAAAATGCAACACAGCTAAAATATTTGGCAAATTAAACCCTGAAATTCTTTACAAAATTCCAAATTTACTGATCCAATCTTCTGTTATAATGTTGAAAAGGACAACTGTTAAGAGGACTTTGGTGCCAATATTTTCTGTGAAGTAAGCCCTTTTACAATTTCCTACAAAATACATTTTTCTACTTAAACTGCTCTATAATCAAGCTACTCAAATAATAATATGAATGCTGTGTCCTCTGTGTCCTGCCTCCTGGACCAAAGTACCCTGAGGTCAAGCACTTGCTCTTTATTTGTACATATTAAAATTTCTTCCAAGAGTGGAGTTTTCAAGCACAATGTGTCTGGGCAGGAAGCAAATGCTGTTTTAAGGGAGGGTTCTAATAACAAGTCCATTTATGCATGCATATTAGAGCAGAAAGAATCATTTCTGTTAGTTAACATGTTTGAGCCAGAAAATTAAAAACAAATATTTAACTTCTCGATTTGGAATTTGGGCTGGCATTTGACTGTGAAACTTTTACAGTGCATACCCGATGAGTTAAAGTCTTTACAAACGGAATAAAACTGCTTTCAAAAAATAAGTTTTAATAAACTGTAGGGTAAATAAAATGCATGGAGACGCCCAGGGAGAGAACTGATGTATGTGAACTTGGCCAGGAGACAGCTTTTGGACTCTGCTCAATTCAAGGGGTGAAGACACCCAATGAAGCTATATTTAGAGAAGACTAATATGAAGTAAGTATATATACTTAAACACATTAATAGATTTTGCTTTGTTCTCTTCAAACCTACTGTACAGCAGTCCAGTGGAAATGAATTTGCCTTCCCCATCTCTCATCACTGGAGTGGCAGGTTTCCAAAGCTCCCCGTCTCTCCCTTTCAGATTGGGGTTCCCCACCTGATACAGGGGTCTGTGGTTGTGCAAGGACTTAATCTCTCTAAGCGGGCCTGCAGCGGGAAGAAGGGCTCGTTCAGTGCCCATCTTCCAGGCTTGCAAAGGAAGTGTCAACCCTGCAGACCCAACGTGGTCTCTCTCTAGCGCCCACAAACCTGACCAGGGGTTCCTAAAACCTGGCTTTACTGACCTCCTTGGCGCTGGGGCTGGATTCTTGCCAGCATCCTCCTCGTATTTCCCCTAGGCTTTGCAAGCATGTCATGTCTCCAAAACCCCTCTCCGAACAAAAACAAAACCCCTCGGAGCTCAGCCTCAGGCCTGAACCGTGGCTTGGGCAGCCATGCTCCTCGAGGGCCTTTGCCAAGGAGAGCCTCTGCAGCACCTAAAAGCCCCAACCCTGCAGTCAGCAAGCTCCCAGAGCCCAGAAGCAGAGTGAGTTCGAGGTCGCCAGTCCCAAGGCCAACAAAGGCACAAAGGCCAAGGGCCTGCCCACCTCTCCAGCGGTGGTGGTGGTGGGGTTATTATCTGCAGTATCTGTGGGCTGGAGATGGAGAGGCAGGGGGTGCAGGCCCAGGTCCTGAAGGGAGTCTGGGCTGTCCTCTTTCTCCCTGGAGGATGCTCCATCTTTACTTTTAATTTCCAGATAAAGCAACAGTGCTGCTAGTAGGAAGGAGGACAATATCCCCCTAATAAATACATCCACTGGTTATAAACCAGCTGGCAAAACCAAAAACCAGCAGAGGGATCCGAATCCCAAGCTCAAAGACGGGTGTGCGAGCGAGTGTGCGCGCTGATGCTTCCTGCATATCCGTCAACACACAACAGCTCTACAACTCTCCTTCTGTCCTTTTCTGCACGAACATTTGTGCAACGTGTTCCAGTCCGGGAACCATAAGCTCAAAGCTTCAGCACCACGAGGCAGAAGAGGAGCGTGGGGAGGAGGGGAGTGGACCACACCTCCTCCTGCCACATCTGGCTGGGTACTGGAGCCGACAGCTGGGAAAATGGAAACCTCACTTACAGGTATGGGCTTTGCAGCCTAAAGATCACGAGAGAGAGGAGGAGGCAAAAAGGTCCAGACTCTCCAGGCCTTTAGAACCGTCTGCCGTCGAATGGAAATAAATAACTTTAAAAGTGTAGGTACTGGATAACCAGAGCAGAGTTTGGACTCAAAAGGTGGTGAGTCTTATTCCCACCTAAGATAAAATTACGGGTCCTGGACCTCGGCGGCCTCCGCAGTGAGCTAGGTTATTGATCAGTTGGAGAAGAGGCATTCGTGCGTGAATCCGCCGATGGAATCGGCAAGATCTGGCTTTGCAAAAGCTCATTCCTTCTCACATACACACACATCTGCATTCAACCCCCAAAAGAGGCAGACATCTTTAAAAACCTGAACAAAACAAACCCAGACTCTCTTTTCACTAATCAAAATGGAATTATAGACTTCTTGGGTTTACTAAACGCATCACCCAGAGAACACTATAGAAACACACCATCAGGAATTCTCCAGCTTAGCTGCGGAAAGCCCCCAGGTAACAAGGCAGGTCAGAGCCAGCACTCAGACAGAACAAACTTCTCCGTCACTTCTGCAGAGCTGATGGGAGCCCAGAGTTCCGGCCCTGCCTAGTTCTCTTGGGGACCCTGCTCTGTCTCTGGAAATTCACGTTCCCAAACCATGCCCTACCACATACGACAAGTCTGAAATGGAGGCAGAAATCCTGTGACTGTCCCGGCCTCCTCCAAAGGGGGAAGCGCTCAGCAAGCAGAACTTTCTTTTCCTTTGGCCTTGAGTTTTCTCAAACACGTTTCCCTCTCAGCCAGAACTTCGAAAGCCTTTGGGGTGGACTCCTTCCCTTCTCACTTTCTGTCTGCAGTTCATCTTGGAAAGGACCTTCAAAAACAGTGGCAGAGGCAGCAACTTCCTTGGGACTATCCAAGGAACTGCAGCCCCCTGCCAAGTTTATTGCTAGCGACCTGCAAACTGAAACAAGGATAAATGCCCCCTTGCCTTGCCCCAAAGAATTGCATTAATTTAGGACAGACGGAGGAGCCTGATTAACAAATGAAGACTAAATCGGCACGTGGCAAAATGCAGGGCCGATCTGTCTTTCCAGTAGTACAAACAACCCGTCTTTGCCATCAAACTCTCTGCTCCCCTGGCTTCGTGATCGCCAGTCCCTGCTCATAAGTGTTTAAACCCCAACTTAGGGTATTTAAAAAGTGGCTGGGCCAGCAGGCATCTCCCCGGTTGCCTGAGGGGACGGAGCCGGCAGGCAGACGCTCTGCTGCAGCGCGAGGGGGTGTCCTTCCATCAAAGCAACGCCAGGGGGCAAGAGGCGTTAACAAAGAGCCGTCGTCGGCACTCTGCCTTTATCTGCCCGAGCGTGTCACACTCTACAGGGCGAAATGTCATTTTGCAAGGTTATACGTTTCCAATTCCACACAGAGCCTTATCGCTCATCGTCTACCTCTTGGGCACAAACAAACAGCCTCTTTAAATAAAACCAGGGAAGGGAAACATATACCTTTGTAGAATTAAAAACTGTACAGGAACGCCAAAATGTATCGAACCTTGCTGTTAATCCGACTTACCTTGCTGATACTTTTCCCTAATCCTATTTTCTCCTCTCGTTAGCATGATTCTGGAAGGCCTGTTTTGTTCTTCCAGAGGACAGCTTCCCCGGACAGAGGGCGGAGGGCCACGCGGAGGCCCAGCCGGCTGGACGTCCGAAAGCGGAGCCTGCTCAGCGAGACAGAAAGCAAACGAAATCACTCAAGGGAAACTTGGCTGGAGACAAAACAGATTCAATTTCCCGACTCCTCTGCTTTCTCTCCCGAATTATTTGCTTTCGCAGAGGCACATTAAACAAATGAAACACTAAAAATGGAAGCTCCTCTGCTCCCTGGCTCAGAAAAGTGTGTGTGTTTTTAAAAGGATATAGTAGTAATAATAACAAAAATGAGAGGAAAACAATAGCACTCTAGCTCTTTAAAATAAACTCATTTTGTCACCTACAGTAACAAATGTCACCTAGACCTTGACAAAAATGTCATCTTGCCGGGCAGTGCAGACAATGGGAGCTTGTGCTAATGGCTTCGGCTTTGCTAATAGTCCCGGAAGCTTCCACAGTGCTTGTTTGAGCATCTTTTCACACCTTCACCTTGCAGCCCCTGGCGACGCTGACTCCATCAGCCCGGCCCCCAGTGCAGTTGTGTCTTGAGAAAGGGACTTGGTCTGAAGGGCTCTGAAGGGGGCCTCAGAGGAAATCCGGGGGCCAAGGAGTCAAATTTTGTTATCTCCTTTTTGGATTTTGTTTCTCCTGCCCACCCTGCCCTCCCCCTTCCTACCCCCCACTCCCGGTATCGTTTCTCTTTGAAATGTCATGAACTTGGCGCTTTCAGACCAAACCGCTGGGCTCAGGCCCCAGACAATAGGATTGTCAGAGGGCCAGCGCTGAGCTTTTTCTGCGTGTTCACCGAGCGTTAAGCCTTTATCCCACAAAACGGCTGTCTGACCAGGTCAGACAAAAGCCAGCTTCCATCTTCCGCCTCCAGGGGATCTGGGCAAAGCCAGGCGGACAGGACTGTGCTGCTCGGGGCAGGGCAGGGAGGGGGCGTCGGCGCGCGGGCCCCAGCGCCCCCACCCCCGCCCCGCGCCCGAGGGCGGAGGCCAGCCTCGGTCAGTCCTACCAGCCCTCGTCTCCGCGGGCACCGGCTTTTCGCTTTCCCTGCCCGAGGCTCCGGGGTCCCAACTCCGGCCCCTGCCTTCCGCCCGCTCGCGGGATTGGAGGTGGACCGGCAGAGCTCTCTGCGGCCGCGGCCCCTCCCTTCCCGGGGCCCTGCGCGGGGAGGCCTGTGGATCCTTCCTCTGCACCCCAAGGGCCAGTGCCTGCGGTCCCCCCCCCCGGACCTGGCCTCTGAGGGCCAGTGCGATGCGCGGGGCGCTTGTGCAAGTGGGCCTGTGTTTCTGCGCGCGTGTGTGTGCACGTGTGCGTGTGTGCAAGGGGCGGGAGGCGAGCCCAGGGGAAGGCTGACTCGGACATCGGCTCTCAGAGGGGAAGGAAGCCCCACCCCCCTGCTTCCAGAAAGAGCGCCTGCGGTGAGTGTGGGGGCGACACTCCTTTTCCGGCCCTGGCCCGTGGTCGCCCCTGCTGGCGAGTCCGGGCGGGCGGTGGGTGGGGGCCGACACCCTGCCGCAGCCCCGAGGAGCCCGGAGCAAGCCCGGGGACCACCCGGCGGACACTGTTTGGTCTCGGCTCGCGGTCGGATATCCAAGGCCGCCGAAGCGAGTGTATGGGGCAGACCCGGGCCGGAGTCACAACGGGGACGCGCCCCGGGAGCCCGCAGCCACCACGCGGGCGCCTCGGAGCGCGGGTGAGCCGGCGGGAACCGCGGGCGGCAGGCGGGAGGCTCAAGGCGGTCCAGTACGTGTTCCGGGCAGCAAGGAGGCAGGGCCTGGCCGGCTTCCCCGCTCCTTCACCAGGGCCTTGAGTTTTTGGTGATGGGCCGGGGGCTGGATGCAGGGAGCGAGAGGCGGGAGTTAAGACCACCCGCCCCCACCTGCAGACCTACTTGGATTCAGGCTCTCATCCTAAAGCCTCTTCAGTAGGTCTGGGAAAGAGAGGCCCGCGGGCTTCCTGTAGGGGGTGGCGGAGGAGCAGCGGGGCTGGGACATGGAGGGCCCCAGGCCGGAGGTGGGGACAGGTGGGAGGATGGGCTGGGGACCTGGTGGGAGGGGGCAGGGGTGGCCATGAAGGAGCTGGAGAAAGAAAGGGGCAGAGGAACAGGCAGGAGGGACCCGCTCCTGGGGATGCCCAGCTGTCACCAACCACCTGAGCGTGACCCTGAATGTGACCCAGTGCCTCTTGGTGTGACCTTGAGCAGGTCTCATCCAGGAAAACCCTGAGTGTGTGGTCACTTCTCAAGTTGCTTCCGGCGGGAATATTTTGTTTCCTGTGCAAAGTCAACCCGCCAGGAAAGACTAGTGCAAACATTTTGCTTACACCCCATCGCTGGAGTGGTGGGGTCCCGGAACGTTCCCAGAGGCCTCAGATACCCACGTCGGGGATGGACCACCTAGCGTGACCTGGTGTGGGGGAGGGGCTCGTATAAGAGATGACGGGAGTGTAGCTAAATCAAAACAGAAGTATTTCTCCAAGTGAAACAAATCAGGGAGAGTGGGCACAGGCTGGAGGGGAGGCGAGAGGGTCAGTGGGGATCCTGGGGCCATCCCTTTGGTGGAGTGGTCCTGGCCGGGCCAGACTGGGCAGGTGAGTTGTAGGGCCGCATGAAAATAAAGATATACTTTGTCCCAAGCTCCTTCCGTTCCCACCCTGGAGGCCGAGGCCCTCTCACTGTCTGGCTGAGCGGCTGGTTTCATTTGGGGAGGGAGTACCCCAGCGCTGTTCTCAAATCTCTCAGGCTTCAATGTCTTCCAGGCTGGGATGGGGAGGGGGCCAGGGGTCACATGAGTGCCAGCCAGTCCAGGGGCAGCAAACGGCCACTGGCTTATTCTGAGCCTCTTCTGTGTCCCAGACACCCACTGAGGGCTAGGGAGGCCAAGAGGGCAAGGGTCATCTTCCAGGGGCTCACACCTGCCCTGCTTCCCAAGAGGGACCCCCCAGGTGGGGGCTCTGGCCTCAGCCCTCTCTACCCTGGTGCCCTTGCTGGGCTGCGCCTGGCTGTCACACGGGGTTATGAACTTGGGCACCTCTAAAAGGTCCCCCGCCTCCGTCCGCCTCCATGCACAGCCTCCTGGCAGGTATTGGGGTTGCTGGAGCTGGCCTGCACAGCCTTCCCTGGCCTCCCCGCGGTTCCGTCCAGTGGCACTTTACCCATCTCTGACAGCTTCCTGGGGCGACCGTGGCAAAGCCCCACGAACCGGATGACTTGGGACCACAGACAAGAAGTTCTGGAGCTGGGCGTCTGAGAGCCTCTTCCAGGGCCTGGTGTGCCCATTGGCTCCAGTGCAGCTTGGCCTGCGGGTACAGCACCCCCAGACCGGCTGCCTTCTCCCACTGAGCCTCCGAGAATCATTTCCCCTCTGTGCTCTGCTCCTCTCGGGCCTGAGGGTGGACCCTGGGGGCCCCTGAGAGTGGACTGTGAGTCCCGAAAGGCCATGAGGCCCTGGCAGCACAGGGTGGGCGTCCTGGCGGCCCCCTCGTGGCTCCCAGGGAGCAGGCTGGCCTCCTCCTTGGCCCCCTGTCCTCCAGGAGACCTAGGGTGCTCCAGCCACCTTTGTCCCTGGAGCCATCGCCCCAGCCCCTGGTCCCTTGGGAGCTGGCATCCAGGGGGCGCCGGGACTACACGTGGCAGCCAAGGCTTGCAGCCCCCACGAGGCATCTGTGATGAAACAGCTCACCCCGGGGAGCGGCGGGGCCCTGTGGCCCCCTTGAAAGCAAGGGGTCCTCGGGAACTCACAGCTGTGTCCTCGGCAGCAGCTCCACGGAGTCCGGAGACTTACAGCCAGGACCTCTGGCCGGTGGGGGGGCAGGCACTGGACTCGGGGACTCTACTCCACACCTCTCGTCACATCTGTGATGTTTGACAGGCCCCTTGGCCCCCGCGGGTAGGCCTCCTCCCGGAAACGGAAAAGCCATCCTCTGTCCCACACATCCAGCAGGCTGCACACACGAAATAAGACACGGGAGTGAGCAGCAAGGTCTTCCCGTGGAGCACGGGGAGCTATATTCAATATGCTGCGATAAACCACGGTGGGGAAGAATATGAAGCGCATGAGTATAGATTTGCCGTAACTGGATCCCGGCTGGATGGCAGAAGTTAACACACCATCGTCAATCAACTAGACTTCAATTTTAAAAAAATATTAAAACCTAAAATAAACCTGGACACAGGATATCCGGTTTTGTGCACCAAGCTCAGGCCTCTGGATTCCAGCACCTTCTGGCTGCGTGCAGAGCCCCCAGGGAGCATATTAAAGCCCTTCTGGTGATTCTAAGCAGCGCCAAGGTGGAGACCCACTGGCTTACCTTTGGGGTCTCTTCCCCCTAAGCCTGCCCCTGCTAGCTAGTCCCTGGCAGAAGCACCCAGGTAGCCACCTTCCCTCAAAGCCCTGGGAGCAGGAGTACGCCTGGGGGGGCCAGGCTGGGGGCCTGGCGGGGGCGAGTCACCTGTGAGCCATGCCTCTCACTTCCAGAGAGACTGTCAGGTTTTGTGTTTTTTTTAACTGTCAAAACGTCCTGAACACAGAGGTCTCTTTCAGTTCGGAATCTGTATCATAAAACAAAGCTAGACGCCTCCCTGAGAAGGCCTCTTCTGGGTACTATTCCCCAACCGGCTCCCCATCCAGGCTGGGAAGGGCCCCGCCCCAGGCTTCCATAGCACCAAGACCGAGATCTGTCGGGGTGTGCACCCCAGGGTGCCGTGGCACTGTGTTTCCCGGCCTGTCCTGACACCGAACCTCGCTCCTCCTGTATCCCCAGGTTGACAGAGCCTTTCACAGGCATGCCTGCGTAGCTGTCTAATTAATGCAAGTGCAAGCATCTCTGGGCCTCCCAGGTGGCTCAGCTGGTAAAGAATCCGCCTGCCATGAGGGAGACCTGGGTTCGATCCCTGGGTTGGGAGGATCCCCTGGAGAAGGGAAAGGCCACCCATGCCAGTGTTCTGGCCTGGAGAATTCCAAGGACTGTATAGTCCCTGGAGTTGCAAAGAGTCGGACACAAACGAGCAGCTTTCACTTTCACAAGTATCTCTACCACCTCTTTGTCCGTGGGAATAGAAGGGGCATTTTACTGATTTAAGCCCCTTTGCCTGGAAATTGTGTCCCAAGAAGACAGGACTTATGGTAGCGTAAATTCAAACATTTCTTTTTCTACCCTAATCTCTGGTGTACAGGGAAAAGAATGTCTTGTTGCCATATGGAAGGAGATGACGCAGATTAAAACCTGGACAAGCAGTCCCCAACCCAGAAAATTCAGGGTTCCAGCCTGCGTGTGCTGTAGTTCACATCCTGCCTGGGCAGGGTGGTGTTGCAGAGGGCATGCAGGTAGACCAGGTGGCTGTGGCGGCTCTGTAGCCAGAACTTCTGCACCCCTGGTAAATGATATACGAGGTCAGTGGCTGGAGTAAAAGTGAGACTCGGCCCCCAACTACGGGTCGATGCCTCAGGCCAAGGAAGCATTCTGACCTCAGATGGAGCCCCTTCACCTCCCAAAGAGCCTGCTGCTTCCTCCAGCCTGTGGAGGAAGCAGATGCCCTTCCCTGCCAGCCCATCGTTTCCCCGACCTTGTGCACAGGTGGAATTGTAGGGTCAGTGAGGCTTGTCCCCGCACAGCAGAATTCTGAGTGAGTGCTTGTCCAGAGCTGAGACGCTGCCACGTCATTCAGACGCTCAGGCAGCAGGTACCGGGAACCAGCGCGGTCCCACGCACACTCCGTGGATCAGTTCACATGGTCCTCGTGGCAAGTCTGTGATGGTGGCATTTTCATCACTCCCCGCTTTCTAGAGCGGGAGGCAGGTGTGTGGGGGTTAAACGGCACCAGGCCAGTGCCTGCAGGAGCGTCAGCTCTGCTGTTGGGAATGAGGGGTTATCACAAGCCCCTGCCCAGGCTTTGATGTCTGGACGGACCTCTCAGCTTGACTCAGTGGCCACCCCTTCCCCCTCCTCCCGACTCAGACCGGACACTGGAGTTCCTCTGGTGGGGTGTCTGCACAGAGTGTGTGGGTCAAGGCGGATCCACCTGGCCAGCACAGGACGTTCTGCAGAGCTCGGGGAGTGTGCCAGAAGGGGCTGGGCTGCTTTGCCTGATCCATGTGTGGAAGGGGCGTTTCCCCTCTTCACGCAGTCTCTCAGGCAGGCTGTTCTGTCATCACAGAACGAGGCTACAAAAGCCAGCTCCGTGGGTTGTTAGATGCCTCAATGGGAAAATGGAAGCGACTTTGAAGAGTGTTAAGCGGTGTCCAAAGGCAGCCACTTGCCATCGTCACGGCATGTCATCTTGGAGGCGTCCTCACCAAAGAGCGGACGACCTGGGGCAGGGGTTCTGGTTTCTTGGACCAGAGCGCTCAGCCTTCCATCCCAGCGTGGGGAAGACAGAGTTGGTGTGTGGGTCACACCGTTGGGCGTCAGCCTGTCAAAGCCTTTCGAGTTTTCTGGCCTGTCCAAGGGCGTTTAAAGTTAGCTTACTTTAAGGGTTCTTTTGGGCTTCCCAGGTGCGCTAGTGATAAAGAACCCACCTGGCAATGCAGGAGACATAAGAGACCTGGGTTTGCTCCCTGGATTGGGAAGATCCCCTGGAGGAGGGCATGGCAATCCACTCCAGCATTCTTGCCTGGAGAATCCCCATGGACAGAGGAGCCTGGCGGGCTATGGTCCACGGGATCACAAAGAGCTGGACAAGACTGAAGTGACTTAGTGCACCGCACAAGGTCTCTTGTGGGAAAAACTGTTTGGCATTTTTAATTTGGAGATGGGGTTGTGGATATACCGTCATCAGAGCGTGAGTGCCATGGGGCTGTTGTGCTAAAAGTGGTCAATTAAACTCCATTTCATCTGTTCTTTCCTTCAGTTCCCCTGTGTATAAAAAGCAATGCATTTTTTTCTTTTCTTTTTTTGCGGCAAGGCATGGGGGAATCTGAGTTCCCTGACCAGGAATCGAACCCTCGTCCCTGCATTGGAAGCGTGGGGTCTTAACCACTGGCCACCAGGGAAGTCCCAGTGGCACATTCTTGCTGGGGATGCAGTCATGGTCATGGAAAAGCCTTTGGCCTAAGATTCCTGGGGCCACAGGACCACTGGATAAAGGAGTGTTGGGAGGAGGCAATCTGAACTGTGAGTCAGAACAAGATGAAAAGGACAGTTAGCTCTAGGAGGGAGAAATTCAGACTGGAGGGGAACATAAGGTCCAGCCCCAGGGTCTTCCCCCTCTGATGAAAGGTCAGACACTCCTCCAAAGCCACAGTTTCTCAAAGAAGAAACCGAAGTTCCGAGTGGTCCCGTGATACCTCAGACTGCCCAGGTCGCGGGGCCAGTGCAGGGGCCTGAAGCCAGGCCACCTTCTCCCTGGGTCAGGTGAGAGCGGGGTTGGGGTCGCCCTACAACCCTGCAAGGCAATGCGAGGAATCCCAGGCCTGAAGGTCAGGTCCTGGTTGAGGTGCCCAGCCAGCAAGGCGTGGAGGCAGAATTTTAGCCCTATGTCTTGGGGCCAAAGCCTGTCAACGCTCCGTGATTCTGCCGAGTCGACCTTTGGTCCCGGTGCAGCCCCCAGCAAGGAGGCTCATGGTGACGCCCTTCTCCTGAGTAGAAGGAACCACCCCCAATACGCAGGAGGGTCCAGAGGCCAGTCAGCGCTATCCCCCCGCCCAGCAGCGGGACCTTGAGCTGTCTGTGCTGGGGCGGGGGTAGGAGGGTGGGAAGGGGGCTGCTTCCAGGAACATGAATGTGACGCTTGCCTCAGTACTTGGTCTGAGATCAGGGAAGGATTCTGGCAGGAAAGGACATGAGAACCAGGCGCCGGGTCATTAAAGGTGCTACCAGGGTGATCAGGTGGATACGGGCCAGTTCTGGCCAAGGAGCAGCCTCGGGGAGGCCGGGAGGAGGTGAGCGTGGCCTGCAGGTGCTCCTGGAGGAGGTGCTCCTTGGCTGAAGTCAGCATGGACCGGTGGCTTGGGAGCCACCCATGGAGAGGGCCTGTGAAAAGGGGGTGCGTGCCAAGTCGCTCAGTTGTGCCCAACTCTTTGCGACCCCATGGACTGTAGCCCACCAGGCTCCTCTGTCCGTGGGATTCTCCAGGCAAGAAGACTGGAATGGGTTGCCATGCCCTCCTCCAGGGGATCTTCCCGACCCAGGGATCGAACCTGCGTCTCTTACACATCCTGCATTGGCAGGCAGGTTCTTGACCATTAGCGCCACCTGGGAAGCTGTGAAAGGGTGCGCTTCACCCCAAAGATAACAGGTTGTCTGTGAACGACTTTGAGTTAATCATCAGATGGCAGGAAGTGCCAGCCCCTTCCTAAGGGGGAAACAGAGAAGCGTGGTGAGTCGTGGGTTCAGTGTCGGGAGCCCAGGTGACGGTACAGATGGTGTGCCAGGGAGCCGTCACCACCAGCAGCCCGAACCGCAAGGGCGGGGCGGGGGAACAGGCGGTGGCCCTCGGGGACCCTGCAGACACCTCTCACTCTCCTCCACCTCTGGCTTCTGCCGGTCCTCTCTGCCCGAGCCCACCCGGACCCCAGGCCGAGGAGCTCGCTGGCTGTCCAGAATGTCCATCCCGGGCTGAGAGCAGGTGGAGGAGGGCGCAGGGTGCAGAGCAGGGCGAACCACGATTTTCATTCCCCCGACCCCTGCCCCCATGATGGGGAAGTCTTTGCACACCTCGGCCCCCATCATGGAAAGGGAGGAAAGTCCTGGGTCACTTACTTACTGGCTGTGGGAATGACTGTTCTGCAAACCCAACCCTTCAGTGACTCATGCAAAGATAACAGTCCAGAGCTGGGCCCCCTGGGGGGGGTCTTGTCCCCCGTGTTCCCCCTCCCTTTCCCTGTGCATGGCACTGTCCCCTTCCCCCCGGTCACCCCCGGTGCTGGTGGAGAGGCAGGCTGGAAGCTCCAAGACACGCTCCGTGTGTTGTTCTGCACTCGGGGTGGGGGGCGCCCCGTGTTCAGTGGAGGGGACACACGTCTCTGAGGGTCGTCACGCTGAAGTCATCACCCCCACCCCCCGCCATCAGCCTCCAAGGGGACCTGATGCTCTGAGCCGAGCCAGGGAGACCCGGACTCCAATCCTGCCTGGGAAGCTCCTTCCGAGTGTTTCTCCCGCGGAACGAGAAGGGGACTCTTACAGACATGCTTGGCTTACGCTCAGGAATCTGGTCCTGGAGCCCACAGTGCTCGGCGGTCACCAGCTCTGTGATGTGGACAGAGAGGCCGAGGACGGGTGGATGGACAGACGCCAGGCTGCCTCACTCGGGTCGGGAGTCCACTCTGGGACCCAGCACGGAGGCGGTGGGGCCAGGGGTCCCTCTCCACGGGAGTGAACTCCAAACCAAAACACACTCAATGTTATTTCTTGCAAACAGGGAGAGTCTCTTCCCAAATTGTGCCTGTGTGAGTGGGGAAAAGCATTAACCGTACAAACTCACAGGATGGTGGTTCTCGGAAAACATGGCGGAATTGAAAAGAGGAAAGCAGGTATTTTGCAGTTTTATTTTTAAAAAAGAAACAGCTGTGACAGCCCCTGTGTGCGAGGGCAGAGGGCTGACCTGCAGGCTGGCAGGCCGCGCGAGCTCCCCGTCCCCACCAGGGAGGACCCTCGGCAGCCAGAGCCTTTAGGATGTCAGAGAACCACTTTCGGTATGCAGGGCCCGAGACGGACGCCACGGGATTAGTCCACGCTCCTCACAGGCACAGGTTCCAAAGCTGCCCACGGTGTTCAGAGAAAAGCAGCCAGTGAGGCCTGAGGAAGCGGCCTGCCTGCAGCCTGGGGTCGGCGTTTACAGACCAGACAGATGGGAATCTATGAGTCACCCAGGAAACCAGGTGTCTGCGTGCCTGCGCTTCCATCTCCGCATCTTCGGGGCGGACGGCTGCGGGACTGAAACGTTTTGGGTTTTTTGGTTTTGTTTGGTTTGGCTTCAGGAACTGGGCTTCAGAAATTAGGCTGGACTTTGGCTTCCCTGGTGGCTCAGAGGTTAAAGCGTCTGCCTGCAGTGCAGGAGAGCTGTGTTCGATCCCTGGGTTGGGAAGATCCCCTGGAGAAGGAAATGGCAACCCACTCCAGTATTCTTGCCTGAAGAATCCCATGGACAGAGGAGCCTGGTGGGCTAAAGATCATGGGGTCCCAAAGAGTTGGACATGACTGAGCGACTTCAATTTCACTTTCACTTTGGCTGGAAGAAAAATGAAAATCCGATTTTTAATGAGTGATGCTGTCTTTAGAATCTCCATTCTGAGCCCATCGCCCTAGCCGAGCGAGAGTGCGTTTTCCTTCCGTGTCAAGGTTACCGCTTTACTCAGAAAGCCAAGCACTGCCCTCAGAGACTTCCAGGCCGCCTTCTCCACGTGTTACCAGAGGCCTCCGGGGGCACCCAGCCCCCGTGTGCCTGGGACGAGGCAGAAGCCTCGGTTTTGTGCAGGCTGGGTTTGAAATGTGTGCTCCAGGCTGGCTTTTGGGAAGGCCCGGTTTCACTTTCAGAAGATCTCGGGCTGAGCCGAAACTGCAGCCCTGAAGGAGCCCCCGGTGGCTCTTTCCACGCTGGACGCCCTGGCAGGACTGGAGGGGGCGGCCTGGCTCTCACTGCCCTGGTGACGGAGCCTGGCCATGATCACCGAGACCCAGGGCGTCCGGACCAGCGGGGCCTGCTTCTGCCCTCAGCCTGGAAGCCCACCCTCTCGGTCCCCACACTGCGGCCCCTTCTCAAGTCATCTTCTGGGAACGGCGGCAGACTGGGATGGGGGTCTGGGGAGACAGGCGGGTTCTGGAGCGGCTGTTGCCCCCAACAAACGTCCTTTTCTGTAGTGAGTGTTTTGCTCTGGCGAATCGGGGCGTGAGGGCCTGATGCTCCCCACCCCCAAGAGCCAGCCCCGAGGAGCGAGGAGCGCTTGTCCGAGGGTGTGGACCACGAGGACCGACCCACAGCCCCACCGAGGACGTAGCTGCCCACCCAGTCTCTCCTTTCTCCCCAGACACCGCCCGGCTGCCTCTCTGAATGCTTTGCTCCTCCGACTGCTGTTTCGAACGTACGATATTAGATTTTAGCTCGACGAGAGAAATGACCCCTGCTTGAGGAGCGGCTCATGATGGCAGTAATTGAGCAGCAAGGGTCCCGGGGTGACTGCGGCCAGGTGGAGGGCCTGGGGCAGCCGCTCAGGGTCCCTACGGTCCTGGGGGCCCACGTGCGTGATGAAAACCCTCCTGGAAGGGAGTCCCGCTCAGCTGTGCTTTTAATATCCGCCTTAACACGGTTATGCTTTTAATATATGTCTTAACACGGAAAAGAGCGCTGGGGCTGCACTCCGAAGGCTTTCTCGGCTTCATCCCCAGCTGTAGGCCATCCAGCTGCCAAAGGGCCCGGGGTGGGGGGTTGGTTATCACCACACCCCTCCCCAAGCGACGTCCTCGGTGAGCCTGTTAGCAACACTACCCCAGTGCAGGAGCAGGGGAGGAATGGACCCCTTAGGCTGGCTGCCCTTCTAACACCACGCCCCTATCATTGTCCTGACCGTGATACAGCCAGTCTTGCTTGCTCCTGGGGACAGGGACGTCCGCTGTGCTGAGGGCTCTTATTGCTTCACGCTTCGGCTTTCTTTGAGCCAGGGCGGCTGCTCTGCGGCGGGACCCAGCAGTGTCGAGGAGAGCCATGGGCAAGGTGAAACCAGCCCAGGACAGATGAATATGCACGGGCTTTGCGTCAGGCAGGCTGCGTCTGGGCCCTCCGCTTACTGGCTGTGACAGAAGCAACTTAAATCTTGCTGAGCTCCCCCGTCCTTATCTGTGCCATCAGGCTAGTCCCAAGGGTCGGCAGTAGCGATTAGACGAAATGCTGGCTCTCCCTCAAGTTCACGGTCACGCCCAGCACATGTGGTTTTACCGCTGCCCGCTCTGATCATTCCTGGAGCAAGTTTCATCTTCTTTCTGCATCTTTGCTGAGCACCTGCGAGGTGCTGCTGGCTGTGTGCAGAGAACTTCTCCCCGGAGGAGCTCACGGATCCGGGAGGGACGTCAGGACAGGCAGGTGACAAGGCAGGGTGACTAGCGCTGGCTGAGCCCCTGATGCCGAGGGGGCGGCGAGGCGGGAGGGAGCCCTGGAGAGGAGCTGGCCTTCCAGCCCCGTGTTTGAGGGTGAGCCGAGCTTGGAGGAGTGGATGCGGTAAGGAGGGGCGCTTGGTCAGAAGGAATAGCTGGGAGGTCAGAGGGTGCACAGGGCTTGGGCGGGTGGGTGGGATGGGGGGCCATGGCTGGATCTCTGTGAGCAGCTGGACACCAGACAGGCTTCCCATCAGGGAAGTGATGCAGTCGGCATTTTGCTTGAGGATGGTGTGATTCCTGTAATTCCACCAGGAATGTCTGCGTGGCCGGAGACTGAGGCCAAATCACCCAGAGGGTGGGAAGCACTGGGAGGAGGGGCAGGCCTGGGCGGGGGGAGGGGAGCGGATGCTGGCCCAGCTGCCGGGGCTCTGGGGGCCAAGGAGGTGCTTCTACTTCTGTTAGGGTCAGGCGTGTCCCAAGGACTGCGCCTGGTCTCATCTCAGCGGCCCTGTGGGATCGGCTGGGTATCGGGTGTTTTATACCCATTTTACAGATGCGGCTGCTGAGGCTTGGACAAACGTAGCCCTCTGTCCAGGAGTCTGTCGTGAAGATAAAGGGCAGAAAGCAGAAGGCAGCTTCCTGCTCCCAGCCTGGTGCTGTGCGGAATCCTCCAGGTTTGCTTCCAAGGATTTGAAAACAAACGGTGTAGGGGATATGTCTCAACCCACTCCCTCTGGGACCCGTTCCTCTGTCCCTGGAGACATGGCGGGGCCTCCGTCAGGACTGGCCGTCAGCCCAGCTCCACCCTGCACACGCAGAGCCCCTCTGCCAGCGCTCCCTGCCCAGGGCTCCCACAGGCCGGCTTGGCCCGCAAGCAGCTGGCATCCTGGCTGTTGGCAAAAGTGACGTCCACTCGCGAGAGGGACACGGGTCGTCCCAGGGCTGCTCCGAGGCTCTCGAGGGAGCTGGGAGAAGCCATTTCTGCCCAGTGGGTGCAGTCTGTCATGGGAGCAACAGCTGCAGCAATGGAAACGGCCGGGGAGGCGTTTTCAGAGGGCGGGCTGGCGAGAGGATGAGGCTCTCGGCTGTGGCTCCGGAGCTGGACCGGCCGCCCCTTCTCAGCTCTTCTCACTTGACTCTTCGTGACCACCTGCCTCACCGCTGGGGGTCGGTCCCCTGAGCAGGACGGAGCTCCGGATGCTGTCTTTCCTGTCCCCACAGCCCTGGGCCCTGTGTCTCAGAGCCGTGGTCCAAGCAGGGGTCTCACCTGAGGAGGGAGAAGGGAGCTGCGTCAGAATCACCTGGGCAGTTCTTTCCACCCACACCCGCAGTCTCCGGCAGATGCCCAAGCCCGGGAGGGGCTGGACACAGACGCCGCGGTGCACTCTGCCACGGGGCCAGCAACCAGGCTGGCGCAGGCGAGGGGAGGTACCACTCAGGTCATGCTCCCTTGTCTGCATCTCTCTGTCACTCCTTGTTCAGTCTTCCGTCTTTTTTAACTTATTTATTTTTATTAAAAACAATTTAGTTCCTCCTGGAGGGTAGCTGATTCAGAATGTTGTATTTCAGGTGGCAGCAATGTGACTCAGTTATTCGTGTATAAACACATACACATCTGGGCTTCGCACCCCCCAAGGCTGGCGAGCACCTTCCTCTCCCTTGGAGATTCCCGGCCCACCCCCACCCCGGGCACGTTTCCCCCGGTAGGACACCGGCCACACCCAGCGGCTGGGCCGCCTAGAGGGGGAGCTGCAGTCAGCTCAGTCGCTCAGTCATGTCGGACTCTCTGTGACCCCATGGACTGCAGCACGCCAGGCCTCCCTGTCCATCACCAATTCCCAGAATTTACTCAAACTCATGTCCATCGAGTTGGTGATGCCATCCAACCATCTCATCCTCTGCCATCCCCTTCTCCTCCTGCCTTCAATCTTTCCCAGCATCAGGCTCTTTTCCAGGGAGTCAGCTCTTTGCATCAGGTGGCCAAAGTATTGGAGTTTCAGCTTCAGCATCAGTCCTTCCAATGAACACCCAGGACTGATCTCCTTTAGAATGGACTGGTTGGATCTCCTTGCAGTCCAAGGGACTCTCAAGAGTCTTCTCCAACACCACAGTTCAAAAGCACCCATTCTTCGGCACTCAGCCTTCTTTATAGTCCAATTTTCACATCTATACACGATCAATGGAAAAACCACAGCCTTGACTAGACGGACTTTTGTTAGCAAAGTAATGTTTCTGCTTTTTAACATGCTGTCTATGTTGGTCATAGCTTTTCACCTCACACGGAGCCTGAGTCCACGTGGAAGCTTTGCGAAGATCAGCCTCGTGCTTGGGGCTCCTGGCTGTTCCGCCATGTGCACCTCAGTTGCCTCGTGTGTAGGGGGCGGCAATAGTGCTGGCCTCAAACAGCTGCTGTGACGGGGAGGGGGTTAATGTTTGCAAAGGTCCTACAAGGTCAAAAGCACAGGGCACCGTGCACTCATGGGGCAGGGAAACGCAGGACAAGTGGGGCTCCCCGAGGACGCAGGCTCGTCCAGGGCTGTGCACCCTGGCGGGGCCAACCTGCTCCCACCCCCCGGCCACCCCTACCCGGGGACGGAGGCGCTCGGGAGCAGCAGTTGCGCCCACCCCTCGGGCTGAATGGGGTCCAGACCCCATCTGCCCTGTGGCTCCAAGTGCCACGTGCTGGAGTCTCGTCCACACCTGGTGGCACATGTCCCCCAGGACAGGAGGGTCCTGGCTGAGGTGCCGCCTCTGTGAGGATGAGCTCTGGAGGTGACGGCGCCTGCCCCTCCCGGGCCCGGTGCCCTCTCCCCAGCCTCCTGGCCGCAGCCTCTCTAGTCAGCTGTCCAGCAGACGCTCACTGGCGAGCTTCTGATACTGAAAGGACAAAACTGGATGCTGAGCATGGTCCGTGGACTTGGCCCCGGATGTCAGCATGGGAAAGTCATCATTTGGAAAGCAAGCAAGCTTCGGGTTGGGGGCAACGCAGGACTGAGGGGAGTGGGAGGGTGGGGTTCGGTGTGCCCCCCACGCTGAAAGAAAGAAAAGAAAGGGAAGTCGCTGAGTCGTGTCCGACTCTTTGTGACCCCATGGACTATAGTCCACCCGGCTCCTCCGTCCATGGGATTTTCCAGGCAAGAGTACTGGAGTGGGTTGCCATTTCCTTCTCCAGGGGATCTTCCTGACTCAGGAATTGAACCCAGGTCTCCGGCATTGTAGGCAGATGCTTTACCATCTGAGCCCCCAGTCAGGCCCCCACCCTGAGGACTTCCCATTTCCCATTTAGATGCACCTCATCAGCGGTTGCATGGCCATTACGTCTGGCTCACAGATGCCAGGGAGGCTGAGCGCCTCCCGTTTTCCCCGTGAGTCTCGCAGCAGAGTGCTGTGTCCGTCACAGTCACACAGTTTGCATCCCTCAGAGTCAGGGTTTGAACCCAGGCCCCACGCCAGACCCCTGGCTCCCGCCTCCCTCCACTCTGCTTTGTCCATAAGAATCAATATAACCACGACTCACCGATTTACAGAAAACCAGCCTGATTTGACCGGACTTGAGCTGAGACCTTTAGAAGGAGCAGCGATGCGCACTTCAAACCTCCCTGGAAATGCGCACCGCCCAGTCCACTCCTCATCCTCGGAGCCGGCTTCCACAGCAGCCCTGCTAAGAAATGCAAGTCACAGGGGAGGGCCGCTGAAATGCTGAAGGCGCTGCTGAGCGCGCTGCAAGAAATCAAAGTTCCCCGACGTTGCCAGCTCGGTTACGCTGCCAGGTGCCAGCTTGTGGCATTTCTGTCAGAAACCCAGCTGGCATGAAAGTGGGTTTTTAATCCAGCCTGGAGTAGCCTCCCGCACTCAGAAATTCTTTGCCTGACTCCAGAAGTCTAAACCCGGCCTCGCTTTCCCCGGAGGGAGAGGAGGCGGGGATGACAAAAGCCAGCCCCATTCTAGGAGCCGGATTAAGGCACCCCAAGACAGGTTGGGGGGTGTGGGGGGTAGTTCTGCAGCCTTCCCTAGGACCCCAGCCCCTCCTGGACGAAAATGACAGCTTTGTGGGGCGGGAGGATTATTTAACTTGGCATTTAAGCACAGTATAAAAACCAGAGAGGGAAATTCTTTGGAGAAATGGGATGCAACTGAATTTAAGAGAAATACAATCTGTGGCCAGGGTTTCTGCCTCCCTTTGCTCCCTGCCCCGGCCTCCCCAGACCCCCACCCCCCATATCCTGTCTAGCCTGCAGGCCTGCAGAGTGGTTCCCCTGCAATCTCGTGATACAGCCTCCTGCTCAGAAGAGTTCGGCTCTTCCCCTTTGCAGGCAGAATCAAGTCCAGGCACCTCGGTTTGATCCGTCCTTCTTTTCTTCCTCAAATACAGAACATCTTTAAAGTTGACAATGATGGCTGCAGCCATCCCAGCCTGCTCCTGCTTTGTTTCCACCCCCCGGCCAGCCACTGGAGCCTCAGCTGGGGCCCATCCACATGCAGGGACACCAGCCTGCAGCCCGGGCCTGGCCAGGGTCCTTGAAGGACAATTGATCACTGGGGCCTCCCTGGTGGCTCAGCTGATAAAGAATCTGCCTGCAGGGCAGGAGACCTGGGTTCAATCCCTGGGTCGCGAAGATCTCCCCCGGAGAAGGAATGGCAACCCAACTCCAACATTCTTGCCTGGAGAATTCCACGAGGAGCCTGGCAGGCTACAGTCCATCGGGCCGCAAACTAACACTTTCCCTTTCACATTCTCTAAGGCTTCCCACGAGGTGCTAGTGGTAAAGAACCTGCCTGCCAATGCAGGAGACATGAGAGGTGCAGGTTTGATCCCTGGGTGGGGCAGATCCCCTGGAGGAGGGCGTGGCAACTTGCTCCAGTATTCTTGTCTGGAGAATCCCACGGACTGAGGAGCCTGGTAGGTTACAGTCCATGGGGTCACAAAGAGTCGGACATGACTGAGCAACTTCACTTCACTTCAA
This sequence comes from Capra hircus, assembly GCF_001704415.2. Taxonomy (NCBI): domain Eukaryota; kingdom Metazoa; phylum Chordata; class Mammalia; order Artiodactyla; family Bovidae; genus Capra; species Capra hircus. The sequence goes on along the minus strand of NC_030811.1, from coordinate 2,697,318 downwards.
GGTAACCTGAGGTCATTAAGGTCTGCCTGGATCCAATGTGACTGGTGTCCTTATAAGAAAAGGAGGTCAGGACAGACACACAGAGGGACGATCACGTGAGGACACAGGGAGGGGACAGTGTCTACACGGGGAGGACAGGCCCCAGGAGGAACTGGCCCTGCCCACGCCTGGACCTTGGCATCTGTCCCTGCAGGTCTTCCCTCCTCACTAGGAGGACAAGGAGAGTGCGGAAGGCCATCCTCGTCCTCCTCTGGACTAGCAGGTACGCGGGAGAGAGCCCTGACCGCGGACATACCCTGACGCCTGCCCAGAGTGGTGGGCCTGGCCCTCTCCAGCCACGCGGGTCCCTAAGGAGACCTGAGCATCACTCGTGCCCACAGGTGCCCCCGTCCCGAGGCCAAGTCTCTGGCCCCCAGCGAGGCAGGGGCCTGGGGAAGAGCAGCTCCGAGGAAGGGCAGGGGCCCGTGTCCACCTTCGGAGGCCCCGAGCCTCCCTGCCCCGGGACAGCCCATCCTGGCTCCTCACGCACGCACACCCGCCCTTGACGCCCCAGCCACACCCCTGCAGGAGAGCTGCCACCACCAACTAAGGGAACAGCGAGCCGGAAGCCCGCTCCAGTTTGAAGATGTCAGCATCCCAGCGGATCAAAAGTTGAGCCCGGAGGCTGCTGTCAGCTCCTCAAGCACGTAACTTCATATAGTTCCCCAGACCGCGACACGGGGCCCACGGCGGAGGAGGACGGGGAGGCGGGGCGCCTTGGAGGGAGGGGAGGAGGGAGAAGAGGAGGGAGGGGAGGAGGGAGCGTGGGGAGGGGAGGAGGGAGGGTGGGGAGGGGAGGAGGGAGGGGAGGAGACTGAGCAGAGGGGAGGAGGGGGGGAGAAGAGGAGGGAGGGGAGGAGGGAGGGGAGGAGGGGAGGGGATAGTGGAGGGCTGGGGGCTCCCGGGGCCCATAGGACGGCAGGCCTGACAGCCGGGGGGTCACCCGGCACGTCCCTCCCCAGGGTGCCCAGCGTTGGCTGAGACACTGCAGCAGCATCACCTGTCAGCGTGTTCCACTCCTCCGGGGCCCCCCAGCACCAGGGAGAAGGCGCTGAGAAGACAGGCCCAGAACTCCCCCGCGGAGGGGCTGGAGCCGGAGCGTAGCTGTGCTCCCGCCTGTCCTGGGAGCTGGGCCGGGGCCGCCCTTCAGGGTAAACCCAGGACTGAGGGCGGGGAGGCTGGGTCAGGTGTATGTGTCCCCCAGCACCGCGACAGCCCGCGTCCTGCCAAGGCTCTGCTGTGCAGTTCGCGGGTGCTCACACCGCCTGCCAGCGTGCACATCCCCTGGTCTACCTCTGTCCGCTCCACTCCCCAGCTTTGTCCTCAGCAGGTACTGGGCTCCAGGCTGGGTTCTCACCCCCTCTCACTTGCAGGACCAGAAAACAAAGATCAGAGTGGGATGCATCAGGTTGAGTATGTCCAGATACTGGCGTTCACTTTATCTTGTTCAACAAATATGTATGTAGTATTCACCACGCTATGCTGGGTGATTGACAAATACTAACTCATTTTATTGATTCCACCCAATAAGCCCAAGAGTCATGTACAATTACTGACTCCTCCCAGTAAGCCCGAGAACACCGCCTCTTGCCCACAGTGTCTGAATGCGTCCATGTCCAAAGTCCTTGATGCAAAGCGCTGACTCATCGGAAAAGCCCCTGATGCTGGAAAGACTAAGGGCAGGAGACGGCGGCGACAGAGGGTGAGATGGCTGGATGGCCTCACCTGCTCAATGGACATGAGTTTGAGCAAACTCGGGGAGATAGGGAAGGACAGGGAAGCCTGGTGCACTGCAGCCACGGGGCTGCAGAGTCAAGCACGGCGACTGAACAGCAACAGATGCAGAGTCCCTGCGGTTGTGCACGTGGGTGTGTGCGGGCTGTCCCTCCTCCCCCACCGGCCTCACCCTGCACTCTGCCCCAGGTGGGTGTGCTCACACCTGACCCAGGGTCCCAGGAGCCTTGGGGAAATCAGAGTCCTAAAGATGCAGGTACTGGATTTGAAAAGGTTAAGAAAGAAACCCAGGCCGGCTCTGCCGTTTGCACACAGCTCTTGAGCGTGGGTCCTGGCAGCCTGGCAGTTCTAGATGGCTTCAGGGCGCATGGGAGCATTCGTGAGCCTGTCTGCCTGTGGGTGAGTCCTTGCCTTGCAGACCAGCCTTCTCTAACAAGGATTTCCTGTCTCCCAGGTGAATCTCATAAGCCCGATGGACTGAGGAGCTGGTCTTTGTGAGAAACTGGCCACTGAGGTTTGCTCTGCTCGGCTGGTCTCCGGGACCCCGGCTCTCTCTGCATCTCGGCCTGGATGAGGCCCGTTTGATTCGCCACACTTTCAGACGCCCCTCACCTGCATCCGTTCAGCCTTGACCGCACGTGGGTGCCCTTGGAGATGAGAGGCTCCGACGTCTGAGCTCCACCCCGCACGCCCAGCGGAGCTCCGGGGCCCAGCAGCTGCCCTCGGCCACACTGGGGCCTCCTTACAGCCCCGTGAACTCGCGATGCTGCTTCTCATTCTAGGGGCCCAGGGAGAATTGCTGGAAGGCCCCGAGCACCGACCCTCCCCTGCCCCATCACCTGCCCAAGGAGTCCCAGCAGGGCACGTGCAGAAGAGATTGCTCAGCCAGCATCTCCCCTCGAACCTGTACCTGGAACCGAGGTTCGGTTCACTGGCGTGGGCAGCCCACCCACCGGTGCCCGCGTTCCAGAGAGGGGCTCGTCACTGGCTAAGCTGCATCGCCTGGGAAGAGGTGACATTTCCCGCCTGATCTGCGTCCTCTCGCAACTGCCATCAGCAGTGATGCAGCCCCTCCTCCTCCAGGCCTCAGCCACCAGCAGGAAGGAAGGAGGCGATTCTGGGCTTCATGGGCGGTTCCGCGTTGCATTCCTTCCTGTTCTAGCAAACGACTTACCACAGACTTCGTGGCCTGAAGCAACACATTTCTCATCTTACCGTTCTGCAGGTCACGTTCAACACAGGTCTCACTGGGCTGCTGGTTAGTGGGGCCCATCTTGTTCTTCCTGAAGGCTCTGCGGAGAAGTGGAGTCCTGCCTCTTCCAGGACTGATGTTGAAGCTGAAGCTCGACTACTCTGGCCACTTGATGCGGAGAGCCAAGTCACTGGAAATGACCCTGATGCTGGGAAAGATTGAGGGCAGGAGGAGAAGGGGCCAACAGAGGACGAGATGGTTGGATGGCATCCCCGACTCAATGGACGTGAGTTCGAGCAAGTTCTGGGACAGCGTGAAGGACAAGGAAGCCTGGCATGCTGCAGTCCATGAGGTCACAGAGTCGGACACGACCAAGTGACTGGACACCAGCCACAGGGCGCCACGCCCTGCAGCGCCATGACCCTGCCTCTGTCTTCAAAGCCGGCAGAGCTGCCTCACTGTGACCTTCCTCCAAGGTCACATCTCCCTCTGTCTGCCCTGGCAGGGACCTGGAGCCTAGATGGGTCTGGATGGGGCTTGACCAAGTTACTTGTCCCTCTGGGCACTCTGCACCCTCCAAGCAGTCGTGACCTGGGCACCTCGAACCTCTGTGTCTTTCTCAGGATGAAGGGGACATCCCCCGGGGTTAGGAGCCGGCTGAGCTTGGGGATCCTGTCTTCGATTTACAAGATTCATTCATTCCACAGACACTCCGGGGGCGCCCTCCTGTGCCAGTGCCAAGCTGGGTGCCAGGACACAGTCTGCCCTCACAGGTAGAACCGGTGAGCGACAGGCATCAACCCTCGGTGAGAGCTGAGTCCTGTGGGCGCACTTGGCGTGCGTCCTCCGTTCGCCCATCCGCATGGCGGGTGCCCCTGGGGGCCTCCTCTGTCCCGGGCACGGTGAACGCAGCAGCAAGTGAGACACAAGTCCAGTGGAGCGCAGCTCCTCTGATGAAGACGGGTGATGACTACAGGCCTTCTCCTAGGTTGCCTTTCCACCCCAGCCACGGGTTCATCGGTACCTGGGCGGGACATGAAAAACCCGGGACCAACTTAACTGCCTGATTAGTTCTGGAGGGTACAACCAATCACAGGTGAGGCTGAGTCCAAAACTAGGAATGAACACTTAGAAATAAATAAAAATGTAGCCTCTCTCCCCGTCCTTTACCCGCTTCCACCTAAAGTCTTTGTGTTTCTGAAGACATGGAAACGTTTCGGATTACACTAATTCAAGTTTTAATTAACTTCAGTGTTTAATGCGTGGTGGTTCTACACTATGTAAGGATCTTTTAAAAATTTATTTGTGTATTTATTTTCGGCTGTGCTGGGTCTTCACTGCTGGGAGCCGGCTTGCTTTCTTTACCGCAAGCGGGGGCTGCTCTCTAGTTGCGACGCCTGGGTTGCTCATGCGGTGGCCTCTACGTGGACCACGGGCTCCAGGGCACGTGGGTTTCGGGAGTTGCAGCTCGTGGGCTCTGGCGCACAGGCTCAGTAGCCGCAGCGCATGGACCCACTTGTTTCACAGCATGTGGGATCTTCCGGACTCAGGGATCGAACCCGTGTCTCCTGCATTGGCAGGCAGATTTTTTACCACTGAGCCACCAGCGAAGCCCTGTGTCTGGGCCTTTAACTGCCTTAAAATGATCTCCAAAATTATGCTCTTTGTAATGAAGAGTCCGGGTGCTGTTAGAGCGTGTGAGCAAAGAAGGAAGGAGGGGCAGGCGTCCAGACCGCCGGCGTGCCTGCCCTGGGCACTGCCGCTCCTCCAAGTGAGGGAGGGGCCAGCCCCACCCTGCCTGGAGGCCGCCTCTGGACACGCTGGGCAGGGGCGCTGGGGTCACTCCAGTGGGAGAGGAACCAGACGTCCACGGGGTGTCAAGGCCAAGGGGATGAGAACTGTCCCAGGGTTTGGGGCGAGAACGGCCTTCCTCTCAAGCCTGCGACCTTGAGATTCTCTGAGGATCTGCTGGGAAGTGTCCTTCTTTACTGAAAGACAAAATATGGTAATTTTGTGACCACCTTAAAAATAACAGTGTCACCATCCTAGCGCGACAAACGCAGATTTACTCGGTCTGAAGGAAGCACCAACAGAAGAAATGGGAGGTCTGACCTTTTTCTCCAAATTTCTACTTCCCGTACCCAACTAAACTGGCTTCTTTAAAATGCAATTTTATGCAGAATTTCTGGAAATTCACAACCTCAAATGAATCCAGTCACCTGATGCATGCTTCAGAACCTTTTTTCTCTATGGCGCTCTCTCTTTTTTTTAATTCTCTGACAATGCAACTGGTATTTTTCTCAATGGCGAAGGTTAGGTTGGTGAGAGGAAATGCAGAAAATGCAAAAGCGAGCTGGCTCCCCTGATGCCCACCCGCCCAGGACAGGAGGGGCCTCTCCACTAGCATGCACACATAGAGGGGCTTCTGCTGTTGTTTATTTCTATAAAACTGGGGTTAGCGGATCAGTTCGTTAGGACTGGCAAGGTACTGGGCCGTCTCCCGGGCTCGGGAGCTGGAAATCCAAGATCTTGGTGTGAGCAGGGCTGCGTCCTTCTGAGGCCTCTGCCCTCGACCCGGGGACGTGGTCCTCCCCATCTCCTTGTACCACCGTCCCTCCATGCATGTCTGTGCCCTCATCTCTTGGCATAAAGACACCAGTCGTCATGGATGTGGGCCCATCCTAAAGACCTCACTGTAACTTCATTATGCCTTTAAAGGCCTTCCTTCCAAGTACAGTCAGGTTCTGAGGTTCTGGGGCTCAGACATCTGGCTTGGGGCCACAGCAGCTGGCTCTCTGACCGGACCCCAGTCCACACCTGCCACTGGTTCACCCGTGTCCGCCCCGGGATGGGCCGCGTGGCGCAGCACCAGGCCCAGCTCCTTGTGGGTGAGCCGGCAGGCTCTGGCTCCTGCTTACGCAGAAGTGACCTGCCTCCGCGGGTACGCATGTTTTCACGTCTATTGTTAAAGGTGACAGATGGCTTACCCCAAACCTCAAGTCACCTTCACTAGACTGTCCAAGAGAACCTGGTCCCCACATTCTCATCAGACATGCTTGAGGTTCTGCCCCATCCTTTTTAAATTCTCATTAAGGAAAATCTCAAACACACAGCAAAGTCCAGAGAATAGAACAATGAATCAAAATATGCTCACCCCCAACCCCAGCTTTAACGACCCCTTTGTGGATCACTGCTATGTCACGTCCAGGGGGCTCGCGTGACTCAGTGAAGATATGAGCCAGGCCATAGGAGGATGGGATGGCTGGATGGCATCGCCGATTCAACGGGCATGACCTTGGGCAAACTCTGGGAGATGGTGAAGGACAGGGAGCCTGGCGTGCTGCAGTCCATGGGGTCACAAAGAGTCAGATATGACTCAACAACTGGAAAACAACAAAACTTGAACACCCCTCCAGTCATCTCCCCTGCCGTGTTTGTGGTTGGAATACATTTAGTGCAAATTTCAGTCATCAGGGTGTCGTACCCAGATACAGCCATATGCATGTCTAACGGGCAAAGACATCTCAGTGACATCACGCCTACCCCGTTATCACGCCTGACGAGCTACGGTGAGTTCCTTCCTACCAGCCAGTGTAGAATGGCTCTTTTCAGCTGACGCCAGTCAGTCTGCTGGGCCAAAAGCCGTGTCCCATCACTTTTCTCAGAGTCAGAAAGTCCTCTCGGGAGGCTGACAGGCGCCCAGCAGTGGGTCCGCTCTCTGCTGCCTGTGGGTCAGGGTTAGAATTGCTCCCACTGCCTCTGGGAAGCGTTTAAGTGTTGTTGCTCAGTTGTGTCCGACTCTTTGTGACCACAAAAGCCGGTAGCCCGCCAGGCTCCTCTGTCTGTGGGATTCTCCAGGCAAGAATACTAGAGTGTAGCCATCCCCTTCTCCAGGGGATCTTCCCCAGCCAGGGATCGAACTCAGGTCTCCTGCATTGCAGGCAGGTTCTTGACCATCTGAGGCACCAGGGAGCCTCCCTTAACCCCTAGCCCAGCCCCTGCTTGTCATTGTTCTGCTTAGAAATCAGCGCCTTGGTCTGCCCAGCGCTCCCAGTCCTCACTTGCCCCCAAACCCCCCGCTGCTCCCGAGAACCCCCCTTTCCCCCACCCCTGGGCATGTTCCCCTCTGCCTTTGCACTCAGCCCCCAGTCCTCACCTGTATTGTTCTGACCTCGTCCTGACGGCCCCAGCCCCAGCCCCTGGCTGCGTGGAGATGAAGCTTGCAGTGCTGGACACTTCTTAGCGTCCAGCCTGGGGAAGGGGGTGGACAGAGAGGCAGAGCTCGGACACAGCCTGCCCGAGCCTGGCCGTCCCACAGGGGACTCTGGGGCCTGTGAGAGGTGCACACATGGGCTTTGGTGCCACAAGCAGCCCCCTGGGGAAGGGCAAGTGGTGAGGCTGACCCTAGAGGAGGTGAGTCAGTGGGTGCCCAAGGGCCCCTTCAAGGCCTTCAGGCTGCCTCCTCCCACCCCGCCCTGGAAGATGTGTAGTAACCACATCGTCTTCACTAGGATTTGCAAGCTGCTCTGAATTGGGCTTCCCGGGTGGCTCAGACGGTAGAGTGTCTGCCTGCAATGCGAGAGACCTGGGTTCCATCCCAGGGTCAGGAAGATCCCCTGGAGAAGGAAATGGCAACCCACTCCAGTACTCTTGCCTGGAAAATCCCATGGATGGAGGAGCCTGGTGAGTTTCAGTCCATGGGGTCGCAAAGAGTCAGACACAACGGAGAGACTTCACTTTCACTTCTCTGAATTTTAGGTTGAACATCAGTTCAGTTCAGTTCAGTCGCTTAGTCGCGTCTGACTCTTTGCGACCCCGTGAATCGCAGCACGCCAGGCCTCCCTGTCCATCACCAACTCCCAGAGTTCACTCAGACTCACGTCCATCGAGTCAGGGATGCCATCCAGCCATCTCATCCTCTGTCGTCCCCTTCTCCTCCTGCCCCCAATCCCTCCCAGCATCAGAGTCTTTTCCAATGAGTCAACTCTTCGCATGAGGTGGCCAAAGTACTGGAGCTTCAGCTTTAGCATCATTCCTTCCAAAGAACACCCAGGGCTGATCTCCTTCAGAATGGACTGGTTGGATCTCCTTGCAGTCCAAGGGACTCTCAAGAGTCTTCTCCAACACCACAGTTCAAAAGCATCAATTCTTCGGTGCTCAGCTTTCTTCACAGTCCAACTCTCACATCCACACATGACCACAGGAAAAACCACAGCCTTGAGTAGACAGACCTTAGTCGGCAAAGCAATGTCTCTGCTTTTGAATATGGTATCTAGATTGGTCATAACTTTCCTTCCAAGGACTAAGTGTCTTTTAATTTCATGCCTGCAGTCACCATCTGCAGTGATTTTGGAGCCCCCCAAAATAAAGTCTGACACTGTTTCCACTGTTTCCCCATCTATTTCCCATGAAGTGATGGGACCGGATGCCATGATCTTTGTTTTCTGAATGTTGAGCTTTAAGCCAACTTTTTCACTCGCCTCTTTCACTTTCATCAAGAGGCTTTTTAGTTCCTCTTCACTTTTCTGCCATAAGGGTGGTGTCATCTGCATATCTGAGGTTATCGATATTTCTCCCAGCAATCTTGATTCCAGCTTGTGTTTCTTCCAGTCCAGCGTTTCTCATGATGTACTCTGCATGGAAGTTAAATAAGCAGGGTGACAATATACAGCCTTGACGCGCTCCTCTTCCTATTTGGAACCAGTCTGTTGTTCCATGCCCAGTTCTAACTGTTGCTTGCTGACCTGCATACAGATTTCTCAAGAGGCAGGTCAGGTGGTCTGGTATTCCCATCTCTCTCAGAATTTTCCACAGTTTATTGTGATCCACACAGTCAAAGGCTTTGGCAGAGTCAATAAAGCAGAAGTAGATGTTTTTCTGGAGCTCTCTTGCTTTTTCCATGATCCAGCAGATGTTGGCAATTTGATCTCTTGTTCCTCTGCCTTTTCTAAAACCAGCTTGAACATCAGGAATTTCACGGTTCACGTATTGCTGAAGCCTGGCTTGCAGAATTTTGAGCATTACTTTACTAGCGTGTGAGATGAGTGCAATTGTGCGGTAGTTTGAGCATTCTTTGGCATTGCCTTTCTTTGGGATTGGAATGAAAACTGACCTTTTCCAGTCCTGTGGCCACTGCTGAGTTTTCCAAATTAACTGGCATATTGAGTGCAGCACTTTCACAGCATCATCTTTCGGTATTTGAAATAGCTCCGCTGGAATTCCATCACCTCCACTAGCTTTGTTCATAGTGATGCTTTCTAAGGCCCGCTTGACTTCACATTCCAGGATATCTGGCTCTAGGTGAGTGATCACACCATTGTGATTATCCGGGTCGTGAACATCTTTTTTGTACAGTTCTTCTGTGTATTCTTGCCACCTCTTCTTAATATCTTCTGCTTCTGTTAGGTCCATACCATTTCTGTCCTTTATCGAGCCCATCTTTGCATGAAATATTCCCTTGGTATCTCTAATTTTCTTGAAGAGATCTCTAGTCTTTCCCATTCTGTTCTTTTTATTTCTTTGCATTGATCGCTGAAGAAGGCTTTCTTATCTCTTCTTGCTATTCTTTGGAACTCTGCATTCACATGCTTATATCTTTCCTTTTCTCCTTTGCTTTTCGCTTCTCTTCTTTTCACAGCTATTTGTAAGGCCTCCCCAGACAGCCATTTTGCTTTTTTGCATTTCTTTTTCTTGGGGATGGTCTTGATCCCTGTCTCCTGTACAATGTCACGAACCTCAGTCCATAGTTCATCAGGCACTCTATCAGATCTAAGCCCTTAAATCTATTTCTCACTTCCACTGTATAATCATAAGGGATTTGATTTAGGTCATCCCTGAATGGTCTAGTGGTTTTCCCTACTTTCTTCAATTTGAGTCTGAATTTGGTAATAAGGAGTTCATGATCTGAGCCACAGTCAGCTCCTGGTCTTGTTTTTGCTGACTGTATAGAGATTCTCCATCTTTGGCTGCAAAGAATATAATCAATCTGATTTCGGTATTGACCATCTGGTGATGTCCATGTGTAGAGTCTTCTCTTGTGTTGTTGGAAGAGGGTGTTGGCTATGACCAGTGCGTTCTCCTGGCAAAACTCTATTAGTCTTTGCCCTGCTTCATTCCGTATTCCAAGGCCAAATTTGCCTGTTACTCCAGGTGTTTATTGACTTCCTACTTTTGCATTCCAGTCCCCTATAATGAAAAGGACATCTTTTTTGGGTGTTAGTTCTAAAAGGTCCTGTAGGTCTTCATAGAACCGTTCAACTTCAGCTTCTTCAGTGTTACTGGTTGGGCCATAGACTTGGATTACGGTGATATTGAATGGTTTGCCTTGGAAACGAACAGAGATCATTCTGTCGTTTTTGAGATTGCATCCAAGTACTGCATTTCGGACTCTTTTGTTGACCACGATGGCTACTCCATTTCTTCTGAGGGATTCCTGCCCGCAGTAGTAGATATAATGGTCATCTGAGTTAAATTCACCCATTCCAGGCCATTTTAGTTCGCTGATTCCTAGAATGTCAACGTTCACTCTTGCCATCTCTTGTTTGACCACTTTCAATTTGCCTTGATTCATGGACCTGACATTCCAGGTTCCTATGCAATATTGCTCTTTACAGCATCGGATCTTGCTTCTATCACCAGTCACATCCACAGCTTGGTATTGTTTTTGCTTTGGCTCCATCCCTTCATTCTTTCTGGAGTTATTTCTCCACTGACCTCCAGTAGCATATTGGGCACCTACTGACCTGGGAAGTTCGTCTTTCAGTATCCTATCATTTTGCCTTTTCATACTGTTCATGGGGTTCTCAAGGCAAGAACACTGAAGTGGTTTGCCATTCCCTTCTCCAGTGGACCACATTCTGTCAGAAGCAACCCCACGTCCAAGGAGTGGTGGCTGTGCGGGCACAGGAGGGCCTAGAGGAGCCATCCCACGTTGAAGGTCAGGAAGGGCGGTGGTGAGAAGATACCCTTCGTCTAACATAAGGAGCAGCGGCTGCGCTTTGCTGGATCAGCCGTGAAGAGATACCCCACGCCCAAGGTAAGAGGAACCCAAGTAAGATGGTGGGTGTTTCAAGAGGGCGTCAGAGGGCAGACACACTGAAACCATACTCACAGAAAACTAGTCAGTCTAATCACACTAGGACCACAGCCTTGTCTAACTCAACGAAACTAAGCCATGCCTGTGGGGCAACCCAAGACGGGCGGGTCATGGTGGAGAGGTCTGACAGAATGTGGTCCACTGGAGGAGGGGACGGCACACCACTTTAGGCTGAACATGGTCTATGTTAGAAACCAGCACCTAACGGCTCGAGGCTTTGTTCTCCACGCTCTGCCCATGAGCCCGTGAGCCGCGGGGCCAGACCTCTGACCTGCAGGGATTTGGGTGTCTCCTTCTCTGAACAGGCAGTGTCGGCTCCGTGGTCCTCGAGGGTCACTGCCGTCTGGCCTGTGGTGGAGGAGGACAGGCTTATCTCCCAAAGCCTGAATCGCCCCCGGGACCATCCCAGATGTTCTATGTCCGGGAGGGACGCGAGTAAGGTCCCAGGGCCATCTAACACGGCCGCCCCTCCACCAGAAGCCCGGGCCCACCCAGGGGCTCCGCGGGCTTGGGTTCCGGGACGCACAGTCCCTGCTCGTACACTGCCCCTAGGCCCATCTCGGTGAAAGGGCAGCCTCAGCTCCGCGGTGGAGGGGGAAGCTGGTCTGTGCCCTCGGGGTCCCCCAGGAGACGTGTCTCCCAATCCCACTGGGGTTGATAGACCAGCAGGAGCCGATCCTCAGCCCCCACCATCTCGAGGGGGCTCATGAGGGGCCCTTGCTCTTGTTCCCGGGGATAGAAGCCGATCCTCAGCCAGCCCCCACCATCTCGAGGGGGCTCACGTGCCCATGGATATATGCTCACACACATGCACACACATACACACGCATGGGCACACACACGCCCAGATCCTCAAGACCCAAACAAGCAAAGCAACTCAACACGAGTGCTTTCCAGAGAGACCAGGGTTCACACCCAGGGTTGGCAAGGAGTCCAAAACCCGAGATGGACTGACGGCCTCGGTCGCCTTAGCGGGGTTTCTAGGAGCTCAGCAAACCAGGACAGGGGATGTTTTGCAGCAAATGCTACTGCATTTTTTAAGGCATTTTTTTTTCCCTATAAGGCCTCCAGTTTAATACATATCCAGGGCTTACCTTAAGCGCAGCAGGCTCAGAGCTGAGGGCTTTGTGACGGACTTGCTACTCTTCTGAGAAGGGGCCGAAATCCCAGCTGTGAGAGCTTGATGGATGGATTTATCAACGCTGGGCTCTGGGGCTCCTGGGGACAGATGGGAGCTCTGAGAAGCCGGGAGAGGCTTGGGAGAATTAGCCGCGGGAAGACGGGCCACGGAGGGGTTTAGAAGCAAAGCATCCTGGATGGAGTTACAGAGAAGGCGCAGGAGGCTGGAGGCTTCCCAGGGGAGGGGAGAGTCCCCCGGCCCCCTGCGGACCCCTGATCACAGGGACCCCCGGTTGCCGGTGTCCTCACTGAGGTCAGGGATGTCTGTGGTCACACAGAGCCCCCCATGTGAGCCTCTCTGGCGCGTTCTCAGGGTGCATCTCACGTCGAGCACAGCAAGTGACCCAGGCTCAGCTCAGGTCCCTGATGGGGGGGCCTTCCTCCCGGTCCTCTTCTAGGCCTGGGGGCCGCCAGGCCGTGTCTCTGCCCCTAGTCCCTGTCCCCATTCTGCCCAGGACTCCGCCAACCCTAGAAACCACAGCATTCTCCATGCCTCCTCTCCGCAGTCCTCGAGCCCATAGGCTCTGGTCTGAGATGCTGCGTCCCCAGTGCTGACTCTTGCTGGGAAGACCAACCTCCAGGGTGATGGTGTTAGGCTGGGGGGCCTTAGGGAGGTGACCAGGGTGGAGCCCAGAGGAACTGAACCTGTTTCCGTAAAAGGGACCCCAATCCTTCGCCCCTCCCACCAGGTGAGAGGCCCGGAAGAGGGTCCTCTCCGGCCCCCTCTGGAGTGTGGCACCCCACTCTCACGCCTCCAGACTCCAGAACCGTGAGAGAGAAACTTGTGTTGTGCGGAAGCCTCCTGGCCTGTGGGGGTTTGTCCTAACATTTCTCAGCCAGACCTCCTCTGACCCACCACCCACCGCACGTGCCTAGCATCTCAGGTCACTTCAGGACACAAGGTGGCGTCAGATCGGAAAGTGGAGGATGAAGACTGAGGCAGGTGCTCTTCTCTTGATGCAGGGGGATCTGCGCTACGTTCAGGCTTCAGGGGGTTTTGAGACAGACAGATGGATGGGAACCCAGAGCTCCGGAGGGAAAAGGACCTGCGTTGACTTCTGCTCCCTGGTTCTCTGGTGGCTCAGGTGGTAAGAATCCACAATCAGTGCAGGAGACCTGGGTTTCATCCCTGGGTTGGGAAGATCCCCTGGAGGAGGGAATGGCCACCCGCTCCAGTATTCTTGCCTGGAGAATCCCATGGATGAAGGAGCCTGGCGGGCTATAGTCCAGGGCGTCACACAAAGTCAGACATGACTGAGCGACTAAGCACGACCCTGGTTGTGTAACAGTAGTTGAGTCATTTACGTCTCCTTGTCTGTAAATCCAGAACACCAGCAGAGGGGCCCAAGGCTTAAACGTCTTACGTAAGATGGTGCGGCTGTCTAGCACAACGAAAAGCTCAATGAGCGTCATTGGAACAGCCATTATGACCGTTCCGTCACTGTGGGTCTCAGAACTGCGGCCCTCAGAGCTGTGAGGCAGTGCGTTTCTGTTGTTCTAAGCTACAGAGAATGATGATCAAACCAGTCCATCCTAAAGGAGATCAGCCCTGAATATTTATTGGAAGGACTGATGCTGATGCTGAAGCTCCAATACTTTGGCCACCTGATGTGAAGAACTGACTCACTGGAAAAGACCCCAGTGCTGGGAAAGATTGAAGGTTTCCAGAAGAGAAGGGGGCGACAGAGGATGAGATGGTTGGATGGCATCACTGACTCAATGGACCTGAGTTTGAGCAAACTCTGGGAGATAGTACAGGACAGGGGAGCCTGGTGTGCTGCAATCCACAGGGTCACAGAGAACGGGACACGACTGAGCTACGGAGCAACAGCAGCAAGCTGCGGCCCTTGTTACAGCAGTCTCAGGACGCTGTGAAGAACAGTCAGGGAGCAGCTTTGAAACCCAAGGCCCAGCCCAGAAATGCGGCTTTCCTAGCTTCAGGGTGAGGTCAGGACCCTAGGCTTTCACAATTCTGCAGCGGAGTTCTGCTTTGGGGGGAAGTACTCTGGCAGGCCGTGTGCTCAGTGAGAGGACCCTCTATGATGGAAGGCTCCTGGGAAGGGAGGCAGTGCCCCGGGTGCGAGCTGTGGCCTCACCCTGGTCTCAGTCTACCTGACCCCCGGCCTGGACCCCAGCCCTCGGCCTGAGCACCTTTGACCACCTTGAGGCCTCCCTGAACGCCGGGTTGTCCCATGCCGCCCTCTGTCTCCATCCCTACAGTGCCTACTTGAGCCACATCTCAGCGAGGTGGAGGGTGCCTCTGTGCCTAAGACTGAAAATTAATTAAATTCAAGGCTTCAGGTTATATAAAACAAATTAGGTCTCCACATCACCAGTGTAAGCCCCCAAAACTTGGCACTAAGTTTACTTAGGATGTGAGTAAAATAACATATACCTTAAAAAAAAAAAAAAGAAAACCAAGCGTGTGTAAAAGATTACGTGAATGGATTCAACTTTAGGAACTAGGTCAAAAATGAGGTTTTCGCCCTGTGCGTGGGAGAAGGCAGCGGCAGGTGAATTATTCATGCAACGTGAGCCGAGCTACTTTAAACTAGACAATCGAATGCTGGTTTGGAAGGTCATTAACACCCAGGAAAAATGCAAATGGTTTCTCCATCTTTTTAATTGTCATAGCGAGAGAAGCTCTACCCCATGGAAATGAGATGGGAGCAGGTCTCCTCCCTGGTGGGGGAGACGGCAAACCCCACCCCCGCTCCAGATCTTCTAGGAGGCAGACCCATTCCCCTGGGCACCCGCTATCCACAGAGACCCCTGGATGGGTGAGGAAGCAAATTGAGGTGCTATTTAAAGCCACGTTCTCATACGTGAATAATCAAGAGCCTTTTTCTTGGAGAGAGTGGAATTGGGGGCAATGCGCAATTAGCCTAGAAACTATCCCTTCCGCCCAGCCACCTGTGTACGGGGAGCTGTCTCAGGCGGAACCTCGGTGGCAGAGGGACTCTCCCCAAACCTTGTCTCGGGAGCGCACAGGGGCGTGGGGATTCGCCCAGAGTGCTCCGTCACTGACTGGCGGTCAGAGCGGCAGCCCTTCTAGCGCCCAGCCAGGCCCTAGTCCCCGGGAAGCACAGAGTCCAAGAGCTTACATGCGGAGTCTGTACGACTAGCAAGTGCAGATTGAGAAAAATGACTTCTCCTTTGCGCTCCGATCTTCAGGAGGTTCTGAATACGCACCACGGTCACTTTTTGTTTTCTAAATCCTTTGGATGAGTGGACCGTGGGCATTGAGGATGCCCCCTGGCTGATCAACATTGCAGAGGGCACCCAGGAGCTTGGGCTCTTCCACTGGGTACCTGCAGGCTCTGTGGCAGCCGGCAATGCGGACGGACCCTGCTCTCCTGAAAGCCATGGTCCAGTCGGGCAGGCAAACATACAAGGGATGTGAGGCCAGGGAAGCAGGGTGCCCACTGATGCCCCTGAGGTGAATGCAGAGGGGAGGGGAGGTCTGGGCATCGCTGCTCCCTAGTTGACAGGTCCACGCCTCACTTGTTCTGGATCGAGAGAGTCAAATCTTAGTGAGTGTGGGAGGAGCCGCGGCTGGTTGAAAATGCAGCTTCTAGAGTCACAGCCTGGACCGCAGAGAGCTGCTTCTGACTCAGGAGGACGCAAGGAGACCAAGGCTCTGCTCAGTGGAGAACCTCCCAGGCAATCTTGCATTGCAGGAACCACCCCCCAAGTCCAGAGAGAATCCAGTCTAATATCCAGGGATGCTGAGATGCTAACCTGTCACTCTGACGCGTGGTAGGATGTGTGGTTCTCAGAACACCCCTGCTGGACCCCTCAGACTGGCTGTATTAGACAGCACAGCCCCCTAAGATGTCCACCCCGAATCCCTGGGAGCTGAGAACGTGCTACAGTCACAGAATGAATGTTTGTCCCGCCAACCTCCAGATTCACCTGGAATCTAACCGCCAACGTGCTGGTGTCAGGAGGTGGGGCCCTCATGCCAGGATCAGCGCCCTCATAAGAGACCCCAGAAACTCCCTGCCGCTTTCCCCAGACACAGCCAGAAAGACATAGCCAGAAGCGGCCGTCTGTGAGCCCGAAAGCAGGTTCCCACCAGACCCGAAATCTGCCGGGCCCTGGATCTCACGCTCCCAGCCTCCAGACTGAAGGACAAATGGTGCTTCAGCCACTCTGTGTTTGGTGTTTGATTACAGCGGCCAGGATGGACTTAGGCCAGTTCACTGACCCGGCCTCCTAGGCAGTCAGCCCCTCTGCCCGCTTAGGGCCGAGGGGCAGGCATGGGGCCGATGGGGACAGAGCTGAGGGACCCTTCCAAGGTCCCAGGTTCACAAGCCCCGGGCTGTCCCCTCTTCCTAGGACCTTCGTGTCTGTGAGTCAGTCCTTTGTGTGGAGCTCTTAACTCTTCCCCTGTGAAATCGCGAGGCCGGTGTGGCAGGGGGAGTGGGTAGGCATTGACCAAACAGAGACGGTCTTAGCCCAGGATGAGAGAGGCAGGGAGGTGCCCACGGGACCCGGAGCCCCGAGGGTGGGGCCGGGGCACTGGAGGGGCAGGCTGTGCACCCCCAGCATGAACGCCAACACCCCGTTTTGTCTCGGGCGGTGGGGCCGGCACCCCAGTGGGTAGGCTGGGTCGCCCCGTCTGGGACCCCGCAGGCCGCACAGGGCATGCTTCTGCTTTCTTCGTCACACACCCATGGGGTCCCTGGGAGGACTCGCCACCTGGTTCTCGTTCCCGTTCATCCTCCGCCCACCACGGGGCCACAGTCCGTGTCACGCACCGGAGGGCCCGTGGCTGACGATGTGCCACACTGCAAGGGAGAGACCACCCAGCCCACCCTTCCGGAGCTTCACCCCTGCCAGAGGAGCCAGACCCCGGTGGGCCTCCGTCATCAGGGACCTTAGTTGAAGTGAAGGTTTCCAGCCTTTCCTGGTGGCTCAGAGGTAAAAAGACCACAAGTTGCTGTTCCAGGAAGATCCCACACGCCGTGGAGCAGCTGAGTCCATGCTCCAGAACTACTGAGCTGGTGCTCTAGAGCCTGGGAGCCCCAACTATGAAGCCTGCATGCCTTCGAGCCTGCTGCTGCTGCTGCTAAGTCGCTTCAGTTGTGTCCGACTCTGTGCGACCCCAGAGACGGCAGCCCACCAGGCTCCCCCATCCCTGGGATTCTCCAGGCAAGAACACTGAAGTGGGTTGCCATTTCCTTCTCCAATGCAGGAAAGTGAAAAGTGAAAGTGAAGTTGCTCAGTCGAGTCCGACTCCTAGTGACCCCATGGACTGCAGCCTACCAGGCTCCTCCGTCCATGGGATTTGCCAGGCAAGAGTACTGGAGTGGGGTGCCATCGCCTTCTCTGGCCCTAGAGCCTGGGAGCCCCCTAGTGAGAGAAGCCGTGGCAAGAAGCCTGCACACTGCAGCTAGAGAGTCGTCTCTGCTCGCCTCAACTAGAGAAAAAGCCCTCGCAGCAGTGGAAACCCAGCATGACCAAAGTAAATAAATGACTTTTTTGTTTTTTTAAAGAAGGTTTCCAGGTCTCTTGCCCAGAGAGTCGGGCCCAGGCTGGGGTCCGGGAGCCTGCGTTTCAATTTCCTTCCTGCAGATCTGATCACACCACCCTGAGCCTGAATGCTGGGTTTCTGGGGTCACTTCGTGAGGCTCTAGGACCTGGTCTGGAAACACCAGCCCCCTCGGGGAGGGGGCAGGGTAGGGCATGTTGTAGAGGTGATCACCACCTACCATCAGGTGACGTTAAGTGAAGGAGATGACCCTCCATAACGCAGGTGGGCCTCACCTGGTCAGCTCAAGGCCTCAAGAGCAAAGGTGGAGGTCTCCTGGAGGAGAGGAACCTTGCTGGAGACCACGGCCTCTGCTCCAGCCCGAGCGTCCAGCCTGCAGTTGCCCCCAGGGTTCTGGACATGGCAGCCTCAGTCTGCAAACCAGCGTCATAGTGCGTTCTCTTTGGAGAGCGCTGATGGGCGCAGAAGCCCAGGTGCTGGGCATTTCGACAGACCGCTCCACAGGAAGCTTCTAGAACAGTCCCAAGGACCCAGCAATCGCTCCACAGTCGTGACCTGTCCCCGCTGCCATGTGCCAGGGACAAGCTGTCATGGTCTCTGTCCTTGGGGACATCTCCCTGAGATGGTCCACACTCCTGCCACCACACCGGGCTCTGTGGGCCCAACGCAGACACCAAGGGGGTGTCTCTAAAGGTGAGTGACCATAAGCGTGGCTGAGGAGTCAGAGGTCCCAGGGGGCTGGAGCACAGGGCGAAGAGACCCAGAGGAGAGGATGGGGATAGCCCCAGCCCCCTAACTGGCTCCCACCCCTCACCATCCCCATCGTCACCTTGACCTCCCCGTCCACCGCCGAGGACCTAGAGGAACTTGGATTCTCACGGGTGAGGCTGCAAGAAGACAAGCCTGCAGGCTGGAAAGCGTCTGGAATGTTCAGACTGCCCTGAGCAGCTGCAGGGCAGCACGTGCAGGACACTGCAGCCTGAGCTGGCGGGAGAGGCCCAGGGCCAGGCAAAGAGGGGGCTTCAGTGCCCCCGGCCTGGATGCCCGTGATCTGAGCTCTGCGTGAGGGCCGCGCCTCCATCCGAGAACCCGTCCTCCATCCCCCAGGGACCCCAGGCTGGACCTCAGGCAGCCTCTGTGCGCCAGCTGCCCCGTGATGAGTGGAGAGAGTGACAGAGGTCGCCAACTCCAAAACCAGAACCAAGAGTCAATTGTGCAACTTATTTGGTGGCAAAACATGATCCGAACGGAAGTGCAGTTTCTCACGGCTGCTCTCCCACGGCCGTGACTCACGCGATGCTCTCCCCGCGGAGACAGTTGTGTGTCCGAGTATGGGGGTCATCAGCACCCACGGGGCTAGGTCACACAGGCTGCGCACGCCCTGTCAGCTTCCAAAGTCAAAGGAGCTCTGGATCAGGACTGTATATCCACCTCTGGAAGCCCCAGTCGAAAGCACTCGTTCACAAAACCCCCCTGGGCACGCAGCAGTTCTCAGAGTGTGGTCTGCAAATCCCCAAGACCCGGGCAGAGGATCCACACAGAGCCACGTTACAGTTGTGCTGAGCTATCGGTTATCTTCGCCACCCCCCAGACACTGGCCCAAGGCGCAGAAGCACAGGCGCGCACGAGGCTGAGTCCCCTCGCCTCCGATACGGGCCCCGGCCCCAGCAGCCACGCACGCACGCAGAGCTGTGCTTAAAAGAGGCCGGTTTCACTGAACGATGTCCCTGAAGAAGCACAGATGGTATGAGCTTTGTTAAAGCTCGGCCCCTGAGTACCTATCCTTTGAATGTTCCGGGGGAAGGAACCGGGGGCTCATGTTCACAGCGCTGCACCCTTAAGGGTGGGAGCGAAGGGGAGCCCCTGTGGTGAGCTATCACCAACCAGCCCTCTGCCGTGCGATTCCGTCCTACACAAAATACACCTGGCAGACACGCCATAGCTGTTCAGACGTTTTCTCGAAAGTAAATGAAGTGAGCCTATCACAACTACAAGGCAAAAAGTAGTTGTGGCTGGGGATAAAAGTTTGAGTTTTCAAGTGAAAAGGAAAACGTGTCCGATACTGTAAGCCAGACAACTTCCCAGTATTTAAAGACCTTTCTGATGAACTCAGAGGTGATATTAACAAATGTGATTTTGTGATATTGTTTAAGAAAATCTGTCAACCCTTGGGAGAACGGCGTAACCCCAAGAAGCACTATTTTCCAAATGGCCAATGAATGATGTGGGTAAAAGATCCATTCAACGCGTAAGATAGCTCCATGGATTTTAACATAAGAGTATGAAGCAATGGTTGATATGGTTTCAGATTCTATATTGCAACTAACCTTCCAGAAACGTCAACCTGTTGAATTTTGTCTAATATTTAGGAAGAAAATACACCGTCATATGACAAGGGTAATAAAGCATTTCTCCATTCCCAGCTACATGTCTCTGTGAGGCATTTTCTTCATACACTTGAACCAAAATAATGAGAGAGAAATGAGAGTCCAGCCACCTTTAACCTTTAAGCCAGAGGGTAAAGAAGTATGTAAAAACGTGAACCACGACTCTTCTGATTAATTTTGCTTTGTTTGAGGAAATATCACTCATTTGTGTCTGACTCTTTGCGACTCCATGGACTGTAGGCCATCAGGCTCCTCTGTCCATGGGAGTCTCCAGGCAAGAATACTGGAGTGGGTTGCCGTGCCCTCCTCCAGAGGATCTTCCCCACCCAGGGATCAAACCCTGTCTCCTGCCTTGCAGGCAGATTCTTTACCGTCTGAGCTACAGGGGAGTCATTGAGGAAATATAGTAAGCAGTCATTAAAATATATGATTTAAGTATACATAAAGTGGGTTTTATTTCGTGAATCAGTCACCAACAGGCATATCCCAAACACATCCAGCTCCTAAGGTCTCACGATCGGAAGTAGCCATGCGTGCTGTGGAAAATACACCAGGGGCAGGAGCTACTGTAGAGACGTGGTTTCATGCTAAAGACATCTGCATCCAAGGGTCTGGGAAGGAATTCCACAGAAGGGAGAGCAAGGACAGGGGCCGGGCAGGGGCCCGCCCCAGGCAGGAAGGGCTTGGCGGCAGGCAGAGTCAAGGTGCTGAGCTTGCGGAGCGAGGCCAGCCTTATCATCTCAGGCGACAGGGGTGGCCAGGGCAGGTCACACAGGGCCCCGAGGTGTGTGTCAGGATCGAGTCTAATTCTCAGCATTCTTGGCAACCACTGGTGTGGATGAAGTGTGAAGAGAGAAGAGACTGAGGGGCCAAGGGAAGCTGGAAGACCAACCAGCCCTCCAGGAGGGGCAGAAACAGCCACCAAGGGAGAGAGAGAGGTGGAGGCGGGTAACCGTGTGGTGTGTGGTGGGCGTGGGAGGCAGAGCCCGCAGCCCAGCTGAAGACCTAGGTGTGGCCTGTGAGGGGCCAGGAGCCCGGACCCGGACGGTCCTCCACGGTCCTGGCCAGAGCGATGGTGGGAAGGCGGAAACTGGGAAGGAGCAGACTGAGGACCAGGGGGGACGGCTGAGTCAGAAATGCCCTTAGACCTGGGGTGGAGGCGGCCAGGGGGCAGTCAGGTGCCGGGGTCTCTTGCTCAGAACTGGAGAGGAATGATGCTACCTTAAGAGGGGAAGGAAATATCCCTTTACACTTGGCTCTGGTAGCTTTGGGAAGCTCCCAAACGTCAAGGTCCTGTGGTGGCTAGGGGCAGTTCACCCCTGGGTGAATTTATTCTGGGGAATATGGGGAGGCGGGTGGAAGCAAAGGGGGTACTTCTGGAGGTCCTCCCGGGCAGATAACCGAGAGGGGCGAGGCGGGGGCAGGTCTGATAGAGGAGCGTGCATTCCCGGAGTGGAAGCCAAGAGGGCTGACATGGTGCAGGGAGAACATGCCCTCTGCCTCTACGCAAAGAGACTCCGCAGAGGGCCTTGTCACGGCGGTGGGGGGGGGGCGCAGTCGTGAGAGTGAGCCCTCCCCCTCTTGCCTCTGGTTCTCTTCCGGCTCGGCTGTGCACCCCGACATCCCGGCTCCTCTGCGCGTTTCCTTTTCGGACCTTCCGCTCTTCACTGCGACCACGCCCTCCTCCCGGATCCCGTTTTCTTAGATGTCTGGATCCCCTGCTTCCGCCATCCCTCTTTGGGCGCCGAGGGTGCGCGGGACCACCAGGCTTAATCCCTCCTAACCTCTGACCTCTCCCTCCCTTTAAGCAAACTTCCCTGCCACCCCCACCCCGTGACCCAGCCTCCCCTCCCCCTTCTCCACTGTTCTCCAGAAAAAAAAGAGCAGAGCGCGCACATTTGAGAACCTCGAGGCCGGCAGCGCACGCGGAGATGGCGCGT
Organism: Capra hircus; assembly: GCF_001704415.2. NCBI lineage: Eukaryota > Metazoa > Chordata > Mammalia > Artiodactyla > Bovidae > Capra > Capra hircus. Next base: position 2,675,255 of record NC_030811.1, on the reverse strand, counting down.
CTTTAAGGCGCGCGCACCTGGAGCAGCGCGGGCCGCCAGCTGGGAAAGGGCGCGGGGTGGGGGCGGGCGGTTTTACCCTCCGCTTCCTCTCCGGGGGGCTCTCCCAGTGCCTCCACCCGCGAGCGGAGAGGCCCGGTTCCTCCGCAGGGCACCTTCGCCCGCGCGGGTCCCCCTCAGCCCCCCAACAGCGGAAACCGGAGGGAGGCATCCGAAGACTTTGGGTGGGAGAAGGCAGTGAGGAAACCTTCGAACCACACAGCTGCTTAGGGAAGCGGGTGTGGCCAGACCTGCGAGGCCGTTCGGGAACAAGACGACGCCCAGGGGTGCCGGGGAACGCGAAGGGCGCGCGCGGGGAGGGCTGGAGACGGCCGGAAGCTCGGGTCACCCGGGTCAGGGCTGCCTGTGGGCGTCTCGGGGGTGGGCGGGCTGGGGGAAACGCAGTTTCAGACCCTGCCACCCTGGAGCGCCACCCTTTCACCGAGTCCGGACTAGCGGCTTTGAAGTCGCTGTCTGGCTCGCCCCTCCCGCGTCCCCGCCGAGCGCAGCGCGGGACCGCCGAGTCCCGGCCGTGCCGGCTTTGTCGCTAAGCGCTATTGCAGCGGCTCACTGGACCACGTCGGTGGGGCGACCACAGCCCTCTGATCTGTGAGCTGCGAAGCGCTCTGCGGTTCATTCACAAATCCGCGCCGGGCCGGCCCTCGGGGTGCCCCAACCCAGGGCCCGGAGCTCCGGGAGAGCTGGGCGCCGCGGAGGGGGCCGCGCCTCAGCCGCGCGCCCTTCGCCTCCTCGCGGGCGCTGGGTCTCGCAAGCCTCGAAATTGAGGGTCTGGAGGTACAGGCTGTCACCTCGGTGGAAAGTTCGCGGCCTAGAATTCTTCCTCGTGGGCCCGGGCTCGGACTCCTGGGACCTCGATGATAGGTGGTGGAGACCAGACTCTCGACTGGGCCGGGGTCCCCTCCTGGCCAGAAGGCTGGAGGCTGGCTCGGGGGCATCCATCCTCAGGGGCCCGCTCGGAGCCCGAGGGCGCGCCTGCAGACCTTCCCAGGTCCCCGGGCAGGCCTGGCGCCGGAGCCACAGCGCCCCCTCCCTCCCTCTCGGGGCGCAGCGGGGCACCCGGCCGGTCTCTAGGAATCACTCCTAAAACTAAGCGGGTTCGCAGCTTACTTAGATGTACAGGGGGAGGGAGATCCTCTGAGGAAACTGCCTTCGGGGGCCCCCCGGGGGCTCTTGCACTCCAAACTCCAGCGAGGAATCCCCTCGCCCAACCCGAAGGCGCAGTGAGACAGGGAAGCGAGTTGGAGAGGAGTGGAACCGCACCCCCAGCAGAGGCTGCCAGTTTTGGAAGCCGGAGACCGGGTCACATCCGACCGAGCCAAGGCCACACCCGCGGCCCCATCCGCATAGCCGACTACCGCCCCCAAAGGGAAAAGTCCGGCATGCTTGCGAGGGGAACCACGGCCCCCTGAGCGAAGAAGCTGGGTGATGGCCGAGACCCGTCTAGGCGATACCGGGTGGGGCGGGGAGCGCAGAGCCCCTCTCCTGGCCCGCTCTGGGGAGCAGCAAGGACCGCAACGGGTGCTGGGGGCGCTCCTGCCCCGTCACCAGGGGGCCCAGAAAGGTGGCCCGGATGCGAGCGGCGCCTGGATTCCCGGGGCGGGGGCTCTGCCCGCGCCCGGCCTGTGACTAGCGTGCGGCTTTCTCTTGGCTCGACTTCGTGCTTTCTAGGAGTTGGTTTGCCCCAGGATAGGAGATTTCCGCCGTAGCGGAAAGGCTGGGGCCGGCCTTCGGCCTAGTCTCACGGAGCTCGCCTCTGGGTTGCCTCTCCATCCGAAATCCATTCTGGCCTCCGACTTCGGAGAATGCCCCCGAATCGAGGCTTCCTGGCGGTCGAGTCTTGCCTTCACATTCTACCTTCAAGGCTGAGCTTTGCCTGGCTGCTTTGCACGAGCTGCAGCTGAACTTGCATCTGCGCACACACACAAAAAGAAAAGCGTGGCCCTGAAGGTGTCGTTTGTTCCGGGGAGCCCGAGCTTTACCCGCCTTGGCACCAAACCTTCACTTCCCAACGGCTTCTCAGATCCTCGCCCCCGGGGCCCCAACATCTGACATCCAGAGGCTGCCCCTAGCCGCCACAGTTAGCCCTGGCCCTGCGAAAGGAGAGCTGAGCCCGGTAGTTAATTAGGACAGCTCGCCTCTCTGGCTCCCAGTAGCTGGGGAGGTGAAAATCCCCAAGAATGTAGGGGCATTAGCTACACACATGGGAAATTCGCCTGCACCGCTGCCTCTCCGGCCAGCCTGTGTTTATGCTCCAGCTGGGACTGAGTTCCTGAACTTTGCCGCCTTCACAGAGGGTGCAGTGTCTTAGAGGATTAACTGATAGGAGACACACAAAACCTTGACAACTCCGTAACAGAAAATGCAACGAAGAGCTGCCTGCAGAAAACTAGGAGATTTTTAAAGAAGGACTGAGGAGAGAAGAGTTTTGGGAGGGAGAAGAAAGCACTTCCTTACTGTGTCGTGACTTTGAAATATCGCTTTGGTGGGCTTTGGCTTGAGTGGGCGAGGTGGGCTGGAGTGAGGCACAGAAGCAGAAACAAAGGCTGAGGGTACCACTGAAGGCAGTTTCCTGGCCCTGGGTCACCCACCAGGTGGTGGCCACGTCCTGGTGCTCCTCAAAGGCCACCAACCCCCCAAGAGTGTTCTCCTGTCCTGGAATGTACGGGGGACACACCCTCCATGCTCTAGCACTTTCTGCTGAAGTGAAAGCCTTCACTTCCTGACTGAGGCCCCCAAATGCAGAGCCTTGCAAGACCCAGGCCCTGTGAGGAGAAACGACAGGCTTTACTCAACTCAGTGGAATTGATCAGTAATTGAATCCAATGTAGGGAATATTTTCAGCTCCTTTACACTTTAGTTTCAGTCTTTTACATCAAGCTATAAATGTTAATATTTCTATTTGATAAAGGAAAAAAATTAATTTCATGACTAGCTTGAACATAGGTTTAAAAAGACCTGTCTCCTCAATATGTATATAACTCTCCAGGTGGAGGGTTCCCGCTGAAGCTCTATTCAATTGCCGACATTTGGAGATGATGGTTTAGATATTTTCTTGCTGATATAAAACCTGGACTAATGAGTTATTTGTCTCCCTAGCTGTCGGTAGCTTGGCTAGACTGGATCCAGGTCATTTAAGTTAAACCTAAATTTGTCTAAAATTCTGGGACTCTCTAGCCACTCAAATCCTGATTCCAAAAATAGTGTGAAGTCAGCCTCTGTGAGTTTACACTCTCTGTGACTTTCTGTGGCTTTTAGGGCAAGAACAAGAAGAAACCTCTCTCGCTCCGCGAAGGAGGCAGCTATTCCTGGAGTTCCTTCTGAAGGTCTTGTTTTCCTTGCAAAGATCAAAAGGAAGACAGTGGGTAGATACTATAATTTCTTCCACTATTTGTACATAATTGTAAGGTTGGAGAGAGGGTGGCTGATTATCTTCACGACTCATTATCCGTTTATATATCTTTTCTTCTTGCTTTCGTGTGCTTAGCCAGCTCTTTGAATCCCAACCAAGCCCACTCACTCACTCGCCTCTGGATTATTCGGTCTGTGTCACTTTCTTCTGGGTTGCCGCAATTCCAAGGGGACGTTTTCTTTACCACAGAGGCCTGAGGTCCAGGGAGCAGTCTGAGTGACTCCCAGCCATGACCCTGCACAGACTACTCCCTCAGCTTGGTGAGGGGGGTGAGCACAAGTGCGCCCAGCTTCCAGAGGCAGCTGTAAAAGGGGCCCCCAGGGTGCACGGTGATTCCCAAGCAATCCTAGTGCAGGTCGCTTGAGAAGAGAGTTGCCTGGCGCTAGAGATAGCCCACGGAGGGTGTGCCAAGGCAAAGGAATGAGTAGGGGTGTGGGTTTCCTAGCACAAGTGGGGCGATCTTACGGTTTCCCTTTAGAAGCCTTTTTTTCCCTGAGAAGTCAGGTTAGCGGTGATTTCTGCACCTTAGTCTCCTGCTCAAAACTGCCTACCCTCCCCCTATCTCCCCAGCCCTCCAGGCATCACCCCAGCCCTTCCCTGTTTCCCCAGCCCTCCGCCCATCTCCCCAGGCTCCAGGCATCACCTCAGCCTTCCTCCTGTCTCCCCAGCCCTCTGCCCATCTCTCCAGCCTTCCATGCACTGCCCCAGTCCTCTGCCCATCGCCACAGCCCTCCGCCCGTCTCCCCAGCTCTCGCAGGCTGGCACTTAGGCTAAGCATCCCAAATAGGCCCTCTCCCTGTGGCCTGGACAGGAAGGCACCCACTTGTCCCCAGCTCCCAGGGCCCTTTAGCCAAGCCCAAGCCGCTTCTTCTCCGGCTCTGGCGGCAGGGTCCAGACAAGCGGTGTGGCTGACTGCCCACCCCCTTCCTGAGCCAAGCTTCCGCGGGCGCCCACCCACCCACCAGGCTCTCTCCGGAGCTTGCCGCCCCAGGCAGGGAGAGGTCAGAGCGCAGGAGCGGGTGCGTCCCATCCCTCAAGACTCTGCAGGCCTCTTCCAGGCCCTCCGGCTGCTACGCTTAACCCTTTCCAGGGCTCCTCGTCGAGGTCCCTACCCAGGTCCCCAAGTTCGCCCGGTGCGTCTGCAGGCCTGCGCGTGGCTGGAGGTAAGACACTGGCGCTTCCTCTGCGCCCCCCTCCCCCGGCCCCGCCCGACCACCCCCCCTCCGCCTGCCCCATCATTTAGGCCTTTGTCTGCAGGCCGGGGTCTCGGCCGCAGCTGCAGGAGCCGAGGGCCAGGGGGCTCTCCGCCAGGTCGAGCCCTTTCTCCCGGATCGGCCCTAATTCCCGGCCAGGCGCCGGGACCGGCCGCGCGGGGCTGGCTCTCGGCCACGGGCGTGCGGCTCCCTGGCCTGATTCTGCGAGGGGGTGAGATTTCGCTCTCCGGAATTGGGCATCTCTACCAACCGAGCGGCAGGGACCCCGAGAACCAACGCCGCTCATATTACATTGGTTATTATTTATTTTTTCAGTGTCCCCACGCCCACCCAGAGCAGTATGGGGAGTGAGGGGACAGGACAGAGGCCGGAAAAGTCAGCCTCCTCTGGTGTCGTTTTAAGAAAAAACTGGGAGGCTCCGATCTGCAGCCAGCGTCCCCAGGATCTGCTGCGGCCGCAGATTTCGTCGGACTCGCGTCGGAGCTGGGGACATACCGGGTCGGGAGCTGCGTCTCCCCTTGATGTGCTCCGAGGTCCGCCTTTGTGCCGCGAGCCTGGGGAGGGCAGGGGGCCGGTTCTCCCGAAGCGGCGGGGGCGGCGGCGGGGGCGGGGCGGGGGGCGGCGGTTTGCCGGCAGTCTTCTGGGCCTGGCAGGAGGAGATAGGATCGGAGATCCCGGGCCGATCGCGGCCTCACCAGGTTGGGGAGAAGCAGATGTCCAGCGCCGGGTCGCCTGGTCACGCGGAGAAGCTTCCCGCTGCGGGGCGGCCGCTCTGTGGGTGGAGAAGCCGAGCGGCGTTGCGCGCTGGGCCCAAGGCCCGCACCTCGGGAGCGGACACTTGGAAATGTGCCTTCCCCCTTTGCCCCGCCTGGGCGCTCCCCCAACCCAGAAAACAGGCAGGCGGGAGGAAGGGGGTGTTGTCCCACATCCGGCGGGGCCTGTTGGTCTTCAAGCACGCCTTAGAGCTTTCAGAAAGGGCTTGTGCGATTTTTGTAAGATTTAGGATTCCCTCCGCCCTGAGCAAATTAACTTTATGCAGGTTCCACCCAGATTCTCCCTTCCTCCACGCCGTGCCTTTGGGTGGTGCCTACGCTCGAGGGGAGCTCTTTTGTGGAATTATGTTGAGGTTTGGGTTGGCTTTGTGTAGCTGGATACCCTCTAATGACTTCTTCCTTTCCTCCTCTTCTCCTGCAGGCCTCCCCTTTAATCACTGGAGGAGGGCAGCAGGCCATCGCTCAGGAATCGTCCTGCTTCCTTAGACCAGCCTCACCTGCGGCCTGGAGACCAGTGTCCACAGGTTGCTGCCCCCCACCCCCCACCCCCAATAAGTGGGGTTAGCATGGAGATGGTGGTGCTGCTTTGGCAGAGTTCATGCCACCACCAGCAGTTTGCATCTGGACAACCGCTCAGTTAATGCCACGGCACTGAGAGGCAAAAGTGCCCATGACATTAGGGAGTATTTCTGAGGAGCCAGCCTAAGTGCTTTTCAGGGGACAGGTGGAGAAATTAACCTGGGGTGGCTTTGCAGGAACCAGCCAGCCCTGGGCCCTCCCCCTACCCATTCTGTGATCAGGAGGCCCCAAATAATTAGACATTCCCTGGTGATTAAGGGTCTCCAGAGTTGCAGTAAAACTCCCCTGCAGCCCTAAACGTGTGTAGAGTGTTGCCATAACTTCACCAGCCTCATTTTCCCAGCAGCAGGCAGACTATGGGTTTCATTTTTTGAGACCCAGGGAGGGCCGCTGGCAGGAGTGTGCCTAGCCAGGTAATTTGGTGAAGATACCTCCACTGGAGTGGGGGAGGGAGACAGATGTGAGTCACCCCAGTGGAAAGGGTTTCCCCATCCTGACAGTCTCACCAAGGATCAATGAACCTCCCCAACTGCCTCCAGAGCCTGCCCACACCTAGCCACTACCTGCATTTAATGGCCAGGTGACCCAGCCCAGTACCTCTTTCTACCCACTTCATGCCTCTCCTCCGTGGGTTAAACGCCCCCAGAAGCACCTTGTAACTGTTGCTTCTAGTTCAACCCAGGCCTCACCCTGGAGTGAGAGACGATGGGGTGGAGACGATGGGACCCTCGTGGGGACCAAAGGAAAAGCTAAGCAAGCAAGCCTTCAAGCCTCAAGGTGGCCTGGCGGTCACATTGCCAGGAGGGCTGCTGGGCAGACCTACTGCATCTTCCTAGCCTGGGAGCCTCCTGATGGCTGCCCAGGCCCAGGGTCACCAAAAGCAGGCACCCTGAAGCCACGTGGGCTCTCCCTTTCTCCCCATCCTTCCCATACCCTCTCCACTGTAGTTTTATCGTGCCAAGGCTCCAGCACCCTGCAAGTTGCCCTTTTGGATGTTTCTTGAACTTTAAAAATTTCCATGAAAGTGCCTTTTAAATGATGGACAGGCGTGTCTCGGGTCACATGCCTGTCTGCAGCTGGGGGCAGACAGGGTGTTTGGTGGGGGTGTCTGCAGCTGGGGGCAAGGACAGAGGGGTGAACAGGAAGGAGCCACAAGTAGGAGGCAGGAGAAGAGGAAACAGAAGTTCCAGTTGGACTTTCTGACAGCATCTGGAAAGGAAGCTTAGAGAGCGATCTTGGAAGGAGGGGAGGGGGAGGAGAAGCAAATTGGGGCCCCACCCCACCATTTGATTTCTAATTTCCTTTTCATATGGGCCCTCCAAAAAAATAAATTTAAAAGATTTTAAGACAAGGAAAAGAGGTGACTGTCCTGTAGTCCCTCGGACCTTCGGTGGGGTAAAAACTAGGGGTGGGAGATGAGAGTGGGGACTTGGTAGGAGGCAGCCGCTGGGGAGTAGTTTGTTCCACGTGGTTTTGAAGGCTTGGCTGAACCATCCCCTTCCCTTCTCCTTCCAGAAAGAAGATTTGGTTATAATGCGCAGTGCTCCTTTTTTCTCTTTCCCCAACACGGAGTTCCACATCATGTTCCTGAGCTCTTCCGGGTCTGCATGCACGCTTCAGGAGGCTCCGTGGCTGGGGTGGGATCCGACCGCATGCACGCGGCTCCCTGCACACGCGCGCACACTTACAGTGACTGTCTGCAGGAAGAGGGGCCTGCGCGTCGGCTCTGCGTTAAACACGGGAAGCTGCCCAGGCTACCAAAGTCAAATGTAAGTGGCAGTTCCCCTCTCCAGCGAGGCGGACTTCCAGAAGTCCCTTTGTATCTCGGCAGCTCATTTAATGTTATTTATGCATTTTGTGCAAGGAATTGTGGGATTTTTCCCCCCCACGGTAAACAATATGGAAATGTTAAAAAAAAAAAAAAAAAGCACCCTTCCAGCGGTTGTCCCCGTCCGCGTCTGGGCGACCCGGCGAGGCTGTCGCGCGCGTTTCTCAGAGCGCCGAGAAGCCGCGGGGAAAACGCGCGCGCGCACGCGCGCGGGCAGAGGACGCGGCGGCGGTCTCGCGGGTCCAGGCTCCGTACCCGGAGCGCAGGGACGCGGCCCCTTTAAGGGGGGGCGGGGCGGCAGGAGGCTGCTGTCACCGAGCCGGTCACGTGGGCGCGCGGCGCTACGACCATTGGACCGAGGCACGTGTCCAGGAGACCGGCCCGCGACGTCACTCGAGGGGGCTCGGTTAAAAATAAGAACAAAAATCCAGAGTCCGAGTGTCTCGGGTTGCGCCGAGTGGCCTGGAAATTTCCTGGCCGCGCGGAGGCCGAGGTGCGAGGGCGCGCGGACGGCGAGGGAACGCGGGCGGCCCAGCCCGGTCCGGCCCGGCCCGGCCCGGCCCGGCCGCCGCTCACCCATGCGACTCGGGCCGCGGGGCTCGGCGGGGCTCGGCGGGGGCGCCCCGGCCCGCGGCGGGGCGGTGGCCGCGCGCAGGGGCCCGGAGGCCGGCCGAGCGCAGCGCGGGCCCGTGGGCCTCCATGTGCGTGCTGGCGGCGGCGGGCGCGCTGACCGCTCGCGCCCCGCACCCTAGAGGGCCGGCCGGGGCGCGCGGGCGGGGGCGGCCGGGCGGCGGCGGCGGCGGCGGCGGCGTTGGCCCGAGCGGGCCCCGGCGGGCGTGAGCGCGGGCGAGCGCGCTGCCTGCATGCGCGGAGCTCCAGCCCCGGGCGGCCGGGCGGCGGCGGCGCCGGAGCCGGAGGCAGCCGGACGTGGAGAGGCGCGTGGAGCCCCGAGGCGCCCCGGATCCGCGCCGGACCCTTGTGACCGTCTAGCTCCTGGGTGCGCTGCGAAGACTCGGACCGGACTGTTTTGAATCTCCCGGCGTCTGGGCGCGGGGCGACTCTTGGTATTTTCTAACTCAACTCGTGGATCGGAACGTGGCTTCGGCTCTGAGCGCGGCTGGCGACCTGTAGGACCTCAGCCCTGGCTGCGGCCGCCGCGCTCGCCCTCGGGAGAGTCAGCAGGGAAGGGACACCGGCCGGCCTCGGGAGTCTCCGCGTGCGGAGCGGAGGAGCGGAAGGCTGACTGGTCTCCCGGGAGAACCGACTCGGGATTTGTTGCGAGCAGCATGGAGGAGAATGACCCCAAGCCCAGCGAAGCGGCGGCGGCGGAGGGGCAGCGGCCGCCGGAATCCAGCCCCAGCGGCGGCGCCGGCAGCCCGGGTGACGCGGACACTGGCCGCCGGCGGGCTCTGATGCTGCCTGCGGTTCTGCAGGCGCCGGGCAACCACCAGCACCCACACCGCATCACCAACTTCTTCATCGACAACATCCTGCGGCCCGAGTTTGGCCGGAGAAAGGACGCGGGGACGTGCTGTCCCGGAGCTGGAGGAGGCAGAGGCGCCGGGGCAGGCGGCGAAGGCGGCGTGGAGGGAGGCGGCGGCGCGGGCGGCGCGGAGCAGCTCCTGGGGTTGGGCCGGGAGCCCCGGCAGAACGCGCCCGGGGCGCCTGGGGCGGGCGGGCCTCTGCCCGGCGGTGGCGGTAGCGACTCTCCGGGTGACGGCGAAGGCGGCTCCAAGGCGCTCTCACTGCACAGCGGCGCCAAGAAAGGCGGAGACCCCGGGGGTCCCCTGGACGGGGCGCTCAAGGCCCGCGGCTTGGGCGGCGGCGACCTGTCGGTGAGCTCAGACTCGGACAGCTCGCAGGCTAGCGCCAACCTGGGCGCGCAGCCCATGCTCTGGCCGGCGTGGGTGTACTGCACGCGCTACTCGGACCGACCTTCTTCAGGTGAGCCCCGGGGACCCGCGCCCCGGCCTGCGGTAGGGAGGCCCGCGGGGTTGCGCGCCTGGGGCGGGAACTTACCGGGAGGAAGAAGACACGAGCATGCCTCGCCCCCAACACAAAGACGCGCACAGAGCGACATTGTGTGCGGCCGACGCTGACCCAGGCCACGGCCAGGCGGAGAGAGGGGCAGGGTTGATTCACTCAGGGCTACAGATTTCCTAAGACGGCGAGAAGTACCAGGACTTCCGTTCTCCCTTGCTTTGGGGGACCTTTCCTAGCCCCTAGCGCATCCCTGCCCTGACCAGAGTTTATTTGGTGGGAACGGGTGTGGCTGGAAAACAGGCCCTGAAGCGCGCACCCTCGCTTGTTCTTCCAATTCGGTCCAGATCCGGACCCAGGCCCAGCCCGCCCCATACCTAGACTCATCCTGCCGCCCCAGTTTCCCAGAGATGTCCGGGGAAGAAAGCGAGGCTCGGCTGGTCGTCCTCAGCTGAGGTTGAGCAGGGGCCGTTGGAGGATCCGCAGAGGGAAGGAAGGCAGACAGAGGAGCCCTTCGCCCTGTGCCTCGTTTTATTTGCCAAGAGGTGCGCACACAGCTTGGAGGAGGAAGGCCTGCTGTCCCCAGATAGACGACCTTTACCGAGCTTTCCTGGGTAGGAAAGAAGCAGATTTCAGAGGAAGTGCGCGGGGGAGCTGGTGAGGGTGTGCAGAGCTTCTGGGCGTCTTTTTCATAGACCCGGGATTTTTAAAAGCTGAGTCCACGTCCCCATAGAAGCGTGAGCCGCAGTGAATGAGGGTCTGCGGCTGCGAACCGCCATTAAGCGCAGACTCCGTTTGTCCCCGAGCCGGCCGCGCAGACCGGACCGCCTTGTTCCCCTGAACCCTCAACTGTTTTGCGGGGGTCTTTTACACAGTTCACAGCGCAACTAAGTCACCCCTTGGTCGCCAGCCCGCAGAAACGGTCTGTGTGTATCTCTGATGAAACCCCAATTTCTCCAGCTAGATCTGAAATTTGCTCCATTGTTCTCGCCTCTCTCCTTTGTTAATATTTAATTAACATATAGGCTCACAATGCGGCCGGCTAGGAGCCGAGGCCCGGCTTTGTGCGGCGCAGGAGTCGCAGCCGCGCCGGGACCCAGAGGCCGGGGGAAGCCCGGCAGTCGGGCCCGGCTCAGTGGCTGGTTTTCCTGGACTTTAAAAAAAAAAAAAAAAAAAAAAAGCCCCGTAAGATAAGATGTGTGTTTCCGGGCGTTTACGAAAGCAACGACGCAGAGTTTTGTTTTGTTTTGTTGCGGAGGTATGGTCTCTCCGAGACTCTTTAAGTGCGTTTTGAACGAAAATCAAGAAGGAAAAGGAACTAAAATCTCTGATTTTAGGGAGATTTCCTTTTTATAAAGTGGCCCTGGCCTTTTGTGGGCTGATTGGCGTGTGCGAGCGCCCCGGGACCGGGGAGTTTGCGGGTGGGAACAGCGGGCGGGCTGCGCCGCGCGAGGCCGCGGTGGGGGCCTCCGCCGGGCCTGTAGAGGCCTCGCAGGGCCGCCTTCTGCCCGCCTCGCGCGGCGCCCCCGGGACGCCGCGGGCAGCTTCCCTGAATCCGCACCCTCCGGGAAAAAGCCAGGCTGCAGCAGGCGAGGAGCCGGCCACCTCGGCGTGTGAGCGAGTTGTGGGCGCGGTGGGGGCGGGGGGCGCAGTGCGCCCGGGTGGATGTGTTCCTGGGTGTGCTTCCAATCTTGAAGGCCCGGGGCTTGAGCCGAACAGTCCGGTGCCCCCCTCTCCACCGGGCTCTGCCCTCCTTTTCCCATCGTGGCTCCTGGAGACAGCGCAAGGCTCGGTGGGCTGAGGAGGGGCTTCCGCGGGCCTCCTGGGTCTGCGAACGGCCCCAGATCCCTAGCTGGGGAAGGCCTGGGTGATGATCCACCCTCCTGGTCAGAGTGCCCCTCGGGGCCTCATCCCGCCTTCAGTCCGGCGGGGCGAGGGGCGGGGACCTGGGTGCTCTAGCCTTCTCCAGCCTCTCAGCCAGGGCTCCTCGGAAGAAGCGGGAGCCAGCCCCCAGCGTGACTTCACACACTTCACAGATTAAGACCCCCAGACCTGCAGCCACCACCCCCTCCTGCAAAGGCCTCTTCCCTCTCTGACCCCCTTACCCCATCTGACCTTCGGAAACCCAGAAAAAGGCAACACTTGATCACCTTTCTCAGGCCCTTTCCGTTGCCAGGGCCCTAGGATCCCCAGCGCCACCGACCCGCACCAACCTCACGTCCTGTGGGGCGGCCCACTGGGAAGAATGTGGCAGTGAGAAGTGTGAACCTTCTGCCCAAGGTCAGCGGGGTCCCCCGTGGCCTCCGCAGCTCCTGGGCTGGCAGCAGCGTGTCCCCTCTCCTGGACAGGGGGCTGGGGGAGACCTGGTGGGGTGAAGGGTGGGAAGCTTCTGCTCCTTCCCCTTAAAGGAAAGGATGGAAGTGGGCCCACAGGGCCAGCTGGGGGAGGCAGAGCCCTCCTGTTCTCAGCACCCACCTTAGGCTGGATCCCATGGCCCAGGACCTGTGGGGAGACCCCCTGCACCTGCGGGGCTCTTCCTGCTACTCTGACTGCCCCACCCCCCCTCCAGTATGTCCCCCTCATCTCTCTCCCCGCAGCCACCCCATCCTGTCCCCATTCGAGGACAGAACTCCAGGAAAGACTTGAAAAGGCCTGGCCACAGAGTTTTGGGTTTTTTGCTGTCCTCCTGACTTTTCCGTTAAGCCTGCCCTTGACCCCCAAGCCCACCGCTCCTGCAGACTTCCCGGCCCCCCTCCCCGTCCCCTCCATGAGAGCTCCGCCCCGGCCCACCCCAAACCCAGCCCTGCTTTCCTCCATCCGCCACTGGCTGGGGCAGCCTCCTGTGCTGGCGGCGACCCCACCCCCTCCAGCGTGCAGGCCGGCCCGGAGCCCTCCTAACCCGTGCTCTCTGTGTCCACCGCGCCTCCCCAGGTCCCAGGTCTCGCAAACCAAAGAAGAAGAACCCCAACAAAGAAGACAAGCGGCCCCGCACGGCCTTCACGGCAGAGCAGCTGCAGCGGCTCAAGGCCGAGTTCCAGACCAACAGGTACCTGACGGAGCAGCGGCGCCAGAGCCTGGCGCAGGAGCTCAGCCTCAACGAGTCGCAGATCAAGATCTGGTTCCAGAACAAGCGCGCCAAGATCAAGAAGGCCACGGGCAGCAAGAACACGCTGGCCGTGCACCTCATGGCGCAGGGCCTGTACAACCACTCCACCACCGCCAAGGAGGGCAAGTCCGACAGCGAGTAGGGCGGGCAGGTGCCACGTCCCGGCCCGCCCCGGCTAAATGATGCAATAATTTAAAATCAGAAATCAAGGGCCAGTGTATAAACATTATACCAGCATTAATAGTGAAGATATCGCATATTAGCTACGGTTCTGCAATATTCTATGTATATATAATTTACAGGAGGTGTAAAATCCAAAATGTCTGACTATAAAATATTTTTTGAGTTTTTATGTTTATGAGATTATGCTAATTTTATGTTGGTTTTTTTTGTTTGTTTGTTTTTGCAAAGGGGGCTACTTAGGGTTTCATCTTTTTTAATCCCCTAAGTTCCATTATGGGACATCGGACACTTTTTTTTTTAAGAAAAAATTAAAACAACTTGCTGAAGTCCAAAGATTTTTATTGCTGCATTTCACACGACTGTGAACCGAATAAATAGCTCCTACTTGGTCTTGAGTTCTGCCACTTTGTTTGTGTGGGCTTGGTGAGGCCGGCAGGAGGGTCCACATGCCCAGGCCCGCCACCGCCATCGCAGGGAAAGGGCCGCTGGGCCTCGGGCCGCTGGGCCTCCGTCCGGTGCCCTGCTCCCCAGGGATGCCTGGGCCGGGCCCACGCCAGCCCCCCTCCTCCCCTCTTCCTGCCTTCCCTCCCTCCTCGCTGAGGCCTGGCCCGAGCCTCCCTGCATCCTTCTGTCTGCATCTGCGTCGTTGTCCCCTGTCCAGCCGCCCGCCTCCAGCACCGGAGTGTCCCACCTCCGGCACCGCTCCGAGGCTCAGGGCGCCAGTGGCTGGAGGCCCACAGGCTTCGGGCCGCCCTGTCCCTCCAAACCTGGGCCCAGAAGCTCCCCTGCGGCTCCATCAGCTGCCCAGGCAATGCCCGGGGGCCCCCAGAAACGCAGCCAAGGTCTGCTGGGTATGCCTCGGGGGCTGTGGAAGCCTGAGAAGGAGCTGGCGGTTCCCCTCTTTCGTTTTTCTTCACTTTCTTTTCTTTTTTTCTGTTTTTAAAGTGGCCGCTTCTGCTATAGAGAACATTCTTTCATGGTAAATATGTGTGTGCATGTGTACATATATCTGTGTGTGTGCCCATATACACACAAGCAGACGTGTAAGAGTCCACAGTTCTAGAACATGTGGCTACCTTGACTTTTAAAGAAACTCAGAATTCTCCAGGATCTAGAGGAAGGAAGAAAGTGTAAATAATCATTTCTTTTTTTGTCTTTTCTTTTTTTTTTTTTTAAATATACATTTTATTTTTTGAAGTGTGGTACAGTGTAAATGAAATATATTCAGTATATCCCCACCAAGTACATATATATAAACGAACACATTATCTATATCTTTATCTGTAGCTCCACACTGTCTTCTGTTTATTGTATGGAAAAAGAATTGTGTCCAAATGTCCGTCTGTGCCGGGACAGCCTAGGGGGGTGCCCCGGGCCCTGCCCTGAGGACTGAGGGTGAACTTCTCTCTTTGCCTTAAACTTCTTTATTTCACTGCGATAATAGTTTCACTTTGTATATACTAGCGTAAACCTTTTTTTTTTTTTAAGGAAAAAAAACTATAAAAGCAAAAGTTGTAATTTAAAATTCTGTGAATAACCATCTGCTGCTTAGGAAACTCAATGAAATGATATGCCTTTTAGCAGGAAGCAAAGTTTTGGGGTTTTTATTTTTTTATTTTAATTTTTTAGTTTATTACACGTGCATTTTACAGTCCCAGTAGCAAATATTTATAATCTTATAAGAAATGAATGTTTCTATTTACGACTGTGATTATCAAAATTGTGAACATTCTCCCTGCATTTTTGTGTGTTGAAATTCTTGAAAGTTACATTAAATAAAAAAAACCCACTTTATTGTAAAATACCAGTTGTCCAAGATGGAATGAGTAGGTTTTTTTTAAGTGTGTTTCTGAGCCCAGCTGACCTACCGTGGTGCTCAGATGCTCAGGTCTTTCCCTCCACGGCAGGTGTGCACATGCCTACCTTTGTAGCCAGAGGCATAATTTTTTCTTTTTAAATAATGAAGACACTTTGGATGTCTCCTGTGTGAGTACAGAACAACCAAAGGAATTTAAGTACACGTTTCTTTACCAGAAGGAAGTGTTCCAAAGTTCGGTGCTTTTTCTTTGAATAAATATTTAAAATCTTGCAGAACGCAACAGGTCTCTGGCCCTGGCTGCCCTGGGACAGAGGCGCTCAGCCCCAGGGGAGAGGACCTCTCGCTTGACCCGAGACAAAGGCTCTTCTCCTTTATGTTGGGTTGTTGTCTTTTCCCCAGAGCACGGACTGCTGGCATCCCAAGGCGGATGCCGGGAAAGGACCGGAAGTGGATGGGAGTTTTGACCTCGGGAACTGCAACTCACCTGGCCTCAGAAGACAGCTGACAACCCTGTGAACCCAACTGCTCTGTGTCCAAACTCTCTTGGCTACAGTTTTCTTCTCCCAGTAAAAGGAGCTCAGAGACGGGAGAGGATGTCTGTTCCCAAGGTGACCGACCTTTTAGGCATTTCCATTCCGCACAGGCTTCCCAAGGGGAAGGACGCTGGGCCTCCGGGCAGGAGCTGAGCTGCTCCCGGGTTTTGCAGAGACACGTTCTGGGGTCTTGCTGCAGAGGCTCCGGAGCCTGGTCCTGCTGCCTGGTCCCAGGAGCGTTAATGGGGCGGGACCACGTCTTCCTTAGCCACCACTCTGCCCCTGTGCAGATCTGGGGGGTCTTAAAGACAAAACAAAACTGCTCTAGCCCAACTTCTATTACCCTTGGCCTCTCCTTCCTTTTAATAAAAAGATCACATAGTAACATTCAGCAATCATTTTTAGCTTTTGTCTTTCATCCCACTGGCAAATCATAGCGCTGTTAAGAGGCAGTGTATGGTTCTATAAGGTAATGAGCGCCCCATCCTCAGAGGTATGCAAGCAGACACTAGGCCTACAGTGGCATAAGGCTTTGCTTTTGCTTTTTTCCGCCCTTCCAGTAGGAAATTGGACAAAATGAACTCTCAGACCTTCCAAACGCTGAGATTCTGGTTTTGCTCCTATGTTTATTACATGTTTTTAAATTCTCTCATAACTCATGGAGAGCCATTTCCGTGCACACCAGCCGCTTTCACTAGGAGCTGGGCTTCCCGGGTGGCACAGTGGTAAAGAATTTGCCTGCCAGCGCAGGGCACACAAGAGACACGGGTTCCATCCCTGGGTGGGGAAGATCCCGTGGAGAAGGCAATGGCAACCCACTCCAGTACCCTTGCCTGGAGAATCCCATGGACGGAGGCGCCTGGCGGGCTGCAGTCCACGGGGTTGCAGAGAGTTGGACACAACAAAGCCACAGCACAGACACTGGAGACCAGAGTCGGGCTGCAGGGCAGGCGATGCCCCGTTGTGAAGTCCGGCCACCACTGAGTTCCACCTGGGCCCCCACAGCTCTGTCCAGCTCGGATCTGGACCCAGACTGCAGTACCGGTGACGCCCCACTTGGACCCCACCAGACTGTCAACCCCGCAGCAGGCGGGGTTTCCTAAATGTTCTCAGAGGAAAGCTCCTTTAGGAAGGACGTCCTCGTGGCTTGCAGCTGCACAGCCCCCACCCTCCGGCTTGGCTGTGTCCCCAGGCCTCCTTAGCTGCGCAGAGACTAGACTGAGGCCTGGGAGCTGAGCGTGGACCGTCGCAGCCCCCCAGGCCAGTGGAACATGCTCCCCCAAAGGTACAGGACCAGAGACCCAGCGGGATTCCTTGGTGTTTAGACAGCCCCTCCTCCAGCTGCCCAGTGGGGTCGAATAAGTGAGCCCCCATCCTCAGGATGGAGTCAGAATCCGAGGGTCAGCACCAGCCCAGCGAAGGTCGCAGGAAGTGGACTGCCAAGGGCTTTCTTTAGGGGGCAAAAGTGGGCACCACCAGTCTGATCTCCGAGAAGGTCCCATCGATCCTGTTTTCCCTTGGTTGAAAAGGGCAAATTGCTGGGGTTTCTGGACCGCTTGGCACAAGTGTGCCCTGGCATGCGGCTCATAGGGCAAACATCACACACTATATATGCAAATACGCGTGCTGGCCGCGCGGGGCCGGCTGCGAGGCTGTGTTTGCTCGCTCTTTCCTCGGCTAAAAGTCATTCTGTCTCCCGCTGGTTTAATATCCGACCTCTCCCGTCTCTGCCCGCCCGGGGAATCTCCCTAAGAGCCCCCAGGAAGGGCCCGGCTCTGCCGAAACCTGCTGCTCGCCAGGCCGGGCCGCCATGCCCTGGGAGATTAATAGCGACTGGCGCCCAAGGCCTCGGGGGAGACTGACCCCCCAACCGGCAGCCCGCGCCGCCTCAGGGACGCACTGCAGCTCCGCGCTGGGCCTCGAGGTGGGGACCCCATTTCTGCGCGAGCTTCTCTCTCCTGTCAGGGCCGAGGGCGAGGCCTCTGGCTTCAAGAGCAGGCGGGCAGGGTGGGCTGGGTGGTGGGCGAGGGGAGGCCGCGGGCAGGCCTGGCGCTGCGCTGAGTCCCGCCACCTCGTGGGCCGCCCTTTGCGGGGGAGAGCCGCGCGCGCGCGGTGCCTGCGCCTTGAGCTCCAGGGCGCCTGACGCACGGGAGCCGGGCTGCGCAAGCCTGAGTAGACCATTCATATTTTCATTATTAATCTCAGATAGTTTATTTTGTTTATGCGCCCCGCCCAGAGCAAATAAAAAGCCATTCTTGAAATCGCCTGAAACGTAATAATAGTTATTAAAGTGACTCCTCATTATGAGATTTAATCGAGTGGCCCGCCCCACGCCTGGCCTGGCTGGTGAGGCTGACGAGGACCGCGTTATTATTATTGTTGTTGTTGTTGTTAGCCTTCTGCTTAGCCATCGGGGTGACTGACCACCTCGTCATCTTAGGCCAGCCCAGGGGCGGTGAGGCCCAAGAGTCTCTGGAACAGGTGTGGCCCAGCTTGCTGCCCTGCCCGGCCCTGCCCCAGCCCTTTCCAGGTCCCGGCAACGCCTCTGGGGGGAGGGAGGGAGTCCCCGGACCCCCTAGGCGCTCCGCATCCCAGGAAACGCTAGGACCAGAGCCCCGGCCTCGCCCCATTGGCGGTCCCTCCCCACTCCGCCTCCCAGGGCCGAGCCTAGAGCTTTGCCCAGAACAAAGAGTGGCGGAGACCTGCCTCCTCGGCTGCCTTTTCGCCCCCTCGGGCTGGAAGGCGTCCCAGAGAGCCCCCACCCCCAGCCCAGTCTCCCCGGAGACACCCGGGGAGGGAAGAAGAGCACGGGGCCTCAGTGGACCACGTCCGCAGAGAGAGCCCGAGTGGGGAGCGCGGCCGGGAGGGGCCCGCCCCAGCCCCTGCCCGGGGGTCCTCCGTGGGGCCGAGGGCGGGTGGGGGTCACCGCGGGCGCGGACCGTCTGGAGGGCTGGGCCGGGCGGCCGCAGGGCCCCATCTGTCGCGCTGAGAAACTTGGCCGCGCGGTCCGAGCGCGCGGCCCAAGCCTTTCAGCCAGCGCGTTCGGGGTTCGCTCCTCCCGCCAAGTCCTTTGTCTGCGAGAGGACTGTCAGGCTCTGCGCCGCCGGGCTTTGCCCTCCGCCTCCCCCGGCCCTACCCCCTCCGCTAACTGCCCTTTCTCCCCCTTCCCTGCTTTTCTCTCCTCTCTGGATGGGTAATCACAGGCTCCAGCTGCCAGGCGCGCCTCGAGGAGTTGCTGCCCGGTTCGAGGGTCTGCCGCACCCCCCTCCCATCCCCGGCCCCCTCCAACTTCGCCAGGACTCCAGCCCCGGCTCTCCGGCCTCATGGAGAGTTTCCCCTTTAGGCCACAACTTTCTCCCGAGGATTTTGATTCACACTTCCCCCAAACAAAATGCGAATCCGGAAAGCTGCGTTTCTTTGGATTCAGGCAGTGGGGGGACACTGCAGGGTCAGCAGCCTTTTGCAGAATTTACTCCTGGCGAGGCCGGTTCCATGCCTCCGCTACTGTGAGAAAGGTGCCCGGATAAGAAACTCAGAGGCTGCCAGTTTTAAGTCTCAGATTGTGCCCCGCCCCCAGTGCCAAGACATCTGGGTTAAGCCGGGCAGATTTCAGTCTGGGAGGAAAGACTGACATGCTGATTTCCCAACACCTGTTTGTTAAGACTTCCCTGGTGGCTCAGTGGTAAAGAAGCTGCCTGCTAGTGCAGGAGACACAACAGACACAGGTTCGATCCCTGGGTCGGGAAGATCCCCTGGAAAAGGAAATGGCAGCCCACTCCAGTGTTCTTGCCTGGAGAATCCCATGGACAGAGGAGCCGGGCGGGCTACAGTCGACGGGGTGGCAAAGAGCCGGACACGACTTAGCAACTGAGCAACAGCAAATTTGTTTGGCACAAGACTGAAGCCGGCTGAGAAAGCGTGAGGCTGAGTTTCCCATCATGTGCAGGCTCAGCATATGAAGCTCCATATTTTTTCATGCAAATACTTATACAACAGCACTTCTTCTCACTGAAAGAAACTTGGGGCAAGGAAAGGGCTGAGTTTTGTGAACAGACAGTCCTGTGCCCCGAAGCCAAATCATTCATGCCTCAGGCGGAAAGAACTGCTACCTAACAGGCTCCCTGCAAGGGGGTGTTTATGAGGGAAAGGACAGAAGCAAGGGGCACGGAACAGCCTTGCTGGGTGGGCAGCACACACCCCTTCTTCAGGGGAGACTCGTACTCAGCTCCCTGGGCCTGACTGGTAGAGCTGCCGGCATGGTGTCCACTTCTGCCATGCCAGGCAGCCTCTATATAACAGCTGAGGGGAAGAGGAGATGATGAAATATCCACGTGGCCGTGAAAAGCGGAACAGTGATGGGAGCGCTCCTACCAGAGAGCCGCAGGAGTCCCGTCAGCACTTTCTAGAATCAGGAGTCCCTTCTCCTTCCAAACACGGCTAGGTGTGCCCTTTGTGATCACAGGGCTCAAAAACACAGGCAGTCCCACTCATATCAGGCTCCTTTCCCCAGGCTTTCCCCCCAAAATGAGCAAGACACTGTGCCTTGGGTTCCTAGGAGGCTCAGCAACTTCACACACCACTCGCTTCTCCATTCCAATCGCACTGAGCAGTGAGCCTCAGTCACCATGAGACATGGAGGGACTCAGCGCCTAGGAGGTGGGCGCCCAATGAGACAGCAGGGGGCTGGGAGGAGGGCTGGGAGTCCCCCCTGCACCCCACCCCACCCTCGCATCACAGCCGCCCCAACCACCGCTCTTCCTCCAAGAGCCAGCCACCTGCTCCTGGCGCGATGAGCTATTTTGTCTAAATAGTGAAGGGTCTAAGTACCCCCTTTGAAATTAATTGCTGTTCCTATAGCTAAAAGCATAACAGGCTTTGATTACATGCTAACCAGAATGAAACATAATCCTGAGCTAATTATGTGGAGATAATTTTATAATTATATCATTCAGTTGAAGAAGTGATATGTTGTTAACCTCCCATTTCAACAAGACTGATGATTTAAAATAAAGATGGTCCTAAATCTGGACCTTTAAAAAAAATATATCAGGGTTGCCTCTTGGTTTTCTCCACGTGGAGAAAGTGAGTTTCAACTCAGTCTACCTATGGCTTGTATCTTCCTGCACCCCCACCCAGAAGGAGGGGGTGGGGCTTGGGAGACCTCGACAAAGGGGGCTGTCCAAGGAGGAGAGGTGGCCCAGGGCCAATCTGCTCTCAAAGGCTTAGGAAGCCCACCTGCATTTCTGTTCTGCTGGCTTGGGGAAGTAATGCCCAAAGACTGGCGACCCCGGAGAGTGCAGGGTCTCTGAGACACTCCAGCGGGGGTGTCAACAGAGCCTGGGGTGAAGGTCAAAAGCCAGCCACGCCTGCAGGGGGTTCACTTCCTCTCCCAGACACGAGTGCCCGCGGAGGGGTGCCCCAGGACCGAGGCCTGGCCAGGCTCCCCTCCCCTGGCCCGCCCCCCCTACCCCCGCACCATAAGCCGCCTGGGAGGCCCTGGTGGCCCTGGGGTGGAGGTATTAGGAGGTGCCCCCCTGGGACCTCAAGGCCTATCCTGCAGTCAGGCTGGCCTTCCCCGCAGTTCTGGGGCATTCGCCAAGGGCTGGAGGGCCAGAACTCGACATCTGGATGCAGAGTTCAACTCTGATTCCTTTGAGGTGGTCAGAGGTCAGCCAGACACGGCCCTTTTGGGCCCTGAGAGTGCCCTCGAAATTTTTTTTTTTTGGTGGCTGCACAGAGCCTCAAAGTGGACGATTCCTGGGTGACATGTCAGCTCGCTCACCGAGAGGAAGGCTGCTTTTATGCAGCAGAGGGAGCCCCCTGGGGTGGATTTCGAGCCCCAGGGGAACAGAACCAGCTCCGGGAGAATGAATGTAACACAGACCCACCGAGTCGCAAGCCAGTAGCCCCGGACGCCACGCGTGGGTTTAACAATGGCTTTTGCGCCTGGAACCCCACGAGGGCGCCCAGCTCAACTCAGAGCTGGCCGGGTGGATGCACATTTCCACGCAGGTGAGGGCGTCTGGGGCAAACCCAGGGCTGGGGCCGGATGGCTGCCTCTGCACCACGAGGTTGGTTCCCTCCCTTCCCCCTACAGGGGTATTTCATTCGCACCTTTTTAAAAAAAAAAAAAATGCTTCCTAGTCAAACTTGAATATGCAATGAGGCGCCGGAGCTTTGTGGCGGAAATATAATTAAACTGGTAGAAGATGTAAAAGATGAAGACTGAGGATGACATCAGGCCGATTTCACACTTGGCAGTCGGATAGCTGGGCCCAAGCCGCGCTCTCGCCACGCAAGGCAGATCAAAGTGCCCTGCCACCGCTCCAAAGGGGAAAGGGGACTTAAGTATGCTAATCCCCAGGACAAATATATTTTAATCTTGTTAGAATACAAGTTAATGCCGCAGCTCAGTGGCTGAACTTGGTCAGACTGTAGAGATCCATTTTCATTTTAGCTATGAATGAGGTAGACCTCCTGGTTTATTCATAGGTAGTAAAAAGTACATTTACAAAACGAACCCCTCTTGGGGCGGCTGGCCGAGACTGCGTGGTCACCCCCACCTTGAGCTTTCTTTGCCGGGAGGGCGGGGAAATTCTGGAGGCTCCCGGATGGAGGTGGGATGATCCCTGATAACCATTCGGCTCTCCCCCATCCCTCTCTGCGTCTGTCTGTCCGCACCAGAGCTTCCTGCCCAGGAAAGGAACTCAGCTCATTTGGTGGAGAAAGAACGGGGAGACTCTGGAATTAATTAAAAGATTCTCCAAAGCAATGTGTTTCCCTTTAGGCCTGGGGTCTGACAACCAAACTAATTCCTTTCCATCAGCCCTCTCCCTTTAATTTTTACAACGTCAGTTTTCATTACTATTAATTATTCGCTGAGCTCCGACTGTACATTTGCTACTGCCCTGGTTAGCAGCAAGCCTGCAGGTTCCTGGCTGCCTAAGTTCCAGTTTCTGCTCGACGTCTGAGCTGTGCAGGCGTGCTTGCATAAGATGTTCGGTGGGGTGAGAAGAAGGGGTGTCAGCCTTAGGGCCGCCTCAAATAAAACCACCCTGGCAAAACTTGGAGATGATTGCAAGCATATCTGTGCCTCTGACTGTGTGTATTAGACAGACAGAGCTTGAGCGCTCACCGGCGAGTCCACCACGAGGTTGCAGAAGGTTAAACTCCCCCATGGAACCTGCCTGCCAAGTATTGCCCGTGGCAGCCATCTGCAAGGCTCTCTGTGTCTTTCTGCTCCAGTGTGTGTTAGAATCCCCTCTGCCTCGGGCATAAAACCTGATTCACTCTGAAGCTCGCCTTGCAGTCCTGCATTCGGAAGACCCTCCTTGGCCCTCCGGACCCCAGCAGAGGCGACTGGCCGCCGACTGGGGGAGGGGCAGCCTCCACCCCACAGACTGTCCCCTGGTTTCCAGGACTAAGGAATGCCCCTTTCCGCCGAGATTCTCTCAAGGCCCCTTCAGGTTAGGAGGCGAGTGGCCAGCACTGCAGCTACTGTGAGCCCACAGCTGGCACGCGGACGGAGCAGCACCGCGGCCAGCAGCCAGGGCTCCCTGGGAGACCCTGCTGAGCACTCCCCTCCCGGCTCTCTCAGCTCCTTGTGCACGTGTCCTTCGGCCGGTGGCTTCCTTAGGAGACATCCCAGCTCTCCCTTCGGGTTTCCTATCCCAGCAGTCAGGTTCACCTAGACTTTTGGTCCATTGTACCTTTCTGTCTTAAATCATGACTGTACCTAGTGTTGCTTGAAAGAAAGTGTTAGTTGCTCAGTCGTGTCCAACCCTTGCGACCGCATGGACTGTAACCTGCCAGGCTCCTCTGTCCACGGGATTCTAGTGGCAAGAATACTGGAGTGGGTTGCCGGGCCCTCCTCCAGGAGATCTTCCCAACCCAGGGATTCAACCCGCATTGCGGGTGGATTCTTTACCGTCTGAGCCACCAGGGAAGCCTTTGTGCTTCAAGGTCCCTGTCAGGGCCTGGCTTCCTGCGGCTGCCCCAACCAAGCATCGCAAACTGGGGGTTTTTTGTCTCAGTCCCGGAGAATGGAAGTCAAGAGTCGGTGGCAGGTGCCAGCAGGGTCTGTCCCTCACCTCTGCCAGCCTCGGAACATCAGCCCCTGGTGTCCTTGGCTTGTGGGCGCATTGCCCCAGCCCCTGTGCTCACGCGGCCTTCTCCCCACATGCCAGTCTGCGTCCAGATCCCCTTTTACAAAGAAAGGGCCCACCCGAATTCAGCATGACTTCACCTTCATGTCCATCTGCAAAGGTTCTATTTTCAAATAAGGTCACGTTCACAGGTTCATGAATGGATGTCACTCTGGGGGGGCGGGGACACTCTTCAGCCCAGTCCAGCCAGTACTCCACAAGTAACGTGGATTCTCTTAAACCATCTCCCAGCACAGCCCCTGCAGTGGACTCCGTTTTTCCCACCATGGAAGGGCCAGGAGACTGAGCCGTGGCACTCTCCCTGGCGGTGAGGATGAGGTGGGTCTGGCTGAGTCCTTGTCCTCCAGTCACTGGTCCTCAGCTTCCTCCGCTGGCCCGCAGCATCTGTGACATAGCCCCCCAACTTTAGCATCCTTGTGACCTAGCAAGACGCTGTCCCTCCCATAGAAAGATCCAGGAAGAGGCTCTTGGTCCCCCGTGGGCACTGCACTACGCTGCTGTTGAGTCGCCCAGTCACGTCTGACTCTCTGCCACCCCACAGACCGTGGGCTCCTCTGCCCAGGGGATTCTCCAGGCAGGAACACAGGAGTGAGTTGCCATCCCCTTCTCCAGGCCATAGCACGCAGTTATCCTGCTGAGAGTGCTCCTTTCTCCTCTCAGCCTCCGTCTCCTCCTCTGAAACCTGGAGGGAAGGAAGCAGAGAAGCTGCCTGTGGGCTCTCAGGAGGCCCCCCTGAGCCGCGCCAGGAGGCCTTCAGGATGCTGCCTGGAGCGAGAGGATGACATGCAGGGTCCTGATGGAGACATCGAGGGGGTCCTGCAGGGGCCCTGTGGTGTTGGGTCCCGCTGGGCACCCACGGGCACTGAGTCTCGCTGGGTGCCCAGGACCCTGGTTAGCATGGAGCTATTAATCACGGCTGATGTTTCTACCATCTTGCCAACTCCCGGGGAGTGAGTCTAGTTCACTGCAGTGGGTCCACGGGGTCAGGACTGAGCTTCTCAAACTGGAAGCGCGGGTGGCGAGGCTGCAGAAGGCCAGGGCTGGGACGGGAAAGGAGGGGGCACATCGCTGTCATGTGGCAAGCCCAGCCCCTGTGCTCTAGATGCTGCTTCCAGCGGAGATGGGAACCCTTGGGGGAAGCTTTAGACGCAAGCCCCTCGTCCTGCACTTTCTCGGAGGACTGGCCTGCAACATGAAGCCATGAAGGCAGGCAGAGCACCCTCCCTGGGCACAGCTCACCCGGGTCCACCCTCTGGCCGCCCCGGGACCTGCCAAGCCCTGAGCCTGACCACCCGTCTATCTCAGCACAAACCTTCCTGGGAGCTCTCTGCGGTCCTGCGCCACAGCCCCGGGAGCACAGTCCTGTTCCTGGGAAGGCATCCGTGAGGCCCGGAGGGCATAGGTCACCCTCCCAAAGCCGCCACGTTGGCAATGGCAGAGCTGAGGCTTCGGGTCCAGCAGTGATTGCGTTTTTAAGGCAGGTCCCGGGCAGGCAGAGGCGCGGCTGGCTTCTTCCAAGGAGGGAGCCTTGGTGGTGGATGCCTGGCACCGGGGCACAGGACAACTGTGGGAGGACCGAGGGGCGACGGCTCCCCAAACACTCTGTGCACACCCACGCATCTCCCAGCCTCCTGGTGGGCAGGTCGGGGACAGTGGAGCAGCTCTGGCCAATGGTCCTGGGGCAAAGTGACCCACTGGGACTTTAGGTCCAAGGCTCGTGAGTTGTGAGACCCCCCATCCTTCCTTTCCCATCTCTGCAGCCCTCGATGCCTCAGGACAGACAGTGAGCTCACAGGGCAGCGAGCGCACATCCGCATGGACCCCTGAATGGCCGTGGATCACAGCCCGCCAGCTCACCTTGGACCCAGAGAGTGAGGCCGACAGGACAGTGAGACATGCAGCTAATTTGTCAGAGCAGCACAGGCCAGCAGCCGAAAGGAAACCCCGTGTGTCCGATTGGCGACGGCGGCCCGTCCTTCCCGACCCTGGGGACGGCCAGTCCTGAGAACAGGGGCAGCCCCCCTGCCCGTGACCCTTCACCTCTGGCTCCTCGCCCTTTCCCGCTTCTCGCTCTGAGGGCATCAGCCCAGAATGAGGAGGAAGATTCAAGTGCAAACGTTGACAGCCCCTGGGATGCTAAAGTATGCGTGTCCATCGCTTTAACTGTTTAATATCTGCAGTTTGGGCTTCCCTGGTGGCTCAGGTGGTAAAGAATCTGCCTGTGGTGCAGGAGACCTGGGTCTGGTTCCTGGGTTAGGAAAACCCCCTGGAGGACCTGAAAGGGCAGGAGGGCCCACATGGACTTCTACTCGGAGAGCTGGGAAGGCAAAGCTAAGAATGAGGTTAAAGAAGCTGTGACGTAATGTCTCTGCACAGAGGCTTACCTACTACTGGGCTCAAAGCTGCTGAGCCACACCACACTCCCTGTCACCGGACGTTCTCAGGTAACAGCATTTATATGTATTGGGATTGGCACTATTCTTATAACCTTCATGTAGAAAATGTTCAAGGCTAATGTCAATATTGCTCTTCCCAGCCCTCTTTTGTGATCACTCTGGGTCACACTGTCCAGCTCAAGCAAATTTGCATTCTCATCTCTACCGTCTCAGGAAGAGAAAACTGTTTGAGTGAACTCGTATTAGCCCCCGACTCCGAAATATAAAGTGTGTACACCCTGCTGAATGTGGAAAGCAACGGGAGTCTTTTCCTTCTTGTTTTTCAGAGGGCATCCATTGACCTACATGTGTAATTTAATGTTACTTGCTAGCGCAGAGTGAGAAGAGTTGTACAGACACAGGGTGCCATGTACAGTTGAGTAGGTTGCTCACTGCACAAAGACAGCCTCTGAGATGGTGGGGTTAAAACTCAACCTGTATTCTGTTTGCCAAGCTCCCTGTCCTAGCATAGAGCTGCATCCACCTCAAGAAAGGGGTGCCTTTTTCTAAATTGCGAAAAGGTGCCACCCACTCATCAAGGCTTCTACTCAGTGGGGGTGCCTTTCTCTGATCTACGCAAACAGCAGGGGCAGCCCTAGTAAAAAGAAGTCTAGGAGATCTCAGAAAAAGAAGAGGTAAAGGAAACATAATCCCTGCAGGTCGAGACAGGAGTGCCAGCACCTTAACTTTATCTCAACATAAGCAAGGCAAGACGCAGAAACAAAAATTGTACCAACAGAAAGCATTGCCTAGGTCCCTTGCTAGTTAGGACTGTTTCTCAGTAAATATTCACTTTCCCTCCCCCTCCTCTTTGCACAGAGTGTAAGCCCACTGTTTCGATGTTGAGCTTTGGATGTGAACTCTTTGCAGAGTGCTGGCTTACTTCAGCTCCTGGAATCTCCAGGGGCCTGGACTCCAGATGAACCCCTGTGATGTGGACCTGGACCCACCCACACACAGCCGCCCAGCCGAGCCCATCCCTGGGCAGCTGAACTGCTGCTGAGTCATGCGTCGAGGAGCAGAAGGGTACACACATTCTCCTGCGAGCCGCTGAGTCCTGCAGAGTTCTGGGGTGCTGTGTGTACTTCACAGAAAATAGCCCGTGAAAACGGCCCCTTTCAAGTTCCTTCCTTGCCTGCACCTGAGATTTGGGGACCATTTCTGGAGGGTTTTCACTGATCTCCCTGTCCTGGTGTCTATCTTATATTCCATGCAAGGCGTGTGCCTGAGCTCTACTTAAACTCTTGGCCCTTGGTAAGGCCATCAGTCCTTCCAGCATCACTCTTCCTAGCATCATTGGAAGGACTGATGCTGAAGCTGAAGCTCCAATCCTTTGACCACCTGATGCAAAGATCTGACTCAGTTGAAAAGACCCTGATGCTGGGAAAGATTGAGGGCAGGAGGAGAAGGGGACGACAGAGGATGAGATGGTCGGATGGCATCACTGACTCAACGGATATGAGTTTGAGTAAACTCTGGGAGTTGGTGATGGACAGGGAAGCCTGGCGTGCTGCAGTCCATGGGGTTGCAAAGAGTCGGACACAACTGAGCGACTGAACTGAACTGAACGTTTACATTTTCCCATTCAGAGTGGCCAGGCATCTCACCACCCCTCACCCACTACAAAATCCATTTGTGCTGTTTAGCATGTTCTCTGTGGGCTGGCTAAAGCCGATGTGGTCTCTGAGAACATCTGTCAAGACGTGACTCCCACGTCCTAAGGCTGAGCCCCCGGGAGGGGAACCCGCTCTGTGAAACCCTCTTGTGTTTTGGGTGGTGGCACTCTGCTGTGAGCCTTGTTCTCTGCCTCAGCCTCAGCTGCGCTCTGCGGATGGTGCTTCCCAACATGGGAGCCAATGGTCCCCCCAAGTCGTACCTGCTTTAGAGCATCTGCACACTCTCTCCACAATGTTCAGTTCAGTTCAGTTGCTCAGTCGTGTCCGACTCTTTGCGACCCCATGAATCGCAGCATGCCAGGCCTCCCTGTCCATCACCATCTCCCGGAGTTCACTCAGATTCACGTCCATCGAGTCAGTGATGCCATCCAGCCATCTCATCCTGGGTCGTCCCCTTCTCCTCCTGCCCCCAATCCTTCCCAGCATCAGAGTCTTTTCCAGTGAATCAACCCTTCGCATGAGGTGGCCAAAGTACTGGAGTTTCAGCTTTAGCATCATTCCTTCCAAAGAAATCCCAGGGTTGATCTCCTTCAGAATGGACTGGTTGGATCTCCTTGCAGTCCAAGGGACTCTCAAGAGTCTTCTTCAACACCACAGCTCAAAAGCATCAATTCTTCGGCGCTCAGCCTTCTTCACAGTCCAACTCTCACATTCATACATGACGACAGGAAAAACCATAGCCTTGACTAGACGGACCTTAGTCGGCAAAGAAATATCTCTGCTTTTCAATATGCTATCTAGGTTGGTCATAAGGGCCAGCCGGGCTCCAGGGCTCCCCGAGGTTGTCTGGGCTCACTGTGGTGGCTGCCCCATGGCCCACCACTCCCCAGCCTCGTGCCATTTATACCCTAGAGCTGGAAGACTCTCACCTGGCTCAGCAGCGCTGCCTGGGGAGCCCCACCATGACAGCCTTCAAGGACGACTGGGTTTTCCACTTCCTAATTCAAGCTTCTCTCCAATACAAGAATACTGTCTCTTGGAAAACGTAAAAATATCCTAGAGGCAGAGGAAATACCCGAGTTTTCACTGGGGGCCTGGTAGCCTTCTATCTTGGAGAAGGCAATGGCACCCCACTCCAGTGCTCTTGCCTGGAAAATCCCATGGATGGAGGAGCCTGGTGGGCTGCAGTCCATGGGGTCGCTAGGAGTCGGACACGACTGAGCGACTTCACTTTCACTTTTCACTTTCCTGCATTGGAGAAGGAAATGGCAAGCCACTCCAGTGTTCTTGCTTGGAGAATCCCAGGGACGGGGGAGCCTGGTGGGCTGCCGTCTCTGGGGTCGCACAGAGTCGGACACGACTGAAGCGACTTAGCAGCAGTAGCAGCAGCCTTCTATCTGGCGTGTGAGCTGGGCAGTGGCCGGGGGTGGCCACAGGCATCTTGCGGGGTGAGCGGAGAAGCGTCCTGCATCCCACATATGTGGAGGGGCTGACCCAGGCGTGCACGCGTGAGGCTGTGCACACCCACATTGGTATGGTGCCTGCGCATGCTTGTGAGTGAGATGCACGCGCGTGTGGTGTGTGAGTGCGCAGCCTACAAGGGAGCCTCGTGTGTGTGTACACCTGCATGCCGCCCACGCAACGGATGTGACTCTCTGTATGTGCGTGTGCACGTGTGAACCTGTGTGTGCCCGTCCACGTGTGGATGCAGGTGCTTGTGGGTGCACACCCACTTGTGCACACTCACACGTATACCTGATTGTGTGTGTGTGTTATGTGAGTTGTGTGTATGTGGGGAGCAGCTTCTCTCTGTTACTGTGTTTGATGCCAAATGCTAATTGCTTGCAGGGCTGAAATCAAGCCGTGATGGAGTGAATTGGAGGTCAGAGTCTTTTCCTGCTGGCTTTTGGGGACTGACTGGGCATCTGCTCAGGGCATTAGAGGTTAAAGCCTCACTGTCAGCAGAATGTGGGGAGGTCCCTGCTTCCAGGACTCAAACCAGGGCCGGATTGTCATCAGAGGCATGGCTGGAGCTGGGGGTGTCAGGCCTGACGACAGGAACCAGGCTTCCTAGGCAGAATGGGGTCATGGGACACCCAGGACCCTCTGACCAGTCTGGTACCCCTGCCATGGGCCTAGGAAGAGAATCCAGACTCTGCAGTAAGATAAGCAGTCCTGTTCCCAGCTCTGGGCCTCCAACTTTGGGATACAGAGAAGAAACCAAATAAGGATACGATTCCAAAGACTATCACTTTTATTTTCCCTCTCCTATGCAAATTCTGATTGTCCTTCTTGGTCTAGCTGACTCTCACGACCAACAGGAGGCCTTTCAAGCATCCACGTGTGAGGGCCGTAGCACGATGGTCACTGTCCTTTACTATTTGTTCACTGAGATAGTCCACATGGGGAAAATAAGACGATGAATGAAGAAAGGTTTTTAAATGACTGATCACAACAGCATCTCAGATGTCATTATAAACATGAGACCCTCATTCATCTAGCCTGTCAGTTCAGTTCAGTCACTCAGTTGTGTCCAACTTTGCGACCCTATGGACTGCAGCATGCCAGGCTTCCCTGTCCATCACTAACTCCTGGAGCTTGCTCAAACTCGTGTCCATCAAGTCGGTGATGTCATCCAACCATCTTATCCTCTGTCATCCCCTTCTCCCCTTGCCTTCCATCTTTCCCAGCATCAGGGTCTTTTCTAATAAGTCAGCTATTTGCATCAGGTGGTCAAAGTATTGGAGCTTCAGCTTTAGCATCAGTCCTTCCAATGAATATTCAAGGTTGATTTCATTTAGGATGGACTGGTTGGATCTCCTTGCTGTCTTCTCCGACGCCGCAGTTCAAAAGCATCAATTCTTCAGTGCTTCGTTTTCTTGATGGTCCAACTCTCACATATGTACATGACTACAGGAAAGACCAAACCTTTGTCAGCAAAGTAATGTCTCTGCTTTTTAATATGCTGTCTAGGT
This sequence comes from Capra hircus, assembly GCF_001704415.2. Classification (NCBI taxonomy): domain Eukaryota; kingdom Metazoa; phylum Chordata; class Mammalia; order Artiodactyla; family Bovidae; genus Capra; species Capra hircus. The sequence continues at coordinate 2,644,583 of NC_030811.1, read as the reverse complement.
TGGTCATAGCTGTTCTTCCAAGGAGCAAGTGTCTTTTAACTTCATGGCTGCAGTCACCATCTGCAGTGATTTTGGAGCCCAAGAAAAGAAAGTCTGTCATTGTTTCCATTGTTTCCCCACCTATTTGCCATGAAGTGATTAAAAGGGGTGCCATGGTCTTCATTTTTTGAACAGCCTGTCAGCATTGTTTAATGTAAAATGGATCTATAGCTGTGTCATGATGCTCTCAGTCACAAGAAACAGAAAAAAAACATTGGCTTAAACAAGCCCCAAAGTCCAGCAGTAAGATGGCTTCAGGAAAGGCTTGAGCAGGGCTCACCAGCGTCACCTGGGCTGGCTTTCTTTGCCCCTCCCTTTGACTCCCCAGTTGTTGGCTTCATCCTAATGCTTCCTTTCTGCATGGATGCAGTTTGACTTCTGGCCAAAATGAGGGTCTCAATCTTCTTGCTTCACACCCAGAGGACTCCCACTCCTGGGTCCCACGCTTGGAAAGAAGGAAGGTCCTTCCCAGAGGCTCCCAGTGAACATGTCTTGATGCCTCACTGGCTCACATCGCGTTCTGTGCTTTTCTTGAGCCAATGACCAGGTGACGTGGTGACTGACCTGCCCAATCAGAGCCCTCCCTGGAGCTGGGGCCGGGTCAGCCCCTTCCAGGAGGCACCCACGGAAACTCAGGGTCCTGGGTGGAAGGAAGTGTGTGGGCAGTGGATGCAGGAGGGGCCCATCTGGGGTGAGGCTGCAGGCAGGCCACTGTCTGGCTTTTCCAAGCCGTTTTGTCCCCGTCTCCCCTCTCCACCACAGACCTGGTTCACACCGGCCAGGTTAGTGTCGAATTAGAGCTTGTCAGCTGTTCCTCTTGGGACATGCTCGTGTCCAGATAGGGGCTTCTCAGCTGGCTCGAGTGGTAAAAGAACCCGCCTGCCAACACAGGAGACGTAAGAGACATGGGTTCAATCTCCAGGTCGGGAAGATCCCCTGGAGGAGGGCATGGCAACCCACTCCAGTATTCTTGCCTGAAGAATCCCAGGGACAGAGGAGCCTGGTGGGCTACAGTCTGTGGGGTCACAAAGAGTCAGACATGATTGAAGTGACTTAGCACACAGTGTCCAGATAACTCCTCCAGGGTTTCTGGTCTCCACCTGGCCACCCCCTACACCATGTCCATCGTGAGCCCCACTCGAGGTCAGGACGCCCCCTTTACACTGCAAAGCATGACGCCTCCTGCTACAACGCAGGCTGAGCTCTGCCCTGGGCTCCATTCACTCAACTCTGCTGACCCGACGGTGACTTTCAGGGTCTCCCGTATCTCTTGCTCCAGCCACCAACTCCTTCTTAAGCTGTGACCTAGGGGGTCACTTGCCTTGTTGCCCCCTTGGGGCCCCCTTCTCCTCTCAGGGGAGCACGGCCCCTTTGCCATCTGGATCCCCGGTCATCAGGACCAACACCGGCCTCTGGGCACAGGTGTGATGGAAACCGGCCCACCTGTGAGAGCCAGCCTCCCAGAGCCGCTCCGCCATGATCCCTGGGGTGTCCTTGGCTTTAGGAGGCCGGTGGCTCCTTGGCTGTCCCTTTCTCGCAGCACAGCCGGGCTTTCTCCGAAGTCCCCTCCTGGCCTGGGGCTGGTCTGCCTCTTGGCAAGCCCCCGCCCTGCCCCCTCCATCACGCCCCACCCCCTGCTGGGTTGTCTGTCTTCTAAGGACACAATTACCCCTAGGAGGTCAGGGACTCCCTGGAGCCCTCACCTGACCAGTGTCCCCCACCCTCACCAGGGCCCCACTCCCGTCTCTCCAAGACGCCTTCCCGGGCTGCTGTCTGCTCCAGGCCGGTCGGGTGGAGCCCTAGATGGGGGTCAAGGAGGGGTCTTTGGAGGCTATCCATCACAAGCCAGGTGCTCTGACCCAGAGACCCTGCTCCTGGGGTCCCAGGCCGGGGGCGGGGGGCAGCGCACTGCTCTATGGGTCCCCGTCACTGAGGCCAGGGCAGGCCCGGGAGCTTTCAGCCCTCAGCAGAGGATGCTGGGTGACCTCTGCAAGTTAATTTCTTGGCTGCCACTATGAACTCCCAAGGGGAGTGTCTGCACATCAGAGAGAACTCGGAGCGTGGCTGCCTGTAATCTGACAGGCTGAACAGGGGCCGGAGCGGACCGGGAGACCTGGGCAACGGGAGGTCTCCCACCTGGGGGACGGCGCTGTCCTCTCCCCGCCAGGCGGGCTCTGGGGAGGCCCCAGGCAGGGCACCGCCACTGCCCAGTGTGGGAGCCGGTGGTCTTCGGTCTGTGCCTCGGTTTCCCCATTGGCGGTGCTCTCTTCATCCGTTCTGGGATGGCCAAGTGCACGCCCAGGCCCAACGCCCTGCTTGCCTCCTGTGCGCAGGGCCTTGGCCCGAGAGCCAGTCTGGGCCTGCCTGTCGTGCCCACACAGCTCTTCACTCCAGCTCGAAGGAACTCACACCCCACTTCCACATTTCCAGCCCGACCCATCCCTTTCATCTGGGGCAGTGATCCCGGCCTTCTCAGATAAAAAGATCTCATCTAACATCCGAAGATTGGATCCGCAGCCGGATGGTTGTTACGGTGGTAGTGCTTTCTGAGAAAACGTAGACAGTAACACAGCTTTCAGCTCCACAGGGCTTTTTAAAAACAGCTTTGTATTTACTTGTGTTTGGCTGTCCCGGGCCTTCGCTGCCGTGCGCGCTCATCTCCGGTTGCAGTGCGTGGGCTTCTCGTTGTGAGGGCTTCTCTGTGTGCAGAGTTCGGGCTCCAGGGCACGTGGGCTTTTGTGATTGTGGCTTCAGGGTTCTAGAGGTTCGCTCAGTAGATGTGGCTCACGGGCTTAGCTGTTCCAAGGCACGTGGGATCTTCCCGGACCAAGGATCGAACCCATGTCCTCTGCACTGGCAAGCGGATGCTTCACCACCAACCCACCAGGGAAGCCCTCCATGGGGCTTTTAAATGACATTTTATCAACCACATCAGCACCCGCATGTACCTCAGACATAATTTATATATGTGTACATATGTATCCGCTCAAAAATACATGCATTACGTGTATACACTCCCACGAGCGTATCCACCCTGTGAGAACAGAGCATTACAGCAAGGAGGCCCCCAAGCACAGGGCATTCTGCACAGGACACTGAAGGCACTTCTCTGGAGACCCTTCTGCCGCCAGCAGGGCCTAGATCCCTGGGCAGCTCTGTCCCCAGGGGCTGTGTGGAGACCCAGGCTGCTTCACACACAGTGCAGTCTAGGAGGGCTTTCCGTGCCAGCCGACATGGAAGCCACTTGTCCACGTGCCTGTCCAGCCTTTGAAACGTGGCTAGGGCAGTGGAGGACCTGAATGTTAATTTTATTTAATTGTAACTGATTTAAGGGAACTCTTCCCAGGGCTCTTGGCTCTGTGCTGGGCACGGCCCTCACCCGAGGGCCTCCCCACCATCTGCCTGGTCCAGACTGCGCGACGATGCTGGAGGTGGCAAGACACCCTGCAGGAGGCGGCCCAAGGGTTCCAGCTCATAGTCCCTTAGAGGATTTCCTCTCACGGGGGTGCTGAGGGGGTTGGGGGGAGGGCGGGGCAGCCACTCGCTGGGATTGGAGGTGGGGCTGTGAAGGGAGAAGGAATTCCGGGGGACAGTTGTGGGCCTCACTGTGCTACTAACACCAGGTCCGGATCCGTAGCATGTATTTTGTCTGTAGAACTAACTGGTAAAGGACGGATTGGAAGCCCCTTGCAGTCACAGCATCCCCCTGGGGTGGTTCGGTGACCTGGCTCAGCCCCTGGCTCAGGTCCTTCCCTGGCCACGCGATGCAGCCAGCCCAAGCTCTGAGCTGGATTGGGGTCCCTGCCTACCCATCACTGTCCTGTCTGTGACCCCCACTGCTGGGCTCCCTGCCCCCCGGGGTCCAGCTGCCTTGGCCGCTGCAGCCCCAGGTTACACTCCGCCCAGCAGCATGATGCTCCCATCTGTTGGCGCGTCCATCATCCGGGGGTCTCTGAGGATTCTGGCCTCACTTCACCTCCCCGGCATCCCTGAGAGGGACAAAGGGGCCTCCCCGATGGCCTGAGGGGTACACTGAGGAGGGGTACAGCCCCACCCCAGCCCCGGCCTGATGCGCAAAGCCCTGGGCAGGATGGGGAGGACCGCTGGACAGACAGCTCCTACGGGGCCAGAACGCACAGGCCCGCATTCCTGTGATGGAAGCTGCCCGGGACTCGGGCGTCCAGCCCCAGCACACTCTCCCGTCCCTTTGTGTTTCTGTCCTGCCACTGGCGACCACCCCACTGCCGGGATCCTGAGCAGGGAAGCCGTGTGAGAACTCGTGCGCGTGGAAGTGGGGTCAGAGATGCTGGGGACAGGGGAGGCGGGCGTGCTCAGGGGAAGTCAGCACTACTTGCCGGGCCAAGAGGTCGGCCACAGAAAGCCATGCTGAAGGTGGTGGCAGGGCCCGATGGCGGGGGCGGCGTCAGGGACGGTGGTGAGAGGTCCCTGGAGCAGATTAAGGGTGGGCTGCAGGGGGGTGGCCTCCAAGGGGCCAGGAGAGAAGAGATGAAGCCTGCACCCGGGTGTTGGGGGGCAAATGCCAAGAGAGGAGCCCAGAGGCAGCAGGGTCAGCAGGCACAGTGGTGCTGGGGCAGCCTGGCTCCTGTTCAGGCCTTTATCTCTCCACCCACCCCAGGGCCTGGAGTGTCCTCCCTGGAGCGGGCAGAAGAGCCCCACACAGCAGCCCTCCCCTTCCCCCACCCAGCACAGGCCAGGAGGACTGAGGTTCCAGGCGGGCATCGCCACAGGGCAAGGACCACGCTCTCTGGCTGAGTGTCGCTGTGTTCTCAGCCACTCCTTGCATCCCCAGCCTGGGTCGCCAAGTCCCTGGGAAGGAGGGATGCTTCCCAACAGGAAACATGAGCTCAGGACACCCGCCCCCCACTGCTCCCCCAGGGTCCTTCCCTGCCTCCCTCCCCTACTCCCACTCCAGGAATGGTCCTGAGCACCGCTGACCAGGACTTCATGGTTCAGAAGCCACCAGAAGGCAAAGGACGAAGGGGCCACTGGCGGCCCCCGCCCCCGGCACGCCTGGCTGCCTCGCTCTGTGTGCGCGGTGGGAAGGGCTGGCCCGCGGAGGGACAGGGGCGCACCCCAGGGAGAGACGGGCAGCTGCTCCTTTACATTTCTAATCAGGACCCGGAGCCAGGACGCGCCCTGCCCCGGCCCCGCGGGGCTCGAGGGGACCGGAGGCTACAGGGGGCTCATGCGTCAGGAGGCTGACGTCCCTGGAAAGGGGACTGTCAGGAGTGTTAGCGGGAAGGGCAGCCGGCCCCAGGATGGCGCCGTGGCATGAAGAAGGTATTTCCAGTTGTCTGCTGATTTTTTTTTTTTTTTTTAGCAACACTAGAGGGTGGTACCGGGGGTAAAGAGCCCGCCTACCAACGCAGGAGACGTAAAAGATGCGGGTTTGATCCCTGGCTCGGAAAGATCCCCTGGAGGAGGAAATGGCAGCCCACTCCAGTGTTTTTGCCTGGAGAATCCCATGGACAGAGGAGCATGGCGGGCTACAGTCCATGGGGTCACAAAGAGTCGGACACGACCTAATCGACTCAGTACCCAGAGAGCAAAGAGCTGTTTCTCCACTGGCAGGCCCCAGAGCCCAGCACGCCGGGGGGAGGGCAACCTAAGCACCTGGACTCAGCGCTGGGTGTCCACAACCTTCCTCCCCCAACCCCGGAGTCTGGCTGCTCGTTCTGGCCCCTCCTCTAACAAGGAGGGGAAGTCTTGGCCGGGGGGCTGATCCGAGGCATCGCTTTCCGGTCCCTTCCGACGTTGCCATGGTGGGCCTCAGGCATCCACACGCTTGCAGGAAACGGGGCAGGAGAGAACGCGCTGACATGGAAGACGGAAATTTTTTTTTTTTTTTTAATGTGCAAACAGTCTGGGGAACCCACAGCAACAAAGGGAAAAAAGAGGAGACAGCCCAACAAAGCCTGGAAGGGCAGAGGGGGCTGAGAGGCTGAAGGGGGCGCAGGCAGAGGAGCGGGCCGCAGATTAGCAAATGAGCTGGGGGCGAGGGCCGGGCGGGGGAGGCCTTGCTAGGCCTGGGGGCTCCCAGGACGTGGGGGTGGGCCCTGGAGGGACGACGGGTCGCCTGATGTGGGGACGTGGGGACAGAAACACGACTGAGACGAGCAGGCCAGACACGACTGAGACGAGCAGGCCAGACAGGCCTGGATGAGGACTGCAAACTGCCGCGACGGCAAATACTTCCGGGCATCACCGTGGGCGGAGGCGTCCGGAAATTCACAGAACCGCGGGGCGGAGCCACCGTCCAGCCGGCCTGGGAGGAAGGAAGACCATCTCGGAGGCCGAGGTCTCCTGGGCTCGCTCCCCTGTTGCAAGCTCTCTCCCCAGCACCCCTCAGCTGCCTCTTGTCTATTGTGTTTGTTTTGACCGAGATGGAATTGGCAGGTAACGTTATGCTCCTCCCGGGTGTACAGTGTAAAGACTCGATATTTACACGCATCGCAAAAGAGCGTGGTGTTTGCCTTCATGACCAGAGAGAGAACAAGCCTAAGAATCCTCATCACGATGGAAAAAAAATGCGGCAACAACGGGAGGCAGTGGGTTTACTAGACTTATAATGGCGAGCATTTCACAGTATAGTCAGCCTGCTATTCACACACAGAGTCACACCCGAATACGGGGATCCAGACACCCCAGAGGGGCAGGAAGAATGTCGAGAGAGCAGCGCGAGTCAACACGGGAGAGAAACACCCGAGGGGCAAGAATGGGCTGAACTCGGGCTGAGAGAGGGGGATGGGGGGCAGCTGGAGGCAGGCTACGAGCCTTCCTCGCCCTTGAAGCCTGGAGGACCGGGGCAGGAGCTGGGCAGGAGGTGGTAGGTTTGGGGCAGGGGCAGTATGGTGACAGGTGAAGCAGCGGAGATGCCAACGCCAGGGGCAGGCAGCCCAGGGGAGGATGCCCCCAAGGAAGTGGCAGACGGGCGTCAGCTCCCTCCCTGAGAGCTCGCTGGGATGCTCAGAGCATCCCGGGCAAGGGAGGCAAGACCATCCCATCAGTCGGTAACTCTGCAGCCCTGGGAGGTAGGAACACGTGACTGGAAGGGACACTCCGCGGGGAGTCCTACTGTTGATGGATGAAAAGAGAGAACATCCAATCGCCTGCTTGCCCTTCAGATGACCAGTTAGGTGAAGAAATCGCCATGTACTGGCCCACTCTTCTTTTCCCCCCCGTTTCTAAATTTGGGGCTGTGCTGGCTGTTTCTGGCTGCTGCGGGTTTTCTCGAGCTGCGGCGAGTGGGAGCTACTATTCCCGCTGTGGTGCACAGGACTCTCATTCTGCTGCCTTCTCTCGTCGTGGAGCACAGGCTCTGGTGCGTGGGCGTCTCAGGAGCCGGAGCTCAGGGGCTCAGTGGTTCCGGCTCCTGGGCTCTGGAGCGCTGGCTCGGTCATCGCGGGGCACGCGCTTAGCTGAGCGGCATGGGGGATCGTCCGGGACCGGGGGTGGAACCCAGGTCCTCTGCCTTGGCAGGCGGATTCTCACCCAGTGCACCACCAGAAAAGTCCCCATTCTTGCTGGTATTTATTACTGGAAATGTATGAGATTAGTCTATTTGAGGGGCCCACTTTCCCCCAGAGCGCTTCGTTTTGTAAAGAATTCTGGCAACACAAAACCCAAACACCTTACGGTCCCATCTCCCTTTGCCACCAAAGTATAGTAAGTGGAGCTTACCATTGACTTACTTGTACATACTTCCGTTAAATATGAACGCTGGTCTGAAGGGTTTCTTCAAGCAGCCTCATTACTGATTTGAGTGCTCCCAAAAGAAAGCACTGGTGGTTGTCTTTTGTGAGGTGTTTCTCAGATGAAAGGAGTCTTCTAATCCCCCCTGGATGGAACAAGTCTGTTTATGGGGTTCAGATTGGGGTTTTGTATTACCCATAAAAATTTTCTTCATATGAGATGAGATGGTTGGCATCACCGACTCAACGGATGTGAGTCTGAGCAAACTCCAGCAGATGGTGAAGGACAGGGAAGCCTGAGGTACTGCGGTTCGTGGGTTCACAGAGAGTCGGACACGACTGAGTGACTGAACAACAGTGCTTTTGAGACCATTTTGTACCTTTACTAATAGTAGTAAGTGCAGCTGACTGGTCTTTGGGGGAGCATTTCAGGATGAAACCTGGGACCACTTTAGGACGGGAGGGTAAGAAGGGGAGAGGCTGAGCCAGACCAGCAGGTCAGCACCTCTGGCAGGAGCCCAAGGGTGGGGCTCTAACTTGCTGTGTGGCCTTGGACCAGTCAGCCCCTCCATTCCTCATTTGTCCTCTCAACAAGATTGCTTATTTCTATTTCCTTTAGGGCAGGAGTTACTCACCTGGGTTCTGTGAATTTGGGTGGGAAAAACCCATCCTTGTTCCCATCTATCTCTAACTAAAATGGACCAGATCGTTTCATTATGAAATCGGCATAATGGCGCTCTGGCAAGGATTGTGTCACCTGTGACACTGTAGCAGTATGAACCACAGCCGCCTCTGTGCTGTGCTACAGTTGTTTCAGAGGATAGCACAGTTCCTGCTCCGTGCCTGCTGCTTCAAAATGGGTGATGAGACCTCGTTAGTTAACCTATCAGTAAAGGTGCATACATCACAAGTGTATTTCGTAACTATCTTAAATCTAATTGGTTTCCTAGAGGTCTTGTGTATTTCGCTTTATGCATTTAAACATCTTTGCCTAAGGAGGGTTCCCAGGGCTCCCAGGGCATTTAAAAAAAGGTTAATAAGCTCTGCCTAGAGGGGTACTGAGGGGGTTGAATGTTGGCTACAGGAGAAGCAGCTCTTTAGGGCAAAAGAAGGGAAAGTTGAGTTCACAGACCATGTTCCTATTGCAGCGGTGAACTCAAGGAAATGACTCCGAGGGGTGAAGGGCTGACCCGGGCTGACTTCGTGACCTGCCTGTGTTCAGAGCGGCCGGTTCCTGCGGGGCGGTGTCTGGGCCACTCCTCCCGGGCCTGGCTGACCCAGCACGGGTGAGCACCGCGTCAGCCAGCAGCACCCGGCCGGGTCGGCAGCCTGAACAGGGTGGCGCGGCCCTGCTCCCCACCTACCCGCCACCCACCCGCCCCTCACTGGCACCACGTCCCTGCTGTGGTCCTGAGGAGAGATGTCGCCCGCGGACTAACCGGCAGGGCTGCCCCCACGGTCCTGCTCGCGCCAATGACCGGGCGGGGCCGCCCAGGGGCCCCGGGCCTGCTTCCGGGGTCTGACACTGGGGCACCCCAGGGAGGCACGCTGGCCCTGCAGTAGGGACGCCTGGGCCTTTAGCCCTGGTCACGTGTCTCTCCAGACCCTGGTTTCTTTGCCCTATTTCTTGGCCGCTCTGCTTTGGCCGTGGGATATCACTCCCCTGAGCAGGAGCTGAACCCATGTCTCCTGCAGTGGGAGCTCAGTCTTGACCACTGGACCACCAGGGAGGTCCTAGATGCTGGTTGTTTCAGCTTCACACGAAGGTGGTAACTGTATTTCTGAACCACCAGTGCACACAGAAGGGTCTGGAAGCATCATGGGGACTGCAGTTATCAGAGCAGCGGAGCGCTCCCGGGGCCAGGCAGGGTGGTGGGGTGTGGCAGGGCTCACCTGAACTCTGGGTGACCGGCTCCAGCCTACAGCTTGGGAACCTCGCCAGGTGGGCATGGGTTGGTCCAGGTTCCGTTGTCTTTGGAGTGAAGATGCAGGAATTTGCCAAGCAGGGCACGGCTCTCCTAGATGCCAGATCTCCCCAGGAGGATGGCACCGTCCTAGACTCCAAAGGCATTGTGGGTACCAGAGACTCAAGGCTCCCTAAGGCCTCCCTGGACCACGAGGAACCTGGTCCAGGCTGATGGGGACGGTGCCCACCTCGCAAGGGCCACACAGAGACCCCAGTGATTCACATGTGCTAATGCCAGAAATCCTGCTTCCAGAAATTCATCCACAGGAAATTTCCTTGAATATGCTAAAGACACAGCTACCAGGTGGCTCAGTGGTAAAGCACCAACCTGCCACTGCAGGAGAGGCAGGAGATGTGGGTTCGATCCCTGGGTCGGGAAGATCCCCTGGAGAGGGACATGGCACCCCACTCCAGTATTCTTGCCTGGAGAATTCCATGGACAGGAGAGCGGGCATAGTCCACGGGGTCGCAGAGTCAGACACCATTGAGCACACACACGCAGCTACCAAAACTCACCTCCGTCTTTTTCACAATGATAAAAATACTGAAGATATCCAAATGACCCAACACGGGAGACTAAACGAGTGTGGTGTGTGTGAGAACACGGGGTCACACTTGGCAGCCGTCAGAGTCACGGTGTTAAAGGGGATGAGACGACAGGGGAAGGAGCTCACCGCACGTTGAGGACAAAGGCTACTCACAAGCAGGAGGGAAGACGTCTAATTCACACACGTGTACTCACACGTGTGCACAGACACATATGTGAGACAACTAGCTGAGTGATGAAGCTGAGAAAAGTCTTATTTTCTTATTTTTTAAATCTATATTTTCTAAATACATGTATTTCTTTTTACTTAAAGAACATAGGGGGTTTTTTGTGTCTGATTTTCATTTTGTTTTGTCTGGATTTATTTTCTGGGCCACATGGCATGAGGGATCTTAGTTCCCTCAATCAGGGATCGAACCTGCACCCCTTTCTGGGGAAGGATGAAGTCAGAAGTGCAGGACCGCCAGGGAAGTCCCTGTTTTGTCTGGTTTTAAAAAAGGAAAGCTAAGTTAAAGAGGCAGAAATGCCCTTCTCTGCAAGTTTCCCTGGTCGGGGCAGACGGAGGCGGCCCTGGGCACCCACCTGCCCCAGCCCTGCCTGCTCTGGTCTGAACCACACTTTCTGAGCCTTCAGAGGAACGAGGACTCCCACAGCATGAGCCCCATGGACCCCAGAAAGGGAGACCCAGTGCGGGGCAGGACACTTAGGTGGTCTCGAATGTGGTCTCCCAGATGAGCAGAAGACCAGCAACGTCCACGCAGGGGCTCAGGAGCACGGAGATGGGGCCAGCAGATAGAGCAGTGGAGCAAAGCTGGAGGTCCACCCCGCCACCTCCGGATAAGGGAGTGTTCATGACCGGGGAGGGCGGGGGGGTCGCCAGGATGCAGGCTCGTCCAGGGGCGTCATCTGACACAGACTCTAAGGGGATCCTCGAGTGCCCATCTCCTCCCGGATACCTTCCACTCTGTAAGAACCTAAGGTAATAAATAAAAACAAAATGTCCTCTCCCTTACTGAAATTTACCCAAACTAGATGAAACGGCGCCAGCATCGGAGCACGGCATGACACTCAGGCAGTGCCCACGGCCCCAGCACACCCCAGGAGGTCGCAGTTCTGGGAAAGCCCGGAGGGCAGGTTCCTGAACATGCCCAGCCCCGCGTGGCCCCAGGGTGCACAGTGGAGGCCCTGGGGCCAGAATGGGGCCCCACACTTCCTGCCAGTCCCCCTGCAAAACCAAGAGCAGACTGAGGTCGGGCTGGCCTCTGTCCCTTAGCTGAGGATCACGGAGGCCCCTGCACCGCAGTGTCCCCGAGGGGGCGGGTCAAGAACACCTCTATCCTCGGCATCCGGCACCGGGCGGGCTCCAGCTTCTTCCTCGGCGGCTCTGCTTCTTCAGCCTCACATGCTCTCGTACCAGACCCCTTCTCTCAACCCTAGCAAAGGCCACGGGCCAGGGAACCTACCTTCCAAAAAGCTTCCGTACAGGTTCCGAAAGCCGTCCCTGGACGTGTTTACTGCTGGCACTCCCCAGCCTCCAGCCGGGTCTTTACCCTCTCTGCACCCACTGACCCCCTCCAAGGGGCTGGTCACCCTGGAAGAGGTGGTCCTAGCGGGGAGACCACAGAGCCCAGCTCAGGTCCACCCGGGGGGACATCATTTCCCACGCTGAAGACCCCGGCGCAGTTTCCCTCCACACATGCCCCCTTTCCCATGTCGGGTTCCAGTTCCACAGGGCGTGGAGGGTGCGGTGCCCACGGTCACGGACGCGTTTCCCTGGACTCCTCTCGGTGCCCGCTTCACCCAGGGGCCCGCTGGACCCAGGATGGTGACGAGCAGGGCAAGTCCAGGCGTGTGGAGAGCGGGTGGGGGGTCGTGATGGGGCCAGCTGCCGCGCAGGGACCCGACAAGGGACGGGGCGCCAGGCGTCCTGCCATAGTGCCAGCTGACGAGGCCACCTGGAGCAAGGGCCCGGGCCTGCAGGCGGACGAGGGGACGTCCGGGACGGGCTGGGGCATTGCTCACTCAGGTCTGACCACGAAGCTCCATTTCTCAGCCAAGCAAGAGCAGGGCTGCGAGCCGGGCTGGCTCCCAGGTTCAGACCAACGAAAACGAGCCGGGGAAGCTGGTGGGCCCCCTCCATTCCCGAGGCTTTCCCACAGCCTCACGGGCTGGCCAGCCGAGAAGTCTGCTCCCTGGGGCCTGGAGTCAAGGACATCCCCCAGAGGGACCGCTCCCCCGGTCCTGCTCCCCTTGCCTGCCTGGGCGCCCCCTCAGTGCCAGGGCCTGGGGGGCCCTGCCTGGGCCACATGACGACCTTGCCCGGAGGGGAGGGGATCTCTGGTCCCACCGCCGTCCCCTGAGCCACGGCGTGACTGCGGGCCCTCACCAATCGTGGGAATGCAGGAGAGAGCTTCCACCACTGGGTATGTTGTCAGGCACCAAGGCTCCCTTGGACCTGACCCGACGCCGAGGAGAAGGAAAAGGATTTCTGAGCGAGCAGCAAGTATTCCTTTCTCAAGGCTGAAGGTCTCACACACCCTTAGTTCATACGGACAATCAGCAGCTCGTCCTTGGGTTTTATGAAACACAAATGCTGTGTCAGACGCTTCTCTTCCTGCGAAAGGGCCTTGCAAGGCACCAGGAGGAGGTGCGAGGCCGGATGAGCCTTCTGTGGTTTGACAGGAGAAAACGCACGTCCAGCACACAGTGCCTCAGCTTGTGCACGGCTGGCCCACACCCTGGCGGCTTTCACCCTCAGAACTGGTGCAGGTTTTAGCGCCCACAAAGTATACAAAAGCCAGCTAATTTGCAACATCTCCTATTCACCATTTGGGGGTATTGCTTAAGAAAACCTACTCAAGTGACCCTTTAATCTTAGGGCATTAATATTTAATCACGGCTTTGATTGCATATAAAGGCAGTTCGCGGGCATATTTTCACCTAAAGGTCTAATAATTTAATAACACTTATTGAAGCTGCATTTGCATGAGATCTTGCTCTCTTTTAATACCATGTTGCTTTAAATGGAGTCCATTTTTAATGGGGACCAAATAGTCTATTTTTTGGTTCTCTGCTTTCTTCTACAAACCACAGGGCATGAAGGTGCTTAATCAAGGTCCTTTGATGAAGAACAGCAAAGCCATAAAGATCATTTCTATCAGACAGTGGAGCTCACCTGACTGAAGTCTCCTCTCTCTGCGGACAGTGGTGTTCCCCCAGCGTTATCAGCACCTTTTATTGGCTGCTATCAGATCACACAGCAGAGAAATCCCCACTGGTCAGAGAGCAGCTTGGGGCAAACCCCTGACACGGAATGTCGGCAGGACATCAGCACTCTTCAGGATCCAACTTCTCTGCTCACAAAGTTTAAGACCGGTATTAACAGTTTTACTTATCACTTAGAGGATCTTTCTGACTCCCAGGCAGGCCCTTAACTAGCTGACATTGGGCTTCCAATGTTTCATTAGATAACCTGCATTCCTTAGATATTGGTTTAGTAACAATCCCTAAAGGAGAAAGAAGTCGCTAGAATCTCTGCTCTAAGGAAAGCTCTGAATGCCTCCAAGCTGCATCACAGATCAACCAAGTCTGCAGTCAGGAAACTTGGGCCTACGCTGTAGTTCAACAGAACATGACTCTATCTGATCGAATGGCTTACCCTGCTGTATCAGGCTTCCGCTTCGCGCTATTGTTCGGGGGAGGGTATACAATTTTGACCCATGGCTCCTTGGAATTTTGTTCATAATACTAAGCCATATTATAGTAAGATTCAAATACATTTTCCATGTAACATCGTGGCTTGTTTTGTTTCTTAGTAACTTTTCCCTCGTTTTTATTTTTTAAATTATGAAAGTATAATAACACACAGGAGGCTTAGGAAATACACAACAAAGGTACATATTGTTGTTCACTGTTCAGTCGCTAAGTTATGTCTGACTCTTTGCGACCTCACGGACTGCAGCACACCAGGCTTCTTAGTCCTTCACGTATGGTTCCACTATGTATTACAATTATTTAATAAAGATTTTTAGCTGGAGTTTCAATATCAAACTCTCAAAAATTAACAGAATGAATATGCAGAAAAGTAGGAGGATATAGCAGACCTGAGAAGCACCATGAGCCAATTCAACATAATGAAGATTTCTATAATTTTCACACAACACTAGGATATGAATCCTATTCCAGTTCTCATAGACTGTAAACTAGGAGACGCTGGAACATATCCAGGGCCATAAACCATGGTGCAGAAATCCCGTGGTGTCAAGGTACTGATCACACAGAGTCTGTCCTCTCTTGTCCCTGCACGCTTCCCGCTAACCTTGTAACAGATCAAACGTGTCTCAGGAACAGTTTGCTGTTGTGGGGTAGAACATTTTCTATGTGTGTTATGGTACAGCCTATCTTTTTTCTTTCTTGGAAATCAAGCTGGGAGTATAGGAATGATTTTTTTCTTTAAGGAATTAAAGAAATTTCTGGACACTTTTTCTCTGGGATCACCCTGGTGCAGGCCACGCTGTAGCTGGGCTCTCTGAGCCCTGACTTGATTCCTATCTGTGTACACAGGCTTGTAGGCTGCACCTACAAACCTAGGTTTCTACCCACCCAGCCACCTTCCAAGTCCCCCCGGGACTGGCAAGGGCAGAGAGCTGTATCTGATGCTTTAGACTCCACTTCCACAAACTGTCCTTACAAAGCAAAGCTTGGTCTTTCCGGTGATGGTCCTACAGACAAATGAGCCAGTATTCTATTCAGTGCAATCATCATCTGTTTGAGCAGGGCAAATCCTGAAAACAGATGAAAAGGGAGGATCCTTCCTCCCCAGCAAATACATGTTTCAGGCAGGAGGTGCCACGCAGGACCCCCAGAGAAGCACATCATCTCCTGCCTCGTTTTATGGGTAATTCATGGGCCACGAGTTTCTACGACTTTCATATTTCATTTGTTGCATTTGACCTTTCATTTATTTAAGTCCTTGCTCTAAAAGCAAATAATCTGAGGAATTTAAGAAACTTATAAAGGGGGATTAAATTGTAGGCTAAAGATCACAATTAAAAAATGCACATATCTAATGAGTATCCTTTTTATCGTGACTATATAATAGTGTTAATTGCATTCTGGTATAAAACTATGGAACATGCTATGGACTGGGTGTCAAGATTAAAGATTACCTCAAAGATTTGCCTTAGAGTTTAACACAGGATACACGATCACATCAAAGGCTGGCTTTTTCTCATATTCATTACAACATGAATTTTAAGATAGATTGGTATACAGTTTAAAATATTTATTTAGATCATACTATTACATATATGAATAAATGTCGACCAAGCAGAGAAACAGGTATAAAGAATATAACCAGCTATCGACTCTATTTTTTTAGGGCTTGTCTTAGTAAATCAAGTATTGATTGCTCCCTTTTGGGACTTTGTTCTATCCCATTCCCCACTCCTCAGTGAAATAGATTCATTGGTCTTGGCTTATTCTTTGCAAATAGTAATCCACATAACAAAATATAAGCTGTGCATCTCAGCCAATTTGGTCCTTTTCTTTATGAGAAGAGGCTCACAGAAGTCTTCCATAGAGACCCAAAGAAACCATCTCATAAAGTACAATTTGAAACCGTCTACCTCAAACACGTCTTCTCTCCTCATTATTTTAATAAGTAATATAAACCTCCCCCAACGTTTTCTCCGGGAATTTCTTCTCAGTATTAGGTTGCTTTTCAGGGGCTCTAAGAAACTTTTCTGTTACACCCTGGGTGTTGTCTTCTTTTTCCTTTTTTCTGGCTTTTTGCTTTTGTTTTGTTTTTTGGTCAATAAAAGTCATTAAAAGGCAGGAGCGTGGTTGGAGGGACGATGGAGCCAGGGGCTCCTCTCTCATTATTTTTCATTAGCAAAAGCAGCGCAGCCTCACCATGACCCAGAGGGAAACCTAGGAGTCGTCGCAGCCGTAAGAAGCGCAGTGACTCATATCCAGGATTCAAATGTAGTTTTAATCAGCAATCACAAACGTTTACACGAGTTTAGCAAGTTTGATCTGGAAAGAAAAATAGCTACGTCATGAGATACTGAAAATCTTGTAAGAGACAAGATTATTTTTACTAGGAAGTTAGAAAAAACTGAATAGCCATATTGAGCAAAACCTTGAGATATTCACTGTGAGAGGCGAGGCGCGTGCTTCTCGTCACAGCAGAAGCATCAGCATCCACGAGAAACACCATCAGTGGCGTGAAGGCAGACCGCCCCACGGCCGCTCAGGGTGGAACCCAAAGCCCACGCTCTCTTAAATTCTACAATGGCATGGGCACTGTCCATGTAAGGGTTTGTCAGCGACACCCCCCACACACACGTTACGCTCCCAGCGGGGACTCCATGCCAGCGTCTCTGCCGTGTTCCCGTGAAGACACAGTTTAGTGTTTACCAAGGAAGCCGAAGGTAGGAAAACGTTTATGGCCTGTTATCTGATAAGTGAACGAAACCTGAATAGGTGAGTTTACGAAAGTTTTAGGCACCACGCTTTAAGTCAGTTTTCCTACCGTCCTGAAAAATGACTCGAATGATTCTTAAATGCCATTTCCATTGTTTTGTCAGCTTCAGGCAGCGCAGATTTACCGGGTTCTAATATTTGGCTCCACACACTTCTCAATCAGCTAGGAAACCAGAAACTTTCTCACTGAATGAATGACATTGACATAGAAGCCTGACTTTTAACACAAGTTGAGGTGGGAAAGGGAGAGAGGAAACCTCTTTCTCTTCATGTTGGCAAATTTTTCTAAACTTACAAACTGTTTTCTCCCGAGTGTCAGCTGAACAGTTTAAGTAATGTGCTTTCTAGGTAACCACATAACACATGGCAAATAGTTTCTGCTTTTGGAGGCGGAACATCAACCCACTTTATACATTTCTCAGGGATAACAATGAGAATTTCTTCTTTCAAACGCGTGTGTGAAGCATGCCCTGACATTTTAAACAATTAAAGTTTTATTCCACTAAATGTAAATTTAACAGAGACAGTGAAATCTCCAACAAATTAGATTCCCCAAGACAATGAAATCTCTAAGAGTGAGATTACTACACTCCATTAAGGTGGTCAAAAGGCAATTTTCTATAAGTTTCCACCTCTCCTTCCATCTCCACACCTACAAAAACATCCACAGACAGAACAATAGTTGGTTAGTAGTAAAATCTACATGCTAAATGCTAGGTGAAAACCTTTAAAAAACAAAGCATGACAGGAGAGTTTGCAGCAAAGCAAACGTGCCCATTGGTGTCAGCCTTTAAGAAGACATGATAACAAATACACGAATAATAAACCAACTTTCTAAACCAGTTCAGTTCAGAACGCGTGCATTAGAAAGGCCAATATAACTGTTCACTATTAAAGTGTTCACTGCTTTCTATTCATTGGGTTAAATTTTAGGAATTAGAAAGTATTTAAACTTAAGGTTTCCAGCAATTTAAATTTCATTCCTGACATAAAGTGAATTCATTTCTTTCAGTGATAGCCATACAGCCCAGAAAAATTAGCCTGGAACTTTGCAATGCATTTTCTTAATTTTGTGACTGATCAAGTACTTATGAAATCAAACCAAGTCCTTGTCAAACAGGACACTATATTCTATATGCGCGTGGACACTGCAGCGCGTTTTACTAAACCCTTATTTCATTTGTGACGTGTCTTCACGTTTGTCCTCTCACTAAACTAGATGCTTTCCTGCCAAGACGGTTTGTAAATACCCAAATCCACAAAAGTAGTTGTTTCATGTACTCCTCAACTGCACCTGGAGAAAGAAGTGGGATTTGTCATGATGCCAAAGAAGAGATATTCAGTAAAATATCAAAGATGAGAGCCTGCAGTATGAAAAAGAGACACAGCGCTTTTTCTTGTGAAGAAACGTGAAGACAGAAACGCAGACGTTGGCCTTGGGGGCCGCGCCGTGACTCCTCTCTGCTAGCGGCACCGTCATTACTAGAGTTCAGTATGCTTAGTGGGCGTTTCACACAGACCTGGGGGAAAAAATTAGATGGCATCACGCTCACATTTAACATCAGCCCATAGGTCACTTACTTTCTGCAAAGCACATTCTTGTGGAAGCACATTGAAAAAAAAAAAAAAAAACTTCTGACATTTTCAAATACACACAAGTAGAGAGAATGCAGCTTATTCCGCTGCAGGCTGGTCACCCACTGCTATCCCAGGGGCACTGCCAGCCTTCCTTCCTGGAGCACCGTGAAACAAAGCCCACGGGTTGTGTCCTCCTGCCCATGGCCATGGGAGTGTTTAAGGAAAACTCGAGACAGGGCATCAGTGTGCTGGGCACTTAATCCAAGGTGCGGAGAGGCTGTGATCCATAGTACATTTCCCACTGGAAGCAAAGAATGCCAGCTCTCTAGACTGGGTGATGGATTATTCTAGCTACATAATTTATTTAAACTAGGAAATAGGCTAGCCATTGTGTTATTTTGTATCATGTATTAGCCTTGAAAGTAATTATTTTTAATATTAGAATTTACCACCCTCTTTAATGCTTGAAAATCTATACAGAAAGGTCAAAATGCTTTTACTTTAAATGCAGGCTCACCATTTCAGAATACTTGAGACCTTACTCCTTAGGTGGCCATTCAAACTGCTCATGTCACAAAATTGGTCTCATGTTTTTTTTAATGTTAAGATTTGATACCAAAGCAGAAGTGATATGTATATAAAACATATTTATGTATTTATATTTATAAACTCACTCTTCCTAATGAATACCTCCACAAACCAAAGAACCCATTCATCCATAATCTAGAGTGACATGTTTAACCTTGAGTGAAATATAGCCATCTTTTTAATCATGACCTTGTATCTTATTAAGATTTTAAAATACCATTTTTACTCCAAAACATTAAAATGACAATCTAGAGAAGCCTGGGTCAAGTGCTACAAAACATCCAACTGGGAAAATCTACTGAACTCTTATTTTCTGCCTAGGAAAAACGGAGATTCGTAAGAAAAGCCTATTACCACTATTGCTGTCTCAGGCCCCTGAAACAGAGCGCACTTGGTAACTTTTCTTCTCTCCACTGAATAAACTACAGTGGCGTATGCAGGTCCGCTTGCAAACCCACAGCACTCCACTGAGATGCTTCTCACTCATCGAAAAGATAACACATGTTTATGAAAATCTCAGGGAAGTATTATTTTTAAAGCCAAACACAGTCATCTTAATTTAACATGTTTTCTCCATTATTCCCCATTTATCTGTGTATAGGGGTGGGCCTTATATTTTAAACAATCATACATGTGTTAATTAACTAGATGGATGGACACATCAAATCACCATGATGCACACTTAAATACCTTACAGAAATCTCCCACGTCATTTATACCTCTAAAGCTGAAATGCTGACATCTGTGAATGTGCACTGATCTGCTCCCATGCTAACTATTACAAATACAGTGAAAAGGTCTACCTTAACTAGAAAAAAAGCAAAAATCTCTGTCACACACACAAATATATAAGGTGTATATAAAGTATATTAACCTTCCAACCAAACTTCTAGTTCTAAAAATGTCTATCTTTGAAAAGATCATTAATCTCCCTAAAAGCAATGTAGATATTTTACGAGCCCTCAGGACAGTGTTTGTTCATAGTATATAGGAAAAGTATTGGTTAATGTAGTTTCATAACCTCCGTTACACACTTGCGCGCACACACACACATACACACATACACACGGTCATCTCTTTAAAGCATCATTTAAACGTGCAGAGGGATCGCAGCAAAGCTGTGGTAGAACAGGATAAAACAAAGCCTCATCTTTTCAGAACAGAGGCTGACCCTCATGCTGCCATAGGAAACTTGCTGTGCTTGTATTTCAAAGCACATGAAAAAAGCATCTGGAGTTTCTATATGATACGAGAGCCTCACCTTTTACACAGCTTTCTAAAACCATCCCGTATGTTAAAACATACTATTTCTTTGTTGGCTGCAATCATGCATTAGGATTATTCTCATTACTTTGTCACTTTAGCTTTTTCCTGAGAATAATTTTTAAGTTTGGAAACCCCTTGACCTTGTTATGTGGTTTACTTACTTCAATGATGGCGCGGTGGGGGAGGGGGCAATTAGGAGGGGCGGGGACTCTTGCCTCTTTTTAGAATTAATGGATTCCTAGTTTTTATTTATAAATTGTTTAGAGTACCCATAAGTATGTTTCACAGAGGAACAGCCTGAAAAAGCTCACTCCACTTTACTAGGTAGCAGCCATGTGGCAGAGAAGCCTCTGGAGTGGTTCGTTACCTTGCTTTCTCAATAGGTCTGGTGCACTGATACTTACGTTTACAATGTAAACACTTAATCAGTCTTTTAAAAATCGATGCTATTAAGAATGACTTGATCATGTTTTATTTTACACTAGTAATACCGCACATATCTCAAGTTCACGCTTTACACTGTATTTTGTTTAGGATACTATTAATTTTTATGTCCAATTATAAATATACGGAAGGAATGAAGAGATAGTTAATATAATGGAAATTAAGCCGAACTGCTGCACTTGGAAACAGTGTTTCCTCAGAATCTTATTATTTGAAGCAACTCCTGCCATAAAGAGTTGGCGAAACTTTCTAGAGACTTCCATAACATCTGAGCAGGTACTCATATAGCAAAGACGATTATGACAAGCCCAAACCCTTGGAGGAAAAACAGGAAAACAAACGTTCCCAATCCCATTCATTACACTTTTGTTTAGATCCTAACAGACACATTCATCTCTGAATTGCTTGAAAACCCTCAAAAATACCTTCTCTGGGAAATTGTGATGATGTGAAGTTCGCTCCCATTATGTGACATTCACTACTTACAACAGCACATATCCAAAATCAATAGAAAAAGCTCTAGAATTCCTGCCTATATTCTGACTATATCACTTCACTTTGCCCTGCAAACCCCCAGCCAAACTGGATTTTAAACAGAGAACAACCCCATCAGCTACTCAGTAAGAAAACTTGGTCATGTTAATAGAAATCTATTACGTTCTTGTTCAATAACTTCGATGACAAACATATATCTTCAAATTGCAGTAACTATTATTTTAAGGACTTTGGCACTAAATTTGATTCTATGGATGCAGGTATATTATATTTTTTTTAATTATATTTAATTATAAACAATTGCTAACTGCTAAACATCTGAAGCGTCCATAATTGCATAAAAGTATTTCCCCAGCTTTCAATCATCATTTCCATATATGACACTCATTTCTTCAAAGATATCTGAAGACAATGTGCAACCTGTCCTACACCCTTTAAAGTATCAAAATGACAGAGGCTAAAAGGCGTGTGTTTAAGCGGGGGGAGCGGGGGGTCCGGGGTGATCCTGTGTTTCAGCTCTGTATACAGGAAATAACGTTTTGGTAGTGTTTTCTAGCTTCTGGTTGTGTGTATGTATGTGTTCACACATACGAATCAAATATTATTTTCTACACCAGAAAAAGAATGTTTTAAGAAGTAGATATTTGGGGAAAGGAACTTGAAAAAAAAAATTCCAGCACCAAATAAACCAACAGGAAAAGATTAGAAATTTCTTACTAAAGAGACCCCACTCTCTCTTGGGGCAGGTGAGCAGGCAAGTCATAAAGAAATCCTTCCCTGGTCCAGGGTGGAGAACTCAGCTCTAAAAGTTTAAAAGGAGAAGTGCTTTGGATGCCAGCAGGGCTGACCAAGCCTCTGCTCCTTCCCGGCTGGAAGTCAAGCATGTTTGAATTCACTTAAAAACGTTGAGGAGCAGAAGTACAAGCAACAAGGCCTCGCAGCCTTGCTTCTGCTCACACGGAGTCCTCTCTGATTCATCCGAGGCCGGTGGCAGGGAGACAGAGGCTCGGTTTGAAAAAAATAAAAACAAGCTGCTGAGCGGGAGAGGGGTGGGCCTGGGAGAGGGCGCATGCAGCATCAGACACAGTACCTGACTTTCCACCGCACAGTGCGTCAGCGAGCTGGTGTGCCTCCTGGGTGACAAGCGAAAATATTTCATCTTCGAACTCTTCTATTATAGTCTCGCACTGCAGAAAAAGAACACCACCAGATGTGGATAGATGTGCGCTCACAGGACACCTTGCTAGGAAGGACTTGTTACAGTTTTATTAGCTAAAAACATCATGTTACCAAGGTGGTCCATTTTCATCAGCCCTTTTGGTTTAAAACATCATTGCATTGGATGAACCCTCTCCCTAGAATGCTAATTGCATCATTTTCCCCAAGACTCAGCTGACTGATTAGTCGTGTTGAAAGACGAGGGTAAGGCAGGAAAATGGTTCTTCGTATTTGTTTCTCTTCCTCAAACTGGAATGGAATGCAAGGAACAGGAGGGGGGGCGCTCCCACTTATGGAGCTGAAAAGTGTTCGCTTTTTTGGTGGGTTTTTGTTTTTTTGGAAACTTTAAAGAACATGGCTCCTTAAAATGGTTAAACCAGTTTCCTTTATATTTAACATAACAATCCATTTTGCGGTTGTAAAGCAGGATCTGAAATGTGAAAACAATTAAGCTTTCTCAGCAATGAACACACAAACGCATCTTTCATTGCCCTCTGGATAACAGCTTGTCAGTCACTCGGGGAAACTTTCTTTTCTAACAGTTACAGATCCATCTATAATTTCACTTTGCTCCCCCAACCCTCTGCCCCCAAATATGACATTTCTGAAAAGAGGGTGCTCAAATGTACCCATGCCTCTGAAACCCTTGAATTCTGACTGGAGTATGTGTCTGCCTTGGGGAAACACAAGCTTACACTCTTAGGAACTGTAATGCTAAATGGTGTTCACTGGAGACTTGGAACTCATTTTCCGAGTTCATTAAGTGAGACTCAAAAAAATTTTAAATGGCATTTAAAAATATTTAACGTCCGCTATCACGTGTTTATGGAAGACCTGTGAAATACAAGCACTTTCCTCTCTGCAGTCCCCACGCTCTAGCATCTCCAGCCCTGGAATTACTGCCTTGATTTTCTAATTAAAACGAAATCTTCCAAAGTCAGCTGCCGCCCTTCTATCAGGGGGTAGGCATGTCTGACATTTTGGCCACCGCGTGAATCACAGACATTTCTTAAATAGGCTTTCCCATCACTGGATCTGACTCAACAGCGAAAGTGAAATGAAATCTCTTGCCATATATCTGGTAGGCACATTCTGAGCCAGAGGCCACCATTCAAGTAGAGCAAACATTATGAAGGGAGGAAATGGGCCACAAGGCCGACGGTCATACCTAAGCCTTTGTTTCACCGAGTCTGTGCTAAAATAGTTGAATTAACTCCGGAGGAGAGAGAATTCTCCCTCTTCTGTGAAGCCTGAGAAAAAAGTGATGTGCGTCATTCTCCCTCCATCGCGTGGCTATCCATATTTGAAAACAGCACTCATTTTAACTTAGATTTTAATCTCAGAACCACAGCCCCTGTGCCTGGCACAGGAGCCTGTACAAGAGCTGCCCACCCATGGGACCGAGTCCCCTTCCCCACCATCCCGGGAGCAAAGCAGCCTGCAAACGGTGCCTCCAAGTCACTGGGACTTGTAACGCACTTCCTGGAAAATATCATTTAAGTTTCTCCACGGAGATGAAAATACCACGGCCCCCCAGTGATGCGAAAGGCAAGTCACTGAGCGCCTGGTTAACGCGGAGCAAGCAGCAGAACAAGGCTAACAGGCAACATTTTAACCCGCCTGTCTCAAAACTCAACAAAATCCCAAACAGCAAGAAATTTCTTTAAAGTACCAAAAACACGTTCACGGAGCATAGAATTCCTCTGCGGAAAAAGAGCTTACCGCGAATTTCAACGGTCTGTAAGCATCTGAATAAAAATAGAATTTTTTAAATTCTTGGTATATTTTGTCTCCTTTCCTCGGAGCAAATCTCTTGAAAGTCCTCTCCTTGGTCACGGGGTCTTCTTCGAGTCTGTAGTCATTCATGCGCTCGCACACTTTGTCCAGGAGGTCTGCGAGGAATGCCTCCGACTGGGCTAAGGGAATCTATGAAGAAAGAAACAAAACCAAAAAAGGCAGGAAACTTGACTTAATGTTAGTGTTACTTAAGAGCCATTGCCCTGAACGCACGTGGCAGCCCCCCCCCCCCACTACCACCTCACGCGCGCAGTCTTCCTGTCTGGTTACTGCCCAGCTACATTATTTACAGCCTTTAAGAGGTTAGCTTCAATTCCGGTTTTTAACAGGTGCCTATGTTTGAAAGTGATCACAAGAGAAACTTCTAATCAAACTAGCAACTATCCTTCCACAGGAGATAATTTCTGAAAATCACGGAGCATGCAGAAGAAGGCTCTGAGCCACAGAGAAGGGCTGTTATTATCTATTTACTTGCGAGAAACCGATAGACAGGAGCCGGGGCGCGGGGCCTCTCTGCGGCCGCGCACCTCGCGAGCTGGGCCCAGGCCCGGGCTCGCGCTCCGCAGCGGCCTGGCCTCTCGGCGGCCGCCGGGGTCCTGGGCAGGGCCGGGAG
Source organism: Capra hircus (assembly GCF_001704415.2). Lineage (NCBI taxonomy): Eukaryota > Metazoa > Chordata > Mammalia > Artiodactyla > Bovidae > Capra > Capra hircus. Next base: position 2,619,834 of record NC_030811.1, on the reverse strand, counting down.
CCGCGTGGCGGGGAAAAGCCGGGCGGACAGCCTGTCCCCGCTCGCGGGGCGCGGGCGCGTCGTCTTTGGAGCAGCCGGTGCGGGGGTCCGCGCGCCCCTCTCCCTCCGGAATCCGGCGAGGATTCAGGGGACCCTGTGACCACCACGTCCGCCCCGCGCGGGGGTCAAAGAGCACCCCGCGCCCTTGGTAACAGGGACAAAAAAAACAAACCCACCCTACTCGGGGGCCGCCTAGACAGGTCAAGGTGCAGGAGGCCGCGTCCCCGCGGCTCCTTCCGGAAGGGGGCGGGGACCCGCCAAGGGCGCCGCGGGCGCGCCGCGGCCCCGGCCTCCGCGGGCCTTTCTGCCTCTCCACCCTCTGCTGATCAAAGTAGGAAGTTTGCCTGACAACCGGGGTGAAAGGGGCCGGACCACAAATGAACTCGATTTCGGCGCTGTGCATATACCGCGCCTCCATTGTCCCCCTTTCAGACGCAGTGTGAACCCTTCCGGTAACGGCGACCGCGCGGCGCTCACGGGCGCGCTCCGGGCGCACAAAGGCCCCGCGCCCCGCCCGCCGCCCGCGCCCCGCGCCCCGCGCCCCTGAGCGCAAGCCTGCTTGCAGCCCCGACCGCGCCGGCGGCCCTGCGCTCACCCCCAGTCCCAGCAAGGAGCCAACTATGCGCGGGGACAGGGCACCGCGGGAACTTTCCACCGCCCCCAGCACGGGCGTGGGGGTGAAATTTCCCACCTTCTCCCGGCGAACCTGGAGACCGACTCCGAGCTGCTTTCAAGGCCCCTGCGGTCAGCTTGGCAATTAAGTCGTTTGTTCAGCTGGAGTCTACTGCAACATCCTTGATTCGCTAAAATATCGTTTTTTTAAAGGAGTGATTTTTTTTTTTCATGTCTACGATCAGAAGACCCTTTAAAAAGTAGCTGAAAGTGCACTATAAAAACAATAAATACAAAGTAATCACACTTTTAATTGTGCCATGTAAGCCTCGTAAGTTGTAAACACAACCAAAAACATAGGTTAACCAACAAAATCTGTTTTATGGACTTACGGAGACGAAAGATTATACGTGTTGGGACTTAAAAGCTAGGAAAGAGAAGTCAGTTCTAAATTACAATTAGTCAAGCAGATCGTGAACAGAATGAGTATGGTCTTCATTCTGCCGGGAGAGTGCTGCTGTGTCTTTCCTGGTCTGGTCCATATGAAGAGGCTCCTAGCACTTTCTGGATGTCAACAAAGCGGCACTTTCACCTCCAAGTGAAGAGCTGGCGCTTTCGTTTAGAAATCTGTCATCAGGAATGCCTTCTCTCTGCCCCTCCCTAGTCCTCTCCCCAGTCCCCAGTCTCAGCGTAAGCATTGGGGAGACGCTGTCACTGAAAAGAGAGGCTCTGCGCGCTGGAGGGTGCTCTTGGAACCCTGGACGAATTCACCACACTGGTTCCCGTGGCGCCGAGACCACTTTCGAAATCCTTTTTTAAAACATATCTGACTTTCTGAGCGGCGTAGGAAAACCCTGAGTATATAAGATCTGAACAAATCAGAACGTTAAAAACGTGAGACCTTCCACAACTTACTTTTGAGAGCCATTTTATTTATTTCCTGGTTGGCGCTTTTTAAAAACAAAACAAAAAACCATAGCCACGTGATAACTTTCTACGAAACAGGATTGTTTTTCTTGTTTTGAAATTGGGATTTCGTATGTCCCAATAGAGTAGTGTTGCACCAGTTTTAACACAAATATGTGGTATCCAGGGATCAACACGTGAGTTTTGTGGATTTCATACACCTTTGAAGGCTAGCTGGCTTTTTGATGTAATTAGCTGGTTCTTTCTAGTAAACGTTCTTTAATAGAAAGAGTAGGACGTGTTGCTGGCAGAGAGCTCAGAAAATGCCCTTTTACAGTCTTCACTGAGAGCAAGAAAAAACACACAGCAGGAGACGAGTAGAGTTCCTTCCACAGGAATACTTTTTTTTAAATTGACCTAAAATCCCAATCAACGCATCTGATTTTGTGAGAAAATTTTAAAGAAAAAGATGCTTATGCATGTCAACTCTTTATACGTTTATTAAAATGCACACAATTAGGGTTTAACATGATTCCACTTTTAAAATGCACACAATTAGGGTTTAAAATGATTCCACTTAGCTGAACTACTTTCACTAAATTTAAAGACTGTTTGGGGAATAATTGAGGCTTTTTCTCCCCTCAAAGTGTTTTGATTTTAAGAGTGCAATAAGTATTGAGACAAGTGGAATAAAACTGAGGCTTTCTTTCTATACTATGAAGATTTTGAATAGTACTTGTCAATAAAGCAACTCCTATTGTAGTCTTAGGGGAGCGTTGCCTCCGTCCTGGAAGGAGGGTCTCAGAGATACTAACCTCATTAAAATATGAATGAAAAAGGCCGCCATCATTGTATCGGGAGAAAACTGATTCACCGGCCATTACTTTTACACATGGACTCATTTGGTGTAAGTTATAAATACAAAAACAATCCGTTACGATTTCGTTGCTGTCTCAGTGCACTCTCAGAGTAAAATCCTAACTTTTCTCTTTCTGAAACCTAGCTATGACTCTTTTTTTTTTTTTTTTTACCTTTAGGCCCCTTCTGACCATGTGCTTGTTCTGTGAGCAATGACATGGGGGTGGGAGGAGGTACTCATATTCCAACTTGAAAACAGAAAAAGGTAGCTGAAAGTTTGGGGTTCAGTTTCTCTAGAAAGCTGGAGTTAGGGAATTATTCGAGACCACTATGACAACACTTTAATAACAGTCAATTACAGGGTGCTTTCCGTGTTTGCTCATTACTATGTCTCTGTTAATCTTGTAGCAAATTTCTTGCTTGATAGCTATCACAATCAGGCAGCGATACAATTACCTTATGGTGTATAGTCGGACGTGAAAACTGTCCTTGTGGTATGCTGTCTCCTTCATAACAGTCTGACAATCTCAAATAAATCTTACTTATCTGGATGCTTATTTTGGAATGCCCCTGAGATAGGAAACCAGCACTTAGCCTGCTTAGTTTCACATTGTTGCAAAGGTTTTCTTTCTAGAGGTGTCGTTAATATAAAAAATTTAATTGCATTATAGAAAATATTACATCTACTTTAATCACTAACTTTTCATCCATAAAAATACTGAAATCACTTCTGATATTAGTTAAAAGTCAATATTTAGAAGTGAAAATTCAAACCTCCTTTGCTTTAGGCTACAATAGGGAGAGCATGAATTCAGAAACTCTTGTAAGTTGATGAGATATATAATTAGCTTTTATGTTAATTGACTGCTATGAGTTTGTTGTGTGACACTTCTTCATATAATATGCAAATAGCATTGACTGTTTAGTTTTATTGGACAATATAATTAGAAATCTAAAGAAGCTCATTTCGATGAAGAATAATAAAGGTTGATAAATTTTCCAGTGTTCTGTATATCAGAAAAAAATGAATCCCATCTGAACTTAATCAATAAGAGAGATTTTAAGCAGCCTTTGTTCAGAGAGCCAAAGCCAGCCAACATATAACAGAATTAATATTAGCTTTTTCAGCTACATAAATTTGATGTTAAAACAGGTGAATTTGTGCAATCAATAAAACCTTGGGGGCAAAAATACAAAGACTGCAGCACAACTTACCACAAATGATGCAATAAATTTATGAAAACAACATCACAATTTTGCCTCCTTTAATCTGAATACTGAGAGAAAGTCATTATTTGAAATAAATGTTTTGCAAGTGTTTCCTATTTTTATTCCTGGACATATTATGTCAACATAAAGTATATGCTCAGATTGTGAGGAAAATAGAAATAATAAAAAGGATAATGTGATTTGGGGGGAAATTTTTCCTAGAATTCAAAACTATTAACATTTCAATCACATTTAAAAAAAAAGTCTGGAGCCTGTTTTCAGCTAAACAACGTAGAAACCTTGAAAGTATAGAAAAATTGCATACTGGATCGCTGTTAATGAACTCCAAATGGGAGTCATTGAGCTCAATTTGACTTCCTAAAGTTAAAAAATATATGCTTTCTTTTCATTATTAAATAGAAATTGGCACTGCCATTTGATTTCTCATCTTCAAAAGTATTCTATTTATTAGTCTTGTAAGAAAGTTTACTTTTCAAACATTTTTAGGTGAACTGAAATACAACTCTCCATGTGAAAAAGGTTACAATTTTTCAATCTCTGTTAAAAATCACTCTAAGAGAGGATTTACGGCGACCTTTTCACGCTCCTTCTGAGCTTTGACCTCTGCTGGCTTACCCCGGAAGGATTTTGCAGATTAGAAAAAAAGTAATAGAAGACAGTGACCGTGCTCAAAAGGGCAAAGGCAGGAAGAGCTGCCGCGGTGACAGGGGCGATGGGAACGTGTCCATTCAGCCAACAGTATTTATTCAGCTCCGTCTCCGCACCAGACAAACTTACCTCTCTGATTCAGCCTTTTTAAAGGGGACTTTCTTGTGATTCTGAATAAAAATTCAAAGAAATACTTGAAAAAGACTGCCTGGAAGAGAGCCAGTAAACCCCAGTGGATGATAATATGACTGCCTGTCTATCAGTTTAGCTAAAGATAACATAAATAGACATCCGTGTCCTTATGCTACAATTTTCTCCCCCCACCTCCGAAAGCTGCGTCACCATCTTGCTTCTGAAAACACAATAGGTTTCCATTCCTAACCATTTCTGCAAACTGCTTTCCTGGAACAGAAGTGAAAAGTCACCTCCGGGAGCCCTGTTGTGGCATTTCCCGGTTGCATCATGCCTGTGAGATCTCCTTTGGAAGTCTCAGCTCTCAGAGGAAAAGGACGAAGACTGGGATCAGTTCAGAACCTCGAGTTTCATCTCCCTCATTGCGGAAACATGCGCACACAGACGTTCCCGCTGGCCGCAGAGGAAACCCTTTCTTTGAAAATAGTTTTAAACAGAAAAAGTAACACGTTCACTTGCTTTTTTTTTTAATCGGAAAAGAACAAAAGCATAAAGTAAAAAGTAAGAAGGATGCCTCCCCTAGACCCTATAGCCCAGCTCTCCCTCCTGCAGAGACACTCTTGGTGCACTCTATGTGAGTGAATGTGTGTGCATGTGTGCACGTATGTGCGTGCAGGTCTGTGTGTCTGTGTGTGTCCTCGGTGCCTGTGTGTCTGTGTGTGTCTATGTGTGCGTGTGCCCATGTGCATGTGCGTCTGTTCTCACGCGTGCCTGTGTGTCCCTGTGTGTCTGTGTGTGCTTGTGCGTATGTGCCTGTGGGTCTGTATGCATCTGTGTGTGTCCATGGGTGTCTATGTGTGCTTGTGTGTATGTATCTGTGTGTGTCCATGGGTGTCTGTGTGTGCTTGTGTGCATGTGTCTGTGTGTCCGGGTGTATCTGTGTGTGCTTGTGCGTATGTGCCTGTGGGTCTGTATGCATCTGTGTGTGTCCGTGTGTGTCTATGTGTGCTTGTGTGTGCCTGTGGGTCTGTATGTGTCTGAGTGTCCCTGTGTGTGCATGTGTGCCTGTGTGTATGTGCCTGTGTGTGTCCACGTGTGTCTGTGTGTCCGGGTGTATCTGTGTGTGCATGTGACCCTGTGTGTATGTGTCTGTGTGTCCACGTGTGTCTGTGTGTGCTTGTGTGTGTGTGCCTGTGGGTCTGTATGTGTCTATGTGTCCCTGTGTGTGAATGTGTGCCTGTGTGTATGTGTCTGTGTGTGTCCACGTGTGTCTGTGTGTGCTTGTGCGTATGTGCCTGTGGGTCTGTATGTGTCTGTGTGTGTCCATGGGTGTCTGTGTATGCGTGTGTGCCTCCTGTGTGTGTCTGTGTGCATCCATGTGTGTCTGTGTGTGCTTGTGTGTATGTATCTGTGTGTGTCCATGGGTGTCTGTGTGTCCTTGTGTGCATGTGTCTGTGTGTCCGGGTGTATCTGTGTGTGCTTGTGTGTGTCTGTGTGTGCTTATGTGCATGTGTCTGTGTGTCCGGGTGTATCTGTGTGTGTCTGTGTGTGCATGTGTGCCTGTGTGTATGTGTCTGTGTGTGTCCACGTGTGTCTGTGTGTGCTTGTGTGTGTGTGCCTGTGGGTCTTATGTGCATGCGTCTGTGTGTCCGGGTGTATCTGTGTGTGCATGTGTATGTGTGCATGAGTGTCTCTGTATGTGTGTCCATGTGCATGTGTGTATATGTGAGTGTCCATGTGTGCACTTCTGAGCGTCCTCCTCTTTGTACAAGATCCAAGCCCAGCACAGCCCCCTGTCTTTCTCACCTGGGGATAAAAGGGCTCGGGCACATCCAGAAGGCTGCGGACAGTCTCCCCTTGGACCTCGGATGAAGGACACTCACTGCGCAGGCGGCTAAACTTAAATCCATGCAGATTCAAGATGCCCCATGTCCTGAGGACCGGTTCAAAGGGAGCTCCTGGCCAGTGTGAGCTACGGCAGAATCCCTCTGGATTGTTTGTTAAACATCAGTTTGGGGACACGTCTTACCTTATTCTATCCTGAAATAATAGTTTTGAGGGGGTGAGGTGAGTGTTTTGCCCCCTTTCCTGGTTGAGTAGCCCTGGTCTGGAGGCTCCCTTCCACGGCCCTGACGCTGCCAGGCCATCATGCTGAGGACTCAGCCACGCAGACACTGGGGCAGGAAGGCCTTAGAGACTCCCTCCCAGGTGGGGAGACTGAGGCTCCGACAGGGGTGACTCGCCAGGGCCCCACAGGGCAGAGCGATTTCAGTTGGCACACCGTTCTGCTGCCCACGAAGCAGCCAGCAGGGCCATCCCCCGGCTCCCCCAGACCTCAGGTGGTGGGGCCAGTAAAGAGGTGATTAAGGTAAAACCCTCATGCTGGGAAGGACTGCGGACAGGAGGAAAGGGAGGCAGCAGAGGATGAGCTGCTCGGATGGCATCACCGACACGATGGACGTAAATGAGTTCGAGCAAACTCTAGGAGATGGAGGAGAGGGAAGCCTGGCGTGCTGCAGTCCGTGGGGTCACAAAGAGTCGGACATGACTGAGTGACTGAACAACACAGGTAAGCTAAGGTCACCAGTCCCGAGGGCCCTGATCTGATCTGACCAGCGTCCTTACGAGCCGGGTTCAGGACACGGACACGCACAGAGGGACAGCTTGTGAGGCACGGCGGGGCGGAAGGCGGGGGAGATGGCATCGGCCGGACAGGAGAGAGGCCTCGGGAGGAACCGGCCCTGCCCACACCTGGGTCAGGATTCCCAGCCCCGGACTGCAGACAATACTTTTCTGCTATTTAAGCTGCTTGGTCCGTGGGACTTCGGCTGCCGAGCTCCTAACACAGTCCCAGACCGTATTTAGCCCTGGCCTGAAGTCTTGCGAGTGCAGCCCACGCCCAAGAGGTGGCCGGGGCTGCTCGAGGGCCTACCGTCACGAGGGGACCCAGAACAACATGAGACGCGGGCCGGCGCCCCGACGCACGTGTGCTATGATCCCGTCTGAGCCAGGGCGACCCTGCTCGGGCCTCCTCAAACACCTCCACCCTGGTCGGCACTGCCTACAGCCTACAGAGGGCCGGACCACATGCTGGCCCCCTCGCTCGCCAGAGGCCTGGCCTATAAACCTGGGAGGAAAGCCCCAGCTGCTCTCGCGTGTCTGACCAGGGCCAGTAACTGGTAGGAAGACCCTTTAAGAGTTCGGCACGACACACAGATGTAAAAGGACATGATGTCTTTCCTTCTGATGGACGCCGACTGTTTTAGCGTGTAGATTACCTTACAAGTGAAGCGGACTGAAGGAACGCAGACCGATCTCTGCAGCCTCCTAACTGGTGGGCTAGTAGACAGTCCTGGGACTCTGATCTCTGCAGCCTCCTAACTGGTGGGCTAGCAGACAGTCCTGGGACTCTGACGCAGCGCCATGAAAAGCCAGCCTGAGGACCTCTCACCGTTTTCACCCCTTCCCATCCTCTCAGAATCAGAGAGCTGCCAGCCATGGGCATCCAGACCCGTGGCACGCAAAGTGTGGTCTGAGACCCAGCAGTCTTGGCCTCAGGACCCTGTGCCCCTGCCCAGACCTGCCGCCACTCTCCCCGTCCCCCAGCCCCTCAGGCGCTGTGTGCACAGGGAGGGGCCTCACAGCTTAGGATCCTGCTGACGCTCGGGGCGGCAGTGGCAAGAGGGGGCTGCCCGCTCTGATTTTCTATTTTCTGCTTCTGTGCTCTGCCTAAGAAAGAGCAGAGGCCGGAAGAAGGGCCATTTGTACAGAGAGACTGAGTCAAAGGCTTGTCCTTAGAGATGCGTGTGGGGTGACCTGCAAAGAGGCCTGGATCCTCAGACCAGACAGCGCCTCTGGGTGGACCTCACCCGCCCCCCCACCCCCAACATTACCATGATGAGCGCTGAGCTGAGTGAGACAGCAGGTCACAAGTGAGCAGACCGGGCCCAGGGCACTGATCTTTCATGCACAAGCAGAGAAAACCGAAGGGGCCAAGGAGGCTACAGTGAGGGGCACAGCCTTCCTGGACGCCTGTCTTGAGGGGAGATTACAAGGCTGAACACTGAAAGCAAAAATGAGCTCATTCTCCATGGCATTATTTTTCTCTCATGCAGTTCTGGCCTTCCCTCTGTTCTGCAAACCCACACCAGGAGGGAGGATCCAGTGTAACTCTGCTGGGAGGTCCTGGTGCCAGGAGGAGCGTCCCAAGCTGGAGTCCATGTCACGGCACACCCTCCTGCCCCAGCCCGGCACCCAGGCCATGGAGTAAAAAAAGCAGAACAGAAAAGGGTTGTGTTTTCTCTGATGCGCCAAACTCAGCTCACCCAACGCTAGCAGCGTGAGAACAGCTTTAACATGACACTTGAGGTCCTGCATCTCCTCCTGGCTCGGAAGTTCCTTTGTCTCAGAAACCAAAAAAAAAAAAAAAGAAAAAAAGCGTGGGGACTTCCCTAGCTTCCTGCCTAGCTATTTCAAATTCCAAAAGATGATGCTGTGAAAGTGCTGCACTCAATATGCCAGCAAATCTGGAAAACTCAGCAGTGGCCACAGGACTGGAAAAGGTCAGTTTCGTTCCAATCCCAAAGAAAGGCAATGCCAAAGAATGCTCAAACTACCACACAATTGCACTCATCTCACATGCTAGTAAAGTAATGCTCAAAATTCTCCAAGCCAGGCTTCAACAGTACATGAACCAAGAACTTCCAGATGTGCAAGCTGGATTTAGAAAAGGCAGAGGAACCAAAGGTCAAATTGCCAACATCCGCTGGATCATGGAAAAAGCAAGAGAGTTCCAGAAAAACATCTGCTTTATTTACTATGTCAAAGCCTTTGACTGTGTGGATCACAACAAATTGTGGACAATTCTTAAAGATATGGGAATACCAGACCATATTACCTGCCTCCTGAGAAATCTGTATGCAGGTCAGGAAGCAACAGTTAGAAACAGACATGGAACAACAGACTGGTTCCAAATTGGTGAAGAAGTACATCAAGGCTGTATATTGTCGCCCTGTTTATTTAATTTATATGCAGAGTAATCTGGACTGGATGAAGCACAAGCTGGAATCAAGATTGCCGGGAGAAATATCAATAACCTCAGATATGCAGATGACACCACCCTTATGGCAGAAAGTGAAGAGGAGCTAAAAAGCCTCTTGATGAAAGTGAAAGAGGAGAGTGAAAAAGCTGGTTTAAAACTCAACATTCAAAAAACGAAGATTCTGGCATCCAGTCCCATAATTTCATGGCAAATAGATGGGGAAACAATGGAAACAGTGAGAGACTTTATTTTCTTGGACTCCAAAATCACTGCAGCCATGAAATTAAAAGACACTTGCTCCTTGGAGGAAAAGCTATGACAAACCTAGACAGCACATTAAAAAGAGAGACATTACTTTGCCAACAAAGGTCTTTCTAGTCAAGGCTATAGCTTTTCCAGTAGTTGAGTATGGATGTGAGAGTTGGACCTAAAGAAAGCTGAGCACCAAAGAATTGATGCTTTTGAACTGTGGTGTTGAAGAAGACTTGAGAGTCCTTTGAACTGCAAGATCAAACCAGTCAATCATAAAAGAAATCAGTCCTAAATATTCATTGGAAGGACTGATGCTAAAGCTGGAACCCCAATCCTTTGGCCACCTGATGCAAAGAACTGACTCTTTGGAAAAGACCCTGATGCTGGGAAAGATTGAGGACAGGAGGAAAAGGGGATGACAGAGGATGAGATGGTTGGATGGCGTCACCGACTTGATGGACATGGGTTTGGGAAAACTCTGGGAGGTGGTGATGGACAGGGAGGCCTGGCGTGCTGCAGTGCATGGGGTGACAGAGTCAGCCAGGACTGAGCGACTGAACTGAGCTGGCATTCTGGTGGTTAAGACTCCAAGCTCTCAGTGCAGGGGGCACGGGTTTGATCTCTGGTTGGGAACTAAGATCCCACATGCTGCGCAGCAATGCCAAAAACAGAGAAAAAGGGCACCTGATTCTGAGCCAGTCGGTCCTGGGGCGGTGACCAGATGCGTTGTAGCTTCAGGTGCAAAGGGGACCGATGATCAGTGAACCGCTGAACGGCGTAGGGAGCCACCACCCCCGGTCCAGGGGGAAGGGTCATCGGCGTTCCTGCCTTCCTGCTAATTCTTGGGTTCCAAGTCATAGCATCTCTTAAAGCCTCAAAAGAATGGATGCAAAACATGGGCCTGATGAGATCCCCAACCTCTCTCCACAGGAGGACAGAGAGGGGACTTCCCTGGGGGTCTAGTGGCTGGGAATCCACCTGCCATTGCTGGGGACACAGGTTCCATCCCTGGTGTGGGAGGATCCCACCAGCCACGGAACAGCTGGGCCTGTGAGCCACAGCTGCTGAGTCTGTGCTCTGCCACAGAAGAAGCCACTGCAATGTGAAGGCTGCCCCCCGCAAAGAGAGACCAGTGTCCGCTTGCCACAACTAGAGCAAAGCCCCGCGGTGACCAACCACCCGGCACCGCCAGGAGAAAGGTTTTAATGTAAAAAAAGAGAGACGGTTCCTACGTCAGCTTTGTTCTTGTCCCAAAGAACATTTGGCTTGTTCAGTTTGGTTTCCTCCTTGAGGGCCACCAGTGAACTTGAGTCTTCCCAAATCAAAGCCTTCACAAGCTAAGCGTGCAAGGAGGTGCTGTTCATTCAAGTGTGCAATGAGGTGCTGTTTCACTCAAGCAACCGGGCTCAGATGCAAGGGGGGAGATGCCCGCCATCTCAGTACCATGCCCGGCCCTGGCCCAGGCCCCTCTTGTGTCCCCACTGCCCCCTTGCCCCATCACAGGCCTTTCCAGGAGCCCCTGGCTCCACGACAGTCCGATCGGCCAGGTGGTGGGCGCCCATGAGAATCCACAGCCTCCTCGAAGCCCCTTCACTTCGGACATGTAGGGAGTTGCCCACATTTAAAACGAGATGAATGATTCTACTCGGAGCATTTCTGCACATGAGGTACTTTTTCTCCTGTTGGACTATTTTCTCAGGCCGTGTTCCTTAATGTAGGCTGCGGCTGCTGCTGCTGAGTCGCTTCAGTCGTGTCAGACTCTGTGCGACCCCATAGACCGCAGCCAACCAGGCTCCCCGGTCCTTGGGATTCTCCAGGCAAGAATACTGGAGTGGGTTGCCGTCGCCTTCTCCATAATGTAGGCTAACTAAGTCCTATTTGGTTTTATCTACTGATGCTTCTGGTCAGACCACGAACCCCAGTCTGCCTAACAGAGAGACACCTGTGAAAATAAACTACGAACCCAGACGGGGCAACGTTCCTCAGCGGTTTCCCTAAAGAGGAGTGGCTCCCTCCAGGCTTGAGCGCCGAGTTCCTCGGAAGCCTGCTCCAGGGAGATGGTGAGAGGAGGAACAGCTGGGGTTTATATCAGGCCTGCGGCATCGCTCAGCGCCTACGGGGCTCCACCCTGTCACAGCAGCGTCTCCACTCGGCCCCCTGCTAACGCTTCGAAAAGGAGCTGGGCCTGAGGTCATTTTGTTCCATTTGAGCCGAGCTAACGCGAAAGCTCTTTCTTCCTGATTTCTGTGCATTTGGATAAATGTTATCTTTCTGCTCTTTAATACCCAGATCTTGGAGGAGGGTTATATTTCTAAATATATTCTATATTTGTAAACTGGGAGTAAGAAACGTTCCCCTATCGCTCCCAAAGGGAAGCTGTGGGCGGGACCTGGGCCGTAGGTGGGGCCTGATCTGTGGGTGGGGCCTGGGCTGTGGGTGGGGCCTGGGACATGGGTGGGGCCGGAGTTCTGGGTGGGGCCTGGGCCGTAGGTGGGGCCTGATCTGTGGGTGGGGCCTGGGCCGTGGGTGGGGCCTGGGCTGTGGGTGGGGCCGGAGTTGTGGGTGGGACCTGGGCCGTGGGTGGAGTGAGCATTCTGGGACCTCTCCACTGGGCTCCAGGATCTCAGAGGCCACGGGCATGGCTAAACTGCACTCAGCAAGCGCGGTGCTGGGAAGCAAGACAAGTGACCCACTCTGAGGACAGGGCAAGTGCCCTACCCGTGCGGAAGCCGGAAGAACGGTGCCTGAGGAGAGGCCCACAGACCCAAGCGGTGAAATCTATCAGGCGACCGATGTTTACTGAGCACCTGTTGGGTTCCAGATACTGGGTTAGACGTGAAGAGACAGCAGTGAGCAAAATTAAGGTGGCCTCTGTCCTCCCAGAATCTGTGGTCTGGCCCCCACCTGAAATCACACAGGGCCATGTTGGCCTCGAGGTTTGTGTCCATGAGCCAAGACCGGTTTTTACATTTACAAATGGCTGGAAAAAAATCAAAAGAATATTTTGTGACACGTGAAAATGAAATGCAATTCGAATTTCAATCCCCACGGTAAATCTGTCTGGTTCTTTCCAGAAGACTCTTGCCCAGCCCTCCTCTGGCGAGCTGAGCCCCGGTGCCCCCGTGGGGTCCTGACCGCTGCCCCATCCCCCACCTGGCCCCGCCCTCTGGGTGATGTCCAGGTGCCACAGCTCCCACCACCCCAGCGTCCTTCCTGCTCTGGCGGCCACAGTGCCTCTCTCCCGGAGGACCCGACAACAGGTCTCCCGGACGTGGTACACACACATGTGTGCATACATGCATGTACACACATGGATACACATGCAGATACTGAGGGAGCCTCATGGCCCCCAGGGAGCCTGGAGCATCTTCTACCCAGGCCCTGCTCTCCTCCCACCCACAGTGATGCTCACTCTTAGAGCTTCCTGCACACTTTGATCTAAGAACCCCTCCTCCCCCCGCAACACACACGCACTACTGGGGTGGGTATTGTTTCGTATTACAGGCCAGGAAACAGAGGCCTCGAGAGATGTACTCAGTGATTTCAGGGGGCCAGGCCTGCCTCTGCCCCTGGTACCACACAGCCGGCCCCACAGCAGACACAGCAGATGTCTGTGGCTCCTGGGGCCTGCTGCCCGGGGCCTCTCCCAGTGAGATGCCCTTCTCTCCACCCACGAGGCTGTGCCTCTCCTGTCTCCTTCCACCAAGGCTGGGGCCCCATCCCACCTCCCCAGACACACCACCGAGAAGCTGGTCTCTTGCTCCAGGTCACGAAACTCGGGTGCATGCTGAAGTCAGAAGCTAGTCAGGTCCGTATGAGGCCAAAGCCTTTCTCTGAGTGCGGGGGCCAGAGGGCATGACTCCTCCCGAGCCTTCAAGGAGTGCACAGTGCCCTGGGCAGACATCTGTCACCACTGGCACCAAGCGGGGGGGCAGGGGGAGGGCAAAGCTACTGTTTGTAGCGAACAACCAGCATCAGGGGACTCAGCCTCACACCTCAGCCGTCTTTCCCAATACTCAGCATGTTGCTTTCCCTCCAAAGCTTCCAAGGAGAGAACTGCTAGAAACCGCAGACGCAAAGCTGTAGTGCATTCCGCCCAGCTTCATCGCCGAGGGCTGCGTGGTGCCCACTGCCAGTCCTGGATCCTCTTGCACTGGGAAAACGGCGCAATCCTCTAAATGCATCCCTTTATCCCTCCCCGATTGTGGAGTCGAACAATTCCGATTCAGTGGAATAAGGAGCAATTAACGGGACGAGGGATTTATTAAGGATAAGTCATGCCAGACAGTTTTGACAGCTTGTTTTGAGTGTGACAGAATTACAAAATGCATTATGTATCTAGACTTTTGTGCAGCGTCTAATTCCAGGCTTGTGAAGTTATTCTTCGCAAATGGTCTGAACCAGCCAGGAGGAGAACAGTCTCACATACTGGAAATGAACGCAAAGATCAGAGACAAAAGGTACAGGGCATTCAGCTGCAGGCCCAGACGGAGGCCAGGAAGGGGGCGAGCTTCCTGAGGGCAGTGGGGGTCAGGGTCAGGGTTTGTTTCCCTAAAGTCTTTAGTGTGATTCTGTCCACCACCCTACATGGGGCGGGATGTCCCAGCCCCAGCCCCGCTGCCTGCGGCCTTAGCAGCCTCTGAACGAGTGAACGTGAGGAGGGGCTGCAGAGGGTCCCCACCCACCCTTTGGCACCTTTGTCATCTGAGGACCCTCAGCAAAAGGACAGGGTGGGAAGGCAAACCCACTCAGTCTGGTGGAATCAGAAAGACAGAGCTGGGAGGCCCCGGGGTTGCCAAGCCTAAACCTGCAGGGGTCAAACTGTCTCTGGAAAGATAAGCTCACGTCCACACACCTGGCACCGTGAGTGCAGGAGCGTCTTTGCAGAGGTAAGGAGCTACGGTGAGGGCATATTCAGTTCGGGTGGGCCCTGATCCAGTGTGGCTGATGTCCTGCTAGGAACTGGAGGAGAGCACAGACACGCAGACAGGGGAAGGCCACATGCTGAGCGAGGCAGAGACCCGGGGGACACATCCCCAACCCAAGGAACACCAAGGACTGCGGTGACAAGAGGCAGGAAATCCACTTTTCCCCGAGTCCCCGAGAAAAAACCAACCGCCAACACCTTGGTTTTGGACTTCTGGCCTCCTGAACTGGGAGACAGTCCATCCCTGAGGCCCGGTCTGTGGTAGTTTGCGACACAAGTCTCAGAAATGAAGAGCTACTGAGTGAGTCCAGACGCCCCAGGGCAGGAGGGGCGCTGTGGACGGAGGTGCTGCGGAAGCCACACTTCCGTCTTGTCCTGGGAGGAAGGTCGACTTCCCTCGGGGATCTGAGTGGGAAAGCGGGGCGTTCCCATCCTCTTCAGGGTCCCAGGAGGACTCAGGCTGGGGAGAGGGAGCAGCCACCAGGCCGCTAGCCAGCACCAGGGGTCGGTGCCACTCCTTTTGTTTGTATTGATCAATTGAAACGCATGCGTGGCCAGAGTTTGGTTAATTAACCTTAATTCTGTGCTAAGCTACTGTAATCTTTAATTCTCTCCCATCACTTTCCGCCCTCTGATAATTATTATTTTTATCTGTCCATGGTTACTGAATCATCTGTTTTATCTCCTCTCCCCGAGGACAGTGTGGTGTTGAATCCTTCTATACGCCCAGATGCTAATGTCAGTGTTTTCTCTTGACTAATTGGACCAAGGTGCCTCTGTCTGGGTCGTATATACGGTCCAGCAGCACCAGTGATGGCAGAGGATGTGGGAGCCACGGGGCTGGGGGCTGGGGACACAGGACCAGGGGCTGGCCGTGTGCGTGGCTGCCCCAGGGTGCACAGGGCTGAGGGCGCAGAGCAGCCCTTCCAGGTCTGCAGACGTGGATGCTGGCATCACAGACTCCTTTCAGGCCCCCCTGAGCTTGCTCAGCACACGCCTGACACCACACTCACAACATCATCAGATCAAACGCCCGGATGCTCACCGGTGGCGATCCTCTTTTATTACGTTTTTATTTATTCATTTTTTAACTCTGTGGCCGAGCCGTGCAGCATGTGGGATCTTCGTTCCCTGACCGGGGATTAAACCCACTTTCCCTGAAGTGGAAGCAGGGAGTCTTAACCGCTGGACCGCCAGGGAAGTCCCTGAGTACTTTTTTTCCTTGACATTCCATCATCTTCCCAGGCTCTTCAGAAAATAGTGGAAACAGTCCCCAAACGCCTCGCAGAACGAAAGGAGAAGTGACATACCTGTCGAGCAAACATTTATTCTTTCATTTCACAGAAATTGAGAATGAACACACTATGAGCCAAATATTATGCTATGAGGTGTAGGGAACATGAGTTCAGCACAGAGCGTGTCCTTCAGGACAGAGAATACGACAGAACGCAAGCAACTAGGATCCATCACGGGCTTTAACAAACGCTCTGAAAAGCTACAGGAATACTTCGGATGTTCGGATCTTGCGAGGGAACGTCTGTGTTTCAGTTCCTGACAAATGCGTCCTTGAAAAGCTGACAACATCATTCTAATGCAACAGGGAGGGGGAGCGTGGTTTGTTTAGTAGACGGCGCTAACACAGATGACTTGCCAGAAGGAAAGAAAGCTGGACCACACCTCACACCATATCCAAAAACCGAGTTCTGAATAGACTCAACATTGAAACGTGAAAGCACAAGCTATCGGAAGAAAATTCAGAAAGCAATCAGCACAAAGATGGGGATGCAGTCTTGAACGAGATGAGACACCCAAAGGCGTCGAGAAAAGAGACTGCTTGTGGGGCAAAGGCACCAAGGCCTCAGACAGATGCCACCAAGAACTCGCGTGGGAGACGCGGAGCCAGCCGCCCTGCACGGTCACCCGGGAAATAACACGCAAGACTAACGGCCTCACAGAACACGGGTAAAGGTCACAAATGAGCAACTCAAGCACCGGAAACCTGCTTAACATCCTGGGAGCCAGTGAGGGGGAAATCGAGACGGGAGTGAGATGCCATTTTTCATATATTACCAGGAATTAAACAATGACGTCATCCAGTTCTGGCAAAAGCCCAGGAGAGCCCGCACGTGTGGCCAGCAGATACAATGTGGCAATACCTGTGGGGAGAAAAGCTGGCGGCAAGGATGAGTCAAGATGTGCCTGCCCTGGGAGCCCCACCCCATGGAGAGTCGGTCCTGCAGAAATCACGGAACCGCACATATATAATCAGGTTTCCCTGGGGGCTCAGACAATAAAGAATCTGCCTGCAATGCAGGAGACCCGGCTTCGATTCCTGGGTCGGGAAGACCCCCTGGAGGAGGAAACGGCAACCCACCCCAGTATTCTTGCCTGGAGAATCCCATGGACGGAGGAGCCTGGAGCACATAGTCCATGGGGTCACAAAGAGTCAGACACGACTAAGCGATTAACACACACACACACACGCGTAACCAGGAGGCTTGTTGCAATGTTGCTGTAGCGGCAACACCTGGAAGCAGCCTGTGCGCATTTGTAGGAGAACAGTCCCAGTGACCAGGCTGGGCCTCCGTCCACTGACCTGGAGGCCATCCATGTCGTGTGTTCATTAAGTGAGTGTTTTAGCGTGGGCCACCTTTACCAAACACCACCAGCTGGGAGGAGTACACAGTAGAAGTATTTTTGCACAGTCCTGGAGGCTGGACATCCGAGATCCAGGGTCCGGCTGAGTCTGACGACTCCCCTCCTGCTTGGCCCACGGCCACCCCTCTCTGTGACCTCACTCGGCCAAGAGAGCGGGCTGGCATCTCCGACTCTTCTTATGGGGACACCAGTCCCATGCGATTGAGCCCCACCTATGACCTCAGTTACCCTGAATCCCCTCCTCGAAGACCTCAACATAGTCACATGGTGGGGAGGTTAGGGTTCGACATGTGAATCAGGGGAGGGGGAGGACAACCATCCATCTACAGGGTGAGGAACGCATTTAAACTTAACATTTAAATCGGTTTAACATTTCCATGCCCTTCAGGGGAATATATATATAGCATGATTTTGCTATTATTTTTAAGTGATAAAAAGAGAAAAATGAATACATATCAGATGTGCGTGTTTGTTCAGGTTTGAGGATCGTGGAGGATGCCGAAAAAAGGAAGTGCCCTCATCCTGGATTATTTGAGGGGGTGGGAAGCCAGCAGGGGAGGATGGAAGGGTCACTGACAAACTTTTTGGTGTGGATCTCAAGTTAAAATTACCACGTTACTTCTGTAATTTAAGTTTTCTAATGAAGAAAAAAAAAGGAAAACCCCAAATAGTCAGCGGGTTTCCCTGGTGGCTCAGATGGTAAAGCATCTGCCTGCAATGCAGAAGACCTGGGTTCGATCCCTGGGTTGGGAAGATCCCCTGGAGAAGGAAATGGCACCCCACTCCAGTACTCTTTCCTGGAAATTTCTGTGGACAGAGGAGCCTTGTAGGCTACAGTCCATGGGGTCACAAAGAGTCAGACACGACTGAGCAACTTCACTCACTTCATTTCAAAGAGTCAGCAGACACAAGTGCGTCCCATACCACCTGGAAACCGCTGAACACCCATCAGGGGCTCCCAGCCCACTGCTCCCCAGTCTGGGGGACCCCACCCCCAAGAGCCCCTGGAGACCCAGCCTCTGGGCAGCATCGCCTGACCCTCTGTCGAGAACTCAACTCCTCCCCTGAAACACTGGGAGAGCTGCCCACAGAGGAGCTTATTAGTGGACCCAGCGGCCTCTGGACTATGAGAGGCAACTCTTCACCCCACATTTTCCGTAGAGCTCTCCAGACGGACTGAACTCCAACCAGTCGAGGGGCCAGAGACGCCTCCTTCCCTCTGATGTTCCAGAAAGTTCAGGAGAAGAGTGTGAGAAGAGCCCAAAGAGCATAATTATTTTTTTTAACTGAACTTCAACAGTGGACAGGGGAGAATATTCTCTCTTCACATAAATTTTAAAGCCTCTCGGTTGGTGCTGTGCCCACCCCAGCGCTTCCATTCGGCCTCTCTTCTTATCGTAAGCAGGGCCCTGACTTTTCCTTCTGTCCCACGTCAGGCTCGGCTGGGGGACTCAGGGGCTGTCCCCACCGTGGAAGTCACATGGGAGCAGAGAGGAGGGGCGTTTGGGTCCAGCCCTTGAAAACGACGCATCAGAGCCCCCAATCCATGCCCCCAGAAGGCTGTGCAAGCTGAGGCGGTTTCTGCATCCAGAGCTGAACCCTGCAGGAGAGGAGGTGGTCTTCATGCCCACGGAGAGCCCCCCACAGCCCTCCACCCTCCAAGCACAGTCCTCTGCATCCTCCAGGCCTCTCTTCTTTGTCAGAGACCTGGTTATAGGCAAAGATTCTGCACCTGCCAGGAAAACAACTGTCCCCAGCAGGGGATACTGGCCTCCGAGCCTGGGAGACGGAGGACGCTGTGTCTCCGAGCAGGGCCCTTCCTCCCCTGCTCCAGCCTCCGTGCCCTTGGCCGTCCCAGGCGTCCTGCCTGTGTCTCCCCTCTGAGCATCTCCAGTCTTGCTGGCCCTCCTGTAAGGACTCCAGTCACCGGATCGGGGCCCATCTTAGTCCAGCATGACCTCATCTTAACTACGAACATCTCCTCAGGTCCTGTGGTCAAACAAGGTCACATTCCGAGGCTCTGTGTGGATGTGAATGGGGGGTGGGTGCTGTTCAGCACAGCTAATCACCAGATTCGCATGTGGTTTTTTCCATGCCCCTTCCTCCCTGCGTGCTCTGCAGGGGTGTCACTCCTTCCAAACTGGACCTGACCACAGCTGAGGGCCAACCACGGCAGCTGGGGTTTCAATGTAAGAGAGTCATGCCACGCCAGGTGGCCATCCTTCATAAAGGGACAGCCACAGCTTTCTCTAAACACTGGAACTCCAAGTCTAAGAAACTAAAACTCCTGCGTTCCCCTGGTGGCTCAGCGGTAAAGTATCCACCTCCCAGTACAGGAGACTCAGGTTGATCCCTGGTCCGGGAAGATCCCACAGCTAGGCCGGGGCACCCCAACTATTGGGCATGTGCTCTAGGGCCCGGGGACCACAGCTCCTGAAGCCCGCGCACGCTGGAGCCCGCGCCCTGCGACGAGCGACGCCTCCGCAGTGAGAGGCCCGCGCACCGCAACGGACGGCAGCCGGGCTGGCCCCAAGCAGAGGGAAGCCGAGCAGCGGCCAAGACCCAGCACAGACAGAAAGCACCGACTAAGTAATGAGAAAAGACGACTCCTGTTGAACAGGGCTTCTCAAGCTCGGTGCGTGGACAATGAAGACCAGCGAATCCTCTGTGGCGGTGGCTGTCCTGTGCCCACAGCGCCCGCCTCTCCCCACAAGGCCGGGTGGCTCCCTGGCACCCCCCTTCCCTGCCAGCTGCATCTCCAGTGTTGCTCCAGGTGGCCCCCAGCAGAGACCCGCGGCCGCGGACCAGGTTCCGAGCGGAAGCCTCTGCTGAGTCACCACGATGGGGAATGAGGCCGTCTGGCTGCCCTGGGCTTGCTGGCATGGCATCCGGGCTGACCGCGGGGCAGCATCCTCGGTGGCCGAGCCCAGCCCCATCCCCTGCCAGCAGGTGCACGGCAGTCTCCAGGCCTCTGCTGACCGCAGGCACAGCACACTGGGTGACCACCCACATTTTATTTGTGAATAGACTACTCATCATAGATAGACTCTTAAAAACAATTGGGTCATACTAGACCTGAATTCTGACGATCAGTCTTCTCTGCCTTCTCCTTCACGTTTTTAAATTGAAAATCAAGGAACAGGGTCCATATCAGGGCTTCCCAGGGGGCGCTAGTGGTAAAGAACCTGCCTGCCAATGAGGAAACGCAAGACAATCCCTAGGTCTGGAAGATCCCCTGGAGGAGGAAACGGCAACTTGCTCCAGTACTCCTGTCTGGAGAATCCCATGGACAGAGGAGCCTGGCGGGCTACAGTTCACTGAGTTGTAAAGAGTTGAACACAAATGAGCACGCACGCACTTCTTTTGTGGGGGACACTACTGACAGCTTCCCTGTTAGCTCAGCTGGTAAAGAATCTGCCCGCAACGCAGGAGACCCTGGTTCAATTCCTGGGTCAGGAAGATCCCCTGGGGAAGGGACAGGCTACCCACTCCAGTCTTCTTGGGCTTCCCTTGTGGCTCAGCTGGTAAAGAATCTGCCTGCAATGCAGGAGACCTGGGTTTGATCCCTGGGTTGGGAAGGTCCCCTGGAGAAGGGAAAGGCTACCCACTCCAGTATTCTGGCCTGGAGAATTCCATGGACTGTATAGTCCACAGGGTTGCAAAGAGTGGGACGCAACTAAGCCACTTTCACTTGCCACTGTTGCTTAGCATGAAGCTAAATTAAAGAATTTCTTTCCCTCAAGATCATGTGAACTTAGCATGTACGTCATTAGACTAGCCACGGCATCTGAACTAGGGAGGTTCAGATAGCACTTAGAAGGTTAAGAACGTGTTTGGACGGCAGGAGGGCCCCTCAAGCCTTAGACTGAGGATGTGCTGAGCCCACGGCCAGGTAGCGGTGTGTGCGCGCCTCTGACGGGGGCCGGTGGTGTCACCAGCCGATCCATCCTGCCGTTCTCGTCCTCTCCCTCTGCATTGGGGCTCCAGCTCTCCCTCGTCAGGGGTGACGGCCGGTGACGCACGGTCCGCACTCCGAGGCGCGCTGGTCCCGGACTTGTCTGTTTCCTAGTCATTCCTCAGCTGAGCCTTCAGGAACTCTGGCTGCTCTCAGCACCTCACAGTCCATCAGGCAGACACAGCCGGGAGTCCAAGCAAGATGCAAGGCCATGTGGCTGGTGGCTAGAGGGGCAGGGATCCAGGGAAATGCCCAGTCGTCAGGGAAGGGGGACATTGCCCATCAGGTCCCTGGAGGCCTGAGCCCTGAGCCCCGCACGCCCCAGGACATATCAGACAGACCTGGGAGAACGAGAGCTGCTCACGTGCTGTAAATCGCCCAGCTCCCTGGAGGATCTGGTGTGAAAGTGTGAGACCCAAGTCAGCTTGGATCTCAATGACAGCTTGAGCAAATAAACCAGAATGTGTGTCAATATCTGTTCAACATCATAAATAGGAGTTTACTTCAATCAGATCAGTGTCTGGTAGGACCCTCTGTAAGTGAAAATGATGCTGCAGTTTAGAAAAGCGGTAAAAAATTGGTTCTGAAAGTTCGCCTGATATTCTCTAATAGCTGCTTTATAACAAAGACAGTTCCATCTGCTCTGCCTGCCAATTCATGCTCAGCCCTGAGGGCTGTTTCTTTCTCTGGGTCATTGTCCTATTAAATGGTTCTTTGACTATTTGGGTACCAGGACACCTTTTTATGCCATGGCTTTATGTTATGTTACCAACCATCTCTTCCTCACTCCATAGTCAGAAAACAAAATACTCTGATTTCTCCTTTATCACTCAATAAAACCAAAAAGATCTGCAACGGATATCCCTTCAAGCCTGTTGACATACAGATCAGAGAGAGCAGGACGTCTCTGGGGGATCGTCCAAGCCATTAGAAGAGCTAAGAATAAACCACACGCAGATCACGCGTGAGCAGTGACCTGGGCCTCGGTGTGACCACTTACAGATAACAGATAACCTGGGACTCAATGTGACCACATACAGATAACAGATAACCTGGGCCTCGGTGTGGCCACCTACAGATAACCTGGGACTCAGTGTGACCACATACAGATAATCTGGGCCTCGGTGTGACCATGGAGAGATAACCTGGGACTCGGTGCGGCCACCTACAGATAACCTGGGACTCAATGTGACCACATACAGATAGCAGATAACCTGGGCCTCGGTGTGGCCACATACAGACAACAGATAACCTGGGACTCAATGTGACCACGTACAGATAATAGATAACCTGGGCCTTGGTGTGGTCACCTACAGATAACCTGGGCCTCGGTGTGACCACGTACAGATAAACTGGGCCTCGGTGTGAACATCTACAGATAACCTGGGCCTCGGTGTGACCACCTACAGATAATCTGGGCCTTGGTGTGACCACATACAGATAACAGATATCCTGGACCTCAGTGTGACCACGTACAGATAACAGATAACCTGGGCCTCGGTGTGGCCACCTACAGATAACCTGGGCCTCGGTGTGACCACCTACAGATAATCTGGGCCTTGGTGTGACCACATACAGATAACAGATATCCTGGACCTCAGTGTGACCACGTACAGATAACAGATAACCTGGGACTCAGTGTGACCACATACAGATAACAGATAACCTGGGCCTTGGTGTGGCCACCTACAGATAACCTGGGCCTCGGTGTGGCCACCTACAGATATCCTGGGCCTCGGTGTGGCCACCTACAGATATCCTGGACCTCAGTGTGACCACGTACAGATAACAGATAACCTGGGACTCAGTGTGACCACATACAGATAACAGATATCCTGGGCCTCAGTGTGACCACATACAGATAACAGATATCCTGGGCCTCGGTGTGGCCACATACAGACAACAGATAACCTGGGACTCAATGTGACCACGTACAGATAATAGATAACCTGGGCCTTGGTGTGGTCACCTACAGATAACCTGGGCCTCGGTGTGACCACGTACAGATAAACTGGGCCTCCGTGTGACCACGTATAGATAACCTGGGCCTCGGTGTGACCACCTACAGATAACCTGGGCCTCGGTGTGACCACATACAGATAACTGCAGAGTCAGGCGTCCCAGGGTTGCACCCGCCACGGTCGTCCCCGCATGGGCTGAACCCCGGACAACACGTGTCTGTGCCTCTCTATCGCAGCCTCCCGTCCCGTCCTCAGCTCGGAAGGCGGGAAGAAGGAACGGGCCAGGGCTGGCAACTCGGAACCTTGACGTGACTTCAATTGGCCAGCAAGTGGAACTGCTGTGGGCTCACAGACCTTGAGAGCAGACTGGGGTTGCCAGGGGGTGGGGGTGCAGGAGGGCGGGATTGGGAGTTTGGGGTGAGAAGATACACACTGGGGTACATGGGATGGATAAACAAGAAGGTCCTGCTGTGTAGTGCAGGGAACTATAGTCAATATCCTGTGATAACCCGTAATGGAAAAGAATACAAAAAAGATGCATCTGTGTGTGAATAACTCAGTCACTTTGGTGTGCAGCAGAAATCAACCCAACATTTTAAATCAACTCTACTTCAGTAAAATAAATACATAAAAAGGACTGCTCTGTAGTCAATCCTGGAACGTGCTGATCAGTCAGAAAGAGAGAAGGGAAAAGAGGAAAGTTTGCGAGGTTTGGGGAGAATAGATACAGGTATATGTATGGCTGAGTCCCTTGGCGGTTCGCTTGAAACTACCACAACATTGTTAATTGGCCATACCCCAATACAAAATAAAAAGTGTAAAATCTGGATTAAAAAAAAACAAGGAAAGCTCATGCCATCCCCGAAAAGACTCTCAAAGCAACATGAATGCTTGTTCCCTGAATTTTTAAGTGCATGCCCAGGCAGCAGAGGCTGCAGATCACTCTGCTGACGGCTGGGAAGAGAGAGTTCCCGGAACAAGGCCCAGAGAAGACCCGGCGACCTGCAGGGTGTTCTTTAGGACGCGCGGGACACTCGCCTTCCACAGTCCACCCCAGAGGCAGAGGTCGACCTCGACTCTGAATTCCACTCGCCAACAGCATCAAGCGCAGTGAAAATCTGAGCACCTTTGACCGGAGAAGCAATGTCTATGGGATTAAAGCAATTCTCTTCCTTAGGAAAGAAAAATGGGCAGTCTAATTACCTGCTCCCAGTGGCAGCGTCGGTCCTTCCAGCCTCAGTCTAAGGCGACCGACTCAGCGGCTTGGCCCTCCCTGCATTGTTTCAACACCTACCAAGAGGATTAAAAATAATCTCCTTCCCTTTTAATTTCGCGTCACCCTCTACCCTGCATGCCCTGGGGACGCCATGAGTGTTTAATCCCCGTGGTTTGGGGGTGGGGGAAGGTTAACCCTTGTTGAGGCGCCGGCTGGACGGCAAGCCCTGGGGAAAAGGGCCCCCTGGTGGCCCTGCCCGGAAGCGCACCGAGCGCCCGGCCAGGGCTCGAGGTTCGTGGGCAGAGCTGTCTTTGCCGTGCTCAGGGGCCCCCAGCGTCCCGCTCTGGCTGGGTCCCAGCCAGGCCTGCCCACGCTGGTACCTCCCACCGCCCCCACCACACTCGGGTGACCCAGTCTCCCCTCTCGGCTCTGAGACGGGCAACTGCGCCCTCACAGGTTTGTGCCGTGAGTGTGTGTGTGTGCGCGCACGCTCACACCCACGCACACGCGGTGCACACACATGCATGCACACGTCCGTGCACACGCACATCACACACGCCTGCACACACTCACTCCTGCCCCTCAGGTTTGCATTTGCACCCTGGCCTCTCAGGGGGCGGCTGAGGCTGAGGAGGAAGAGGGTTTGGCCACCGAGGGTGGTTCCAACCTGGTGGTCCAGCCAGTGGCAGCGCCACCCTGGGGACAGGCCCAGGGCAACTCAGACAGCCCAGGGCCCTCCTGCAGGGGCGAGAGGCCGGTGTGGAGTCTGCAGAGTGCAGAGGATGCCAGCCTGTCAGCCCCAAGGGAGGAAGAAACTGGCAGTCCTGCAGGGCCCAGATGTCCACAGCTGGGCAGGGGGCAGCGAGCTGGC
The DNA here is from genome assembly GCF_001704415.2 of Capra hircus. NCBI lineage: Eukaryota > Metazoa > Chordata > Mammalia > Artiodactyla > Bovidae > Capra > Capra hircus. Next base: position 2,594,528 of record NC_030811.1, on the reverse strand, counting down.
CAGGCTGAGGAATCCAAAGTCCTGCCCTCGTCCCAGGGTCCTAGCCCCACGGCTGGAGCAGCCACAGCTCAGCGCCAACCTTCCTGAACCTTCTGGCTGCCAGGCCTTGGTCCCCAGCCCTCCTGGTGGCTGCATGGGAGCATCTAAGCCCTGAAACCCTGCATTCAGTCCCCTCTATTTAAAATCACGGCAGAGATTCTCACACTCGGCACACCCCTAACTGAGATGGGATGGGTGCAAGATCGTCTGCAGATCTGGGCCGGCCGGCCTCACCGGGTTAGAGGCGCTGAGGTCAGGTCACATGTAAGATGGGACCATGCCAGGCGCAGGCCTGCAGTGGCGTCCATTTGGGGCCTCCCGGGACCTTAGTGTCTGCGGAGCGAGGCTGGGCTTCAACAAGCCCGAGGTGGGTGACTGACCCCATTGCATCGGGAGATTATCGGCTTTAGCTGCTCTGCGTTGGGGCTGCAGGTCGTCAGTTTGAGGAACCCTCACTTGGATGACACGGTAGATGCCTGGTGACCACAGAGCCACCGCGGCACAGCCTGTCCCCAGCGGCCACAGGGCGAAACCGCCTGTGGTCACCTGGCCCAGCTCCCTGGCAATCAGCCAGGTGAGTGCGGGTGTCAGAGCCCAAGCCAGGCTGTGCGGGCAGAAGGGAGACATCCCACTCTCAGTCTGCCCCCCGGACCTTCCTCAGGAGCCCCCTGCCCCGAAGTCCCCACCCTCCTCGGAACATGCAGGAGACCCCGAGGACTGGGCCCCGGAATGACCACGGCAGCAGCCTCCCCCGCCCACCCGCGCCGGTGGGCAGGAGGGCAGCTCTTGTGGGAGCTGTCCCTGGACTCACGCGGGAGAGGTGCCCGTGGCACTGTATCAGCAAATCAGCACAACAGCCAGGGGGTTTCTCTTTTTAAAAAGGTCAAAGAGGAACTTCTCTGGCGGCTCAGTGGGTTAGAATCCGCCTGCCAGTTCAGGGGACACGGGTTCTGCCCTGGTCTGGGAAGATGCCGTGGGGCAGCTAAAGCCTGCGAGCCATAGCTACGAAGCCTCGAGCTGCAGCTGCTGACGCCCGTGTGCCTCGAGCCTGAGCTCTCCAAACAAGAGAGGGCACCGCTGCGAGAAGCCTGTGCGCCCCAGCGGAGGGTAGCCCCTGCTGGCTGCAGCTGGTGGTGGAAGTCCACACGGAGCAACGGAGCCCCAGCACAGCCGAAAATAAATAAATAGGTTTTTTTTTAAAAAAAGGATTCTTTATAGAAAAAGTTCAAATACAACTTGTTTAAATAAAAGAAAGAAAAGGAGAGAGAAAAGAGAAGACGACACACAGTCAAAGCCGTCGGCTAAACGAATGACTCAGGCGCAAAGGACCCCAAGTGCACAGGCGTGAAAACTAGAAAGGCCTCTCCTCTCCATTCTCCTCTGGGAGAGAAGGAAAAGGGAGCCTGGAGGGACAGCAGCCAGGCTGTCGAGGACTGAACACACGGATTCTGCGCGCGTCCTCTGGACGCCTGAGATAGGAGATCCGCTCGTCTCAGAGACTGGGTCCAGGGCCCCCGCGGCTCACAGAGAGAAAAATCAGCAACAGAGACAAAGCTGCCAGCCCCCTGACTCCAGCGCTGCCTTCCCGGGACTGCCCAAACCTCCCAAGGGTGGGGATGGAAGGCGGCCCCCACCGCTGACCCGGTGGGCCACCAGGAACCGGGAGCAGAGGCCACACAGACCAGGGGGTGGTCACCCGCCTGCTGGCACGTGCTCTGTGCAGCAGATATCCATGCGTGCCTGCCACCTCACTGAGAGCAAGACTACTGTTGAGAATTGGAATTCCTGAAATGACATGGAATTCTTTTGATTTCTCGGAAAAAAATAACAACCCTAACTTAATTTTTTTAATTACGCAGTAATAATCTGTCCATGATGGGAAAACATTAGAAAGATGAGCCAAAAAAACCCCCAAAGCTTCATGGCAATGCCCGGATGACCCCATCACCATCGAGGCATGTATTCTGTGTCCCCATCCTCCGAGACCAGATGCTCGCTCATGGGGAGTACCTGTATACGCTGAGTAGTCACTTCCTTTTTGTACTTAAAAACTGCACTACACCTTCCCGATTTTTTACATGCTGATTCACAGGTCCACGTGAACATAACTTTATCCACAATTGTCAAAGAAATATATCGATTAAGGCGTTAGCCGCCACCTGAATATTCATTAGAAGGACTGATGCTGAAGTGCCAATATTTTGGCCACTTGACGGGAAGAGCCAACTCATTGGAAAAGACCCTGAAGCTGCGGAAGATTGAGGGCAGGAGGAGAAGGGGACGACAGAGGATGAGATAAGTTTGGATGGCATCACCAACTCAGTGGACATGGGTTTGAGCAAAGTCTGGGAGATGGTGAAGGACAGAGAAGCCTGGTGTGCTGCAGTCCATGGGGTCACAAAGAGCTGGACATAACTTAGCCGCTGAATTACACACAACCGCGGGCTGATGACATCCATAAAACATCTTAAGGGTGGTCCCCCAACTCCTGCTTGCCCGTGTAGCTTCCAGCCCTGCGCCCATCCGCACACCATCTCTTTCTACTGCTTACAGGAAACTTCGAGAGAGCGCTCAGGACTGTCCCCCACCCTGCTTCAGCCCCATCGTCAGTCCGGGGTCTCTGCAGTCTTCTGGGCCCTCACGCTCACAGCACAGGGCGGAAGTGTGGGCCACCAGGCGGCCTCCTGCCACAGGACCGCCGACCCCCGACCCTCAGGCTGACAGACCCGCCTCTATCACCCTCCTCTGCTCAGGCAGGGCCCCCACCCCAGGGCGGGCCTCACCTCACGGGGACTCCCAGGTCAGGCACACTCCCTTGCAGTGTCCTGACCGTAAGATACCATCCGGAGTGTCTTGGGGCTGGGGTGTCAGGGTCTTTTGGACAAATTCCCCGCTTGTTGAAAAGGAGAGTAAGGCAACACTTTTCCATTTTTCTGTCCTGAATGTTGTCTACACGTGACACCAGGAGATGGGTGGCTCATCGGGGAGCACGAGGAGCATCCGCCCACCAGGCTGAGCTCTCTTTCTGCCAAGATCGGCAGACAGGAAAGGCAGAAAGGGGCTTGGTCACCCCTGGGGTCCCTGGGCCTCCGAACTCACCCCCAGAGCCACCGACAGGCGGACTGCCCGCTGTGTAGGACAGGAGACGCTGCTTTAGCTGGCTGGCCCGGCGTTCGACGCTGAGAGCTTCCCAGGGCCGCCTTTCTGAAACGAGCAGTGGTCACACCATCAGGCTCTGAGGCCGGGAGGGGGATGAAGACCGGATCTGTCTCTCGCTGCCGTCACACGCAGCGCTCACCCTGCTCCCCTCTGAGGCCCGAGAACTCCTCTCCACCACACCCAGCACGGCTGAACACGCCCAGGCGTCCTGGCTCAGGGTGGCCCTGGGGCCAGAGCATAACCTCTGAGCTACAGCCGCCGGGAGCCGGGAGCCAGGAGCCAGGAGCCAGGCCGCCGGGGCCCCCGTGGGCTGGGGAGACACCCGTGGCACCCAGGGCGCCTTGGTTCCTGGGTCCACGGACTGCGCGGACCACCAACACCCAGCCTGCTTTCTGCCATAACCCCTGGAGGAGAGGTTCTGTTGGTTTCCTCTTGGGGAACAGCAATTCCTGTGGCACGGATGGGTACGAACAGTCCTCCCGAATGAGACATCTTTAGGCTGCGGTCCCATGCTGAGAAGGGCCATCTGCTGCCGTGGCTCTCAATGTTTGGGCCGTGACCCACTTTTTCCGATGCAACTCATTACATAAAGCGTCAGGAGACAATAGCTTCCGTCACCACGATGCACTCTGACACTTCACGTACGTGCTCCCACGCCCGTTTCACCCCTACACGCTGACTGATGGCCCGATCGTTGGGGGGCCCCGCAGTCTGACCATCACTACAGGACTGAGTTCCCCTCTGCCCCCAGGCGGCCTGTGACTGTCCAACTCACCCTCTCATCTCGCTGGCAAACAGGCCTCCGTGCTGCCATGAGGATGGGGTCAATTCAAGCAAATGAGGCTTCTCTTCACCTCAGCATTCTGCGCCCCTCCCCTCAGGCCTGCCTGGGTCCGGGGCCCGGAGCCAGGCTGGGAGCCCCAAGCTCCGCTGTCCACTGAGTCTGCGAAGCACCCGTCTCAGGCCTGGCTTGGTTACCACTCAGAGAAAACGGGGCCTCTCCCCAAGGGTCTCCCGGCTCACTACGCCGGGTGGGGAGTTGATGGGGGCCCGGTGACCCTCCTGGGCATGGGGGACCAGAGGGGCACTTTGCCTGGGAGGGCCTCACAGTACCTGTCTGGGTCTGGGTTTCACTGGGGATTCATTGTCCCCTCCCCCACTTCTCCAAACGTGGGCGGGGAGGGGGCGGAAGGTAAAAGGGGATCTTCCGGGGGCGCCTGGGGCCCGAGTCCACTGGGGACGGTCCCGGGCCGGGGGAGCGCTCCTGAGAGGTACCGCACCCAGGAGGACTGGACCCCCTTCCCTGCGCTGCCCCACCCCCAGTCTAGCCCTTTCTGCTCACTGGAGAAAACTCTAGGAGAGAGCAGGGCTTCCGGAGTCAGTGGGAACCCCCGGGGATACGGGACAAAACCCATCTGCCCCATCTTCACCCCTCAACCCCAACCTCCCACCCTATCCCCGACCTCCCACCCCAACCCCGACCTCCCACCCAAAACTGACCTCCCACTCCAACCCCGATCTCCCACCCCACCCCGACCGTCTCCCGGGCTCCCCCGGCTCCTGGACCGGGGGCTGCGGCATCCCAGCTGGGACGCCCACTGGAAGAGTCAGGAAACAGACAGGGCGGGTGGATTTCAGCACAGGCCCCAGTGCTTCCACTGCAGAGCGTGGAGGGCAGAGAAAAGGCCGTGGGGGGAGGCGCACAGGCAGGTGGCGGGTCTCGCTGCCTTTGGCCAGCGTGTCGGGACGCACCCTGAGTCTAGGCCTCTCCCAGCTGGAGCGCAGGCCCAGCCCCGCCGGGTGCTTCTTGTGTGTGTGTGTGCGCGTGTGTACGTGTGTGTGCGCGTGTGTGCTTCTCAGACACCAAGCTGAGCATACACTGCTTCCTTGCGGCAGAAGGACCGAGAGATGCCTGCACACCAGCCCCGCCGGCAGGCCACCAGGCCCGCATCCAAGGCGGTGGGTGAGGCCCTGGCTTCACGCTGCACAAGGCCCCTGCGTTTCAAGTCTGGCCGGCCAAGAAAATGGCCACGGGGCTCTGAAGCCGGGGAGCAATTCCTGAGCAGGTGGGAGGGAATGCTGCTGGGTTCTGTGAGGCGTGGGAACCGCCGCAGTCACTGGCCTCGTGTATGCCAGCGGTCAGGAGACTGGCCTCCAGCCCTGACCACAAAGCCGCACGGTTCCAGGACATGTGGCTGGAAGCCCAGCTTCTCTGGGCACTGTGGCCCCTCCCTGTGCCGGTCCGGAGAGTCCGGCTCCAGTACCAAGCACTGGATTTGGGGGGGCCTCTCCCCATGACTGCTGAACATGCCCCAGGACGGCGGGGCTCGTGGACGCCAGGCCTCTGAGGTCACCTTGGCCTGAGGGATGGACGCGGCAGAATGGCGGCTCTCAGGGATCAGCAGTCAGTTTGCGGTGACTTTGAAGACGTGGTTTCAAGTCGACTGTCTCAGAGCAGAGCTGAGCAGGCCTGCTGCTGCTGGATGTGAGTGCACGTGGGAGCTTGGGGCACTCTGCACAGACCCCAGGGAAAGCCCCCAGGGATGCAGTGGGAGAGCTTGGAGGGGGCAGGGTGCATGTGTGCCCGCCCAGCCCCACGGGGCCCACTGTCTCCGAGGGACCCTGGGACACCGCTGACTTGCTCTGCGTGTTCTCATCAGAAAGCAGGTTTACTCTGCAGGTCGCTGTGAGGACAGGAAATCACTGAAAGGCTGGCGTGGCGGGGTTCTTGATCAACAGCTGCCAGCTCCCCGAGGTCGCCACCCCGCCACCTCCTCTGGGACCTTCCAGGTCCCCTGGATCACTCTTGAGAGAAAGACTCCTTCCTCTGTCCCGGCCCAGATGCACCAGCAATGGGTCCGGTAACCCACAGTCTAATCTCTTACCATAGTGACCCTCCTTTACTTTAGAGGCTGCACTAGCCCCTGCACACACACCTCCCCCGCCCTGCTGGATGGTGGGAGACAGTGAGACTGGTGGAGAGGCCATGGCTGCTCCGCCCCTGCAGGTCACTGTGACCCCCGGGGCCACCTTGTCACAGGGAGTTGGCCTGAATGGAGCTGCTGTGGGTGCACGGCGATCTTTCCTGGGGAAGCACCTGAGTTATCAGAATTATCCGATAATTCTGGTGAATTACTTGGGGAAATTATGGGAGAAGGGTTGATGTGGGAAGGAAGGCCCTGCCCTTCTTGGGGTGGCTCCTGACCCAACATGTCTCTTAAAGACACCCTTCAGAGTGCCCTGCTGGGCCTTGACCAGCCCACTCCCATGCTGTCTGATGGGCAAGTGCTGCAGAAAGAGGTGGAAAAAGCGGACGGAACCAACAGGAAATCCAAACCCAACTTCCGTTCAGCCCTGAGCACGTTGGGTGACATTGCGCAACACCTTTTCCAGACTTGTTCCACTTTTCCAGACTTGTTCCACTTGTGTGTGAGTCGCTCAGTCACGTCTGACTCTTTGCGACCCCATGAACTGTAGCCCACCAGGCTCCTCTGTCCACGGGGATTCTCCAGGCAAGCATACTGAGGTGGGTTGCCATGCCCTCCTCCAGGGGATCTTCCAGACCCAGGGATTGAACCCAGGTGGCCTGCATTGCAGGCAGATTCTTTACCAGCTACGCCACCAGGGAAGCCCCTGTTTTGCTTAGGATGACTATGAAATCACTTACTCTTCTGAGCACTTACCACCTGAGCGCTGGGCGGGGGGAGAAGACAGGAGCCCAGGTTTGCCCTGGCCCCACCTGGACCCTCCCTCTTGGATCCTTAGACCCCTGCCATCAGAAACTCAGGGCAGGGTGGGGCGGGGTGGTGGAGGGGGGGGCCCTCCCAGGTGGGTTCCATGAAGGAAGCATATCCATCTTTCCACTCAGACAAGTGACTGAGTCCGTCTCAGAGACGGGTCTCGCATCCTTACCCCCAGGAGAATACTCTGCGGATCTTGGCGGCAGGGCTGGGGAGCCTGGGGGAGGCGTTCAGCCTCTGAGGTCCCTACGCAGCCCCCGCAGCCGCTCTGGGTCCCCTGCAGGCCTCACCCAAGAACCGTGGAAGCGCTATTTTTATCCTGATGCACAATAGTGCCGAAACGCCTTCCGACTTGACAAGACACAAAATTTAGGTGCTGGGAGAGAGACTTCAATTTCAAGCTTAAAGATTACTTTGGGTCCCCCAGGACTCAGAAGCAATTTAGAGCTGATACCCTGAACAAGAGAAAGGTTAGAAGATTAAGACCAACTGCTGTTTGGATAAATGGCTGGTAATTGCCCGCACCCGCAATTATACACGGGGACATAATTTCTTTTCCGCTACCTTTCTCCTCTCCTGCGTCCCGTCAGGATTTATTCGGAAGGAGCCCACCTTGGTCTTCTCCTGCCGAGCCTTGGTGACGTCGTACTCCACTTCGTCCATCAGAGCCCTGCACGCTAAACAAGGCAAGGAGCGCGCGTTACTCCTGGAAGGGCCCCCCGCCCGAGCCTCAGTCCAGCTGCAGAGTCTCGAGCCCACAGTCCCCGGGGCTGGGACAAGCTCCTGTCCTCTGGGTGCTTCTGCACAGGCCAAGACGTGCAGAGTTTTCAGAGAGCCAGGCTGAGGCTTCCTTTGCTTATCCTTTTGCCCCCTGTGTTTTTCATAAACCACGTACATTTTACGTTTTCATGTAAAACACTTTTTTGTTAAAGAACAGAGAGGCCTTCCCTCCGAGTCTTTCAGAGTTCCCTGAGCCACACTGGGTCACAGCCATCACACCCTCGGAGCCTCAGCAAAGGGAAGCGCATTGTCAGAAACAGGGCCCTGCTCCCAAAGACACACTTTGGCTGAATTTAAAATCTCAGGGAACCTCTGACACTGAACTTTCTACCCAGTTCTGGAGCTGATTCTGCTCCTCTTCTCAGGCAGGGCTGCCCAGCTGAGAATTCTCACCAAGAAAAAGTAAACGAAGTGACGATGCCTCCAACATCAGCCTCGTTTGCTCAACAGGACGCTGGTTCTGAACTTGCTGTCTTTGCCCCCATTCTGACACGGATGTCGGAGGAGCCCAGCAAAGCCTGGGCTGCTCACAGCCCCTCGCCTGGTGTTAAACGAGGCGCGCACACGTTTTCTGTCTGATTTCAGCGCTGCATTTCGGGGGTGAACAGCCTAACCTTTAAATTCCCAAATCTGAACACGGGCATGGCTGACCCTGGTTTTAGCGCTGTTTCCTGGTTAGCATCACTGACTCAATGGACTTGAGTTTGAGCAAACTCTGGGAGATGGTGAAGGACAGGGAAGCCTTGTGTGCTGCCATCCACGGGGTCACAAAGAGTCAGACCTGACCGAGCGACTGGACAACCCGATCGTACACCAGAGTGGGATGGCGTGGGCTCAGCCTGCGTCGACGGTAGCAAGGAGCAACCACAGTCTCTCCGACATCACTACAGACACGTCCTGTCTGCCCCCTGCTGGGTCGTGAGCCATGCTTTCGACACTCCTCGGAGCCTGGAGAGTGACCCTGTGTCACGGTGAGGCTTAGAGAGACTGGGCGACGTTCCCCAGTCCCACTCTGCAGGCCGCCCAGCACGTCTGCGGGGGCGCGCGGGCAAGCTGTGGGTCACCCAGCCCCGCTGCTGACTGGGTGACCCTTGGGCAGTGTGAGCCGTCCTTGATCATTAGGGTTACCTACTATGGAGGTGCCGGCGTCCTGAGTGACACCTGCTCTTTCTCCATCCCCAGGCCTCCGAGAACAGCTCGTCGGTACATGGAGCCAGTGGGAGTTGGAAGGGCAGCAGACAGTTGCCCGAAGCCTGGAGAGCCTGGCACGGCCTGCTCCCCCAAGCCCAGCCTGCAGCCGCACGCCTCCTTCCCAGCTTCCGGGGCCTCGTAACTTGGCATCCCAGCACCTTCCTGAAGGCTCTTGACCCCGTGATGCCCTCCTGTCATGCTGGACCAGCGCCCTGGATGGCAGCTTCCCTCCTCTGTGAGGGGCCTCAGCACTGCCCTTCTGAGTCCATTACGGCCACAGGAAAGGATCTCCAGGGAGTCCCTGACCCGCCGAGCCCACCGGCGGGGGTGGGGACCACACATCCCCAGCCTCGAGGCTGGCGGATGGCCCAGCACCACGGCCGGGAGGCCTCTCAGGAAGAAAGCACGGGTGCCCGTTGCGGCTGAGGACGACTCAGGATCCCTGGGGACGGAAAGGTGTGAGCAAGGGTGTCCTTGAGGCTCCTGACCCCCTTCACTCCTTGCTCCCAGGAAGGGGAAGGGAGTGGGAGCCAGTCTCTCGGCCACAGGGAAGGGAACGGTCAGTGTGAAGGGGCAGTGGCTGGTGTGGCCGCGGTGCTGGGAGATGGCTTCCAGGGGGCGACATGGGTCCCCCCAAGAGGGCTGTGGCAGGCCGGCCTGAGGAGCCCCACGGAGCAGGGTCCGGGGGACCGGGGGCCTCCATGCTCCAGCAGTGCCCCCAGCCCTTCCTGATACAGCTGCTGCTTGGAGGGCAGCGGGGTCCCTGTTCACAGCCCGGGGCTTCTGAGCCTGCCCTGGGGTGCCTGCTTCGCTCCTCTGCCTCACTTAGCTCTCTCTTCATCAGAGGAGGAGGATAACCTAGAAGCCACCTAGCGTCCACATCCACTCAGCAGACCAACCACTCCCGCCCAGCTGGACCCGGCAACCCTCCTGGGACCCCAGTCCTGCGTGGCTCTCTGCTCTGTGCCTGCAGACTCGGGTTCCAGGATGTTCCAGGATCTGGCAGGTCTAGGATGCTCCAGGCTCTGTGGAGCCCACGGGGTGAACCTGGCCACCGTGCCTACCCCCGGGCAATCTGTCCTGTTAATGTCCTGCTCCTTTCAGCTCGGGCCAAGTCTGGGGAGAGCCGGGGCAGGCTGGGGAGAGGAAAGCAGAGTTGACGGCGGGGTTGCCATGGTCCCCATGCCCCTGGCCCTGCCTTCCCTTCTGTGGCACCAGCTGCCTGGAGTCCCAGCCTCCAGGGCCCACACTCGCAGGTCAAGCAGAGCGGCTCGGGGCAGAGGTGAGCCCCACCCACGCCGAAGGCTGGGCTTCCCGGACAGCCCTGGAGGGCGTGAGGTCGTCCAGGCCTGTGTCCTGACCTCCCCTGCGCAGGGAAGGGGTGGCTCGAGCAGAACAGATCATTTCACATTTTCGCCCCAGGTCACAGAACAAGTTAACACAGTCACATCAGCGACCTGGGCCTCCAGATTTCTAGTCCGGCATTAATTTAAATGTTAATCTGAAATCTTCACTTAAGTCACTGGAGTTTCGAGTTTATTAGAGCAGGCGGCGGGCCTGAAGCCTCCTGGGGGGGTTGGCGGGTCACGTTGCCTGCCAGAGGGCGAGCCCTCCCCCCAGCTGGGCCTGCCTGTCTCCTCCCTCTGTCTGCCTCCTCCTCTCTCCTGGCCTTTTCTCTCTCTCTTGCTGGGAGTGAGATTTGGAAACGGGGAGGAGACGAGGCGGGTGTCGGAGCCGTCAGGATAGTCCCTGGGGGCTGCAGAGGGCAGGCTGGGGGCACTCCACTCCCAGCCCTGTGGGTGAGGACAGTGCCCAGGAAGCCTGCAGCCTGCTGGCCCCTCTGCTGACACCACTCCTGCAAGAGAACACGTGTGACATGGGGGTCCAGACCCCTCTTCCCATGGCCCACTCCTGCACCCGCGTTCAAGGACCTGAAGTCTGCAAGGTGACGCAAAGAACAGGGAAGTCCCAGGAGTAGGTCGCAGCCAGGCCCTCAAGGCGCTTGCATTTGCCTGGAGGGCAGCAAGCTCAGCAAGGGGCACAGAAACCCACAGTGCGGGGTGGGGGCTGCAGACACCCCGCCTGGACCAGTAGGGTGAGCGAGGCTGCCTGAACCCCCAGAGCCACCCGCAGCAGTTGGTCCAGGTGCCAGCGTGGGCGACCAGCAGATTCTCCTGGGCAGATGCTAAGACACAGAGCGGGGAGGGGCCCAGGCTCTGCCTGCATCCCACCACCAAGCTACCTGTCTCCTTTAAGCAGGGCCCCAGCTCCTCCAGGGAGTTGAGCCCTGACCCCTGGGGGCTGCTGTCCTGACGAGGGCAGCGCCCCCCCCCACCCGTCAAAGGATGCTCAGTCTCCTGCAAGTGGAAGTGGTGCCCATTGCTTAAGTCTTTCTTGAAAGTTTTGTCCACAAGACCCAGAAGTGTGGGGTCCAGTGGCACTGATGTTCCATGAGGGGTGGGTGGGAAATGAGCTGAGAGGCCAGAGACGAGCCGCCCCAGTGACCCTGAGCCGGGGCCTGGAGGAGCACAGCCCCCCGGGAGTCCTCCAGGGCTGGAGACCCCAGCAGCCCAGAGCCCCCAGGGGAAGCGTGAGTGCCGGCCAGGCACACGGGAAGCCGGCTGGGCCTGGGAGCAAGTCTCGGCTTCAGGCGCCCTGCATCTTGTAGCCACCTTCCTCCTCCCCTCCCTCTCCCGCTGTCATGGGCAGAGCTGTGTCTGCCGGGATTTGTGCCCTGCCCCGGCACCGGTGGAGGTGACCTTATCTAGAGACAGGGTCTCGGCAGATGGTCAAGCTCAGATGAGGTCATTAGGGTGACTGGGTCTGGGAAGGAGAGGAGAGACCCAGAGACCAGGAGGGAGGGAGACACGGATGAAGACCCTCGGGGTGGCAGGCGCAGAGGCTGAGGCTATGCGCCTGCAAGCTGACGGTCATCAGCCTCCGCTCTATGTCGGTAGAGGCGGGAAAGGCCCTCCTCAGAGGTTTCAGGAGGAATGCGGCCTCGCCGACACCTCGACTTCAGACCTCTGGTGTCCAGAACCATGAGGAAACGCACCTCTACTGTTAAGCCCCCTGGCACCCCGGGCACCACATCTCAGCTGTGCCCGGTGCAGAGACGCGGCGTGAGGAAGGCACGGGCGAGGGCGGGGAGAGTCACGGCACGCGCGTGGCTGGACCTCAGAGCTTCCCGAGCACCGACGCTTGAGCCAGGCTCTGAGGACAAGCAGGAGACGGCCAGGCGGGACCGACAGAGACCACCAGCTCCCAGGAGCGGGTGTTTCCCACCGCGGGAGCAGCTGTGTCGGCCGGAGAACGATGTATCAGCATTTGACCGATGGAATGACGCTATTGTACAGTCGTGTCTTCCTTGCCCCACTTTTCTCATTCAGTTCTTTACTATCAGTATATTCTCGACGTGCTGCGCGACGGTGACTGTTATCAAAGCTGCGTATAATATCCCACCGAGAAGATGCACCGTAATCTCCTTAACTCTTCTACCCGCTCCTGTCAAGTCGTTTCAGATGTTTAAAGCGGGGAAAATTTAGCCTTACAAAGGATCCTCATTAGCAAAATAGCTGCTTTTTAAATGAACCTGGAGACATCATTGTGTCTCATGCATCTGACCATTCAAGAAATATTAAAGCCCTTTCCCTCTTCTGGGCACTGTACCAGGTGCAGGAGTTACAAAGGAAGGTAAGAGAAGACCAGCATCCTGACCACAGCCACTCAGGGTTTGCAGAGGACAGAGGAGTGTGGGTCAGCTCCAGGAAGGAGAGCCTCATGTGCTCCGAGACGTTCTGAGATTAGGAAAGGCCGTATTTTGGTGCCGTTCTATCTTCCCACACTGCTGGGCTGCCCAACAGCAATGAAGGGAGTGATGTGTGCAGGGCCAGGCCTCAAGGGGCCTGGGAGCGTTCACCTTTGCCCTCTCGGAATGTCTGACTGTCCTGTTCAGAGCCCAGAGGGATTGCTGACCGAGAGGTCACATGGGGACGGGCGGAAGCCAAGAGCCAGCACCCAGGCCCCAGACCCTCCCTGGGGGCCACTGCAGGACTCAGGCACACGAGTGAGCTCAGGTGGAACCTGAAGGCCGCCAGCCCACTGCAGCCCACCCCGGGAGGATGGTCGGTTCACAGGCAGGCCTCTGAGGGTGGGAGGGCTGCACACGGGAGGGTGCAGGCGGCTGGGTGCAGGTGAGGCGTGTCCAGGCTCCTTGGGAGGGAGACCAGCAGATGCTAAACGCCAGTGTGAGGTCACAGTGTGTCTGAGACAGTGGGAAAAGAAGCCCGTCCACACGCCTGAGCAGGAGCGCATGAGAGGAGTGGGGCTTGTGAGGAGGCCACGGGCAGAGCAGGTCTGTGAACGGGTCACTAGTCTTGGGGCTGCCTGGAACACGTCATCGGTCTACGTGATTGTCTGGAGGCTAAGAGAGCCCCGAGGCCACCTGGACCTGGCGATGGCTACGCAGTGCCTGCCATGCAGTGCCTGCCCACCACAAAGCCCCTGATGACAGAGAGGAAATGTACTGCAGCGCACAGCCCTGGGTGGGGTCAGCAGAAGGATGGCGTGTGTGCCGGCCCAAGACGGCATCCACTATGCTAACAGCCGTGCAGTAACTCATGATCCAACTTGACCAGTCTCTCATAAGAGGAACCTCGGGCTTCCCTGGTGGCCCGGTGGTGAAGAGTCCGTCTTGCAGTGCAGGGGACACTGGTTCGATCCCAGGTCCAGGAAGGACCTACGTGCCACGTGTGCCACAACTACTGAGCCCGCCCACCGCAACTACTGAAGCCTGAGCGCCTGGAGCCCTTGCTCCGCAATGAGAAGCCGTGGCCGTGAGAAGCTTGCGCACAGCTAGAGAGTAGCCTCCACTCACCACGGCTAGAGGAAGTCCTCATGGCAATGGAGACCCAGCACAGCCACGATACATAAGCAAGATTGAAAGAAAGACCTTACCTCCAAATACAATTACATTCATAGGTACAAGGGGGGGGGGGGGACTTCGGCATATGAGTTTGCTGCTGCTGCTAAAGTCACTTCAGTCGTGTTCAACTCTGTGCGACCCCATAGACGGCAGCCCACCAGGCTCCCCCGTCCCTGGGATTCTCCAGGCAAGAACACTGGAGTGGGGTGCCATTTCCTTCTCCAATGCATGAAAGTGAAAAGTGAAAGGGAAATCGCTCAGTCGTGTCCGACTTTGTGACCCCATGGACCACGGCCTACCAGGCTCCTCTGTCCATGGGATTTTCCAGGCAAGAGTCCTGGAGTGGGGTGCCATTGCCTTCTCCACGGCATGTGAGTTTGGGGGAGCGCAATTCGGGAATAAAGTTTGTCTCCGGATAAAAAGACGTGCCCAGAATGGTTAGCTCAGCGTCTCAGCGACACCCCACCTCTGGCTCGGCTTCTCTGCCACCCTCGTGGCCTTCCTGCCCAGGTGGGCAGCGTCACCTGTGGTTCTCAGCTTCCAGTCCTCAGATGCGACTCCTAGAGTCGGAATAAGTATTTCCTCGCCTGTAAACTCCTGTTTGTAAGGAAAGTTCCAGATGCCCCTGGCGGACTCCCGCTCTCATTATCCAGAACTGTCCTGTGACCTGGCCTAACTCCATCAATGGTATGGAACAAAAATGATGATGTTCAGCTCAGCCCAACGGAGATCTACCCCCTGGAGCTAGAAAGGGTTAGCTCCTCGGAGGCTCTCTGTCCCTCTGTAGGTGGAGAAAATCCGAGTTCTGCCAGCAAGCCTGCGCCAGGCCCGGGGACCCCAGGAACATCTCAGTACTGGGCAGAGATTCAGGGAGGCAGCAGGTGGGGGCGGGGCCTGGAAAGAGGAGGCCCACCAGCTGGTGCAAAGACAGAGCCCAACCCAGAGGCTCCTGCACGCATCTCCCCGCCCCAGCACGTCACCACGGCAACCCAGCGCCCCAGCGACTCCCCATCGAGTTTTAACCCAAATTACATTTTCCAGATCTAAAATCAGAGGCGCTGTGAGGATTCATGTTAACAACTTGAAGGTGTACAAAATGACGGCAGAATAGGCAAAACTGATCCGTGATATTTTCTAGTCGAACAGGCAAACCCTGGTTGTTCACAAGCCAAACTGACAGGCTTTTTCCTCCCACACCCCTCTCAGAGAAGGAAGCACTCTCGGGGTTTTCAGCGGCAGCGTTGGTTTTCCAGGGAACACTCCAGCTCCACTGTAATTCTATTCACCTCTCGTCTCACTCCATCTTCCTCGACGCTCAGGACAGCAGGCTTCAGTCACCAGGGGAAGGGACGATTACAGCCAGCAGATGCTGTTTACTCTGGGAGAAGTGTGGGCAGGTACACCCCTGGAAGATTTCCAGTACTAACAATACAAGGGTCTCCAGTCAGGCTTCAGGTGACCGGAAGTGTCGCTGACCCAAACACCTCTTAAATCTCGCTTATAATCTCTTTCTTTGGTTCAGGTCCTTCTCACCTGATTACTCTGAAAGTTTTTATTCTGCACGTCTTGAGTACGAAATTTCTCTGAGACTTGGGAACGTTAAGAAAAGTCTGGGCAAAGCATAAAACAGGCTGTGGGTCACTATTTTCACAAGGCATAGTCGGAGCTATCTGAGTGGGAATTCCGGCCCTCCAGGCCCTGTCAGTTAAAAACACCCTGATGTGATTAAAGGTCGTGAGGGATGCAAGCTATGATATCAGTTCAATCGCTCAGTCATGTCTGACTCTTTGCGACCCCATGGACCGCAGCACGCCAGGCTCCCTGTCCATCACCAATTCCCGGAGCTTGCTCAGACTCATGCCCAAGCTATTATATCTAGGATGGATAAACAACAAGGTCCTGCTGTGCAACACAGGAGACTCTACTTAGTATCCTGTGGTAGTGGGAAAGAACACGAAAAATGTACACCTATGCATTACTGAGTCACTTTGCTGTAGAGCAGAGACTAAGTGTAGTGAGTCAGCGATACTTCAGTTTGAAAAAGACCATCAGGGCACTGACTCCAGACCCGTCTGGGGAGCTGGGGGCCACACGCAGGTGCGGCGGCTTCCACTGATGGGCCCGCTGCATGCAGGCTCTGTGCTGAGGACTCTGCCACCATCACAGTGAAAACCCACAGGAGCTAGAGCAGCTCCTGTGTCACCGTCTCATTTCACAGACGAGAAAACTGAGGCTTGAGCAAGTAAGCAACTTGCTTCGGGTCACGCACCGGACCACAGGGCAGAGATTCAAAAGCAGGTGCATCTCCAGAACCCACCATGCTGCTGCTGCTGCTGCTACTGCTGCTAAGTCGCTTCAGTCGTGTCCGACTCTGTGCGACCCCAGAGACGGCAGCCCACCAGGCTCCCCTGTCCCTGGGATTCTCCAGGCAAGAACACTGGAGTGGGGTGCCATTTCCTTCTCCAATGCATGAAAGTAAAATGTGAAAGTGAAGTCACTCAGTCGTGTCCGACTCTTAGCGACCCCATGGACTGCAGCCTACCAGGCTCCTCCATCTATGGATTTCTCAGGCAAGAGTACTGGAGTGGGGTGCCATTGCCTTCTCTGAGAACCCACCATGGTCCCACCCAAATGCCCTCTGTGTGGAAAGATGGTAAACCAAGCCAGCGACGGCAAGAGCGGGCAGGTGGGGCCATCCAAGGACAGCGCGAGAGTGCTCACACGAGCCAGGTCATCAGGGAGGGCTCCGTAGAGACTGCCGTGGCCCCTGAAATCTCCATCATAAAAGGTGTGGTTGTAGAAAGAAGCTTAAATACAAAACTCTCCTGAGTTCTAATGAGCTGATGAAGACACAGCCCCAGGTGGTGTCATCCTGGGTGCTCGAGAGCCCAGCCTGGGTGGATGTGCTCCCATCACCAGGGGCTCCTCGGTTCCTGCCAGAAGGACGCCTGCCTCCCGCAGAGGATGCAGACACCTGCTCTCCCCAGGAAGAAACTGACTTCCCGATAAAACACCCAAGGACACTCAGGTCGATTCCAACAAGACCACGGTTCTCCTGCCTGTGGGTGAGGGTGGGCTGGCTCCCAGTGAGAGGTGGGTGTGGGAGGTGGATCTCAGCAGGTAATCCCACTCGGTGGTGAAGCTGCAGTTACCTGGCTGGTTAAGAAGCCGGTGTTTCCGGAGCAGTGATATAAACCGTCCTGAGCGAGCAGAGGCTTGACTCCCTCTGCAGACACACACCCATCTACAGAAGGGTAGAGGGAGAAGACCCCACTCTGATGGGGACCTTGGCTCTGCAACATAACCTTGCTGTTCTTCTCTGCCCACGTGGGGCATTGGGTCAGCCATCTGACTCCAGGGGGCTGAGGTGGAGGGGACAACCTGCCAGGTCTGAGCCCACTAGTCCTCTTGGCCCCATAAACTGGCCAGAGAAGAGCACGTCTCTCCCAGCCCCAGGTCAGAGGAGGAGGAGTCACGTATGGGACAGGCCTGGACCAACATTACCTGGGAAACCTGCCTGCTGAGCCTACACTTGAGTTAGTCGCTCAGTCGTGTCTGACTCTTTGTGCCCCATGGAGTGTAGCCCAGCAGGCTCCTCTGTCCACAGAACTCTCCAGGCAAGAATACTGGAGTGGGTAGCCATTCCCTTCTCCAGGGGATCTTCCTAATCCAGGGATCAAATCTGGGTCTCTTGCACTGCAGGCAGATTCTTTACCATCTGAGCTACAAAGAACTAGGCATCTGGCCCCCGTCAACCAGCAGACTTGGAGGGAAAAGTGCCACTAAGGCTTGTTTGTCACGCAGTAGTAGCTGGCTGACAGTGTACACACAAATCAAAGAAGAATTTAGAACTTAGACACTGGGGGTGGATGCTAGATGCTGGCTTAGGTGTTTAGTTTTTCAGATCAAGTAAGTTATAAAACAACACAGGGAAAGTGCAGATGGAGAAAGACCCCCATAGTGGTGTCAGATGCTTTAAATAAATGAGGGTGGGCCCAGGGTGATGTCCACAGCACTGTCGTGAATCACCATGGCATCAGGGAGCAGTGCTCAGGCCTGGCTCAGTTTCAGAAACACGGCATTAGCAACAGCGCTCAGTGAACAGTTCCAGCTGCTCCTTTCCCAGGCACGTGGCAAGTGGGGCTCAGCCTCCCCGGGCTTCCTACCCTGGCTTCGGGTGGAGCCAAGTGTGAGCCACGGCTGAATCTCGGCATCTGCGTGCTGGCCAGGGCCCTCTGAGGCTCTCCACCTTCGCCCACGACAACTGCCAAACGGCCAGGCGGCCCACAGGGCAGGGAGAAGCGCCTCACGATTCCAGGGAGAAGCACTGGGAGCGATTGTTACCCAGCGCGGCTTGTCCCGTCCTGACTGCCTGCCACCTGGGATGTCACCCACCCAGCTCCCTGCCAGGAAAGGGACCTCGCCCACACCCGGGCTCCCTGGGGTTTGGCTGGCATGGGCCCCTGGGGCTGGTTTCGGGATACCCACTAGAGGGGACCCCAGTGCAAATCATAAGGGACGCAAGAAGCAGCGTATCAGTAGGGCTCGGGGGCAGGTGGTCCCTGAGAGTCCAGACGCACAGACGGTCCACCTCTGAGACCCTGCAAGGCTCCTGGGACAGACCGACAGGGCGGGGCAGCCCGCGCTGTCGGCTCTGCGGCTGCCTTGAAGCCCTGGCTTGTGAACAGGGGCTCTGCACCAGCCTTTCTCCCGCACCTCGTGAATTACGCAGCAGTCCCGGCCCGGGGCCCTGAGTGACCAACAGTTGCCTCAGAACGAGGTCCAGAACAGCCAGCTCTCTGTGCCAGGCTAGGGACCTGGGCTCGGGAGGAGGTGGGCACCGAGGCTGGGCGCAGATGTGGGCGGCTCTGCCATTGGCGAGCAGGACCCCTCGGCCAGGGTGCAGTCTCAGAACCCTGGACAGCGCCCCTCGCCAGAGACCGTGGCCCTGAGTGCTGCCCACTCAGACACCTGGCCCCGTCACTGCTCTGAATGTCTCCTGCCTCCCTGAGAGCCAGTGGTGTCACCCAGCTACCTGTGGGCACCTGAGGCACGTGGTCTTGGGACGAGGAAGCAGCCAGGGCTCAAACTGAGGTCGGCAATGGGGAAACGTGACGGGGAAGGACGGGAAGCCTGGTGGAACACGCAGACCTCCCCACTCAGACAGAGGAGCTGAGGTCTCTCAAAGACGCAGAGCATTAGGGCCTGGGCAGTGGGGTGGGGTGGTGATGGAGAAAGACTCAGGGCCCCGGGGACATGGTCTCGGGGAAGCCCCGAGCGAGCCACGCTGAGCTTTTCCCAGCAGGCCTGGTGGGGACCCTGAGGCCTCTGGTCTCCTGGGGACAGGCGGTCCCTCACCACCAGGCTGACCAAAGGGTGGTGGCTTTCGCCCCCCAAGGTCCCCTACAAGCCCCCTCCTCCAGGGGACGTGATGGGAACCAAGCAGCTCTTTGCCATCACCTGATTCCCAATGAACTTGTTAAAGCGTTTTTCGTGTAATGGAAACATTAGATCAATTCTGAGCAGCAATGGTTGTCACTAAATCAATAGCCTGTGTGGCGCTGCCCGCTGATGGCTGACACACACGCATGAAGGTCTGCCAAGAGCTGCGGAGGACAGAGGGCCTCCCCCCACGAGGCGAGGGGGCACCGACGGGGCGCCAAGGAGGCGGGCCAGGAGAGGGAAACTGGCTCAGTCCGCAGGTCAAAGCGCAAGAGGAGGGGACCCAGCGGTCGTCTCCATGCTACAGGCACCCCAAAAATAGTGGGTGATGGTGGAGGGGGTCAGGACTGGATGCTCCACACCAACGCTTGTGCAGCTGGGCCAGGGCAGGCCCACACCCGCCAGGGGTCCCCCCACCCGCTCCATTTTTATCTCCTCTCCAAACGAGCCCAGCAGATCAAAGGGCTGGCGAGAGTGGAGGAAGGAACAGACCCTGTGGCAGGAGGGACTGCCCTGGGCGCGCAGAGGCTAGGATGCTGAGCTTCCAGTGCAAGGCACAGCTTCTGCCCCTGGTTGGGAAGCTTCGACCCCACGTGCCTCGAGGCCTGGCCAAAAACTGGGGGAAACGGTACTAAAACAGAGTAGACGCTGGCTTTGTGCGGAGAACTGGGGGGAGGGTGAAGGCAGGAAGTGGGGGCCAGTTGGGAACAAACAAGGCCCGAGGTGCTGGTGGCTGCCCTGGTCAGCAAGGAGTGGACAGCTCCGCACAGCCTTGGAGGAGAATTGTCGGGTGAGCCTCAGGCAGAGAGCAGAGGAAGGAGTCAAAGGCGGAGCCTGGTCCTCTGCTCCTCAGCCGAGCTGAAGGCGGAGACACTCAGGGGGCTGTGCAGGAGGGGCGGCGTGGGGCGAGGTCCGTTTTGGAGGCGATGCCCTGGCAGGGTCGGCTCAGCAGGATGGTCTCGAGTCCTGCGACTCAGGCTGCCACAGACAGAGGCCCTCAGCCCCTGACCCCCACCCACCCCGGGGCCAGCTGGGTGTTGCCTTTTGTCCTGAGGGGCCAGACTTCAAAAGTGGCCGCCTAACCTTCCAGGGTAGACAGATGTTTGGGTCAAGCTCCCCAAGCTCACAGACAGGTGGCCTGACATTCAGGGGTTAAGACTTTGCAGCCAAAACTTAAGTATCAAATATTTAAACACACACACAAGCACATATACACACAGAGACACACAGACACATATACACATACACACAAACACACACACAGAGACACATATATGTATACACACATATACACAGACACAGATGCACACATACACACAAACACGTATACAGACACATATACACGTACATACACATACACACAGAGACACATACACACATATACACACACAAACACACAAACGCACATAGAGAGAGACACAGAGACACACAGACACATATACTCACACACACACACAGACACATATATACACACACACAAAAGCACATAGAGACACGTATACACAGAGACACACAGACACATATACTCATACACACACATATACACATACGTACACACACATATACACATACATACACATACACACAGACACATACACACATATACACACACAAACACACAAATGCACATAGAGACACATATACACAGACACATATACACATACACACAAACACAGAGATACATATAAGTATACACACATATACACACAGATGCACACACACACACAAACACGTATACAGACACATATACAGATACAGACACATACACACAGAGACACATACACACATATACACACACAAACACACAAACGCACAGAGAGAGACACATATACACAGAGACACAGAGACACATATACTCATATACACACATGTATACACATATGTGCACATACACACAGAGACACATACACACATATACACACACAAACACAAACTCACATAGAGAAACATATACACAGAGACACACAGACACATATACACACACACATATACACACACACAAAAGCACATAGAGACACGTATACACAGAGACACACAGACACATATACACACACACACAGACACATACATTCACATACACCCATATATACACAGACACACAGAGACATACAGACACACATACATACACACACACACACCAGCACACTGGGAGACACACACACACACACACACACACACACACACACACACACACACACACGAGCCTCACGCTGTCCAGTGCAGTAGTCACATCAGCCAATCTCAAAGCCACAGCTGAGGCTTCAGATGCTTTTGGGGGTAAAGAGGGGCCGGGCTTCTGCTTCCAGGGGCGCCGGGAAGGGAGGATGTAACTAAGGTCCTGGATGAGGGTGGTGGGGAACCAAGGGGTCACCGGGGGGCAGGCCTGAGCTCCAGCATTCAGACATGGGAGAGGGGCCACAGAGGAGCCCAAGAGGAGCTGGGAGAAAGCCAGGAGGGCAGAGGGCAGAGGGCAGAGGGCAGAGGGCAGGAGGGCAGGAGGGCAGGAGGCAGAAGGGCCCGCGCTGCCATGGGGGTCGGGGATGGGGCGTGAATCGTCCTCCTCTGAGTTCCGTCGTGGGTGTGCCTTCCCCTCCTCTCACACTTGGCCTTGCTTTCTCTACAGCTTCTCCTCTAAGGGTCCACACCTCTCTCCACGGCCCCTGGAGATGCTCACAGGCACAAGGGTTCACTGGTTCTGGATCACTCAGAGATGCAAGACAGCACAAGGGGATCCAGACTGCAGAACCCAGCTCCGTGGGTGGGCCTGGCACTGCCCCTCGCCAGCTGAATGAGCTCGGGAGAAGAACCTCAGTTTTGCTAGTTTCCTCATCTGTCAAATGTGGGCGATCATTCTATCTACCTGTCTTAGGTTGAGTTCCTGCCAAAACAAAGGAGTGGGAGGGACCTGAAGAGGTGAGCAGAGAGGCTGCGAGGAGGCGGCCGTGAGATCCAGTCCTTTGTGGGCCTGGAGGCTGTCCTGAGCAGGGCTGGGTGACTGGAGCCCATGGGCGAGAACTGGCCCTCTGCTTGGTGTTATAAATAAAGCTTTATTGGAACACAGGCACACCCAATTGTCTGCATGTTCTGTACATTAGGGCTTCCCAGGGGGCGCTCGTGGTAAAGAACCCACCTGCCAATGCAGGAGACCTAAGAAACGTGGGTTTGATCCCTGGGTTGGGAAGATCCCCTGGAGAAGGGAATGGTAGCCCACTCCAGTATTCTTGCCTGCAGAATCCCATGGACAGGGCCCTGGCGGGATATAGTCCATGGAGTCACAAAGAGTTGGACACGACTAAAGGAACTCAGCATGCAATGAGAGCCTGAGGTGGGTGGGGCCCAGCTCTGAGGATCCGGGGACCTCAGTGAGTCCCTGGGGATTCTCAGCAGATCCCCTGCCCCCAGGCCTCAGGGGCACAGCCCTCTCCCATCTCCCTCCTTGGCCCCCAGCTTGAGGTCCCTTCTCCACTGTAGGTTATACGCCTCCACCCCACCTGTCCCTCTGCACCCTGTCCCCAGGCCCTGGCCCTAAGGGACTCCCTCCTCCCATCCCCCACCCCACCGCGTCCAAGAGCCCAGCCAGGAAAGCCGGCACAGGTCAGTGACTGCACTCTCACTGCCCGGACAGGCGTGGCTCCCCCTCCGCCCAGAGACCAGGAGCCACGCGATGGGTCTGCGCAGAAGCAAACAGCAGAGCCGGGCCCATGCTTGACCAGAGCCGACAGACGTTTCTGCTGGCGCGAGTGGCCTCCCGGATCCCCGGCCTCGTCCCCACCGAGACGGCCGGTCAAAGCCCGTGTGCTCCTCCCTCTCCTTCCGATTAAGGAGGTCCCCGATCCTCCTTGACGATGCCCCGCTCCTCGGTGTGACTGAAGCACCACCCTAAAAAGACTAAAACCCACCTGCAGCTTCTACAAAGGGCAAGCTTACAGTCCAGACCCACCTGCAGGTTCTACAGCCAAAGGGCAAGCTTACAGCCAAAAACCTGGGTGCGCAAGTACTCAAATCAGCTGCGAGTAGCTCGTCACCCCAGGAGAGATGTCACTAAAGTGCCCAGGCCCCATGTGCCCGTGTGACCCCACAGCTGAGCCGACACCCCAAGTTCAGTTCAGTTCAGTCGCTCATTCATGTCTGACTGCGACCCCATGAACCGCAGAACGCCAGGCCTTCTTGTCCATCACCAACTCCCAGAGCTTACTCAAACTCATGTCGAGTCGGTGATGCCATCCAACATTCTCATCCTCTGTTGTTCCCTTTTACTCCCGCCTTCAATCTTTCTCAGCATCAGGGTCTTTTCAAATAAGTCAGCTCTTCTCATCAGGTGGCCAAAGTATTTGAGTTTCAGCTTCAGCATCAGTCCTTCCCATGAATATTCAGGGTTGATTTCCTTTAGGATGGACTGGTTGGATCTCTTTGCAGACACCCCATGACGGCCCCCAAATGAAGCCCAGAGACGGGAACTGAGCACCCAGGCTCAGGGCGGAGCTGCAAGAGGCTCCATAGCCTCTCCCATAACCTCTGGCCCCCGGCCCAGGCCACGGGCCCAGTGGGAACCCCAGAGAGCTTCCTGTGGGGTGCCGGGGGACGGGGAAGGCGGGCTGTCCAGCTGCGGGGACACTGGGCCTGCGCTGCACCCCTACACTCACCTCCACAGAACACGTCCGGTTCCCGGGGGTCCCGGGCCGCTGGTAGCCCCGCCAGCAGGACCAGCAGGGCCAGCAGGACCACGGGCCGCAGCGAGCGCACCATGCCTGCGCCGCCTCCTCTCTGCGCCGTCTGGCCTCGGGGTGTCTCACCGGGAGACCCAGCGGATGCCTGGCCGCCTGGGCGCCTGGAAGACCAGCCCTGCCCTGGGCGCCACACCTGTGCGTGCATCCCGGGGCACACAGCTACCTCCTCTGCCGGGCGAGCCACCGCCCCGCCCCGCCCCAACCGCCCCAGCCTCCAACCCCACCCCAGTGCCTGTCCCGGCCCAGGAGTCCGCCTCCTTCCCAGATCCCCGCCCCCTACTTGCGTGCCTGTGACCCAGGCCTGGGTCCCCACGCCCTCTCCAGGTCCCCTCACCCCAGCCCTGGGCAGAAGGCCCTGTGAGCCAGGCCACCTGCCTCACACCCTGTGCATGCAGACCCTCACCCTGCAGCGAAGACAGGAGGTGCCCTCGGTCACTTGGCCCCGGAGGGCCTTGCTCCCAACACTGCTCAGCGGGCTAAAGGAATGTCCTCCTGGGCATTCCCTGGGAGTGTCCCAGCCCTTCCCAGATGGGGACACGGGTGCTACGCCCCCAGCCCTCTCTCCCCGGTCCCCCTGTGAATCCCTTTTCTTCCCACCCGTCACACCCACTCACCCCACAAGCCTGAGAGGGATGGATAAATTAAGCATCACATTCACATTAAACAGGAACTGCCTTAAACAACAGCAGGACATCCTTTTTTTTGTTTGTTTTTTGCAAATGAGTCTCATGCAAACCCCACAGGAAAAGCGGCCAGGTGCGGGCGTGGGGAACCGGGCCCCAGACACACCCCGCCCTCAGTCACCTGGCACCCAGCTGCAGGCTTCGGGCAGACTGTGGCGGAGAAAGAAGGATGGTTCAGTGCGGGAAATGCTTTTTTAAATTTCCTCCAAGTAATCTGAATAATTTCCTCCATATTCCCCAGATCCCTGCTTTCTCGAGCGAGCAGAAAATGCCAGCTCTGTCTGTGCTTCTGAGCACCTGGTCTCTAGGATGCTGGGCCACTGAAGGTGAAACAGGGGTATTTCAGGGGGATGGGCAGAGTGGGAAAGATGAGAGAAAGAAAGAAGGGTGAAGGTAAGGGGCGGGGGAGGAGCGACGCTGTCCCTTCGCGGATTGGCCGTTCCTCTAGGGAGCCGGGCACCCTTCAGTGGAGAAGACGTTTCTGGAGAGCAAGTTCCCTCTAGGGAGCCTGGCACCCTTCAGTGGAGAAGACGTTTCTGGAGAGCAAGTTCCCTCTAGGGAGCCTGGCACCCTTCAGTGGAGAAGACGTTTCTGGAGAGCAAGTTCGAGGTACTCACTGTTTATTGCTACTGGGGTGTCACTGCCCCCAGGCTCTCTGGGACAAAGATGAGATTTACGTACACCTCACTATACACCCAAGCGGCGCTAGTGGTAAAGAACCGGCCTGCCAACACAGGAGATGTAAGAGACACGGGTTCAGTCCCTGGGTTGGGAAGATCCTCTGGAGCAGAGCAGCAACCCACTCCAGTATTCTTGCCTGGAGAATCCCACGGACAGAGAAGCCTGGCAGGCTACAGTCCATAGGGTTGCAAAGAATCAGACAGGACTGAAGCGACTTAGCATGCACATGTATAGACACACTCACCCCAACGCACACACGTCGCCATGGCTACATCGAGACGGATGAGTTGATCCCGTATCTCCAACCCAGCCCAGCACCTCAGATTCTTTGTAATCTTTGCCCTTTGTGGCATTAGTAAACCCCTTCTCGGAGAGCAAGAATCCCGGCTTCCGTTTCCCTCACAGGGTGTCTTTATGGCTCAGCTTCCTGCCTGTCCCCCTAAGGGTCCAGTCACCTTGTGACCCTGCTGCCCATCACTTGGCCCCCAGCTGTGCCGGGTCATCTGGGTCCAAGGAATGGGCCTTGGTTCTGATAAACAATAGCCTTGTATTATATTCACCTTCAGAGGAGCACCGAAGAATTGATGCTTCTGAATGGTGGTGTTGGAGAAGATTCTTGAGAGTCCCTTGGACTGCAAGGAGATCCAACAAGTCCGTCCTAAAGGAAATCAGTCCTGAATACTCATTGGAAGGACTGATGCTGCACCTGAAACGCCAATCCTTTGACCACCTGCTGGGAAGAGCTGACTCATTGAAAAAGACCCTGATGCTGGGAAAGATTGAAGGTGGGAGGAGAAGGGGATGACAGAGGATGAGATGGTTGGGTGGCATCACCGACTCGATGGACACGGGTTTGAGCAAGCCCCGCAGTCGGCGATGGACAGGGAGGCCTGGTGTTCTGCAGTCCATGGGGTCGCAGAGTCAGACAGGACTGAGCAGCTGAACTGAACTGATGCTCACCTTTGCCCCCACGGTGTCACCTGAGGGAGATTCAGCCGTTTGCTCACAAGCACTGTCTGCAATCATAGGATGTTGATCTTTAAACGGAGCAGTGGTGTGCCCAGCTTAGCGATTCCAGTTCCCAGCTCCGCTGCTCCTAGGTATGGACGCTGGACTAATTTCTGGCCAATGAGACGTAAGCAGGACTTAGGGGGAAGCAGGACTTCTGAAAAACTCAGAAGCAGGAAGACGGCAGCCTTAGATGCTTTTGCCTTTCCTTTGTTCTTGCTTCTTCTTTAGAATGTGGATCTGATGGCTGGAACTCCTGCAGGCTTCCTGGACCCTGAGGCAGGCTGGAGGTGGAAAAGCAGAGAGCAGATGCAGACGGAGACCCCAGGAGTTTGGATCCTGAAGCCGATGTGCAGCTTCCACCCCAGCCCGTAACTGCTGACTTTGGGCCTTCTCTTAATGTAAGAGAAAAGTTCATTTCCACCAGGTTTAAGCCATTGTAACTTTTAGCACAAGTTGGGAGAAAGCTGAATGAAATCCGTAACTGAAAGAGCAGAGAGGTGATGTCCCCCCTCCCTCTAGGGAAGCTCCTTGGTCCCCCGTGCAGAAGTGGCAACTCCAAGGACTCCGGGCCCCTGGGCCCAGCTGTTCGGAAAAGGGGAGCACCCCATCCTAGAGCAACCTGTCAGTAAGCTGGACGGGGTCCATGTGGTCTTGGGAGGGAGAGCTGAGGCTGGGGAGTCTGTAGGAGGAGAGGAGGCTGGGGTCTGGGGCCAGGCCCTGCATAAGCCTGGGGAGGGCAGAGGAGCCAGGGAAGGGGAGAGAGCCCCCAGGCCCTGTGCGATCCGGCCTCAGCCGCGGGGGCCTGGATCTGTAACGGAGACCCAGCTTCCTCGTACCTGCATCTCAGCACTCACACAGCCCGGCCCCAGGAAGTCGTCCCTCACCCCCACCACTCCCCTAGGCCCCAGATCTGCTTTGCTTTTAACTCTCTTGATTTTGTCTCCCAATATTTCTGGATCAGGCTGCTCCTTACCACCCTCCCCCCCCACACACACTCTGAGGGGCAACCTTCTGGCTGCCCAGCTGCACAGTCCTGCCGGGCGCGCCTGCGGCCCCTCGGACCACCCGCTTGTGCTTCGCACGTGGCCAGGGGGAGCTTTCCACAGGCCAGCCTGCGGGGACCAGGAAGGTGGTGTTTCCACTAAGAGACAGTCCAGTGAACCGTCTTGGGATGTAAATCACAGAGGGGCCGGTCCGGATGGACTAAGAAAGGAAACCACAGGGGCTTCCCTAGGGGTCCAGAGGCTAAGACGCCACACTCCCAATGCAAGGGGCCTGGGTTTGATCCCTGGTCAGGGAAGTAGATCCCACACCCCACAACAAACACCCGGCACAGCTAAATAAATAAATAGAAAAAAAGGAAGGAAACCGTAAAAATACTAGAATAAATTACAGGAGAGTATTTATTATACACTTGTAGAGTGAGGCAAGCCTTCTAACCATTACTGCCCCCCCAAGTCATAAAAGAAGAGAGCAAGCACCCTTGTAGCCGTGGAAAAATTGAAATCAGGACTTCTCTGGCTGCCCAGAGGTTGTGACTCTGCCCTTCCACTGCAGGGGGCGCGGGTTTCTTTCCTGATGGGCAACGAAGGCCCAAAAGTCACGCAGTGCGGCCAGAAAAGAATAAAAGAAAATCAATTGGCAGAAAGCAGATTTTTAGGGCCACAAAATGGTTCTGGAGGATGCTGTACTGATGTCACTGCACGCTTGTCCAAACCCGTGGCGTGTACCAGAGCAGGAGGGAACCTCAATGGAAGCAGTGGACTCTGGACAGTGATCACACGTGATGTGTGTTCATCAGCCGTAACAGTAAACCGGACATACGAGATAGTGAACGTGGGGTGCTGATAGAGGAGGGTGACTGCATCTGGGGGGCAGAGGGAATACAGGAAATCTTTGTCATGATGCTTGGTTTTGCTGTGAACCTAAAATCGCTCTGAAAAATAAAGGCTATTAAAAGCAAAACCAGAAAATTAAATCTAACCACCTTATTGAAAACTGAGTAAGAATTTGAACAAAAGATGAGTAAAACGGGGACTTCCTGGGTGGTCCTGGGGCTAAGATGCTGCCCTCCCGATGCAGGGGGCCCCAGTTCAGTCCCTGGTCAGGGAACCAGGTCCCACACGGTGCAATGAAGATCCGCCACACCACAACTGAGACTCCTGTGCAGCCAAATAGATAAATAAACATCTCATTTAATAAAAGATGAGCAAAATAAAAAGGCTGATTTGGTACTGGTGAGATGAGACCTCGTACTGGTGGAGACGCATATAGGACTCAACAGAAGGCATCGTGTCAGAATAGTGATGCAAATCACAAGGACACACACTTGGTGGGGGCCCAATGGTTCCAAGTCCAGGAGTTTGGGCCACACTTGCGCGTGCACAGATGCAAAATGACTCACGTATGAAGTCATTACCTTTACAAAGACTTTCCAAACCGTGCATGTAACATAGTAAGCTACCCTGAGGGAAAAACGCAGTATTTCTGGAAGGAATCTAAGATAACTCTGAATATCCGCCTCCTCTGGGCTGGAGAATCAAGTAATAAAGACCAGGATTTCCTGAGTGACAGGAGTGTGTTTGTGATGCTAGGCGGGCCCTGAGAGGGTATGCCAATCACGTGACCCAGAGTTTTGGGATGGGGCTGGTGTCTCAAAGACCAGCCACCCGATTGGTTAGACTGAGCAGAGGGTGGGGCTTGGAGCTAGGTGCTCCTCGCGTGCCCTGGGGAGGCGAGGGGGCTGGAGGCGGAGCTCAGGATGGAGCCAGCAGGTCGTCAGTCCCGCTGCTGCTCATTGAGAGGCCAAGGAGAACTCTGGAACCTGAGGCTCAGTGGTGCTTCCCGGCCGATGCAGGAGAGCGCTGATGTCCCGGCTCCACCAGGAAAGGGCCCAGAGCTCTGTCTTCGGGACCCACCCAGACCTCACCCTGTGTGTCTCTGTACTCGGCTGGTCCAGGCTGGTCCAAGCTTGTGTCCGTTATGATAAAACTTACGGTAATCGTAAGCTCAGCTCTTTCCTGAGTTCGCTGGATCATCCGAGGGGATCGTCCAACCTGAGGGGGTCATGGGAATCCGCAGGGCTGTGGACAGATTGTCAGAAGTGTGGGTAGCCTGAGGTCTCCGCTGGTGGCTGGCGTCCTAGGGGAAATGGAGCCCTGACCCCGTGGCTGGTGTCAGAGTTCATGTTGGGGGTCTTAACTGGGAAAGAAGAGCAGGGCTGTTTGGCTGTGACCCAAAAGTATGTTTCCTATTTATAACCAAATAAGTAAGATCAAAAGAAAGATATTTTTAACTCTAGGAGGAAAATAAAATGGTTGTACCCGAAAGCACGGTCTAAACCTGAAGCAAACGAAAATGAGGCAGAATTTTGAGCACTGGATTGAACCGGTAAGAGGAAAAAGCCCTCTCACCATCAATTCGTGGCTGACCGGTCCCTGGGAAGAGGAGACGGGCTGGTGGTACTCCAGCCTGTTTCCTTGACAGCCTTTTTCTTTCATCCTGCGTCTATTTTCACTACCTCGCCTGGAGCACGCAGACCTCCAGCCCACAAAGTCAGGAACGCTGTGTCCACCTGACGGGACGCAGGTGTCCACGTGGAGGTGCTGAGGTGGGGGAGCGCTTCCCACCTTTCAGAAGCTGCGTTCCCAGCCTGCAGACTCCAGCCTGGGGCTGGAGTGTTCGGTCTCACTTCAGAAAGAAAAGCCTCGTTCAGAAGCAACAAGGGAGCTGAAGCAAGCGGAACACAGGCAGGCCGTCGAACGCCCTCCCCACATGTCCTGGGCAGCCCTCCTCCTGGACTCTCCTGCTCCCGGGGCGTTCTCTTCTCTCCGCGGGCTTCTCTCTCCTCCGGGCCCTTCTGCCGCACGAAGCAGAAAGGGAAAGTGCTTAGCAGGTGGTTTCTCTGGGGCTGTCACAGGGCCCCGGGACATGCACTCGCTTGGGGAAGACCGCAGACCCGCCCAGTGGTGACCGTGTTCCGGTCCCTGACCGGCCGGCTTAAACCCGGCATGTTCTCTGAGCCCATCACCTGTGTCAGCTGGGCATCAGAGTCATTCTTTCCTGCAGGTGAGGCTGCCCCCCTGCTGGTGGACTTCCGGCCCCTCCACCCGCCTGCTGCGCCCCACTCCCCCACCCCATCCTCTGTCCATCACAGAAAGAGGCTTGCCCGCCGTCCTGGGCAAGGCCCACTGTGGTCATTTCCCGCTTCAGCCGCTCAGGCAGGTTTCCAGAGCGACAGCAGGAAGGCCTCGGCGGCCTCCACACAAGGACATACCTGTCCCGGGAGCCCCGAGCTGCCCTCCGCTCCAGGTGAGGGACAGCTCTGAGGAGCGGAGGAGAGGTTGACATCGTCTCTCCCTATCAGACTGTCTACCTGGACCCCAGAGCATCACTTCTTCAGGGATTCATTCCTGGATATACTCCTGGCATCACTTCAGGGACATATTTCTGGCATTCAAACAGCTACCGGCCCTTCCGTTTCCCCCTGTAGCGGCCTGATCGCTGAGTTCATGGGGCTGGGTGGGGACTGAACCCTGGGAGATGGTCCCAGGGGACTGTCCTGGTTTAAACAGCAGTCTTCAGCTGAGCTGTGAGTTGAGTCCCTCCTTCTTCTGGATTTGATCAACTTTCCAGGATGCGAGGGCCTCACCTGGAGCCTTCGGAGATGTGACCCTGTCCTCATATTGCAGGGTGGGGCGTCTATCCAAGACGCTTCTACCTTTCCAGAGGGAGTGAAGGACCCATTCCGTGCGCCGGGTCCTGGGGAGGCCTGCACGAAAAGGCGCAGCTCACAGGCTGCTCATCCACTGGCCTCTCCTTGAGCCCTGAATCCCTGAGTCGGCCCATCGTCGCCTGCCAAGAAGAGCGGACTCACCCTGCCCTCTGGGCGAGCGGGCGATGGAGGAGCAGGCTCCCTCGTCACCCTGGTCCGCAGTGAGTGCTGGAAAGGGACAGGCTTCTGCGGCCTGGGCACGTCCAGAGCTAGACAGGTTGTCCTCCCTGCCCCCTCGTGCCGGGAAGAGGACCTACGCGTCACCCTGGAGGCGTCACCTTGTTCAGTTGCTCAGTCGTGTCCGACTCTGCGGCCCCGTGGACTGCAGCACGCCAGGCTTCCCTGTCCTTCACCATCTCCTGGAGTTTCTTTCATGTCCATTGAGTGATACCATCCCGCCATCTCATCCTCATCCTCATAGGTGTCACCTGTGCTGGGGGTCGAACCTCCTCATGGTGCCATCTGTGAAAGTGCCGCTGGAGGAGGCAACAAGGGGGCCAGTGGAATTTCCCAAGGCATGGAGCGTAGTGTCTTGGGTCCCACTGGCCAAGTTCACGGCCTCCCCCAGCTCTAGGCAGCAAAAGCGATGGCTGATGCTGGAAAGGCTGGCAGGGACCAGACTGGGTCCTCCCTGCCTCCCTGCTCCCACCCTGAAAGCTGCTGTGAGCCTGCCATTCTGCTTCCAAAGTGGGGTCAATGCCAGGCAGCTATTTCCATTTAAAACCGGTATGTTCCATTTTAACCGGAACCCTTCAACTAGTATCAAGATAGCATTTCACATTTAAAGGGTTTCTGTGGCAAGATCGTGTTGAGAGTTGACCCTTAGGGCAAAAAAAAAAAAAGAATGAATAAGAGAAAAGAGTGGCCTCCCCCGCTCTGAGGTTTAAGGCACCATCTCATTTCTTGGGACAAATATTTCTCTTCCACTGAATTGCTTCATCTCTATTACTTAGACTGGAAACCTCCTGGGCCGGCCTGCGTGACCCCTGCCCCCAAGCAGAGCAGCAGCCACCACCAGCCTTAAAGAAACATACATGAGCCTCGGGGGCGGGGGGGGGGGGGGAGGCCAGCGCCTGATGGAGGTAGGAGGCAGCTCGGGCAGCCCCCGGTGGGACCCCCGCCCTGTGCAGACACCTCGGGCTACCCTGGGGACCCCTCGTCTGCACCCGCACCTGTGCAAGCTTCTAGAAAGCGCCGTCCTTAAGCATGGCAGGAAGCCATGGAGACTCAGTCCTGGAGAAAGGACTCAGCTGAGAAGCCGAGGAGCACGCTTTCCTCTTTGGGCAGGAGAGGCAGCGGGAAGGGGCTTTCTCTCCAGCTCCTGTCTCCTTTGCGCCTCCATCCCCTTCCCCTCTCTTTCTAAGACACATTCGCCCAAGAGGCTGAGGATCAGGGGCTGTATTTTCTGGGAGAAATCCTGCTGACTCTGGAACCTGTCACAACAGAGCAGGTGAGCTAGGGACTGGAGATGCAGCTGGAAACGTGGGCCTCTTGGGAGCAGTGCCCAGGGGCCAAGAGAGGGGTCCCAGAGGAGCTGAGGGTCCTGGGGGTGCGGTGGGGGGCAGCCACTCCAGGGCTGAGCTCCTGTCCCCCCCGCACCAGTGCTGGACCCAGGTTCCTCAGGGCCCCCGCGTAAACACACAGGGAGAGAAACGGGGTGACTCAGGAGAGGTGATGAATGGCTGGGGCAGAGCTTAGGTAAAATGGGCAGGGGGATGTAGCCCCAGGGCCCTGACCAGCCCTGAGCCCAAAGCGGGCAGCTGGAACTCGGGAGGACATTTGTAGGGAATACAGCTGTTGAAAGTGACCTTCAACACGGCCGAACTCGACCTTCCGCGGAGGGCCGCCTGCGACCTGTACCAGCCTCAGCGAGGGGGCAGGGCAAGCACCCAGGCCGTGACGGCCGCCGTCCAGTAGAGGGCACCGCACGTGAGGCCACGAAGCTGCTGCTGACAGCTCTTCAGTCAGTTCAGTTCAGTGTCCGACTCTTTGTGGCCCCACAGACTGCAGCACGTCAGGCCTCCCTGTCCATCACCAGCTCCCGGGGTTTACTCAGACTCAAGTCCATTGAGTCGGTGATGCCATCCAGCCATCTCGTCCTTTGTCATCCCCTTCTCCTCCCACCTTCAACCTTTCCCAGCATCAGGGTCTTTTCAAATGAGTCAGCTCTTCTCATCAGGTGGTCAATTATTGGAGCTTCAGCTTCAGCATCAGTCCTTCCAATGGATATTCAGGACTTATTTCCTTTAGGATGGACCAGTTGGATCTCCTTACAGTCCAAGGGTCTCTCAGGAGTCTTCTCCAACACCACAGTTCAAAAGCATCAGTCCTTTGGCACTCAGCTTTCTTTCTTTTTTTTTTTTAATTGAAATACAGTTAATTTATTATAGAATTTCAGGTGCACATTGTAGTGATTCAATATTTTTACAGATGATATTCCATTTAAAGTTACCATGAATATTGGCTCTATTCCTTGTGAGCTTTCTTCATAGTCCAACTCTCACATCCATACATGACCACAGGAAAAACTATAGTTTTGACTGGATGGACCTTTGTCAGCAAAGTAATGTCTCTGCTTTTTAATTCGCCGTCTAGATTGGTCATAGCTTTTCTTCCAAGAAGCAAGCATCTTTTAATTTCATGGCTGCAGTCACCACCTGCAGTGACTTTGGACCCCCAAAAATGAAGTCTCTCACTGTTTCCACTGTTTCCCCATCTATTTCCCATGAAGTGATGGGACCGGATGCCATGATCTTCGTTTTCTGAATGTTGAGCTTTAAGCCAACTTTTTCACTCTCCTCTTTCACTTTCATCAAGAGGCTTTTTAGCTCCTCTTCACTTTCTGCCATAAGGGTGGTGTCATCTGCATATCTGAGGTTATTGATATTTCTCCTGGCAATCTTGATTCCAGCTTGTGCTTCCGCCAGCCCAGCGTTTCTCATGATGTACTCTGCATAGAAGTTAAATAAGCAGGGTGACAATATACAGCCTTGACGTACTCCTTTCCCAATTTGGAACCAGTCTGTTGTTGCATGTCCAGTTCTAACTGTTGCTTCTTGACCTCTTAAAATGTTCTTTCAGTTTAAAACAGTTGAGTGCCTCCCACATGCCAGGCACTGTTGTAGGTTCTGAAGAATTGGCAGTGAACGAAACTGACAAGGTCCCCCCGTTATGGGACCTGCGTTTTAGAAGGCTTCTTCCACACTCAGCACGGGGTCCAGAGGGAAAGCAACCTGGTTTGAGTGGCATGTGTTTAAGCAGCTCCTACACGGGTGAAGGACAGCCAGCCTCCTTCGGGGTTACAGGTGGCTTCCAGAAGAGCAGAGACAGGGCACATGGACGGCTCTTCTGCGCAGGACTTTGAGAAAGTGGCCCAAACCCACGAAAAGCGGGGACCCACGCTACTGTTTGACAGGAGAGAGGGGTCTCCCTTGTGGGTTTGAGCCCTGGATCGAGGAGGTCCCCTGGAGAAGGGCATGGAGTCCCACTCCAGTGTTCTTGCCTGGAATACCAGCTAAAGAACGTTGTCTGGGGCACCCAGGGTCCCCCATGGAACCCCACTCCCGGGCACAGTCACACCATTGCCAGGGAACCTGTCTGTGGGGTCCCAGGCTCCTGGCACCCTCTGGACATTCCTACTTTACGTGTAACACCCTCCCCAGGAGCCCCAAAGACTGGATGCTGTGGAGTCTCTTTTTGAGACCATGTAAAGTTAAAGCATCTAGGTGAAGTATCTCAGTGGTAAAGAATCCACCTGCCGATGCAGGAGACGCAGGATCCTTCCCTCACCGGGAAGATCCCACGTGCTGCAGGGCAACTAAGCCCAGGGGCCACAAGTCCTGAGCCTGAGCTCCAGAGCCCGGGGGCTGCAGGCCCTGAGCACACGCGCCTGGAGCCCGGGCCCTGCAACAGGAGAAACTACAGCGGTGAGAAGCCCGCGGACCACAGCTAGGGAGTAGGCCCCAGTCCCCAAGCGGGAGAAAAGCCCGCACGGCAAAAAGAAAGAAAGAAAGAAAGACTGTCGTCTTCTACCCAGTTCCACAAAAGTCAAGTCATTAGCCACCGTGACGGCCAACTTACAGAACACCCTGCGTGGAATTCAGGGCCGAGATCAGGACGAGGCCCTCTGTGCTCCGGGAGAACCGGCAGGGCAGGCCTTCAGAGCGTTGGGTGTTTTCAGGAGAAAAGTTTATGAAGCAAGGTTCTTGCATCGTCCCACGCTTAGAAAAGGACCGCAATCAGTAACTGAGATTTCTGTTCCCTGTGACTGACCATGACCTTCTGCTGAGATGGGTGCTGAGTTGCATGGACCCCTTCTCCAAAATCACACATGTACTGACCCCCACCCCTTTCAAGCCCTTGCTCAGAGCTCTCTGAGAGGCTGTCTCCCGGGCCATGGTCCTCGGTGAGACATTCCAGGTAAAGTTAAACTCATAGTTCGCACTGTGAGAGGCTGTCTCCCGGGCTGTGGTCCTCAGTGAGACACCCGAAGTAAAGTTAGACTCAGGACTTGCGCTTTGAGTGGGCTGATGTTTTCTTTTTCAGTTGACGCACCAAACTGATGGTGCCTCCCAGATTAAATACCCTGATTCCCCCGGTGATGTCTGAATTTCCCTGAGGATAATGCCCAGTCTCCTACAGGAGAGGACCCTCCTGCTTCTCTCTGTGCTGTTTCTGCCAGGCGCCTACCATAGGTTTCCTGACTGCATCATGCGTCTTCAGCCCTGCGCACCTCTGCCCCTCCATCCGAGACGCTGACCCTCCTTCACTTCTTCATTCACCCAACTGTGCCCGGGCCTTCGAGACTTGACCCAAGCGTCACCTCCTCCAGGAAGGCTTCCCTGAGCACTCGCCTGCCCTCGGGTCTGAGCCCAGCTTGGGCGCCCCCAGGGCACCCCTCCCTCCATGTGCCATGGCAGTGGAGCCCCCAGGGCGAGGCTGGCCTGTTCTGTGTGCCCCAGCTCTGAACGCCAGCACAGAGCAGATGCGCTGGAAAGAGACAAAAACAGATAATCACTGGGAATTGAAGCAGTTCACAGGACCTGGTTTCCCCATCACAGAGGGAGGGAAGTGAAAGTCGTGTCCAGCTTTAGTTGCTCCGTCGTGCCCAGCTCTTTGCAACCCCATGGACTGTACCCGCCAAGCCTGCCAGGCTCCTCCATCTGTGGGATTCTCCAGGCAGGAATACTGGTTGCCATTTCCTTCTCTAGAGGGTCCTTCCAACCCAGGGATTGAACCTGGGTCTCCCGTGTTGTAGGCAGACTCTGTACCCTCTGAGACACCAGGGAAGACATGGAGGGAGGGGACGCTGTTAAATGGACTCCGAGAGCATCTTCAGCTCCAACATTCCATCAGTTGTCCTCACACTAAAAACTATGAACACAAAGCTTAACATAAAGGTCTTTCCACGGACTGCTGGCTGCGCTCGGCATTTATCACCATCCGTGTGCCCCGGGACCGCAGGATCAGTGACCCAGCAAGACAGAGCTGACCGCACTCCAGAACCACGTGGCACCATCGCCCCCCACCCCTGCTGCAGGCGCTGATCCTCAGACCTCAGTTCTGACCTCAGCTGTGCCCGGAGTCGGGGACCAGATGTGCCTCCTGGCCCAGGGCCCCAGGGGCGTGAGAAACCCTCACACTAGGGAAATAGCGTGCGGGCCCGTCATGAACAATGTTGTGTTTGCAGCTTGCACGTTTTCCTGTGTCCCTGTGTTAGGATCGTCCTTTCCAGAAGTACAGGGTCACTAAGCACACGGGGGAGAAGAAGGGGAGCATTAATCGGAGCCTCCCTGGGACTCGAGGCCACGCCTGGGCGGGGCGGGAAGCGGCCCACAGCATCCCCCGCGCCTCCTCCTCCCTGCTGGCCCACAGCATCCCCCGCGGGGGCCACCTTCCCTGCCGCCCGCTCTGACCTCTCAGGCCGCACCCGGCTGTGCGCATGTTCACACTCCGTTATTTTACGTGTGCGTGTGGGGGGTGGGGTATTACATATTCTTTTAATGTGGATCAAAGCAGCCCATGTCGAGTTCACAGTGACGGCCCGCTACTACACAACAGCTGGTCCCGCTGCCGCTTGAAGTGTCAGCGTGACGCTCCCCAGACCGGCTTGGGGAAGCGGGGACCCCCACGGGGTGACGGGCAGGTTGGCGGCATTTCTGTTATGTCTGTGACCGGTGCTCCGTCCTGGCATGGGGAGGCTTCTGGCAGCCGAGCGGCAGCGTGAGACATCGCGTCCCCTTGCCGCCCGGGTCTTCTGCCTCGTCAGTGGTCGACGTGCTTGGCGGTCACTCTGCTTCCTGAACCCACCTGGACTCGCACCCAGAGTTGCCCATGGGACCCCCCCTCCCCGTCACCAGGGACACTGTCTGTGGGGTCCTGGGCTCCTGGCACCCTGGACACTCTACTCTACGTGTATCACCCTCCCCAGGAGCCCCCGGGACAGAATACTGCAGAGTCTCTTTTTGAGACCATGTAAAAATAAAGTATCTTTATTCCACCCGCATAACCAACTGGTGATCTGATTGAGGTTCAGGGTGCGAAGTCGTTTTCCCCTCTGACCTCCTAAGGCTTTTCCCACTGAGTTTCACCTTCGACTTTGTTGTTGAAAGTTGGGAGGCCGTGGGAATGCCTCCCCCGACCTCAGCTGTCCCCAACGCCTCCAGCGCCCACGCTCCCACCTCCACCGGGACTGACGCCGCATCCACAGGGAACACAGGTGACCCGGTCCCAGCGGCTCTGCTCGGACGCCTGTGACTGTGTATCTGCAGCTCAGCCTCCCAGGGCCTCCTCCCACCACGGAGATTGTCCTTGGGCGACACGGGCCCCTCTGATGGCAGACTGCCCTTGGGACCCCCGGCTCTGGGGAGCTGTCCTTGGCCGCGTGGCTTCCCCGTCCTCCCTCCCCTTCCTCCACCCGCAGCTGGAGCTCCTCCCCCGTGAAATCCTTGCCTTGTCGGTCTGTCCACGGCCACTGTGGCTCCCTGTCTTTGTCTTCGTGTGTCTACATCTTCTTAAAATCCTCACAGCACATTCCAGTGGGGCTCTGAGTATGAGTGAAGATAACTCCTGCGATCAACCCCGTCTACTGGAAATCCTGGAACTGCAGTGTTAGGGCGACCCCGTGAATACAGCTGGCCTAGTGGGGAGACCCGGGGCTCCTCCCCCCAAGTGGGGACAGCTAGAGGGCTGGGGGACAGGGTCCGCCGTGGCTCAGGGTGTGCGCACATCGCCCCTGGATGCCACGGCACCACGAGGGCCAGGCCGCTGCTCAGCAGCCCACCTGTCATTTGGCTGTTGTTGTTACAAACAACCTCTGCTGTGACAGATGAGTTAATAACACTTTCAAAGTAAAGAGTACTGGCCACAGACTCTGCCTGCTGGAGTCGGATTTCATCGCTTTGGGGGTGGCTCCTGTGCATCAGGGTCCCAGGGACGTGAAGCAGAACTCGTGGGAGCAGAATTGGCCGCAGCCGCTGCTGGATGGGGCGGGCCTGGGGGTGGGGGCAAACTCATTTCAGAGGTAAAGCAGGAACCCTACAGGGCAGAAGGCCCCAAAGTTGGGCGCATGATGAACCTTAGTCGGGTGAGGGAGCTTGAGGGGCTGAGAAACCTGGATGCCTAGTGGGGTGGGTAGAAAGGGGGCGTGGCCACCCCTGGCACCTGGGGATGGAGCAGGGGAAGGGTGTCACAGCAGGGACGGGGTGAGGGTCACCCACCCCGCTTGCGGGGCCTTCCCCTCCTACTCCTGGCGTGTCCTCGTCATCGGACGTGGGAGCAGCCCTGAGCACGTCGGGCAGGAGGGCCTGGTTCTGCCTATTGCCCCAGCGTTTACAGTCTTCACCCAGCACTTGATGGTCCCTGCGCTTCCCTGTGGGGCAGTGGGATCTGTTCCCTTCGGGGATTCATCTCCCTGAAGAGCAGGCCCGCTCCTCACAGCTGCAGACCCTGTGTCCCCCGCGGGTTGTGGGTGGTGAGACCCACGCCTGGCTAAAGAGCGCAGCCCACTCTGCAGTACCAAGCGCCTCCCAGAGGGGCTTCCACACAGACACGCCGGGCCAGGAAGGGCTGGGCCCGTGCACGGAGGCGCTGGGGGTGCTGGGGACCCTGGGGACACTGGGCCTGGCGTCACGGGGCACCCAAAACCCCTTCTGCCCCGGACCTTGGTCTCCTGCCGTGGGAAGTTAGGAGCAGGGGGCTGTCCCCAGTGGATGTCTTCCCAGCTACCTTCTTCACCTCTCGCAGTCTGCGATTCATCAAAGGCGGCTCCAAGCACACCAGGAGAGTCTGCCTGCGGACGGCAGGAGCCATGCAGGCCCTCAGTGGACACGAAGTCGCCGTTCTTGCGATTTTGTTTCTTATAGAATTATAGAAATGGCAAGTGGCTCAGAGACCACGCATTCTAAACACCTGATTTTATATACCAAAGCATCATGTGGCTTGTGAAAGGCCAGAGAAGCACTTAGCGGTGAGATGGGACACACACTCACCCACACACAGCGGTGAGACAGGACACACACACATGCGGCAGCCAGGCCCGGAAACAGCCCCTTCCCCACAGCCACCAGGCACAGAAGCCAGCCTCTTTCCCCAGCAACCAGCTCAGCAAGCCCGGTAACAGCTGGGCCGGTGTGGCCGGGGTTAGGGTCAGAATGTCAGTTCTGACACTTCCCTAATTGCTGCCTCCACTTCCAATTTAGGACCAACTCTGGAAAGCCTAAGTTATCCCCCTAGGCAGTCACTTGGGAGCCCTGCTTGCAGGCCTACCCCAGCACCCAGCGCCCACAGACCCTGGAGGCACCCCGAGGCCCCCTCCCATGGGGAGGCTGTCCCCAACTGCGGCCCACGGGAGCTCCGGCAGCTTCAAGGAAGCAGCCCCCACGGGATCATCAGGGCCCTTCATGACCCCCACAGCACTGGACTGAACCTCACCGCTGGCCTCCGGGCCCTCCCCCAAGCTCTCCCCAGAGTCTCACCGCCCAGAAGCAGAACATGGGTGGTTTTCCGAGGTAGGTCTTAGCCACAGGTTGCCAGCTCCCAGGGCCGCTGGGGGCCTGGCCAGCGTTTGGAATTGCTCTCCTTGGAAACACTCATCTCCATGTCAAACAATCAACCTACCCCTTGACCTTCAGAGGATTACTTTTGAACCTGGCACTTCTGGACGGCAAGTAAACCCAGACTCATCCATGTGTGTGTCTGAGGTCACGTCTCTCATCTGGGTGTACACATTACTTCTCAGAGCTCCCCGAAGCTGAAGGACCCATCCCCCCATCCCCAGGGGTGGCTGGGTCCCTCGTAGAGGCTCAGATGTCTAGGGTGTGCTTTGGTGTCCTGATTGGGTGCCCTTAGGTGTGTAGAAGCTTTGATTTATATTCAAACAAGTGGTAGATAGTTGGAATATTTTTTCAGTCACTGTTCACGATGACAATTTAAAAATGCAGGTCACACCCTATCAATCAGAAACCTGTCATCATTTTTGCAGTAAAAATTTACTAGGTCTACAATGTAGCCCATTGAAAACATTTTAAGAAAATAGTATTATTCATAAACCTAAAATCAGTTCACTTCAGCTCAGTTCCATCGTGTCCGACTCTGCGACCCCATGGACCACAGCACACCAGGCCTCCCTGTCCATCACCAACTCCCAGAGTTTACCTAAACTCATGTCCATTGAGTCAGTGATGCCATCCAACCATCTCATCCTCTGTTGTCCCCGTCTCCTCCTATCTTCAATCTTTCCCAGCATCAGGGTCTTTTCCAGGGAGTCAGCTCTTTGCATCAGGTGGCCAAAGTATTGGAGTTTCAGCTTCAGCATCAGTCCTTCCAATGAACACCCAGGACTGATCTCCTTTAGGATGGACTGGTTGGATATCCTTGCAGTCCAAGGGACACCCAAGAGTCTTCTCCAGCACCACAGTTCAAAAGCAAACCCCGCCTAAAACCAAATATTTCAGTGAACAACCTCAGAGGAGGGGAAAAAAAAACTATAAAACCCCAACAGTTGAGGAGAAAAAGTGCTAATTTTGTGAGAAATGAGCCACCCTTGATTTGTGAGGGGGAGTGCCCCTGCTCCAGGACTTGTCACTTGATGCTCCGTAAACCTCAAGCGTAGGACGTGGAAGGCCTGACTGGCCCTTCGGCCAGCTCTTTGGCCTTTCCCACACAATGGGCTGCTCAGCCCTTCACCGGGGGCCGGGCGTGGCGAGCGTCTAGCTCCAGCTGTACGTGTGCCTGTGTTTCCGCAAGAGCCTGGGGGAGTCTCGCTGTGACCACGTCACACGCCTTCTTCCCACACAGTGAGGAGAGCTTGGGCCACAGATGCGTGTGCCAAGAGTGTCAGTCACACGGTCGTAGCCGACTCTTTGCGACCCCATGGACTACAGCACGCCAGGCCTCCCTGTGCATCACCAACTCCCGGAGTTCACTCAGACTCACGTCCATGGAGTCGGTGATGCCATCCAGCCATCTCATCCTATGTTGTCCCCTTCTCTTCCTGCCTTCAATCTTTTCCAGCATCAGGGTCTTTTCAAATGAGTCAGTTCTTCGCATCAGGCCAAAGTATTGGAGTTTCAGCTTCAGCATCAGTCCTTCCCATGAATATTCAGGGCTGATTTCCTTTAGGATGGACTGGTTGGATCTCCTTGCTGTCCAGGGAACTCTCAAGAGTCTTCTCCAACACCACAGTTCAAAAGCATCCATTCTTTGGTGCTCAGCTTTCTTTATAGTCCAACTCTCACATCCGTACATGACCACTGGAAAAACCATAGCCTTGACTAGACGGACCTTTGTTGGCAAAGTAATGTCTCTGCTTTTTAATATGCTGTCTAGGTTGGTCATGACTTTTCTTCCAAGGAGTCTTTTAATTTCATGGCTGCATGAGTCTCCTTAGAACAAACTAATTGGGTCACGTCAGGTTGGTTAACATGCAGGATGGCCTCAAAGGGGACAGAACTCACCCAGAGGCAGGAGCGGCTGGATTGGCCTGGTCACCCTTGGTACCAGCCCCTGGTCCCCTTCCCTGGGGCCCTGCTCAGCCCGGACCCCTCTGCGCTCAGCCCTCCCCTCTCCCTTGGCTCCTGCCCCTCTGCCCTGCTCGCGCGCGTGACCTGAGCTCCTTTCCTCGATTACAGGGATGAAAGTGAAAGAGGAGAGCGAAAAGGTTGGCTTAAAGCTCAACATTCAGAAAACGAAGATCATGGCATCCGGTCCCATCACTTCATGGGAAATAGATGGGGAAACAGTGGAAACAGTGTCAGACTTTATTTTTTGGGGGCTCCAAAATCACTGCAGATGGTGACTGCAGCCATGAAATTAAAAGACGCTTACACCTTGGAAGAAAGTTATGACCAACCTAGATAGCATATTCAAAAGCAGAGACATTACTTTGCCAACTAAGGTCCTTCTAGTCAAGGCTATGGTTTTTCCTGTGGTCATGTATGGATGTGAGAGTTGGACTGTGAAGAAAGCTGAGTGCCGAAGAATTGATGCGTTTGAACTGTGCTGTTGGAGAAGACTCTTGAGAGTCCCTTGGACTGCAAGGAGATCCAACCAGTCCATTTTGAAGGAGATCAACCCTGGGATTTCTTTGGAAGGAATGATGCTAAAGCTGAAACTCCAGTACTTTGGCCACCTCATGCGAAGAGTTGACTCATTGGAAAAGACTCTGATGCTGGGAGGGATTGGAGGCAAGAGGAGAAGGGGACGACCCAGGATGAGATGGCTGGATGGCATCACGGACTCAATGGACGTGAGTCTGAGTGAACTCTGGGAGATGGTGATGGACAGGGAGGCCTGGTGTGCTGTGATTCATGGGGTCGCAAAGAGTCGGACACGACTGAGCGACTGAACTGAACTGAACTGAACTGAGGACCCTTGGAACAACCTGTGCCTGGATCCCAAATTGCATAGCACCTAAGAGAGACAGTTAGTCATGTGAAAGAAACCCCATACATTAAAGCAAGGTTGCAAACCTCCCTGGTGGTGCAGTAGATAAGAATCCGCCTACCAGGGCAGGGGACATGGGTTCAATCCCTGGTCCGGGAAGATTCCATGAGCCGTGCAGCCACTAAGCCTGTGAGGTGCAGCTACTGAAGCCTGGGCTCTGAAATGAGAACCACTGCTGAGAAGCCCGCAAACCACAACCAGAGAAAGTCCTCACAGCAACGGAGACCCAGCACAGCGACCCGCCAAAACCCCACAAGACTGCCAAAGGGCAGGGCAGGAAACAGCCACAGGAAGTCAGTCTTGAGATTCTGAAATCACAGTTTTCTGACTCAGAATTGACAGACACGGGGGAACAGTGGAGAGGAGAGGTTCCGCTGGGATTCCCACACCCAGGACTACCTGTTCAGCTAAAAGCGCTTTTATTCGTCAAGGGTTTTGATCAGATTTTAAAGCCGCTTTACTCTTTACTGCCTGGAGAGGAAAGCAGCGCTCGTTAGAGTACTTTTTCCTAGTTCTCCTCTTTTTGTCCAATGAGATCAACAAGCCAACTGGCTGCAAGGGAAGGAACTGCCTTCTGCTTCTGGAAAAGTGAGAGTGAAGTTGCTCAGTCGTGTCCGACTCTTTGAGACCCCATGGCTCCTCCGTCCATGGAATCTTCCAGGTAAGGATACTAGAGTGGGTTGCCATTTCCTTCTGGAGGAGCTTCAGAAAGCGAGGGAGGGGCCAGACTCTTCTGGAATCCCCCAGATGCGTTTTGCAAGTAGACACAGGTGCGTCCTCTACCCTCAAAGCCCTGGCGAGACCACAGCTCCTCTTGGCCGAGTCGCCAGTCAGTGCCTCCGCTCCAGAAGGCGGGAGACGCTCTTTCCCTGCACCAGGCAGGCAGGAGGCCCGAGACTCACCGTCAGCCGGAAGCACCCCTCCATTGCCAAGCCCTCCCTCCAGGCCAGCTGTGCCATGTTGGTCTCTTGGTCCCCGCCCAGGTGGATGTGCCAGAGAGCAGTCAGAGACGCATCCAGCCTCGGGGCTTCTTCAGCTCCACAACGGTGGACCCACAGGTGCCCATTGCCACGGGGCAGCTGGGCGGACACCTGTGTCTCAGGGTCCCTGGCACAACTGGCGACCAGTCTTAACTGGTGAACAGGGCTCCTCCTGGGCTGAAAAAGCATAAACCCTGCAATGCCAAGACTTGTGTTGACTCTTGGGTTGCCAGGGCTCATTTCTGTCTTCCTTTAACAGCCATTTGATGGACTGGGAGCTCCTAACAAGAGATATCTCTAGACGAAATAGCTATTAGGTTGGGAACTTAGGTGTCTAAACAGGCATATCTTTCTAAATTGCAAATGATTGGCTGGTTCACAGACT
Source organism: Capra hircus (assembly GCF_001704415.2). NCBI lineage: Eukaryota > Metazoa > Chordata > Mammalia > Artiodactyla > Bovidae > Capra > Capra hircus. The sequence continues at coordinate 2,550,069 of NC_030811.1, read as the reverse complement.
TTACCTGTGACAAGCATAATGCATTGCTTAAGTGGCCTAAATGGGTTTGTTTTGCTCTAGCATATCAGCCCCAATGCTCTCCCAGCAGGAAACTCAAGAGCAAAATAAATAAATAAATAAATGAATGAATAAAATCGTGTTGACTGGAGAAGAAAAGAAAAATGGGCATCTTTCACCAAATACTACAAGGCAAATAAACTGAGAAGTCGCATTTCAGGCAGAATCGACAGATACAATGTGTCTGCGTTTGCTCCACTGTCTCACTAGGGCACAAGCGCAAAGCTTATGTGAGAAGACAAGAGAACACAGGGTTGATACAACTTTGTGTTTCTAAGTCCTTTTAAGATACTGGTGCTGTTGGGCTGGAAAAATATGAATGATATGGAAAATGTGTCAACTCAGCTATTTTTAAATGAACAAAAAGAGTTGACACTCAAAACAAAAATTACAAAGTATACTTTTCCAAACTGAAAAATTCCTCGGTAATGCAATCAGTCAAGGTCAAATTTTGAACTGTCACCTCTTGCATTTGGGCGCATGGGCAACCCTGTTTCCCTAAAGCAGAATATCCTGCACGGCCTGGTTTGAGCTCACCTGCTCCCCACCCGTGTTTCCCTTGGGGTAAATAGAAAAGAGGAAGTGCACAGCACTTAATGAGATGACTCCTTTAGGAGTCTAAATTACTCAGCATTTTCTGAAGGGCTATTCAAGGACCCGCTGGATGAAGTCAACAAGATCCTTAGATCTCCTCCTCCTCTGTGACCACCACCATCCGCAAAGTGGTCACAATGTTTAGACATGAAATAAGAGAGGCAGACGGTGGATCTGGTTGGCTTTGGAGAATTTACTCAACTGTCAATTCACTTAACTGGCCATCTTTATCCTTGTGTTTATAAAATGCCTTACATATGACCCAGACATATGAAACTGGCTTAAATCTTCAAATGCAACTTCATCCCACGTTCTAAACACAGGCTTTCTTGGGGAACTGTCCACATGCTTTCTTGGGGACAGCCACTGGCAGGTGTGGGCACCACGGCTCACACATGACAGTCACCGAGAGGGAAATCCAGGTGGTGTGAGGCGGCTACGGTGGTCTTGTCAGGACACCTGAGAAGACAAATTATGTTCTCTTTTTGTTGTTTTCTTTCTAAGCGTATTTGACAATCGATCTTTTATTAACATGTGTGTTCTCTGAGATGATGCTTCTGTACATCACCTGTGCTATTTCAGCACGAGGTATCAATCACGGATTAAGGACAAGATCTTGTACAAAGACTATTTATGTCTTAATTGCCTTGAAAGCTTGGCATAGTAATTGAAAATTCAAAGGTCAAAAATGCTCCTTAGTTTTTCCTATTTTTCAAGAAATCAAGAGACCAACAACACAAAGATTGATAGAAATACATTTCCTTGTCTCTTTGGCACATTATAGTAAATGGAGAAAGGTGTCAGGCTGTCAAGACTTTGCTGGTTCCCATCCAAAGGTGAATGTGCCATTGAATGCCTACTAACAGAGATACTGTCTTAGAGGGAAGAAGACTGACAGACAAATCATGAAAGAGATCATTATGAAGGGATGTGAACACTGGAAGAGACACTTAACCTCAACAGCAATCAAACATGAATGAAAGCCCAACCCAGATGTCATGATTCACCAGCCAAATTATCCCACAGGAAAATGTATTAATCACAACTATTGTATGAGATCCAATCTTTCGGGGATTCTAACTGAAGGAAAGAATCTCAAATCTGAAGATACACAGAGGAATTTGTTCATTCCAGCAGTACATAATAGAGAAACACAGGACACATTCTAAATACCACCAACAGAATCAATAACTAGGTTATAAAATAGCCCTACGATTATCTAGACTTCAGTTCAGTTCAGTTCAGTCGCTCAGTCGTGTCCGACTCTTTGCGACCCCATGAATTGCAGCACGCCAGGCCTCCCTGTCCATCACCATCTCCCGGAGCTCACTCAGACTCACGTCCATCGAGTCCGTGATGCCATCCAGCCATCCCATCTTCGGTCGTCCCCTTCTCCTCCTGCCCCCAATCCCTCCCAGCATCAGAGTCTTTTCCAATGAGTCAACTCTTTGCATGAGGTGGCCAAAGTACTGGAGCTTCAGCTTTAGCATCATTCCTTCCAAAGAACACCCAGGGCTGATCTCCTTCAGAATGGACTGGTTGGATCTCCTTGCAGTCCAAGGGACTCTCAAGAGTCTTCTCCAACACCACAGTTCAAAAGCATCAATTCTTCAGCGCTAAGCTTTATTCACAGCCCAACTCTCACATCCATACATGACCACAGAAAAAACCATAGCCTTGACTAGACGGACCTTAGTAGGCAAAGTAATGTCTCTGCTTTTGAATATACTCTCTAGACTTAGTCAATAGTATAATGACTATATATCCTTTCAGTGATAAGCATCAGAATAAGAAGTATAAACTACTGTGGATAAAATAAATTAGCTATGAGGATGTGTTGTTCAGCACAGGGGATATTTTATAATTATGGTAAATGGAATATAATCTTTAAAAATTGTGAATCACTATGTTGTAGATCTGAAACTTATAAAGTATTGTAAATAACTATACCTCAGTAAAAAATAAATGAAAGTCTCATGAGAGAAAAAGAAATATGAACCCTGACTCATAACTTGCATCATAATAAAAATGAACTCAAAATGGATCACAGACTTAAATGGAAGACCTAAAATCATAAAACATCTATCTAGAAGAAAGCATAGAAGAAAACCTTTGCAGCTTTGGCTAGGCAAAGATTATGTGAAACCCTAAAACCATAACCATGAAAGGGAAATGACTGACAAACTGGACTTCATCAGAATTTAAAACCTCTGCTTTTTGAAAGATACTATGATTATGAAAAAACAAGCCACTGACTTGGAGGAAATATTTTCAAAACACACATGTGACAGAAATGTGCTTCCATGTCATGAAAAGAATTCTCAAAACTCAATAATAAGAAACAAACCACCCAAACTCAAAATAGGGAAAAAGTTTGAATGAAGATACTCTGGTGGCACACAGGGATGGGACAAGAGTTCAGTACCCTAAGTCATAGTAGGGGATTCAGACAAAACCATAATGAAACAGCATGGCACATTCATTGGAATGGTTCAAGCTTTAACCGTTTGCTCTGCTGATATGAATGCAGAATGGCACAGTTGCTTTGGAAGCCAGCTTGGCAGTGTCTTACAGGTAGATGTCTATTTCTCATGGTATCCAGAAACGTCACTCCTATTTACTCAAGGAAAGTGAAGCTTATGTTCACTCAAAACCCTGTCTGTGAATGCTAGTGCTTTATTTCTAATGACCCACGACTGAAAACAACTCAGATAAACTGTGGGATACATAAGCAGCCAGGTCCATCTTTCCAGTGGAATCCTGCCCCACAGTGGCCCTTTCAGCAGCGCACAAGACTCTCCCTGCAGAGTGCTGTGAGACCTAGGAGGCTGCTCACTGCACGATGCCATGCATGGGACTCCTTTCACGTACCACTCTGGAATGTTATGGACCTGGGGCCTTTGCCAACAAAGGTCCATATAGTCAAAGCTATGGTATGGTTTTTCCAGTAGTCATGTACAGATGTGGGAGTTGGGTCACAAAGAAGGCCGAGTGCCGAAGAATCGATGCTTTCAAACTGTGGTGCTGGAGAAGACTCTTGAGACTTCCTTAGACTGCAAGGAGATCAAATGAATCAATCCTAAAGGAAATCAACCCTGAATATTCATTGGAAGGACTGATGCTGAAGATGACGGTCCAGTATTTTGGCCGTTTGATGTGAAGAGTCAATCTATTGGAAAAGACCCCGATGCTGGGAAAGATAGAAGGCAAAAGGAGAAGTGGGCAGCAGGGGATGAGATGGTTGGATAGCTTCACCAACTTAATGGACATGAATCTGAGCAAACTCCGGGAAGTAGTGGAGGACAGGGGCGCCTGATGTGCTGCAGTCCATGGGGCTGCAAAGAGCCTGACACAACTTATTGATGGAACAACAACTGTAAAGAGCAGAATAAAATTCAAAAAGCACATCAGTTGTTGCCAAGGACTGTGGTTGGGCGAGGCATGACTGGAAAGGAACAGGAAGGAGTTTGGGGAGATTTTAGCTGCTCTATATCTGGCTGAGGTGGTGGTGAGGTGATTCTATGCGTCGGTCAGAGCTCAGAGACTTGTACACTAAAAGCGGTGCATTTTGCTCTTTATTCTTATGAATAAACTTTTGTCAGTGGAGGGAAGATGACAGGCTCTGGACACAGGTGGTGCGTGTCCATCCATGGACACGAATGTACTTAATGTTACTGAACTGTACATTTGAAAACGGTTACAGTGAAAAATTATGTTTTGTATATTTTACCACTATAAAAACAAGATTTCATCATTGCTAATTTCATTATTTTTTTAACATCCTGTTTTACCTTTTGGCAATAGCAGCTGTACTGTCCACTGAAGAAGGTGCATAGCATGAGAGCTGTGAGTTAAGTCTTATTTGGGGCAAAAGGAGGACTATGGCCTGGAAGACAGCATTTCAGAAAGCTCTGAGCAACTGCTCCGAAGAGGTGGGGGGAAGGTCAGTCTGTACGTGATTTAGCTGAAGGGAAAACACACACAATGAAGCACAGATACTTTGCAGCAAGCCTCTGCCAGTCACAAGCAGCAGGTGTCACCATGAAGCATTTTAGCACTTTTCTAGACACGAGGAGATGCAGGAATTGGATTCATAAAACCTCCTGGAAATATCTAAATATTCGAAGACCTGTTCGGCCTATTTTTCCCAGAATACAGAGCACCTCATTCCTGATCTCCACTCTGAACTCCTTTCAAGGAGTGTTGAAGGTCAGCAGCTGCAGTGGCTCATGATTAAACCCAACCACCAATTTCATCTCTGTCATCTTATGGATCCCCATCCCAATAAAGCCCACTGAGCTTCAAATGTTCAGTCACTAAGCCACGTCTGACTCTTTGTGACCCTATGAACTGCAGCACACCAGGCTCCTCTGTCCTTCACTATTCCCCAGAGTTTGCTCAAACTCATGTCCATTGAGTGGGTGATTCTATCCAACCATCTCACCCTCTGTCATCCCCTTCTCCTCCCGCCTTCAATCTCTCCCAACATCAGGGTCTTTTCCAGTGAGTCGGCTCTTTGCATCAGGTAGCCAAATTATTGGAGCTTCAGTTTCAGCATCAGGCCTTCCAATGACGATTCAGGGTTGATTTCCTTCAGGATTGACAGGTTTGGTCTGTCTTGGAATGACCCCCTTTAACTTAGAAGACAGGTCCTGTAGGCGGTCTGATGAGGTGAGGCACGCTGCCTGCAGGTGGCGCCCTTCCCCTCCCGGCTATCCGCCCCCATCTGGCCAGTTCATCTCCAGAAAGCTGAAGTGCTCCTTGCTTTTCCTTTGCTGAGGGACAGCAAGGGTATTTCCTGAAGCTATGCGTGGATTTTTGGAAAGAAGGAGAGTTTGGTCACTAGTTAATTTTATTCAGTAGCTGGAGCAGAGATTTGAGTCAATAAGATTCAAAACTCACATATCAACTGCCTCTGTTCCCTTAACTTTCTGGGACACAGAAAACAAAAGTTTCATGAGATAGCCGTTTAGCTGGGTTCAGCACTCTCTGATGGTTTGCATCCTGTTCTACACTAAAGGACCGGTTACATTCTTAAAGTACTGCTCATGACCCACCAAGCTGACTTTGTCACCCACTGCTAAGCAGTGAGCATGCTTTGAAAAACATCCCTAGTGAGCTTGGCTACACATCCTTTGCCCGCGTGCCAAGTTGCTTCAGTCGTGTCCAACTCTTTGTAAGCCCATGGACTATAGCCCACCAGGCTCCTTTGTCCGTGGGATTCTCCAGGGAAGAATTCTGGAGTGAGTTGCCGTGCCCTCCTCCAGGGGATCTTCCTGACCCAGAGATCAAACCCACATCTCTTGGGTCTCCTGCATTGGCAGGCAGATTCTCTTTTTCCCCAGGCAGATTCTTTACCACTAGAGCCACCTGGGAAGTCCACAGTTTAGTCTCATTAACAACTTTAGTAGGGGAAAGACTGAAGGTCTTTTAACTATGTGTGTGAACTGAATATTTCTTAAAAGTTAAAACTGTAAAAAAAAAAAAAAAAAGTCCTTACCTGTTAGACCCTCATTCCCTACTCCTGTGACTAGCACCAAGGCTGCTTCAACCCCGGGACCACCTCGCTGGTCCTCACCCCTCCACGCACCATCCTGCCTCAGGGCCTTTGCACTGGCTCTTCCTTCTGCCTGAAGCATCTTCCCCCAGATATCCCGTGACTAGCTCTCACCTCCTCCAGCCTCTGCTCCAGTGTCGCCTCAGTGAGGCCCTCCCTGATCACTGGCTGAAAGCTACAGCCACACCTCAGCCAGCCTTGCCCTGCTCTTCATGGCCTAGTCACCTCACCCTCACTATTTAGTAAATTTATCTGTTGCTTATTGTCTGTTTGTCCAAGTTAGATCACAACTCCAGAAGGGCTGGGGTCTTTCTGTCTCTTCACGAACACCTGGAATAAAGCAGCATCTGGAAGATACTTAACAGGCGCTGATGGAGTTTCTTGAATATTCTCTACAAATTAGAATGGGTGGATAGACGCTTCACATTGTATCTAGTCTGGTGAAGAGAAGCTGGGCACGTGGGTCTGCTCTTACCCAAGCCCCTGACCCCCAGGTTCAGGCCAACAAGATGCTTCTCAGAGGGCGGGCCTGGAGCAGAATCACTCACCATGCTCACCACAAAGGCAGGTTACGGGACTCACCCCAGACCTGCTGACTTAGACTGTCCAAGGGCCGGGCCCAGGAGTTTGTATTGTAAATAAGCCCCAATCCCCACTAACTAGCTGTTTGGACTTTGCAGTTACCAGCACGTCATCCGACTAACCCAGACTGTGCGCACGCTGCTAGCAATAGCTGAGTCACGAAGGCAGCGGAAGTGGGGGTCACGGTGGGGGGCAGGGGTGCTGAAGCTGGTGTTGGCAGAGGAGTAATCAGGCTGCAGGCTGGCTAATACCCACCCAATGCCGAGCACCACCAAACGCAGTAACTCATTTCCTCCTCTCCACAGCCCCAGAGACCAGCATGTTATCACTCGCCCTAAAAATGAGGAAGGGGGCAGAGAGCAGGGACAGTTTGTTTAAGGCCATGGGCCAGTCCAAGCGAAGCCCTGTGTACTGATCGGTTTCCTGAGTGTACTATTTCACTGCATACAATTTGATTCCAACTGCTACTTCTTTAAAATAAAAATAACATGGAGAGCGGGGGAGAGGGTGAGATGTATGGAAAGAGTAACATGGAAACTTATATTACCATATGTAAAATAGTCAGCCAACGGGAATTTGCTGTCTGGCTCAGGAAACTCAAACAGGTGCTCTGTATCAAACTAGAGGGGTGGGATGGGGAGGGGGATGGGAGGGAGGTTCAAAAGGGAGGGGATATATGTATACCTATGGTTGATTCATGTTGAGGTTTGACAGAAAACGAAATTCTGTAAAGCAATTATCTTTCAATGAAAAAATTAATTTTTAAAAAAGAAGGAAAAAAGGGAAAAACAAATAATTATATTTTTTGCAAAAAAACCCCAAAACACCTCTACAGTGAGGTCAAAAAAAATCAAGAAGGAATTATTCAAAGAAGGCCAGTGCTTGTAAACGCCCATGAGCCCACGAGAGGTGGCCTGGGTCTCCCGTCCTCCCGTGTCTGCGACGTGCAGGCGGCCGGGAAGGCGGCCCCCCACGCTCTCTGGCCTGGGAGCAGCCCTGCCGCCAGGCCGCCTGGGCCCTTGGCGGATTCTTTACCAGCTGAGCCACCAGGGAAGCCCGAAGACAGTGGAGTGGGTAGCCCATCCCTGCTCCAGCAGATCTTCCCCATCCAGGAATCGAACCCGGGTCTCCTGCACTGCAGGCGGATTCTGCACCAGTCAGGCTATCGGAAGCCCTGGGAGGTGCAGGTCCCTTCCGTTCTCGCTACCAGCTGAGCTGGCGCCTGGGCTCCAAGTCTGAGCAGACTGTACCTGGACACCCCCGCCCATCTTCACACCTCAGGGCCACCTTGGGGCCCAGACCAGCACTGGCTCACCCCCGAGGCGCAGCTGTTGTAAACTCCTCGAGGGCAAGCTCTCCACGTGGGGTGATGGGGGAGCGCCCCCTGCAGCGGTGTGCGCTTCCCGCCTCCCTCCGCTCGCCAGACCCCACCCCTGGGGCCTTGGACTTCCCTGAGGGACACTTTCAAAGCTCTTAGGGCAGCCGCAGTAACCGGCTCCCTTCATCCTTCCTTTGAAGACTTCGTATCCATGCTCAAGGTTTCACGTTTTAGTAGGGCACGTGGCCTGTGGGCTGAGAGCTGTGTGAACAGCATGGAATCGTGAAACTGCGTGTCCAGGTCGGGCAGAGGGTGAGGACGTCCCTGGCACTGACCAGCGCCCATCTGTCTGTATCATTCTGCAGGAGGACTTCACTGACCAGCACCCATCTGCTTCTATCATTCCGCAGGAGGACCTCACTGTCTCTATCATTCCGCAGGAGGACTTCACTGACCAGCACCCATCTGTCTCTATCATTCCACAGGAGGACTTCAAAGATAAAAGCGATTTCTTCTGGAGCATTTAGTCCCGTTTGGAGCAACCACATGTTGATGGTCCAGCCAGCAAACTGCCCACTGCAGCTTTCCCATCTCAGGGAACCCTCTGTGCTCCAACACAACCCAACAGTGACAATGATCGAGGTGAGTGTCCATCGGAAACAGCCGAAGAAGCAGACCCCAGGCCGCCACCTACCCCAGGGGCAGGTGTCAGCACCGCGGACAAGTCCCAGATGCTAAATAACACAGAGCGCCAGCCCCCGAGAAGGAGGGAAATGGTGTGTGTATGTCTATACGTGGGGATCCCTTTATCTGAGAACTAAGAATAAGGAAACACGCAAGTTGTCTGTTGCAAAGTAGAAACCGAGAAAAGGGAAGTCAGAGACCATTGTAGGGGATGGTGAATATGGGGTGCAAAAGATGGGGGATATGGAGGGGTCAGGGATGGAGAGTGATACCCCGCTGATTATGCCCTTAGCAGGCTTGGGGTTAGAACCAAGTTCATGTCATGTCAATCAGTAAGAATGGAGGGAGACCTCCCATGAGAACTGAGAGAACCAAAAGGTACGTTACAAACAAATAACAAAGCAACACAGAAGAGGCGGGACAAGGAGAGAACCAAGACTAGTGTTCTCTAGCTCATCTTGCTATCTTGGCAGAGCGGACTGCTGTGATAAAGTACCACCGAGCTGGGAGGCCTGAAGAAAACATCTGTTCCTCTAGGTTCTGGAGGCTGGATGTCCAAGATCAAAATCCGGCCGCACGGGTTCTTGTTGAGGACCCTCTTCTGGCGGTCAGACGGCCGCCTTCTCACCGTGTGCTCACGTGGCAGAGAGTACATGGCCTGAGCTCCAGTGTCTCCTCTCCTGAGGATGCTGACCTGTCCTGAGGGATCCACGCTCATGACCTCACCTAAACCCGATCGGCCCTCAGAGTCTCATCTCCTAACATCCCCACGATGCCGGGTAGGGTTTCAACATAGGGACTTGGGGGTGGGCATGAGGTACTCTGAAGCTCAAGGCGAAAGGACACGGGGTACAACTTGAAGGGTTTTCGAATGGCCAAATCTGTGACAGTTCGAGCAGGATGAGTCATGATAATAATAGGTTATGATCCATAGACTAGCCTATGACTGCTTGAGTCTGTCCTGACATAAATAAATGAATGAAGAGCCAGTAGTGAAAGGTCTTCCTTACAGCAGTGTCACAAGGGATAAATGTAGAAAGTGGAGTTAGAGAAGCGTCCTTTAGCACCCAATGTCTTCAAAATCAATTCACCCAAGAAGAATCGATGAACACGCAGGGTTGGAATAGAGACAGTGCATGTCCATAGTCCCAGAGTAGCTCCCTCCAGGCAGCTATCAACTACAGAGGGAAGAGCTAGTGGAGAAACCTGGAGGACGCCTCTGGGGTGGACCAGCTGGGCAGTTTCCCAAGGCGTCAGTCTACATGGGACACACATATCAAAAAACCCCTCTAGAAATGTAGAGGTGGGCAAAAGTTATGTTTGCTGGAATCCCGCTGAAGAAGAGTACTGTTTGCGGCTAGAAATATACTCCAAGCCACTCCCTCCCTAATTCCAAAGACCCGCAAAGGCAGCCCTTGATGTGGAGGGGTAGGAAGGGGTAGGGTGGGGGTTTGGGGGGAGAAGAATAGCTTCAGTTCAGTTCAGTTCAGTCGCTCAGTCGTGTCCAACTCTACGCGACCCCATGGACCACAGCATGCCAGGCCTCCCTGTCTATCACCAACTCATGGAATCTACTCAGGCTCAGCTCCACTGAGTTGGTAAAACCATCCAGCCTCCTCCTCTTAGGGCTGCTACAAACCCCAGCCGAGAAGCGGAGTGGTTGCTCTCAGATCTCCATCATGAAGACCTCAGTTCCTTCTCTCAAAACATTATTTTTAAGCATTGAAAAAAATATTGGGTCACACCTACTGTCCAGCACAAGGGACTATATACAACATCTTGCAATACCCTATAACGGTATTCTTATTTCCTATAATGACAAGAACTTGAAAAAGAATATGTATGTATGTATAATGAATCGCTTTGCTGTATGGCTGAAACTAACACAACATTGTAAACTATATTTTTAAATGGTTTAATAATAATAATAAATTAAAAAAAATAAGTGAGGAAACTAAAAACAATTGGGTCACAAAGGCAAGGAATGAGGACATTGCCCCCATCTGTCCCTGCATGAAAACCACCCCTCCCCGAAACCACTCATCCACCATCCTCAAGGATTTCTGGAAAGCTTGGTTCCCGTGTGGCCTCCCTGGCCGCCCCGGTTTGGGTTGGAGTGTCCTGTTCCCATAGACCTCTGCACAACACCCCCCAGACTTCTGATCCCTCATCTCCTCATCTGTCTTCTATTTGTCTATCTCCACGTGAACACAAGTTTCCACTCCACTTCCCACTGAACACCCATGCAGGTGCAACTATTCCACACCTACTCACACAAACACGTGCTCAGCAGGTGTGTAGGTGCCACTCTGCTGGTGGAAAAATATTTGGACCTTAATTTTTTTAAATCATTTTTCCCCAGAGAAAAACCTAAATGCCCTCTTTGGGGGTTGCTTTTTAGTTGGAAGAACACTGAACAGATCTTTAGTTTAAAAAATAAGCTGGAAGAATCCGACAAAACTCAACCCAACCTAGACAATGTTCTTAGGCAGTTCTGATTCAATAAAACCTCTCTTTTTTGATCAGTTACATCTCAAATTAGCCTGAAAAATCAGCATTTGGGTGAAAAATCAGCAGCTGACTTCATTCTGTTTCTATATTTAATTCAAAAAACAATTTATAATAGAACATTACTCTGATTTTCAAGTGTTAAAAATTTCAGACTAGTAAATCTGAGGCTTTTGATATTTATGATGTCAAATGTTTACAAGTAAAACAGCTCAATGGAAAATAAAATATTGCAAGAAGAAAGAAGTCAGAGAATTCAGAAGATTAAATTACCATATGAGTGGGGAAAAAGCCTGATTCATTATGATGTGATCTTTCAGATATTCAATACATTTTAGAGACGGAAGCTTGCAACATGCCCAGCGCAAAGCACGTGGGATTCCGCTGTGACCGCGCAGCCCTTCCCCCGTACCCCGCCCAGAATATTTGCCACCTGTGTGCATGTCTTTATACCCTGGTTTTATGGGAAAGTCTTCTCTATGTACACATTTTAATCTTTATTCTTTTTTTGTCCATCTCTCTGATCTGAGGTCTTTCCACTTTGGCACGTTTAGCGCCGGTTAACCACTCTGAGTTCGTGAGTATATCACACTCTATTCATGCATTCTTTTTTTAAAAATGTGCATTTCACAGAGAACTATAGTCAGTATCTTGTAACCACCGATGCTGCTGCTGCTGCTAAGTCGCTTCAGTCGTGTCTGACTCTGTGTGACCCCATAGACGGCAGCTCACCAGGCTCCCCCGTCCCTGGGATTCTCCAGACAAGAACACTGGGGTGGGTTGCCATCTCCTTCTCCAATGCATGAAAGTGAAAAGTGAAGTCGCTCAGTCGTGTTCGACTCTTAACGACCCCATGGACTACAGCCTACCAGGCTCCTCTGCCCATGGGATTCTCCAGGCAAGAGTGCTGGAGTGGGGTGCCATTGCCTTCTCCGAGTAATCACCTATAATGGAAAATAATTCCAAAAATAACATATGTGGCTATGTATAACTGAATCACCTTGCTGCGCACCTGTCACGTGATAAGCCAACCATACGTGAATAAACATATTAAGAAAAATGTGCATCTGACCCTGTGCTTGTTTGGGGTTTTCATTCGTTCGGGAGTTCTGTTTGTTTTTGCTATAATCAACAATGCTGCAAGCACGTTCTGGTCCTTAATGCACATGTGTGAACATCTCTCTAGGGTGTGTACCAGCAGGAATATTGCTGAGTAGAAGAGCATATTCTTTCCTTCACTAATTAATAACTTTACCAGATACCGTCAAATCATTCTAAAGAGCGGCTGTTCTACTGTATTCCTCTATTAGCACCATCAGTGCTTGGGATTGTTTACCTTCTGAATCTCTGCCAATCTGGTGGGTAGGAATTTGCCTCGGCGTGTATACCTCCTGCACAGTTAGGCTTCCCAGCTCCTTGCGTTGTCATTTCCCATTTCAGAATTCTCATCTGTCATCTGTGTGTTCACGTGCTCAGCTGCTCAGGTGTGTCCGACTCCTTGCAACCCCAGGGACTGTGGCCCGCTAGGCTCCTCTGTCCATGGAAGTCTCCAGGCAAGAATACTGGAGTGGGTTGCCATGCCCTCCTGCAGGGGATATTCCCAACCCAGGAATTGAACCCAGGTCAGCCTTTGCCCATTTTTCTAATGGGCTATTGGTTTTTATTGTTATTACCAATTAGTGTGTATGTATTCTGGGTACTAAAACCTTGTTAGTCATACACGTTGCAAGTATTTTTTCCTAGTTTATTTTTCCTAGTGTCTTTTCACATTTAAGTGACATGTTTAGATAATGAAGCAGTTCCAAATTTTAATGAGCTCCAGTTTACCAATCTCTAGCTGCTTTTGTTTTATTGTTTTTTTCAATTTTTGTTTTTTAAGATCATCTACCCACTGAAGTAATATAATTCTACGAGACAAACATTTATCAAAGCATCATTTTTTCCTTCTAATTCCCAATGGAGTTCAATAAGAGAGACGTATCAGTGGCTTTCAGGGCTTCCCTGGTGGCTCAGATGGTAAAGAATTCACCTGCAAAGCAGGCCTGCATTTGATCCCTGGGTCGGGAAGATTCCCTGGAGAAGGGAGTGTCAACCCACTCCAGCATTCCTGCCTGGAGAATTCCATGGACAGGGGAGCCTGGCGGGCTACAGTCCATGGTGTCGCAAAGAGGGGGACACGACTGAGCGAGTGACACTTTCACTTACACTCTTTGCCCATGGATGCACTTCGGTCGTCTCCACAGTCAGTCATGTAATGTTCTAAATGTCAACACTCTTTCTAGCAGCAAAACCTGTTTATAAGCATGTTTCAGTTCAAACAAGATATCCTATATATGAGTGATTATTGTAAAAAAAAAAAAAGATCTTTGAAGTGCTTAGGGACCTAATTCAATACTGAGAGCTTCAAAATTAACAATAGCTTAGTGTATGCTCTTAGATACAGTGACAGCATAAACCAGGACCTGTTCTCCTGGATCCAGACAGGCTGCTAGTCCCTGAAGGTCTCCCCCTCTCCCGCTACTGGCACCGATTTCTGTCGCTTCACATTGATTTCTCCCTGGTCTGTTTAGCCTTCTTTAAAACTCCTTCTGGCCAGAGGGAACGTAAACTGCTCTTCCCTCCCAGCACTTAGTGTCGTAGCTTATAAATGGCAGGTGGTGAATGAAAACTTGAACAAACATTGGGGGTACGCCATTAGGATAGGATGGTTTAGGGTTTATACAGCTGGTAAATGTTTATCTATGGCGCACAAAGCAGCGATCTACATTCCTTTCATTTTCTGCTGATGAAGATTCCTTCCCTTGCGTTGCACACTATGTCAGCCTGACTTTGAAGTGGCGAGTAGTTACTTTTGGACTCTCATTCCTGCCCCTTCCTTCACATCTGAGCCCAAGGCTTAGAAGGACACAGTCACTGGCATCTCTCAGGCCACCTTGTTCTAACCTCATTGTGTGGAAGGATGAACCCCCCCCACCCAGGAGGGCGTGGGAGACAGTGGTACTGGCTTCTGTTTTCTGCCGCTGCAGCTGCTAAGTCGCTTCAGTCGCGGCGGACTCTGTGCGACCCCATAGATGGCAGCCCACCAGGCTCCACAGTCCCTGGGATTCTCCAGGCAAGAACACTGGAGTGGGTTGCCATTTCCTTCTCCAATGCATGAAAGTGAAAAGTGAAAGTGAAGTCACTCAGTCGTGTCCAACTCTTTGCAACCACATGGACTGCAGCCTACCATCCATCCATGGGATTTTCTAGCAAGCGTGCTGGAGTGGGGTGCCATTGCCTTGGAACGGGCCTAGCGTTCTGCCCTTTTTCAGCCCTTTGCAGGACACTGATCCTTCCTCCCATTTCAGAAGCTACAGGAACTTTGTGGCACATTTTCTGTGCTCCTAATACAGCTCTCAATGCCCTTTGTGCATAAAGGAGGAAATGAAGGTCCAGACATGTGCCTGCCACCAGGTTAGACATTTTCTCACGGCTCAGGCGTGGCTCCATGAGATTTGTCACTAGTCAAAATGACAAACAGCAATTTAATTTTTAGTGGCAATACACAATGACCATATTTCTTTTTCCAATCTGCAGTCAGTACTTGAGGATATTAGCATTAATTGCCAGCTTTGCAACAGGGGGATGGATGTCTAACTTCTTTCAGCAAGAAAGTGTTTTAATAATTTGGTCTTGTAGATTTGCTCTGGGACTGGGCTGTTCTTATGTGAACCACCTAGAACTGTTGGTGGCATCAGACGGGGACCCCTGGGGCAGGGCAGCATCCTGGTCATTTTTGTGCCTCCACTGCCTCACCCCATGCTGGCACACCTCCTTTCGTCGTGGCTGGTGGGCAGCTAAAGTTAGCAGGAAGCAAATAAGCCAGAAATACAGTCCTTCACCCTCAGGAAGGTAACCCTGAAGGTGAGGAGGGCACACCCAAGCGACTACTTATCAGTTGGCACAATGGGACAGTGAATGTAAGGATGATGGGTATTCAGAGAACACAAATCGGTTGGACTTGGAAAGATTAAACAATGTTAGCAAGAAAAAAAGATGGGAGCTTGAACTTACACTGAAAGCTAAGGTGTAACAGGGACCAGCAGGAAAAGCTGAGTTCGATTCATAAGCAGCTAAATTGAGAAGAATTAATTTAGAAACGTAACATTCCCATTTCTCGGAGCACTGTTTTCCTTTTTGCTTTTACACAGATCTCAATTTCATTATTCATACTGTGCCCTAACTGCACAAAGCTCTCCACAACCTGGGGGAAGGATCAGACCTGGAATGTCTCCTGGGTGGGCCGCTTGGTAGTGAGGCAGCCCAGGGAGTTTTGTTTCATTCTCTGTTGAAACAACAAAGGAAGACGGTAACAAGGTTGGGAGGCCAGCCACTGCCAGCTGTGATGCCCACGAGCACTGTCCAGATCGACATTTTAAACATGTTTCTGAAGCGCGATTGAACAACCACCGAAAAAGCTAGGGCTTTTTCTTTCTCTGTCCCCTTCCCACAGTGAAAATGGGTTCCCTGTTTCCTCAAGGCCACGCTTTTGTTGCTTTTCTGCCCTGAAGATTATAGTTTGTTTTGGGGGGAAGAGGAGGAGGAGTGTGTGTGTGTGTAGGTGTGTGTGTAGGCATGAGCATGTGTAGGTGTGTGTAGGTGTATGTGTAGGTGTGAGTGTGTGTAGCGCTGTGTGTGTGTGTCTGTGCATGTGGTGGCTGTTCCCTTTCTCTGTGCTCGGGGCTCTGCCCATCTTTCTGGTCAATGCCTGATGGGGTTCATGGAGAAGAAGGCTGCAGGATGGTGTAGGCCTTTCTGCCTCTGCAGCTCTGAGGGGCTTCATACTCTCATGTTAGCCCACATGTGGACTTTAGATGTCATTGAACATTTTTAGCTGAATCTTAGTTCCAGCTTTTAAGATACCTTGACTTGTCTGCTCCAGGTAAGCAAAGGCTCAGGTCCTGCTCTTCCTTGTAGATGTCTGTGTCTCCATTTCCTGTTGGCTGCTTTGGAACCCTTTGGTCCTCTGATGGATTGAGAAAATTGCCATTGATTGTAATTTTTCTTGTTATGAGCTTGGCAGTGATGTTCTTTCCAGCTCTCTGTATATCTGAGATGAAACTGGAAATGTCTAATCTGCTTTTGTTGTTCTCCACTGAGTATTTAATTTCAAATATTGCATTTTCACCTCTAGAAGTTCCACTTCATGTCTTCTCTGTCCTTCCTCGTTAGGGTCCTATTTACCTTAAGTCCTTGAGCATTTTTATATCAAGTCTTAGAAATCCCTGGGCTGATGATTCTGTTGTCTCTGTTACGTATGTTTCTGTTTATTACTTTTTCTCCTGGTATTGGTCATATATTCCTGCTTCTTCCTTTCGTTAGTAATTTTTCTTTAAATGCTGGCCTCTGTGAATTTTACTTTTTTGAGGGCTAGGTTGGTTTTTCGTTAAAGAAAACTGGTTTGTTCTGGTGGGCCATTAAATTATGTGCTGATTAGCATAAACCATTTCAAGAGTCGTTTACAAGCTTCGTTAGGAGATTCTAGTGCTCCTTTGCCCTAGCTCTAATGCATTGACCCTTCTTGGATCTTTCTGAATGTCCTGGGTGGTCAGCCAGGGTTATCCCCTCTGGGTGCTTGAAGTTTAAACGTTGCCCAGCTCTGCCTGAGCTCCAAGAATGGTTCCGTTTATAGCTTTTGGGTTGTTCTGGTCCTTTGTTGATCTTCATAGGATTTCTCCATGCAGCAGCACATTCAAGGCGTCCCCTATGTGGATTCTTGGAGTTCTTCCTAAGTATCGCTGCGCTACCACCCCCCACAATGTCCCATGTTAGCCCCTCTAAATTCTGGTCTGTCTCAATTCTTTAAGACAGTTGTGTTTTATTCGAGTGTCCTCTCCTGCCTCATGGTCCAGAAACTATTTTCAGGCAGAAAGCTGCCCGATTATAACGTTTCCTTTCTCTCAGTGCCCACAGGCCTGTGCTGCCTGTGGCCCAATGTCGGAAAGCAAGTTTGTTTTTGCAAATGTGTCTTTTCAAGTTATGGAGTGAGGGGAGTCTGTCCCTGTGTCTCCATCATGACCAGAAGCAGTTTCTTTTTGTCTGTGTTAAGACCTGCCTTGTGCATGCTGTTCAGTTTCACCATATATGTCTAGGTGTGGCTTTATTCTTCTTGCTTGGTATTTGTTATGCTGCCTCTATTTGTGGGTTTGCATCTTCCATCTCTTTTCAAACATTGCCTCTTTTCCGTTCTCTTTTTTCTCTACTTTTTGCAATGCAATTTCTCATGAATCTGATTTTCTTATTCCAAGCTTCCAATGTTCAAACCTCTCCTTCATGTTGTCCCTCCACCCCCATCCCCCACTTTTTTGGTGGCATATTCTGGGAAATCTTTTCCCGCCTTTTTCTCAAGTCTCTTTTCTGTTTAACTTCTCTTTTGCATTTTTTACTTCAACAGTGAATTTTTCTTTGCAGTTTTATTGAGTTATAATTGATATACAAAAAAAATGACATAAACTCGATGTATACAATTTGATGTTTGGATATATGTATATACCTGTGAGACCATAATCACAATGTCCTCTTTGGTTCGCATTAAATATTAACTTGGAGTATAATTGCTTTACAGTGTCGTGTTAGTTGTGCTATACTGTTTTGAAGCAAAGAGAATTTTCTAGAAAAGTTTCATATAGAGTAAAAGTAAAACCTTTTAATTCTGAACCACGTGAGAATAAGTTCCTGACTTGATTTGCCACCGAGTACTTTTGTAAGAAGGAAGAACAAATCTGAGTCCATATCGGATCTGTTTCTTTTAATCTTTGTATTCTATTGTTTTTGCTGTAGTTAAGAAAGTTGCCTGTAGCCTGAAATATTCAGGACAGCCCATTCTCAAGGATCTGACCTTTAACAGTACAGCACTTTTCCATTTGTGCAGAGATAAAAAAGTGGCAGAACAGAGTAACACTTGTCTTGCTGGGGTGGTTTATAGGAACGCTGTAACCAGACCTTTGCAGAGAGCTGCAAGAACAAAGGATTCTAGCCCCAGTAAGTTTGTAATAATCACTTCCTCCCCTTTAATATAAAAGAAACCTGAATTCTAACGCATGGTTCTTTGGGACACTAGTCGATCATCTTCTTGGGGTCTGTAGGCTTTCCAAATAAAGTGGTAGTCTTTGCCCTGACATCTTGCCTCTTGATTTATTGGCCTGCCAGGCAGCAGGAAATACAAACGTGGACTTGCAGTAGTATTTCCAACAAAGACTTTCTTCCTGCAGAGTACCTGCAATCATCAAAATAAGGAAGTTAACTCTGCTACATAACTCCCATCTTATTTTCAGACTCTGATTTTTGCAAATTGTTCCAATAATATTCATTAGCGTGAAAGGATCCAGTTCAGAATCATGCATTGCATCCAGCTGTCATGTCTATTTTTATTTCAGTCTGAAAAAACTCCTCAGTCTTGTCTTGACTTTCGTGACTTCCAACGCTTCGGAAGACCTTTGTGGTACGTCCCTCAATTTTTTTTTGGTCCTTATTTCTTCAAGATTAGACTCAGTTACGTATCTGCGACTGGATTACCACTTAAGTGAGACTGTTTCTTCCCGTTGCATCCTTTCAAGTGGCACAAAATTCTGATTTACTCCGTTATGGGAAAACGTTTACTATCATCAGTTAAGGCGGAGTTTTCTAGGCTTTTCCACCATAAAGCACTATTTTCTACCAATAGCGTTCAAGAGTACTGCTTGATGGAGTTCAGGTGGGCCTGGCATCTCTGCGCCTATGTTCAGCCTTCTCTTCCTACCTAAAATGACCCTTTTCTTTCCCCATATTCTTCACATTCCTTGTTCTTGCACCAACGTCTGTAGCTTGTCTGTACTTAAAGGCCTAGTTACATTCACCCCACCCACCCGCCGAGTGAGAAGTCGTCTTCAGACGCCTTCTCCCCAGTAGCCCTCAGCCTCCTCCGCACCCTGGTCCCCTTTCTGTCACTCGTTAGCACCTCGCTCTGAACCCTTCCCGCTCCTCCAGTGCAAACTCTCGCGCACGCGTTCAGCGCAGTCTAACAGTCTCAGGGCCCACCGCTCAGCGAACCTGCCGCCGCCCCGCAGGCCGCAGAGCGCCAGCCGGGCGCCGTCCCGCCCGCCCCAGGGGCCCTCGCCCCCCGCGTCGGCCCCTAACGCCGTGACTCCGCCCCCAGCCCGCGCCTCACGGTCCAAACACAGAAGCCCTGCTGCCGCCCCGTAGCGGGGCGCGGGGCCTCTCCCACTTCCAACGGGACTTCCGCCGGGCGTAAAGCTCGGCGCCAACTGCTGCAAAACGCCTCACGACAGAGCTCGGGGCCGCACTACGGCCGGCAACCGCCCCAGCCCCCGCGTTCAACACTGGGCTGTCTGGAAGCCCGGCGAGGCGGCCGCTTGCGAGTTTGCCTTCCGCGTTCGGCCTTCGTTTCCCTGGGGGCGGCCAGGAGCCGCCGCGGCGGGCGGGAAGGTCCTGCGCCGGCGCCTCCCGGCCGCCATCATCCCGGCGTGCCCCGCGGCGGCAGGCCGAGCCGTCCGCCATGTTGCGATAGTTTGTTGTTTTCTTCCTGCGGAGGAGCAGGCCGGAGGGCCCCCACCCGCCGGCCGCGCCGCCTCCCGCACCCAGGCCCGGCCAGCCGCCCCCGTCCGCAGTCGTCCCCGCCCCCCGCCGCCCGTCCCCGGGCCCCGGCTGGCCCGGCGGCCCCCCCCAGCTGGCTTGGTGGGGCGAGGCTGAAGGCCGGGCCCAGCGAGCGCCATGGCGGCCGCCCTGGGAGCGGGCGGAGGAGCGGGCGCCGGAGGTAAATGAACGGCCGCGCGCGGGAGGCGGCGGCGGCGGGCCGCTCCCAGCCGTCGTAGTGCCCGCGGGAGGCTCGGGGGGTCGGGGTCTCTGGTGTCCTTGTCCTCGCGGCGCTGAGGCGTCGGGCCCACCTGAGGCGGCGGGCGGCCTGCGCGGGGGGACAGCGCCCGCCGCCGGGCGCTCCCGGGGAGGGTCGCGGCCCCGCTGGGGTCGTCCGGGCGGGCTCGGCGTGGTTCCCAGCCCCTCACTGGACCTGGCTGCGGCGCACGTACCTGAGGGAAGGTGTTTGCGGGGCATTTCAGAGAGTAAGGAGTCTGAAAAAAGAACCTCCCGCGACTGCTCTAGTTTACCTGAACTCCTCAGTCGTCTGAATCCGGACCCATTAGCGCTTGGTTGTCAGCGTCTTGCAGAGGGTGGAACTGGGGTAGAAACGGTTTAGATACTGATGCGTTTCCTTCGGGCCGTTTTTTGTCTTGTCTTCCAAACATAGGTAAGTTTGACAGAGCACCTCACTCACACCTTACCTGGTTTTTTTTTCAGGTAGAATCACTTTCTGGTTGAAATAACATTTTTGTTGACTGAGGTTTTTTTTGTTTTTGTTTTTGAGTAAAACACTTGGAAGTGAGTTTTCTGATTGTTCGGAAACTCTGATAAAGGGGACCCTTAAGGTGGAAAAGGGTGAACACCACCCGCATTCGGGCGGAGTTCTCATTATTGAAACGTTAGGCCATTCTGCTGTATACTCTTTAGTGATAATGCTGATTTAAGACTACATTGTAGCGATCCTGTCTAGGAATTTTGGCCAGAGTATCACAGCGTTCCTGTGGCAAAATGGAAAAACCTAAGAGACAGGCGCTGAAATGCGACTTCAGGCAATATGATTTGCTTGCCTTTTTTCTGTCACGTGGTTCCCCCCACCACCCCGAGGCTTTCTAGTTAGAGTTTGAAAATATTTGCTTTATTTTCCTTATTGGTTACTTGCTGGAGTTTTGTATCATTTTCGAAAGGTAGGTAGTCTGCATACTCCTGGGTCAAAACCGTTTTCATTAATAACACTGATGTCGCTGGGCATGTCTCACTCTTGACTAGTGCAGTTTCCCAGAGGCTGTATGTGTCGCACGTGAAGACGTTATCGTGCTGATGGCTAATGTGATGTGTGCTTGCATATTTTTTCAAATTTCTCATGTTATGAAAATGGCAAATACCATTGAATGCAGTTGACATAAACAAAAGCTGGTTGATGTCCTCTAATAAGTTTGAATCCAGAAAGTTTTTGCGAATTGCCATTTTAGAGGATTAGGCTTTATCCTTGATGATTTGAAGTTTTTCCTTCCATTTTGTCGTGCACATCTGTTCTCCCATTGTTAAAGCCAGGCTGCTTACCAAGGTTTGTGAGTTGTGCATGGCTCAGCCCCCAGCCTCAGCCAACTCCTGTCAGCCAGCTCCTCATCCCCTAGGTCTCAGGCTCCCTGGAGGCCTTCCTTGAGCATTCTTCTTTGTGTCTGAAGTATGTCCATCTCTTGCTTTTGTGCCGCCCTCAGATATCTTTATTCTGTGGCAACCTTGTTTCTTTATCCTGTGGCAACCTTGTTTCTGGAACATTTGTTGGAGTTTGTGATTGTATTTGGTTACCTGTCTGCTGCTTTTTTTTAATCGGTCTTCCCTAGTCGCCTGTAAGCCCCTTGAGGACAGTAATGCTGCCTGTTTTACCTGCTGTGTATTCCAGGTTCCTGGCATGTAGTATATGTTCAGTAAACACTTGGCAGCTACCCCTTTCTGTGCGTTTGTAAGTTGCACAGTTAACAGCTGTGTGGCCTTTTATGGTATGAGTGGAGTCATGTGGTGTTCCCCAGTTTGCTTTGTTCACTTAATAGTTAGGTCTTGGCAATCTCTCCTGTGTTACTAGGTGAGAGTTATGTGGTTCCACCATTTATTGATTAACCATGTTATATTGATGGACATCTCAGTTATATGTCCTTTTTCACTACTGTTGAAGATTCTGCACTAAACATCTGCAGATACAATCGTGATGTGCTGAAGCAAATATTTATGGAGGATTGATAACCCTCGAAGTGGAAATATGGTGGTGTAAGCTGCATATATTTTAAATTTTGGTAGCTATTTTCAAGTTATCCTCAAAAAAATTGGTACCACTTTATCCTTCCAACAGTACTGTATGAAAGGACAGTTGTCCCATGCTTTGAGAATCTTTGATATAAGGCAGGAAAATAGCCTCAGTGTTGTAATTTGTATTTCCCAGATCTGTTGAAATTAATCATCTTTTCATGTATTATATTTATTTTTCTGTGAATTGTTTATATAATTTGTTTTTTATTGAGTGGTTGACTTAATTCTTTGTGTATTATGTTATGATTATAGACTTTTTTTTTTATTGTGCTTGCCCTATGAAAAGTGGAAGTGAAGTCCCTCAGTCGTGTCCAACTCTCTGTGACCTAATGGACTGTAGCCTACCAGGTTCCTCTGCCCGTGGGATTTTCCCACCAAGAATACTGGAGTGGGTTGCCAATTCCTTTTGTTTTTTTAAGCTTTTGATTACGGAAGCTTTAAAATTTTACCTTGTGAAAAATGTCACTTAATTTTTTTTTTTTGGCTCCTCCTCATGGATTGTGTGATCTCAGTTACCTGAATGGGGTAACCTGAGGTCAAGGTAGTGAAAGGCTAGAATCATAACTACTAGGTCACCAGGGAATGGTGATCCCCTCTGCCCTCCTCCCGCCAAAATTTTTTTTATATGGACATCTAGTTGATTTACAAAGTTGTGTTAGTTTCTGGTTTATAGCAGAGTGATTCATTTATATATGTATCTGCTTGTTCAGATTTTTTTTCTTGTCACTTATTTTCGTAAAATTTTTTTCCTAACGTTGTCCCCATGCCAAGAGTTCCCCTGTGCTTTTAACATTTTATGTCTGTGCTTTTTTATGTTTAGCTTTTATTCCATATGGAATTTTATTTTGGATGTGGTGTAAATTTAGGGCTTCTAACAGTTTTAATACAATTTATTGAATTTCTTTTCTATTTTATGATACATTTAAATTCTCATTCTTTCTTTTGTTGTTCAGTAACCAAGCCGTGTCCCACTCTTTGTGATCCCATGGACTACAGCACATCAGGCTCCCCTGACCCTCACTATCTCCTGGAGTTTGCGTAAATTGACGTACATTGAGTCTTTGATGCCATCCAACCATCTCATCCTCTGGCGCCCCCTTCTCCTTCTGCCTTCAGTCTTTCCCAGCATCAAGGTCTTTTCCAGTGAGTTGGCTGTTCACGTCGGAGAGCAAAAGAATTATAGCGTCCGTATTAGTCCGTCAGTGAATATTCAGGGGTGGTTTTCTTTAGGATTGACTGGTTTGATCCTCTTGCAGTCCAAAGGCGTCTCAAGACTCACCTCTAGCCCCATGGTTCAAAAGCATCAGTTCTTTGGTTGGTCATCCTTCTTTGTGGTCCATCTCTCACATCTGCACATGACTACTGGGAAAACCATAGTTCTGACTATATGGACCTTTGTCAGCGAAGTGATGTCTCTGCTTTTTAATACACTAGGTTTGTCATAGCTTTCTTTATTGAATTCTTTCTTTTCCATTTTGTGATGTATTTAAATTCTCATAATTTTAGAAAATTACTGTTTCATAGTGTGTGTGTGTCTATATATATATTATAGATTTTTTTCAGAAATTTCTTGATTAGCTCTGCATTAAAAAAACTTCAGAATTGTCACATTCTATAAAGAATTCTCCTGAAATTCTTTGAGGTTGCATTGAGTTCATTAATGCAATTTGGGTTTCCAGGATGTTAAAGAATCCACTTGCCAGTGCAGGAAATGCAAAAGATGTGAGTTTGATCCCTGGATTAGGAAGATCCTCTGGAGGAGTAAATGACACCCCCCTGCAGTATTCTTGCCTGGAGAATTCCATGGATAGAGGAGCCTGGTGGGCTGCAGTACACGGGGTTGCCAAGAATCAGACACGATAGCACACACACAGTGCACCTTGGGGATGATGGATATTTTTACAGTATGTATTTTTCATCCAGCAATAAGAATGTCTCACTGTCAAGCTCTTTTTGGTCCATCAGTCATCGACCACATTTTTGAGTATTTCCTCCATGCTAAGCACTGATCTAAGAGGTTGGGATATATAAACATTGGAATAGAAGAGATTGCAGATACGAAAACAGTTTTACTAAGGTAACTTCCAGAGGAGAAGGGATCTCTGCCATCCGTCTAGTCAAAGCTGTGGTTTTTTCAGAAGTCATGTATGGATGTGAGAGTTAGACCATAAAGAAAGCTGAGTGCCAAAGAATTGATGCTCTTGAACTGTGGTGTTGGAGAAGACTCTTGAGAGTCCCTTGAACTGCAAGGAGATCCAACCGGTCAATCCTAAAGGAAATCAACCCTGAATATTCATTGGAAGGACTGATGCTGAGGCTCCAATACTTTGGCCACCTGATGCGAAGAGCTGACTCATTGGAAAAGACCCTGATGCTGGGAGAGATTGAGGGCAAGAGGAGAAGAGGGTGGCAGAGGATGAGATGGCTGGATGGCATCATGGATCCAATGGACATGAGTGTCCATAGACTCCGGGAGATGGCGAAGAACAGGGAACCTGGTGTGCTGCAGTCCATGGGATCGCAAAGAGTCGAACAAGACTTAACAACTGAACAACAAATGGAACTTACCTTCATAAGATTTTCTTTATGTAGTTCTTCTATATTTCTTGTTAGTGTTATTTCTAGATATTTTGTATTTGTTGTTGTGGATGGTACAATTTTTTTCTCATACAGTATTCTGGAATGTTTTGCTGATTTGCTATAGAAGATCTGTTTTCTTCTTTTGGTCATTATATATAACTGGCTTATTGGAATTTTGTTTTAATATTTGATGCTTTAGATTTTCAGACTGTTGTATCTGCAGTCTCCTCTATTTCAGTATTTATGTCTCATTTCTTCTTCTTGTACTTTTTGTTCTAGAAGTTTTCATTGTCAAGTCTTTCTATATAATGTTTGGTAGTGGGCTGATGACAGGCATCTTTATCTTGCCATCTTGTTAGGAGTTTAACGAGTGTTTGTTTAATGTTTTACCAGTGCGTATGGGTGTTTGCTG
Source organism: Capra hircus (assembly GCF_001704415.2). Classification (NCBI taxonomy): domain Eukaryota; kingdom Metazoa; phylum Chordata; class Mammalia; order Artiodactyla; family Bovidae; genus Capra; species Capra hircus. The sequence continues at coordinate 2,524,860 of NC_030811.1, read as the reverse complement.
TAAGTTTCTGACAGTTATTGTTTGTTTAGCTAAAGATGTTTGTATTTTGAACTAGGGTTTTGATTTTATCAAATGCTTTTTCTGCGTCGTGATCATGAGGTCCCTTCTTTTTGTTTTTATTTAGTTCTCTGGCTGTGCCAGGCTTTAGTTGCGGCACATGGGGTTTTTGATATTCCTCATGGCATGTGGAATTTTAGTTGCAGCATGTGGGATCTAGTGTCCCAGGTGGCCAGTGGTAAAGAGTCCATCCGCCTGCCAAGCAGGAGATGCAAGTTCAATCCCTGGCTTGGGAAGATCCCCTGAAGAAGGAAATGGCAGCCCACTCCAGTATTCTTGCCTGGAAAATCCATGGACAGAGGAGCCTGGCAGGCTACAATCTGTGGGATCACAAGAGAAAGAGTCGGAAACGATTCAGCAACCAAGCAATGACGTGTGGGATCTAGTTTCCTGACTGAGGATCTAAACGTGCATTGGGAGCGGGTTGTCTTAGCCACTGGACCACAGGGAAGGCCCGTGAGGCCCCTTCTTTAATACCTTATTGTAATGCATTGATAGATTTCCAGTGCTGAATCAGCCACATGTTCTTGGGTTCCCAGTCTTCTGGTTCTTCAGGTCTTGTTCTTTTTGGTGTTTGGCAGCTTTTCACTTCAGGACTGTCTGATCATAGGAGAGATTGGCTTATACTTTCCCTGTATTTGTGCTCTTCTATGTTTTTGTGAGATTCTAACTACCTAGAATGAGTTGTGAAATTTTCTGGATATTGTAAAAATCTCTTTGCTAAATGTTGAAAGAACTCTTGTCTGCAAAGCCATTTGGGTCTGTTGCCTGCTTAATTTTCGGTTTCTTCTTTTTATTATTGGTCTGTTTAACTTTTTTTAAATCCATGGGTCAATTTTGATAATTTTTTCTGGTAAAATTATTCTTTATGTTTATATTTTCAATATAACAAATTATAGAGTTAAAGGTTTCAGCTTCCTAAGAGTGGGTGTGTTGAAGGTAAATTTTTTGAAAACCCACGCATGTCTGCATGAATTCTTATTTTATTTTCAAACTTGATTGATATGGTCGCGTCTTCAAGTCTAGCTTTGACTTAGATTCCTTTTCAGAGTTTTGGTGGTACTGCTGTGTTGTTTTCCGGCTTCTAGGTCTGCTCTTGAGAAGTCTGAAGACATTGTGATTCTCTATCATTTGTGTGACTTTTTTCCTCCTGGAAGGTTTTAACAGTTCCTCCTCATTGTTACAGGATTCATTAGCGTAGCTCGTCTTATGTTTCTTGTACTGCATTTGGTGGATACTTTGGTCTGGAAATGTGTGTCCTTCGGTTCTGGGAAATTATCTTGTGGTACTGTTTTACTCTCTTTCTCTCTGTTCTCACTTTCTGAAATTCTTATTATTGAATTTTGATGCTTTATTTATATACAAAGCATGAGCATGATGAAGCAGTTCATTGAGAATCTCTTGGAAGGATAGGTAGGTACTTTGGCAGTTCACAGACTCAGAAAGAGATGGGCAGCTCAGGCTGTGGAACATCAGGCGTCAGGGCTGTCTGGGCCCCGGCAGGCTTGTGGCTGCTGGCGGGGCTTCTCCGCAGGCTCTGGCTGCCACTTCCTCCTCAGTCCCTTTTCTTACGGATGCAGGAATGTTGTTCCTATTTGGCCGGGTGCTGAGCATCTTCACTAATTTAGCTGCACCAAAGTGTGGGTCTACTTTCCAGATCTTTTGATAAGATTCTTTTGTTTTTTGAGAGAAGCTGTAACTCTGGTAGTTATATATAGTTACATTTTAAAAATCTTGAGAATCAAGTTGATTAAAAAAAAAGACAACGTAATTCAAAGATAGCATGATCCTTATAGGCCACGGGATTCCAGCCTGTAGGTTAATAGGTAAATAGTTGATTCTGCCTTCATGATTTTGTAGATTCCATGGATTAGTGATCTTTCTACCTAAAGACTGAGGAAGTTATGGCTAGCTACCCTTTAATATTTTTATGTATCAGAGGGTTTGTAACTATGTGAAGTGAAAGTTGCTTAATCGTGTCTGGCTCTTTACAACTCCATGGACTGTAGGACTATACAGTCCATGGAATTCTCCAGGCCAGAATACTGGAGTGGGTAGCCTTTCCCTTCTCCAGGGGATCTTCCCAACCCAGGGATAGAACCCAGGTCTCCCACATTGCAGGTGGATTCTTTACCAGCTGAGCCACAAGGGAAGCCCAAGAATACTGGAGTGGGTAACCTATCCCTTCTCCAGAGAATCTTCCCAACCCAGGAATTGAACTGGTGTCTCCTGCATTACAGACGGATTCTTTACCAACTGAGCTTATTAGGGAAGCCCCATTGTTACTATAGTTGCTTCCTAAATAAACTCAAGAGCATTGTACTTAGTGTTTGGTAGACCTGAGTTTAAATCTGATTTTGCTGTTTCTTAATTTTTGGTTAGTCTTAGTTTTCACATCTGTAAAAGGAGAATGGGGATGGATTAAATGAGAAAATGAATATAGCTAGCTTGTTGAAGTACATTGAAGCTTCTCTTCAGTGCTTCAGGAGTGCTAGACTTATTTGAAGTTTTATTACTAGTCTTCAGTTAGGAAAGAAGCCATGCTTTGCACTCCAAGTATGAAGGGTTTTAATACAAGAGTTAGAGGCTTCTACAGCCCTTGGATAGCATCACCGGCTCAATGGCTGTGAGTTAGAGCACACTCTTGGAGGTGAGGGACAGGGGAGCCTGGGGTGCTCATGGACTCCTGGCAGGGGAGGCCTTGGGGTCGCAGAGTCTGGCGTGAGTGGGCGGCTGAGCAGCAGCATCACTCCTTGGTGGTCAGGAGTGCTTAGTCTGAGGACCAGAGCCTGACGGTTCAGAGTCCGTCTGGCGGCTGCTGGAACTGAAGGCTCCTGTGGGAGTGCCAGTGGCCAGCCTCAGTCTGCAGCACTGGGTGCTGCCTTCTGAAGGTGTTGAGTCTCAAGAGCCCCTCCAGCCCAGAGCCACGCATGGTTTTCAGGAGCCCGTTCTGGCCTCTGTGAACCTCGTATCTGTGAGGGGGTGTGTGTCTGTCTGTCCTGTGCCTGTCTCATGAGAGTAACTGAGATAATTGTGACTCAGACTTCTGTGACTGCCTTGCCTCGCGCTGTCTCACTCAGAAGCGCACAGGGAAGGAGGCTCTGGGAAGTGTGTTTCTTGCATTGCCTGCCCTGTTATGTAGAGGGATGGGGACCACGGTCTCAGCATAGCTGTGGTTCTCTCCGTGGAAGGAAGAGCAGCAGCTGCTGGAAGGACTTTCTCCCTTTCTGTGACATTTCTTTCTTACACTCCACTAAGTTAGCAACTAACCATCAGCATTTTAGAAGGTCTCACTTTTAGAAAGAGGGTCTAGATTTTTGGGAAAAGAAATGGGGCATTGTTTCTTCTAGATTCTAAGTCATGATGGGAACGTTCAGTTGACTGAGCTCAGACCATTTTCCTTTCCCAGGTTCCTCAGGCTAACAGAGGACCTGAGAGTCTAGCTTTTATGGCTTGCATATCAGAAGGCAGCTGTCTTCTTTCAGGACTCACTCTGATTGATTCCCAAACACAGGAAGAGACATTGAGTTGTAAGACAGGCAAACAAATGGTCTGTGTGTACCACACTTCAGAAGCAAAGTACAGAGTTTATTTTAGGGAAACCTGTCCAGGGTCCCATGCAAATAAGAGACTTTTAAAACAAGACTACAAATTATTTTTCAAGCAACATGATGTATGGACTCTTTCTGAAAATTTCCCTGGTGGTTACTCAGAATTTAAGTTATTTTGTAGACAAATACGCTTACTTTGAAAGTTAGTTTGATTCTTTTTTCTCGTTACTATAAAGTTTAAGTAAATACTGTTTAAATAAAGGGTGTGGATTTCCTGACCTATAAAATACGGAATTTTGAGTCAGTGATTCAGAATATGAGGTACATGAGAATGGTGTCGAGGCAAAATAAGGAAGGTTGAGAACCTTTGGACTAGAGCAAAGATAGGAACACTTTGTAAAGGGCCAAATGGTAAATATTTTAGATTTTGCAGGTCATAGGGCTTCTGTTGCAATTCTCTGCTCTGTGCTTGTAGCCTGAGAGCTGTAGACAGTGTGTAATTGAATTAGCATATAGTGTTCCAGTAAAAGCTTATTTACATAAATCGGGCAGTAGCTAAATTTGGACTAAAACAGGTGTCAGAACCTACCTGTCAGGGGGACTGTAGTTTGCTGATTCTTGGATTAGACAGTTGGTAGACCCCTGTTCCAGACTAGTATTGTATAAAGTTTCTAATCTTCAATTCCAGGTTCCTGGAAAAGATTAGGAAGTAATAAGAATGCCAAGTAGAGGACTTGTATTCATCATAGAGACCTAATTGCTGTGTAATTGAAAATTGTAAAAATTCCAATAACTGGTTTTAGTCTTGCTGATAGGGAACACTGATTCCCTTAATAGCATGTATGTCTAGTGCAACGTTTGGCCTTGGGGTTTCTAGATTTCAAGACACGGATCACTCTTGCCCTTGGAATCCAGGGTCGTGCTTTCCTCCTTTAAAGCTTTGGACTAGTGTGGACACATTGTGTTTTCTTGGTTCTACTCAGTATGACAAATAGAAACTTAAAAGGACTTGTTTACATTCTAACTAAGAACCGAAGGAGAATGATGCAGAAAATGTAAGAATAAAAACAGGCGCACAGAGTTCAAGGTCAGTTTGTTTCTTAGGGTTTTGCGTTAGGGTTCTTTTTTATCTGTTTTTGCATTCCATACTCCAAGTGGAAAGAAAGTATGTTTTTGTTTTCTGCTTTATCAGGGGGGTGTGTGTGTGTGTGTGTGTGTGTGTGTGTGTGTGTGTGTGTGTGTGTGTGTGTGTGTGTTTTCCCTTTGCTTATTGTGCTTTTGTCCAAGCACAAGGTTACCCACATTTGCGATCATTCTTGTCTCCTTTGGGGAATTATGGTGATTTTGCACTTTAGGTATTTAGTTTCTCTCAGCAGTGTTTCATAGTCCTTAATTAACAGGTCTTTCTCAATTTTTTATTATGGTTATCCCTAGTATGTATTTCATATTTTTATGTTATTGCAAGGATTTGTTTTCTAATTTCCAATTGCTCATTCCTTGTACGTAAAAGAAAAAATTGTTGACTTTTTAAAACTGATCTCATATTGTGCAACCTAATTCAGTTCACTTACTAGTCTTCGTACTTTTTTTCCATAGATTCCATGTGGTTTTCTACATAGCTGATGATGTTTGCTGTGAAGAAGGTGGTTTTTTTGAGTTCCTTTTGTTTTTCCGTGTCTGGTTGCACTAGGTAGAACTTGGATTACAGTGCTGAACTGCAGTGTCAGGACTCACAGCCCCAGTCTTGTTCCTGATTCTAGAGGAAAGCACTGACTCTTTACTTGCGGTGGTTGCTGTAGTTTTTCCATACGGATGCTCTTTGATCAGGTTGGGCAAAGTCCCTTCTATAGTTAATTTGTTCAGAGTTTTTAGGAATGTGGCTATTCGGTTTTGATTAACTTTTAAATTGAGTTTCCTCCTTATGTTGAGATGATAATGTATTTTTCTACTTTGTAATATGATCTGTTACATTGATTTTTTTAAAGTACTGATTTTTGAATGTTAAATGAACCCTTCATTCCTGGGATAAATCCATGTGGTTGTGATGTAGGGTATCCTTTTAATATATTGCTGGGTTCTATATGCGAATTTTTAAAAAATAATTTTCATATATGTTTTGTTTTTCTAGTCTGGTTCATGTGCCTCTGCTCTAATCTTTATTTTCTTTTGCAGTCTTTTGGTTTGATTTCCTCTTTTTGCCTAGTTCCTCAGGATTTAAAGTAAGACTGTTGATTTGAGTTCTTCTTTGTTTGCGTAGGCAATAAAGTTCCTTCCATATATTGCCTTTGCTGCATCCCGTAAACTCCGTTATGTTGTATTTTTGTGTTCACTTTCCTCAAAGTATATTCTTATTTACCTGGTTCTTATTTCTTCTTTGACTTATTGGTTGGTGAAGTGTGTTGTTTAATTTCCATGTACTTGTGAATTTTCAGTTTTCTTTCTAGGATTGATTTTTAGCTTTATTATTATAGTTGACCCTTGAGCAATGCAGGGGTCAGTTGCACCCCTCTAACTGTTCTATCAGCGAGCTTTCATGCCTAAGAATGTTCAATAAATTAATTTTCTTTAGGTAGGTGTGTAGTTTAAAATATTTTAATTATTAAAAATGGCTAAAGCATTTATGGGCTTCCCTGTTGGTTCAGTGGTAAAGAATCTGCCTGCCAATGCAGGAGATGTGGGTTTGATTTCTGGGTTGGTAAGATCCCCTGGAGAAGGAAATGGCAACTCACTCCATTATTATTGCCGGGAAATCACATGGACAGGGGAGCCTGGTGGGTTATAGTCCATGGACCTGGCTTAGTGACTAAACAACAAACAAACAACATTTGTAATTGTTCTATATATGAAAGTTTAGTAGTTTAAAATATCCTTTTGGGAATCCTTAAAAGAAACAAATTGTTTCAATATTTGAATGTGTCTGTTTAAATTGAGTAAGACTGACTCGTGGCCTCTCTCTCACAGATGATGACTTTGACCAGTTTGATAAGCCGGGTGCGGAGCGGTCCTGGAGGAGGAGAGCTGCGGACGAGGACTGGGACAGGTGCGGCCCCCCGGGCACAGGCAGGGCCCTTGCTGACTCACCTCCTTCTGCCTCTGGGCCAAGCAGGGCTCTTTCCTGAGAACACTGTTAGCTGCCGATGCTCTTTCCTCATTAGGTCTGTCCTGACTGGGCTAAAGAAGGGCAGGGGTGGGCATTTCAGGCAGAAGGCGTTGTGCGGAGCTCCCCCCCGGCTGGCGCTGCCTCCAGCTGCCAGTGGAGCTGTCTGTGTTTATACAGTGATGGTGTTGAGTTGGTGGGCACTTGGAGCTATTTGGAGTAATTCTGTGCCCGCAACAACAGCAGCAGAGCTCCTCCACGTGCTGCGTTGCTGCGAGGACCGCTCTCCAGTTGCCGTGTGTGGTTTCCTGTCGTGGCGGCTTCTGCTGCCGAGCACGGGCTTTCGGTGTGTGGACTTCAGTAACTGTGTCGCCCGGGCTTGTGGTTGCTGCGCCTGGGCCCAGGGCACAGGCTCAGTAGTTGTGGTTGGGCTTGGCCGTTCTGCCGCTTTTGGGATCTTCCTGGACCAGGGATTGAGCCTGTTCCCCTCTGTTAGGTGGGTTCTTTACCACTGAGCCACCAGGGAAGCTGGGCATCTTGTAATTTAGTTTTATATATTTCTGATGACTAGTAAAGATGGAAAAGTGTATTTGGAAATCATTTTCAAACTCACAGGAAGATGTAAAAGTAACACAAATTCTTGCAAGGCCTCCTCGATCAGACTTAGAGTTGCTTTGTGTCACACACACACACTCACCCACCCACACCCCCCCCTCCCCACTTTTTTCTTTTCCTGCACCATTTGACAGGAATTGGCAGGTATCATGCCACTTCTAAATCTGCAGTGGTTACCCAGGTTTTGTCAGTTGTCCAAATAATGTCCCTTTTAGCAAAAATGAGTTTCTTTTTCTTCTCCTTGTTTCTTCATCTGGAAGAATTCTGTCTTTAAAGGCTTCTGTAAAAGCTCTGTAAAGCCTTTGTGTTTAGTGACTTCTGACTTCTTTGAGGAGGGCGCACCATTTCGCTGTGGGCTGGCCCTCAGTGTGGGTTTGCTGGTGTCTCCTCAGGACCAGACTCAGGATGTGCTTTTGGTCAGGAGCACTTTTTGGTGACACTGTGGCCTTCCTGAGGGCACCTCTTCAGGAGGTGCATGAAGTCATCTAGCTGCTCTCTGCCTTACGTCGGTAAGAAATTCTTCCCTACTCTGTATTCTCTATGGTCCCAGGGAAGTTTTGAAGTGTGTGTATGTTTTTAATAGTTCCATATATAATCTACCTGAGATTGACTTTTTTTAAGCTTAGAATTGGAGTGTATATGAAATAGGGCAGTGCAGGGTAGGCAGTGCGCCGCCCTCCCGCTCCAGCGGTGTCAGCATGCAGCGCAGCCCATCGTGGGCCTCTGCAGTCCTTCTCAGACCTCAGGCGTAATTCCACCCGGAAACATGCCAGAGTGTGGCTCTCTGAAAGTAGTCAATTTACAAGTGTAGCCATGACAGGTCATGTCTTCAGTCGCTCAATCTGAGTGTCTTATTAACGTTCACACTTCGCTGTCTGTCTCACGTATATATAGTTTCCTGGTGGCTCAGACAGTAAAGAAACTGCCTGCCATGCAGGAGACCCGGGTTCAGTCTCTGGGTCAGGAAGATCCCCTGGAGGAGGGCATGGCAGCCCACTTCAATATTCTTGCCTGGAGAATCCCATTGACAGAGGAGCCTGGTGGGTTATAGGCCATAAGGTTGAAAAGAGTCAGACACGACTGAGTGACGAACACTTTTACGCTTTCATGTATATTACAAATATATACACATGTGCAGTGTGGATATGGTTCTGTGTTCTCTCTCACGGTTTGGTTTGGAGTGCAAAAGATCCATATCCCGTGAGTGCGGGGCTCTGCAGTGCTGCCGTTGGCCGCTTGTTTCTGCAGCAGGAGCTTCACAGAGTCTTGTTGACTGCTTGTTGCCCTGCTGTCAGCCGTTACGCGGTCCAAGTGATGATGCTCTCGTCCTGTCACTCCTCCTGTTCCTGTTAGTTGTGACAGCTCTAACTATACTTGGTTCTTTTGAGGTATAGAGTAAGTGCTTGATTCTTTGCTTTTATTTACCAGTTTTCAAAATGATGGGTCAGTTCCTGAGCATCTTCCAGAGGTGTTTTGTTTTTGAACCATTTTGAATTCCTAGATCTAAGTACTGCATGTGCGGTTTTATAGCCCATTATGACTGTTATCTTACTAATGCTGGAATTGCCCCGACGTTTGTTCAGTGGGGATTCATTTTGGCTGTCGTGACGTCAGTTGGCTCTCTGCTGCGATGGAACTGGGTTTTGTTTGCAGTGAGACGGGGCTCCCTTGCCCTTCCCAGTGTGGCGAGCTCTTGCTCCAGTGTTGTTGATGAGCAGTCTCCTTTCCTTTACTCGTCTTGAGTGCGTGTTTGCATATGGAGGCTCAGTACCATGTGTATTTCTTTATTTGATTTTGCTAAAGCATAAAATAACCTCTTCCATGTACTGGGTGATAGAGGGTGAATTTTGAAAGTTAGGGAGAAGAAAGAGTCAGGATATATAGCAGGCTGTATATTCACATAGGAAAAGCGTGTTCAAAAGGTTTCCACTGAAGGTCATTTGATGACTGTTTTTTTTAACGGGGTGGTGTTAAATAAGCAGGGAGAGTCGATGAGGTGTCCAGAATATAGCAGCCGGTCTCACCGGGGAGCAGTGGTGTCCCCGGATCCAGCTGGAGCCGCTGGCCAGCGTGGCTGGTGCTGGAGCAGTGCAGGTGGGAGGGAGCGGCCGTCTCCTCCGCCTTGGGACACTCTGTTGGGACCTCCATGGGCCAGGCCTGTCGGAAGAAGGGCCAGAGCTGGGAGCCCCTCCAGGGCTGGGAGCTGGCAGGGAGGGAACAGCTGCGGCGGCCTGGAGTGGGGAGGAGCGTGGAGACTGCTCCAGTGCAGTGTTGTCACTCACATCTCTGATTTTGAAAGGCTGCAGCCAGGTGAAAAAATGTGAAAGTGTTAGTCACTCAGTCATGCCTGGCTCTTTGCCACCCCATGGACTGTAGCCACCAGGCTTCTCTGTGCCTGGGATTCTCCAGGCAAGAGTGCTGACCCAGGGATCAAGCCCTGGTCTCCTGTACTGCAGGCCGATTTTTACCATCTGAGCCACGACTGCCTGCAGAATACCTGTTTCCTGAAAAGTTTCCCGTGTAATTCTGTTGGTTAATAAACATGTACCTGCTCCCAAAGGTCTGATTGTCTTCTTCAACTAGTGGTCGCTGGCAAAGCCTCTCAGGTGCTGTGCAGTGGGACGCAGAAAGCCGCCTCATCCGTTCGGTACTCCTGTCACTTTCTAAGTACCGCTGTTGTCTGTGAGCATTACTGCTCACCCTCTTGGAAAGAGGCGGTTTGGGCCACTCACTCCCATTAACTCGTTGCTTTTGGTGACCCATTGGTGTCATTTTGGTAGTGTTTCATATTTTACAAATTTCTTCCCTTCTGTGCGCCTCTTTATAAGGATCCTGCTTTATGATAACAGTGGAGAAGGACATTTAATTTTTGTGTGGTGTGTGCGTAGTAGGTAGGATTTGGACTCTAGCGCTAGACTGTCTCAACTCATCTTGTTTCTGACTTGGTAGCAGGGTGATCTTGGGCCAGTTATTTAACATCTTGAATCCTTGTTTTCACGTGTAAAAAGTGGAGAATGACGTATCTGCTTGATGGGGTTGTGTTCTGGTTACAGAGATGTATGTGTGGGGGGTCGGGCTGCTCACCACTCAGAAGTCAGTAAACAAGCCAGGCTGGTGGAAAGGCAAGTTTGCTTTACTTCAGGTGCCGGCAGCTGGGGTGGGGAGGGTGGCGGACATCTGTGCAAAGGCCGACTCCTCCCCCCGCCCAAGAAGCAGCGAAGGAAAGCATTTATAGACAGGGTGGTGAGGGGGGTTGCACGCAGAAACAGCACAGTCCTCTCTAACAGTCATCTTCAGCTGGTCATCAGTGGTCTGAGTAGCATCATCTTGGTTTTTTTAGGTACACTTAATTTTCAGTTCTGGGTGTCAGTTCAGTTGCTCAGTTGTGTCCGACTCTTTGCAACACCGTGGACCGCAGCACGCCAGGCCTCCCTGTCCATCACCAACTCCTGGAGTCCACCCAAACCCCATGTCCATTGAGTTGGTGATGCCATCCAGCCATCTTATCCTCTGTCGTCCCCTTCTCCTCCTGCCCTCAATCTTTCGTTCCCATTTCTTTGCAATCAATTCTCAGAATTATGGCAGCTCAAGTCCTGGGTACAGTCTGGTCATTGTGTAGTTAACTTCTCCACCTGGGCTTTTAGTATCTATAAGACAGCTTACAAGATATGGCTCAGAATATTACCTATAACCCTTGAGAAAGATTCCCCGGTGGCTCAGACTGTAAAGAGTCTGCCTGCAATGCAGGAGACCTGGGTTCAATCCCTGGATTGGGAAGATTCCCCTGAAGAAGGAATTGGCAACCCCCTCCAGTATGCTTGCCTGCAAAATCCCGTGGATGGAGGAGCCTGGCAGGCTATAGTCCATGGGGTCACAAAGAGACAGGACTGAGTGATTTCACTTCACGTGAGGAAGAGCTAAAGGTCCCGACTGTGCTTAGTGACTGCATTGTTATCGTTCAGTCTCCTCTGACTGCTTTCCTTTGTTTCAGCATTTCTCACTTCTCTGATTAAACTTACTCTTTGACTAAAGTTTTGCACAGGCAAAAGGCGGGCAGAGGGCATGGTAGGGGACGAGGGCCATGCGGTCCTGCTTGGTTTCAGTGTGTCAGCAAAAGAGCGAGTATGTGTCCAACACCTAGAGTGATTCTTGCCGTGTAGTATATGGAATGGACGTTAGTGACTGCTTGAGCGGCAGTTGATGCGTATTGTTATTTGTGCGGTTAATTTCTCCTCTTGCTTTCTTATTTAACGCTCTTTCTTACTACCTTTGTTAGTCAGGGAAACAGCTCTTCATCTCTGTACACTCTGTTCATTTGTAGCTGATATAATTTTCGTTTATCTTTTAAAAAATGCTCTTGTTTAGGAAAAATAGTCATCAAAGTCACTGATTGCCTATTTCCATATATTTGTCAGCAAAAGACACCAACACTTTCTAGATTTTTGCTTATGTGATTACCAGCACCTGTTCATACTATGGTTTTAAAGAGTTCTTCCCAGTTAGTGTCCCCTGGGCAAATGATATTACCTTCTGTTTTCAGTTATTTGAGTGATGCTCCAGAGGGGTGCTTATCCTCAAAGAGGTGCTTCTATTTTTGGGGTCATCTAGAGTCAAATTCTCAAAAGCAGTTTTTGTAAATATTGTGACTAGCAAGCGTTTATTTCCTCACCATTGGGGAGTGAATGTAACAATGAAGATACAGAAATTGTATCTGAAAGATGATTAGATGGTTTGAGGATTGAAAATGTTGAAAGAAGTCATACATTGTTCTCTGATAACTGTTGTATTTATGCAGGTCCATGAAAGATTTTTTCCATGGGCAAAGTTCTTGTCCCGGATTTGTCTCTGCTGTGTGACCTTGGGCAAATCACTTAATCTGTTGTCCCTATTTTCTTTATTTATAAAATGATGGTATAGGATTTATGTAAGGTAACTTAATAAAAGAGATACTCAGTGCATGAATGAAATAGTTTGTTGTTTCTAGTTCTAAGAGAGAGTATATTGAACTTCTGTTGTAACTTCATATGTGCATTCCAGGATATTCTGCCATTCTGCAGAGGAGCGCACTAGAAGTAAGCATGCGTTTTGGGTAACGTAGTGCTCAAAACCTAGAGAACCTGTAGAAAGTTGTAACCAGAACCCTTAGGAACAAAGTCACAATTGCAATAACATTGGTGCAGTTGAGTCTCCATTGGCATTTGTACCTAGAATCATAGTCTAATTGTGCTTTCTCTTTCTAGATGTTAGTGCTTAGACATTTGCTTTAAAGGGACATAACTTAATAAGAATAAATACAAAAGTAAGAAAAAAAGGACGTAAATTAGTGGTCGCTCTCTTCTGTCAGTTTAAAAATTAAAAAAAAGGAAACAGTGGGAAATGTCTCCAGGTTTCTCATCTGCTAAGGGTTTCTATTTTAATTATGAGAAAACCTGCTTTTGATCACTTCAAAACATGAGCATGCTGACCATAAATTGCAAACAGCTGACGTGACTTCGATGTTATAGAAAAATAATTCCTTTAGTTATTATGATACACTTGAATGTTCTCATAAGCATTGATTTTTCATTTTTAAAGTTTTTGCAGTTGATGAGTGTTAAATGGTCTCCCAGTAGTTTTGGTTTTAATTTTCCTAGTTAATGATACTGGGGCATCTGTCTGTTCCTGTTTCATCATAGGTTTTGAAAGGTAAGAGAAAACATAGATATTATGTATGGTTTCTTATTTTGCTCATTGATGGACAAGTCCAAAGAAATGAAGATCTCGTATTGAGGTGAGAAACTAAGATTAGAAGTCTAGTGAGAGCCACTAGTTACAGCAAAGACTCCCACACTTAAAGGATCAGATGTTCCCTGTGTATTTGAAAATGTGTTTTCATTATTAATAAAGATAAAGGAAAAGATAGCAAACTTAATGTGAAAGTACCCTAACCCTAAAGTCCTGGGTAAATTTCCCCAGTGGTCTGCAAACTTTCCAGTGTTTAGTAGGAATAAAACATTGTCCTGTCTTTTTTTTTCCCCCCACAGTGAACTTGATGATGACTTACTTGGAGAAGATTTGCTGTCTGGCAAAAAGGTAACAATACAGGACTTCTTGAAATTAAGTGTTATTTAATTGCACTTAAAGAATAACCAGTTAGGGTTACTGGAAAGTTGGGTGTAGATTAAAATTTTGTGAATTGATTACTTTTTATATACACAAAGAGTTGACTGTGTATCCGTAAATTCTCTGATAACTTGTAATTCAGGCAGTAAATCCTTTGAAGCAAATGCTTTAGTTTCTGGCATGTCAAGGCGTTTTAGCAGGTATTGAGTGTATGAAAGTTGTGACAGAACTACCACTTGCCTTGAAGGAACTTAACATCTGGTGGTTAATATTTTGAATGTTGAATCTGAAATTTACTTTTTGAGATTCAGAGTAAAGGGTAAAAGTATCCTCAAATACGAACTTCTTTGATCAAGTAAAAACTGGGAAGCTGTCATCTCCAGTGTGTATATTTAGGTATCATGGGTTTATACGTATAACGTATCTCTACCAGTATATTTTGAACATTATGAAACATACATTAAAAATAGAAATAGAGAGCCAAATATTGAAGTGAAATACTAATTTTTTTAATATTAACAATTTAAAGACACTTGTTATTCTCACTAAATATCAAGCTAGCCTTGTATGCTTCAGTTCAGTTCAGTCGCTCAGTCGTGTCCGACTCTCTGCGACCCCATGAATTGCAGCACGCCAGGCCTCCCTGTCCATCAGCAACTCCCGGAGTACACCCAGACTCACATCCATCGAGTCCGTGATGCCATCCAGCCATCTCACCCTCTGTCGTCCCCTTCTCCTGCCCCCAATCCCTCCCAGCATCAGAGTCTTCCCATGAGTCAACTCTTTGCATGATGTGGCCAAAGTACTGGAGTTTCAGCTTTAGCATCATTCCTTCCAAAGAAATCCCAGGGTTGATCTCCTTCAGAATGGACTGGTTGGATCTCCTTGCAGTCCAAGGGACTCTCAAGAGTCTTCTCCAACACCACAGTTCAAAAGCATCAATTCTTCGGCGCTCAGCCTTCTTCACAGTCCAACTCTCACATCCATGCATGACCACAGGAAAAACCATAGCCTTGACTAGACGGACCTTAGTTGGCAAAGTAATGTCTCTGCTTTTGAGTATACTATCTAGGTTGGTCATAGCTTTTCTTCCAAGGAGTAAGCGTCTTTTAATTTCATGGCTGCAGTCACCATTTGCAGTGATTTTGGAGCCCCCCAAAATAAAGTCTGACACTGTTTCTACTGTTTCCCCATCTATTTCCCATGAAGTGGTGGGACCAGATGCCATGATCTTAGTTTTCTGAATGTTGAGCTTTAAGCCAACTTTTTCGCTCTCCTCTTTCACTTTCATCAAGAGGCTTTTTAGCTCCTCTTCACTTTCTGCCAGAAGGGTGGTGTCATCTGCATATCTGAGGTTATTGCTATTTCTCCCGGTAATCTTGATTCCAGCTTGTGTTTCTTCCAGTCCAGCGTTTCTCATGATGTACTCTGCATGTAAGTTAAATAAGCAGGGTGACAATATACAGCCTTGAGGTACTCCTTTTCCTATTTGGAACCAGTCTGTTGTTCCATGTCCAGTTCTAACAGTTGCTTCCTGACCTGCATACAGATTTCTCAAGAGGCAGGTTAGGTGGTCTGGTATTCCCATCCCTTTCAGAATTTTCCACAGTTTATTGTGATCCACACAGTCAAAGGCTTTGGCATAGTCAATAAAGCAGAAATAGATGTTTTTCTGGAACTCTCTTGCTTTTTCCATGATCCAGCAGATGTTGGCAATTTGATCTCTGGTTCCTCTGCCTTTTCTAAAACCAGCTTGAACATCAGGGAGTTCACGGTTCACGTACTGCTGAAGTCTGGCTTGGAGAATTTTGAGCATTACTTTACTAGCATGTGAGATGAGTACAATTGTGTGGTAGTTTGAGCATTCTTTGGTGTTGCCTTTCTTTGGGATTGGAATGAAAACTGACCTTTTCCAGTCCTGTGGCCACTGCTGAGTTTTCCAAACTTGCTGGCATATTGAGTGCAGCACTTTCACAGCATCATCTTTCAGGATTTGAAATAGCTCAACTGGAATTCCATCACCTCCACTAGCTTTGTTCATAGTGATGCTTTCTAAGGCCCACTTGACTTCACATTCCAAGATGTCTGGCTCTAGATTAGTGATCACATCATCATGATTATCTGGGTCGTGAAGATCTTTTTTGTACAGGTCTTCCATGTATTCTTGCCACCTCTTCTTAACATCTTCTGCTTCTGTTAGGTCCATACCATTTCTGTCCTTTATCGAGCCCATCTTTGCATGAAATGTTCCCTTGGTATCTCTAATTTTCTTGAAGAGATCTCTAGTCTTTCCCATTCTGTTGTTGTCCTCTTATTTCTTTGCATTGATCGCTAAAGAAGGCTTTCTTATCTCTTCTTGCTATTCTTTGGAGCTCTGCATTCAGATGCTTATATCTTTCCTTTTCTCCTTTGCTTTTCGCCTCTCTCCTTTTCACAGCTATTTGTAAGGCCTCCCCAGACAGCCATTTTGCTCTTTTGCATTTCTTTTCCATGGGGATGGTCTTGATCCCTGTCTCCTGTACAATGTCACGAACCTCATTCCATAGTTCATCAGGCACTCTATCACACTAGATCTATCAGATCTAGACCCTTAAATCTGTTTCTCACTTCCACTGTATAATCATAAGGGATTTGATTTAGGTCATACCTGAATGGTGTAGCGGTTTTCCCTACTTTCTTCAATTTAAGTCTAGATTTGGCAATAAGGAGTTCATGATCTGAGCCACAGTCAGCTCCCGGTCCTGTTTTTGTTGACTGTATAGAGCTTCTCCATCTTTGGCTGCAAAGAATATAATCAGTCTGATTTTGGTGTTGACCGTCTGGTGATGTCCATGTGTAGCATCTTCTCTTGTGTTGTTGGAAGAGGGTGTTTGTATGCTTAGTTTTTTTAAAGTCTTCAGACTGTGATGGCTCCTTACCGTCAGCGGTTACACTCAAGCTCATTGTTCTCTTAGGCGACTGGGTCAGATCAGTTGTCTGATTGTCAGATCTGATGAGATTTTCCTTTTTGTCTCATTCATAATTCGGTTGATGAAGGTCCAGTCCTGGCAGGAGTGCCAGCCCCGCCCCTTTCCTGTCTCTCACTCCACTGCGCCTGCATCTTCTCTGACACACGAGCTGCTGTAGCTGCTCTCCTTTCCTGGCCTGCCCCCAAGGCCTGCATGCGTCCTGGCTTTGGCTTCCCCCAGCCTTTCCTTTGTCATCCCCTGTAACTCTGAAGAAGAATTCCTTCTGTTACCTGTAAACCTGCATGGTCAGAATGACTGCAAGGGAAGAACCTGTGAGCATGCCCCTCAGCCTGCCCGTTTGTGAGCTCGGGCTGGCCTCGGATGCCCGTGCGTGGTGTGATTGGGCGGGGGCAGACCCGGGGCCAGTCCTCCCATGGGGTGGTCACAGAGGGAGAGGGGACTGTTGTCTGCCTCTGGCTTAGTTTGCACTGCCTTAACGTGTACTCCCTGTATTTGGGAGTTCACATCCCTTAAGGTAAACACATGTTTTCCTTTGTAAGTATTTAAAATGCGTTTGTGAGGGATACCAGTTAGATGCGAAAATGTCTAAATATAGTAAAATAATTTTACATGTGGTTGGAGTGCTACTCTTGGGCAAGCCTGATGTAGTTTGCCCTGTGTTTCTGTCAGGGAGCCCACCTGGCCCTAATGATTTCGCAAGTGTTCACGGCCAGTTTCTCACTCTTCTTGCCCCACTTTCCTGCCGGCCACCCTGAGCAGAATCCTCCCTAGCTGTTCCCCTCCTGCCTGAGGAGACGCCACTCCAGGTCATCGGGACAGAGTAGTTAGGAACCAGTTGTGGCCTCAGGGCTTAGTGTGGCCCTCCATTCCAGCTTTTCAAGTAATGTCAGTGTTTCGGTCATTTTGATCATTATTTTGTGCCTCCTGTGTCTATTACTCATTAAGTTCAGAACCAACATAGAAAGTTGAATCCTCAGAACTCAAAAAAGTGAGATTTGATCACCATCAGAGCCTACTGCAACATACACTCCTCTTTGTTTGGTGTGTGAGTTAATTGATTTCGACCAATATTTAGAAGTTTTACTAAAAACCTGAAGGGAACAGCCTGTTATTGAATGAAATTTTGCTTTATTGAATTGTTATTTTTTAAAGATTTCTTGTGCTTTTATTTAGTGGTCCTGGGCAGCTAAATTTGAGTTCTCCCATAGCAGGCCCGGGCTTCCCAGGTGGCGCTAGTGGCAAAGAACCCACCTGCCAGTGTAGGAGACGTAAGAGACTGGAGTTCGGTTCTTGGGTTGGGAAGACCACTGGAGGAGGACGTGGCGACCCACTCCCGTATTCTTACCTGGAGAGTCCCATGGACAGAGGAGCCTGACAGGCTACAGTCTGGGGGGTTGCAAAGAGTCAGACATGACTGAAGTGACTCGGCATGCACACGTGCAGAGCAGGCCGGGCTCATCCCGTTAATGGATGACAGGTTCTGTGGGAGACTAATAAAAACTACAAATAAGATGGATATTTTTTGGCTTATATCAAAATTACCTTAAGGAAGAGTAAATAGAGGTATGGTTGAGAAGCCTAAGTTTATAATCTATAAAATGGCAGGAAAAGATTGCTGGTTTATTTCTTTCATCCTTAGGTAGAAAATCAAGTCTTTTTTTCCCCCCTTGCGTGCATGTTGTGGAGGAGTAGTAATTTATATATACCACAGAAATAATTTTAATAAGGTAGGAAAGTGTGAAGTTCCCCATCTTAAATCTAAGATACTGGTATGTATTTAGCTTAACAAAATGTGTAACTTTAGAAATTTTACCAGTTGGCACACTCAGTCGACTGCCTCTGCTTACTCATAATATGAGTAGACAAACCTGTCAGGAACAGGAGAGAGAATCCAAGTTGTACTTATTTTCATGTATCCGTCTACAGGACTAACCAGAGTTTTATTTTAGTCTCTTATCATTTCAGTTGGGCAATCTAGTTATTTAAAATCTGCTTTTTTCTAAAATTCCACTATTTTTTTCTTTTGTTTACATTAAATTTAATCAAGTCTTAAGGATACCATTTTTTTGGTATAAGAAAAAATTGTTTATATCATACTACCAAAGGACTTGTCCTTTTTTTCTCCTTTGTTAGAGTTATAATACGATCCTTATGCCTGTTCCTTCCATATTTACGTGACTGAGCATCTAAAAATTAGTCTGGGTAGTTAGCTAGTATGCCATATGTAGAACCTTGACTGTCACTGGTTATGTCAAACTGAGAAAACTTTGTGAATGGTAAATGTTTTAATAACAAGGTCAGAAATAATCCAGTCAACGTAATTTTGCACTTTTATAACAAGTTTTCTTATGGAAGTGACATGCATTAATTAGATTTCTTGCTTTAATCAGAATCAATCGGATTTGTCAGATGAAGAGCTAAATGATGATCTCCTACAGAGTGATAATGAAGACGAAGAAAATTTCTGGTACTGAATATTATCTCATTAAAAATGTTCTTTGTTTAAATTTCTAGTAACTGCTTTATAATTATAGTGGGATATAAATGATAATGTACTGTATCTTTACCATATGATTATATTCTAATATACCTATATTAATAAACTATATCACTGTATTAATATAAGTGATGTGGAAGCCGTATGTCTTTTACTACAAATAGATCAACTGTTTAACATCATGGCTGGTCCTACATTTAATAACCTGTTAACTGTGTTGAGTGCAGGCTACAGAAGTTCCAGATAGATTTGTACTGCTCTCTTAGAGAATTCCTGTATTTGGATGGGGCAGTGGCCTCTGACTCAGTAATGTTGGTTGCAGTTTGATGTTGCTGCTTTTGTTTTCATTGTAGACATTTTTTAATTATGCATATCAATTGGCTAAATTGTCATTTTGGAAATTCCTTTGGACTGTGCTTTTTCATGGCTGACTATCTGGATATAACTGATGTAGTCAGTTTGGGCTGCCATAACACGATATCATAAACCGGTGGCTTGTGAGCAGCAGACACTTCCTTCTCACAGTTCCAGGGTCAAGGTGCCAGCCTAGTTGGGTGTCAGTGAGGCCCCCGGCCCTCTCACTGTGTTCTCACGTGGCTGGTGGGTGTGCGGGAGCCCTCTGGGGTCCCTTTTATAGGGCACTGATCCCATTCATGAGCTTCCACCCTTGTGGACTCGGCATCTTCCAAAGGCCGCACCTCCAGACACCATCACACTGGGTGTTAGAACTCAACACGTGAATTTTGTGGGGGATACAAATATTCAGTGCATGGCAGTAGAGAATATCTTTCACTTGACTAAGAGCTTATAGTAGTAAGCTCTGTTATAAAAAGAGGAAGAGGTATTTACTATACTCTTGTTAAGTGAAGTAATTTTTTAAAATTTTATGAAGAAACATTTTTTGTGAAAATAAAGACTTCTTGTGTATAAACGTAATTAACAAATCCATGCTCTTTATTATTGCGCTGTAGACGTGTAATGGATGGTTTTTAACATAAAGTAGTTTTTGTGGGTGACAGTAAGTTTTAAATTATTTATTCTACCAGTTATTTGTTTCCCAATTTTATTCTCTGGTATCATTATTAGATTTTGATCTTTTGAATTACGTTGCCCTTGAAGTTTACTTTTTAGGAGTTTTTAGCCATGTAGTATCTTTATGTGTATGTGGAATGTTGAGTTTTTTTGTTAGGATTGTATACTTAATGGGTCCAAACTTAGATTTAGTCCTAAAACCTTGCCCTTTAAATGTTGTTATTATGGATCTTAATTGTTTGACATTTGGCTGTTGTGATTTAACAGGTGGAATATGATTTTTTTTTTCAGTTTTAAAATTGCCTTTGTTTATTTCACTCAGAAATTAGCCAGTTTTTAAAAAATTTGAGGCTAGTATAAACTTGATTTAGTTAAACATTGAAATGTATTTACATGCTGACTTTTAATGTTTTGAATTTTTAAAATACGAGTTTATAGTGTGCATCATAGATTTAGAAAAGCTTTTAAAATTCCATCGGTGTGGGGAGGATATATGTAGACTTCGGGCTGATTCATGCTGTATGGCAGAAACCAACACAACATTGTAAAGCAGTTATCCTCCCAATTAAAAAAAGTTCAATATATGAATTTCTATTTATAGAGTAGTACTCCTAGTTTTGGAGAAGGAAATGGCAGCCCACTCCAGTATCCTTGCCTGGACAATCCCATGGACAGAGAAGCCTGGTAGGCTACAGTCCATGGGGTCGCAAAGAGTCGGACACGACTGAGCGACTTCACTTTGCTTCACTCCTGGTTTTACTTGGATGTCTTAGAAGATGGATACCACCCTCATTCTGAAAGATAGAATGAAAAGTGGTCTATTTTCAGTCCTGGACTTTGCCAGGTAGACCTGTTTCTCACAGTTGGTCTGATGGTCCTGCTGGGCCCCTGGAGTGATGACAGAGCGGGCGCTCAGTGCGGCAGGAGTCTGGTCCTGGCTGAGTGTGTAGCACATGCGTTTCACTTGTAGTCACTCTTGTAGTCAGTGTGCATTGATCAGTCACTGGATTAGCGTTTCACTGGTCTCTGATAGTAGTTAACTTACGTGATGATTGAGTTTTGAGCTCCACTCCAGTTGCCTGCCTTTCTGTGTGTTTTTGTCCTTTGTAGTACTCAGGATGTCACGATCAGTCTGACTGCCACATCAGACATGGTCACATCATTTGAGATGTCTGACACTAACGACCAGTCTGCAGAACAGGAATCCGAGTATGAGCAAGGAGAGGACGAACTCGTTTATCACAAATCGGATGGGTCTGAACTGTATGCTCATGAGTACCCAGAAGAAGGGCAGTATGAAGGCCACGACGCTGAGCTCCCAGAAGACCACATTGAGTACGTGGAGGAGCCCGAGGAGGAGCAGCTGTACAATGACGAGGTCCTAGACATCGAGATCAATGAGCCTTTAGATGAATTCACAGTGAGTCTTTCTCCTTTGTATGGCTGAAGATAACATGGCTGCCTGGGCATAGGTTTCTAGACTGATTTGAAATCTATTTCCCTCCCCTGGGAGGGAGGGAAATTAGACCTTATTATCACTGTCTGCCAGTTTCTTTATCTGAGCTATGACAAAGTTTGTGTTGACAGCTTGTTTGGCCGGAGCTAATGCTCCTTTGTCATTCTGGAAGGCTGCACAGAATTGTGACCTTGAGATTGCACCCTAAGGAAGAAAACAGCTTTGTGTGGTGGAGATACACTGTCAATTGTTGGAAGTACTTAATGCAGAGCTTTTATCCAGGCTTTAGACAAGATCTGATAAAGTCCTTCTAAGGTGAAAAGATTATTGACCTGCTAAAGACATCTTTAAGGTGCTAATATTCCCGAGTGATTGATGTCCTGCTCATTCATCCTTTTTTCTAACTGAGAACTGTCTAAACATGAATAAAGAGATTGGAGGTTAGTTTAGGAAATGTCACACACAATTTGTTATCTGTAATCAGGAAGCAGAGATGGTGCTGATTTTTATTTCAGAAAGGTGGTTTTAGTAGGTAGGTTTTTTTTTTAAGGTTGAACAGTCAAAAAGGTATTAGTGAAAGATCATCTGTCTTAATGATTCATTATCGGGAGAGATTTGTTTATGAAATAAGCACTTAGTGAAATTTCTGTTGGAAGGGCGAGATCTCCATAGATGATGCAGTGGAATCTTAAGGTTTTCAGCATATTGGGCTCCTGTGGTGCCATGTTGGGGGGTGCTGGGATGGGGTGGAGGTCAACAGATTTAGGGCAAGAATTCTGCCTTTATGTTTTCATTCAGAGTAAATGATTTTTCATTTGAGAAGAAAATTTGTGTGTGTGTGTAGTTTTGAAAGAGATTGTTTATATGGAGCCTTAGAATATTTAGTTCCAGACACAGTTGTGTTTCGTATCTCAATAGTTATTTTTAAGGTTTGATTCTTTTTGAATGGTTTCTGTTTAGTAGACATAAGCACGAAAAGATGTGTGTAGTTTTGGTAAACAGAATCGTATAAAAGGCATTGTGAGTCTTTGTTCTTTGGATAACTCTGTAATGGTTTGTTTTGGTAATGTGGACTGGTGATCTCTGGTTTACAGTGTGTTCGTATACCGTGTTAAAGTGAGACACTGTAGTTTAAAATGCTCCTTAAAAATTAGGCCAAAATCTTTTAAAATTGTGCCCAAGTATCTGCGGGTTAGTATTGTGTTATTTCTACTACTCATCCCTAAGATGAGGTGGTTAGTCAGTCATATCCCTTGTAAGTTCAGCATTTCAACAGATCTTTATCAGTGTGGAAGCAGTGGGGCCATGAGAATTGTTGAAACATGAAGCATGGCCCATGCCTTCTTAGAGCTTAGAATTTTGCGAAACAGTCACCCTCTGGGAAGTGCTTGGTAGTACCTACACATGGTCATGGAAGAGGCCCCCCTCTCTGGTTTTCTCGCAGAGTTTGTTGTAAAGAGGATTTCTAGCAAGTGAGGAATTTCTCTCGTTTTCCAAACTTGAGGTTACATTTAGGCTCCTTATTGTATAAAATCCAACTTAAACCATCTGACATCTTGTGCCTAAGATTCAGGTATTGGGAAAAAAATGTGCAAATTCAATACAGTCACAGTATTTTTCTACATTAAAATTAATTTTTTCAGAATTAAAAATATCTTGAAGTTTACTTAAGAATTCTGAAAGTATCAATATTTTTATAGAGAGTTATTAAGTTTAAAGGTGAGGTGAAGGTCAGTATCTTTCTGGAGCAGTGTCAGCCACCCTCAGGATATCCAGGTTTATCATCATGCTCTTTCTTCCCTGTTTAAGATTACCGGTTTCTTCTTTATAGTTATCATAGTAGTAGACATGGGCACTGCCACTTCTTTGCATGGGGAGAGAAAAACGCACTTAAGCTGTGAAATACTTCTCCAGCTCTGCAGTGAGGGCCTCTTCCTGTTTTCTTAGGCTGTCACTGGTGCACAGATTAATTAATTATTCATTATTAGGCTAACGGACATATGAGTCGATTGTGTCCCTGTATGTCCCAGAGGTATTTTAGTTTATTAAATGGTTTATTTAACTGTGATTCGTGTCCTGGTTAGGCCGTGTTGACTCATACACTGGAGCTGGAATTGAGCTCTCTACTGATCCTGAGTATGTTCTGTTTGAGTTCACGCAGGCCAGACGGAGGATTCTGTAACTGGGAGTAGAATTATAATATTGCAGAATGTTACAGCCAGCAGGGACGCTTACCTAAAAAGTTGATAGTAAACTGTAGTGTTCTTTCCTGTTGTACTCAAAAGCAGTTTTTTGACTTTTGCTGTCCTAATCTTGAGAGTGAATTGAGATTTGATGTAAACTTGTATTCTTATGTTAGGGAGGGATGTAAATTCTTTATTGTTCAGCAGGGTGCTTGAACATTGTTGGGTGATTTGTACTTCTGAGCATAACTGGGTTTACTTAGTGCCTTTAAAGTTAACGTAGATTGAGCTTTTGTAAAGCAGTGTTCTGTAAAAACGGCTTTAGATTGGTAACTTGTGTAACAGCGGATTTTCGTTTCCTGGTGAGAGCCCCGTGGTGTGGACTGTTCTCCCTGTGTGTTTGCTGAAAATGCTGCCCGCCTCTTGCGGCTCTCTCTGAACTCTGACAGCTCTGCTCTCAGTGAGTCTTGGGCAGCGATGGCTGCTCCTTTGGGTGGGATGCCCGCAGTTTCCTTGGGGAAGCAGCTGCGGTATGCAGGGGCCGTCTTGAGAGACGGTTGAGGGGCCTCAGGCAGTCCACGCGTGTGTGCTGCTGCTGTGCTTTGCGGCGAGACTGCTGGGCCCTGAGCGGTGAGCTGCGCAGGCCCCGCAGCTTGCCTGCTCTCCCCCTGCCTTGCAGCTGCTGCTGATGGCTCACTTCAGCTGATGGCCAGGGACGCTGGGAAGTCCAGCTCCCCTGGAGGGGAGCGGTTGCACGTAGTAATGCCTGCAGTTGCTGTTTCTAGCCAGTTTGCCTGTTTCCTTCCCTGTGCTTTTAAGAGCTGCCTGCCTGCTGCCATGCTCCTTATATTCCATGTGAAGCTGAGACCGTCCTTCTAATTGAAAGGAACGGCTGATGGAGAAACCAGCCCTAACATGCAGTTTTCACACAGCTCCTTGTTGAGCTGAATTGGCCCTACTTTTGTTGTCTTCTGCTGCTATGAAAATAGTTCCGGTTGGGCATGATTCCAGCCCCAGTACTGCTGCTGAGCTGCTCTGTGGAAGCACATGCACGCTTTCTTTTTTAAGATTACATCTCCTTGTTGTTGATTTTGAGAAGAGCTGTGTGTCGGGGTCCTTGGAGGTGAAGGCGGAGTCCGTGTCATTGCCCGTATCGACCAGGTTGGCATACTGCACTTTGCTGTCATTAACACTCAGGGGAGGTCCCATTCTAGTTTTGTGCTTCGTGCTTTTCTGCTCAGTCTGGTAATTGTCATAGAAAAGTGTGCTAACATAGCTAAGCATGAGTCATGAAGGTGAAAAGTGCTTAAAAGCCCCAAAGCAATAAGAGAAAAACTTATTTTCTGTTTAATGGCTGTTAGGATGAAGAATACTTGCAGGCTTGTGGGCAACAAGGGATGAAAGAGCAGGAAGACTGTGTTGCTGAAGAGGAATTAGATGAGATTACTGATTCCCAGGTTGATCCTGAAACCGAAGAGGTATTTGTTCATCTTTTTAAAAAGAGTCCAAAAGTTTCCCGGTTTTTTTTTTCTCTTCCATATTTAAAATGAGCATCTTTTTAATGTTGGTGAAAAGTGAATACATCTCCTCTTTGAAGTATGAGTGTAGTTAAGAAAGCAGAAACCAAAATCCCTGAGCTTGCAAGAATCTTTGGACAGTGACTTCTGGTGGTCTCCAGATAGATGTCTGCCTTTTGGGTGTTAGAATGTCTTCGCTGTTTTATGGGGTGTAGGTAGGAATCTTTTGAAATGCGTACTATATGTTAGTGCTTTGAAAGAAGTACTGGGATTATCTGAAGTTAATTAGCATCAGTTAAATTTGACCGTCATTCAGAAAATACCGCAGACTCCCCTGGATTTAGGCGCAGTGTTAGGTGTTGGAGAAGCGGACGATTGAGAAGCTTGGTTCTGGTGCTCACGGAACTTGCAGGCTAAAATAGGGGAGAGAAGACGAGCGCCCATTCCAGTGAGGGAAAGGCAGAAGACCTGCCGGAGGGAGGCTCCGGGGCCTGCGCTGGGGCCTCCCTGGTTGGGCGTGTGTCTTGAGGGTGGGTTGGGGTGTTGAGGCTTTATGGAAGAGGTGACCTGTGAAGCACGTCCGGAGGACTCTGTGCTTTCGGGACAGATTGGGGTGTGCTGTGAGGTGGAGGCCAGTGAGTTCTGTTTCCAACCTTAGAACTTGTCTCATGGGCCAAGTGTGTAAGCCATAGAGCCATTCTGTAGTCTTAGAATTTGTTGGTTTAAGATTTTTTTTTCTTCTTAATGTTTTTTCTCAGTTATTTTTCTTAATACTTCCCCTCTCTTCTCCCTAAGAGATCATGAAAAGTGGTATTTCACTGGCTTAGGTCATTTACATTAGGTCTTACAGCAGTGCTTTATGAACTCAGTATACAAAGCATTACCCTTTGTTTTCCCTAATACAGTGGGGCGACAGTGTGTGGACATGTACAGACACTTTCTGGGACACATCCTTGCTCTTCGCCAGTAGGCTAGATTTGATTTTTGTGCTCTCTCTCATCTGCTCTTTGAAACATCAGGAACGTAGAGGAGAGGCAGCAGAGCAGCAGAAGGGCCGCTTTGCCCAGATTCTTCAGTTTCAGATGCGTTCAGCCAAAGGGACCGAGGCAAAGCTAAAGGAAATGGGAAGAAGTGGCGCTCCTACTGACAGCTGCTCTGTTCTGAGACCTGAGCCCCTGCCGAGAGGTCCAGGGAGACTGGTTTACGCGGGCCACGCTTAGCACCGTATCCTACGTGCTCTTTGCCCAGTGCAAGGCCAGTATGAGCCTCGATTAGGTCAGGCTTGTGAAAGGGTGGTTTTGGCAAAAGATGTCTGAGAGAGAGCGAGCTAAAAAGTCGTTAAAGGGTGGTGTGTGGGTTGGGGGCTGACGGAGGTGGCTGTTGGGGTCATTCGGGGTGAGTAGTTGAGAGGGAAGCTGAGGAGTCTAGTGCCCGTTAGTCAGTTCATGTCCTCTTCATTAATTTGTAATACTTTGTAGTTGGAAAATTAATTCCATTGATTTTTTTTTTCCTGTAACTTACTCTTTTAGTATTCTAGGTAGTACTTCTCCTTACTGTGATAGCATATTGTCTTTGTAGTCAATTTTAGAGTGAGAAAAGGTTTTGTAGGTTTTAATCTTTAGATGATCTCTGGAAATATAAACTATTTTATTGTAAAGCAGTTAAATAATAAGAATTCTAATCGGCGTTACACTTTAGCTTGAATGCATTCTGGAACTGATAGAGGGTATGACTTGTAGATTTAGATATTTCAAACTTTCGTTCCTGAGCTGTATTCATTAAAACATTGAAGCAAAAGTGGGTTATTATTTAAAAATGGTAATCGCTCCTTCCATTTTCAGTGTCTTCTGAACAGAGAGATTGAGGGAGAGAGAGAGGTGTCTTTGGAGGAACATTAATGATCAGTCCCAGCCCTTAAAGTAAATGAACTCATGACATGTATGAATTAATATGATAATATCTCAGATATATTAATACTTAGGAACGCTTAATAACTGGGACAGAAGTTAGACCCCTTACTTGAGCCTTATGCCAGTATTGATCTGAGATTAATTAATGCTAGATTTTATATGTATTCAAATAAAATGTTTTAATAATAGTGTGCTAGCTTTAGGCTGACCTATGAGACAAAAAGCTCACCAAATAGTACAAGTTTATTTCTCACTAATGTAAAAAAATTCCCCAAAGTGTTTCAGATCTGGTGTGGCCTCACTAGGCAGCCAGGTGCCCAGGCTTCTTCCAGACTTCCATGCAGTCCCAGGGCTCTGTGCTTGCCATGGTCCACATCCAGGCAGTGGATTGCAGCGAGGCTGAACAGGCCCGTGCCCACCGTTGGAGGGACATCCCAGAGTTCTCGAACAGCACTACAGAAACGTCTCATTAATTATGCATTAGTCACATGGCTGTACCTCACAGCAGAGGAGGCTGGCGAGTATAGTGTTTTAGTAGGTGACAGCATGTTCAGCTAAAGTTGGGAGTTTCATGGGTAAGGACGTCCTAGGGAACGGGGGACGATGATGATGCTGTGAAGGTGCTGCACTCAATATGCCAGCAAGTTTGGAAAACTCAGCAGTGGCCACAGGACTGGAAAAGGTCAGTTTTCATTCCAATCCCAAAGAAAGGCAACGCCAAAGAATGCTCAAACTACCGCACAATTGCACTCATCTCACATGCTAGTAAAGTAATGCTCAAAATTCCCCAAGCCAGACTTCAGCAGTATGTGAACCGTGAACTCCCTGATGTTCAAGCTGGTTTTAGAAAAGGCAGAGGAACCAGAGATCAAATTGCCAACATCTGCTGGATCATGGAAAAAGCAAGAGAGTTCCAGAAAAACATCTGTTTCTGCTTTATTGACTGTGCCAAAGCCTTAGACTGTGTGGATCACAATAAACTGTGGAAAATTCTGAAAGGGATGGGAATACCAGACCACCTGACCTGCCTCTTGAGAAATCTGTATGCAGGTCAGGAAGCAACTGTTAGAACTGGACATGGAACAACAGACTGGTTCCAAATAGGAAAAGGAGTACCTCAAGACTGTATATTGTCACCCTGCTTATTTAACTTACATGCAGAGTCCATCATGAGAAACGCTGGACTGGAAGAAACACAAGCTGGAATCAAGATTGCCGGGAGAAATAGCAATAACCTCAGATATGCAGATGACACCACCCTTCTGGCAGAAAGTGAAGAGGAGCTAAAAAGCCTCTTGATGAAAGTGAAAGAGGAGAGCGAAAAAGTTGGCTTAAAGCTCAACATTCAGAAAACAAAGATCATGGCATCCGGTCCCATTACTTCATGGGAAATAGACGGGGAAACAGTGGAAACAGTGTCAGACTTTATTTTGGGGGGCTCCAAAATCACTGCAAATGGTGACTGCAGCCATGAAATTAAAAGACGCTTACTCCTTGGAAGAAAAGCTATGACCAATCTAGATAGTATATTGAAAAGCAGAGACATTACTTTGCCGACTAAGGTCCGTCTAGTCAAGGCTCTGGTTTTTCCTGTGGTCATGTTTGGATGTGAGAGTTGGACTGTGAAGAAGGCTGAGCGCCGAAGAATTGATGCTTTTGAACTGTGGTGTTGGAGAAGACTCTTGAGAGTCCCTTGGACTTCAAGGAGATCCAACCAGTCCATTCTGAAGGAGATCAACCCTGGGATTTCTTTGGAAGGAATGATGCTAAAGCTGAAACTCCAGTACTTTGGCCACCTCATGCGAAGAGTTGACTCATTGGAAAAGACTCTGATGCTGGGAGGGATTGGGGGCAGGAGGAGAAGGGGACGACAGAGGATGGGATGGCTGGATGGCATCACGGACTCGATGGACGTGAGTCTGAGTGAACTCCGGGAGTTGGTGATGGACAGGGAGGCCTGGCATCCTGGGATTCATGGGGTCGCAGAGAGTCGGACACGACTGAGCGACTGAACTGAACTGAGGGAATGGGGAACAGATGCCCGCCAAGTTGTTTTGGTTTTACTCTCCTGTTCTTGGTATTACGCCTTGTTAAGCCATAAAGGAAAAGAATGATTTGATCATACACAAATACCCCGAAACAGTACAAACAAGTTTGGAGAAATGGCAGTATGGGGAAAGAATATACATATAAGACTAAGAATTAATGTATTTAGTAAAGTTAACATATTCAGTGTGTTCTGTATATACAGACTAACACTCTTGTAAAAAGAAGGGCAAAAAATGTAAGAAGGTAATACAAAAATAAGACAGATGATTGCTAAGTGTATAAAATATATTTAATAAAATTAAGCGAGTTGTGAATTCTAACCTATCTTAATATTGGCAGAAATAAAAATACTGGTCAGGTGTGGTTTATTCACAGCCTACGTGAAACAGTGGCAGGCTTACCTTATTAGCCTGCAAGAAGGGTAAAATTGCAGACCCTTCACTGTGACAGTATCAAAAGCCTGAAAGTGCTTTGGCTCAGTAATTCCAGGTTAATGAAGTTATCCAGGAGCTAGCCTAAGATGTGCTCAAGGACACGTGCACCAGCTGTGTGTCTGCAGCCTTGAAAGCAAGTGGGCCCACTTGTTTCCTGCAGGGTTAGATGAATGTTGGCCCGGGGGCTACACGCTCCTAAAGGATGCCCTTGCCCTCTTGGACATGGAAAGAGACGTGTGATGTGTGACACGAAAAGAGCAAGCTAGTGGGGTTCCTCCCCTAGGTCCTCCATAGCTGTGCATGTATAAACGTGTGTGTGTGTGTCTCTCTCTCAACACGTGTCTGGGAGGATCAGGACAAATGGTGAGAGTGGTCACCTCTGGATGGTGGGATTATCATATATTTTGTACATCAAATACTGTAAAATATTTTGCTGTGAATAAGATAACTTTTGTTAACAGGGAAATACAGAGCGGTTAAAATTTGACCCTTGGTAATTTGGAAGGCAAAGAACTGGGGTGCATTTGTTTAATTCCTCCTGTGATTTCTAGTTGATATTAATGCTAACTTGAAACATCTTAGTGGTGGTTTTCTGTATGTACATTTTTATAGAGAAGAGAGTAAACTCTCAGCCAGATTACATAGTTTATCTTTTTTATACTGTCTCTTAAGAGGTATATTGTTTGCTTTTTCTTCTAAGATGTATGTCCCATAGTTTTAAACAAAATATTTCAAAGTATTTTTAAAAAGTCACGCATTTCGCTTATGCTCTGTCCTTGATTGCTGGTGTGTTTACCTGGTATGTGTTGCTTGGTTTTGTGCTGATGGAAGCTTCTTTGTCTTGCCCTTTGCTCTCAGGTCTTAATCGTCCTTCTTGGAGGCAGGTAATATGCTGGACTTTGTCCTGGCAACAGACATCTTGGTGGTGTTTTCTTCCTCATACTGGTATCACTGAACGTCCCTCAGATAGATCATTGTTGAGAACTTGTATGCGTGGTATTTTTGTAGGTGATGGGAGTGAGTGTTACATATTATTTCGGGACCTTTTGGTAGGCTTCACTTTTGGAGGGCTGTCCTCCCACCTTTTTCAGTCATATAAATAAATTACATAGTCCTTGTGGGAGAGCAGCAGTTTTATTTTGCCATGTATACCTGTGTTCTGGTGT
Source organism: Capra hircus (assembly GCF_001704415.2). Lineage (NCBI taxonomy): Eukaryota > Metazoa > Chordata > Mammalia > Artiodactyla > Bovidae > Capra > Capra hircus. The sequence goes on along the minus strand of NC_030811.1, from coordinate 2,494,225 downwards.
CTTTCTAGTCTTCTGACTCATGTTCTTGGGATAAACTGTAGGGTGCTGAGGAACCAAACCTTTGCACTCCACCCTGTGTTGTAGTGTGCATGCTCTGGTTGCTTTAAATGGAGTGGAAAGCGTATTGCAATTTTTCAGATAACTTCTTTCTCACAGTTATGTATAAGTACACATTAGAATCTGAATTGTGGAACTAAAAAGAAATTTCTGTTGAAAAGTCTATTTTCGATGACTCCTTTTATTTAACTAATGTTCCTTCTTGGTTAATACAAAAAGAATCACTCTATTTGGAACAAGTTAGAAAGATCGAATCATGAAACTGACTCTTGAGCCTTTCTAATTGTGCAGTCTTGTCAGTGCCAGTGATGCTTCTGTCCTCAAGTGTGGGGACAAAGGTTTGCTGTTTGATAGTTTGGGCTTGTATAGAGGAACAGGTGAGAAGTGTGAATAACATCGTTGTACCACTTAAATTTGAAATACTTTAAAAATTGTGGTAACATTTACATTCAGTGGTATTTACATCTGAGGTATACAGTTCAGTGTATACTTGAAGATCAAAAAAGATCTTCATGACCCAGATAATCACGATGGTGTGATCACCAACCTTGAGCCAGACATCCTGGAATGTGAAGTCAAGTGGGCCTTAGGAAGCATCACTACAAACAAAGCTAGTGGAGGTGATGGAATTCCAGTTGAGCTGTTTCAAATCCTAAAAGATGATGCTGTGAAAGTGCTGCACTCAGAAGCCAACAAATTTGGAAAACTCAGCAGTGGCCACAGGACTGGAAAAGGTCAGTTTTCATTCCAATCCCAAAGAAAGGCAATGCCAAAGAATGCTCAAACTACCACACAATTGCACTCATCTCACATGCTAGTAAAGTAATGCTCAAAATTCTCCAAGCCAGGCTTCAACAGTATGTGAACCGAGAACTTCTAGATGTTCAGGCTGGATTTAGAAAAGGCAGGGGAACCAGAGATCAAATTGCCAACATCTGTTGGATCATTGAAAAAGCAAAAGAGTTCCAGAAAAATGTCTACTTCTGCTTTATTGACTACACCAAAGCCTTTGACTGTTGTGGACCACAACAAACTGTGGAAAATTCTTTTAAGAGGTGGGAATACCAGACCACCTGACCTGCCTCTAGAGAAATTTGTATGCAGGTCAGGAAGCAACAGTTAGAACTGGACATGGAAGAACAGGCTGGTTCCAAATTGGGAAAGGAGTACATCAAGGCTGTCTATTGTCACCCTGCTTATTTAACTTATATGCAGAGTACATCATGAGAAACGCTGGGCTGGATGAAGCACAAGCTGGAATCAAGATTGCCAGGAGAAATATCAATAACCTCAGATATGCAGACAACACCACCCTTATGGCAGAAAGTGAAGAAGAACTAAAGAGCCTCTTGATGAGAGTGAAAGAGGAGAGTGAAAAAGTTGGTTTAAGGCTCAACATTCAGAAAACTAAGATCATGACATCTGGTCCCATTACTTCATGGCAAATAGATGGGGAAACAGTGGAAATAGTGACAGACTTTAGTTTTTTGGGCTCCAAAATCACTGCAGATGGTTACTGCAGCCATGAAATCAAAAGACGCTTACTCCTTGGAAGAAAAGTTATGACCAACCTAGACAGCATATTCAAAAGTGGAGCCATTACTTTGCCAACAAAGGTCCGTCTAGTCAAAACTATGGTTTTTCCTGTGGTCATGTATGGATGTAAGAGTTGGACTAGAAAGCTGATCACTGAAGAATTGGTGCTTTTGAACTGTGGTGCTGGAGAAGACTCTTGTGAGTCCCTTGTATAGCAGGGAGATCCAACCGGTCCATCCTAAAGGAGATCAGTCCTGAATATTCATTGGAAGGACTGATGCTGAAGCTGAAACTCCAATCCTTTGGCCACCTGTGCAAAGAACTGACTCATTGGAAAAGACCCTGATGCTGGGAAAGATTTAAGGCGGGAGGAGAAGGGGGCGACAGAGGATGAGATGATTGGATGGCGTCACCAACTCAATGGACCTGAGTCTGAGTGAACTGCGGGAGCTGCTCACGGACAGGGAGGCCTGGTGTGCTGCAGTGCATGGGGTCGCAAAGAGTCGGACACGACTGAGCGACTGACCTGAACTAACTGATACAGTTCAGTAAGTTGATAGATGTGTGCACCCAGGTTACCCTCATCCCTGAAGATCCCCCCTTGTCTCTTTCGTCAGTGCTGACTCCTCTCAGAGGTGAGCCATGTCCGTAGCTCTGTGTATTCAGTCTTTCCTGGTCTAGAACTAGCGTTGGCGACTCGGCAGGTGTGAATGTGAGCAGACGTCAGGAGGTGGTGGAGGGCGCAGGGGCCTGGTGCAGCGCAGCCCCGGGGTCGCCACGGGCCAGGCAGGGCCTAGCAGCCGCGCAGGGCAGCACTGCTGTGTGTCTAGCTTCTTTTGGCCACCATAATGGTTTTTGAGGTTCATGCAAATAGTCATTTATGCCCATAGTCAACAGTTCATTCCGTTTGATGGACATACCTTGTTTGTTTTCTCTTGATAATAGGTAATGTTTGGGTGGTTTTCAGTTTTTCTGTTATCATGAATAATTAAAAGAGCTTATTTTACTTATTTTTTTGTGGATATATCTTTTTTTCCCTGTAGCATTAGGTAGAAGTGGTACTCCTGAAACAGGGTAGAAGTATGTTTGATGGTGTAAGAAACAGCCAAATGATTTTCTTGTGTTTGTACCATTTATACTGCCACCAGTCATGTATGAGAGTCTCAATTCTCCCCTTGTCTCTCTAGTGTTTGTATCCTTTTTTGCCTAAAGGCTTCCCCTCCGCATCGAGTCCCTTAGTGCTGTGTGAGGCTCGGTTGCCGGCGGCGTCCGAGTCTCTCTCTGGAGCCCCCTGTGCCCCATCGCCAGCGCTGCGCTGTCTCGGTCACCGTGGCGTCAGATCGGGCAGTGCGATCTGCCAGTTGTGGTGCCCTTTCAGGGTTGTTTTGTCAATCTAAGTCCTCTGAATTCTGTATATAAATTCTGTAATTGACTTGTCAGTGTCTGTTAAAAGTCTGGTTGGCCTTGTTTTTGAACATTGCATTGTATTTTTAGTCCAGTTGGGGGGAAACTAGCATCTTGATAATCACATTGGCTGTTAATAACCACAGGCTTCCCTCGTGGCTCAGCTGATAAAGAATCCGCCTGCAGTGAGGGAGACGTGGGTTTGATTCCTGGGTTGGGAAGATCCCCTGGGGAAGGGAAAGGCTGCCCACTCCAGTATTCTGGCCTGGAGAATTCCATGGACTGTGTAGGCCATGGGGTCACAGAGAGGCCTGACTGAGCGACTTTCCCTTTCAGTCGCTTACTGATTCTTGGCATTGGGCAGGCCACTTACTACTCCATTGCCTTAGTTCCCTTTTCTGGAAGAGTTACAACCAGTTAATACAGTTCACGGATCTGGTACATGTGTACATCCCAGTTACCCTTGTTATCCCCAGAGCTCCCCCCTTGTTTCTTCATGGTCAGTCCTGACTCCTCTCAGAGGCGGGCGGTGTCCTTAGTTCTGTTTAGTCTTTCCTAGTCTAGGATAGGAAAGTTAATAACCACAGTCTAATGGTTCTCACTTGTCTTCTTATTTCATTGGTTTTGCCTTGTTGACCTCCAGTACTGTGTAGAATAGAAACATTGAAGGCATTTGTTTTTGCTTCATTCTTCATGGTTCAGTTCAGTTCATGGTAGGGGTGAACTACTCAGTATTTTATCAAGTAAGTAATATAAGCTACCAGAGGTTTTTCAGTCAGATTGAAGAAGTTCTTTTCTATGTCTAGTTTGCTGAGGTTTTTTTTTTTTTTTTAAATCAGAAATGAGTGTTGAATTTTGTCAGTGCTTTTTCAGTTCCTATTGAGATAATCTTGTGTCATCCCTTGTTTGTTTAATGTGCATTAAATTGACTTTAGAAACTATGACCTATATTCCGGACTGAGCCTCTGTTTTGCAGATCTTCCCATTAATGTCCTCTTTCTATTCTGGGGCCCAGTCCAGGGCACCATGTTGCTGTCCTGTCTCCTCTGGCCCGCGGCAATTTGTGGGTCTTGCCTTGAGGTCCACAACCATGACAGTCTAAAGAAGCGTCCTGCCCGGGTGTCCCATGGAATGTCCTCTAATCTGGCCTTGTCTGGTGCTCTTCTCACAGTTAGACTGGGCGGTGGGAGTTTTGGAAAGAATGCCGTGGAGGTTAGGTGTCCTCATCCCATCCTGCAGCTGTGTGCAGGGCCTCCCCGGCAGTGTCAGCCGTGGGCAAGTGCTGAGGTGGCCTTGGCCAGTGAAGATTGTCATTCCGTGAAGTTCTGTCTTTCTTGTCTGTTTTCTATTCTCTAGGAGCAAGTTACTAAGTCTAGTCCTCACCCACGGTGAGCGAGAGGGACTTAAGCGCCACCTCTGGAAAAGGAGAGTGTGTGTACATATATTTGGAATTCTTGAAGGGAGATTTGTTAAATTGACTGGTTTTTGAATGTTAAATCAACCGTATGCTTCTGGCTAAACCTTCACTTGGTCATGACATATTTTCCTTTTTTGTGGGATTCCATGTGGACAGAGAAGCCTGGGGTGCTAGAGTTCACGGGTCGCAAACAGTCGGCTACTGCTTAGTGATGGAACAATATATACTTTTATTTTATTAAGCAATTTTGTGTCTGTGTTCACAAAGGAGATTGGTCTCTAATTTTCTTCTCTTGTAATTTTTGCACAATTTATTAATAACTGCTAGTCTTTTCAGTTTGTAAGTTTTAACTCTTGGTGGAATTAGAATCGATTTTTATTTATGATATAGATATGATAGTATAGAATTATTCTCTATCAAATATTTTGTAAGCACTAAACACTTGTGGGAAGCTCTCAGAAGCAGTGGTCTCCAGAGCCTTCTATTCCAGAGAGCTGCCCAGTTCCCTGCCCCACCCCCTTAGATGTGGGATGGAATATTGAAGTTTCTTTCAGAAACTGAGATCACAAGTTCATTTCAGAGTTAGCTAGTGAATGTAACAAAATATATAAGTCTGGGGCTTGCTGCCTCTTAGAGTTTCTAGTTATGTATGTATGTATGGATGGATGTTAAGACCGGTGGACTTGTCTGTTTTATAAAGAACTTTCATGATGATTTTCATATGCATCCTCTGTTAAGCATTACAAATACATCTTTCAGGTTTTTAAGATAATTAAATAGCTAAAAATCACACCTTTGAATATTTTTGGCAGTGTCTATATAATGAAGTCAGATATTTACATACAATTTAAATTCTTACAAAATATAATCAGGGTAACTTGATTTTTATATTGTTATCCAGCACTGCCCTTCAGTGGAATTTTACTTGTGAATGGGATATTGTGACTATTCCATTCATAAGTATTTCTCTGCAGAGAAAGTCAACATTATGGCAGATAGGTAAGTTAATTCTATGTCCACGGCCAGAGAAGATGCCCTTTTTTTGAGCCTAGTATTTAGAGGAAGAGGTAGTGACCAGTGGCTGAAAGAGTGAGTCTAACTTGGTCAGTGTTGCCAGGCGACCTATACTTGAGGCAGCTGATGCCAGCGATTTTTCAGTTTCAGCTCAGGGCTTGTGTAATCCTTGATGAAGTTCACGTGGAAGTTGACCCTGAGTGTGAACCAGAAGTTTGCATCCTAGGATATTCCGTCTCTCCAAAAGTTGACCTTGTGCCATCCTTTTTGTAGTCAGGCCCTCCCTCCATTCCTAACCCTCGGTAACCCGTGCGGCTTTGTCTCTTGGAGAGTGTCATATGTGTGGCATTGTCGCAGTGTGTCCCCTTTTGAGTGACTCATTGTGCCTTTTGACTTGTGCCGTGCGGCATGATGCCTTTGTGATTCCATCCCGGTTTTTGTATAGCTCCTTCCTCTTCTATTGCTGAAAGAGCGGTCCATAGTTTGGATGTATGACAGTTGTGTATCCATTCACCGGTGTCTCTATTTTTGGTCATCCAAAATAGAACTGGAACAGTTTCCCTGCCGGTGTTCACATGAGCGTAAGTGTTCATTTTCCCTGAGTGAATGTCCGGCAGTGGTGGCGCTGGGCCGTAGACTGGTACTGTTCCTCGATTTGTCTCTGGTAGCCTGTAATATCTGTTTCAGAGAAACAGTTCTCAGCTTGTCTTTGTTATATTTGGATTTCTTAGATGGAGAGTGTGTTTAGAATAAACTGTATTCGTTTCAGTACTGTCATGTTTCACATTAAACTTGCTTGTAAAGTGTTTGAACTGTAATTATTGTTAATGGTTGAATTAGAAATGACTACGGTAATAAAATCTTTGCTTTCTTGGTAACGATTTCTTTTCCTCCTCTGGCCTTGCTGCTTAAAGTGTGGTCTGTGGACCTGCATGTTGGCTTCACCTGGAGCTTGTTGGAAATGCAGAATGTTAGACCCCCACCTGCAGAATCAGAATCTGCATTTTGGCAGGATTCCCAGTGATGAATATAAACCTTCAATTTGAGAAGCACTGCTCTGGAGATTAAGAGGTGGAGAAGAGTCTTTTGTAAAAGAGCTGACTTTTTGCTCGGCGTGAGTGTAGTGCAGCACAAACGTAGCTGGGCCCATCTCACGCGTCATTCCTGTGTGGTCTCCGATGTTCAGTCAGACAGAAGTAATGGTATCAAACCAGCAAAACAACAAAATGCCAACGTTCTGGTGCTTTAAAATTCTACAGTATACTGAGTATCAGAATACTGAAAGGTGGTTTTGTGATCATTAGGCTAAAAGTTATAGTTTATATTCAGTATTTTATTTTCAGGCATTGATTCTCTACCATAGGGTTTATAGCAACGAATGTGTGCATTTTTTACACAGAAAATGTTGGGGAAAGAGTCCAAAACGATTGTATCATTTTCTTTCCCTTGCACATTTTCTAGTAAAGTGGTTCATTTTTGTTTCTGTTCAGAGTGAAGGACATGTAAGAATTATGAGTGATGAGACTGAAGGAGCAGTTTTTAAGTTGCAACAAGCATAGATTAATCTAGCAGGCATAGGTGCCTATCTTATTACCTGACAGTAGGTCACTGAGACCTAACACGAGATGAAAGTGATTAGTGTCAGAAGGGACATGAGTTAATACAGTAAGAATTGTTGATAAATGAATTAGTTTAGTTTGGGACTAGATTAAATAAAATTTTTGTAGGAATCCTGATATAATGAAATACAAGATAAAAACTGGTTTTAGGGACTCGGCTGGTGGCACAGTGAATAAGAACCCGCCTGCCAATGCAGGGCACAGAAATTGCAAACCACTTGCTGCTGGTCAGTTAAGCCCAGGCACCACAACTGCTGAGCCTGTGCTGCGGGACCTGTGAGCCGCAAGTGGCGAAGCCCATGTGCCGTAGAGCCCCCGCTCCATAACAGGACGGGTGTGTATACTGCAGCAGACGGACAGCCCCTGCTCACCACAGCTAGAGAAGGCCTGTGCACGGCAACGATGACCCCTCACAGCCATAAATAAATGAATAGAAAACAAACAAACCCAAAACTGGTTTTAGTGTGAAGCGAATGAAAAAAAATAGTCTTCTGGTTGATAGTGGTTGATAGTCTGAACCAGAGGTAGTAACTCACAAACCTGGACAGTGGGATGAAGTAGAAAGGGGTGAGAAACGATGCAGGAAAGATTGTACAGGCTGAGAGAACCAGAGAAGCCAAGTAACCCAACAGTGGATTTGGAGCACTTGGCTGCTTTGAAAGTCAGAGTAGATGGGGTCAGGAGTGCCGGGAAATGTGGGGCCTCTTTAGTGGGAAGGAGTGTGCTGCCATCTAATGGGAGCCACAGGGTGGCTTCTGTGCTGAAATCAGGCTCAGGGACTCTAGGGTTAGTTTAGTTAACATACTGAACTTTGTTTAGATCTGAGTTAGAAGCTAGGCCAGCATGGGTGTTTGGAAATCATGTTTGTTCTCTTAGAAGTATAAGCAGTTACAGTGTATAAGACTGTGTGTATTAACTAGGAGTAGGAGTTTGGATTTTTTCTAACATTGTTAATTTTTAATATTAGAGGTTTTTTCTCGTAGCATCAGTTTAATGTTTCTCATGGCTTTATAAGTGGGACATTGTGCTGTATTTTTACATCTTAATTATAAAGAGCTTTTATGTGTGTGTACACATACGTGTATGCGTAACTGTGTTCAGCATCTAATTCAGAAGAGTATGGGCTCACTTTCCCTCCTTGCTCTTTTGTCTGTCTGCCATGTAGGGAGGCATGGAGACTTTGGAGCTGCAGAAGGACATCAAAGAAGAGTCGGATGAAGAGGATGAGGACGATGAAGAATCTGGACGATTGCGTTTCAAAACTGAAAGGAAAGAAGGAACAATCATTAGGCTCTCAGATGTAACTAGAGAGAGAAGGAACATTCCAGAAACGCTGGGTAACGTTTTTCACCTGTCTCACATCCTCTTCCACTCCCATTTCAACTTCCTCTATGACACTGTTACGATTAACGAAGTAGATAAAGAACAGCTGACTTTATAGACTGTTAGCGTGGTGTCCAGAAGCTGGATGGTCTGTATGAGGTGAGAGCTGAGTTAATGGTGCTGTAAAAGTCATTCTATAAAATGACTTGTCTTCTGGATTAAAAAATGCTTGAATAAAATATCTGTTTTTTGACATAGTTTTCCTTTTGTAGTCTGTGACTTAGGCTTGCTCTCCTGCATGCCGTGTGGTTCTGCTGGCTCTGAGAACATGGCGTCCGGGTGGTCCAGGGGCGTCTCGCCTTTCCCAGGTTGCCAGGGCTCCTTTTGGGCCAGACTGGCTTCCTTTTGAGCCTTTTAGTGTCGTGACAGCCATGTCTCCGGTGTGGGTTTCCCTCTGTGCTGCCCTGCTCCGCGCTCAGGGAGACGAGGGGGCTTGTCTGTCGCGTCGTCAGTTGCACGTCGTCCTTGTTGCAGACCCACAGCAGGCTGTTGCTGATGAACAGAGCCTTTCCCAGTGGTGACCCTGCCCACACTCTTCTGGAGTTCTTTCCAGTGCCCACTGCAAGGAATAAAGCAGTGGTTCTCAAATTTGAGCAAAGAATCCCCCTAGAAGACTTGTTAAAACACATACTTCTGGATGCCCTCTCAGCTGCTCTGATTCAGTAGGTTTAGGGTAGGGCTCAAGAAAGTTGACTTTCTGATGAGTTTGTAGGTAGTGTTGTTCCTGTTGCTCCGAAGTCCATACTTTCAGAACCACTGGGGTACTGTCCTGTATTCCAAGGAGTAGGGTGGGAGGGTGGAAGAACAGAGTTATACCTGTTCTCTGGTCTTGGTCAAAGTAAAATCAGTTACTACCTTCATTACTTCGTAAAACTGTTATTTGTAGCCACTTGCCATTGGAAGCCTGAGCATGTGTCTTGCAGTGGCAGAAATGACTTCTCTGTGAGAACACCACGCTCTCAAGGTGCCCACCATAATGGTAGTGAGCGCGTCTTGCCATGTGACATCCCCAGGTGAGGTTTGTGGAGAGATTGACCTGGAGTCTTAGTGTTCTCTATGTCTTTTCCTTCTGGTTTCCTGCTTCTAGCTTTTGGCCCAGGCTCTTCCCTGGACTTTGCTCAGGTTATGGTATTAAGTTGCTTGTTGGTGTGAACCAGTACAGCATAGGCTTCTAAAAAAGAGCTGAGAAGTTGGCCTTGGGTAAAAGGAGATGGAGCAAGCTTAGGTCTTAAAATGGGGGTATGGGAAAAAATGAAAAGTATCGTCAGCAGGAGTGATTGGCCGCATTACACAGTAAGCACATTGGAATAGGCATCTGAGTCTTGGGCTGGGGTAAGGTGGACAAGGGAAAGATGGCGCCCCTCGCTGCTCACAGACAGCGATGGGCCTGGCTTGTTAGGGAAGGAGAGTGCCGTCGCGGGGCGGGGTGTGGTGAGCATCCCTTCTGCTTCTGTGTAGCTGGGCTGTGGCTTTATTACATAAGTCTGGGAGCCGTACATTATGTCTTAAGAACAGCGTTAGCTGCATGTTCTAAGTGTGTGAAGTCAGCTCTCAGACACCGTTAGGAATGGCGGCCTTGGCTGTCTGCAGCCAGCTGCTTATGGGCTCTGGTGCACTTTCTAGATCACCCTCTCTGCACCCCCAGAGCCCCTGCTCCTCCTGTCCCCTGCTCCTCAGCTACGGTTATCTCGCCTCTGTTCACTTGAACTTGACCCAAGCACTGACAAGTTCTGAAGTGTCCGACTTGCCTGTGTTCATAATTTGTACTTGTTTTATCCCCACGTCCCTTTCTTTTCAGGATCTTTGCCTTGTTTGGTTCTTCACAGGGTCATTTGTACTTCTTTTGTTAAAGAGTTTGTGTTGCCTTTTTTTTTTAAAGTCGTTTCTTAGTTCTGTAGTCATGTCATCCTGGGACAGGAGGCTGGAAAGGGTTAGTGATAGGCAGGTTGGCCCTTTAAATATGGGCGGAGAGGCAAGAGTGGCTGAAGCATTAACCGTTCTACCGTTTACCGTTCTTTTAAACGTTAGGAAAAAAGCCTTTAAATGTATTTGTGCCGAATGTGGTTCTTTGGCTAGATAATAGGGCAAATAAAATTGATGCTAAGAAGTGTCTTTCTCTGTTCCCTATTGTCAGCCAGTGTAGGAAAGCTACACTAGGAGAGCTCAGTGTTTAAAAACAGGTTTTCATTTTTCTAGAAAAATTAGGATTATTCCCAGTATAGGAAGGATTTTTCTGTTTATTTTAGAGTTTGATTTCCTAAAACAGGGAGCTCCCTTGTTTCCTTAACACCCCTCACACCAACAAAAAATTAATTTTATACAGAAGAAAAATATTCATTGAGAAAGAGAAGATCCTATAGTATTTGGTATACTAGAAATTCTCATGAATTTTTACTCATCACTGTGTACTCCTGGTGATAGAAATATCAGTTTCAGGTTTTGCATACAGGCGCTTGCATTGATTTGACTGTATAAAGCTGCTCACATACTCTTTGTAATGGGATTAAAATATCTTGCTACTGGAGTATGTATATCATCTCCTGTGATGGATTTTTCTTGACAATTGATACCTTTTAACATTCTGAATACAAATAAAGGCAGTTATTTTGTGATACCGTTGATTACTTTTGAGAACATTGCACTCGACAAAGAAGAATGAAATAATGCTCTGGCCTGGGAATAGTGAGTTTTCTTCAGAATCTGAAAGGGTATTCAGTCACTTTTAGTCTTATTCGTATTCAAATGTATGATGTCATCCTTAAGTAATTCATATTTGTAATCGTCCTGACCATTATGGAGCCTGAGACACAGATGTTGATGCGTATTTTCAGTTTATATTGGATTAGGCATAGAATTTTGGGCTGTTACCTAAGTTATGATCTTAAGTACTGAGCTTTTGCCCTCAGCCAGGATTCTGGGAATTAAATACCTTAGACAAAATGTGACATCATCAGTTTTCCCAAGGATACAAAACTGTATACTTAAGAGAAAAATTTTTCATTATGTAAAAAGGATCCCATAGGATATGAGGGCTTAATTCTCTCACAGAATGCAGTTAACAAGGGTTTCTAGAACATGCACGTGTAAGAGAAAGATTTATTTTGAATGGCAACGTCAAAAGCCATCTCTAAAACATGGGTGTCACTGACCAGTTACCCTGAAGTGTCAGCACAGAGGTTCAGAGGGGCCACGTCTTTTGCCCTAGGAGATGGACCTCAGATTCTCTCTGGAAGCAGTACCAGTGGAAAATGAAAGACTGTGCTTATTTTAGTTAGGCTTTTATAATTTATAATCTGTGAGTAAGCTGCTGGGTTTTGCCATATTCTAAGTTTCATTGGGCACAGGTAATACATTAAATTACGTTCCATTGCTTTAGCCTGAAGAACATTGTTGTTAGGCCCACATAATGTTCTCTTGAAATAGTATCCTTGGTTAATTTTGCTTAAGGCAAATGATCTTTGGGGAAAACAGTATTTTTAAATTGATATACAAATTATGTATTTATACAGTAGAATATACTCCAGTAGAGAACAGAACTAAACATCTGCAATAACACATTTCTTTCATCTGTTAATAAGCAATTTAAGATCAGTAGTGCCAGCAGTAAGATGACTACCTTCAGTTTACACAGTAGTCCTTGCATTTGCAAGGTTTTAAAAATTTCTTGATTCAATTATCTTGTTTATTAAAAAAAAAGATCCACAACCAAAAATAAAAACCTCAGACTGTCATTTGTTGTTTCTGTTTTGCCAAATAAACTGTATTTTGTAGATATTCTTTACGTATAAGTTAAAGTATTTTTATATACATATGTTTTTCTTAAGCACATTTTAGAAAGGGACAGCACAATGCAAAACTTTGTTACATTACACTATCTCTTTGCTTTGGAATATAGACCTAGTTCAGAAAACACTTACGCGGAAATTAACATTTCAGGTGAAGTTAACAAATGTAATTTCCATCCTGTCATATTTTGGTGACCTTTTGTGACAGCTTGTCTCAATTGGAGGAATGCATTTTTACTTGCTGATTAAAGATGTCATTTGAAACCATTTTATTACTGGGGATAGTGAAATTAATCTTGACACTTAGAACCACTAGAAAAATAATTGCTGATTCACCACATAAAATGTGTATGTGAACCTATCATGTAGTCAAGATTAGAATAAAAGTCTGTGCTTGTTAAGAGGAGATTAAATTTTCTTTAGAATGGAGTCTAGATCCGTTTGAAGGGAAGGGGGATACCTTAGAAACAATCTCAAGAAAATGAAATGTGGCTTAGAGATTTTGGAAGAGTTTGGAGATGATTATTAAATCCAAGGTAGGAGAAAAACTGGTAATATTTAAAATGTACCCTTTGCTGTGGAAGAAGGCATGGGAATGCTTCTTAGTAGGATTCAGTGAAATCTTGAAAGGTGTTTACTAATAGAGCATATATTATCATAACTTAGAACTGTATTTGAATGAGTTAGCCTTTTTCTTCTAAGAATTCAGAATAATGTGCCTAGTGAGTAGGGCCAGAAGTTTTGGTTGTTGCCCCACAGCATTGGTCAGAGAGGAGGGCACCACTTTGTGGCTTTGCTCTCATTTGCTGTAGCTTCCCTGCAGGTGGTGTGGATGTAGGTTTGCCTGCACAGAGTAAAGTTGTTGTTTTTAAATAAATCGGAAAATCTGACTTGGTGTAGTCCTAAATGAGTTTCCGTTCTTTATGAAACTTAAGTATTTGGCTTGAGAGTGATTTTATTAGTAGGTTTGCTTTTAAAGCAGAACAATCAGTAATTTGTAATTTTTGAGTCTCTGTGCCACTGTGAATTAATCAATACTTACACTGGATCTGCATAGGCGAGTGTCCTGGTTTAGGACTGGGGTAGCCAGGTCTTGACCAGCATCATCTGCCATCAGTGAAAGAATGTGATGCCTAGCAGATGAGGAGTGGTGATTGGGTTGAACTTGGTCAGCTCCTCCTTTTTAGCTTTCCTCAGCACATTTTAGTGGTCTCAAACGAAAATTCAGATTTGCAGGAGGTCCTTGTATCTGAAGGAAGAAGCGTGTCTCCGTGTCACAGGCCTCACTCACGGGGTCCTGGTGTCTCTGTATCCTGCCCCCGGATGCTTACTGCTGAGGTGGAGTTGGTGGTTGTTGGAGAGGCACGTGCTGATCCTGAGTTTCCTTGTCACATACTTGTTTTTTTTTTTTTGTTTCTCCCTATAGATCTGATTCCGCCTCTTTGAAGGTATCTAACGCATATGCATCTTTTCAAATAGAGCTTTCAGCAGAAGCCAAAGCCGCGCTGCTTGAATTTGAAGAGAGGGAGCGGCAGCACAAGCAGGGCCGCTACGGCTCCAGGCGGGGAGGAAGGAGAGGAGGCTCGTCCCTGTGCCGCGGCGTGGGAGACCAGAGGAGGGAGAGCAGCGAGAGGGGCCGCGCCAAGGACCACAGGCCCGCTCTGCTGCCCACGCAGCCCCCCGTGGCGGTGAGTCGCTCAGCTCCGTCCTGGGAGCCTGCACGCTGAGAGCAAGTGACAGTTCTCTCTGGTGTGGGTTTTGTATTTGTATTTGCCTTAGTCTGAGATGAAAATTTAGTAAAAGACGTCATGGCTAAAGTTTCTTTATAGCCTGTGGTATGATTTCGTTGTTGTTCAGTTGCCAAGCCGTGCCTGAGGCTTTGCGACCCCATTGACCGCAGCGCTCCAGGCTTCCCTGCCCCTCACCGTCTCACGCAGTTCACCCATGTTCATGTCCATCGAGTCGCTGATGCCATCCACCATCTCCTCCTCTGTGGTCCCTTTCTCCTGCCTTCAGTCTTTCCCAGCATCAGGGTCTTTTCCACGGAGTCTCCTCTTTGTATCACGTGGCCAGTGTATTGGAGCGTCAGCATCCATCTCTCCAGTGAGTATTTAGGGTTGGTTTCCTTTCAGGTTGACTGGTTTGATCTCCTTACAGTCGAAGGGACTCTTTAAGAGTCTTCTCCAGCACCATAGTTCAAAAGCACCTGTTCTTTGGCACTCAGCCTTCTTTATTGTCCAGCTCTCAACGTCTGTTCATGACTACTGGAAAGACCATAGCCTTGGCTATGCAGACCTTTGTCAGCAAGGTAGTCTTTGCTCCTAACACTCTGTCTGGGTTTGCCGAAGCTTTCCTGCCAAGAAGCAGCTGTCCTCTAATGTCATGGCTGTAGTCACCATCCGCAGTGATTTTAGGGCCCAAGCAAAGGAAATCTGTCACCGCTTCCACTTTTTCCCTTTCTGTTTGCCATGGAGCGATGGGAGCAGATGCCAAAAAATCCCAGTTTTTTAATATTGAGTATTGAGTCAGCTTTTTTTCACTCTCCTCCTTCATTCTCATCAAGAGACTCTTTAGTTCTACTTCACTTTCTTCAGTTAAAGTGGTGTCATCTGCATATCTGAGGTTGTTGATGTTTCTTCTGGCAGTCTTGATTCCAGCCTGTAACTCATCCAGTATATGGTCTTAAAAATCCAGTCTTCTAGTATTGAGGTAGTGAAGACTGATTCTTTGCCAGTACGGACGAAGAAAGAAGCAGTGAGAGAGCTGATGTCTTCCAGGGGTCGAACCACACAGGAACCTTGCTCATCTCTTCTGCTGGTGGACAGGCACTGCTCCTGTGAGCACCATTCTGAAAACACAGACTCTGTTACATTGAGAATATAACCATAATGGTGTATTTTATAAAATATTTTTTCTTACATACTGCTTACCATAGGTTTTTCCTTAAATGTAGCAGTTTCTCTTACAAATAACTGTCATCTCCTCTCCATAGAAACAGAGATTGTCATATCCATAAAAAAATTTTCATAATTTAGGACTAAATCATGTAATTGTCATTTCAGCTTCGTTTGAATTTCTCTGTGTTTCAGAGGTGAGACATCTCAGGAACAAAGACAGGAAGTGTAGTGGTTTTTTTTTGGTGGTTGTTCTTCCAGTTAACTGTGGTATTTTATAGTTTTTCCTTCAGAAGTTAGTCTTTAAGGACAGATTTATTTAATGTAAATATGTGTTCACACTGTCTGTCCTCCTACATTATTAGGTGAGTGTAGGGGAAAATCACACCTGACCTCGGTGTAGAAAACTGTGTTTTACTAGGCATTCATTTGTGAAATAACAAAGTAGAGAAGGTGATATACTACTTTTGCATGAGAATTCTAATTTCAGTGAACAGGGAAGAAAGGCAGGTGGGTTGATCACAGCATAAAGAGATTGATGATATGGATAGCTGCTCTCTGCTCATACAGCCATTTGTTTTTAAGCTTCTCTGATAGCAGGAAGGTGGGCGCTTCAGTTTTTTCCTTTTCTTCCCCATCTTGGGTCCTCGCCCCCAGCTTCCATTGTGTGTGTTGACCTGCCAGCTCCATGATTTTGGCCTCTGAAGGGGGAAACAGCCAGCTGAGGACCAGTTTTCACATAGCTGTTCCTCCAGGATCCTGGAAAAGTAACCGAACTCCCTGCTTTCTTACCCATAGAGAGAGGCTCGACTGGGGGCCCTCAGTGCTCTAGAAGTGTTGCCCAAGTGTCAGTTGACCCAAGTCCCTCCTGACAGCAGCATCGTGTCTGGAATTCGCTAGTGCCAGGGCTTTTCTAGGTGCCAGCAGGCCCAACCTGCTGCCGGCCTGACTCAGCCTGCTGGAGCCGTGGCCAGTGAGCTGTGCGTGCGTCTTGGCCAGCAGTGGTGTTTTGGAGCTGCAGGCTGCTGAAGCAGTCACAGCTCTCCAACATGGCCTCAGCCTTGCTCCGCTTGTGCCCACCTTGGTCCCGGCCGTGCCCCACCCCAGAGCGGTCCGTGTCTCCGCTTCCTTTTCTGCCGTGGCTTTGCTTGTGTCTGGTTTCTCCTTGGTCCATCTGTTGGTGCTGGCACTTTGTTCCTGCCAGTCCTGAGTGTGCTCTGAGAATCGCCTCCTCACCTTTGCAGTCTGTCCTAGTGGACTGCTCTCTGGACCCTTGGGCATCACCTGTGAGCTCCTCTTTCTTGAGGCTCTTTTATTTTGCGTGTCTTGAGATTGGGGTGTAGTCTCTTCTCTTCCAGCGGGACCCCTTCTCTCTCTCCTGTTTCTTTGGCTGCATTGTTCTCAGGCCAGTTTCTGATCAGAGCTCTTGCTCGGCAACATTGTCCTTCCTGCCATCTGCTCTCTCCGCATGAGTCTGCGTCTCTAGCCTGCACCTCTTGCCAGCTCAGTTTCTTCATTTCCTAGCTGCCCTGGGCTTCTCTGCATGGCTGTTGCCCAGGCCCTAAATTCCCCTTGTTTAGAACCTGTGATCTCCTTAAAAGTCCCTCGCGTGGCCGAGTGAGGGGCCCGCCCTGCGTGCTTTCCCAGCTGAGCTGAGGTTCAGTTTAGCTGTCCCTCTGTCAACTCGCTGCCCGTGCGGATTCAGTGCTGAGCGGGATAGAAGAGATTGCTCACGCACAGCTGTGCACGCTACAGATACCGTGCGTCAGAGGAGCGCATGTGTGTCCAGGGATTCATGCTAGCTCTGCATCTTCAGGAAAGCCCTCCCCGAGGAAGGGTGGGTTCGGCAAGGTCGTGTACACTTGGGTTTCAGAATTCCCAGACCACGGCTGTTTCTCTCCTTTAGCTCTTGGTGTCTGTGGCCTGTTAAATGGTCCGTCTTCTTCTGTCGCCTTTCCCCTCGTCTGTCACACACTGTTAGTCATCGTCGTCAGACACTGTAGAGGCTCCGGAATGGAACTGAGAAGCCGCTGAAGGCTGGCGTCCTCCCGGGCGGCCAGTGTGCAGGGTGCCCTGGCCGGTGGCGGCCTGTCGCCTCTTTCGCCGTGAGTGGCCGGTTGGATGAGTGCTCACAGGCAGGGCTTGTGGAACCAGGTTCTCTGCTCCTCTGCTCACCGGCCGCTCGATCTTGGAGGAGGAGGGTCACGACAAGGGCTGGCTTCATAGACTTGTTGGGGGTGAATTACTCCACATACAGACCTTTCAGCGTGTGCTTAAGACACCGGCGGAGGGGAGGAGGCCCAGTGCTCTTGAGGCTGCTGCTGTGGTGGGGGTCTCCTCCTCTCTCCAGACTGTTACACTAAGTAACCCCGAGATCCCTGACCGCGTGGAGGGGGGGTGTGTTCCCACTCTCGCGCCCTCCGATCTTGGAGTGCTGCTGCAGCCACGCTGGTCTGCGAGTGCGCCTCCAGGCGTGTGTTCCCCTCTGCCGCTCTCAGGGGATGCCATTCCACCCCTCGCCTGGCTCCTTCCCCTCCTTCCTGGTTCAGAGGCCACTTTCTCAGGAACCGCCTCCTCCCCTCTGGGAGCCCTTGGGCCTCTCTGCAGCCTGCTCTCTAACGGGGCTGCCCCTGCACTGCCCGCCGTCTCATAGGCTTTCTGGAGGAGCGGGCCGCCCAGGCAGCTTGTGCTCCGTCCACAGCGCATGGCTCCTGGCAGGCAATTCTGATGGTTGAGTTGCAGTTTTTCCCTTTTGGAATCCGTTCGTCGTGTTTGGGGGCTGCAGTCTTCCCTCCCTGTCCTGATGTTGGCTCTCGTCGTCAGACAGTAGCCATAACCGTGAGCAGGCGGAGCAGCTCATTTATTCTGCTGTTCTATACAAGTTGTTACTAATAAATTTATTTCTGAGTCAACTCTTACAGTGCAGTCAGTGTGAAGACTGTAAGGCACTGGCATTTTTCCTTGTAAGCGTTGATTGCTGTGACTTTGTCTCTTTTGGTGGTTTTAGACGTACTCTCCAAGACTAATTCCTCCTCCACAGCCTCAGCCGCCGCCGCCGCCGCCGCCGCCGCCGCCGCAGCAGCCGATCCGCAGTCTGTTCCAGCAGCAGCAGCTCCAGCCCCTGCTGCCCCTGCAGCACCCGCACCACCCCTCGCCTCCGCAGGGGATGCACATGCCGCCCCAGATCGAGGCCCCCCGCGTGATGATGACCCCTCCTCCCGTGACCCCGCAGCAGCCCAAGAACATACACATCAACCCCCACTTCAAAGGGGCCGTGGTGACACCCGTCCAAGGTACGTGCCTTCTTTGCTGTGGCCACGCTCCAGGTGACTGGCTGGTCCGTCATCACTTCCAGGCCCATAAGGACGCCGGGGGCTCCCCGACTCCTTCCCGCTGCTCTGATGCGCGCTGGCTGGTGGGTCAGGCCCCTCTCAGCTTGTGTGTCTTCTGTCACGGCGCCCCGGGGAGGGCACTGCCAGCGTGCGGCAACAGTGCAGGGCCTTAGAGGCCACTGTGGAGGGCTCTGGGGGGCCTTCCTTGTCACTTCCGGCGGGGCTGAGTGCGAAGGGCCTCTCCCCTCAGGTGCCACTCGTGCTGCTTCCTTTGAGTTCCAGAGGTACACATCCGTCTGTTCATGGTCAGTTCTGGTGGCATGATCACAGACGCACGTTCCTGGAGCGAGGAGACTAGTGCTAAGCAGTGAATACAGAGCATATCTTCACGCACCTGCTCAGCGCAGCGTTGATGGAGATGCTGCTCTCCGTGGTGTTGGAGATCTGTCGGTGAACACAGCGGTCAGCGCTTGCTGTGGGTGTCGTCTAGCGCCTTAGCAGCGACAGTGAGCTGTGAGGATGGTACACGAGGGCCCTGTGTGGCGCGTTGGAGGGAAGCGCAGTGCTGAGGAGAGCACGGGGATCCCGTGGTGGCGGGCCCGACTGCGCTGAGAAGGGAAGACCCGAAGGGGCGGGGCTGCGGGCGTGCCTGCCAGCGGAGGGGTCTTCCAGGCAGAGGGGCCGGTTGGTGCAGGGGCGCCTCTTGCTGATGCGGCTGTGCCTTTTGTGCTCAGGTAACTGAAGAGAGGCCAGGTGACACGTGGTGGAGTGCGGTGGTGGAGAGAAATGTGGAAGCTTGTCATGTGAGGCCTGGGAGCCGTCCTGAGAGCTGTGCTTCTGTTCCAAATGAAGTGGGCTGTGACTAGAGGAGTCTGAGCACAGGAATAGCATCCTCGCTCTGTGTTTGACAAGGGTTGTTCTTGCTGCTGTGTTGAGAGGGGGCTCGTGAGGGCGGCAGGGGTGGAAACCAGCGGGGAGGTGAGTGCAGTGGCCCAGCTCAGGGGGTGGCAGTGATTGGGTCAGGAGCCAGGCATGCCTCAGGGCGGGACTGATGGATGGGCCGGGTGTGGGCGGGAGAGAGGATGCAGCTACGCAGAAGGAGCTCGAGCGCTGGAGGGCGGGGTTGCTGTCACGGAGTGCTCAAGCCCGGCAGGCTTTCAGGGGAAGTCGGCAAGTCCTGTGCTGGAGGTGCGCCTAGACACGCGGGCGCACGTGTCTAGGGTGAGGTTGCTAGGGAGCGTGCAGACGAGATCTGGGTGCGAAGCTGAAGTGGGGCTCTGTTGGCATCTCGATGGACCTGGGGCCTGGAGCCTGAGGCTCGTGACATGCCAGCTGGGGGTCTGTAGGGAGGGGGAAGCCGGGAGACTGTGGAGGACGGGGGCTGGTGGAGCCCAGTGCTCCGGTGGCTGGCCGTGGGCTGCAGGCTGGGTGCTGGACCTGCAGTTGCCAGGTCTGTGGGGTTCGGACAGGGTGCTTTTGGTGACGTGGAGGCGGTACACTGACGTGGGCTTGAGCGGGAATGGGGTGCAGGCGTGGGAGACGAGTGCATCGACAGGGATGAAGAGTGTCTTGCCAAGATGGCCGTTGCGGAGCAGGAGAGTGCGAGTGCTGGGCAGCCCCAGCATCCCTGGGGCTGTCGGCCATGAGCTTGGAGAGACCTGGCCGCCTGCATGGTTCTCTCCAACCCACTCCCCTCTCTGCGTCAGGGGTAGCCTAGACAGCATTGGAGTTGCTGGAGTTAGGGTGTTGACGAAGCAGTAGAGGAGGCGTCTTGCTCACAGTGAAGGCCATGGAGTGCAGGATGATAAGGGGCCAGGAGATGCTTGTGGGGTCCTGCAGTTGGGAGGTTAGGGTCATGGAGGGAGTGACGCGGGAAGGTTGAGATAGCCTAAGGTCATGGAGAGCAGGTCTTAGGGGCTGGGGCAGCTCTGGAAACAGCAGCTTGACTGCACTTAGTTAAATAGAAAGCCGCTGTTGTACTTGAGAAAGGCTGGTTGTCTAGTTGTCTTCTGTACGCAAAAGATAGAGTAACCCCGTGACTCTCAGCCTCACACAGCCAAAAGGTGCTTTAAAAAACTAAAGAGATGTATGCGCACCTTTGTCTGATAGCACCTACTTTCTTTTCAAGGATGAAGAGTGTTTTATCATACTGTAATCAGCCAGTTTTGTTGGAAATTTAACTTGTTTTCCAGATTTTCACTATTAAAGTTGAAAACTTGGTCCATTAATTCATGGGACAGTGTGGGATATAAATATTGAATGTCAGATATAAAGAGTTCACGGTTCAGCTGAAATGGTTTCTTAGCATCACAGGTTGTAAACTGTCTCCTGTTCACAGTGGGGGAGGAAGCAGGTAAGTAGAAGTGTGATCGTAATCAGAAGTCTAATGTACCGAATTCTTTGCTTAATCATAATAAGTAAAAAATAGTTTGTCTTACTGCTCTATTTTAAAAATAGTTTTGATTATGTTGCTTCTGTGGTGCTGATTTACCAGAACTTTTTAAAATTAAAACTAAATGCTGTTATATTGTTCTTGCTGAGTTCTCCATGGTATCCCTTTGTGTCTGTCTGTGTTTGATCTTCTCTTATAAGCACATTGGTCATATTGGATCAGGGTCCCCCCGCCCACCCCTGTGACCTCATTTTCCCTCCGTCACTTCTTTAAAGGTGCATTTCCATATAACCTTCCGGAGTCCTTGTGCTGAGGACTCTGGAGTGTGAAGCTGAGAGGGGGCTGCAGGTCAGCCCTTGCACTGGCCGGCTGAGACCTTCCTGGACGCATCTGGCAGGACATTTTAATGGAGGGTTAGCATGCTACCATAGAGTGGGCACCTCTTGCGAGGGGATTTTTTTACCTCCCAAATCAAAATCAGTATAAGGTTCATGTATGAAACAGCTTAAACATGCAGGGTGTGGAACTAGCATTTGGCTTTTTCCCTGTTTTTGAAACTATTTGACCACTGTTCTGGCAAGTTGATGGAATTGTGCCTCTTGAAACACAAAGACGGACGACAGGTCTCGGCATGGCAGGTTGTCGAGTAGGGTGCTCTGTGCTACAGCAACCAACACAGATAGCCACACAGTGTGTGCACACTTTCTATTCTCTGCCCGCTTCACTTCATCTCCCGCCTCCCTCCCTCGTGAGCCTGGAGGATTTGGATATAAATTTGTGTTCGATGGGCGTCGGAAAATGTAGCTCGGGTTAGATACCCTGGATCACCTGCATATGGATGCCGAAAACAAAGATTTCTTACTGTAAAGGAATAATGTCTTCCTGGTGCGAAGTATTTTAACTCTAAGAGTTCACTGTTGAAGTGGAAGCTTCTGCTTGTGCTATTATTGTACACTGAAGACAGAAGCTCTCTCCCCGCCCCTTAATGGGACTGTGTCAGTACAAACATGCAGCCTTTGCGGAAGTGTGAATGTGATGTGTTGTGTGTGTTGTGCACACAGGCTGTGTTCCGTGTGGCGCTTGGTGTGTTGTGCTCCTCTCCGGGCGGGTTCGGGGTGAAGTCACGTGTAACGAGTGCTGTTTTCCTCACAGTGCCCTTGCTGCCAGTCCCGAGCCAGCCGAGACCTGCGGTGGGACCCCAGAGATTCCCAGTGAGTAGCAGCTGCTCCTTCTGCTCTCGTAGGGAAGAGCACACATTCACCAGGAAATATTAATATGGCAAATACAAGTGGTTCCAGCCAAATATAAGTTTAAGGATTTGTAAATATTGACAATAATTTTTGCAGTAGAAAATGTTTGTTAAAAGCTTAAGGTCAATGGATTTTTGAGAATGGAATTAATTTTGTTTAACTGTAAAATTGTTGAATCAGGATCATCAGTAGAATGCCTTTTGTCTTAAAGAATATGGATTTTGATTTTATTATTGCCTCATGTTAGGTGAGGAAGGGCCTTTGTTATCGTGTGTGTAGAGCCATGTGTGCACTTGGGTAAGTGTGAGTGTGTGTATGCAGTTTTAGGGAGTAATAATAAGATGTCTACTTGTTTAAAAAAACAAGCTCAAAGGTCTTCATGAGCCACTGGTTTTATATTTTAAAAATGCAGGTTTTCTTTTTAGAGTATCTTTAAGACATCCCTCGCCCCACTTTCCTGTTGTTCCCATAATTTTATCCATTCTTCTAATAATGTTTTAATTAGAAGAAAAATGTCCATTAAATAGTTATCCATTTAAATAAATAAATTTCATTTTATTTGACTTTTTGGTTTGATTTGTAGTTAGTTCATAGTTTTATTATATCAGTGAGAATGTGTTCTAAGAACAATTTGAGGGAAAAAAAGGACCACACCATAACATTTTAGTTTGTATTTAAAACAGATATAGTTTTGTTGATGCTAAATAATCTGATTTCCTGGAAATACCTAAATGACCTGTTTGACCCTAGCTTTGATCCTCAGTAGCTACCATGTTTATGTGGGTCATAAAGGAATGTGTAGTCAGATGATTATTCAAAAAGACAGTATTGGATTTAAAGGTTCAGAGTATTTTTTAGGAACTTTCTTGATTTGTAGTTAATCTTTTATGACATCATATTGTTTCTAGAACTGATTCCTACTGGTTTCAGATGCTTTATTAGCTAATTTTTTTAAATTAACTGATCAAGTTCTAAAAACTAGTTATTTTAAAAATTAGGTGACATTTATTGAGTACAGATCCTTACTTGAAACAGGTACCTAAATAGTTAAGATTTATTAATTGCATTACTCAAGGATAAATATGTGTGATTTTAGTCATTAGATGTATTTCTTTTGGTAAATAATTTAACTGATAGTTATTATAAAGCACTAACATTTTTTAAAATGTACTTTTCCTTATTTTCAGGGTTGTGAGCTTTTGCATTAGAATCACAATTGATTTTGTGTATATATTTTATTAGGAATGCAGAGATAAAATTTGATGAAAGCAAATGTAGTTTAAAATTATAAAGAAAGGTTGTGTGTAAATATAAAATTAGAATAATCATTTGCAGTTTTCAGCTACTTATAATTTCACTTGTGCAAACATTTGTATCTGATACTAAAAGAAACCTTGTATTACTTGAGGTCATTACAAAGAGGATAATAAAATAATTTGTTTGTGAGAAATTAAACTAAAAGTTATATAATACTCTGAGGGTGGTAAATATTACTGAACTGCTCTTGGAGCAATTCTTGCAAGGTGTAATGTTTTGTTCTTATTTTTAAGGTGGATTATGTGTACAGATGATGGGAAACAGGCTAGAGATTAGTCATGTGTGTGATATAATTTGAGAAATAGTTACTGCCGTTTAACATGTATCTTTAAGCCCCAGTGCTGGTTCTTAAACTGTGTGCTCAGTCGCTCAGTTGTGTCTGACTCTTTGCACCCCATGGACTGTAGCCGGCCAGGCCCCTCTGTCCAAGGAATTATCCAGGCCAGAATTCTTGAATGGGTAGCAATTCCCTTCTCCAGGGGGTCATCCCAATTCAGGGATCGAACTTGCATCTCCTGCATTGGCAGGCAGATTAAGTTACAATAGAGGGTTTTTTTTTTCTTAAGTTCATCAAAATATTATTGGGAAGGAGGCTAACTCTAGGCTGTCTCCTGTTGTTTTACGTACACCAGATTTAAAAAAAAATTTTTTTAATATCTTAATGAGTATTAATTTGTATATAATTTTAAAGGTTATTTTTCTTTCACAGTTATTACAAAATTTTGGCTATATTCCCCATGTTGTGCAGTACATCCTTGAACCTATGTTACACCCAGCGGTTTGTATCCCCCACTCTCCCACCCTTAATCCCCGCCGCCCTCTGCCTTGTAAGCACTGGCTTATTCTCCATATTGTGAGTCTGCTGCCTTTTTGTTATATTCACTAGTTGTATTTTTTAGATTCCACATATATGTGATTCCATACAGTATTTGTCTTTCTCTGTCTGATTTATTTCACTTAGCTTAATATCCTCCACATCCACCTATATTGCTGCAGATGGTAAAATGTCCTTTTTTATGGCAAAGTACTATTCCATTGTGTGTGTATATGTATATACATCTTCCTTATCCATTCATCTGTTGATGGACATTTAGGTTGCTTCCAGTCTTGGCAATTGTAAATACTGCTGCTATGAACATCGGGGTGCATTTATCTTTTTTGAGTAACATTATTTTTTCCCTTTTCTACTGATCGGTTCTACTTTGCGTTTTAATCAGTGTAGATGTGGTTTCATGACCACTCAGTTTCTCCCGTGCTGAATATTCTGTATAGTGCTAGTCCTTAAACCGTAAAACGTACGAGCACAGGCCCATGAAGCCTGGTTTCCTCCTGAAGAGAGAGTGCTGTTGGGGCTTGAGAAAGCCCCTTGGCGATTTCGTACTGATGGCAGTGTACCCTGCGGGCTCTTTCTTGGTTCTTTTCGATAGAGAAGTTTAGTCTTTATTTTAATTTTAAACTGAATTCTGCTTTGTAAAGTGACTACACACACACCAATTGATAAAATATGTCTTAGGAAAGCTGGCTTCAGTTTCGTCATAGGGTCTGTTTGGATCAGTGTGCTTTCCTGGTACACAGGAAAGATTGGAATTACAGAATGTGTCAAGTGGAGCAAAGTGCATTTTGATCGGGCCTTTCCCCCGCCTAAACCCCTTTAGTGAGTTTCCATTGCTCTGCTCCTGGACAGCTTCGTACGCTTGCTCGCATTGTATGAGAAGCGGATTCATGTCTCTACGGAGTCCCAGGCATCCTGCGCTCAGTGGAGCCAGCCTGGCCCTGGGCCTCATGTGCACAAGTGCAAATGAACGGTGGCTCACCGGGGAAGCCCTCAACTTTACTTTCTTAATAGTCTATTTTGTTGGACAGTTTTGTAAAAACTTGAGAATTCTCAATTTAGCACTAGTGTGCCTAGAAACTGTACCAAGTGATAATACCTCCAGTCTTAGAATTCAACAATTAGAACTCTAGGGGCCTGAAGGGCTACAGCCCGTGAGGTCAAGGAGTTGGACATGCCTGAGTGAGTGAGCACACACAAGCTATGCTTAATGTAGCAATACTAATATTTTAATTTCCTATTAATGAATTTTATTTATAGAATTGAATAAACATTTTCTAAAAACAAAGATTTGAATGTCAAAGTAATATCATAAGAAAAGGATTCCTTACTTTTGATCATTTTAGAAGCTGCTACTTAAGCTCTCAGCAGTGAGCTGGCGCTTCTTCTGTCATGCTAGTCTCTGTGTCCAGATGGGATTTTTCCTTCATTCCTTCGTTTATGGAATTTAGTGAAGTGCTGTGTAATTTAAGTTTCTGTCTAAAAATTAGATTCACGTATTTAATTTTAGTTACAGATATAGCCATTAGTGCTTTTTTCTCTCTTAAGCTTTTATTCCCAGGACTATTTTATTTTTTCAGATCGGAATTGTGAATCTTTTTTTAAACTATAATATGTCTCAGTTGATAGCACACATATCAGAGAATGAATCGTTTTCATGCTTACTTTCGTATCAGAATATTAATCTGCTGAATGTAAAATGTACCTTAGAAGTAGTGACTGCTTACAAACGTGGACAGACACAGGAAGAGAGCGTGTGCTCAGGAGTGCAGAGTGCCTGTCGGTCCCTCCTCCCTTTCAGCTCCTTCTGTCCTGTCCAGTCCTGCCATCTAGCCACCTACCATCCCCTAGTCTGCTCCTGAAGCATTTGCGTTCCTGCCAGGACCTTTGAGTGGAATTTCGCAGGACAGTAGTGGTTTTCTCTCTTGTTTTGTTTTTGCAGGGGAGTGGGGCTGGGGAGACTGTTCACCTTTCTGCAAGTAGGCTTCTGTCTTTGTGTCTGTTAGAAGTCTGTTCTGAGTTCCACTGTCTTTGTTTTACACATTAGTTTCAAAGATTTCTCTTTCCACAGAAGCCGTCTCTGATGTTTTTGTCCTTTCCTTATCCATAAGTATGGCTAGTCATTTATGTATTTGTCCTCAGAAAGATTTGTTGTTTTTAAAAGTTTGTCCACTTAAAAAAGTAACACTGGAGTGTTGATTAATAATATTTTCAAAAGTGTTGCTTTGAGATTTTGCTAATGTAGTTTCAGTGTCAGGTAAAGCATATGGATAAATTTTAAGTAGCTCACATTGTGAAGATTCTTGACTTAGGGTATTTTAAAACCTATTCATTCGTTTTGCATTGGTGTCTCTGTCAGGGCTGGTGTTTCAGGGTGGCTAGTTACGGAGTCATTTTCATGCTTGCTTGCTTCTTCACGCTTGCATTCTCAGTGCTGGTATTTCAGGGTAGCTAGTTAAATACTGAGTAATCTGGCTGCTGAATAATTTCCTAGTGACCTTTGTTTCAGTTAAAATTAAGTTATGTTCGGAAAGGACTAGCATGCGGAGTTTGAATTAGGCTTCTTAGTGATTCCTTTGTGAGGTAGACCCCGATACCTGAGGTTGCGATTTGTGTCTCCCGTCTGATTACAGCACCTCATAGGTAGGTCTGACTGCGCTGTGCCTCCATGGAGCAGGGGGCCTGGTGTCAGGTGGTGGTGACTGACACTTCTGGATGCATTTTACATGGCATTTCATGCGAACCATGTTTGATGAGACTGCTGCAGCGAATTGCGTTTCTTTTTGATTACGGCCCTTGCAGATGTGAGTCCAGACTTCATTCCAGCTAGGAAAAAGAAGCCTTTCTTTTGAACCCTCTCTGTTTTTACAACTTGTCTTCAATGCCCTGTAGTTATTAGCTTTTAAGATGGGGAAGTCATGATGGGCATTTTCTCTGATCAGATCTGTGAGTAGTAGCAGGCAGCTGTGGGAGGAGACTCTTCCTGCTGTCAGACATTGTCAGGCTTGCAGCGCAAGAATGCATTTTAAAATGCAGGTGACATAATACCCAACATCCTCCATTTGCTAGTGGGTTTCTGATTAATCATGATTACCATACATTATCATACCATCAAATTTAATCATATCAGTGAATTCCCATCTGCAGCAGTAACAGGAGCAGCTTAGCACTGTGGTACAGCTGTTAAATATGGTGGCTATAAAGCCGAGCGCCCTGTTGACTAGACTCGCGTGTCCCGTCGGTGTGTATTGTGTGTGTTGGGTGGAGAGACGGTGGTGGGAGTCCACGCCCATAACTCAGAGGCAGGAATGCTCAGCTGTGCTCAGTCTGAACTCCCTGTGACCCCATGGACTGCAGCCCACCAGGCTCCTCTGTCCATGGGATTTCCCAGGCAAGAGTACCGCAGTGGGTTGCCGTTTCCTTCTCCAGGGAGTCTCTTGCACCTCCTGCATTGGCAAGTGGATTCTTTACACTGTACAACCTGGGATCCCACAGGAATACTCAAGAGATCACCAAGTCAAGCCATGAAGTCTCAGTGTAAAAACTGCACTGTTTTAGTGTGGTATACTATTTTATTTAATTTTGAGCTAAGTAAGAACGTCACATTGAATTGAGTACCTTTCATAAATCCCGAGATACATAGTTCCATTGTAGAGTAGACTTAAACTTTGAGTATGACTTGCCCAGCTGTAATTTAATAATTCAGCCAGTGAAATACAACAGCACAGACTTTCAAAGTCTTAGAACGACTTCTGTGCAAAGAAAATCTCTGTCCTATTTTTACTGATTTGTCCTTCAAAGCATACCATTTTTAAAATTAATGTTATTTTTCCTGGAGTCCTTGAAGAGCCATAGTTCTTTTCAGATAAATTTCGAAAGTGACCTTATTTTAAAGTGCCTGAAAGTGCTTCTTGCAAAAGACTAGAGGTTTTGTTTTGTTAACTGGTAAAAATGTCGTCCTTTTGATGCACAGCCTGACCTTGCACAGCTGCACACAGGGGCGTCATCACTGCCATTGACAGCAGTTCCGTCTGCCCAGACGGCATCGTGTGCTGCCCCTTGTAGGCAGCCCTCTCCCAGCCCAGCCCCTGGCAGACCCTCATCTGGCTTCTTCTCCTGAAAATGTGGATGAATGGAATCGCACGCCTGGCTTCATTGTGGGTCTTGCTTCCTGCACGCAGCGCAGTGCGTTTGAGACTCGTTTACCCTTCGGTCACAACAGCCAGGGGCTTTCCTTTCATATGGACCAGCAATATTCCCTTGGGCAGGTGTACCCCCGTTAGTCTACCCAGTTGCTCTTTGGCCATTTGAATTCTCTGTGGTCATAGTGGGGGTTAGGAGGGCGGGTTGTGAGCTATACGGCAGATACGTTCAGATGAGAATTTTGAAACAGACTGCGTGCTTTCAGTCCGTGGAGTTGGTCCTGCTGTTGTGCTCAGTCCTTGATTCAGTGAGGAAGTACCATCTTCCTGGAGCACGTACTAGTGACCGGTTGGTCAGTGGAAAATGAAGAGTATCACTGAGTAATTATAGTAGTCCAGATTTTGTGCAAAGCTTGCATTCCACAACCTTAAGAGGGTATCATTTTCTCCACTTTACAGATAGAGAAACTGAGTCTTGGAAAGGGTAAAAGGTTCACGTTCACATAACTGGTACAGGAGGTGGGAGTGGAACCAGGTCAGTCTGAGGCTCTTGATCGTGCTGAACCTTCTCCTTTTCTCTGAAAATATTAAAACCCACCTCAGTAAACCAGAGAAAGATAATTGCATCTGGTAAGTTGAATCATAACCATAATATATAAGATTGTGCTTCTCAGGAGTGCTGCAGTGGAGCATGTACTTTGTATGGTAGGGCCTGTCATTGGGTGAGCTTGGAGGGGTGAGATGCAGGGATAAAGAGTTTTTCATTTTATGAAAAAAAGTAGCAAATAGTCTTTAGTAGGTTCCTCAGAAGCAGTATTTTGTACTGAAGTGTTACAACTTGTGGTGCCTGCTCCTCCTTGAACCAATAATGTTCCCATGGCACATGTAAGTTCCTGTGGTGGCCCCCCGCCCCATTCAGAAAGCTAGGGCTGGCTACTAGGGATGTGGTGCTTCAGAATGTTTAGAATGCATCTGCAAATAAGCGAGTACCTTCTAGGAAAATGAATGTAGACATTGAAACAAGGCATAACCTGAAAGAAAAAAGAAATCTATGGAAAACACTGAAATAAGAGGATTAACATTGTGACAGTGGGCTCTAATTTTAATTGTGTTGGGGGTCACCAGTGGTCTGTATTCCTTGCATTTAACCCATTTAATCAGAATTAACTGAGAGAGGCATTATTTAGTATCTGTTGGTTTCTTATATAGTTCTTTGCATTTTAAGTGAGATTAATAAATGAAAACACGTTGAAGCAGCAGGCTGTAATTTATTGAAAGATTCATGAAGTTTCAATGACATTGTTAAGGTATTCAATTAGTCTTACTAAAATATACCAACTGACCCTTTCAGGGAAGCTGATAAGTCACATAATAGCTGTTAGAACCTCTTTATTCTTTGCATTATACGATTAACTTTGTGCTAAGCAATTTATGCAAAGTTTTCATCTTTTTTTTTTTTTGTAACCAAAGTTATCAGTTCTTCCTGAATAGGATTAACATAGATAACATCATATAATTAACAAGAGATGCAAAAAGGAAGTACAATTTGTATAAGAATTATATGAGGAGGATGATAATTTCTTACCTTGGACTTTTAAAGGGATATAAAGGAAAGCAAAACAGAGCAGTTATTTGAAAAGATTAAGGTAGCTTTTTCTTTCAAATGGTTGAATGACAGTAGTACTAGAAATTCTGTTAAGTGAGGTATTTACAACTCCCTAATAGTCTTAAAATAATTCTGCATTTGCTGGAGAAAATTTATTATCCTTTTTACTTGTGAAATGATAGACATTATTGAATGAATATTCACATCAAGAGAACGCCCGACTTGGGAACCTTGGTACCTGAGGATAGATTGGGCCCAGGAGAAGCAGTGTGTGAGAGGAGAAAGCTCTTTTAAGCCAGGAGTCTGACAGTGTGGGTTCATGTTGTATTTATTGACAGTGGTGGTGTTACTCATTTGCTCATTTGTGTCCAACTCTTTGTGACCCCATGGACTGCAGCACGCCAGGCTTCCCTGTCCTTCACCATCTCCTGGAGCTTGCTCAAACTCATGTCCGTCGAGTTGGTGATGTCATCCAATCATCTCATCCTGTCGTCCCTTTCTCTTTCTCTCAATCTTTGCCAGCATCAGGGTCTTTTCTAGTGAGCCGGCTCTTGGCATCAGGTGGCCAAAGTATTGGAGCTTCAGCTTCAGTATTAGTCCTTCCAGTGCATATTCAGGGTTGATTTCCTTTAGGATGGACTAGTTTGATCTCCTTGCTGTCCAGGGGACTCTCAAGAATTTTCTCCAGCACCACAGTTCAAAGGCATCAGTTCTCCGGCACTCAGCTTTCTTTATAGTTCAACTCTCACATCTGTACAGGACTACTGGAAAAACCACAGCTTTGGCTATACAGACCTTTGTTGGCAAAGTAATGTCTCTGCTTTTTAATATGCTGTCTAGGTTGGTCATAGCTTTTCTTCCAAGGAGTAAGCATCTTTTTACTTTCGTGGCTGCAGTCACTGTCCACAGTGATTTTGGAGCCCAAGAAAATGGAAGTCTGTCACTGCTTCCATTGTTTCCCCGTCTGTTTGTCATGAAGTGATGGGACCGGATGCCATGACCATGATCTCCATGAATGCTGAGTTTTAAACCAGCTTTTTCACTCTCCTCTTTCACCTTCATCAGGATGTTCTTTTAGTTCCTCTTCGCTTTCTGCCATTGACAGTGTAACTGGCTAATTCAGTTTAACCCTGTAAACCTGAGCTTCTTCATCCCTTAAAGGAAAAGTGATTGGTTCTGCTGTATTTATGAAAAATACAGTTCGTACTAGGGTTATCAGCCAGGATGTGAATGAGGCTGCATGTAACAGACAGTTCAGTTAGCAGTGACTTAGCAAACCTGGTGTCATAGTTTTTGCATAAAAGAGAAAGTTCTTCCTGGTTGGTGTAGCAGTTCTGTATTGTTACCTCTGTTGTTAATCAGTTCTGTGTTGTCAGTTTTCCCCTACCCAAGTTTCGGGCTGAAAGAGGAGAAGGGCAGGCGGCAGACGCATGTGCCCACTGAGGCCGCCCCGTCCAGCAGCCAGCTCGTCTTGTCTCAAGGCGGGCCTGCTGATCTCGCAGCTGGGCACCCTGTTGTCCCTGCATTACCGAGCGAGAGGTGAGAGTTCATACTCGGGACGCAACTCACAGGCTTTTCCACACAGATAAAATACATGTTCAGAGTTTTAAGTTGTATAAGTAGAGAAAAAGAAAGTGACATGGGTATTCAAGA
This sequence comes from Capra hircus, assembly GCF_001704415.2. NCBI lineage: Eukaryota > Metazoa > Chordata > Mammalia > Artiodactyla > Bovidae > Capra > Capra hircus. The sequence goes on along the minus strand of NC_030811.1, from coordinate 2,462,592 downwards.
CAGAACAGAAAATGGTGAGGGAAAAATGGTATTGTGAGCTTAATGATACCTATTTGTTAAAGTATTTTATACAGCCGATACTTACTGGTAACAGTCAGCAGCTTTTGGGACCTTCGAGCTGAAAATTTTTCTGTTTAGATATCCGGACTCCACTTCTGTCGCCCGTTGAGGCGAATGGAGGCAGTCAGGGGCCTGTGTGTCTTCCCAGATGGTCTCCCTCGTGTCCAGCACTGGCGGACACCGCCAGAGACGGCGCCCTTGTCCTTGTGCATGTGGGGCATCAGCCGCTGTCTGTCTGTCTGAACCATCTGTTGTTTTACCTGCCCTCTTCCTCATTCTGCTTCCACCTGGCTCTCCTGCAGGCGTTTGTCGTCCTGGAAATGGGCTTCTTCCCGGTTGGGCAGGATTCGTTTATCGTTAAGCTGGCTCTGTCCTGGTGTTGGTCTCTCTCGTTTGTCCTCCTCAGGGTGGCTTTCCTGTCCTTTGGGGCCTGTGTGTGACCTGCCACGACCTTCCCTGGCACCTGCTGCCCCCACCTGGCTGTCCTAGGCTCCCGCACCTTGCCAGTGTCCCTTAGTTTCAAGGTTAAGCCCACAAAACCCGTCCCCATTGTTACTCTGTTGAGCCTCTTCCAAAGGCAGAGATTTCCTTGTTTACTCAGCTTGAGTCAGCTGTTTCTTTCTAAGCTGTAGATCGCATCTGTGGCCTTCCCTCCTTTTATCAGTGCCTCAGGTTGATCAGATAAGCACCCCTAATTTGTTTTCCCCGTTCAGGCCAGCTGTGGAATCTCCATGGCCGTCTGACTTTTGCCTTTAGAATTTACTGTTTTTCCTGACCTCAGAGCATGCACATGCTCTCCCTCGCTTATATACCCAGAGGTGACTGTGAGACATTGAGACAGAAAAGGGGATGTGAATGGAAGCCCCTGCCCTTGCTGTGCATAGCCCGCAGTCGGCAGCGTCATGGCTGGGTGCCCGTGTCTGTCCCTGGGGTGAGGCCCGGCTCCGGTGCGTTCCCGCCTCGTGCTCTGTGCAGGGCGGGTGGGCGCTCAGAGGTGTCATGAGCAGGAGCTGCCTGAGTGGAGCTCTCTGTAGTGTGGGCAGCAGAGCCTGGGGGGTTGGGTGCAGGGGCTAGGAAGGGCACGGGGGCGTAGCACAGGGGCGGTGAAGCCGGGCTGACATAGAGTTTCTGGTCAGAGGCCCCTGCCCTGGCCTGACCTCCAGGGTTGGGGGCAGGGCTCTGCAGTGTTAGTCCGACCTGAGTTGTCCTTCCTGGGCAGAGTGTGTGGCTATGGCAGGGAGTTCTCGGTGAACCCGCCGCCATCTGCCAGGGTGGCACGTGCGTTTCTGGGGTATCTGGCCCTGGCCAGTGAAGGCGGCGTGGCGACGGCCCCGGAGTGCCCAGCGCGGGAGTGTCAGCCGGAGTGGACTGACTCCACAGCCCTGAGCCCTCGGTGGCTCACCTCGGGAAGCTTATTTCTCACTTACGCCCTGCTCTGGGCATCTTTCTCTGGACCCCGGGTCTCTCTCCAGCTCTGGCAGGTGGGGAGAGAGGGAGGGCTATCCATGAGAAGTTGTCTTGGAAGCGGGCCGGCAGCTCGCCCCCATCACCTGTGCTCATGTGCCGTCTGCCTGAAAGTGGTCGCGGGGCCATGTGGCTTTAGGATCGTCATGCGTTTTCCAGGGGCATGGTTCTCCAGTTGGCTCTGCAGCCAGGAGGAGGACACTGGCCTGGGGTGTGCTCCTTCACAGCCGTGTTGGAGGGTACCCACCCACCTCCGTCTATTCTGCAGGGAAGGTCCCTCTTCTCTAACCATAGGGACGTGGTTGCAGGGTGAGGACGCGCGTCTCCAGGTTCGTGTTACCTTCTCTCTGACCGTATGATATCATTATGTGCAGGTCATAGCACGCTGCTTTCCTGAAGTTAGGTTGGGGGGAGCAGGGGCTGTCGGTCATGCTGCTCTCTGTTCTGACTGCCCTGTCTGTGCTCCGAATCTACCAGGCTCAGGAACCTGGGGCCGGTCGCCGGCTCCTCGGCCAGCATGGCCTGCCTCCCTTTCTCTCCTCCCGGAGGCTCTCAGTCAGTGCAGGAGATGGAGGTTCGATCCCTGGGTTGGAAAGATTCCCTGGAGGAGGAAATGGCAACCCAGTCCAGTATTCTTTCTTGGCTGGGAAATCCCATAGACAGAGGACCAGGTGGGCTACAGTCCATGGGGTCACAAAGAGTGTGACACGACTGAGCGACTAAGCACAAGCCCAATGTAATCGTTAATTATGCTAATGATAAGCTAAGACAGCTGTAACGTGTTTGTTTATGGTGGAGTGCTGCCTGTAGGAGTGCCAGGAAGGGTGGTAGCGACAGCATGATGCGCCTCTGCCGTCTGCTGGGTACTCTAAGTGCTTGCGTGCGCTTCGTTTTCCCCCGTGAGGTGGGTCCTACCCGTCTCCCCTGTCCTATAGATGAGGGAGCCGAGGCCCAGAGTGATTTGATGGTGTGTGCTGGGCTGTGAGTGAGATTGTAACGGGAGGGCTGGGAGACACGGGCCGAGACTGTCAGTCCAGCCCTGGAGTCCACTTTCTCAGTCACTGATGCTTTAGGCTGGAGGATCATTTGGAAGTTACAGTTCCAGGCCAAGAGTCAACTCTTCGCATGAGGTGGCCAAAGTGCTGGAGTTTCAGCTTTAGCATCATTCCTTCCGAAGTATTGCTGCTAAGTCACTTCAGTCGTGTCCGACTCTGTACGACCCCATAGACGGCAGCCCACCAGGCTCCCCCGTCCCTGGGATTCTCCAGGCAAGAACACTGGAGTGGGTTGCCATTTCTTTCTCCAATGCATGAAAGTGAAAAGTGAAAGTGAAGTCGCTCAGTCGAATCCGACTCTTAGCGACCCCATGGACTACAGCCTACCAGGCTCCTCTGTCCATAGGATTTTCTAGGCAAGAGTCCTGGAGTGGGGTGCCATTGCCTTCTCCGAAGTATTGCTGATGCAGAAAGAATTCTGCAGCTTTGTTGTATATTGCTAAAGAACACCTGAATGCTTGTGTACATGCTGTTAGCACAGGGATGATTAGTAAAAGGGAAGGTTTGGGAGGGAGCTAAAAATCACAATCTGAAGATTCCAAGGAGGGCAAGATTCATAATCCCATATATGTTCAGTTTAATATCAAAAATTGTCCTTAGAAGTTAGAAATATTCAAAATAATCTCCCAGGAAATCTGAAAGTGTTTAGAGACACTCAGGCAGCTTGGAATTTTTTCTGAAAGCTAGCTACATCAGTCTCCTTTGAGGTCATTCTTGTAACTCTGTAACTGCTTCCTTTTAGGAAAGGCTGAAGGGGTTAAGGAGAGGATGTGTGCCCTGCTTTCCGCCTCTGCATAGTAAAAGTCAAAAAGTAGCAAGCTTCCTACTAACTTACAGTGGGGAAAGCCAGTGTGTTTCTCCACCGACACTTTGCCCAGTCTGTCATAAGAGAACCTGTGTTTGGGTGGACTTGAAATCTCCTGTGTGACGGAAGGAGAGAGAGCTTGTAAAGAGCTCCGTTGCAGCAGCCACATGACCAGAGCTTCATCTGCGGGGGTGAGACTTGTGGCTCTAAGGTGCGTTTATAAACAAAAGGCAGAGTTTATAAATAACCGCAGATGTCAGAGGAACACGCTGAGGGTTTTCCCAGCGTGATGTGAGCCTGATAGGTGAAATGCTGTGAAGTATTGTGACTTCACATGTTAAGTAACGAAGAAAGCCGTGTTTGTTGGCAGGACAGAAAAGTTAGGAAGTTCTTCAAGCTTCTTTAAACTGTGAGCAGAATCAGGGAAGCAAGACAGAGAATCCGCCACTGCTGGCTTCTGGGGAGCTGAGCGGAAGCGGCAGCTCTGGAGTGATTCTTCCACACGTGCAGCTCTTCCGCCTTCCAGGCGTTGACGGTGCAGCCGGCAACACTGCAGACCTCGTGTGTCCTTCAGTGGCCGCTTGGGACCGAAGCGGAAGTGGGCTGGGCTGGGTGGGGTGCTGGAAGCCCTGGACGAGGGGCTCTGAGAACAGTGCTTCTGAACAACAGAAGTTAAACTTTGTCTCACTTCCTAGGGGGACCAGTGGGGGTCTTATAAAGTTAGTGAGGTCCCCTGAGTGATGCTGCTCTCCAGTGAGTCGTCCGGAACAGCCTTATTTATAGGACTCTCTCTCTCTCTCAGAAAACGCTTTTTAGTCTTCCCACCCTTCTTTCTGATACCATCTCTCTATGTCCGTCCTCTTTGGTCAACTCGCTAGCATAGCAATGACTGATACAGCTAATGAGTTGCGAGTCCTGAAGTGTGCTAACTGTAGTTCAGATTGAAAGCTTGTCAGCAAATCAGTAGTGTAATAGTTCCAACTGCTGTTGTAATTCAGCATCTTGTTCCTGTTTTTTACGTGAAAGCTGGCCAAATGCAGTATCAGAATGCGAATAAAAATTTCTAGAGTACTGCTAACATTAGCCTGGAGCACATGATTCATGGCAAAAAGTTGTCTGTGGATGGAGGTGCAGCTGGGGAGGAAGCCCGAGGGGCGGGAGCGTGGGAGAGTGTCCCGGGCAGCCAGGGAGCCGCGAGGGATGCTGCTGGGCCTGTCGAGAGGAAGTGGCAGCTCGGCGGGGGTGTGACGTGGCGTGTAGCGCTCCACCCAGGAGTGCCTGGGGTTCTGTGGGGGCGTGGGCTCAGGGGCCCACCTTGGCCTGGGCGCACACAGTGTCTCCTGGAGCAGCGCGGCCCCAGGACAGACCACTGGCAGGAGAATGAAGGAGGGACAGGGAAGAGGAAGTGTCTGAACCAGGGGCTTATGAGAGGGCTCACATTTTGGTTGAAACAGAAGCACAGAGTGAACATTTTCCTGAAGAAGTCAGGATGTGGACGTTTGTACAGAATGCAATGGTTTCCAGAACTCATGTTTTGCATAATAGTTATAAACTGATTTTCATGTCTGAGTCGGGAAAGTATCATTTTTAGAATCCCCAGATTTAGTCATTTTGATGACTTATATGCATTGAAACTTCCCCTACTGTATTTTAACTTGTTTTTCTTGGGTACTGAAATCTACGATTAAGAAGTAAAATATAATAGTGTCACGTGATTGGATTTCCTTGGCTGTGAAGCTGGGCACGTCCCTCTGCCCTCACTGTGCATTGGGGAGCTCAGGCGGGCGGGGCGGGAGCCGGGGCGGTGGAGGCCGTGGCCGTCAAGTCCGGTCCCCGCCCATCCTGCCTGCGAAGCAAGTGCTTGGGCAGGCTGCTCAGAGTGACTTGACTCCCATGCCGATGGCTGCAGCCGCTGCTGCTGCTGCCCCGCGGGAGTGCACTGGAAGCAGGGGCTCTCGTGCGGAGAGCGAGTGCTGGGAAGCAGGGAGGGCTCTCTCTCCCTCTTGTGATGGTGCCCAGGCACGAGCCTCGGTGCCAACTCTGGCTGGGCCTCACTGGGTCCCACCATGCGCGCTTGGGGCTGTCAGACTAGCCAGGGAGGCAGGGCATCAACCCCAAGTCCCGGTGACAGCGCCAGTAAGCCCCCCGGGTCCAGCCCGGCGTCTCACGCCCACTTCTCAGCACATGGGGGGGTCAGCCAGAGTGAGGGTCTTTCCTGGCACAGCCGTCCTGCCAACGACGACTTCCACATCCACGTGGCTTTCCTGAGGCCTCTCGGGGTGCTGTCTGCCCCGCCAAACCTGCATCCAGGCAGACCCTGCCCTGGTGGCCTGACGCAGGCCACATACACCGGCTTACACGTGATCCCTGTGCAGTTATCTGAAGGGAGCTACCATTTCTTAGGATGCCGTGAAGCTGAAAATGTTTTTTACTTGTCTTCAGATATGTGCTAATGCTTCACTTTTTGTAAGCTAAAACCGCATGAAAAGTGCATGTGTTTCATTTTTATAAGGCTTTAAATTTAGTGACTTCTTTGACCTTTTACACCCAGTACCTTGTTTGAGGCTGTGGTGTGGTTAATGCCTCTTACGTGCCCCTTCTGTGCTGGTCTTTCTGAAACTGTCTCTTGGTGTCCCCTCCTCTAGAGGGGGGACAGGCAGGTACACTCCATGATAGCTCGAGGCAGCAAGCCATATAGTTGAGCCCCTGTTTTACTTAGGTGAGCGTTGCTAATTTGTGTATCACGTTGCACAGATGGGAGGCAGTGTGACAAGTCAAACCTTGTCATAAAACAGGGCAGACAATTTTAAATTTTATTTTCTGGGCCACTCCAAGAAAAATGATTTAAGCATTAAAAAAAAATGATTTGACCTTGATTGCCTATATGTTATCATACAGAAAGTTTTGAAATACATTTACATGTGAGGAAGAAGGTCTGTAAGACTGCAGACAGGATACTAATGCTGTATTTCATACTTTATTAACAGTTGTTCTTTTTAAGTTACTTGACAAAATACCCACGTAAATGCACACTACGTATTTCATTGACTGCACACAAAAATACGAGTCGTTTTAAAATGGGGGGAAGGTGGCAGTGGAAGACAGAAGGCAAGTCCGTCGGGATTCCTAGAGCGATTTGACCAGTCAGTATCAGTGTAGGGCAGCTGATGCTGGTGGAAATAGGCTTTTCCAGCATAGTATTGCGTCAGTGCAGAAGAGTGAATATGGAAGATCATCCATATCACAGCATCATATTAGAAGTTTCCAATTAACATCGTGATAAGAACATATACATTTATTAGGGGTACAAAAATGTAATGGTTTAGTCTGAGAGTATACGGTTATGTATTCTCAGTTATAAATCCGACATTTGTCAGTTCCCGATATTTATTGCTTCAGTTGTATCTTAATTGATGCCTTTATCTAGAGTGAGGAGTGATGTTCCTTTATGTCAGCTGCCAAACATTGTGAGGTGAGAATGTCCTGGATTTCACCCACATAGACAAAGACTACAAGAATGTCATCTTTGCGGCTTTCTGACCACATGTCTCTGTGTCTTTTTATGAAGAGTAATGTTTGTGTCTAAATACAGTTTTGTTGATGTCATACAGCCAGTGGTCTTACAGGGCTGTGATGTTTATTCTGGTGTTCATTTTGCATCGTCCTTAAAACGCTGTGGAGAGAGCAGCTGTCTAAAGAGAGAAGGAAAGCACATGCAGTTTGCAAAAGTGTTTTCAGCATTGCAATGGAATGCCACATTTAGAGAGACTAGCTAGTTGTATTAGTAATAAAAGGACAGGAAAATCATTAGAGTTTCAAGTTTATGGCAAAGTGATTTTTAAGTTGAGAAATACTTAATAAAGTGTTATTGAATGATAGTATATATAATTAATGAATTTCTGGAAAAATAAAATGTGGGGCTTTCTTAAGTAAATGTATTTTTAAAAATTCTCCATAAATACTTGAAAAAAATGACTTTTTAAGAATCAAGATATAGTTGATTTACAATATTAGTTCTGGGTGTATAATATAGTGATTCAAAATTTTTTAGATGATATTTCACTTAAAGTTATAAAATACTGGCTGAAAAAGAAGTAAGTAATTTTAGGGTTTTTTTTTTTTTTGTAAATTTTTCCTAATAACATGTAGTTCTTGAAAAATGGTAATCTGTAAGAGTTCAGAATTTTTTAGCCAGTGGAATCTGACTGTAGTATTTCTTTTGTAGTAATGTGGTTTCTTAAACATTTTCACATTTTCCTATTTCATCAGACATGGCTGACTTTGTTACAGTACACATTCAATTTCTTTTTCTTCTTTTGAAGTAAAGCAACTTCATAGCTGTGGCTTATGGTCCTGTCAGAAAGGTAGCAAAGAGTAGCATGTTTGAGAAGATAAATGTCAGGAACGGTGGAAGTATACATTTGGTCTTTCAGATTAATGGGCAAGAAGGTCAGTAATTGCGTGGATTTCAGTAAGCTTAAAAATAATATTCTGCTGGTTCTGTAGTACTGTGCAAACATTCAGTTACTTTTTAGGTGTTGCATTTTGATGGTTGACTGTTTAATTCTGGGAGAGACATATAAAATACACCTGTTTTGTAACATGAGGTTGTATGTAGATGGGCGTGGAGCTGCAGGAGATCAGTTACTTGATGTTTTCAGAGGAAAACTTAACACAGATGCACCTTTCTGAACATTACCGCTTATTTTCCTGCCTTCCATCCTGTTTTCCTACTGTTCTTTAGGGCCCTCCAGAGTTCCCGCAGCACACACCTGGCCCCGTCCCCAACAGCTTCAGCCAGCCCCCTCGGCTTCCTCTTCAGGACCAGTGGAGGGCCCCGCCCCCGCCCCAGGAGCGAGACCCTTTCTTCTTAGGAGGTAAAGGAGGGTGCGGAGGATGGGAGCAGAGCTGTGTGAGGCCATGTGCCTGGCCATGTCCATGCTTTATCCATGCTCAGCCCCTAGCCAGAGATTCTCTGAAGAGTCAGCTTTCTGTGCCATAGCCCTGCCTGTCATTTCAGAGGCTGTAATCGGACACTAGTGGCATCTGAAATGGGAAGACCTCCCATGAAAGAGGCCATCATCTATGGAGAATAACTAAGGAAGCGATCTGGAAACACAGAGGCAAAATCTAGCGTTCTTTTTAGATACTCACCTCCAGCCACCACGTGTAACTTCTATCCTTAGCAGCACAGTCCATAAAGCGAATTTCTACAGAGTGCTCTGTGTAACTAGAGGCAATTAACGTTGCAAATCCCCTCAGTTTCAGGAGAGCCAAGGTTCCCGAGCCATCTCTTCCTGGAGCAACGAAGTCCCCCCCCACCGCCTCCTCCTCCCACGCTCCTCAGCAGCGGTCACCCTGTGCCCACGCCCAGCCCCTTGCCGTTCACCCAGCCCGGCCCAGCGTTCAGTCAGCAGGGGCAGCAGCCTGTGTTCCCCAGAGAGAGGCCCGTGAGGCCAACCCTCCAGCCGCCAGGGCCTGTGGGGCTCCTGCACTTCAGCCAGCCGGGGTCTGCGGCCACGAGGCCCTTCATCCCTCCTCGCCAACCCTTCCTGCCGGGCCCGGGACAGCCCTTCCTGCCCACCCACACGCAGCCCAGTCTGCAGGTGAGTGGCTTGTGGTTCAGAATCTGAAGGACAAGCTCCACCTTTTCATTCTAGTCTACTGAGACATGGAGAGTGTTTAGAGAACAGAGGTTAAACTTCATGTACTCTTGATTAAAGACAACTTTCTTAATATTGCTTCTTTTCTTAACCATAGGAAAAATGGAGATAGTGATTGTCATTTTGGGGGGAAATAAATAATTGAGTATTAAGATTTTGTAAAGGATGTCCCTATATATTACTAATGAAATTAGGACATGTTTTGATAATACCTTCACTATCACTGCAAGACTCTCAGGAGGTTAACAGGAAGTCAGCTTCTCTATCAGGTCACGTTCCTTCAGTGTGTAGTGGGGAAAACCGGGTTGCTGCTGCCTTATTATTTGAGAGATTTGAGTGCCCTCTGCTGGTGGGTTTTTTCATCAGCTGCTGGAGTGTGCTCTTAGCCAGAAGCTTTCATCTTATATTTTTAAGTTTCCTCTTAAGGTGTGTAATGATGATATGCTTGAACCAATTGTTCAGAAACCACATAGAATATGGACCTAAAATAAAAACAGATAAACGGTTCTTTCTTAAGATGTTAAAGTAAGATAAAAATTGTCTTCCTAAATTATTTTATTAAAAAAATATAATTTGGGAATTCCCTGGTGGACGAGTGATTAGGACTCCTCTATTTCGCTGCCATAGGCATGGGTTCACTCTGGTTCCACCATCTGGAAACAGTCACCCCAGATGCCGGGGTGACACACCTCTCATTCTCCTCAGTGCTGGCATCCTCACGATGCTCTCTTTGCCCAGTTAGCTTCTTACTGCCATCTTTTCATGGTGGTGAGTATCTTTCGCTGCTGCAGCAGTTGGCATTATCTGGCTGTCCCCAGCGCAGGCACGTGTTGGTTCTTTCAGTGCTTGGGTATTAGACACAGTGCTGCAGAGAGCGTCCCTGAGGCTGTGCTTCCTTCCTCCTTAGTTATTTCCTCAGGATACGTTCCTGGAAGTTCAGAATTGAGGGTTTAGAGCAGATGGAAAATGCCAGATAGTAGCTTTTGGCTTATTACTGCCTTTAAGGTATTACTCACCTTCACCAACCAATCTGAAATGAAATTTAGTGCCGCTTGAAGTTCCTTCTGGTGTTGGGGTCTTTAGGGAAGTGGCTGCACTGGAGTGTGACTAGTTCACACGTGGTAAACTGTCTTCTGTCTCTCTTTTGGCCTGAAAGGGGCCGCTGCATCCCCCGCTGCCCCCGCCACACCAGCCGCAACCGCAGCCGCAGCAGCAGCCCCCGCTCCAGCCCCCGCTGCAGCCCCCGCTGCAGCCGCCCCCACCGCACCAGCCTCCGCACCAGCCGCAGCAGCACCACCACCACCTCTCCGTGCCACCCCCGCCGCTGATGCCCGTGGCTCAGCCCCAGTTCAGGCCTCACATGCCGGCGACCCAGCCTCAGCCCAGCAGCAGCCGGATGCAGTGCCCCCAGCGCCCGGGGCTGCGGCACGTGAGTGTCCCGTGTCCTCAGCCGGCTCCGGGGACGCCTGTTCTGGCACAGGACTTTGGTGTATCTGCCTATTTCTGTAGTGATAGATGAGGTTATTGATTGACGCATAACTTTAGGAAAGATTTTTGGGTGATAGTCATCCTACCTTTGCCAGCGGTTTATCACTCGGTCCCGAGGGCCTCCCTGACTCCAGCGGTTTATCACTCGTTCCCGAGGCCCTCCCTGACTCCAGCGGTTTATCACTCGGTCCCGAGGGCCTCCCTGACTCCAGCGGTTTATCACTCGGTCCTGAGGCCCTCCCTGACTCCAGCGGTTTATCACTCGGTCCTGAGGTTATCCCTAACTCCTTGGCAACTAATGCATGTCAGTGAATTCAGGAAGAATTCATTGAACATCCATTGTTGTCAGGTGCTACTCTAGTTCCTGGCAATAGAGCATTCATTGCACAAGAGAGACGCATTTCCTGCCTTCCTAGAGCTTAATCATGGGGGAGAGCCGCATCAATTCAAACCCTGTCAGCAGATGTGTGGCTTGTCAGGCATCGAAAGAGACTAGCCTGTTGCTTTGAAAGTTAAAGATTAGTCATCATTACTGTCTTGTCCCCCATTAGATGCACGCATGCTAAGTCAGCTCAGTGGTGTCTGACTCTTTGTGACCCCATGGACTATAGCCCACCAGGCTCCTCTGTTCCTGAGATTTTCCGGGCGAGAGTACTGGAGTGGGTTGCCATTTCCTTCTCCGCCCAGGGATTGAACCCAAGTCATTTCCATTGCAGGTGAATTCTTTCTTATCTGAACCACCAGGAAGCAAACCTGTGTTTTTCTTTAAGTGACATAGAGACTAAAATGATATAAAAAATTGGAAAGAATTTCTAGATCTGGAAAGAGGGTGCTTTGTAACCTGGACTTCATCTTATAAGCAGAGCGGCAGACGATGCCCCCAGCCTTGAGCTGAGCCGCCTTGGGTACTCCCTAGCTGGCCTCTCACAGATCTGCATGCTCCTCCAGCTGTGAGGTCTGTTGAGAATCCTGAGAACGAACATGACTGACAAGTGTCCTCTCCGATGAAACCCTTCGGGCATCTTTCTCCTCCAGAGTGTAGTTTTTTTAGAGCACTAACTTAATGCTTCATTCTTTGTTCTACCTGGAATTTAGGGGCCCGTTGACCGTGGGGGCGCCAGTAACCCAGCTGACTGCTCATGCAGGAGTTGATTGCTCTGTTGATTCTGTTAAAAATGTCCCCGTCCTGTAAGGCACCTACTGCAGTCAACTGGTGTAATATCCTTACAGAGGAGGCTGTCCGCAGGCCGGTTTGGTGCCTTTCCCAGCCCCAGGGCTTAGCTCTAGGGTATGCTGCTACAGAGAGCAAGAGGCATTTATATAGCAAGAAAAGGCTTCCCAGCGGGACAGTGTCCGCCTCCCAGAAGAGCAGTCACCCAGTCAGATTGAGCCCGTGTGCCCAGCTTCTTCCCCTGAGTCTCCAGGTGTGATGAGGATCTCTTGCTTCCTGCGACAGAGCACGGCTTCCCAGAACGTCACCAAGCGGCCAATGCAGCAGATGCAGCCCACGGCTCCGAGGAATAGCAATCTGCGCGAGTTGCCGATCGCGCCGCCTCATGTCATCGAGATGAGCACCAGCCGCTGCTCCTCCACGCCTGCGGCCCAAGTGAAGCCCATCATGAGCACGTCTCCCCCCTCGAGGCCCGGGCTGGGGCCCAGGAACGCGCAGGGGAAGGCCGAAGGGAGAGTCAAGCCGCTTAGCCCTGTGGGTCAGCCGAAAGAGGAAGCAAAGACCGAACCAGAGGTGGGGCTCTTTTTTTCTTTTTAATTAAAAAATAATACTTGGACTCAAACAGGGAGATCTTATAATCAACCTGTGCCTCTTAGGTAAGAGGTAAGTACTTGTTACCTGCTTAGAACACACTTAGCATCCAGTGTGTTCTTCCCAGAATCTTCCCACTTTCTTTTCACCGGTTCCTCCTTGTAGCCTAACCCCCATATTCATAGAAGGTAGTTTCATTCTCCCTGGCCCTGTATTAGATTGTTTTATGTATTTATACAGTTGCAGTTACATGTTGCACAGTCTGTGTGTATCAGGAATCTTAACAGACGGCTTCTCTAAAAGGCCCAGATGATAAATACCTCAGGCTTTATAGTCCGGATGGTCTCTCAGAATGACTTGGCTCTTTAGGGTTAGCACAGAAGCAGTTATAGACGGCTCCTGCATGGGTGGGCACGGCTGTGTGCTGTGAGCACTTTGCGTGAAGAGTCGGTGCTGGGCTGAATTTGGCCCATGGGCCTTAGTTAGCCGACCCCTGACATATACTGTCACGTTCCTGCGACTTGCTCTGCTTTTATCCTGTGGACTACCAGGAGGTAGGACCAGTTTTACTATGGACCTTTAAATAAAATGGGGGGTGGGCGTGTTTTGTTTTGAATTGTGTATATTATTGCTGATTTCTAACTAGGTATAAATAGGTAAGAATAAATAAAAATGCACATCAGCGTTCTACGTGATTTCCAATTGAGATGTTATTTGATATAGTTTTGATTGCTTAGTCATGCAGCTTAAAATTTTTAGAATATTTCTTTCCATTAGTAAAATTTATTAGCTTACTCCTGGGACAAGCCTCTTCCGTCCATTGGCCTCCTGTCCAAGTAGTGAGTGCGCTTATCGAGTGCTTCCCTGCAGCTTCCCTCTGGGACCCCTGGAGTTCCCTCTGGGCTCCCCCTAGAATTACAGACACGGAGGCTGGGCAGTGGCTCATGTGATGCAGCTTTCACAAAGCCTGGGTGTCCAGTGTAGTGCAGGCCAGGGCACACCCCTGCACAGCCCACTGCCATCGCTAGCAGAGCGGCTCTGGGCCTGTGACTCCACGTATCCCATGCTACTGGGTGTGTGTGTCAGACGTGGTGGAAGACCTGTATGTGAAAGTTACGCTAATTTTATAGTGCTGTGTAGAACGTAAGAAGTATTGTGGATTAACTTAATGCTAATCGACTTAACATATAAAAGAGTAATGGCACAAAGACTTTCCTCAGGTAAGAATATAAGCAAGTTGTGTTTTCTGTTAGATTGTCTTCTAATAAATTATTGTAGCAGTTGTTACGGTAATGCTTCCAAATCAGAAGTATAAATATAAAGTAAAAATATTGAGCTAACATGTAAAAACATATTATTAGAAGAAGGGTGACATTACGGTTTTAAAATCAATATATGAAAAAATAATATAGATTTACAAAGTGGACTGGGATAATTTAGAAATCTTTGCTAGCAGTTTTATCTTGCTTTTAGTTTATGTAGGTAGTTCCTAACTCACGTATAAATGGATTTGGCTCAGGAAAGTGAGGTCACATACACTTGTATGATGACAGTGGCTAAATAAAATGAGGAAAGTGGCTTTTTAGGCACACTGTTGGGCACATCTGCCCGTCCCTTCCATAGTAGTCGGTTTAAGCAGGCTTCTGAAGACGTCTTCTCTAGAGGAAAATGGGCACTTTGTACATGAAGTGGAACTTGCAGGTGGCCACAGTGTACATGGAGTGTAACCAGGAGTACAGTTTTTGGTGTGGGCTTTTTTTATTTTTTTTTTTGCTTTTTAAAGTCTTCTATTTGTTTTGCTTAGGTAAATGTGAAATGTGATTTCTCTTATATTCACCCAGTTGATAAAATAAAGGACAAGTCTATTTCAAAATATTTCTACCTATATTCTTGGACATACTGTAACTGTTTTTGACTCCTTGGGGAAAAATCCGAGTGGGTGTTAACTGTCCTGCCTTTGAAACAGTGGGCCCTCTGGACCTGTTACTGTTGCCCCAGGATGACCTGGCTCTTGGGCTTTTTGAACGTCTGTTTTCCTGTCTTCCCCTAATGTCCCTTCCAGCTTCAGATTTGCTGTTTGAAGTTAGATGACCAAGTTGGTCAGAATTGCTTCTGAGATGCAGGTAGCGAGGCCTCGGCTCTGTGTCTTGTGGGTCCGGTGCATGGGCCCTGGGGGCACCAGCAACCTCAGCGGTGTTTTAGTCTTACGGTGGTGGTTTAGTCGCTCAGTCGTGTCCGATTCTTGCAGCCCCATGGAACTGTAGCTCGCCAGGCTCCTCTGTCCATGAGATTCTCCAAGCAAGAATACTGGAGTGGGTTCTATTCCCTTTTTCAGGGGATCTTCCCGACCCAGGGATCGAACCCGGGTCTCCTGCACTGCAGGCACATCCTTCACCGAGTGAGCTGTGAGGGAGGCTTTGGTCTTTTAATTCCAAGCTTGTAAGGGTTGTTTGTTAACAGTGAATTCTGGGTAGATTAAACCCTATTACATTCTCTTGTAAAGGTTCTGTGAGTGATGATATCTATGATTTTTTTGAAAGAAAATTATTATGATTTTAAGCATGCTTAACTTCTAATAAAGTTTCCTCTCTGAATGCTTTTTTTTGAAAATTACTGGAGTTTATAAAGATTCTTTTGATAGACTTGGAGTGGTTTGAGGCTGGCGTATTAAAGGCATCCCTTGTATACCATTAATATTCCAATACTGCAGTTGGCAGCATTTTGATTCTGAGGAGAGTACATGAGTTCAAGGTCAGAGAGATTGACTTGGCTGTTCATTATAAGCAATTATTCTGTGACAAATGAGTTTGAGATCAGACTGAAAATTCTGTACGAAAAATCAATAGTTCTAATCAGGCCCTTTCAGGTCATTTACACCCCACCTTTTGTTGGTTCGTCAGAGAAGAGCCAGATAAAACCTGTGTGACAGCAGGGCCTCCCTGCTGTTGCAGTTTCCATTTCAAACATACTTTGATATCGTAAATGAATAGTTTAATTGATTTAAAGTTGTAAATGAGTGGAAATTTACATTATTTCATTGTTAATATTCTGATAAGATTTTCCAAATTAGCTTTAGCTGTGTAAATTTTTTTTCCCTCCCCTGGGGAAGGAGTTCCACTTAAAGTGTACAGGCAGATTTGAATGGTTTGTTTCAGACCCTGAATTAAAGGGTTTTTAGAAAGTGCCTTTTCTTAAGTTTGTTGAAACAGACTGGAACTGTAGCTCGCCTCGTACTCCAGAGTGAAGCACTTGTGTTTCTGGTTTCAGTTTCCTGATGAAGATGAAGAAACGAGGTTGTACCGTCTGAAGATAGAGGAGCAGAAGCGCCTGCGAGAAGAGATCCTGAAGCAGAAGGAGCTGCGGCGGCAGCAGCAGGCGGGCGCCCGGAAGAAGGAGCTGCTCGAGAGGCTGGCGCAGCAGCAGCCGCAGCCGCCGCCGCAGCTCTGTGCCCCGCCCACCCCCGCCGCTCCCGGCGAGCAGACGCCTGCCCCGCCACCTGCCAACGGCAACCCGCTGCTCCCCTTCCCGGGGCCTCCTCCGGTCAGACCCAACGTGAAAAACAGACTCCTTGTCAAAAACCAGGATGCGGCCGTTGCAAACGTTCCACCCAAAACGTCGGGCTTTGTGCCGTCTGGTGCTCACACACAGTATCCAGGACAACAGATGAAGCCACTGAAACACTTGAGACAGGCCAGAGCCATACCTCAGAGCCCAGCTCAGCACAGAGTCCTGCAGGTGAAGCCCGCCGGTGGGGAGGGGCCGCCGCCCCCCTCGCAGACCGCTCGGGCCGCATCCCTCCAAGGCCGGCCCCCGGAGGCCAAGCCCGGCGCCAAGAGGACTGTCATGCACCGGGCCAACAGCGGCGGTGGAGACGGGCCGCACGTCGGCTCCAAGGTCAGGGTGATTAAGTTGTCAGGCGGGGTAAGTTGACGAGGTCACCAGGGCCTCTTGGACTCTGTGTTTCTCTGAGTGTGTCCCAGCTCCCAGAGAGTCTGTGAAGGTGGGGTCAGGTCACCCTCTGCAGTCCCGTGGGTAGCCCCTGTCCCCCAAAGTGCTGTGGGAGGGTCCTTGACATGCTGCTGCCCGCTGGGACCCCTGCTTCAGGTCTCTTTGAGTCTTAGTGGAAAACCAGTGTGACAATTCCTAAAGTCCTGATTTAGGAGTTTTGTAGAATTTTTAACTTCTTTTTGTAGATAATTTATAATAGAATCCTCAAATTTGTTTTAAAAAATTTCCTTTACCACAAAAAAGATAATCTGTTGCGTGTAGCTTTAGATTCAGTGAGTGCCTATGGGTGGGGAGGGAACAGTGTGTGTTGCTTTTAAGCACCTTTGTCCCAGACACCATTTCCTGTCTTCCAGTTCAGGCTGGTTGCTCCACTCCCCCATCCCTGTTTGAGGAGAAAGGGGGTCTTCCTGCGGTATCCTTCAGAAGTGGGATGCACGTCACTCCTTTCCTCACCTTAGCTCGGAGCCTGCCTTAGAGCGTCTGTGGCAAAGCAGCCTGCCTTTGAAGTCTGGGTAAGCCCAGCGCTGAAACCGAGCAGGCTGGCTGCAGATAGGCCCTGCTGCAGGAGACCCTCCTGTCAGCCCGTGTAGAGCGCTGCTGCCCGGCCACTCAGTCATGTCCGACTCTGCGACCCCATGGCCTGTATAGCTGGCCAGTCTCTTTTGTCCATGAAATTTCCCAGGCAAGAGTACTGGAGTGGGTTGTCATTTCCTTCTCCAGGGGATCTTCCTGACCCAGGGATCGAACCTGCGTCTTCTTCATTGCAGGCGGGTTCTTTACCACTGAGCCACCTAGTGCTTTCTTAACCCTGCCGTGCAGTCTCTACTTACTATAGAAGGTACGCCCAACCTCTTGCTTTAATTTTCATCAATTAACCACAAAATATTTACAGTAGGGAAAGTGCGTGTATGCTAAGTTGCTTCAGTCGTGTCCGACTCTGTGACCCCATGGACTGTAGCCCGCCAGGCTCCGCTGTCCATGATACTCTCCAAACAAGAATACTGGAGTGGATTGCCATGCCCTCCTCTAGGGGATCTTTCCAACCCAGGCATCAAACCCCTGTCTCTTATGTCTCCTGCATTGGCAGGCGAGCTCTTTACCTCTAGTGCCGCCTGGGAATCCTGTAGGAAAAGTCAGTTCAGTTCAGTCGCTCAGTCATGTCCGACTCTTTGCAAAAAGGGCCTCAAATTCTCAGTCCCTCCGGGGAAGGCAGCACCATTAGAAACTGGAAGGAGTGTGGAGTCATTTGCTGTGCTGAATTAAGGGCAGCTCGTTCTTAGCCCTTTCGTTAGATGCGTTTCTGTTGCTTTTGTTGCTCAGTTGTACGCTGAAGATGTGAAGTGTTTCAAATGCCGTAAGAAAGTTCTTGATAGACCAAATCTGTTTTTTTTCTCCTCCATTCATTGTGATTCAGAATGTTGATAAGTAACTGGCCTGTGTTGTATCAGATTGTTCTATCTCTAGGTGAAAACCCAAGTGCTCATCAGTTCCCAGCGCCTCTGTGGCTCCTGCTTCTGGCCTTGTTTTAATCATGGTCTTTGTCAGTGTCCCATGCTTTTACTGGAGCTGTAAACGCAGAGGACGGGCCCTGGGGCCTGGCTGGGAGTAGGCCTTTTGCCTGTGCAGTCAGGTGGCGCCCTGCAGGCCCGTGCACTCTGGGCTCTGGGGGACTAGGAGGGGCAGGGCGTGGCTCTGCTATTACCGGCATTCAACCGATGAACACCTTGTCTTCAGGAGAATTTATCTGCTTCAATTTTTGCTCTTTTGCTCTGATGGAAAACAGAGATCATATTCTAAAATCATGTTATATGATTTTACAATACACAGGAAAATAACAAGAATTTTACATGAAAGTACTTATCTGCCAAACGTTGCAGTGGTTTTTCAGCTCTTCTTAATCCTTAGGTTTTAAGTTAACTGCCCAACATGTGTAAATCTGTGAACTAAGACTGTTTTTATTCCAGTAATGCCTCCATATTGGCAAGGCCGCCTTTTCAGAGGATAGTGGTCGCTTGCTTGTATCTCTCTGGAGTGGAACTGTGTTTCCCTCATGTCCTGGGTTTTTGTTGTTGTTGTGTGTGTATGTGTATATTTTGGTGGGTAGGAACTGTTTATAAGAGAACATACCCATTGCGCAAAAAGGAGACCGTTTAAGTGCTAAAGTAAGTGTGCTCTCATTTCCCCTCTTCCTCCTTCCCCTGCTGGTCTCTGTCCCCTTGCAGGGGCTGAGGTGTTGACGCCCAGGACTGTGCTGAACTGGCCGCCCCCGTGAGGGTCTGACGGGGGCTTCCTCTCTGGGAGGATTGACTTGTGTGCTGCATCTGTGGAGAATGTTATTTATGCATTTCAGGTTTATAATTACTTGTTTAATAAAAACATCTCATTGTCAGTCAGCCCATGTTCTTGTATTTTGCTATGATTCCAGGCCTTCTTCACCTTCTCAGTACTAAAATATATGTTTTGTTCATAAGATTTCCTAGAGAAATTTACTCTTCAGAGAGTTTCATTTCCTTCACTTTTTTAACCTAAACTGGCATCTAATGTATTAGTTAAATTATTCTTTGCATTCATTGGTCTCCGTACAGGACACTGAACTATCATGGTACATAAAGCTGTTTAGAAATTATGCCAGTGATTATGTGATCAGAGTCAAAATATGCATCTACAGAATTGTTAGGAAAACAGAATTTTCTTGGCAGTCTTATTCTGATATACAAATTGAAAGTATATCACAATTTACATTAGGGTTCTCTAGGTGAGCTTTTACCTGTGAGGCAATGGTGAATCAACAAGAACTTCTCTTTTTGTCATTTTCTGTATTTCATCATCTCTAATTAAGTAATTTGTCTTTGGATTTTATTAAATTGAGTTTTT
Source organism: Capra hircus (assembly GCF_001704415.2). Lineage (NCBI taxonomy): Eukaryota > Metazoa > Chordata > Mammalia > Artiodactyla > Bovidae > Capra > Capra hircus. The sequence continues at coordinate 2,443,413 of NC_030811.1, read as the reverse complement.
TGAAAGGTGAAAGAGCCTGAGTCTTAAGACTAGCTTTTTCAGTCTGTCCTTTAATTAATCATATTGTCTTTAAAGTGATTTTAATTCATACTGATCATCCAAGGAGACTCTCTGGTCTTTCTGTATTGTTCCTCTTTGTTAGAGTTAATGTATTATGGACATGGGAAGCGTTTTCAGGAAGGATGTAACAAAGAGTCTTTCTTGATGTTGGCTCTCGCAGTCAGGTGGGCAGGGTCATGGTCTGGGTTGAAAGCTCGCAGAGCCGTCCTTCACTTTCTTCGAGGGCGGTCTCGGCATTATGTGTGCTGTTGGCCATCCTGAGGTTGTGTGTGTGGAGCGTGGAGATTGAGGCCCTTGTCACCAGGGCAGAGTGCACACGTGTGTACTCGAGGGCGGGGCAAGGTGAAAATGACAGGGCTGTGGATGAGAGACCCGTGGCTGGGTGCTGGTCTCTTCTTTATTTCTTTGGGACCTTTCTAACACAGAGAAGGTACTTTATAAATGCCCATTTTCTTTTCAGAATGCTCCTAAGGCCCCGTCTAGAAACACATTCCATGATTTTATGCCGTATAATAAGTGGTAGCTACTGCTTATCAAGCAGAGTTGCTGCTTAGCATGTATTCGCAGCAGCCTTACAGGTTAGCTCTGTCATTTCCCTTTTACAGTTAAGTAAGTTGCATGTCGAGGAGGTCATGTTAGCTGCCCAGGGCCACTCAGCTACTGACTGACTGGCAGAGTGAGGCCTCTGGGTCTTGTGCGCTTCCTGTCATCTGTAATAGTTGCTTTGCTGCACCTTCTCCCCAGGTGTTGCTGAGTCCGAAGGGAGCATAGTCTACTGTCTCCAGTGAGGATATGGCAATCAGGGCTGGTTCAGAACATCTCTAGGGGCTTTCGAGAGTAAGGGAGTGGCCATGTTTCATGTCGCTTGCCAGCCCTGGTTGGTGGCGCCCAGTCCTGAGAATTTTGGGAGGTGTTTGAAGGTACAACAGAGTACCTTGAGTGGTGAGTGGTGAGTGGTGTCAGGGCTGGAGGGTGAGTATGGAGTGGCCTGGTACATGTGGGTAACCACCTGGCCACTAGCCTGGTATAGTGAATTGAAGTGGGTGACGGTATACCCCGGTGGAGGGTGGCTGTGACTTGCTTTGTGCTATAAATGTGTCTTAGAACATTTCTGTATAAATCAGTGGGTTAAATTTTTATTTAAAACTTTGGGTTGAAATCATGAAGGGAACTTGAAATTTAAAGAGACCTTGTGTTATGAGGCACATGGAATCTCTCTAAATTTTCATTTTCCCCCACTTATATTTTATTGTCTGGATTTGTTAGGTGAGACTTAAAAAGGAACACATTCACACTGCTTTTAAAGAGTATTACATATCGTCAACTATTGCTTCTAGAATTTAGTGTGCCTCCCCGAATATTGTAATCGACTTAAAGGATTTCATTTGATGAAATGGTTCTATTTTTATTACTTAAAACATAGGAATATTCTACATTTGCTTACTTCTCAGAAAGCTACTTTTAAGTATTTAATTCTCATAAACCAAAAGAGAGCAATCGTGTTAAATCATGGCTGCAGATGTCCCCTTGTGGACCAGTGGTGAGGACTCCACCCTTGCTGCTGAGCTCCCAGCTTCAGGCCCTGGTCGGGGAACTAAGACCCTGTAAGCCCCGTGGCACGCCGCTCCTCCCGCCATAACTGCTCACGACCAGCACGTAGTCCCGTACAGCTCCTCGGCTACTGACCGAGCGCACGGGAAATGCAGACTGGTCAGTGCAACTTTATGTAGTCACCCCAGCCATGACTTGTGATGAAACACCGGAAAAAAGAAAGACGAAGCGTGTGCCGGGCGAGATTCAGGAGTTTAATTGAGCCTGCAGCTCTGTCTTTCAGTTCAGGGGAAACGGAACCTGTGAGGCGTGTGTATCCGGTCACCCGGCCTGCGTGAGCACCAGTGTGACCCAGGGTCTCAGTGTAACCGGTACTGAGGTACTCACCTGTGTTACTCATGACTGCTCAGTATTACTACCTTTCCTTTAGTTAAGGGCAGGAAGAATGTGTTCTTCCACTGTTCTTTACTGGAGGGGGAAATGGCGACCCGCTCCATCTTCTTGCCTGGGAAATCCCAAGGACAGAGGAGCCTGGCGGGCTACAGTCCACGGGATTGCAAAGAGTCGGACATGGCTGTTCTTTAAGAAAGTGAAAGCAAATTTGGAATTCTGCTGCTTTATTCTGATTGAGGTAATGAAACATTTAAGAGTTGGCCAGCAGATTAAGTGAGGAGCCCTTTGTTGTGCCGACCACTCAGGAGGAGGAGAGGCGCACCGAGCGCCTGAGCAGGAGAGCCCGCTGTCCGGGCGGGAGGCTCGGAGTGCTCCACACAGGCGCCCCCAGCTTTTGTGGGGCTCTTGCTTCAGGGGCTTGCCCTGAGTTTGTAGATTTCTTCTTCCTCGAAAGTTATTGTCAGGTTTTCTTTAGAGGTGGTAGAAGAGGTAAAATGTGTACAATCCTGACCCTCTTTTGTGGAATAGAGGCATTTTTGGATAAAATACAATCTCAATTTGAGGCGCTGCAAAAATAGTACAAGATTTACCAGATTTACTAGAGAGAGCAGTGTCGGTCTACGATTTGGGGACTCTGGTCTGAGGCGGAGTCGCTGGCAGAGGTAGAAGCAGCCCCGCTCGCTGCCTCCCGCCCGCTCCCTGCCCCATGGTCCCTGTGGTCCTGTGGTCCCAAGGTCCGGCTGCTGCTCCCCCTTTGCCGTCTCTCTCTCTGCCCGGCCCACACGCACGTTCCTGGGCTCCCGGTACAGCCTCTGCCCTCTCTCAGAGCTGTGTCCCAGTCAGTGCTCCTGACTGAGGCTGGGTTTCCTCCTTGGCTCATTTTTTGTCTCTGAATTTAATTTAGGACAGTTTCAAATGTGTTATTTAAGAAGCATCTGTTGATGGCACTGGTAAGCAAGGTTGCTCTGTGTGTGCACATGTGCTCAGTGGAGTCCCAGCTCTCTGTGACCCATGGATTGTAGCAGGCTCCTCTGTCCATGGGATTCTCAGGCAAGAATGCCAGAATAGGTTGCCATTTCCTCCTCCAGGGGATCTTCCCACCCAGGGATCAAACGCAGTCTGCTTGACAGGTGGAGCCGCCAAGGAAGCCCTCTCTAGTAAGCAAAGGTAACGCCAGAAATAGTACGAATCCCTGTTAGTTCTTCTGGCTGCCTTTTCATGCTGAAATTTATGGTCTGCTCCCACACTCCTCTACTCCCGTTTACAAGGTGGGATCGTGTCGCGCATCGCATCTGGCTGCTGTTTGGCGAGTCGGCGGTGATGACGCGTTCTCAGGGAGCCCCAGGCCAAGGCAGGGCAAGTCTGACCTTGCAGCTGTCGCTGCATCACGCAGCCAGCTGCCCGACCAGGAGAAGGGCTCAGCTGACCAGCTCACTGGTTTCTGGCAGAAGCCGATTTGATGCCATGGTTTCACGCAGTACCTGGGAGCTGAGAACATTCTAGAGGACAAGGGTAAAGCAGGTCTGGTGGAAGTGAGTCAGAAACGAGGCAGTCAAGGGCAGGACTGCAGCGGGCTTGCGACAGGGAAGCCCTTCTGGCAGGCCCCGCGCTGACACAGGGAGGAGAGCCAGGAGACTCCCTGCCTGGGCAGCTGGGGCGGGGGCGCGGCCCGACTCCCGGCTTGCTGACCGCAGCTCCCCCTCCCTGCCGTCCGTTCCGCTCCGGTAGGCGGAGTGGTGTCTTCTGTCTCCTGACCACTTCCCTGTTAGAGGCGCTGGTGAGTACAGATGGTGGGAAGGCGGAAACACAGGCCCGAGGAAGAATGGGTCATGTGGCGTGAACAGTCACTTGTTCGGTAAAATGTGTATGCTAGACTTTTCTTGGAGGACAAGCCGCTGTATGGTAATACTTATTTTTAAGAATTTTGGAATACTTTAGTGGGAAGAACTGATAACTTCTAGAGACATGACCTTTTAATCATTCTTAAACACGTGACCTCTTCATTTGGGCAAAGTGGACTATAGTTCATTAGAGGACAGAAGTCAGTCTTACTGAATCAGAAAGTCTGCGCATTGATTTATAGGTGTTTTTATGCATATGGTGTTTCCAGGTGAGATGAGTGGTTAAATCAGAAATAGTTCGTCTGTAATTAGGAATCAGGATTTGCTCACCCAGCTTCTTCAGCAGAAAAGGAATCTGCTTCCTCCAGTGACCTGGGTGCCTTCCCTGTCCTCACGAGGAGCAGCTGGCAAGAGTGGGAGCCAGGCCCTCTGCACAGGGAAGTCACCCTGCGCTCTGAAGGAGCTCCTTCTCCGCTGCCCGTCCTGGGAAACTGGAGACGCCTTGTTGGCCCAGCACCTTGCTTTGTTTCTCCAAAGGCCAGTCAATTTTGCTTTTAAGCGATCTCCCCAAACCTGCCTAGTCTCAGAAAGGAGAATGTTGAGAGCGAGAGCACTTGCATCTCTGTGCTGTGGTAGAGCCCTGCGGAGAGATCGTGTGCCTGCCTCTGGGCCCTTTTCCTTTCTCCAGGAGAGCCCTTGGGCGGTGCCTCTAATCTCCATGGATTTTGTTTCAGTTCAAGGGATGTAGACTGTTAGTGGAATTAGGAAGCGTTTTAGGTTTAAGTTGCTAGTTACACGTTTTGCATGCTTGCCATGTGTAAGTATAATTTATTGCCGAGACTAGGTGAACACTGCACATTTGGATTGTTCTCACCTTGCATCGTACTGTGGTAGTTTAATTAGGGGACTGACCCCGGAGCCTGGAGAACAACGTCATTTCCATTCTCTCCTCCTTTAAACAGTAGTCTCAAAGACAAAATAGAGCCTTAAATGCACTGGTGTTGAGAAACTTTGCGTAGCATGCAGATCATTTATTGCCCAGATTCCGAGTGAGCTCTCTAAAGATCGCAGGCTAGACCCAGCATTGTTGCAGTTAATAGGAACCTGTTCTGTGAGGTCTGTGGGCTGCAGATCAGCAGCGCTGCGATGACAGTGAAGTAGGCCTTATCGGCAGGAGAATGCATAAGAGGCTGCCCTGGGACCCCAACCACTGTCCTTCTGTGTGTCCCGACAATGTTATCTGTCCTCTCAGCGCGGAGTATCACATGTCTGTCATGAGCACAGAAATTAATTTAATGTCACCTGAAGACATGCAATTAATCTTTTAGAGGTTTTCATAATACCTTTACAGAAAGAGTTGCCAGTTTGGCGGATTTGGATTTTGGGGTTTAGAAGAAGATAAGGAAAATTAATTTTTCATCAGGGTTAATACAAGCTAGCAGGGCCACAAAGGCTGAGAAAAACGGTTGGGGAATTTGTCAAGTGTTGTCACTCTAGAATAATGCTGCTTAGCGTCTGATAGGTGTAATCAAGAGTTGAGATTTCTATAGAGAGGGATTAATCAATTTGCTCACCAGTGAATGCAAGTCAGTGATATCACTTCTTCATGGGGATTTAAGAATGAAAATAAGATTTGATCTGTCAAACTGCAGGACGCCCTGACAGTATCAGTCGGCATTTTTATCTATACATTTAAGCCATTTGTTATAAGTAAATTTGTCCTGCTAATGTTGGTGGCTGCAAGCCTCATTTTTGGATAACGATGAAGCTGATAAAAAGTATTCCTTACGCTTAATGCAGGAAGTGCCTCTTATATTTAAGAAAAACTACTCTCAAAAGGCACTTTTTACAGTAGTCATTAAAAGATAAATCATTTGTGGGAAAAAGCCAACAAAATATTTCCAGTTTGGTCTAAGACGGGCCAAACTTCTTTTCTCCTAATCTGTTCTGGAGGAAGTAAAAGAAGTTTAAGATCATGTCTAAACACACTAGTGTGTAAGGAATTTAAAAGGGAACCGTGCTGCCCTAGAGAAATTCATTTGCAAGATGGATTTCCTTTCTTTGAGTGGATGGAATCTGCCATGCACAGATGACTAGTAATTTCCTTACATTAAGACAGCATTGTTTCTAAAAGTCCTCGTTTGAATTGACAGTATTTTTAAATTTACATAACTGAGTACTAACAATTGTGGGGTGTCTTTTCAGTGCTGTTAACTATGATGTGTGGGTTGTAGAAGACTTGTAAGTAAATGGGTGGGTTCCGTTTGGGTTGGTTCTGAACAGTCACTGTTTTTCTTCTGTGTCTCTGTGTGAGAGTAGGTGTGAAAATATGTTTCTGGCCGCAGCCTAGAAATTCGTAGGTTGACTGTTTGCTAGTGTTAACTGGAGTAACTCTGGGATTTAGAATTTCCCCTGAGAACTGGCTTTTCATAGTGCTGTTTTGAAAGAAAATAATTGTTCTCTCAATCGAAAGAAAAGCAGCACTGTCTTTCTTACAAAATAAAACCTCGATCCTTATGTATAAGGCTTGAGTCCTCAGCAGTGATTTTCAGAAAAAAGTCAAAGCAGCGTGTTACAGTAACCCTTCATTTACTTAAAATGATGTGACTGAGTGATGGTCAGCCCCTTTGTTTCCAGCCCTGCTAAAAAGCGTTATGTTGGATGTTAAGAGTAAGCTCCTGCCTACGAGGTCGTGTGAAGTCCATGCTTTGGATCCATCAGGATAGGAAGTCCTGGTAGCACTCAGTGTGGGACCAGTGAGAACAGTAATGTTTATTTTGAAGGAGATGGAGGGAAACAGACCCAAGTGTACTTCTTGTCAACTGGGAGACATTCAAAAAACAGCTCTGTCCATCCTCCCTGGGTAGGGCATGGTGAATGATACCAAGACTCTGGTGATTAAGAACCTAGAGTGCCTTGGACGTTGCTGTTTTGAAGTTTCTTCCATCATATGTAGCTATGAAGTGAAGTGAAGTGAATTCGCTCAGTCGTGTCCGACTCTTTGCGACCCCATGGACTGTAGCCTCCCAGGCTCCTCCGTACGTGGGATTTTCCAGGCAAGAGTGCTGGAATCCTTCTCCAGGGGATCTTCCCAACCCAGGGATTGAACCCTGGTCTCCCGCATTGCAGGCAGACACTTTACGCTCTGAGCCACCAGGGAAGTGACTCCATAGGCAGCTATTGGGGGTATAAAACACTGTCCTGTTGTGAACTAGTGACTCTAGAGCTTGCTCAGGCCTTCCCCCTACTCGTGTGAGCAGATGACAGCCGTTTTTCCTAAAAGTTGGGCTTTTGTCATAATCCCTGCCTGAAACATCCCTGTGTGTTGCTCCTCTGCTCGTATCTGCCTGCTCTGTGCCGATTGTCTTCGATCTCTCTTTGGTCCTGAGGCTTCTTGGTGACCGGTGTCCCTGTGGGGCTCCCCTTCTCGTGAGCACTGCAGGACCGTGAGTGCGGACTAACCCTGAAGACAGAGTGCAGTCCCATGGCCCAGGCAGCCTGAGGGCTGGAGGCGCCGCCGTGGCTCCCCACGAGGGCGGGGTCGGGGCGCTCACTGCGCCGGGGAGAGGCAGGCACGGTGGGGGGGCCTGCGTGGAGGAAGCAGCGCCCGGCTCCTGTGTCATCGCAGGCAGCCTCAGAGAGCCCTAGACAGAGAGGCGCTTGTGACACTTGCTGCCTGTGCTTCTGAGCTGTAGATGGAGAACAAGCCTGCTTTAAACTCTTTCTTGAAAGGACAGTAAAAGTGTAGAACTTGGGCTTTCAGGGTTTTTATGTGACTGAATATTGTCAGGCGTGAATTATCAGTCTCTGACTCAAAATGGCAGTAAAGAGAATTTTTATTACTTGCCAGCGTTTGTTGACTCAGTGTTTATGTTCTCAATTCCTAGTTTAAAAGTCATCGGATCTCTACAGTATTGTATATTTATCCCCCAGATACATATACAGTGTATACCTCAGAACAGGCACACCCTGCTTTTGGTACAAGCTCTTCGTTTTAAATAAAAGTTACTGTCTAGATCGTCTGCGTTTTCAGTTTTGGGCTGCTAAAGAAGAATTTTATGACAGCGCTCCTCATTGTCCGTCGTCTGTAGGGACATCATTCCTCTTAGGGCACTTGTATTAGCTCACTGCTGATTTCTGCAGCCTGACAGAGTGTTTTGGGATGCCCACATCCCTGCACTGACTGACAGTGGCTCTACCCTAGTATCCTGATAGTGCAGGCTTTCTTCACAGCACTTTCAGAACGACTTAGTTTTTAGATGCCTGGTCTACTGTTTATTGTTTTATTCAGTAAATAGCTCAGTGCCATCTGCATGCACCAGAAATTTTGGCTTGGTGAACAAAAACAGACTCACCAAAGTGCAAATCACTGGTTGCTCTAGACACTTAAAAATGGCATATGCTTTAGTTGTCCACAGACTTCGTTCAGCCTCCTCTCGGGAGTTTCCAGGGAGCCCATGAATGGAGGACTTTCCCATAGAGGCAGCCACACACAGCCAGCTCATCGACCCACATTTGTGAGAAAGGTAGACGTTAGAGGAGAATCGGTCAGTAGACTGGGGAGCTGAGCTGTGGGGAGGTTTAGTGGCCCAGTGCCTCCTGCGTGTGTGACGCAGCCTCTGGTGGGACCTGGGGCTAGTGTGATGTGTCCACCCCGTGTAAAAAAAAAAAAAAGATGTTTTAAAGAACAGCAAAACTTAACCCTTGCAGAGTGAATTTATGAACCATATACTAACATAATTTCAATGGGATTTTAGGGAGATTAATAAGTAATGGATTACTGGCTCTTAACGATTAGGAGTATGTGTGTATATCCTAAAAATTTTCAGCTTTTTAGTATAGAAAGATTTCAAGCATATAAAGAACTGGAGAGAGTTCACACAGCTTTTTCTGACTTCTCAGTAACTTTATGTGGATTGTGGTCCCACAGAACGGCCTGGCCTGCCTTTCTGTGGGGCTTCCGTCTTCCTTTGCGCGTGCTTCTCCATCAGGCTGGAGTGGATCCACTCACCGTAGGATCACATTTTAGGCAGTTCCTGCTGACACAATGTAGGGATGCCCTCCGCTTCAGCTGTCCTCAGCCCAGGCTGGACGTCACTGGAAGAGCCTTAAGATACGCTCGCGTCTGGGCTCCAGCTCAGGACAGTCTGACTGCGTGGCTCTGGACTAAAGCCCAGGAGTAGTAACATCTGAAAGGTGCCCAGGTGACTGACACGCAGGTCGAGGCCCTTGGCTAGTCTCAGGCCAAGTGTGACGTGAGCTCTCGGCTTTGGCAGATGTCCTTTATCAGGTTGATGAAAGACCCTTCTGTTCCTAGTTCATGGAGAATTTTCATGATGGATGCCCTTCCTGTATCAGTGCAGATGGTCATATGGTCTTTTCCTCCACTGATGTGGTCTGTAAATTGATTTTTGAGTGTTACACCAACCTTGCATTCCTGGGATAAATCTTACTTGAGTATGGTGTATGATCCACTGAATTTAGCTTGCTGATATTTTAGTGAGGATTTTTTTCATACATATATACACATATTTATTTATTTATGAGGGATATTCTTCTGTGGCTTTTGTTTCTTTTTTGTCTTTTATTTTTGTATTTCAGAAAAACAGGGTTCAAAAAATGAGTTGGAAAGTTGTTCCTCCCCTTCTGCCTTCTGAATGAGACTCTGTAGAATGGATAGTCTGTCTGTCTTAAATATTTGATAGAATTCACTAGAGAATCAATTTGGGCCCCGGTTTTTCTTTGTGAAAGGTTTTTAATGATCGATTCAGTGTCTTCTTAGATTTCCAGATTTTCTCTTTCTTCTTGAATCAGTTTTGGTATCTTGCATCTTGCCTGGAGAATCCCATGGACAGAGGAGCCTGGCGGACTGCAGTTCACGGGGTCTCAAATAGTTGGGTGCGGCTGAGTGATGGAGCGTGCAGCACATCCCTTATGGAATTTGTCCATTTCATCTGAGTTCCCTGATTCTGTTGGCATAAAGTTGTTCAAAATATTCTTTTATATTTCGGCAAGTGCCACTTTTGATAATCTCTCTTTTATTTCTGATTTTGGTAATTTGTGTCTGTCTTTTCCTTTCCTTAGTTAATTAAAGGGCTATCGGCTTTATTGGCCCCAGGAGAGTCGCGGTGCTGGACTTTCTCTGCCGTCTCTCTGTGTGCCGTGTCCGTGCTTCTCTCTGATCTTACGTCCTCTCCAGCTTTGTTCCTTAGTTAGTTAAACGGTCATCAGCTTTATTGGCCCCAGGAGAGTCGCGGTGCTGGACTTTCTCTGCCGTCTCTCTGTGTGCCGTGTCCGTGCTTCTCTCTGATCTTACGTCCTTCTCTCCATATTGGCCCCAGGAGAGTCTCGGTGCTGGACTTTTCCTGCCGTCTCTGTGTGCCGTGTCCATGCTTCTCTCTCTGATCTTATGTCCTTCTCTCCAGCTTTGGATTTGGTTTCTTGTTTTTTCCCTAGTTTCTTGTGATAACGGGTCAGGTTCTTGAGTTTAGATCTGTTTTCCTTCCTGATGCCACTGCTTTAGGTGCAGCCCCTCGATTCTGATGTGTTGTATTCTTATTTTCACTCAGAATGCCTTCTGCTCGGTGTCTGTGCTCCTTTCCACCTCCGAGCCCGGTCTCCTGGCCGGCCGCCGTGGCGCCCTGCCCTCCGGCCGGGCAGAGCTCAGGAGGCAGCACTGCCCAGTGCCTGGCCTCGGCCCTGCTCTGCTCAGCTCTTCTCCCTGCTGTCCCCCGTGGTTCCCTGTCTGCCCTGGGGGCTTGTTTAGGCCTCCAGTAACTGATTTCTGTCTGTGGATTCCCAGCTGGTCTGTTTTCATCCCAAATAGGACTGAGGCTGGAGGCCAGCATGCACGTGGAGACTTGTGACTCAGAGGGGAGGGGTGACTGGGTGCTGTCGGCCTGTGGTTGCTGTGGGGAGCACCACTGTTGAGGGTTGTATCTGCAGGAAGGACGTGCTGGGCTGTGCCTGGGGGTGGTCAGGAAGATGACCCACTTTCATGAGGTTTGAAGGGGAGTTAAAAGTTTAAAGCAACTGCTGATGCATACTGTCAGATTTTCATAAGGGTGCTTCTGACAATGGAAAAGGCATGCCAGGTGTGAACTATTTTTAAAGTTAAGCAATATTTCATTGAACTAAAGAGAACCCACTTTAATAATTACAGACCTCTTGAGTGGATACAGTAATTAAAGGTCTTAGATTTAAATTTGATAAAGGCTCTTTCACCCTAACGCCTGTCAGGTGAGCGTGTCCTTTCCTCAGTGGCCCTCATGAGATGGCAGGTGGGTGGTGCTGCCCCTTGGTTGAGCACTAATCGAGGTGGACCCCGGTGCTGGGCAGGGAGGCTTGCCTGTGCAGACACTGACCAGCACGCTGCCTTGTCTGTTTCAGCAGGGAGGAGAGAGCGACGGCTTTTTTCACCCGGAGGGCCAGCCTCAGCGGCTCCCTCAGCCCCCAGAGGCGAGGCAGCAGCCCACCCGCAAGGTGACGCTGACCAAGGGGGCGCTCCAGCAGCCGCAGCACCCTGCGCCGGGGGCCCACATGCACGCGGCCGGCCCGCCAGGCATCAAGAGCATCCAGGGGATCCACCCGGCCAAGAAGGTGCGGCCCAGCCCCATCCCCGGGAGCGCTCTGGGTAGAGGAGCTGGAACGCCCCCGTCCCTGGGTTTGAAAGGTGATGTGCTCACAGGCGCGCTTCCCTCCCTTGGCTTCACGGTACGATTCTGGGAGCTCACCTGGCGCCCAGGGTGTGGGTGTCTCCTGCAGCTCGGCGTGCACGGTGGGCGCGGCTCTGCATGGCCCCTGCCCTCCCAGCTGCTCCTCCAGAGGCCCCTCCGATGTTTCTTCTCAATACCTCGTTCACAGATGGGAAGCCTTTGGGGTGAAGTCTCCTGCCTGAGAAGGTGCCCCTGGCCCCGGCTCTTTCTGCACCGAGGGATGCCTTGTCCGAGCTCCGTGTGTGAGATGAGGGCCGCGGCCATCTTCCCAGGAGAGGAGTATGCGCCACGTCCTGTCATGTCCCGTGGGGCACCCCTCCCCGCAGCTTCTAGTGAGGGGCGTCTTCATAGCCCTCCCAAGCCCCGCGCTCTGCCCCACAGCCGCACACGTGCGAGGACTCAGACTGCTCTTGAGTTCTCCTGGAAGCAGCTGGACCCTGCCAGTCCCTCCTCTGCTGGTCTTGCTGCTGATACTGAGGAGGAGTGTTAGTGTGAAGACCAACCTAGGTCTTTGAAATGTTTAAATCACTTCATGTGTGTTGTCTCATAATCACCTTCTGATGCAGAAACAGACAGTCCGTTTGTGCTGTGAGAGGCACCCGCGCAGTCACATTCGTCATACCTTCGGGTCAGAGCTTTAAAGAATGTTCCAGTCTGAGTTTCCTCAAGTCGGGTGTTGTCCCTGGATGTATGACGGGAAAGACCTTAAGGAGGCCTCCCCCGCCCTCCCTCACCGTAGCTGTATGCACAGATAGTGCACTCGAGGGCCTTCAGTCACTGTAGTTGGGGTTTCGGTTTTGCTTTGAAAGCCCTGCCGAGGAGTGTTGTGTGCGGAGGGTAGGGGGCCCCTGCTGCAGAATCTGCCTTTCAGGAGGGATACTGCCGTGGCCTGCAGTGATGGGGAGCTGGCTGGGGGCAGTGCTGCGCAAGTTAACTGACGCCCTCCCCCCCACCCCCCCGCCGCCCCCACTAGCCTGAACCACAGTGGGGAAGTTCGGGCTCTGGGGCCTGTAAGGACCCACTGGACCCACACCTTTGTGTCAGTCGATCGCCTTTCTGGAGCCTGTGGTCCTGCTGCTTCGTGCACAGCATGACCGTGTGAGCAGGTCGACGGGTACACAAAGTGCCCACCTAGCACCGTGCTTGATGCGCAGGCTGACCGAGACTGCACCGCCTCCTCTCCTCCTCTTCATGGGTGTGCTGGGTGTTGCGGTCCTGTTTAGACACTCAGGAACAGCTGCAGAGGGTCCTGCAGCTCGTGGTACATTTTGGTGAACTCTGAGTGACGCTCAGACGCTCGCTCTGTGTCTTGGCAGCTGTGAGCAGACGCGCAGCCTGACCCTGAACGGTTCTTCTGTCTTTACCAGGTGCTCGTGCATGGCAGAGGCCGGGGCCTGGTGGGAGCCATGGGCCGGGGCCGCCTGATGCCCAACAAGCAGAACCTGCGGGTGGTGGAGTGCAAGCCTCAGCCCTGCGTCGTGTCTGTGGAGGGCCTCTCCTCATCTACCACCGACGCCCAGCTGAAGAGCCTGTTGACGTCGGTGGGGCCCATCCAGGTGGGCCACCCTGCGCTTTCGGTCTGTGCCTCCATCTTGCCCTCCCAAGACTCAGTTCCTTAAAGCCCCTGAGAAGAAAGCTGAATGTTTTACCATTGTGCACACTTGGTGTCAGAACTTTTTGCCTGAGGGTTAGAGTGTTTGTAGTTTTTCAGGTGCTCAGAAACTTCATGAACTATTTATTCCAGCTGAACAAATTATCCTTTGAAATCCTGAAATTATCCTTGAATTATTGAGGAGCGGCTTGTCCGTCATCAGACACGTTAAGCTTGTGTCCACAGAGAGCTCTTCTTGGACAGTCTGTCATAGAACTGGTTAATCTGCAGGAACACAGCTGGCGTCAGAGAGCTTATGATGCTTTTAAAAATACAGGTCTCCTGAGTGGAGATTCTCCAACAAATGGTAGTTGAAAACCTGGGATCAGATCACAGTTGAGTAGTGAGCCTGGGACCCTGGGTAGGAATGGGGCGGGGTGGATGGCGAGTCCAGGCTGTGCCCGGGGCCCCTGCTCCTGGCTGGCTCCCGGCCCGTGTCAGGGTGGGAGGTGGTGGCGCTCTTGCTCTCCACGTGTGGCCTCTGGTCGGTCTGGGCCGCGCTCCTGCCCCGCGGTCCCGATGAGTCTGCCGTGCGTCCTTGAGCGTGAACCTGTGCTTGGGGTCAGCGCGTGATGGCAGCTGCTGCTCACAGCGCTGCGCGACTGGCCTGCAGGAGTTGCAGTTTGAGTGCTGCATTCCGGGGGCCGCTTTCCCATCTGCCTTTCTCCTTCTCCTGTTCTGGAAAGACGGATTAGAGATCAGTGTGTTAAAGTTTAATGGAGGGCACTTTATTGAAGCGGAGCAAAACTGATACTGGGTATTTAAAGGCTTCTTTTTATTAGAGAAGAAGACAGGAAGATAAGAGGGGTTACATCAGGTACCCTCAGAATGTTGCCGGAAGGAGTCCCGGAGGGTGAAGGGCACTTTATTGAAGCGGAGCAAAACTGATACTGGGTATTTAAAGGCTTCTTTTTATTAGAGAAGAAGACAGGAAGATAAGAGGGGTTACATCAGGTACCCTCAGAATGTTGCCGGAAGGAGTCCCGGAGGGTGAGGGATTCAGCAGCTGCCCAGTAGGGCCTGTGGGCCATCCCAAGGGTCCCAAGGAGCCAGCACCCCTCTCTCCTTGCCAGTCTTAGTCCTGAGGGATGGTGTTGAGGGCCGTTTACAGGTCTGTAAGCGCTGCGATGACAGAGTGCTAACGTAACAAACTTTGCCAGCATTAGATAGCTGAAGACCAATATTGTTAAGTTTAAATTGTGAGAATATGCTTATAACAAGACTGCGATGTGGTTTAACTTTAAATACACTTTAAGGGGGGTGGTGAGGAGATCTAGGCCTCCTGGCTGCAGGAGAGGCAGACGTCAGGCCTCTGGTGGATTGGGCTGTGGCGCCACCTGGTGCCTGCGTGCCCTGAGAGCAGGTGGTGTCAGCACCCAGAAGGCCCTGCCCGGTGCCCACTAGCAGGGGTGTGGGAAGAACCGGAAAGAAGGGCCTGTCCGCCCATCCACCATGTCAGGGGTCCTGCTCTCAGGGAAGGGACGGACAGGCTGGAGCGGAGTGAGACTGCGGTGGCTGACTTAATACGGTGGGTGGTGGTTGGGGGCTCCGTCCTGAGTTTGCCACTTCTTGGGGTGCAGCTTCCCAGCCGAGGACGTCCCCCAGGCCCCGGACAGTAATGCGCATGTTGTCTCTGCCTCTGCCCCTGCCCCTGGAGTTACCACGGAGGTGGGGTGAAAGAAACGCGGGGCCTCTGGGCGCCGCGGAGGGAAAGCGTGTGTCCTCGGAAGGACGCCTGTCGTCCTTGTGCGAGGTCTCTGGGGTCGCTTCAGGCTGCCAGCGCTGCTGTTCGGGGGCGCAGGCACGGGGGAAACCCTTGTTCTGGGGCCATCTTGGGTTACCTGCTGAGGAGGAGCCCCTTGGAGCCATCGTGTGAGGCGGGGTTGTGTTGGAGCGTCTCACCTCCTGTGAGGAGCCCTCCTCCCTGCCTTGTCTGGTTTTGACGGACCAGGAGCGTCTGGGGTGACCTGAAGGAAGTCGGGATCTCAGTGGAAGCAGTTTAGTTATTCTGGAGTTGACCTTTGGGGAAGAAAACACTAGACGTAGTTACATGTTGCTGGTAAGCCGCTCAGTCGCGTCCGACTCTTTGTGACCCATGGACTGCAGCACACCAGGCCTCCCTGTCCCTCACCAACTCCTGGAGCCTGCTCAGACTCACGTCCATTGAGTCAGTGATGCCATCCAGCCATCTCATCCTCTGTCGTCCCCTTCTCCTCCTGCCTTCAATCTTTCCCAGCATCAGGGTCTTATCTAGTGAGTCAGTTCTTCACATCAGGTGGCCAGAACATTGGCGCTTCAGCCTCAGCATCAGTCCTTCCAGTGACTATTCAAGAGAAATGTAGACGTTCCCAAAACGGATGTTTTGAGCTTTCAAGAAAACAGGCGTGGCCACACGATCTGAAACTGTGACGGGAAAATTGTTGACCAGAGGCTCCCACACACAGTTCTGAAAACGCTGTTGTAAATAATTGTCCCAAAAAAAGAGGATTCCAGGCAGAGTGCGTGGTAACCCGAGGGCTGTGATCTGTAGGGTAAGTTTGTACAAGATGAGAGTGGAAGGGGGCGCCTCAGAGTGACTCTCAACTGTGTCAGAGCAGAAGGAACAGCGCTTATGTTGTGGGTGAGAGGAAGCCCAGATGCTGGAATTGAGGAAAAGACAGACTTGGCGTCAAAAAAGACCACATATAGTGTAAACGTGAAGAGGAAGCAGCGTGTGATGGAGTGGTCTGAGATGCCAGAGTCGCTGTTTCAAACACCCCGTCGCCAACGAGAGGGTCGGGTGACCCGCGTCCGGAATGAAGAGGGCGGTGCCCCTGCACTCCAGCCCAGCTGTGGGCCCAGGGGAGGAGAGCTGGAGTCGTGGCAGGCCCGCTGCCCGGCACGCCCCAGGGCTGCCCCTGCGGCCTGGCTGCCCAGGGACCGCTGTCACTATGAACCTAACGGCTTACCCCTGGGCTCTGTTTGAGCAGGTTCGTGTGTGTCTAGAACACCGAACGTCAGTGTCAGTTTTGCTTCAGTCAGTTCCTGAAGGCGCTGGGAACTGTTGGCCAGAGTAGCGAGAGTAGTGTGAGTGATTTTCAGGGCTGCAGGTTCATTTCAGAGTTCCCCCAGCATTGCCATTTATTCATGCGCACAGGCACGAACACAGGCTCTCCCTAGAAAGAGGAGGAACTTTCCCAAAACAGGGAAAAGAGACCTGGAGCGGTGTGGACGATTTTCTGGACTCTGACTGTCCACTGTCCCTGCGGTGCTGGTGGCAGCTCAGTCCCGGGGTCCCGAGTGGGGTCGCTGAGCATACATGCAGGAGGCCGCCTCGGGAGGGGCGTCGCAGCCTGCGTTCTGCTGCTTGCAGTAGCACGGGTGCTCTCGGGAGTTGTCTGCAGGTGTCTTGTCTCTGAAAAATGACAAGTATATCTGGGTGAGGTGGGCAGTGAGCCTGTCCCCATGGGCCAGCAGGTGGAGGGTCACGGAGTGTGGGGTGGAGAGTCCGCCTCTCCATTTGTTCCGGGTGAACTAAAGCGCTTGCTTATTTGGAGATGGGCTGCTGATTTGCAGGATGTATTTTCGGAGTGGAAATTGGTGATTATAGTACATGCCCTTTAGTTTATAGTCCACGGTATCTTTTTCCATCTTCCCAGTAGAATGATCGCTAATATTTGTCACTTTGGTAGGTCAGAAATGGTTAAATATTGACTGTTTTGGCAGTGTATTAATCTTTTATCTGAAAATAGCCTCTGTATTTTGAAAAAAAAAAGGTGCAGAAATGTCAATAAGGGGGAGGGAAAACATTTTAAGATGATGTTCTTACTGCTTCTGTTGACTGTTGAGAAGCAGCTCACTCCTGTGATTTAAGAATTTCATTGAAAGTTTACGCTCTTTTGATTGATCCTTTCTCAGTCAAATAGAGCTTTAAACCAGGAAGATACAGATACCTCATGCCATTTTATATGATAAGTGGTAAACAGGAAGCATCATATTTCATTCCACATTGTGAAGTCACCTAGAGGAAATACAGTCTCAATATGCTTTTTCTCAGAAGAAGAGCATGGTGTTTTCAAAATCCAGATTCCATCTGTGAATCGTAGAGTGCCGATAATTATTTGTGCCATCATAACAAATTAGTTTTCCTTGTCTGTTCCTAATTGAGTGATTTTTATAGTTTCCAACAGAATAAGTCTAGGTGAGCTGTGGTTCTTGTGTTGAGAACTGCCGTGGTGCTGGCAGCAGTTGGCATGAAGCTGTGTCTGCGTGCCTGGCGCCCTCGAGCGCTGCAGCCACGTGGCGGAGGTCGGGGCCGGGGTCAGGAGGCGGGCCTGGCGGGGTGCCTGCTGCGCTGAAAGCTGTGTGCTGCTGGCATGTCCCAGAGAAACTAATATTGAGCTTTACTTGTCCAGCTTTACTTGGAGAAGGGAATGGCAATCCACTCCAGTACTCTTGCCTGGAGAATCCCATGGACAGAGGAGCCTGGCAGGCTATAGTCCATGGGGTCGCAGAGAGTCAGATGCGACTGAGCGACTTTACTTTGTCCAGTGAACTTAGTGATCAGTGAAATTATCAAGAAAATTCTGGTGCTTCTGGGTTTTGTATCTGACAGAAGAGGTGAATCTGCTATTTGCTGAGCTGGCGTCAAGAGAGCAGGCAGACAAGCTTGCTGGCGGCGCCCTGCGCCAGGCGCCCCGGGCCTGCTGCTGGTCAGGGGCGCCTGGCGACATGGCGGTTGACCCGACTGCCCCTCCGTGTGGCCGGTGTGAACCTCGGCGCCGTGCCAGCTGGGCACTGGAGACCGTTCGTTTCTGTGTAAGCGCCGGAGAGCGGCTTTTGGGAAAGCGTCTCCTTAGTGCTCTGCTCGCTGCTCTTACTTGTGGGGTGCTGTGTTTATGGGAGTGGGGGGCGCCTGTTCTGATACACAGCATGGCTTTCTCAACGTGTTTCAGAGAATTGATGTTTTGGCTAGATAGTTCTGTTGGAGGTCTTTGAACAAGTGCTTTAGAACGAAACCGCCGCATGTGTAAACCCTTGTCAAGGGTGGTGTGTTACTGCTGGCTGTGTTTCTGCCTGCTGTACTTCACTGGACAGAAGCCCAGACACAGCAGACGGCTCTTAGCCGCCGAGTCCTTGCTGCTTCCTTGGGTTGGGTCCTCCAGGGAGCAAGGTCTCCGCCGCCCCCCACCCCACCGGGCACTTGGCTCACTGCCCCAGACACGTGGCCAGTCACCAAAATGCTTGAGAAGGATCAGACTCTGGAGAGTGGGCTGGCTAAGAGATCCGAGTCCTCCTTCGGCGCGTCCCTCCCAAATCCTAGAGTGCTCTGTCGGAGCACAGAGTTCCCCTCATCCTTGGGGCAGGTGTGAGGACCAGCTGTCCGTTCACAGTCCTGGCACTGGTCTCCTCGCTAGACAGATCTGTCCACTCCACACACGCCTCTGGTCTTCACTCCAGAGAGTAGCCTCGGAAATGGTGTTTCACATCCTAGGATATAATTTAAGATGCTGCTTCATGCTCCTCGACATTTTAAAGTGCAGAGTGTGAGCAGACAGAACCGAGGGCTGCCCCGGTCCCAGCTGCGCCCCGCCCCCGGCAGCCCCGTTCTGTGTGAGGACCTGGGTCTGCCCCAGCGGTCTTCGGGGGAGTGCCGCCCCTCCGCCTCGGGCCCCTGGCCAACCTCATCCCTCCTGTGTGAGTGGGGCCTGGGGAACGTCGCTTGAGGGGAAGGGAGTCTCTGAGGTTGGGCACCTGCCCCAGACCTGCGTGAGCAGGTGGAGGGAAGGGGGGCAGCTGGCGGGCAAATGAAGGAGGGTCTTTACACTGGGCCTGGAGGGTGCTGAGTGCTGCTTAGGGAGGGCGCGCGGGGCTGTCTCGACAGGGAGCTTGAAGTAGCTAGTTTGTGTCAGGGACCTGTGGTCCGCCTGGACTGGAACCTCGTGTTAACCCCTATGGACCAGCGTGTGCATCACCCCCTGTGCCGCGGTGTCGCGTGGTGCACAGCCCCACTCTGACACCCTTCTGTTCTCTTCCTGCAGAGCTTGCAGATGCTCCCCCAGCAGCGGAAAGCCATAGCCAAGTTCAAGGAGCCAGCGCACGCGTTGGCATTCCAGCAGAAGTTCCACAGGTAGCATGGCGTCCCTGGGGCCAGACGAGGGTGGGCTGGCTGCAGGACGCGGTGCGGAGCGTGGCGTGGGCGGTCCCGCGGCGGGCAGGGGGCTTCACGTGTGTGCTGTGTGACCTCCCGCAGGCACATGATAGACCTGTCCCACATAAACGTGGCCCTGATTGTCGAGTGACCTCCGCGGACGGGCTGACTGGGACGCCGAACACACACTGTGGAACTCCTCCGGAGCTGCGCGCAGAGGCCCCACGAGCCGAGTCTCTCCATCCACAGCCCTGCCAGGCCGTTGTCTGAGACGCCCGACGGCCCAGAGTAGATTCCAGAAGAGCTGGACTTGCGGGGCGTGGCAGACTCGAGTCGCTGTTGGAGCGTCCACGTTCTGTCGCCGCCACGAAGAACTGCAGTTTGGTTTCCTGTTGTTCTCCAAGTGCTCACAGTGCATGTAGACCTTGTTCTTTGTGACCTTACTGTATGACCGATTCCAGTGACTTAGAGTCAGGAGAGACCATCACCGTCACAGATTCTCAGTGTTTTTCACAGCAAAGAATACTTGATAATGGTTGCACTTATCTTCAGTGCAGGCTAGACGAGTGTCTTCTCACCCAGCTTCACTCGCGTTCCTTTCTCAGAAGGCCCTCCAGGGCTCTTGTGGAAACGTAGAGGCAAATTCGGGTGGCGATATCCTGGGAAGCAGGGCGTGCGGGTGGCTGGGAGTGGTGCCAGTTGTGCGGCAGATTCTGCTTCTTGTAAATATTCCCAGAGCGCCAGCCCAGTTCCAGAGGGAAAGCCCCTTTCTACACTCTGCCCAGACACCATGCAGACGCTGGTGGGCACTGGCGTGCGCCCCCGAGCTGAGTGCAGGTTTTGGGGCCCCGCTAGGGGAGGGTAGGCCAGCTGGAAGCTTGAAAGGGCCTGTTTGGTTTCTTCTTCATTTTAGACACAGCCCCAGGAGGCATAGTCATGGCACCGGCTCTGGGATACGTACGTGACTGTTGGGAAGCCTGGTTGTCGTTGCTGTGATGAGCGTTTTCTTTTTTGAAGGCCTTTTGAGCAGGGGCTGTGCTGTCCTTCAGTGGGCCCGAAGCAGGGGCTGCTCGCACTGGCGTGTGGGCGGGCAGCTCCGGGGCTTGGGGTAGCTTCGCACAGGTGAGCCGCTCGCTCCCCGTAAAGTCATCTTCAGCAAAATCCGTTCTGGGCAAACGATGACAGAAGTGCCTTACTGCATTTGTGCTCATGCAGGAGTCTCACTGTTTGGGTTTATTCTAACATGGGCCTGAACTATTGGAGCAGATGATAACTGGGGCATACTCAGACTTTTTAGCTGAATTTTATACGTAAAATTTCCTGTCACATTTATTAGTAGAATTAAGGGAAAGAGACGCCTGTTGCTGATTAGCACAGCGAGGTCCCTCAGTAGGGCACCCCTTTCTCAGCTTTCTCGTGGGTAGCTGAGACACAGGTCATGTGATCTTGTATCTTCTTGTTTTCACAGTTGAAATTTTATGTTTTTCAAATTAAGTCACCAGAACTTCAGGGGAGTGTTGAGACCCACGAGCCTCTGTAACGCTGACTCCACAGTGCGCCACGTGCTAGGAGGGAGCCTGCAACCTGAAGGTGGGTGCTCATGGCCGCTGCTCGGAGGCTGCAGTTCAGGAAGCTGTAGGCACTGGTAGAACACGCTAGATCACCTCTCGCTGGGAGCGCCCGGCCACTGGTGTGCCCGCCCCCCAACCCATCTTCACAAGTAGATGCAGGTGTGTTCACACGAGTGTGGCTCAGTCCACAGAGAGCTGGGCTGAAGCGGCAAGTGGGGTACTGCAGGCGCCATGCGGGGGCGTCCAGGCCACCTACCCCCCCGGGCGGCGGGAGGCTCACAGTTAAGGGGCTTGTTCAGGGCTTGATGGCGCAGTAAAATGAGCCTGCCGATTTCACCGCTTTTTGAAATGGTCTGAGTGTGCTATGACTTTGAAGCTAAAAACCTGCCCGTTGTCTCCATGACGTAGCTAGGCACCGTTTTTTCTGGTTAGCGATAATAAACTAGCTAGGCACCCTTTTTTCGAGTTAGTGATAATAAACGAATCCTATTTGGGCACCTTGTTCACGGCGGCCCTCATGGCTACCCTAAGGGCTGCTTTTGTGTTGTCTGAGCCCGACATGGTGCCCCGGGATGCGTGTGCGTCTGTAACTGTCTGCACACACCCGGAACACGCTTTCTATGGATAGAACATTCTTGAATGGCCATCGGCTAAGTCGGCCAGGCCTTCCGTCAAGGCCTGGTTAGAGAGGTTCCCCGTGGTCGCCTCCTGACACGCTGGGCCCGTGGGCACGGGCTTTCAGTGCCGGCCAGGCCTGAGGACGCAGCCTCGGTTTCCTTGAGGAAACTGGGAAAGGAAGGAGCAGAGTTAGGAAGGAGCAGTGTTGCCGCCTCGCGCACCGCGCAGCGCAGCGCAGCCAGCCTACCGCACGCTGAGCCCTCTGGGAAGATCTGTTGCAACCATTATCTTTGTTCTTCATTTATCATGCATTTAAAGTGAGACGCAGAAGCAGTTAACACACTATGTAAATATGGACCTTTTAAAATTAAATCCTTAAGAGAGATGCTTTCAGTTCAGCAACATCGCAGCTGTTTGTTAGTTCTTTTGTGTTGTCTTATCGAAGTTTAATGGATACAGTTCCATAATGTTGATGTGTTTGTGTGTATATTCGATTTTTATAAAGATGGTAGTAAGTCAATACATTTATCCTGATCTGTGTATTATTTGTTCACAAATTCAAGAAGCCAGTGAATATCATTATATCTCATAAGGTAAAGACTTCAGTGATTATGTGGAGCTCAGGTACCCTTTCTTTTCATATTATCTTGTTTTGATTTTAATGCTGTAATATAAGTTCACTTAGCTACTTACTGAGGTAATCTTGCATTTCCCTTGGTCTGGCCACATCTGTTAAGTCTTACATGATATCATTCTAAGGGAGAAGTACTAGCTCTTTTTTCCGAAAGCAATGTTGAGGGTTCCGCCCTTTCTGGCCGGGCAGCACCCTCAGCAGGGGCCTGTGCCCTCTCTGCACCAGGGGTGGGGGGTGGGGCGGGGCGGGGGGGGCGAGGGGCTTCATCGTAACTGTTTCTGACTGGGATCTTCTCATGATTTGTAAAAGGTCCTGGATGAACAATTGTTTGTGCTCAGTTCCGTAGAGTTTCTGAATTGTGGCGGAGCTTTGGATCCTGCACTCGGGTCTTTTTTTTTAAGGGCGTTTTGCTAATGATGCAAGCAGACGCTGTTGCTGGAGGGAGGCTGGGGAGGCGAGCTGGGTGAAGAGGACAGGGTGGAGCGCAGGGAGTTAGAGCATGCAGAGCTGGCCGGGAGCCCGGTCCTGAGCCCGTGCCGAGGAGGAGTCAGCTGGGGCGGCCACGCCAGGGCTGCGCACTCTGCACGAAGTGGACCGCCAAGCTGGCGGATGAGAGGAGGCCCGGCTGGCTGGCTGGTAGATGAGACTTAGGGCCAGGCTGTTCCGAGAACCTGTCACTTCCTTCCTTTTTTTTTTTTTTTTAAATCTTTTGTAGTTTTTGTTGTTTGTTTTTTGCTTTTTATCTTTTAATTTCTCTGTTGTTAAATTGAAGGTAAGCTCAGTGTGCTTATGGACCATTGACTGCCAGGGACCCTGATGAGGACAGTCAGGTTTTGGTTGAGGTCTGTGTGCAGAGCACCTAGAGCCACGCATGGGGTGTGGAGCCCTTGAGCCCCCTAGCTTCTTGCCCCCAGTCCCTGGAGTGGCAGCGTGCCCCCCGGCTGCACCCCACCGGGAGCCCTGCTTATATCCGCCCGTGGTCAAACAGACCACGCTCCCACCTGCATCCCGTCCCGGCCCCCCACCCCAGCCCCCCACCCCAGCCCAGCTCCTTTGTCTCTGAGGGGGCGTGGGGTGCTTGAAAGGCATGATTGATTTTTTTACAGATTTTTCTAAGTGACGGTATTCTGAAAGGGAATTAACTAACCAAAGGGGTGGACGATACGAAATGGAACCAGGAGACACCCCTGTCCCCTTGGAGGAAGCCATAGGAATCACATCCGTTACAGGGAGAATGTAGATGCTCTACTGTGCTTAATGAGCAGTTAACTTAGCCTTTTCACCTCTTTTTAAATCATGTGAATGATGTGTTGTTTTGGACATCAGTAAATATGAACTCTGCAAAGGCAGTGAGCCTTGACTTACTATTAAATCCTAAGGATTTTGTGTAAGGTTTTTTTGCAACCTGTTTAATTTTCCTCATTTAAAGGGTCCATGGTTCTGTGTCCTGGAACCAAGCAACTCCCTGATTCATATTGGATCCCCGGTATACCTGCTGGTAGTGTTTGATGGGGAAGGGTCTTTGGTTTTACATGTGTAAAAAACCTGGTCTTTTTAGGAAATGTGCAGAAAATCTTAACTCTTTTCTGTGCTGTATTTTGGTAGCAAGTCTTTTAATTAAGATGAGGAGGCAGAAGAGGCATTTTTAGTGAGAAGTTGCTTCTTGCTTTCATTTCTAACCAACTAAAATGTAAAAAGACCTTCATGTTGGTGCTTTATTTTACTAATTTTGAAAGGTATGTAGAAAAGTACAGGCCTTTAAAAAGAAACATGATTGTAGTCTTTGAATTTTAATACTTTCCGCAGAGTGGACAAACAGATGTACTGTTTTAATATATTTTGTATTTAGTAATTTAATATATTCTAGAAAGTAGACCTTTTGACATTCTTCTAGCATGATTTTCTTTTAAACTATTTTTCATTTTAAGGGCACGTAATGGAACCTGATTTTTAAAGGACCGTTTAAGTTCTGTGCTCTCTGCAGTGTTGTCTCAGGATATATAATTTATGTTTTTAAAGCAACATTTATACGACACACATTTATAACTATTGACCGAAGAGCAAATAACCACTTGTTTTGATAACTCGGCTTTGCTTTTCACAGGTGTGGGATCCAGGATTGTTTTTTCCTCTGTGAGGATTTTAACTCTAAGACTTTAATTCTGCTGTTTAATTTTCAGGTTCACCAGCAACGCAGCCTGAAATCTGATTTGTTTTTTTTTTCCTTTTCATTTTTGAGCTGGTTCTCTTTGCTGGGCTCCCTGTCTGGTCTCACTCCTGCTGCTGAGAGTCTGGGCCCCGTCGGCCAGGTCTCCCACACACCCCTTCCTCTCCTCGGGGCTCCCTGCCAAGCCCACCCCCACTGTCCCCACAAGCATGCCCTTCTCTCACTTGTGTTGCCGGCTGACCGTTCTCTCCTCCCGCCGCCGCCTCCGGTGACTCTGTCCTGGCTGCTCTATCCCGTGTTGGCGTTGAGGACTCTACTCTGCTGCCGCGAGTCCCCTGTGCGGCGTCGTCTCACCCTTTGCTTTGACAGGTTTGACTCCGGGCTTGTTCCCCCAGGTCTCCGGCTGGCAGAGTCGCGTCTGGGTCCTGTTGTTCGCAGTCTCCCCAGGGGCGGCGCCCACGGAGGCCGGCCCGCGCCCAGGGCACTAACCAGCCCTCTGTCCCTCCCTCTCCTTTTGCAGGGCCTCTCTTGCGTGCGTCAGTGTTAGTGGTAGCGCGCCTCTTCCTCCGCTGGGAGGCGACGGCCCATCGGGCTCTGTTGCCGCTCTGGCTGGCTGTGACCTTCCTAAGCGTATTGCTAAGTGCCGCGAGCTGGCCTGGGCGGCTCGGCGCAGCGTCTGCAGCTGTGTTTGTGGGGCGCACACTAGGATTGAGGAATCAAGAGCTGAGCGAGTTGCTTTCTTCTGGGTGATCTGCTCCATGTCTCCACCCAGCCCACCACTCTCACGTTTGCGGGCAGGGATGTTGCCTTGTTTTACCCTGTTTTCCACTTTGCGCTAATCACTGTGACAGCTTTATCAGGAATATGTGTGAAGAACAGTTGTGACATAGTTGGAAAAATGTATTCTGTGTGTGTCATCTATGTGATTCCTTGCCAAGAAATGTGTTTTGAACTGTATTGTAATTTGAAGGATGTGTTAATAAATGCCTTGCACTTTCTGCTTTTGTCCGTAGCTTTTATTCCCTCTCCCACTCGGGTTCGGTCCGTCCCACGTCTTCCCCACATGAGCAGAGGCACTGGGACCATCCCTCAGTGGACGGGGGTTGTCCTGAGGCCCCCCAGACCCGCCCCCTCTGGTCAACTCTTGCCCTGATCAGGTGTCCAGTCAATGGAAGGTCAAGGTGACTGACTTGCTCACAGTCCAGGCCTCATGAGTCTACACTGACCAAGCAGGCAGGCTCACTGTGTTTTGTTAGTTGGAAGTGGGAGACTTACATTCTCCTTTTAAACGTTCTGAAGCATCAGAACTAATCTGTAGCCATTTTTCAGAGGAAATCAGTGATCATGACACCAAAAGTGGGGAAGGTCGCTTGCCATCGCCCGCTGACTTCCTGTTTCTGTCACGAGAAGCTGCATGTGCCCATGTACCCTCGCTGTGTGCCCGCCCTCCAGGCACCCTTGGCCCTTCCCAAGTTGCTGCAAACTGCTCATAACTCATGGTCTTTCTTGGAAAATACTTAAAAAATAAAGCACCCCCCAAAAAACGTTGTTAAAGGAAAAGCTTGAGGAAAAAAACCCAGAGCGCCCCCCACACACAAACACACCGTCGCTCCCCCCGCGCTGTACAGGCTGGGCCTGGGCTGCGTCTACACGAGCCTGCCTCACTAAGGACAGAAGGAGGCCTGTCCCTAAAGGTAGCCTGAATCTTAGCACCGTTCTCCCCAAGGTGTGGATGAGAACGAGCCCAGGTTTCAGGGAAGGAAGAAGAAGGTGAGAAAAGAGGCTGGTTTGGGGGAACACAGATTAAGAGGAAAGAGATGTCTCACAGAGATCAGTTCATCTGATTTAATGGAGTTTTTAAAGTACCTAGTGATTAAAGACCATTTTCTTCTATTTTAATCCATATTTCATGGGTAAGTCACTGTTTTCCTACAACCCGGCCTTTGCTTGGAGTGATGGGGATCTCAAGAAGATGGACCGAAAGCGCCTGGAGATGTCGGGGGGCGAGCGGGCTTCTCTGAGTTGGGGGAGCTCCCTGTGGACGGAGCCTCTGCACCGGTGCGCCCCGTGCCCGGGGCCTGGACGGGGCTGCAGGGGGAGCGTGCCTGTCCCGGGCGCGGGGCCTCCTTGCACGCCCGAGGTGCGTAGTGCGTGTGCGTCCTTCACTCCTGTGGAAAGGCCGTTCTCGCTCCGTTCTCATCTGACAGGCTCTTCCTCAAAAGCCTGTCTCCTCATTTTCCAGGAAATTACTTACAGTCAGGTCTGAAGGGAAAAGCACGTCGTGCAGTTCTCTAGGTGAGCGCAGTGCTTCCAAATCCTGGCTCCAAGAAGGAAAGCGTGGAAAGGAACTCGTCTGCAGCTTGGGTGTGGCTTCCAGACTCAAAGACTTGGTGTGGCTTCCAGACTCAAAGACTTGGTGACTCTCGAGAGCCAAGTTTCTCAGCTGCACTTCCAGCGTCACCTGAAGATGGGGTGAGAGGCGGAGACGTTGATGTTAGATCCAAACGGGGAAACAGACGCCGAGCTGGCCGTGCAGCCCCCTTCTCCCACCAAGCACCCACCTAACCCTCGGGCACACCTGTGCCTGGGTGATAAAGGGGGCTTGCAGGCGGGGCGGGGTGTGGGAAGCCTCGCCCTTAAGCCTCTAGGTGAGGTGGGTGGGCCTGGCCTCCAGCGCCTGAACAAGGTCCAAGATCCGGGCAGGGGCGCAGGTGGGCGAGGAGGGCAGCGGTTTGGATGGAGAACAGCCCACCTGGGCCTGATCCCCGGCTTGGGTCCCCTGCCGGCGGCCTGGTGGGGCGGAGTCCTCAGGGGGGTGCGTGGGGGCCTACCTGACCAGGCCGAGCCCTGCGGCTGCGGCTTCCAGTTTTGAGCCCTGCCCGAGGGTGCAGGCCTCCTGGGGTGCTCCAGCCTCGGTCACCGGGAGGGCGGAAGCATGGGACCCACCCAGCACCTGCCAGCCTGAGTCCCCCAGGGCGGCCAGTCCCCAGCCCTCCATCCGGCAGACCTGAAGGGGGCCTGTGTTTCGGTGCCACAGCCCTGGTTCTTGGTCTTGGAGACCAGGACCCCCTCCCTTTCTCAGGGCTACTTGCCTGAGGCCCGAACCCTTGGAGGAGCTACCGGGATCACATCTCCAGGGCGCCGTCCTCCCCGTGGTCAGCCCCCACCCAGGGTCACGCCCTCCCTTAGGGCCACACCCCAAGGGTCATCCCTCCCAGGGCTACCAGCCACCCCCCCACTCAGTCCCTTCTGCCGCAGGGTCACAGCCCTTGAGGTCACACCCTCCCCCAGGGCTGCCCCCTTTCCTAGGGTCACAGCCCCAGAATCACATCCTTCCCCCAAGGTCAAGGCCTCCCCCAGGGCCACCCCCAAGGCCACACCTTCCGAGTCACCATGTCCCTAGGATCACACCCCCCAGGTCATGCCATCCCAGTTGGCTGACCTGACACCCGTTTCTCTCCACCATCACTCTGGACATTAGGAAATGTCGTTTCCACATGATTGGCAAGCAGATCCAGTCAGTCCATCCTAAAGGAGATCAGTCCTGGGTGTTCATTGGAAGGAGCTTAAATTCCAATACTTTGGCCACCTGATGTGAAGAGCTGACCCGTTGGAAAAGACCCTGATGCTGGGAAAGATTGAAGGCAGGAGAAGGGGATGACAGAGGATGAGATGGCTGGATGGCATCACCAACTTGATGGACGTGAGTTTGAGTGAACTCTGGGAGTTGGCGATGGACAGGGAGGCCTGGCGTGCTGTGGTTCATGGGGTCGCAGAGTCGGACACGACTGAGCGACTGGACTGAACCGAACAACGTGATCTGACATGGAGACAGTCCTGTGACTCCCCCTCCTCCTTGGCTGCCCCTTGCGCAGACCTGGGCCATGGCCTGTGTGGACCCTTCCTGGACCCTGACCTGCTGAGCCCAACTGGCAGGCCTGCAGGGGCCCAGACGCCCCGTCCTCAGCCCGCCTCCCCTGGCTGCCTCCCGCTGGGAACCGGCTCTTTGGCCGCCCTCCCAGTCCATTCCCTTCTCCTCAGGACACTTGCCTGGCATCCCGGCAGCGGGCAGCCAGGCTGGCGGGCCTGCTTTGAATTGGCAGCTGCGGACCTCAAGGCAGAGCCCAGGTGCCCGGGAGGCCCAGCTGCATCTCCCAGTCAGGCCAGGGTTGCTCTCAGGGGGCTCCCTCCCGCCTCCTCCCCTCGGTGTCCACGGCCTCTCGGGCTCCCCTTTCAGCATAAACTTTCCTGCTCCCTCACCACCCAGCCTCCCAGCCCGCCCCGCGGTGCTCCCATCCAAGGCCAGCGCCCCCCGGTACGGCCCCCGCACAAAAGACCCGGGGCCCGCGTGGGTCTCTTCCTCTCCAGGACTTTCCCTTCTGCCCCGGACCTTTCCTTTCAGCAGCAAACGTGCAGGAAACAGCCTCCAGTGGAAAAAAGAAAATGTCCTCCCTGATCTTGTAACCACTTTAAGCAACCGATGCATAATTCTTTCCCCATTTTTGTAAAGCTCTGGTGGCTCAGACAGTAAAGAATCTGTCTGCAGTACAGGAGACCCGGGTTCGATTCCTGAGTCAGGAAGATCCCCTGGAGGAGGGAATGGCAGCCCACTGCAGTACTCTTGCCTGGAGAATCCCAAGGACAGAGGCGCCTGGGGGGGCTACAGGTTTGTGGGGTCGAAAAGGCTGAAGCATGACACTGTCACTGAGAGAGCTCTCTCTTTTTGCTGCCTTCATTTTCTCTTTTGAAAATTCTCTCTTGAATCCACAATAATCTGGGTTTCGACCCCTGCATTTCCCCAAGACTTCTCTTGCTAAAGATCTTCCTGGTACCCGTGTCACCAAGTTCAAGGATAGAGCCTCAGGACTCATCTCAGGCCATCGGCACATGTGAAGCGGTTGATGTCCCTGGTGTCCAGGGCGCCGCCTTCTCTCCATCTCTCTCCTACCCCATCTCACCCCTCTGGGCTTGCCGGGTGGTTCAGCAGGTAAAGAATCCGCCTGCAATTCGGGAGGCCTGGGTTCGATCCCTGGGTCGAGGAGGTCCCGGGGAGAAGGGAAAGGCTGCCCATGCCAGTATTCTGGCCTGGAGAATTCCATGGGCTGTACAGTCCAAGGGGTCACAAAGAGTCAGACACGACTGAGCGACTCTCACTTCACTCACCGCCCCCTCTAGGTGGTCCTCGGAGCTGCTGCTTGGGCTCCCGGTGGGGCCTCACCTCTAGCTAAAGGCCGGAGCCCTTGGGTCTGTCCTGTCTCAGTGTCCCGGCACTCCCCGTGAACTCAGGCCATTCAGTGGCCTGAAAGGTCAGCCACGGGCCCCTGAGCACCCTCATCCTCCCGTGGACTCTCTCCTGAACTCCAGACTCGAGCCTGCGTCCCTGCTGAGACACCCAGATATCCAGTTCACACTCGGTCCAGCTGAACTCTGACCTCTGCCCTTCAGCCCCATCTCGGGACATGGCAGCTCATTTCTTGGGGGCGCCCAGATCCCGAACTCCGGCGCCCTCTCTGCCTCCCCCTCCTCTCTGACCATGGTGCACCCAGCGACCGTACCCTCCAATGCCCTTGGAATTGCTCCTCTTCCGGCCCGAAGCCGCCACCCCAGTGACGCCCCCAACCTCCCACCTGGGTGGCCAGCCTGGGCTCCAACGGTTTCCCTACATCCACTCTTCCCCTCCACCGGCCGTGAGCAAACATCAGCTGGAAATGTCTTCAAGGTGAAGGTCAGATGAGCCCACTCCTCTGTGGGGTGCGCTCCAGGCATTTCTCATCTCACCCAGGCTAAACCCCCCGACCACAGCCTCCAGGCCTCGGGTCTGCAGGTTTCCCGTGGGACTGCGCTCCCTCGTCCTGGCCCTGCGATGCTCTGCCTTCTGTCCGCGGACATTGTTTCGGCCTCTCCACGCTCAGGCCTCTGTGGAGGTGGCCACCTTCCGATTGCTGTCTCTAAATGATCTCCCCTTTCCCTTGCTTCCATCATTTTACCCCCCTTACACTGCTACTCTCCTGGGAGCTTTTGCCCCGCTTTCTTCTTTCTTACAATGTCCAGCAGTTTCGGATTGTACTTGAGATACTTTGGACACATTTTTGGGAGCCTGAATTTTGTTGTCCTGACATTTGAAGAATGCTCATTTTTATTCTGGAGGCAGCCAGCCTAAGGGCCTGGTCTCTGAGCTCTGGTCTCATGAGCCTCTTGAGACCTGGTTTCCAGCTTGGTTCGGCCCATCTCAGATGGCCCTTGCTCGGGGTTCCTGTGGCCAGGGTCTCACACGGGCCACCAGGACGTTCTGTGACTTTTCCTCTGGGTCAGGTCTGAACCCTCTGAAAGCTCCCGGGGACCCTCTGCACAGGTTTGGAGTTCCTCCTGTGGGTAGCTCTGTCCTCCCCAGAATCCTGTCCCACAAATCCCAGTCTGCCCAGCCCAGCAGAACTGGGTCCATGCCTCTGCACTGAGGTCTGGAAAGTTCATCCAGGCAGAAAGCCTGGGGGTCCTGGAGCCGACCTGTATGGTGACAGCCGGGGTGCCCGTGTCCAGTGCCTGGAAGAGACACCAGGTACATTTTTCCCTGCCTCACACCTGTCAAGGGGCACAGCCAGGCGGTCTGTGGTTGTCCCTTTGGGGTTAGAAGCAGAGCTCCTATCCTGTTGGCTTATCTCTGTAGACTTTATCACTGGGAGACCCAGGTTCAGTCCCTTGGTCGGGAAGATCCCCTGGAAAAGGTCATGGTAGCCCACTCTAGTATTCCTGCCTGGAGAATCCCATGGACAGAGGAGCCTGGTGGGCTACAGTCCATGGGGTCACAGAGCCACACGCAACGGAGCGACTAACACACACACAATAGCGCATCCCTTTTGCTTATTTTGCTGATCGCGTGCCCACCTTCACTCTGTAAGAATGTTCTAGAAAGGAAGGGCATGTTTTCTGGTTTTTCCCTGATGCATCTGGAGGGCCCAGGGTTGTTCTTGTGACTCCACAGCTGCTCAGTTCATAAGTGAACAGGTAGGACTTGTCCCCAGGTGGTACCCCAGGGGCGCCTTGGAATTCAGGGGTCCTGACTTGGGCAGGAGCGGTAGAGCCTGAGCTGGGGTCCCGCCACCCACAGACACGTCTTCCCATGTTCAGGGCCCAGAAACCGACGTGGCCTGAGGCCCAGGGACCAAGCAAAGCTGTCAGCCCTTCAGTAGAAAGCAGGTGATTTCTGAGACGGCCGGTGGGGAATCGACGTATGAAGGGCCCTCTGGTCACACTGGACATCAGTGACTTCTGGGCCTCAGCTTCCACACTCCTCCTCCTGGATTTCATGGTGACTTGTAAACCCCAGGTTTGAGGTTAAAAAAGCATTTTTAATATATGTATGCAAATTTCCATACTGATTTTTATAAAACATGGCCTTATATCTCTTGTCCTTTGTGAAGCAAATTTCAGGTTCTCTAGAGAAGACAGATATCTATGGGCTTCCTTGGTGACCCAGTGCTTAAGAATCTGCCTGCCAATGTAGGGGACATGGGTTCAATCCCTGGTCCAGGAAGACCCCACGTGCTGCTGACCAATTAAGGCTGGGCCACAACTACTGAGCCTGCGTCTAGAGTCTGGGAGCCCCAGCTACTCTGCAACGAGAGAAGCCACTGCCGTGAGAGGCCCGTGTCTTGCAGCGAAGAGTAGTCCCTGCTCACTGCAGCTACAGAAAGCCCTCGCCTCGCAACGAAGACCCAGCACAACCTAGAATAAAAGACAAGGGAACAACATCTGCAGTGAGCTGAGTACACTGATTGTGAGGTCCTTCTTTCACCCTCGACGTCTCTGAGATGGGGTGTGTCTGACACTTCTCATGGAGGCACTCGGGACACAGTTGCACACGCTGTTAATCTCGAAGGCGTCATCAGACAGCAGCAGGCCTTGACATTTCAGCAAACCACCACTGAGGAAGGACCGTGTTGTTCAACTGCTAAGTCATGTCTGACTTTTTGCGAGCCAGGGACTGCAACACTCCAGCCTTCCCTGTCTTTCACCATCTCCCAAAGTTTGCTCAAACCCATGTCCATTATGTCAGTGATGCCATCCACCCATCTCATCCTCTGTTGTCCCCTTCTCAATCTTTCCCAGCCTCAGAGTCTTTTCCAATGAGTTGGCCCTTTGCTTCAGGTGGCTAGAATATTGGAGCTTCAGCTTCAGTCCTTCCAATGAATATTTGGTGTCGATTGCCTTCAGAATTGTCTGATTTCATCTCCTTGCACTTTAAGGGACTCTCAAGGTCTTCTCCAACACCACAATTTGAAAGCATCAATTCTTCCGTAAACAGCCTTCTTAATATCCAACTCTCACATCCACACATGACTACTAGAAAAACCACAGCTTTGACTGTGTGGACCTTTGTCAGCAAAGTGAAGTCTCTGCTTTTCAATATGCTGTCTAGGCTGGTCATAGCTTTCCTTCCAAAGTGGGGTGGAAACCCCTGCCTGTGCCCCCACAGGTAAGTTAGTTAGGCAGCTTCGATCGGATAACACGTGTAAGAGCTGCTGTCCGCCAGACACTTTTAAGTGCTGGGCGCCTGCACTGTGCACCATGTCACTTGTAATCTATAGCACACGCACTCCGGTGTCTAACGTGCGTTGTCAACTCATGTCAGCGACTGCTGGGTCCGAGTGGAGGGCACACTGTGTGCCTCAGTTGTCAGGTTAATGCCATGAAGTCTTATGAAGACACACAAGGAGCGCATGGGGAATTCGGAGCTTTGGAAATCCCGCTTTGGGGTTGAAGATACAGAATCTTACTAAGCGTGGCCCCAGGCGCGGCTGGAAGGGCGGGGCGGGGCGGGGCGGGGCGGGGCAGGGCTCCCGCCCCCCTTGAGGCTCCTCCCCTCCGCTTTACCGGCCCCCCCGGAGCCCCCACGTGTCCCAGCGTCAGTGCCCTCTCTGCTCCATTCCTCTCCAGACCGGTCCTCAGAGGAGCTGATGCTGATGTGAGGACCGAACAGCCTGCATTCCCTGGGGGCGCGGCGTTTCTCTAGAAGGGGACGGCTGACTTCCGCTCTGCCGGCAGAATCCGGAATCTGGCTGCCACCCCCCGCCCCCTGCGCACCCCCCCCCAACCCCGAGTCCCCGCCGCTCGCGCAGACACACGTGTGCACACACACAACTCAGGCAGCATACTTGCAGACATGCCCACACACCAGTCACAGAGCACACGCTCAGACCCACACACTCACGTACACACACGAGTACACTCACGCTCAGACCCACATGCTCACATATACGTGCACTACGAGTACACTCACATGCTCAGACCCGCATGTTCATAAGTATGTACATTCACGCTCACAGGAACACACACGAAGACACACACACTCCCATATATGCACACTCACGAGTACACATACGCTCACTCACATACACATATGCACACTCATGAGTACACACACAGACCCACACGCTCACATGTACACTCATGCGTACACGAACATGCTCAGACCCACATGTTCATAAGTATGTACATTCACGCTCACAGGAACACACACGAAGACACACACTCCCAGACCCACACACTCCCATATATGCACACTCACGAGTACACATACGCTCAGACTCACATACACATATGCACACTCATGAGTACACACACATTCAGACCCACACGCTCACATGTACACTCGCGTACACGAACATGCTCAGACCCACATGCTCACACATGCACACTCATGAACACACACACTCAGACCCACACACTCACACGGACACACACGGACACACACTCAGACCACACTCACATAAACACGAGGACACACATGCTCAGACCCACATGGTCACATATATGCACACTCACAAGTACACTCACATGCTCAGACTCACACATATGCACACTCATGAGTACACACACAGACCCACACGCTCACATGTACCCTCATGTGTATGTGAACATGCTCAGACCCACACACATGCACACTCATGAGAACACACATGTGCTTGCGTGCGCAGCCACACCCTCAAACACTGTCGTGATACCAGTGTGTTGAGCTGTGTATCTGCACCTTACTGGGGTCAGGACAGACAGCAGGGCCTTGCCCTGGGGGGGTCTGTCTGCCCTGGGGTGTCTGTCTGCCCTGGGGGGGTCTGTCTGCCCTGGGGTGTCTGTCTGCCCTGAGGGGTGTCTGTTTGTCCTGAAGGGTGTCTGTCTGCCCTGGGGGGTGTCTGTCTGCCTTGGGGTGTCTGTCTGCCCTGGGGGATGTCTGTCCATCCTGGGGTGTGTGCCTGCCCTGGGGGAAGTCTGTGTGCCCTGGGGAGACCTTCTGCGAACCTGGGGACTGAAGTCATGGCTGGCAGGAGGGCCAGGAGGCCCCTTGGCCTGTACCCTTGAGGAGCAAGGGCCCAGGCGTGTACCCCCACCTCCCCGGGCTCAGCGGGGAGGCTGGCCCCCGGCCTGGGGTCAGGGGGTCCACCTGGAAGAGGCTGAGGCTGGGAAGGCTGTGCCCTGCCTGGCACACTTGCGGACAAAGTATTTTTAAACTCATTTCCTTGACCTAAAAAGGCTCTTTTGGGACTGAACACCTAGTCTTTGGGACAGATCCTGATACCGCCTATAAATAGCTTGGAGCACCCAGGGAGGCGGTGATGGCGTCCAGGGGCCCCGGTGTGAGGTCTCACACGGGGGTGCCCAGGGTAGATTTCTTTTATTTTTTCACTATTGTACTTCATTTATTCACTTGTCTTTTGGCTGTGCCGGGCCTTCCTTGCTGCTCACACGCGGCTGTCTCCAGGTACGGCGCGCGGGCTTCTCGTTGTGGAGTGTGGGCTCCAGGCGCATGCGCGCGGTGGCCAGTGGGCGGCTCCGCGGCTCCTGCGATCCTTCCGGACCGGGGACCGAGCTCGCGTCCCTGGCATTGGACTGCTAGTGAAATCCCCGGGGTGTTTTGAATCGCAGAACCAGAAGAGACGAAACGGAGCCAGGCCCGCAAGGGCCTCCCAGGGCAGGACGAGGGGCTGCAGGGAAGAGGGCAGCCTGGCCGCACCGGTGGGACCTGAGCTCCTGGAATTTACAAACCCGCTCCCTCTCTCAGCGATGGAAGTGTGCTCCTTACACGGAACTACGAGAAAGGAGCACGTCTACATATATCCACAGAGCTCCTCACACCCCGGCCTGTGCCGGCTGTGTTCCGGAGTCCCCGTCCCAGTGGGGCCCGAGACCCCCCACCGTGGGGCTTCCCCTGCCCGTCTTGGCCGCCTGCCCCCTTGGGGCGCTGGGGCTTCTTGGCTGAGGGCGGGCAGTGCTCCTCAGATGCACCTGGGCCCACCCTGGCTGCCTCAGTTTCCCTTCTTACCCTCCGTGCTGCTTCCTCGTGGGCGGGGCAGCGGCCAGGAGGGGACAGTGGGGATCTGGGGCTGCAGTGAGAGCCAGCCCGTGAGGGGGCAGAGAGCTTGGGGCTGCCTGGAGGAGGTGCCCTTCGCTCCTAGGGTGCAGGGCAGTCACTTGAAAGCTTCTGCAGCCCAGGCCATCCTGAGGTCAGTGGCTCCCTCAGTTCAGTTCAGCTGGTCAGTTGTGTCCTACTCTTTGTGACCCCATGGTCTGCTCCATGCCAGGCTTCCCTGTCCTTCACCAACTCCCAGAGCTTACTCAAACTCATGTCCATCAAGTCGGTGATGCCATCCAACCGTCTCATCCTCTGTTGCCCCCTTTTCCTCCCACCTTCAATCCCTCCCAGCATCAGGATCTTTTCCAAAGAGTCAGTTCTTCGCATCAGGTGGCCAAAGTATTGAAGTTTCAGCTTCAGCATCAGTCCTTCCAATGAATATTCAGGACTGATTTCCTTTAGGATGGACTGGTTGGATCTCCTTGCAGTCAAAGGGACTCTCAAGAGTCTTCTCCAACACTACAGTTCAAAGGAATCAATTCTTTGACACTCAGCTTTCTTTATAGTCCAACTCTCCCATCCATACATGACCACTGGAAAAACCATAGCTTTGATTACATGGATGTTTGTTGGCAAAGTAATGTCTCTGCATTTTAATATGCTGTCTAAGTTGCACTCAATATGCCAGCAAATTTGGAAAACTCAGCAGTGGCCACAGGACTGGAAAAGGTCAGTTTTCATTCCAATCCCAAAGAAAGGCAACACCAAAGAATGCTCAAACTACCACACAATTGCACTCATCTCACATGCTAGTAAAGTAATGCTCAAAATTCTCCAAGCCAGGCTTCAGCAATACGTGAACCGTGAACTTTCTGATGTTCAAGCTGGTTTTAGAAAAGGCAGAGGAACCAGAGATCAAATTGCCAACATCTGCTGGATCATGGAAAAAGCAAGAGAGCTCCAGAAAAACATCTATTTCTGCTTTATTGACTATGCCAAAGCCTTTGACTGTGTGGCTCACAATAACTGTGGAAAATTCTGAGAGAGATGGGAATACCAGACCACCTGACCTGCCTCTTGAGAAATCTGTATGCAGGTCAGCAAGCAACAGTTAGAACTGGACATGGAACAACAGACTGGTTCCAAATAGGAAAAGGAGTGCGTCAAGGCTGTATATTTTCACCCTGCTTACTTAACTTCTATGCAGAGTACATCATGAGAAACGCTGGACTGGAAGAAACACAAGCTGGAATCAAGATTGCCGAGAGAAATATCAATAACCTCAGATATGCAGATGACACTACCCTTAGGGAAGGAAGTGAAGAGGAACTAAAAAGCCTCTTGATGAAAGTGAAAGAGGAGAGTGAAAAAGTTGGCTTAAAGCTCAACATTCAGAAAACGAAGATCATGGCATCTGGTCCCATCACTTCATGGCGAATAGATGGGGAAACAGTGGAAACAGTGGCAGACTTTATTTTTTTGGGCTCCAAAATCACTGCAGATGGTGACTGCAGCCATGAAATTAAAAGATGCTTACTCCTTGGAAGAAAAGTTATGACCAACCTAGATAGCATATTCAAAAGCATATTCAAATTCATATTACTTTGCCGACTAAGGTCCGTCTAGTCAAGGCTATGGTTTTTCCAGTAGTCATGTATGGATGTGAGAGTTGGACTGTGAAGAAGGCTGAGCGCCAAAGAATTGATGCTTTTGAACTGTGGTATTGGAGAAGACTCTTGAGAGTCCCTTGGACTGCAGGGAGATCCAACCAGTCCATTCTGAAGGAGATCAGCCCTGGGATTTCTTTGGAAGGAATGATGCGAAAGCTGAAACTCCAGTACTTTGGCCACCTCATGCGAAGAGTTGACTCATTGGAAAAGACTCTGATGCTGGGAGGGATTGGGGGCAGGAGGAGAAGGGGACCACAGAGGATGAGATGGCTGGATGGCATCACGGACTCGATGGATGTGAGTCTGAGTGAACTCCAGGAGATGGTGATGGACAGGGAGGCCTGGCATGCTGTGATTCATGGGGTGGCAAAGAGTCAGACATGACTGAGCGACTGAACTAAATTGAACTGAGGTTGGTCATAGATTTTCTTCCAAGGAGCAAGCGTCTTTTAATTTCATGGCTGCAGTCACACCTGCAGTGATTTTGGAGCCCAGGGGAAAGTCTGTCACCATTTCCACTGTTTCCCCATCTATTCGCCATGAAGTGATGGGACCGGATGCCATGATCTTCGTTCTTTGGATGTTAAGCTTTAAGCCAACTTTTTCACTCTCCTCTTTCACTTTCATCAAGAGGCTCTTTAGTTCTTCGCTTTCTGTCATTAGGGTGGTGTCATCTGTGTGTCTGAGGTTATTGATATTTCTCCCGGCAATCTTGATTCCAGCTTGTGCTTCATCCAGCCTGGCATTTTGCATGAAGTAATCTGCATATATGTTAAATAAGCAGGGTGACGACAACAACATACAGCCTTGATGTGCTCCTTTTCCGATTTGCAATCCTTACGATTATACGGTGGAAGTGACAAATAGATTCAAAGGATTAGATCTGATAGAGTGCCTGAAGAACTATGGATGGAGGTTCGTGACATTGTACAGGAGGCAGTGATTAAGACCATCCCCAAGAAAGAGAAATGCAAAAAGGCAAAACAGTTGTCTGAGGGGGTCTTACAAATAGCTGAGAAAAGAGAAACTAAAGGCAAAGGAGAAAAGGAAAGATATTAGCATCTGAATGCTGAGTTCCAAAGAATAGCAAGGAGAGATGAGAAAGCCTTCCTCAGTGATCAGTGCAAAGAAATAGAGTAAAACAACAGAATGGGAAAGACTAGAGATCGCTTCAAGAAAATTAGAGACACCAAGGGAATATTTCATGCAAAGATGGGCTCAATAAAGGACAGAAATGGTCTGGACCTAACAGAAGCAGAAGATATTAAGAAGAGGTGGCAAGAATACACGGAAGAACTGTATAAAAAAGATCTTCACGACCCAGATAATCATGATGGTATGATCACTCATCTAGAGCCAGACATCCTGGAATGTGAAGTCAAGTGGGCCTTAGAAAGCATCACTACGAACAAAGCTAGTGGACGTGATGGAATTCCAGTTGAGCTGTTTCAAATCCTAAAAGATGATGCTGTGAAAGTTCTGACATACAGTGACTCAGTATGCCAGCAAATCTGGAAAACTCAGCAGTGGCCACGGGACTGGAAAAGGTCAGTTTTCATTCCAATCCCAAAGAAAGGCAACACCAAAGAATGCTCACACTAGTGCACAACTGCACTCATCTCACATGCTAGCAAAGTAATGCTCAAAATTCTCCAAGCCAGGCTTCAACAGTACGTGAACCATGAACTTCTAGATGTTCAAGCTGGATTAGAAAAGGCAGAGGAACCAGAGATCAAATTGCCAACATCTGTTGGATCACGGAAAAAGGGAGAGAGTTCCAGAAAACCAGCTACCTCTGCTTTATCGACTATGCCAAAGCCTTCAGCTGTATGAACCACAACACACCGTGGAAAATCCTTAAAGTGGCTCCCTGGGCGCGGATAAACAGGAGGGCGAAGGTGGTGCGCACTGCAGGCTGCGGGGGGTGGCGGTGGCAACGATGACCACGTGGCGAGTGTGGGGGGAATGGGCTGCTTGTGTGGACGCACCACAGGCTAGTCAGTCATGACGCTCAGCATGCTCCAGCAGGGAAGGAGTTCTGGGCGTGTGGTCAGCGTCGGTCTGCCAGGCTTTTCCTTTCTTCTTGAATGTCTTCCTTGGAGAAGAGAAAGGGCTGAAAAGATGTGTTCCTGACAGCAGTGGCCGTGCTAGGCTCTTTGCGGGGGGGACCGGCTGTGGATGAGGACCAGGGGCTCCTCTCACCCCAGTCGCGCACCAGCCAGCCCTGGGTTCGGGGGAGAGGGGTTCTCTTAGTGCCTCTGGCCCCTGCACGCAGCCACAGGGGACGCTGGCGCAGGGCAGATGGCTCAATCCCTTTCCACTGAGAATGTCGTCCATGCAGGGACGGTCCCCGGGGAGGCCACCCAAGGGAAGGGTTCTGGGGGGTCTGTCCCTCAGGAGACAGCTGGCGATGGCTCAGGATCTCCACGGGGCCGACCCTGAAGGCTGGTTCACAGAGACTCAGACTCCTTCATCTGGAATTTTCCAAGACTGCAAGGTCATTCTTTTTCTTGAGTGAAGACAGTGTGGCCGAGTCCAGGTGAGGCCCGTGCCTGGGAGGCGTGGTCCAGCCTCAGAGCA
Organism: Capra hircus; assembly: GCF_001704415.2. Classification (NCBI taxonomy): domain Eukaryota; kingdom Metazoa; phylum Chordata; class Mammalia; order Artiodactyla; family Bovidae; genus Capra; species Capra hircus. The sequence continues at coordinate 2,403,488 of NC_030811.1, read as the reverse complement.
GGCATGTTTCTGAGGCGGAGGGGTCCCAGTGTCCCCCACCCCGTCTCCCCAGGGATGGAGCAGAGAGGGGAGTTAATGCCCCGGGACAAAGGGCCACGGTGGGGCAGAGCCCAGCATCCCCCGTCCTGGTGGGAGCAGAGCGCTGTGACCGCGGTCAGTGTCTGTGGCTCTTGCTTCCTACCAGCTTTGCACAGGCCATCTGCTCAGCCCATGGCCTTGGGGACTCCTTTCCAGGCCCTGCGAGCCCCGCGAGGGTCCACATGCCCAGGAACCCGGACCCTCAGGAGCAGGGCCTGGTGGGTCGTACCCCCGGCTGCGGGCCTTGCTCTGAAGGTGCTGCAGCAGGGCCGGACGCAGGGCCCCCAGTCCTGGGAACCCTCAGCCCCATTGAAGGGAGACGAAGGGTCTGAGCCTGGCACAGCCCCGAGGGCCCCGCCCTGCCCCGCCGCGCGCGTTTCCAGCCTCCGCTTTTTCCAACACGGTCACCTTCTCCCCTTTCCTTTTGTGACCCCTGATATCCTTCAGAGCACCCGCCCCGGCCCGGGGCTCAGGGGCCGCGTGAACGGCTGGCCTTCAGCTGGGGCCACTGAGAGTGTAGGGTGGGGCGGGGGTGCTTCCGGCTTCACCCCGACACGGCAGCTCTCCCCAGGGCCTGCCTGGCCGCCGCCGCCCTCTCCTTGAAGGTGCGTTCGACGTTCGCGGTGCTCACGCCCCAGCCGGCCGGCTCAGCCCTGCTGGCTCCTCCTGGCCGCCACCCCGAGTTCCACGCCATGACCAGCAGAGGGCGCTCGGACTCCACGCAGCGCGTCCGTCCCGCCCGCACGCCGCCCTGCCGAAGCTGGACCCCGGGGAAGCTTGGGCGGAGAGGAGGCTGCTCCCGACGACGCGCGGCGCTGCCTGACCCAGCACGGCCGCCGCTCCGCTGCCCGGGGCTGTGGCCCGGGGGACGAGAGGCCGCCTGGGAGTCCCGGCGCTAAGTGGAGGGGCCCGCACCCTCGGGAGGCGTCCACGGGAGGGGCAGTGGCCGCCCAGCGCCGGAAGCGACGGGGCGCTGACCCTCAGAAGGATGCTGTCTTGTCCTACGGAGGCCGCGGAATAACAGCGCCCGCAGCGACAAGTCGCAAGGGAGCGGACAGGCCGGTCTCCACCCGGCCACCCCGAGCTGAGGCCTGCGCTTCAGGGCTCTGACACAGCGCCCCACACCCCAGTCCCCAATCCCGCCTCTGCCGTAGATCCTGTTTCCTGGGCTCCTGTCTTTTGGGTCTGGCTCGAGGGTTTCAGCTGGGATGCTGATGACATGGACCAGCTGGGTGACAGACACAGGGACCCAGAGCCCAAAGCTCCTTTCGAAGACACAGGGCTGGTTTCCCTGCCTTCTGGTTGCCTGGCTCAGAGAGCGAAGCCTTGAGCCTTCCTGGGGTGTGGAGAAGGGGTGCTTCCCGCCTGGCGTCCAGCAGAAAAGGTGTCCCCCTCCCCTGGAGGCAGACACACAGGCCGCGGGACCCAGAGCAGAAGGTTCTGTTTACCAAGCAGCTCGGTCAGATGGGGGAGCCCTTGGATTTTTGGCATCATATTTCTTCGAATTTATCTTTTGGGATTTCTGGGTCCTCTTATCTAAACCAGTCTCCCCCTTCTGAGAACATAGCTGCCCTCATCCAGGAAACCAAAGATCCCACTGAACACCCAAACCTTCACACAGTTCCCCAGTCTCCTCACTGTGGCCCAGAGCCTGTGTGCAGAGGTGTGGGTCGCTGTCAGTTTCTTCTTCATCTCAGAAAATCAAAGCTCAGCCAAGAAAAGCCAAGAGGGTTACCTCCAAATGCAGGCTCCCTAGTTTCTCAGCCAGGGTGGTTTTCACCGGGTGGGGTGAAGCCTGCGTGGCTTCTCGCGTCTGCCCTTGGGTCTGTCTCCAGTTTATCTCCAGACTGGCATCAGCTTCACCTGTTACAGCAGCAGGTCTTCCTGGATTTGTTACACAGCAAGGAGCATGGCAGCCTTTGAACCCCAACAGAAGGTGCACTGTGCTGGCCACACCCCAGAATCCCAGTGCACCCCACTGCCGCCCCCCACCTCCATCGTGTGAGTGACAGTGTCAGTCACTCAGTCGTGTCTGACTCTTTGTGACCCTATTGACTGCAGTCCACCAGGCTCCTCTGTCCATGGGATTCTGTAGGCAAGAGTACTGGAGTGGGTTGCCATGCCCTCCTCCAGGGGATCTTCCCAGCCCAGGGATTGAACCCGAGTCTCCTGCATTTGCAGGCAGATTCTTTACTGTCTGAGCCACCAGGGTTTCCATGTGAGGTTTGCAGAGACCCAGAGAGCACACAGTTCAGGCTCTGCGGGTCGTGCGGCCTCCAGTGCAGCTTCTCAGCCGTGAGGGCCCTGGGTGGGAGAAGGCAGCAGCAGGCAGAGGAGTGAGCCGGGCGGGGGAGGTGCAGGGCACTGAGGGGCCGGGAGACACTTACTGGTTGGAAACTGAGTAATGAGTGTGATAGAATTTTCACATATGAAATATCCTTTTTCTTTAGCTGTTCTGTTTTCAACCACTTAACGTAGAAAACCCCATCTCAGCTCCCGGGCTGCATAAACACAGGCCGCTGGCCAGATTTGTCCCTGGGGCCGAGGATGGCTGATAAGAAATCCTATGAAGGTCACTTCCCTGGGCCTCTCCACCCCTTCGAGTGGACTGTTCTTTCACAAGGATGGACTGGCCACTTCTCTGCATCACTGGGGAACCCAGCTCCTCCCCACCACCCCTGCCCCAGGCCTGGAGCTGGCTCACGGGCAGGCCCTGTGTTGACTTCTTGCCACATCTTGCAGCCGGCCAGCATTCTTTGCATGTCAGCCCACTCCATGCGGAGGTGGCGCTGACAGCCAGGGGTCTCCACCAGGGGAGGAGGGGCCTGTCTCTCCCAGTGCCCCGCTGGCTGCTTGCTCAGATGGATGGGCTCTGGCTTGGTCCCAGGACCCGGCTCTCCCCTCCCCGGATGGGTCTGCAGTGTGCGCGCTCCATGAAGTGTTTGCTTTCACATATTGGGTACACCGTGGTGGAAGAACGCATGAGTCGCGGATGACAGGAGGGGACAGGGGTCCTCCCACAGAACAGACACGGCACAGGGTCTCTGTGACTTCTTTAATTTTTCAAACAATAGAGCACAAAGACAGCAGGTTCAAGTACATTCGGATACGCATGTTTGACAAACAGACGTGCATTTAGCCACAAGGGAGGCGGGCAGCAAGACCACACACACATCTGGCACCAACGGTCGGTCGGTCCCGTCACCCCCCACCATGGAGAAGCGGGCCCTGGGCTGGCGTCAGCCTGCGCTGATCCTTGCCGGGTGCTTGGTCTGTCTACATGGTGGAGGTGGAAAAGAGAGTTCTCACCAAGAAGCTGGGAAGGGCCTTGAAAGGTGGGACCCCCGAGGGGCAGGACCACCTCGCCCGGCCAGGAGGGGGCCTGACCTCTCTCTCACCGCTAATGAGTCGGGGGGTCACCCAGGCCCAAGCCCACGGTGTGCCCAGTTAACTGAACACTCAGACTTGAACAGTCACCAGAGCAGAAACTCCCAGACTCAGCAGGGCTTGCAACCTGGCTGACCCCCTGGAGACCAAGGAGAACCAGGGACCGCTCCTCCCTGGACGGTGAGCCCCGGCCCCCAGCCCTGTCCGTCGGGGCCCTGGCCTCCTGAAAAAGCCACGTCTCACCAGACCTGGAGCACAGAGGCCCCCGGGGGCCTCAGGAGTGGCTTTCCCAGACCCTGCCCTGGTGGGGCGGAGGGGGGCCCAGGTCATCGGCTTCAGTCCCGTGCCCCTCGCCCCAGGCTAGCCTCCAGACACGCTTCATCCGCTGAGAAGCCCTGGGGCCCACAGGGCCCACCTGCCCAAAGCTGGGCCTGTACGGGCTCACACCGGGGCTGGTAGTGCCCAGTGTGACCGCGGTCTTCACTGGACAGAAGCCCCTGGAGTGACCCGCCGGGGTGGCCAAGCAGCAGGCGTGGGGCACCAGCCACCCATGGAAGGAGGGCTGTGACCTGGGGACAAAGGTCCTCACCTGGCACCACTCAAGACAGCTTGGAGACCCGGTGTGGCCCGAAGACCCCAGCACCCCCAGGCTCTGGGGTCTGTGGGCAAGGCGGGAAGGCCAGTGGCCACACCGAGCAGGCGGGGAGCATGTGGGTAGTGTGTGGCCCTCTCCTTGGGGACCCTTCTGAAAAGGGCACCCCAGGACTTCAGAAAGCAGTGAAGGACTTTCTCCCTGCAAGGCCGGGGCGGGGCACTCCAACCTGGGGCCACCAAGCTGGGGGGAGCAGAGTCAGCCACGGCACCACGGAGCCTGGGGAGGAAGTTCAGGGTGACCGAGCCCCTCCGGACGGGTTAGCCTGTGGGGAGGCGAGGGCTGGCCGGTACCCAGCTCAGCACCGCCATCCTTGGAGTAGAGCAACTTTCACACAATAAATACAAACAGAGCTGAGGTTTCTCCAGTGACCAAAACAAACAAGTCAATTTGGTTACCTGCTTTGGTTACCTAAGCAAGCTGATCTGAACTCACAGTTTGAGCAAAACATCTAAATACAATACGGGGAGCTCCTGTTAGCACTAGGTTTCCCAAACAAAGAAGCCAAAAAAGCAAAGAAAACGGGCTGCAACAGGGATTCTTAGTGATTATACACTAACCAGTCTGTGCGCGGCACATTTTATTTCTATAAAACTATTACAAAATATTCAAAAATACATTTTAGTAAATTTACAGCAGTTATTTCTCAACTTATTAATGCAAAAACATCCTTTGTTTTTCTCTGTACAAACTACAGGCTCCATCCTTGTGGGCTCATCACTATGTGCGCTTTTAAAAAATATTATTTTCTAATAAATTCTTTGAAGTTAAAAATAAGAGTTCTTCCAGTTTGTCCAAGAAAAAAAAAAGTTATGTGTAAGTGAGTGAGTGAGTGTGTAACAGTCTTGACTTCCAAGAATGTGGCCAAAATGGTGATGACAAAGCAAATATTAAACCCAGAAGACAATACAGGAGATGGCTGTGACATTGGAAGCTAGTTAAATTAAAATAATATATTTTCATATTTTACACTATTTCAAAAATGAAATGTAATTCAGTTAAGTATTGATCTCTCAAAAATCTAATTTACAATTCTGCGTATAAAAATATAATTTGTGGACCCCCATGAAGCTTGTTTTAGTTTACACTTGCCGAAAAGCAGGAGCATTGCAAAGGAGGAGTGGAGAGGACAGAATTCTGCTTTCTGAAAGTCAGGACGAGGGGCATGTAGAAAAATAGACTCTGAGCGGGTGGCTTGGCCTCACAAAATAATCTTTCCCCCTGTGAGTACAGTTCACATGATAATAAATTATCCAGGAAACAAACTATTTAAGGCTCTTGAAGGTCCGGTTCATATTATTTTAAAACATCTATTCATACCAAACAAATAAATAGCCAGGAGAGGTGAAAAAAAAATAACCAAAATTAAATCAAGAATCAAGAAATTCAAAAATATATATATATATAAACTAAAGATGACGACAGAATTTCTCGGGGTCTTTGATTCCTTATAGTCTACTTTGGACGGTCCTACTTTATTCTTATCCTTACTCTTATTATAATTAAAGTCTCATTGCGTGCGCCGTTTCCCTGTGTCCTTTGCGGCGTCCGCTCCCCCCCCCGCCCCGCCCGCCCCGCCCCCTCCGGTGCCCTCCCCGGCCCCCGCGGCCTTCAGCTGGACTTGACCGCCATGCCCAGCGGGTGCAAGGCCTCGCTGTCCAACAGCCAGGTGCCTATTTGGTAGAGCAGCTCCGAGTACCAGTGGATGCCCGCGGCGCCCGGCGCGTCGGCCGCCCCCGGCGCCCCGGGCGCGGGCGGGGGACGCGGCCGCCGCCCCCGCTGTCGCCGGCTCCACCGCGGTCCGTGCGCCCGGGCGCCAGCGCGGCCAGCAGCGCGTGCGCAAGGCGGTAGGGCGCGAAGGCCCCGTGCGCCCAGCTGTGCTCCTCGATGACCGCGTAGCACGAGGCCAGCACCCGGTTGATGAGGATGGTCCCGTGCGCCGTGAGCGGCGCGTAGGCGCCCGCCGTCTCCTCGCGCAGCGTCACGCTGTGCACCGCGGCGGGCAGCAGCCGCCGGGCCCCGCCGCGCTCGGCCACCACGTACACGTGCTGGCCCGGCCGCACGCGGCTGGCGAAGAGCGCCCGGCGCCCCGGCGCGCCCCCGCCCGCCGCGGCCGCCGCCGCGGCGGCCGCCGCCCCCTCGGGCGCCCCCGCGGCCGAGCCGTTGTGCGGTGCCACGAAGAGCAGGTGCGCGGCGGTGAGCAGCAGGCGCTCGCGAGGCTCCCGCGTCTCAATGGCGTAGAAGACCTTCTTGGCGCCGCGGTCGCGGTCCAGGAAGGTGAGGAAGTCGCTGTAGAGCAGCCGGCCCTCGTCGTCGGCCGCCAGCACGCGGTCCCCGGGCCGCAGGTCCTTCACCAGCTTGGTTCCGCCCTGCTCCAGGTGCACCGTGGCCGAGCCCGGGAAGCAGCCGCCCGACTTGGCCGCCACCGAGTTCTCTGCGGGGAGGGAGAGGCGAGACAAGGGGAGACGGGGAGTGGCGGTGAGTCCCGAGAAGGAGGCGCCGGCGGAAAGGGCGGGGGGCGCACGCTTGGCGTGCCGCGCGCCCAGGCCAGGGATGCCCGTGGCTCCGGGGCGCGCGGGAGACAGTCAGGCTGGGCGCGCGCAGACCTCCCTCCCCCATCCCCGCCCCGGAGGCCGATTTCAGATGCAGTCGCATTCCCTAACGACTCTCTTAGGGCTGGACCGGCGGTGCCAAAGGTCGGCTGGCGTCTCCGGCGGGAGGCCAGTTCCCCTCCTTCCCTTCCGCCTCCCTCACCCCCACCGCCGGCTTCGCACACACCCAACCTCGCCGCGAATTCACACGGTATTTGCTCTCCACTTGGAGTCCTCAGGAAGCCTCCTCGAGCTTACCCGCGCGCCGGGGCGCACCCTCCTTTCCTCCCGCCTCGGCGGGAGGCGCGGCTCCCCTGCCTTCGTGCGCTCCGCACCCAGGCCGCGCGGCTGGCACCCTGGGCCTCCCACCCCCAGCGCCCAGCGGGGTTGGAGTGGGGGGGCTTGGGGGTCGGCCGGCGGGTGTGTGTGTGGCGGGGGTGGGGGGAGTGCGGTGAAAAATAGCTATAGTAGTTGTAGCAACTGGACAAACATTCCAGAGCTTTGCCTGAGGTGTGAAAACCCGGGGCTGTGTGGATTTTCTAATTAAAATCCAATAAAGGGCTCGCCATTGTCATTGTGATTTCTGCACCAAACAGGAGGCGCTCTTGGAAGAGGGGACCCTTCCATCTCGCCCCCGGTCCCCCTCCACTTTCTCCGCGCGGGCCGCCCCCTCCCTGTTTGCTCAGGTGCAACGCCCCTCCCCCCGCCCCTCAGCGATTCACACGCGGGCCCTCCAGAGGCCCGGGCCTCACAGGCACTATTTGCACAGCCAGGCCTCTCTTGCAAGCACTCAAGATGTGTATTTGAATTTTAAATGGCGGGGCCTGCTCCGCGCTCGGGAAGCCCCGGGTTCTCAAGGCCCCTTGACTACCGGGTTTCTCCGGCCTCCGTCGCTCTCTGAGGCTCACTGTCCCCGGGACAATAATCCCGGGGAGTCGGGCGGCGCGCGGGGGGCCGGGGAGGAGGGGCAGGACGGCCCCCCGTCTTCTTTGCATTCCAATCTCCGGGATCAGGCTTTTGGCAAATAGAGATCGCCAGAAAGAATCTTCCTGCTGGAATTACTGAGGGTATTTAATCTTCTCATCGTTTTCTCGGGCATGAAGTGCAGGGGCCGGCCTTTGGGGGCCCGCCGCAGCCTCCCGCAATGCGCCCGGGACTCAGGCGAGCCCGAGTCGTTGAGTCGCACGACCCTGCCTGACACGCACCGCCCCGCGCCCGGCCCGCGTGCGCGGAATGCCAATGAGCGGCTCTGCTGCGCGCCAGGCCCCGCGCCCCCGCCGGGGTCCCGGGCCGGACGACTGTTGCTCATTTGCGCGGAGACCTCGAGGGACCACCCTCCACCCACCCCAGCCCCGACAGGGGGGCACCCCGCGGACCGGGGCGGCCGGGAGGGGACCGCGCGCCGTGCCTCCGTTTGGGAGCCCCGCGCAGGGCCGGGGATGGGGGGCGCGCCTCCGTTTGGGAGTCCCGCGCGGGGCCCGGGATGGGGGGCGCGCCTCCGCGCCCTCCAGCGGCTGAGACCCTTTTTCGGGCTATAAGCCCAGACCTTCTGCCCACCGTCCACACCTTGTGTGCCAAGAAGCCATTATTTTCCTTTCCTCCAAAGTGTGTCGACACTTCTCAACTGTTTTTCCTCCTAACATGTGCTAATAAATCACAGGTTAGGAGACAGACAGGCAAGCCCAGTGGTGGGGGAGACGCAGCTCCTCCGACACCCGCTGTGGACTGCTCTGCGGAAGGCGCAGCTTCTGCAGGGGGGTGGCGGGACCGCCCGGCCGAGTCGGGGCCTGCGCCCGCGCGCACACCTGACTCCCGGAGCTGTTCCTCGCCCGCAACAGCGAGTGGCGTTGCAGGCCCAGGGAAGCGGCCTCGCGGCGCAGGGAGGCCCGGTTGCTTACCGGGGAGGACGGGCGCTCCGGGCTGGCGCCCTCCAGATGTTGGAAGCCGTAACTACTGGCTTTGTGGCCGGCCGCCGGGCCTCGTCCCCCGGGCCCGGTGAGCCCGGTTAGCCTAGGCTCCAGCGGGGCGGGGAGGGGCCGGGGTTTCCACCCGGGGCGGCTCCTCCCGTGCAGGGGGGCGGGGGCGGAGTGGGGAGTGGTTCCTTCTTAAGCGCTCCGGAGACAAAGGCTCTGGGCCAGAGCTGGCTGTCTGGGCTGGGCTGCCCTCTCTCACCAGGAAAGTCCCCCGCACCCCGCCCCGCCACCCCCAATCTTTCCTCCCTGTCTCCTGCCGCCTGCGCTTGGAGCTCCGGAAACCAGGCTGGAGGAAGGCTCGGGAAGCCAGATGCCCTCTGCATCTGGACTCCGAGGACGTGGGCCTCTGCAGCCTCCAAGGTGGGCATGGAGAAGGGCCTCAGAGAGCACCGCCGCCCCCCGCAAACAGCAGTCAGCCCTCAGGGCCCTCCCTGCCCGACCCCTACCCATCTTCCTCCGGCCCTGGAGTCAGCCTGTGGGGTGCAGAGCTGGAGGTGGGCAGGAGGGGGGCGTGCCGCCGGCAGCGGCGGGCCCAGCCCCTCACCTGCTTTCACTGAGCAGTGGATGTGCGCCTTGGACTCGTAGTAGACCCAGTCGAAGCCGGCCTCCACAGCCAGGCGTGCCAGCATGCCGTACTTGCTGCGGTCGCGGTCCGAGGTGGTGATGTCCACTGCGCGGCCCTCATAGTGCAGCGACTCCTCCGAGTGGTGGCCGTCCTCATCCCAGCCCTCGGTCACCCGCAGCTTCACGCCCGGCCACTGGTTCATCACGGAGATGGCTAAGGCGTTCAGCTTGTCCTTGCACCTCTGTGGGGAGAAGGGGACACCCCAGGAGACCTTAGCATCTGGGCCTGCCAGCCACCCCCACTGCGGGCCACCCTATGCCTCCCCACCCTATGCCACCTCCGCCCCTGTGGGCTCTTCGGCCCCACAAGATGCAGACTGCACAGAGAAGGAAAGAGACAAGGCCTGGACCCAGCGAGGGCACTCTGGTGGGAGGGGTCCTGGCATTTGGGTGATGAGTCAGTTCCCTCACAGACGACCTGGGGACTTTCTCTGCATCTGAAACAGCAGAGGCCTGATCGTGGCCCCAGAAGCAGATGAAATTTCTCTGCAACAAGTCAACTGTGCGTTTCTGGACGATGGCCAAGGGCCCGCACCCTTGGCCAGGGTGCCCTCCAGCCCTGCCCTCTCCTGCTTGGCCCCATCGCCCAGCACCTGTGCAAGGCTCCGCCCCTCTCCCTGGACAAACCCCTCATCTGGAGGCCACAGAGAGGCCCAGGGCGCAACTGTGCCGCAAAAAGAAAAATACACTGCTTCTCAAAGAATTAAAAGCCTTGCCTTATCTCTGTGCCCTCCCGCCTGCCCTGTGCCTATCTGAGGCGAGGCTTAAGCCAAAGGTAGAGAGGCAGGTGGGACACTGATAGCGACTGGAGGGGCGGGGGTGCCGGGAGTGAAAGGCAACCAGGTGAGTTATAATTTTCTATAAGGCCAGGGCCGGATGGCAAACATTCTTTATCTGGACAGCCGCATTCCTTTTCCCCGTGGAACTCTTTTTTTTTTCCCAGCTTTTCTGCGGTCTGATTGTGACTCTTGTTTTCCTTAACCTGTTCCCTTCCCCCCTCTTGTTTTCTTGGCCGGCTCAGAATGGTGTCCTGCAAGTTTGAAGAGCAAACTTAAGAGCTGGAGGAGGCGTGGGGAGGGGTGGGGAGGGGTGGGGAGGCGTGGGGAGGGGTGGGGAGGGAGGGGTGAGGTGCAGTGGGGTGGGGTAGGGGATGGGGGAGGGGAGGGTGAACCGGAGAGGCCCGGGGCGTGGGGGGGGCCCTCTGAGCCCTTGCCTTGGGGAGCCTCCTTCTGGAAACCGTCCTTGGGGTCCCCCCCTCCCGCTTCCTTGTGGGGTAAAGAAACAGTGAATAGGCAGGAGTCGAGCCAGGGCAAAGTTGTGGGAGTTCCCGCAGGATTCTTGGGTCCCATTCAGATAAGGATTCTAGAGAGCCTTGGATCACGTGTGCGTTGCTGTGGACAGTAACACCCTGGACTGTCGCACCGCGGCTGGAGGGTGCGGGACTGCAAAATGGGGGAGTGGTGACCAAGTCAGGATGGGGGTGTCCCCCAAAGAGGCAGACTCGAGGGGGAGGTAGGTGACAACTCCAAGCTGACTTCTGCAGAGGGCGGGGGTGACCCCCAGCGGGGACCCTGGTTACCGAGATGACACGACGCCCCCCGCCGGGACCCTGATTATGGCCGGGGTGGAGGGGGGGCTCGTCCTACGGAGTTGGGGGGGGTGCCGAGGGCTCTGGCAAGGGCTGCTGCCGCATTTTAAGGGGACGTGACCGATTGCGCAGCAGGAAAAGTCTTGTGTATCTGGCAGCAATGAGTACCAGTCTATGGTTGTGGGGTTAAACGTACAACAGATGTGAGTGTGTGTGTGGGCGGGGGGGCGGTGATGCGGGCAGAGCACTAGGGGGCGGCCCTGGTAACAGGTCAGCGCTTGCGGGTTTCTGGGCCCGCCGACAGTTTTCTTAAAAAAAAAAAAACTCGGAAGGACAGAGTTTGAGTGAGGTCATCTCGAGGACTGAATGCGTTTTACATGAAAATCAATCAGTAAACCAGGGGCAGTTTCGAGCCGGGATGTGGAACGCGCTGCGCAGGCGCACACCACGACGCGCACACGCACACACTCGCCTCCCGAACCCCCATGGCACCCCGGCTCCCTGCTTTCGGGGGGCAGGCGGAGCTTTTTGATGGCTTCCTCGGGGGCCGCTGGCAAGGGGGAGGGCGGGCTGGGGAGCAGTTGTACCAGCCCCCCGCCTTCTGAGCTGCGCCACCCGGGCAGGCGATGGAGAAGCCGGGCGAGGAGCCCCGGGGCCGCGCCAAGGCAGGCCCGAGTCGGCGCCCCGCGCCCCACGCGCGCTCCCCCCGCTCGGCCGGGCGCCGGAGGCGGGGGGCCTCGGCCCCGCGACTGCAGGACGCTCCGCGCCCCGGCCGGGCGGGGTCGTCGCAGGCAGAGCCGGGAAGGCTGGGCCGGTGATCAATTCACTGGGTCGTGTGCCGCGAATCAAGCCCGCCTCTGTGCAGCCACCGTGAAGCCCGGCGGGGCCGGCGGGCCCGGCTTTGTGTCGGCGGAAGGCCGAGCTGTTCCCCACGCCTGGGCTCCCGCCGCCTCCCCCGTCTGCGCAGCCGCTCCGCGCCCCGGGGAGCCGAGCGGGGGCTGTCGCCGCCGACGGGCTTCCCCGGCGCGGGGGAGGGGTGCCCCAGCTTCACAAGGGTCCCCCCCCAGTCCCGCACGCGCCTCTCTCCACGCCTCCTCCCCCACTGCAGAAAACCAGGCCCCTCCCGTGGAACCCACCGCGGAGCGCCGCTCCCCGGGGGCCGCCACGCACCCCCCGGAAACCTGGCGGTCTCCACCGCCGCTCCCGGCCGGCCCCCGGCGGCCCCCTGCCCCCTCGGAGCCCCCGGCACCCACGGCCGGCCTGCGGGGAGAGCGCGTCGGTCTGCGCTCCCCCTCCCCGCCCCGAGTTAATATTAACAGGAGCGCCTGCGTTCCTGAACTGCTCTCAAAGTTCCACTGGGGACGATCTCGCCATGGTTGAGGGACTTGGGCGGCAGTCCCATTAGAGAGACAGGGACGCACAGAGACGGGGGAGGAGGGACACGCACCTGAGAACAGTCTGGGCGGCTATCTTAAGTGGGGGGCCCGCGGGGCGCAGGTGCCCGCTCCCCCCCTTCGCCGGCCCTGCCCTCCCCGCCCAGGTCTCCCGCCTTCCGCGCTTTAACTCTTAGGATGGGGACGCGGGAAGGACGCGGTGGCGGAGATCAAGGGGGCACCTCTCAGGCCGCCCCCCGGCCAGCCTCCCCATTTTCAGGGGGCGTTGGGGGGGTCCCGGCTACGACCCTGGCCCGCCCTGCCCCACCCCGCCCCCTCGCCGGCTGCCCCTCCCCCCTCCTTTTGTGTTGGGAACGGGAATAGCCACTGCCCAAGGAAAAAAAGTATTTGTTTTCGTTTCGTTCGTCTGAGGGAAGTTGACAGAAGGTCAGAAGTTCAAATGCTGCCGGAGCACACGGCGGCCGGAGCGGCCCGGCGTCGGGCCGCGCGGCCGTGGGTCCCGGCGGGGGCGGCGAGGGGCCCGGCGGGGGCTCGGCCGGGCGCCCTGGCCCAGGAGGCGCCCCCGCCCGGGAACCGGCCTGCCCGCTCCCGCCCGGTGCCGCCCCCGCCAGCCTGGCCGTCGGAGCGCCGCCGAGAGCCCTTGGCCGAGCCCGCGCTCGGGCGCGTGGAGGGGCCGGCGGGAGGCCGCGGTCCAGCCCCGCGCGCACTGAAACCCGAGCCGCGGGATCGATAACCCGGGAGTAAGTGGAGCAGGGATGCGTCTGCCCGGGTGCGCAGCTCCGCGCGCTCTGCCCGGGTGGCGGGGCGACGAGGCCCGCGGCCCCGGCAGGGTGCGGGCCAGGGACCTCGCTCCCTCCCGCGCCGGCCCCGCGCGGAGCGCGGCGCACGCCGAGCCCTCTGGTTCGGGGACCTTCGGCGCCCCCCACCCCCGCCGCTTTCTCCGGGCTCTTGCCCCTCTCCCCCGGCTCCGAGGGGTCCTGGGAAGGCCCCTTCCGTCCCGCGGGGGTCGAGCGTGGGCCGGGGGTAGGAGCCCCGCACGCGCCGGGCCCCCCGCGGCCTGCGCAGAGTTAACTGCGGCTCTCGCCGCTCCCGGCACCGGCGCGCGCGTCCGCACTCGCGGGCCAGATTTAAGGTGGTCGGGAGCAGATGCCAGCAAGTCGTGGAGAAGGACCTTCTCCTCCCCCGCTCCCTCGCCGCCCTCTGCCCGTCAGCGGAAGCCCGCTTCCCCGCCGGGTCCTCGCCCTGCTCGGCTCCGCCGCAAGGCCGGGCAGTGGGCCGGGGAGCGCCGCGGCCCCGGAGGTGGCTCCCGGGTCGCTCCCGCCCCCAGCCTCCCCCGCACCAGCGCCCCGCCAGCGCCGCTCAGTCAGCGGCGGTGCGCTCCTGGCCCTAAAGGTAGGACTCGAACATTTTAATAGGGCAATAAAAAGGATGTTGACCTATATTCCTCAGGAAATCCATTTCTAGCTTCAGTCCTACGTGCGTGGAGTTGGCGGAAAGTCTCCCACTGGCGGGGAGATGGGCAGTCAGGAATCTTCAGCGGAGGTAGGGAGGGCGAGAGGAATGCGTGTTTCGCTTTGGTTCGTCTCTCTAGCCCCCTCCCGCTGATACCGAGTCTCTCCTAATTCCTAGGCAAGCAGGTTGAAAACTAGCGTGATGCAACGCCAGTAAGTTCTAAGTCCCTCCCCTCAAGTACCGCGGGCTCGGGAGAATCAGAGGGCATCCTTAAAGAAATATCGATACATTCACACTCGGATGGGCACAACCGCCCGCGCCCGAGTGGCGGTGGAAGCTCTGTGATCCGGGCAGGGGCCAGCCCGGCTGCCTCTGGAACCCCGACCCTTTGTCAGCACTGCCTGTGGAGGGGCTACGGTGGGGTGGAGGCGGCAGAGCGAGGGGAGCGGTGGGAAAAGCGGAGCAGCGAGGAGAAAGGAGAGGGGAAGCGCAGAGGCTGCACCTGCCCGCTGACCCCGACACCCCTTGACGCTGCCTCCTTGCCTCCTCCCTCGGTGCCCACTCCCAACTTGGGAAGGGCAGATGACCCCAAAGGGAAGGTCTCCCCAAGTTTCCAGCCAGAGCCAGGCAGGATGGAAAGGCCGTCCCAGCAGGATGCATGCGGTCAGGGGCTCCCGCGGACCGCATGTCCCGGCGTCCTTACCCCCCGCCCCCACCCGCAACTTGTCCATCTGGACCCTTCACCTCCATTCCCCTCCAGGAAGAGGAAGGCACCCGGAGGCCCGGCAGGTGGGTGGGGAAGGAGCGGGCAAAATCGCCTTTCTACCTGCCTGAAGAGCAAACAGACCGAACTGCATGGTTACACATAACCCCTTGAAAGCCACACAGTCCACGCCCCGCGCTGGGTTTCTACCTGAGTCATCAGCCGGTCCGCTCCAGTGTTTTCTTCATCCTTAAATATGATGTCGGGGTTGTAATTGGGGGTGAGTTCCTTAAATCGCTCTGAGTTTCTGGTGATCTTCCCCTCGTATCTTCCACTGGCCCCTAGCGTCTTCTCCGCCACGTTGGGGATAAACTGCTTGTAGGCTAAAGGGGTCAGCTTTTTGGGGTTCCGCCTCTTGCCAAATCCCCTGCCGGGTCCGCACGCCAGCCCCGAGCACATCAACAGCGAGGAGACCAGCAGCACCAGCAGACATCTCGCCAGCAGCAGCATCTCGCCCATGGAGCCCGGGGACCTGGCGGCCGGCGGCGCAGGTCCGAGTGCGCGAGGGTGCGGGTGTGCGAGTGTGCGCGCTCTGTCTCCCTCGCTCCGGCTGGCTGCTGGCGCCCGCGCGCCCTGCCTCGCTCTTTCTTTTCCTATATAACCTTGCCCGCCGCCGCCGCTGCGGGGGACTCGCCACCGATCCGCACCCAGACGGGGGCTGGGACGGCAGGCTGCTGGCCGCTGATAACGGAACGCATCGGAGTTGGGGCTCAAGACAGCCGGCAGAAGACAAAAAGAGTCTGATTTTAAATGGTAGCAAGCCTGAGAGCTTGTGCGAGAGGCTGTCTTCAGTACTATATTATAGCTGGCAGGGCGGATCTGATTGGCCGAAGCCGCACAAGCTTGTCTTCTGATGTTTAACCCTAAAAAAGACTCATTTTTTCCCCCCTCTGTTGCCGCTGTGGCTTTATTTTTACCTGAAGGCTTCTAGTTAAGAGAGGAAAACATCTTCACCGAGACAAAGGTGAGAGGGAGGGAGGAGGCAGGCGGATGAGGATAACCTCAGTTACCCCTGCCCTGCACACACCTCCCATTCCCCCTTCCCTTCCTCCAGAATGGTAGATGCTTCAGTTAAAACCAACTTAAGTTTTTAAAGGACATCTAGACTCAGCGTCCCCCACCCCCAAGCTTCCATCACCAAACAAATAGTCTCTCAAATGTTTGTTGGGCAGAGCTGCCCAGGTCCTATTTAAATGTTTTCTCAGGGACTTTGTCATGCAGGCCAGGTCTCCCTGCAGTTGAAAGACAGGGGTGGGAGGGGGGGTCCTCTGCTCCTCCTGAAGGTTCCAGTCGCTACAGCTGGTCAGGACACACCGCGTGGTGCTGTTTGAGGAGCTTCTGACACCTTAGAACAACTTGAACCTGCTGCTCTTTATTGTGCTTCGGTTAATGCATTATTTTTAACGCCCTGAGAGTAGAATGGAGATGAGCTCAGGTGCAGAGTGAGCTGAGGGGATGGGCCGGCTGGCTGGGCCAGAGTGGGTCTGGGGAGCTGCACCCCAGCTCAGAGCAGGGGACGGTGCTGGTGCCTGTGTGGTGGGCGGAGGCCCACTGTGCTGGGGACGGGGTGGAGGCAGCGGTGAGTGGGCAAGGCTGTGCACACACCGCCCCCACGATTGCATCGATCGGAGCAAAGTGCAGGCCAGGGATGAGGTGAATGTGGAATTCAGGCTCCTTGCACATCACACCGAGCCGGCTTTCCCTGGAGCTGGGCAAGCTGGTCCTCGTGCCCTGGGGGCTGCAGCCTGGGGTGGGGCAGGGCGATGGGGGCACACTGTCCTGGTCAGAGAGGGGCGTCCAGGAGTCGGCTCAGCGCTCAGGGCCGGCAAAGCTGGAGCTCTCAGGTCCTGCATTTAAGGAACAAACTCAGTCTTGTTTCAACCAGAAAAAGAAAAGCACAGATTCTGCACCCCTCCTTGCCTTTTGCAGAATATGCCCTCCTTCTGGGCCCTGCCCTATTGCTCAGACACAGTAATTGCTCCGAGTGGGGTGGGGGGCGGGGCCCTCCACGTGGAGGGGCCTGAGCAAGGCCTGGGGCTCACTCTGCAGTTAAGAGCTGTCGCTGGGCCCCAGCCACGGTCTGGGTGAGCTCCACGCAGACACGCTTTGCTGGGGGTGGCGTGGAAGGGGGGCATCGTCAGAGTCTGCAGTGTGGTCCTCACACACACCCAGCATCACTGAGGCTCTGCCGTCCAGGAGCCCCTCCCCTCTCCATGCTGGTCTATGATTCGTGAGGCATCAACCCAACTTCCTCAAGGTCTCCCAGTGGGACAGAAGCAGAAGGGTCACACGGGCCTGGACCCCGGAGGTCTGCTCGGGGCGGTGGCCTTGCGCAGCTCAGTGTGGTCGTGACACGGCTGGAGGTGGGGGCTTGTCCTCAAGCCCCTGGGCCCTGGGGACACTCCAGCCTCCTGACCACCCTCCCCTAGACACTGAGTGGCGTCTCCCTTCCCTCCCCTTTTCCTCTCCTAGAAAGGCAAAAGGGCTGCAGCACTGGGTCTCAGACCCGGCAGCCAGCCGGAAATCCAGGACCCATGTAGCCACCACGAGAGCAGGGATGCTCCCCCAGAATCCCGCCAGGACCCCAGACCGGCCAGGCACCAGAGCGAGGCTGGCACTTGGGGAACCAAAGCCCGAGTTCCCCAGCTGCAGAGGGCTTGGAGACCTGGGGCCTCGGGGAGCGGGCACTTGGCCCCTCACTCCCAGGAGGTGGGAGGTCCCTTCCTTCTGCCCCAGCGGTAGGGGTCGGGGGTTGGGCTGAGGCTGTCCGTGCCTGCCAGCCCTGGACACCCTGAGAGCCTGCCAGGGCTGCCTGCCCAGAGACTGGCAGAGCCTCAGGAATGAAAAAGCGATAGGCCGTCCACCCACCACTGATGCTTGAATTCCAAGGACCTGCTCCCTGTCTTTGGGGCAGGGGTTGGGGGACTCAAGACAAACCAACTGCAGTTTGCATCTCTCGCCCTAGAAATGAGGGCATCTGCCCCAGACGCTGAGGTCTCGCCCTCCCCCCACGTCCCCTTCCTTTCATCCCACCCCTCCCCACCTCCCAGACACCAGACATGGTTGTCTTCCACCTCCAGACGCCAGATGGCTCCCTCTCTTTGCCTTTACCCCTCCAGACGGTCCGGGCCCCTCCCCTTGCGAGTCCGAGGTTCCAAGCCCCAGCCTCAGCCCGCGCTGACCCGGCCTCCCAGGTAACCCTGAGGGTCCCTTGCTGATCAGTCTGGGCCCTGCCCGCCTTTCCCGCGGTCATCTCCTTCCTCCCTCCGCCCCGCCCGCCTCCCCGCAGGCTCCCATCCTCCCATCCCTCGCCAGCATCCTTGCTGAGGACAGGTGGCTGCTCGGTTCCTGCCCCCGCTCCCAGGAGGCGCCTCCTGGCCGGGCCCCCGCCGCCCCGCCGGCCCCAGCCGCTAGATGGCCCCGTCAGTCTGCCTACAGGCTCCGCTCTGCCCGTGTGGGAGCCGCGTGCCGCCCGGGTCGGGAGGCCCCGCAAGCGGGGCTAGACGGCGTGGGCCGCTGTCCGCGGCCCCGTCTTTAGTTTACAGGATCGCCCCTTCCCTTTTCCGGTTTGCCTGGGCCCTGCCGCGGGAACGCTGGCCTCCGCATGACAGCGGCCCTGGCCGCACCTCTGCAGGGACCTGGACCACGGGTCCTCCCTCCCTCCTCCGAGCACCCCCACTCTGACTTCTTTTCCGATTGTACTCTACTCAGTCTCCTCCCGTCCAATCATCCAGTTTCAACTGCTTTTGCATTTTTGTTCCGGTTTTGGCAAATCGACTCCACTGTTCCAGCTCTCTTAGGGATTGCCGGCCAAGCCCCGCTCAGGATGCTGGAGGGATGCACCCTTCACCACTGCGGGCCTCACCCCTGTGTTCCCTGCCTGACAGCCCTGGACCTGGGCCAAGCATCCCCGGCCTCCTGGGGTGTCCAGGGAGGGCCCTGCTGGCCCCAGTGGGAGCCTTCCTGACCTCTGCTCCAGGTCAACAGCAGCTGCTGCCCGCCCTTCACCCGTATCCCCATCATGCTGTGGCTGAGAGGCGGGCAGGGCTTGGAGGAACTGGGGAGGAGGCCCCCAGCCCTGGCACACTGGCATGAAGGGCCAGCAGGGCGATGCTGTCTGCACGGGCTGGGCCTGCACGGCCGTGTCTCTCCGCGTTCAGAGCTGAGAGAGGGCCCTGCCCGGGGATGGGCACAGGCCTGGGGGGCGGACCCAGGGTTTTCCAGGCCTCAGTCGGTCTCTGAAGCAGGAGCAGAGTGATCTGCTCCAATACCTGGGGGAGGAGTCTGGGAGGGCCGTGCATCTCTCCAGGGGACCGGATGAGCCCAGAACCAGAGCCAACTGGTCAGCGGGTCCTGGAGCGGGGTTTGGAATGGCCCGGGCCAGACTCAGCCCTGCCTCTGGGGGTGGGCTCCCTGGATGAGGGCACCCGTCCAGGGAGTGGAGACTCGGGGCCACGTCCGGCTGCACCTGCCATCTCCCGGCTGGGGGCAGGGGGCTCTGGCCACCCCCACTGGCACTGCTGCCCTGGAGGAGGATGGCTGTGACCCTTCTTGGCAGCCAGCAGGGTGCTTGCGTCATCTGGGCAACTTCTGCCCAAAGGTTTCCTTTTAGATGGAAAGCGATGCAGTGCTGCCATGCAGGAACCCTGAGGCTGTCGCCCCCTCCCAGGGTGGAGGGAGCTCGGGGAGCTGGGGGTGTCGCCCCTTCCCAGGGCGGAGGGAGCTCGGGGAGCTGGGGGTGTCGCCCCCTCCCAGGGCGGAGGGAGCTCGGGGAGCTGGGGGTGTCGCCCCCTCCCAGAGCGGAGGGAGCTCGGGGAGCTGGGGGTGTCGCCCCCTCCCAGAGCGGAGGGAGCTCGGGGAGCTGGGGTGTCGCCCCCTCCCAGAGCGGAGGGAGCTCGGGGAGCTGGGGGTCTCGCCCCCTCCCAGAGCGGAGGGAGCTCGGGGAGCTGGGGGTCTCGCCCCCTCCCAGAGCGGAGGGAGCTCGGAGACCTGGGGGTCTCACCCCCTCCCAGAGCGGAGGAAGCTCGGAGACCTGGGGGTGGGCTGGGCTGGGCTGGGCTGGGCGGGGGGCACGGCGTTTGGTGGCAGCTTTGCCGCTCCAGGTCTGCCCTCCCCCGCCCTCTCCCTCTTGACCGGTCACCGGACCGCTTGTGACCCACAGCAAATGGTGGTCTTCAAGCCTGCGATTCGGTGTTGGCCTCGGCCAGCAGATGGTCTAGGGTGGAGCCTGGGAGCCAGCCCGCTCCGCTACTCTGAGCCCCCTATCCCTGCTGGCCCCCTAGGTGTGCAGATTTGACACCTTGGCCCCACCACACGCCCCCCCCCCCCCTGCAGGGAGGCTCTGGTTTGGGTGGCTTGGGCTGACCTCCCAGGAGCCTTCTGGCTCTGCCAGGCACCAGTCCCATGTGGAGTTGGGGTGGCGGCCCTCAGGGTCCCGCTTGGCCAGCCACTCCTCCTGGATTCCCAACTCCACCCCCCAAACAAAGAGTATGCGCTTCCTTTGCTGCCTCCTTTTCTACAGCCGCTTTCTGACGTGGCGCACTTCTAAAGTCTTTATGGAATCTGTTGCAATATTGTTTGTCTTCTGTTTTGTTCTTTGGCCCCGAGGTATGTGGATATTGGCTCCCTGACTGGGGATTGAACTTGTACCACCTGAATTGGAAGGGGAGGTCTTAACCCCTGGACCACCGAGGACGTCCTGTCTCATCTCTCCTAAGGTGCCCAGGCAAAACCCAGAAGCACAGAGGAATAGGGAGGAGGGGGCTGGGAGGTGGCAGCCGGAGTGGCTGGAGGTGGGAGATGGAGCGGAAGGGGAAGCTGAGCCTCGAACACACACTCCTGGGCTTCACGCCATTAGCACAGGTCCCTGGAACCTTAGCGGCTCACCTACCCCAGCGCTTGGGGGGCAGGGTTAATAAGAATGCCTGGGAGGGTTGCCGGCGCCTCTGGCAGGGGGGTGAGGAGTTTCCGGGGGAGACTGAGGCCGCCACTCCAGGGGGAGGCCCTGTAGGGGGAGGTCCAGAGGGGAGGCACGCTGGGGATGCAGGAGGCACGTTCCCTGGGGGCCCATGGCCCCTTGCCTGGTGGGGGAATACGGCACACGGCCCTTGCTCACAGCGGTGCCCTCCTGTGTGTTTGCCCAGCATCTCACCCAGAGGGTGCCGCGTGGCGAGAAGTTAAATCTCACCTGTAGCTTTGGGTATTCATATTTGCTCATTCATTGTTTATGATACATTTTCATTGCGCTTGAATGATATTCAGTTAATCAAGGCACAGGATCCTACCAAGCAGGCGCCATTTGCGGCTGAGTAAAATGAGACGCAGAGAGGGGAGACCTCTTGTCCAGGCACGTGTGGAAGATGAGGCAGAAGGGTCGCAGAGGGTGGCCTTGCCCTGCAGGCAGCTCTGCCCAGGGCCACTTGGCAGTGAGGTCAGCGTGGACCAGACTGACCTCCATCTCCAAGCTGCGGGTTCTGCACTCCTGAGGCCCAGGAGAGACAGCCAGCAAGGCTGTGCTTCCTGGGTGACCATGAGCCTGGCCCCTGAGGTTTGGGCAGAAACGGGGGTTTCAGGTTAGGTGTGCTCAAGGATGCTGCTTCTATAAATCCTTGAATTATTGATCGCTCAGGTGACTGTGGAAAAGAACACAGAATGGCATGAAAGAAGCCTTTAAAAATAAGAGCGGTCTTCCCTGGCCAGCCTCTCCAAGAGATGTCTCTGCTTTAGAACCTGGGACCTTCACCTGGAGGGGCCAGCTGCTGGTTGGGAATGATAGAGATTTTCAGATGCAGGACTTCCCTTTCCTGCGGGTCCTCTGTTACGGTCGCTCAGCGTTCTGTTTACCATGTGACAACGTGTGCGTCTCCAGGGCCTTTGATCGGGCCTGTCAGAGCGGGGGCAGCACCCGAGTTGCATGTTATCCATCTGCAGGATGGAGAGAAGAGGTGATCCCTTCACTGGGATGCTGAGCCTTTCCTTCCTCCTTGCCAGATCTCAGCGTTTGGTTATTCCAATTTAATTTTTCCAACAGATGATTGGCTTAAATCGGCTTATGGGATACGCAGATCCAGGCAGACGACGAGATTTCCCGGAGCTAAGTGAGCTGGGTCCTCTCGTGTCCCTGTCTCCGCAGGGGCAGGGTCGCGTGAGGTCGGGCAGGACAGACCATCTGGAAGTCTCACCGACTGCCTTTCGCCTCTTGGTCCCTGAGAGTGTTTATTTTCGCACCATTCTGCCCTCCGTCTTGGTTGTCTTGTCGTGGGCTAGCTCCCTCGGGCTGCAGTGACCAAGTGCCACGAAAGGCTTAAGACAGAGGAGTACGTTATTTCACAGTCTGGAGGCCAGATGTCTGCAGGGCCGTGTTCCCCTGAGGTGCCAGGGAGGGGAGTCTCCCAGCCGTCCTCTCAGCCTCCAGCATTGTATCTTATGGGTTGTTGACGCTTCACACCTGGCCAGCTCCTCCCCGCGTGTCTGTGTGTCTCTCAGAACGACGCCAGTCTCTGGCTTAGGGCTCACCCCATGCCAGCGTGGCCTCATCTTCCCTAATTCCACCTGCGGAGAACCTAACTCCCACTAAGGCCCCATTCGCAGGTACTGGGCTGGTCTTGTTGTTTAGTCGCTCAGTTGTGTCCGACTCTCTGTGACGCCATGGACTGCAGCACGCCAGGCCTCCCTGTCCATCACCATCTCCTGGAGTTTACTCAGACTCATGTCCATGGAGTCGGTGACGCCATCCAGCCATCTCGTCCTCTGTCGTCCCTTCTCCTCTTGGACATGACTTTTGGCCCCCGCTGAGCCCACCAAAGATGGATTAAGTGTTGGCTCTTCAGCGAGAGGCCAGATTCTCTCCGCCCCTCAGGTGAGCTCCTGGTCAGGACCGCCCGGGACCCTGTTTCTTCCTGGAGTGAGAGGGGCGGTCAGGACCCTGGAGCTGCGCGCTGTGCCACAGCTCGTTGTTGTCTCTTGTTTGTGGGGCGGAGGCCGCGTCGCAGACGGCGCTCTGCCTGTGTCTGGTGTGTCGCACCAGCTCCTCGTGTGCGTGCACGTGTTTGCAGATCTTGCTGGAGCCCCGGCAGCTGCTGTCACAGATGAGAATCCGTCCTGAGAGCTGGCACCCGATCTGGCCATTCCAGCCCCCCCAAAGAAAAGCTGCAGCCCACAGTACTGGGGTCTTTAGTCACAAACATCTCTTTTGATTAACTTAGACAGGCTGATTCCAAGCTTCTTGCTCTTCCGCACTTTCGTCTGCCGCCCTTGGGTCTTGCATGCCATCCTTGCAGGACCCGAGGTTAGCCCGTGACTGGGCCTGGGAACATCTCCATCACTTGCCCTCTCTGCTCCACGTTCATCTTCAGGGCCAGCTGTGGCCTCTCGGCCTCCATGGAGTCTATCCCCCCGTATCCGCACCGTGACCTGTGGACCCCAGAGCTCGCCGCATCCCACCCTCAGCGTTGAGCCGATGGCCTCTGTGTCACTGCTCACAGCAGCTTTGCCTTCAGGGGTGGTGGTTTGCCTTGCGTCACTGGGGAGCTATTTGTATCCTCAACACGTTTGCTAATTTCCAGAAGAGCCTTCAGGGTGTGAGACTTATTCATCTCTGTTTAAGTCCAGCAGCTCCTGCTCAGAAGATGCTCAATAAATATTTGTCAATTGATAGATGTTTCTTATTAATTAGCCAGTTCGACTGGTGGCGTGCTGTGAGATGCACTCTGGTGGACGCTGCTTAAAAAGTATCCCAAGAAGGCAAAGAGAGCAAAGAGCAACAGCGGAAATCTCCACGTCAGGTCAGAGTCTGGGTACTTCCTCCGCCTACAGAGGACCCTGGGGGCCTCGATCTTGCTTCGCTGTGATTGCAGAGGGGCTGCGGGGTGGTGCGTCTCCTCCTGTTCCCACGCATGGCTTCAGAGTGCAGCCCGAGTCAGGCCCGGTCTCTGCGGCCCGCAGGACTGAGCTGGGGCAGGATCTCCGTCTGTGAAAGAGATGAACGCCTGGGTGGCAGGGCTCACTGGGCAGGTGACTGGTGCCTGGCAGTGCCTGGCCCGGCGTGGGCGATGAGCTGAACAAGAGTGGTTTCGCGTAGACTGGTGGACATGGCCACTCGATTCTCGTTGCGGGGAGCTGGGCGTCAAGCAGTGCCACCTTATTTCACCAGGGTGGGTCTACACCGGGCGGCTCCTTCCGTCTGATGAAAAGGACACTGGGCCCAGCTGAGCATTTAGAGCGTGTTCTTACCTTGGCGGCTCCTTTTCCTCACCCTGCAGGTGTCCCTCAGTCTCAACACCACCTGGGCCCCCGGCTGCGTCCATGAAGGGTGTCTGGGAGGGGCCCAAAGGGGCCTCAGAGGGCCGTCCCAGGCGAGGATGTGTGAGCCCCACAGCGATGCTCTGAGGTCGGGGCGGACGCTAGACAGGACACCGGAGTGACTCGCGCAGCCTCTGGCTTGGCCCCGGCTCTTCCGCTCAGGCGTGGAGTGAGCTTGCGCCCGGTGGCCCCGGATGCCACCTTTTCCACCGTGAGGCTTGAGTGCCTGGGGCACCCTGAGCTCTGAACGGCTTCCTTTTCTATGTAGGGAGCTTTCCCTCGTTTTCTGCGCTGACTCCCGCCCGTGGGATCTGGGATGTCCCTACCAGCATCTTATCCACAGGGAAGGGAGACTCCCGACTGGCGTGTCCCCTTGAGCGCACCACGCTTGTTTCCATGGAGGGGAAGGCAGGGACAGCCTGGGGGAGGTGGGCCGGGGGCGGGGCGTGGTGCGGAGAGGGTGGGATGCCAAGAGAAACCTGAAGGCTCCTCCGGGCCTTTTCAGCATGAGGACGGCTCACCCCAGAGTACACAAACCGACAGCTCTCCCTGTTTGAGCAGCGCCCAGACAAAGCCTGCCCTCTGGAGCCCTCCCTCGGGCCGGCCCCGTCCGCCATGGTAACCGCTGACTCCCCGGCCCTGGGAGCCGGCCAAGTATGTGCCCGACTGCCCTGGATTCCCTCCCTTCCTCCCTGTCAGCAGACGGCACTGGGTGTTGTGTACGTGTCTTCTTTCTTGCCCTGATGTATTTATGCCCTAATTTTCTCGTGCTTTGTTTGGGGGAGGATGGATGGGGTGGGAGGCTGTGGAGTGGCCAGGGGAATCTTTGGTATCAGATTGGCCAAGAATGTGTGTCCCTTGGGTTCTTGAAAGGCCACCGCCAAGAAGCTGGGCAAGCCGGTGTTCTGCAGGACGCAGCTCTCGATGCGCTCGGACGTTGCACTTCACGCCAGTGTGATCACGCGGCATCTTGATTCCGCTATTAGGGAAGAAGTAGGTAAAAAGGCCACGGACACCTTAGGCAACAGTTGTTCAAAGGAGGCAGTAAAACTTGTCATTAGGCAAATCCAATAAGGCGTGGCGGCAGCTTTCAGCCATCCAGCCACATATCACCTCTGTGATTCGCTCTGCGTTTCAATGAGGTCTGTCTTTTTATAATTTCCTGTTAAAATAAAAGCCACGGCAGAAGCACGATTCATTTTTAAACCTCTAACTGAGTGTTCGGACAGGCACAGCGCGGTTTCTTCCGGGTGAGGAGGATGGGCTCTTTCAAGGACAAGCCTGGGATTCTGTTAGCTCCAAGTTCACAGACCTGCGTCCAGAAGAATCCTTGAGTCTTAACGGTCTCTCTTCCCACTGAATGTCAGGTAGCTCCACCCCTTTAACAATTACACAGTTTCGCCCAAATCTGCTATAACAGGACAACTAATCTCTTGGTCACCTTTCTCTGCAGAAATGATCAATTCTAATCAGTGATTGCTTTTGGGCAATAGTTCAATTCTGCTGTCATCGTTTGGCTCATAGCATCACAGCATCATCTGAGTAGCTCTGAGGGCAAGAACGCATTTCACGACGACGGTGTTCAAGGCCAGACAGCATTTACTCCTGTGCGTAACTATTAGGTTGCTATGCGGTGCATGGGTCCACATTTTATTCTCCGCTTCCACTGGGCAGAGACGTGCATAGGAGTCTGTGTCTTCAGAATGTCAAACATCTGAGTCTCTGGGAGAGGTCATCTTTTCTTAGTTTTTGGAGAAAGATTTGGTGCCAGGTGAGCACAACCTGGGATTATTGAAGTGGATTTTCTGGGGAAGCTTTTATAAGATCTTAGATTCAGCATAGGAGGAGGGAATGGCGGTAAGTCAGAGGTGAACCAAGAATCCTATGCAAACAGTTTTCAAACCCCGACCCATATCCCTGTGGCTGAGTCATGCTGGAAGGGTGGAAGCCAGTGCTGGCAGGTTTGGCTGTGAGCAGCAACTTGAGGACCTCGGTCCCTGCCTCTGTGACCCACCCCCAGAACTTTTGTTTCCACATCCTCCCAGAGCTGGGCCCCCTCCCTTCCCTGGTCTACGTAAGTCTTACTAATAAGTTTGGGCTGTTAGATCACTCAATTATGGGATTTTCTGTGGTCTAACTTGGGCTTCCCTGATAGCTCAGTTGGTAAAGTATCTGCCTGCAATGCAGGAGACCCCGGTTTGATTCCTAGATCAGGAAGATCCCCTGGAGAGGGGATAGGCTACCAACTTCAGTATTTTTGGGCTTCCCTGTGGTTCAGCTGGTAAAGAATCTGGCTGCAATGTGGGAGACCTGGGTTGGGAAGATTCCCCTGGAGAAGGGAAAGCCTATCCACTCAAGTATTCTGGCCTGGAGAATTCCATGGCCTGTATAGTCCATGAGGTCGCAAAGAGTTGGACACGACCCAGTCACTTTCACAACTCGGCTTTATGATTTCCCCAGCTGGAGGTTTAAATATCTAGTATGTCTTGCTTACTCAATAATATAGTCCTTGAGAAGTTGAGCATATCTGTTCCTGACTGTCCTCTTAGGTTGTTGGTGGGCGTGGGGCTTGTAGATGACTGATGCCTTCAGAGCAGAGTGAGCTTAAACCAGCTGTAACTGCCACCTACTCCTCAGGGACTTTAAAAATTGTGACCATTTTCTCGAGTCTTTTCTCTCTCTCTAGTATAGGTTTTGTAGGAGAGAAACACAGAATTTGCTCCTGGTGCAAAGTTTTCTAAGATATATGTTATAAAGAAATAAAAATCCTATTAAAATATTTATAAATCTAAACAACCCCAGAAGCCACACACACAATTAAGCCTTTCAACCTTCTATTCTGAAAGCCAGATAAATCATCATTCAGAGAGTGAAGATGAAAAATCAAAACACACACAGAGTGCTCAGACGGCTGCTGTAAAAGAAGGCTCAGAATGTGGTCTAGAAAATTATCCTCGTTTCTGATCCACGCATGGTCCACAGACATCCCAGGAAATCTTTGAGTTTCTGACTCATCAAAAAAAAGAAAAAGCTTGTGTGATGTCATTTCTGGAGAGCATCACTGAAGTTTAAGGACTCTAGTAGGAAAATGGGAAATCTGATTCAACCCCTGACTTTATAGATAGGGAAACTGAGGTTTATCGAACTCAAGTGCCTTGCTCCTGTCAAAGGGTGGAGAGTTTACAAAGCAAGGGCTAGAGGGGGCCCTTCCCACCCTTAGATCAGGCTCTGCTTTCATGCTGGTCTCGTCCTAGAGATTCAGAGTCCAGCCTGAGAACCAGCCCTGGAGCCCAAGAACCACACATCTTATTCTTCAGGTGCAGGAGACACTGGAAAAAGCTTGTTCACCGGTTCATCTCTTACCGTGTATCCACGCTTCTGCTTAGTCATTCATTTCACTGACATGCACTTGACTCCTAGGAGGTGCTAACACGTGCTCGGAAGTCCTTCAGTACAAACTCGGGAACCATCTGCTGACCTCACCACGTTCAGTCCAGGGAAGAGATGTGATCGCGGAAACTGCTAAGGCAATAGGCTCCTCCCAGAGTCTAGGACAAGGGCTGCTACCCCCGGAAATGAAGCCCTGGGGTTTCACACCTGCTTCTGCCCCTGGAGTTGGCATTAATATCTCAGCCAGGGGCCGCCTGGTGGTGTCAGTTTGGAGACCACATCCGTCCATCTATGGCTGGACTGGGGGGTCTCCCTTTTCCCTGGGGGCAGTGGGGAGGGGGGAGATTCGGTTCCTGACACCAAATCTTGGCTAGAGTTTCTTTACTTCTTCTCCAGATTGAGGGGTAGGGCTTCCGCAGCTGCCTCCCAGCTTCTTCCCTGCAGGAGACGCCCTCCCAAGTGGCTCTCCTGTCAAGGGGGCCACTAAACCCAGCTCCCAGGGTCCACAGCGGGTCTGACAGCCCCTCTAGGGCTGTGGCAACGTCGGTTTCCAAGAGCAAGGATCTTGGCGTTTGCTCTGTAGCTGCTGGAAAATTCCTCTTTCCAGGTATGTTTCGGGACCTTGGAACCGGGATGTTGCTCAGCACGTGCGCGCTGCGCTTGTCGCAGATCCTGAGGCCCCAGCCTGGCTCAGTCCGAGGTGTTGGCACGACCCTGCCCACGTCCTCGCCTGGCAGCTCTGCGAGCGGCGGCGGCTCCGAGCAGCCCCCCTGCTCTCCTGGCTCGCCGCCCGCCCCTCCCCCGCGCCGGGCGCCGGCTGTGTGCAGGTGCGGGCTGTCTGGATCCGCAGCCTGCGCGGGCCGCTCGCGGTGGGTGGGGGGCGGGGAGCCCTCTGATTGACAGCCCCACCCGGTGGGCGTGAGGCGGAGGATGGCCCTCAGCTGGAGGGGCCTCGGTGATGAGGGTGGCGACGGCGCCTCCTCCGTTTGGTCTTCTCTGTCGAGGCTGTCTGGACTCACCTGGTGACCTCCGGCTGGTCGAGCGCGTGGCGGGTGCCTGGAAAGTGCTCACCTAGGCTGCCGGATGTCACGTCTCCTTCAGGATGCGAAGGGGTCCAGCCCGGGTCCCCGTCCGTCTGCTGCCTTCCTTTGAGGCAGTGGCCCCGGCAGGGCCGGAGCAGGGCGGAGAGGTGCGAGAGGGGGCCGTCCACGGGCCTCCGCCTTCCCCGCCCCCCGACGACCGCCGAAGGGCATCGGCAGGTGGCTGCAGTCGGGGAGCCCCGGTGCCGGTCCGCGGTAGCCTCTGGCCTCCCTTCTGGGCCCTCATCACCGGGAAGGACCGATGACAGCGCGACGGGGAGAAACGCCCCCCAGGAGAGGGCCCGGCTCAGCCTGGCCCGTCCCGCCCCTCCGGCCGGGCGTGCGGAGGGGAGGGGAGGGCACCGCCGGCGGGAGGGAGGGGGGTCGACCGGCTGCGGATGAGGGTCCCACCCAGTCCTCCGTGCGGGGCCAGGGTCGCTGTCCATGGTTCTGTCGTTCAGCGTTCTCCGCAGGCTCCCCCTGTGCCGCTGTGAATGCGCTTCTAGAGCAGGTTGGGCGGTGGGGGGAACTGAGGGGGCCCGTGTTCATCACGTAAGGCCGGGGATTCCACGAGTGAGACGGAGCTCTGCAGTGAGGCCGAGGGGAGGGCCTGAGAAAGCAGGGGGCTCCAGAGAGCGGGCTTCTGAGCTGCATGACCCCGGGGCGGGGGCTCCGCTACTCCGGGACCCTGTTGGGGGGCCTCCTGTGGGCTCACGTGCACAGGAAACAGGGTCAGGGGCTCCCCGGGAGCCAGGAGCCGCGGGGAGGACGCCGTTTAAACAGGGCTGGATTGAACGTCTTCTTTTTCAAGTGCCTTTTGGGTTCCAGGCAGGAAGGGGCGGGGGAGGAAAGGAGGCTTGGCCCAGGCCCCCAGGCATTCCCTGGAAACTGCGCTGAGCCCCTTTGGCTGCCGGCTTTGCCCTGAGTCTCGGCGAAAGCGGCACCCAGGTAGCAATGCCCTGTGTGCAGAGGCGAGGGCATCCCCTGCTCCAGAGGACACGGGCCCCCAGCTTCTCAGAGCTCCTCCTGCGTCTGATGGAACCTTCCCAGCAACCTATGGGGGAGGCACTGACAGTCCCGGGGTCTTCCCTGGGGGCTCAGATGGTAAAGAATCCGCCTGCAATGCAGGAGACCTGGTTTCCATCCCTGAGTCGGGAAGACCCCCTGGAGAAGGGATTGGCAACCCACTTCTGTGTTCTTGCCTGGAGAATCCCATGGACAGAGGAGCCTGGCAGGCAGCATCCGCGGGGTTGCAGAGAGCTGGACGTGAACACACACACACACTAACAGTCCCATTTTACAGAGGAGCAAACTCAGCCCTCAAAGACGGCACACCGGGTTGGCAGGTGTTTGTCTGTGGCGGGGGTGTCCTTCCAGGCATGGAGGAGGGTGTTGCTCTGCACGCTGGCGTGGTCCCTGGCCTTGCAACCCCTGAGCCTCCAAGAGACCTCACAGGGCCCCACCCCGCAGCCTGAAACCTCACAGACGCCCACTGTCAGGAATACAGGACGGCTGTCAAAGCTCTCTTCACTCTTCCTCCCAGGAATTAGAAGGCCTCCAGGCCCCTCCCTGTAGCTCTCGTAACCCATGGCCACGGACACCAGGAGACAACCCAGCAAGGCCTTTCACAAATGCACTAACTGTAGGGAGGACCCTTCAAACACACACCTAGACGGAACCCATCTTACACGGCTGCTGCTAAGTCGCTTCAGTCGTGTCCGACTCTGTGCGACCCCATAGACGGCAGCCCACCAGGCTCCCCTGTCTCGGGGATTCTCCAGGCAAGAACACTAAAAAGGACTCTGGATGCCCAGACAGATGTACTAGGTCCACACCCATCCCTTCCAGACCCTCATCTGCAGTCTTCATGCTCTTAAAAAATTTCTAACTTGGTTTTCTGGTTGTGAGCATCTGGCATTTTTAGAAATAAAACATCCAAGACAGAAGAGAGCTCCCTACAGGTCGGCATCACTAGAGCCCAGATAGCAGTGAAATGGGGGAAGAGACAGGAAAATGGACTGCCCTGGGCCAGGCTCAGGGGCTCCGGGAGCCAGTGGCCGGGTGCCTGGGGGAGCTGGCAGCCGGAAGCACTGGGCAGGGTTCAACTTCTGCAGAAAGCAGTAACTCAAGCTCATGGAACAGGTGGACTTTGTTCAGTTTGAAGGTTAATAAAGTGGAGAGATGCTGCAACACTTCTCCAGAGACATTCTGGTCCAACGTGAAGGGCAGGCTAACTGGGATGACAGTTAGCCCTGGATTCCTGGAAGGCTGCCCCCCCGGGAGGGTGGGCACTTGCGTCTCAGCTGAGTGGTGAGCCCCCACCCTTGGGAACTTTGCCGCCCTCAGGGGCCAGTGGGGACAGGTGGGGGATTGACCTCCACTCTGGAGACAGTGGCACCCTGAGCCAAGCAGGAGCTTTGCTCTTGGGGGTTGGGACAGTGTGTTTGTTCCCTAGGACTGATGGTGGTGGGGGGGGGGGGGGGCTGTCCTCAAGCCCATGGCAGGAGCTGACTGGAGATTTTCTTAGTCCAGGAGGCTGTTTTCAAAACTGCTTTGTTAAGCTTCCCTGGTGGCTCAAATGGTAAAGAATCTGCCTGCGGTGCAGGAGACCCGGGTTCAATCCCTGGGTTGGGAAGATCCCCTGGGGAAGGAAATGGCAACCTGCTCCAGTATCTCTGCCTGGAGAATTCCATGGACAGAGGAGCCTGGAGGGCTACAGGCCATGGGGTCACAAAGAGTCGGACACTACTGAGTGACTAACTTTGACTTTGTAGAGATGGAATTCACAGACCCTACAATTCATCCGTTTAAAGTGCAATCCAGTGGTTCCTAGAATAATCACAGATGTGTGTAGCCATCGCCACCAGTTTAGAACATTTTCAAGACCTTCAGAGGCAGCCTTTAGCTACAGCTCTCCTGCCTCTTCATTGCCCGTCCCCTCAGCCCGGCCCAAGGCCGACCTGCTCTGCTCTATCGCGGTCCCGGAGCTGGACGTTCAGGGCGACAGGGCACGTGGCCTTCCGTGACTGGCTTTTTCGCACAGTGTGACATTTCCAAGGTTTATCCGTGTTGTAGCCTGTGTCCGTGCGTCATGCCTTTTATTAATAGTGGAAGTATATGTCCTTGTATGAAAAGGGCATGTTTGTTTATCCCTTCTTTCCTCTCCCCCTGCCCCAGATATGCAGAATCATGTTGTCCGCTGCAGCCACTGCGTTGTAGATGGTGTCCCCAGGGCTCATTTATTCTGGCCGCAACTTTGCACCTTCTGCGCACCCCCTCCCCCTGCCCCGTCCCTGCCTCTGGTCACCACCAGCCTGCTCTCTGCCTTCATGAGTTTGAAGTGTGTGTGTGTGTGTTTAGAGAAGGCTTATCAGAGGTCATACAGGGTTGGTCTTTCTCTATCTGGCTTATTTACCTTAGCAAGATGCCCTCCAGCGCCATCTGAGCTGTTGCAAATGGCAGGATTTCCTTCCTTTTATGGCTGAATAGCCCATGACTGCTAAGTGTAACATGAGACTATCGTGCGTGGGTGTATGCCACTTCTCTTTATCCACTGCTCTGCCGGTGGACACTTGGGTCCTTTCCGTGTCTCTGCTACTACAAATAATGCTTCAACAAACACGGGGATTCAGATATCTTTTTACGATGCTGATTTTTCCTGAGATAAATACCCAGAAATAGAATTGCTTGACCAGATGGCAGGTCTTTTTTTTTTTGAGGAACCTCCATTCTGTTTTCTACGGAGGCTGTACCAACTTCCATTCCCCCCAACAGGGTACCAGGGCTCCCTTTCCTCCACATCCTCTCCAGCGCTTGTGGTCTCTTGTCTTTGTGATGACAACCATCCTGACAGGCATGAGCTCATATCTCACCGTGGTTTCGATTTGCGTTTCCCTGGTGATCAGCGACGCTGAGCATCTTCTCATGTGCTTGTTGACCACCTGGGTGTCTTCTTTGGAAAAATGTCTATTCAGGTCCTCTGTCCATTTTTTAATCATATTATTATTTGATATTGAGTTGTACGTGTTCTTTAAATATTTTGGATATCAACTCCTCAGATAATGATTTGCGAATTTTTTTCTTATTCATTGGTTTGCTTTTTCGTTTCGTTGTTGGTTTCCTTTGCTGCACAGATTTTTACTTTGATGTAATCCCACTTGTTTATTTTTGCTTCTGTTGCCTTTGATTTTGGGGTCAAATCCAGAAAGTCATTGCCAAGAACCACGTCAGGGAGCTTGCCCTCATGTTTACTTCTAGGAGTTTTATGGGTTTGGATCTTATAGTCAAGTCTTTAACCCATTTTGAGTTGATTTTTGTGAGTGGAGTAAGATAGTGGTTTCTTTCTCTCACATGTGGCTGGCCAGGTTTTCCGAATCCACTTATTGAAGAGGCTATCCTTTGACCATTGAATATTCTTCATGCCCTTGTCGAATATTCCTTGACTGTGCGTGCAGGGATTTATTTCTAGGCTGTATATTATGTTCTGTTCGTCTATGTGTCTATTTTTATGCCAGTATCATACTGTTTTGATAACCACAGCTTCGCAGTACAGTTTGAAATCAGGAAATGTGATGCCTCTTTGCTCATTTTCAGTGTTGTTTTAGCTATTTGGGATCTTCTGTGGTTTCCTACAAATTTTAGAATTGTTTTTTCTACTTTTGTGAAAAATGCCGTTAGAATTTTGATAGGGGCTGCATTGCATCTATGGATGGCTTTGGGCGGTGTAGACAGTTTAATAGTATTAGTTCCTCCAATCCATGAACACAGGAGACTGTTCCATTGACTTGTGCCATCTTCAGTTTCTTTCATCAATCTCATGCAGATTTCAATGTACAGGCCTTTCACTCCTTGGTTAAATTTCTTCCTAGATATTTTATTCTTTTTATGAAACTGTAAATAGGATTATTTTCTTAATTTCTCTTTCTGATAGTACATTGTTCAGTTCAGTTCAGTTACTTAGTCGTGTTCAACTCTTTGCGATCCCATGGACTGCAGCACTCCAGGCCTCCCTGTCCATCACCAGCTCCCAGAACCCGCTCAAACTCATGTCCATTGAATTGGTGATGCCATCCAACCATCTCATCCTCTGTCATCCCCTTCTCCTCTTGCCTTCAGTCTTTCCCAGCATCAGGGTCTTTTCCAATGAGTCAGTTCTTTGCATCAGGTGGACAAAGTGTTGGAGCTTCAGCTTCAGCATCAGTCCTCCCAATGAATATTCAGGACTGATCTCCTTCAGGATGGACTGGTTGGATCTCCTTGCAGTCCAAGGGACTCTCAAGAGTCTTTTCCAACACCACAGTTCAAAAGCATCAGTTCTTCAGTGCTCAGCCTTCTTCACAGTCCAACTCTCACATCCATACATGACCACTGGAAAAACCATAGCCTTGACTAGATGGACCTTTGTTGGCAAAGTAATGTCTCTGCTTTTTAATATGCTATCTAGGTTGGTAATAACTTTATTTCCATGGAGCAAGCGCCTTTTAATTTCATGGCTGCAGTCACCATCTGCAGTGATTTTGGAGCCCAAGAAAATAAAGTCTCTCACTGTTTCCCCATCTATTTCCCATGAACTGATGGGACCGGATGCCATGATATTAGTTTTCTGAATGTTGAGCTTTAAGCCAACTTTTTCACTCTCCTCTTTCCCTTTCATCAAGAGGCTCTTTAGGTCCTCTTCACTTTCTGCCTTAAAGATGGTGTCATCTGTGTATCTGAGGTTATTGATATTTCTCCCTGCAGTCTTGAATCCAGCTTGTGCTTCATTCAGCCTGGCATTTTGCATCATGTACTTTGCATATAAGTTAAATAAGCAGGGTGACAATACACAGCCTTGACGTACTCCTTTCCCAATTTGGAACCAGTCCATTGTTCCATGTGTGGTTCTAACTGTTGCTTCTTGACCTGCATACAGATTTCTCAGGAAGCAGGTCAGGTGGTCTGGTATTCCCATCTCTTGAAGAATTTCCCACAGTTTCGTTGTGATCCACACAGTCAAGGGCTTTAGCATAGTCGATTAAGCAGAAATAGATGTTTTTCTGGAACTCTTGCTTTTTCGATGATCCAGTGGATGTTGGCGATTTGATCTCTGGTTCCTCTGCCTTTTCTGAATCCAGCTTGAACATCGAAGTTTCCAGTTCACGTACTGTTGAAGCCTGGCTTGGAGAATTTTAAGCATTACTTTACTAGTGTGTGAGATGAGTGCAATTGTGTGGTAGTTTGAGCATTCTTTGTCATTCCCTTTCTTTGGGATTGGAATGAAAACTGACCTTTTCCAGTCCTGTGGCCGCTGCTGAGTTTTCCAGATTTGTTGGCATATTGAGTGCAGCACTTTCACAGCATCTTCTAGGATTTGAAATAGCTCAGCTGGAATCCCATCAGCTTCATTAGCTTTATTCATAGTGATTCTTCCTAAGGCCCACTTGGCTTTGCACTCCAGGATGTCTGGCTCTAGGTGAGTGTTCACACCATCATGCTTATCTGGGTCATGAAGATCTTTTTTGTACAGTTCTTCTGTGTATTCTTGGCACCTCTTCTTAATCTCTTCTGCTTCTGTTAGGTCCATACTGTTTCTGTCCTTTATTGTGTCCATCTTTGTATGAAATGTTCCCTTGGTATCTCTAATTTTCTTGAAGAGATCTCTAGTCTTTCCCATTCTGTTGTTTTCCTCTGTTTCTTTGCACTGATCACTGAGGGAGGCTTTCTTATCTCTCCTTGCTGTTCTTTGGAACTCTGCATTCAGATGCGAATATCTTTCCTTTTCTCCTTTGCCTTTCACTTCTCTTCTTCTCAGCTATTTGTAAGGCCTCCCCAGACAGCCATTGTTGTACATTGTTAGAAATATACTTAATTTTTGCATATTAATTTTGTATCCTTCAGCTTTACTGAATTCATTTAATCATTCTCACATTCTTTTTTTTTTTTTTTTTTTGGTGGACTCTTTAGGATTTTCCGTGTCTAGTGTCATGCCATCTGCAAACAGAGACACTTTTCCTTCTTCTTTCCTCGTTTGGAGGGCTTTATTTCTTTCCCTTGTGCGGTTGCTCTAGCTAGCACTTCCAGTGCTGAAGAGTGTAAGAATGGAGAGAGTGGGCATCCTGTCTTGTTCCTGATGTTAGCGTGGAAGTTTAGCTAGGAGCTTTCCACCTTTGAGCATGAGGTTAGCTGTGGGCTTGTCTTACGTGGCCTTTCGTATGTTGAGTAGGTTCCCTCTATGCCGGCTTTGTTGAGAGCTTTTGCTTTTGGCTGGTGTCAGAGGTGCTGACATGGCCACGTGTGGACTGGTCTCTGGGTGGACGTGCGCCAAGAGAGGGTCCATTGGAGCCTGGTCAGGAGCCAGAGGCCGGGGCGAGGACTTGCTCAGAGGCCAGGAGGGGCTGGCTCCCTGCTCCGGCCCAAGCCTGCGGTCACTCTCAGGGTTACCCTCATGAGA
This sequence comes from Capra hircus, assembly GCF_001704415.2. Lineage (NCBI taxonomy): Eukaryota > Metazoa > Chordata > Mammalia > Artiodactyla > Bovidae > Capra > Capra hircus. The sequence goes on along the minus strand of NC_030811.1, from coordinate 2,367,788 downwards.
GTTGACCCGCAGGTGTATTCTCCTCTGAAGACAGTGAGTGTCTGAGCTTCTGGCCTCACAAAGGCGTCTGAGTTCTTTCCTATAATCCTTACAATTCTTATGTATCCTGTCATCAATTGCATATGAACTCGTCTGTGCAGAAGTCACTCCTAGCTGGAATCTCCTGTGATTCTGTGGGTACAGTGACCTAAGAGAAGTGACCTCCTACAGTGAGGAAATGCAGAGTCCGCTCGGCCCTGGGCTCGGCACGGGTGGCCAGGGCCCACTGCCTCGGTTCCTGATCCTGAAGACGCCAGGGGTGCACCTGCCAAGACGTCTCTGAGGTCCCCAGCCCTGGCATCTGCGGGTGTAGCCCACCTTGTTGACAGAGTGAGGTGCACGCAGGGACCACCCCGCTTCTCTAGGGGCCTCTGCTGCCCCCACGGAAAGCCAAAGTCCTTGGACTCGGTTGTCCAGTCAGAGTCTGGGCTCCTGTCTGGAGAGCCGGCAAGGGCTCTGGGCACTGGTGGCTGGATGCTGGCCGCCGGCTTCCTGTCGCCCTGGCATGGCGGGAAGGTGCTGTCCATTCCTGTGTGAGGTGGAACCCTGTCCAGGGAGGAGACACCACACCCCGCTGGGTATGCAGCGCTCCTGGAATGGGCGGGGTCTCCTGGGAACTTGGCCTTGGAGGGTCATAAGCTTGCCTACTCGGCCTGTGTCTTCTTTGTATTTTTTTAGCATTTATTTGTGCATTTGGTTGCATGAGGTCTTAGCAGTGGCATGTGGACCTTCCGTCGCGGCGTGCTGACTCTCCAGCCATCGTGTGCAGAGTTCGTTAGTCTGCAGCTTGTGGGATCGTAGTTCCCTGACCAGGGATCGAATCTGCGCCCCCTGCATTGTAAGTGGGGAGTCTTAACCACTGGACCACCACGGAGGTCCCTGCCTGTGTCTTCTGAATCCCACCCATCTATCCCCCTGACCCCAGCTCCTAGTACTGTTCTAGGTAAGCAAAGGTGTTTAATAAACACTTGTAAACTGCTTGAAGAATTTAAGCGGTGTTCTCAGAGCTCACTGGATTCAGACATCACTGGAAAGCAATTGAAGTTGTTCACATGCCTTGGGCTCTTAGCCAGGATGGCTGTGACCTGGGCGCAATCTACCCATCATGCTAGAGGACACATTCCCCACTTTACACTGCCTCCCTGGGCCTCACCTGGCCAAGGGCTCTGAGCCACTGCATGTTTGTGACGACGGCCCTTTTAACCAAGAGAGACCCAACTACAGAGCCAGGTTTTTGCAAGAATCTATGTCTGTTGATCATTCATATAAGGGCTTTCCTCGATCTTGCCTTTCATTAAGAATGACAGCCCGGAGCTTCTCCGGCTCTGGAGACAGCCATCACCAGGGCATGGGGACCAGCCCCCACACCCCCTCCCTTGCCCAACTTCTCTGCTCCAGGAAGGCATCTGTTCTGGCTCCTCTCGGGCCAGGACTTGGAAAAGTCACTTCTCCGGGGTTTCTTAGTGGTGAAGATGCACCTCTGCTATCCTGAGGGGCTGCACTGAGTTGGGTTTGAGGCTGGATGTGAAGTGATAATGTTGAGATCTGGCCAGAAAAGAGGTCCATCTGGCCGTCATTCTGATTGTCCCGTGACCAGCTTGTTTGTTTCTGCTGGAGGCTGTCTTCGTGCACACACGAGCACACCCAGCATTGCCCCTACTCATCCTGTGTTGTCCACGGTGGAGTGGATGTTCTTTCAAAGAGTGTCAAGGGCTTCCAGTTGTTAGGAGGTGAGACGGAAAACTGTAGCCTGAGAAGCTTCAGCAACACTTCTGCGAAAGCACCTTGGTTCTGTGAACTGAATGGAAGGGTCTGAGAGAAAGCTAGAGAAACTTTGGTTGTTTGCTGAAGTGTTGGCTGTAAGGAACTTCCCTGGTGGCTGGGACGGTAAGGAATCCGCTTGCAATGCAGGAGACCTGGGTTCAATCTCTGGGTTGGGAAGATCCCTGGAGAAGATAATGGCAACCCACGGCAGTATTCTTGCCTGGAGAATCCTGTGGGCAGAGGAGCCTGGCGGGTTACAGTCCATGCAAAGAGTCAGACGTGACTGAATGACTATCACTTTCACTTTTTAGCTGTAATAGAGGCTTCAAGTTCAATGGACTGAATTAGGAAAAAAAATACAAGTTACTGGGTGTAATGCCCTCGATGTCCCATGACACTTTCTTAAAATTTTGGCACTCTCCCACCTCCAGAAAGTGCATTAAGATGGCAAAAAACACATGAACACATAAAACAGAGGTATTGTGAACATTTTCAAGAAGAATTACGTTTTTCAGTGACTTATTTTTTATGGACATGGACACTTATAGTTGTGATTATAGACCAAAACAGTGAGAAAGTCAAATTTTCAATGAATAAAACCTTTTTTTTGTGATTGCCCCAGAAAGACAAATGCTTCTTGATAGTCTTAAGAAACTGCTATGTCTTTCTAGAAGAGAGCTGGAAATCCCGCTCTTTGGTAGGGAGGCCAGACCACCCCCCAGGTGAAAGACTTGAATCGCAGTGTCCCCAAGAAGGGGGCCGAGGATTTAGAGTCAGACACACGAGTTCATTTCCCCGGAACACTGGGAGCCAAGCTCGAAGGCACAGTGTGGACGCCTCACTCTAGAATGACAGCGGAGATGCGGGAAGGCAGCCCTGTGACTCAGAGCTCTCTGCAGTCAGCAGCTCTTCTGGATGAAGCTCTGCGAACACGCTCAACGGGCTCTTTAATTTCGACGCTCCTTGGGGCTCTGGCAGTCTCAGAACCACTGACGCTGGGGAAAATTCCTGGCTTTCGGGGCCCCGGAAGTCTCGGGAGGGTGGAGCCCGTCAGGTGCGGGGTGCAGCCTAGGGCCTGCTCTGCAAGTTTACGCCACCGCAGCGGCAGGACGGCTGCCGTGACTGCACCCGTCTGCTGTCAAAGAGGAAGTCTTATTTTCACTCACTAAATACACAAGGGCTGGGATTTCCACTTGGCAAGTGCTGCTGTTTACCTGAAGGCTGCTTCTCCCTGAACTCAGGTAAAGTTCATCCGCAGCTGTTCCCAGAGATGGGCCACCCGCCGATGCCCACGACTCTGCCCTCAGTGGGAGGAGGCTCCTGCCCCGCCTGGACGAGGAGGGTCAGCCTTCTGACAGAGGAGGGTCAGCCGTCTGACGGAGGAGGCCTCTGGGACCTCACCTCGGGGAGGCCAGACCTCCACCCTCCGTCTTTGTAGATTTTGGAGCCTGAGCCCCTGCTGGGCTTGTAAAGCCGGGCGTTTATTGGAGTTCCTGACGAGGTTTCCCCTCGGCGTCACAGACTGTTTAATTGTCTTTCTCACACACGTGCCTCTCAGCCAAGTTCGGGTAGGCTGTATTTTAAGGAGAGCTGAGATAAATCATGCAGATTTCTAAAACATCCCTGAGCGCAGATTTTTGTTTCACGTTGGCACGTGGTTGATTTAGTGCCAGGGCAGTCTCCCATTAGGTCTTGGGAAAGACGGGCCATGAGGTGCCTGTAAGCTGTGAGATCTCCAGCCACTTACCTGTGAGTCTGTTAACCTGACAAGGCCTCAGAACAAGGCGTGCACACCCACATGTGTACACACACACGCACGCCCATGCAAACCCTGGCAAGGAGCAACATGCGCTTCCCTCAGCCAACACACATGCCCACATACAGCCCGAGCAGGCTTCTCCCCCGAGGCCGGCCTCGGGACGCCGAGCCCTCAGGCAGTCTGGGGCTGTGGACGCCCGGCTCACTGCCTGGATTCGCCTTCTAGAGTCTCTGGCTGTGGTGAAAAAGGAAATTCTCTTAGAGAACAAGCACCGGTCACTTCTGAGGACTTCTGGAAAATGTGCTTCGGCTTCTGAGCAGCTGCGGTGTGGATGTCTGGTGGGGGCGGGGCAGGGCCCATGGTGGGGGCGGGGCAGGTGTGTGGTGGGGGCGGGGCAGGCCCTAGGTGGGGGCGGGGCAGGTCTATGGTGGGGGGTGGGGCAGGTCTGGTGGGGGCGGGGCAGGGCCCATGGTGGGGGCGGGGCAGGGCCCATGGGAGTGGAGTGGGGCGGGTGGGTAGGAGCCCTGCCCTGTGTCTTAAGGCCCAGGTCTTGTCCTCCCTGTTGGAGGCAGGGGGCCGGGAGGCTCAGGAATGGGACTGCATCACACAGTCCCCTGTTGGCCCAAGAGTCATCCTTGGTCTTCCCCTGGGCTACTCTCACTTTGAAAATTTCTGCCCTCCTTGATCAAGTACTGCACGCGATTATCGCGTTTTCAGTCTTAAGTCAGATCAGCACTGCTGGCTTCTGGGTGGAATCTGGATTTTCCTCTGCTTGGCCTTGCTTCATTTCAGACAGTTCCTGACTCGGGAACCAGGCCCACCTGCCCTGCCAAGGTTTGCCAACAGGGAGGCGCCAGAGGCGGGCGGGGCCTGGCATTCCCACTCAGGTTGTGCCTGAGTGTGCAGCATCTCCGCTGCAGAGGCCAGCTTGTCCTCAGGATGGCGTTAAGCTGTGCTGGCCCTCACTCCTGTCTGTGAGGCTCACCCTGCCCTTGGTTCCCTGCCGGCCCCAGGGCGGGTGACACGCCACCCCGGAGAAAAGCCAGTCCCACTGTGTGCCCCGCCTGTGTGCCCTGGAGGTCCCAGCCCGGTGGGCACCCACCCTCACAGGCACATGCTGTCCTTTCGGTTTTGAGAAAAAGCATTATTTTTATTCCTGCAGGAGCTTCACCTTGAAACTGAAAGAGTGGTTCCCATACCCATCTACAGATTCCTGATGCCCCATCCCGGTTAACACTCCATCTCGTGGGAGGACAAGCAGCCAGAACAATTTATTACCGTCATTTCTACGTCCATTCCGCTTTCCATTTTGATATTAAATTATCTGCCATAAAGTGGGAGGAATTATGGTCTCTGGGCCTTTCCCTTCTCCCTGCTGTTTATGTGGACAGGCTGCTGGGAAGAATGCCCCTTCTCGACCAGAGGATGTGGCGGGTCGGAGGTTCACACCCCGGAGTCACTTTCTGCTTCTCCATCGGCCAGTATTTACCTCGTTTCTGCCCGGAGGAGGCATGGGGGTGGATGGCCCTTTGTGTGGACCACATGAAGCTTCCAGTCTATTCCAGGAACACAGGAGGCGGGCATGCTGAGCAGCGATGCTGTAGGGGGCGGAAGGACCTCTGGCGGCTGGGACGTGGGACAGGTGTCCCGGAGCCGTGGGCAGGGTTTCCCGGAAGGATGGTCAGCACAACCCCGAGCTGGGCAGCAGCCGGAGAGGGAGGAGGATGCTGGAAGCGGGGAAGTCAGGGCGTGAGCCTGGAGCCTTCGCCAGGGGCCCTCCCAGGCTGAACAGACAAGCGATCACCCCAGGCCTGCACCAGGAAGACGGAGGGCCAGGAACCTCTCATTGTCGACCCACTGCTTTGAATCTCACTCAGGAGGTGAGGCTGATGACGTGAGATGTCCTTGGAGGTGAGGACATTCGAGTTGATCCAGAGGGCCTGCTCACGGCCAGCCCAAGAGGGGCTGTCATGCACGGGGCCCCCTCCCAGGTCGCAGCTGTGCAGGGGTGGACTCGGGGCCCCTGGAGCTCAGAGGAGCCGCGTGAGTGCTGTTCTTTGTCCCTGACACGCGGGCTCTGTCTTACACGCACATGGGCTGGAGGGCTTTGCTGGGTCCCTGCTGACAGAATGTTGGACAGAAGGGCCTACAACGTCTCTACTTAGTTCAGAGGCCTCTTCCTCTGGGCAGGGGGCTTTGGGGGGGCTTCCCCTCCCCCACATCCAGACACTGCCCAGGTCCTGGAGCAAGTTTAGGGCGTCCAGAAGTAACTGTCCACTGGCAGTGGCTGAGAACGGCCCCCCAGTTGCCACCCCAGGCTTGGCAGAGGCCACTCACTCTTTCAGGACAGCACCAGGCCATCTGGGTCAGCAGAAGGGTGTTGGTCCCGGAGCCACCTTGGCCTTGGGCCAGTTATTTCGGCCCTGTGCCTACATTTCCCCCATACCAGTGTCAGGGTTCTTGTGGGGGTTAAAGTGATCCAGAAAACCTCCTAGCTGAGGGCCTTGAGTGTTAGCCCTCAATAGGCAGGTGTTAGTTATAATTCTTCAGTTCTTAAAGCACCTCTGAGATAGTCTTTATTATCCCCATTTTATGGGTGAGGACAACGGGGCTCAGAGAGGTGAGGTGATCCCCCCAGGCCACACCGCTGGGGATCTGTGTTTGGGTCCCTGACGCTTGGCAGTCTCGGTCTTGTCTCCTGGCTCCTCTGTGCATTCTGTATCCCGGCACCTCTTTCCGAGCATCTGAGCAGCCCAGCCCAGTGCCCCTTGCCCCTCCCTCCCGGCTCCTCTCCCCCTTTGCTGTCCCCGGGGACCACCGATCTGTGGTTTGAGGTCTTTGCTGCCGATTCTGAGTGTGAGTCCCTTCTGTTTCACTGGCTCAGCTTCCTCCTGGATGAACTGGAAGTGACCACAGGGGCTGATTCCTGGGTTGAAGGCTTGACTTTCAGGCAGCCTCACCAAGGGAAGTCTAACTGGTCAGTGTGCTTCCAGCGGGATTGAAGCAGCTCGTCGTCAGAGACCACAGGGCCCCTGGGGTGCCTGGAGCCTGTTGTGCACAGCTGTGCAGACCTCTGAGGCTCTGAGACCTAGGGCTCCTCTCTCCTGGGGCAGGGAGGAATCCAGGAGGAGACAGAGCGTTTTAAATGACCTCATCTGCTACCCACTCTCAGGCTCCAAAGACAAAGCTGACGTCAGCTCATATTTGCAATCATTTTTCCTCTTTCCTGCAAAACGGCCCCTGCTGCTGGGAGAGCATTTGGCAGCTGGCCCCGTTGTGGGCTTGCCAAGGCACAGTTCCATCCCTGGGAACATTTCTCAAGTGCCCATCGTGGGGGCGGGGAGGCCGCGGCTCCTTAGGAAGGGTCTCTGATGCTGCTGGGGCCTCTCCAGGCCCGGGTCTCAGGGGGCACCTGGGGCTGCTCCCCCCAGACCTGGAGAAGCACCAAAGAGCTGGGTCTTCTCCGACCCTGGAAAGGGCCCTCAGGGTGGTGTGGGGGGAGGATCGCTGCCAGGCTTATCTGGTGGAGGAGCTGAGACTGCAGTCCTGCCCTCTGAGCAAGCAAGTTTTGGCACGGACCCTGGGAAGGAGGCCGGGAAGGGTGGGGGGCAGGAGACCCATGGTCCCCCCAGGAGTGGATGGTGGAGCTCAGTGTCTCCCATCTAGGAGGGCAAGGCAGAGGGGCAAGTGGCTGCGTCGGCCCAGCCGAGTCGCCGGGAGTTTGTAGAAAATCCACCCCCTGAGTGATTGCTCCAATTTCGTAAGTGCCTTTCCACCACAGAGCAGCCCCCCGCAGACCCATAAATAGTGAGCTGTGAAATGTCTCCGTGTTGCCAGGTTGCTGTCCCCAGCATAGGCAGTGGAGAGGGGGCCCGGGCACGTCCAGCCGGCAGGTGTGTCCCCAGTCCTCACCTTCTCAGGCTCCCGAGGGGGCTCCCGTCCCCGCCCCGTCCAGGCCACCCTTCCCCGGTCTCCTGACTTCACCCCAACATAAGGGCTGCACATAGAGGTTCAGGTCACATCTCAAGCTCAGGTGTTCCTACAGGAAAGACAGTTACCTGTTGACCCACAAATGTTTATGGGTAGGTCCGTGCCAGGACCTACCTGCTCAGAGAGCGTGACCACGAGCTCAGCTCTTTTACTGGGCAAGCCTGGCAGCAATGCCCACGAGCACCCTTTGCCCGGAACGTGGAACAGTTAAGATGCTGGCTCACAAGGAAGCATTATGAGCACAGGCTTGCAATCGCGCGTCTCATCTTCATTCAAAATGCACGTAAACAGCGCCCACTGAGACCAGCGCCAGGGACACTGGGGGCCGATGTTTACTCAGTGGGAAGAATATGGAACTTTCTTATCTGGTCCCCCGTCCTGAGGCCAAGGAGACGCGCCCCACCCGCCAGGGGCAGCCCAGCTCTATCGATTGGTGACTCAGGCTTTACCAGTGAGGGTGCGATTCTGCAGGCTGCGAACGTCTGGTCTGCTGCGAGCAGCCCGCCTCAGCCCTGCGTACACGTCCCCCTGCACACACGCCCACAATGGCTCTCCTTCCCAAGGCCCTGTCTTCGTCCTGAATGTGATTTCAGGGGCACAGACTCCTGGACTGTTGAGTTCTGTTTGCAGTTTAAAAAAGTAAAACGCAAGCTTCCACTTGTGAATGAACTGGGGTTTCGCGCACTGATAACTAGCATGGGTCACTGCCCTGCCTTTCTGGAAGGCCACCACCCATGCGAATTCAGGCGGCGCAAAGCTGGTCCGAGGCTGCTCCTCCGGGCTAACCCCAATCCTGATGGGTGGCCGTCCCTTCAAGGGGTCCCAGTTCAGACGGCAGGGACCCCTGAGTCTCTGGCCTCTGGCCTCCCTGTGGCTCTGCACGAGCTTAACTTGGCAGGTACAAGAAAACCCGCAGGCCACTGAGCTGGGCCCTGGGCCCGCCCTCTGAACCCGCCCACCTGGACGCTTAGGGTCTCTGTGCCTCAGGGCCTCATCTGGGACGAGGGCTGCCGGCCCCTGCCCCCGGGTCCCATGAGGGTTCTGTGAGAGCTGCCGTGAAGGCGGGCAGGGAGCGAGCAGGCCGCCGGGTCCATCCGTGCCGGGTTCTGGCATTGCACGTCCCCGGAAGCCTGGGGTGACCGCAGAGGCCGCCTCTCTGGGGGTCGCTGGCCCTGGGCCCCAGGCCGCCCTCCGCCGCCCCCCACCCGCCCACGGGCCTCCTCAATCTCACGGGTCTGTGTTTCCACGCGCCCGCCTCACTGGGTTTTTGATGCACTTTCTTTGTTTCCTGGGGCTTTTTGAGGAGAGAAGACACTTTGTAAAAGTCTTTTAAACCACCTGAAATACTTCAAAGTCAGTTCTCGGCTTTCCACCTTTATCTGGAGATGCACACGGCCGTGTCTGGCTTCTCGAGGAGACAGCGGGGCGCGGCTGGCCTGACGTGGCCGCAGACTGAGACGGTCAGGAGGCCTCCCCACGCGTCCGCGGGGCATGGCGGCTGGCCTCCCGTGTCCCCCTTCCCCTGCGCCCCTTCAGGCACCTAGCCACCCCAGACACGGCCCCTGTCTGGGGCCCCAGGACGTCCATGCACTGGGGTGGCCTCGTGGATTTGGGGCTCACAGAGGCACAGGGCTCAGAGGGGCCGCCAGAGGCCTCCAGGCCTTGCCCCCTCACCGGGGCTCTCTACACAGTGGCTCTGATGGGCCCCTCGACCCCAGGCACGCATCGGGGACTTGCTTCGGCAAACAAGAGCGGTTCCAGGGCTGCCGACTACTGCACTCGCCCTACCTGGCCTGATGGGCCGTGGCCGTTCCGCTGGAGCCCCAGTCCAGGTCCTCACGCCCCGGGGTGCGCCAAGTGGGTGGGTGTGTGACCCTCTAAGACAGCGGGGTCAGAGAGGCGTCTTCTTGCTTCTTCCAAGGTGGTGGCCCTGGGGTCCCCTCGGGAAGGGTTAGGGCGCTGTGGGCCCAGGTCCCCTCCCTGCAGCTCCTTCTCCCCATTCCCTCTGCGTCCCCAACCCTGAGGCAGCAGCCGGGCCTTCACAGTGCTCGGCCCTGGGCCCCCCCGCCTTCCCCCCTCCTCTGGCTCCACGTGAGCACCCTCCTGCACCCCGATTAACCAGGTTTAGCTGTTGGGTACAGCCTCAGGCTCAGAGATGCCCACCACGGTGCTTAAATGAGCCCGGGAGTTATTCCTCTCGCATGCAGAGGCCTGGAAATCTCTGCTCCCCCCAGACGGACATGAGCTTCTGGTCTGTCTGGTCCAGGCTCATCTGCAACAACACTCCGGCCACAGAGGAGGGGACGGGAAAAGATGAGATGCGATGGTCGCGAAGGTGGTGACAGGGTTGCAAGGTCACTTCCCTTCACGTACCACCGGGGAGAGTCTTGCCTGCTTGGACTGAGCTCTGGGGAGGGGGCACGTGGCCTCCACTGAGGCCAGAGGCGGGAGGCCCTGTGTGAAGGGAAGGGAGGGGGTATCCGGCTTGATCGAGACTCCAGCACCACGGTCCCGCCTCTGGTCTTTCCTGCAGGCGCCCTGTTCCCACAGGGATTTTCCCAGAGTGCCTTGTGCGGTGGGGGAGGGGGGATGCTTGAGGGGCCGTTTGTTCTCTCGCTTCTGCTGGCAACTCTGGTCACAGGATCTTGCCTGATCGGCCAGAAGAAAGCTGGCCGCTGAGGCTTCCTGCGGCCCCCGAGGGCTCCCAGGCCTTCTCCTGGGGGTTGGAGGAGGCTGGACGGTGGGCGTCCCTCTCAGCCTGTGTTTCTGATGCCTGGACGCGGTGCTGTGGTCCGGTCCTAGCCAGGACCTGGAGCGGGCAGCACCCAGGCTGCGTCCTGACGTCTGCTGCGAGCCCCACCACCCTCGGTCTCCTCGGCATTGCGTGCTCTCTTCCCACCCCCGTTGCCAGGGCCCGGGCCTAGGGGTGCTACAGCCCACGTCCTGACAGTCTCTGCTCATGCCCCTTCAGCCAGACCCAGCTCCCAGGCCCCCAGCTCTCAGCCTCACCAGGGGAACACGTCGGCGCCTTTCCAGAAAGGTCGAAGGATCCATCCCCCTGGAGGGAGGCCATGGTGCTCCCTGTGCCCTGGGGAGGGGCCAGGTGAGGGCGTGGGCAAGTGTCCGTGTGGGAGGTGGTCCCAGGAGTCGGGCGAGCAAGGAGCAGCTGGGGGGCTGTGTACAGGAGGACGGGGCTCTGATCTATGAGGCAGGGACGCCCCTGGAGTTGCCTCTTGGTGGGGAGGGGGTGGGCCTCTGCCCAGAGCTGTCCTCCCCCGGCCGGGGCGGGGGCTGCCTCTGGGGGCGTCGCAGAAGAGCCCGAGGAACAGCAGAGACCCTCGGACGGCGGGGAGTGGCACGGAGCTGTCCAACATCCTGATGGGAGTCAGGCAGCCCGAGAAACTCCCCCAACTCCCCCGCCAAAGACAGGCCCCACACGCTCAGAGAGAACCATCGCCCAGACACTGGCGCCAGTCAAGATCGCCGGCTACACTGTGCTCCCCGTGTTTCACGCCACTCAGGATTTCACACCTGGTTTTCCGTGTGTAGACGCTATCTTCCAGTCTGTCCTGGGAAGACTCATGACCCCACTGTTCCCGTGTCTCCCTCCCACCCAGGGCAGAGCACGGGCGACGGGCTCCCGAGACCAGGGTCCTTCACGATCGGAGAGGGGACTTCCCACAGAAACTCAGAACGTGGCATTTTCACTCTAGCATCTTTGATGCAAGGAACATTCCCCTTCGGTCGACAGGGGACCCCGAACATGGACTCACAGAGATTTAAACCCCTGGTCTGAAGGGAACAATCTTCACACAGTCATCATCATATCAACGCACTTAATGTTTTAAAACCTTATTTATCTTTGGTAATCAACTTAGGAATACAGCCCAGAAGACTTAATTATGGCTTCAGGAGTGAATGCTAGTGTTAGGGTTCCTGCCAGTGTGAAATAAAATCGGCAAAGTGGTAGAGAGAGCAGAGGGGAGCGAGGGGGAGGTGCCCCTGCCCCTGGTCTGTAGGGTGGGTGTCGAGACACCTGGACAGCTGGCAGAAGGGACAAAGTGTATCACCTCAATGTATCAACTGGAGTCAGAGGAGAACTGAAACTACCGGATAGTAACACAGCTACTGGGACTTCCCTCATGGTGCAGTGGATAGGAATCTGCCTACCAGCGCAGGGGACGCAGGTTTGATCCCTGGTCGGGGAAGATCCCGCGTGCAGCAGAGCAATGAAGCCCGTGCACCACAGCTACTGAAGCTCGAGCGCCCGGAGCCGCTGCCCCACAGCAAGAGGAGCCGCTGCGATGAGACGCCCCTGCACCGCAGGGAGGGGTAGCCCCAGCTTGCCCCGACTAGAGAAGATCCCAGTGCAGAGATGAGGACCCAGAGGTGCCAACCCCCCCCCCAAAAAAACCCCAAAACCCAAAAAACAAACCAGCGTAGCTGCCGTATGACTGGGGGGTCTTGAGAAGCAGTGAGTGAGGGGCCCTTTGCTTGTCTCGAGCGGCCCCCACAGAGAATTTCTAAAGCTGAAAACTGGAAGGAATAGAGGCTGTCCTGCCGGGACAGACAAGGTGTGCTGTTTACAAACACGCTCAAAAGCGTCAGCTGTGCAGCTTCGAGGGAGAGTTACTTTCAGCTCGTGTTAACTGGGGGCGGGGGGGGGGGTTTGGGGGTGAAGATGCAGCCCCGGCTATGGTTTTGGCTGGGGAGGCAGCTTTCACTGGCACTGAGGATCTGCATCCCTGAGATGAGCCGGTGCTGAAAAGTGTGACCCGGCTCCCCTCTTCCTGCGGGGTCCCTTGGATGGGGCAACCACCTCCCAGGTCAGTCAGTCAATTCAGTTAGTCAGTTCAGTCACTCAGTCGTGTCTGACTCTTTGCGACCCCATGAATCACAGCACGCCAGGCCTCCCTGTCCATCACCATCTCCCGGAGTTCACTCAGACTCACGTCCATCGAGTCAGGGATGCCATCCAGCCATCTCATCCTCTGTCGTCCCCTTCTCCTCCTGCCCTCAATCCCTCCCAAGATCAGAGTCTTTTCCAATGAGTCAACTCTTTGCATGAGGTGGCCAAAGTACTGGAGTTTCAGCTTTAGCATCATCCCTTCCAAAGAAAACCCAGGACTGATCTCCTTTATAATGGATTGGTTGGATCTCTTTGCAGTCCAAGGGACTCTCAAGAGTCTTCTCCAACACCACAGTTCAAAAGCATCAATTCTTCGGCATTCAGCTTTCTTCACAGTCCAACTCTCCCATCCATACATGACCACTGAAAAAACCATAGCCTTGACTAGACGGACCTTTATTAGCAAAGTAACGTCACTGCTTTTGAATATGCTATCTAGGTTGGTCATAACTTCCCTTCCAAGGAGTAAGCGTCTTTTAATTTCATGGCTGCAATCACCATCTGCAGTGATTTTGGAGTCCAAAAAAATAAAGTCTGACACTGTTTCCACTGTTTCCCCATCTATTTCCCGTGAAGTGATGGGACCAGATGCCCTGATCTTTGTTTTCTGAATGTTGAGCTTTAAGTCAACTTTTTCACTCTCCTCTTTCACTTTCATCAAGAGGCTTTTTAGTTCCTCTTCACTTTCTGCCATAAGGGTGGTGTCATCTGCATATCTGAGGTTATTGATATTTCTCCCAGTAATCTTGATTTCAGCTTGTGCTTCTTCCAGCCCAGCGTTTTTCACGATGTACTCTCCCGGGTCAGAGGTCAACAAACTTGGCTGGCCACTCATTTTTAGGTGACTGTTGAATTGAGCAGTTTTTCCATTTTTAGATGATTGGAAAAAATCAAAAGTTGAGAAATAACCCATGACATGGGAAAATTATATGAAATTCAAATTTCAGTTCCTAAGTCACATTTTATTGCAGAAAAAAAAAATTCAGAAGGTTCTAAAAGGCAAAGCTTGAATTTGCTGTAGGCTGGCCGCTGTTCATACACGACTTGTACTGTATGAGGGATTACAAACAACATGGAGATGATTTAAAGCATAGGAAGGAGGTGCATAGGTTAGATGCAAATACTGTGCCGGTTTATGTGAGAGCCTGGAGCATCCTCGGATATTGGTGCCCATGGGAGTCCTGGGTCCAGTGCCCCCCGTAGACACCTGGCGACAGCTGCTTGCCGTCTGCCCTTCACGGGACAGGCTTGCCCGCGTGCTCCTTAGGGGTGGGCACTCGCTTGGCCCTCCCCAGCAGGAGGATTCACTCATTCGCTCATGCACGCCTTCATCCCGCAAACGTTTAATGAGCACTGACTTCGTAAGAGGATCCACCCCTTGGAGATGTCGCTGCCACAAAAGTATATGAAAGATGCGTTTCCTCCTCAAGAAGAGCAGGTCTGAACTAGCCATTCAGGCCCCTCTGTCTCAGAGTGGGGCCCTTCCTGCGATTCCCCCAACGCCCGCTGTCGTCAAGCCTGGGGTCCCCAGGGGATCAGCAGCGTGTGCTCAGTCTGAATTCAGCTTTTCCAAAGAGAGGCACGACCCTGGAGGTGGAGTGGGTCCCATTTTCCTCTGGGGAGCTCAGAGGCCCAGATGTTGCTGGACGGGGCAGCCTCATGGGTCCCAGGCGGTGTCTCACTTACCGAGGAGTCCCTGAGGGTGTGAAATAGACCAGCCAAAGAGCCCCCAGACCCTCAGCCCCTCTCCAAAGCGGGTCTGACTTGGTTTACAAACATTTCGTGGAGTTCTCGCACAGATGGGGAGAATGGAGGGCCTAGAATTAACGACCCGAGTTTGCCAGGGAAAGCTCTCAAGAAGGTGCAGCGTGAGGGCTACGATCTGATGGGCGTTTGGTGCGCTCAGCCAGGAGGGGCGGCCAGGACGGAGTTGGAGGTGGTGCCGGGGTTTCCAGCTGCTGCGGGCGGTCCTCCCACCGCCTGGAGAGGGGCCGCTCCTGGGGGCAGGTGGGCTTTAAAACTCTCATCCTCCACCCAGTCCCGTCCCACATCCCACCTCCATCGTGGTCCAGAGGTCATCTGGGGCAGAGGTCATCTTCCTGAATGCTGCCCCCTGACCCCGGCCCTTCTCCCCTGCCCGGACCGGGCACGGCCCCCATCATTCTCCTGTCCCCTGATAGAAGGAGCAACGAAATAAATGTGCCTCCGTCAGCCGTGTCTGCTCTTGGCCCCGTGAAGGAGAGGCACCCGTCTTCACGCACAGGCAGCGTCGCTTGTATGAAGGGGCCCCGAGAGCCTGGGTTTCAGCGATACCTCTGCACGCTTCCTCACATACCTCCTCTTCCCCGGGGCTGATCCAGGCGCCCTCTCTGCCCCAGACGCGCCCCGACTCCACCGCTGATCACAGCACACGTGTCCCTCTGCGTTCCCGTTTCTCCAGGACCCTGCACGGTGCCGCGCTTCTGCCGCCGTCCTCGCCTTGGGGCTTCTGGGTGGCCAGGCACACCCCGGCTGGGCTGCGCGGGAGCGTTCGGGGGCTTGCTTCCCCGGGCAGTGGATGCCGCCCGGCGTGGGGGGGCTGGCTCGCACGCGCTGAGCCGCCTCCCCGGACCGCCGCTCACTCGCGGCTTTTCCTCTCCCCTCGATGTTTGGGTTTAGTCACGTGCTCTGCGTTAGTTTCCCGCAGAATGGAGCCTCTCCCAGTCCTGGGGGCTGCAGTCCAAGCTTCAGATGCGGGCAGGGCGGGCTCCTCCTGAGGCCTCTCGGCTTTTCTCCCCATGTCCTCACGGCGTCACCCCTCTGCATGCCTGTGTCCTGATCTCTTACAAGGACACCAGTCAGATTAGACCAGGGCCCACCCGCGTGACCTCATTCACCTTAATCACCTCTTTTAAGGCCCCATCTCCAAATGCAGTCACATGCTGAAGTCCAGGGGTTAGGACTCTGGCATATTTCATATTTATTTCATATTTCTGGGGTGGGGGTGTGTGCGCAATTCAACCTGTAACAGATTCTGAAAATAAATGAAGTTGAAGCTATTATTTGAGGAAACATCCTTAAGGCCAATGAGTTTTTTTAAAAAGTTAATTTATTTATTTTAATTGGAGGCTAATTACTTTACAATATTGTGGTGGTTCTTGCCATACATTGACATGAATCCCCCATCCTGACCCCCCCCCATCCCATCCCTCAGGGTCACCCCAGTGCACCGGCCCTGAGCACCCTGTCTCATGCATCAAACCTGGACTGGCGATCTGTTTCGCATATGGTAATATACATGTTTCAATGCTATTCTCTCACATCACCCCACCCTTGCCTTCTCGCACAGAGTCCAAAAGTCTGTTCTTTACATCTGTGTCTCTTTTGCTGTCTCACATATATATATATAAGGTCATCGTTACCATCTTTCTAAATTCTATATATATGTTAATATACTGTATTGGTGTTTTTCTTTCTGACTTAACTTCATTCTGTATAATAGGCTCCAGTTTCATCCACCTCATTAGAATTGATTAAAATGAATTCTTTTTAATTGCTGAGTAATATTCCATTGTGTACATATACACAAAGGCCAATAAGTTAAAAAAAAATCACTCAGATGGATACTAGGCATCTCATCATTCACGAAATGCTGCATTTTGGAGCATTATTAGAAGGGTAACATTGAGCTCTATGTGCGCATAGATGATATGGTCCAGAATGCTTAAAATGCCAATTTTTTTTTTTTTAAGATAAGAATGGATATAGGCATGACCTGAAGCAAGCCCATTGGAGGCAAGTCGACCTCCTAGCGCCCTGTTGGGGTGTCTGGCCTCCAGTGACTGGGGAAGCAGGTGAGCATACCTGCTGCCTGGGAGGAGATGGGCAGGGAGGCGGCAGCTCTTGCCTCCCGTCTTGGATGACAGGGACTTTGGCTGGAGGCCTGGGCGCCTGGTCTCCCGTCTTTCCTGCACCCCAACTCCTGTCTGGCTGGCTGTGGAGTTCTGACCCTCCCCAGCAGAGAGGCTAGGTGGCATTGCCCCCAGCACTTCAGCTGGTCTCTGCCCCTCCTGGGCAACCAGGGGCCTCTCACGGGTGGACCGATGCTCCTTCTCTCCACTCCTTGCAGAATGGCGCTCCTCTTAATCAGTTTTCAGTATTTCTGGACAATCAGCCCAGGTTTTGTGTTGCCAAATTACAGCTACCCCCTGCCCAGACTGGAATCCAGGAGTGTTTTTGTCTAGAACAGTCGCTGAGTCCCAAGGAGTGAAAATCTTTTGAAGAGTAGTATCAGATACACTCTCTCAGCTGGCAACTGCCTATGTTTTATTTACAGCTTCACATTTCCTTAGTTCCGAGGATAATGTTATTTTTGTCCTGAAAATTCAGCCTTCCTATTAATAACAAATGCAAACCCGTGGCCATATCCTGCCGCCGTTCCGTGCTCAGATCAATGGCAGGATGCTGCTTCTGCTGTATGTGTGTGTGTGTGTGTGTGTGTGTTTACTGAGAAAACATTTTGTTTTGCTGTGTCTAGTACTCTTTAGCTATGATCTGTCCAGAGTGCTTGAAATGGGTCCCAATAGCTTTTTACCCTCCTGGTTTGGTTATCACCAAGCGCAGATGACTCACAGGCATTTTAGTCCAGTTTTTAGAGGCAGAATTTTGGAGGTTAAAGAAGATGTTAAGACCGTGGGCTTTTGCAGCCTCATCACAGAGATGAAAAGGAGGAAGGAAGAGAACTTAGAGGCTGCAGGTCCTCTGTGAGTTAGCAGCATAGTCAGTGCTGGAACGCTGGGACCCTCTTCTCAGTGGGACATTTCCTCTTTGCTGATGGTTCCTTCCCTGAAGCATGGATTCATGGAGTTGGCCACCCTGCAGCTTGGAGTCTGCTCTGTGGACCGTCCGTGATGTTAAGGGACGCAGAGCCAGGGCGTCGAGAGGGGACTGTTTGCATGACCTGGATTTCCGACCGCCTGGTCCTCCTGGTGGCGAATCGCAGCGCCTGCATTTTCCGATTGGTTCGCCCAGAGTCACTTTTATCTGGTAATTGCCCAGCTGTCCATGCTGTTATTGGTATTGGCGTCTCATGTGTGCACAGGGCTGGAACTGATTGGCTGAACTGCTGGATCAAGCCAGAAACATATAACCATACTTGAAGAATCCAATTAGACGTTTAGGGAAATAGCAGTTCCCCCCGCCACGGCCCTCCCCCCCAGAGTCTCGCTTTGTACGATTCAGATAGGAAGCAATCTTGGAACCATCTGAAAACACGCAGAAGCCCGCCGCTGCTCCCTGGAGGGAGGGAGCATCGATCTCGCGCTGCTCCTATTGATTTAATGTCGCCTCTGTGATTTAATCGCGTTTTCTTTCCTCTCTGTTTGCAGTCTTTCTTCTATTGTCTGCCATAAGCAGCCAAGGCCTTTCAGCCGCTGAGCTGGTCAAAATAACTTTGTTTTCCATTTGCATTGTTTTGAAGCAATGATTAAGCCGCTCAGGGTGGGACATTGGTGGCTGTGTTTTGAGGGATGTATGATATGGCGGGGCTCCCGAGTCTTGGCCTTGGAGCCCCAGCCGCAGGGTTGGTGGGGGTCTCGGCCACGGGGGCAGGGGCGGCTTCCCCTTCAGCTCCGAGGGAAGCGCTTGCTCCGCGGACGATGCCCTTCTCGCCCCTCCTCCTCCCCCAGGCCACAGAGGCCATGGTGGAGAGGGCCGCTCGCTCGGAATGAGGAGTGGTCCAAGGGAGACTTTGGGACGGACTTTGTCTTAGAGTTCCTTTGATCACTAGGACGACTCTGATTGGTGCTGGCGTGGCAGCCTTGAGGGGCGGCAGACAGCTGGGGGGCCGCTGCGGGCGGCGTGGAGGCCCTGGCTGTCCATGGGTCCCAGCCGGCCGTCACCGAGTCGTGCTGTCTGTCCCTGTCTGGGCAGAAGATCCCAAGACATGCAAGTGTGTGTTGTGTGGAGGGGATGAGAGTCTTCTCTGGAATGCCCCTGACTCGAGAGCTTTGCTTTAAGATTTTAAAAAGGTGATTTTTTCCTTTTTTAGATAAGCTTTTTCCTTTATTTTTTTAGAAGCAATAGACATAGACATAGACAGAGAGGCAGACAGGGAGAGGGAGAGAGGGGATGAGAGAGAGGCAGGGAGGGAGAAACAGCTACCTGGTTCTAATCAGCGATCTCCATGAATGTTGGCCAGGACCGGCCTGGGGGTCCAGACCCTGGCGGGTCCTCCTTCCCTGGGGCCGAGACTGAGGTTCCCTGGGCTCTGAATCTGCCCTGACTGTGCTCAGGTCTCTGTCTCCCTTTAGGCGGTACCCTCTGCCTTCCCCTCCTTCTTCATCCATGAAGATCAGGATAAAATGCTACCTCCAACTTGATTAAACGTTTTAGCCCCAAACTCAGGAGATAGTGGAGGATGGAGGAGCCTGGTGTGCTGCCGTCTACGAGGTCGCAAAGAGTCAGATACGACTTAGCTACCCAACAACAACAACAACTAAACCTTCTAGAAGTTAAGAGTCACTTAATAAAACAAAGTGCCTGAGAGAAGGAATAAAAAAGGCACTTACTGTTTAGGCAGTATGCATGAAGCCCTGTATATTATTAAGTCCGTGGGAGCGATCCTAGTAGTACCCATGAACGTTTGCAGGGTCCAGTTCACTCCTTACCATACAGAAGAAGGTAAACAAATGCGCCAGACACTCAAGACAGGAGCAAAGACAACAAGCACGAACAACGGCAAGAAAAGCAGGGAAAGCGAATGACAGGCAGGAGTGAGCCTGTTAGAAAACAGGCCAGCAATCGGGGCCGCAAGGCCATGGCTGGCTGTGTGGGAAGAAATGATAGAAATAAAGATATCCAAAAACTGAAATAAAAAGAAATGAAATGCATAGCATTAGAAGATACAAGCATATAGTACTGGAAAATGAGATCTGACTATGGACATGTCGTTATTAAGAGTAAACCCGAGAATGAATATGGCCGTGATATAATTCTCTGCCTGTAAATGTGTGGATTTTTCACGCACTGAATTGTTTTGTGGGAGAACACAGATACGCAAAACAGGCTCAATAAGAGGTCTAAAGCATGGATGGATTGATGTTCTGGGAATAAATTCTTCATGTTGTTAAAAGAGTTACTACCAAACTGGAAACATAAGTCTGAGAGTTTCAGCAGCAAATTCTTTTAAACCTCCAGGGAAGGGATAATTTTCTTTAACAGATTATTTTTTTAGAGCAGTTTTGGGTCACGGCACACCTGAAGGGCACATGCAGAGATTTCCCACATACCCGCTGCTCCACTCATGCCCTGGTGGTGGTTCAGTCTCGACTCAGAGTTGTGTGCAACTCTCTGCTACCCCATGGACTGCATCACGCCGGGCTCCTCTGTCCTTCATTGTCTCCCAGAGCTTGCTCAAATTCATGTCCATTGAGTCGGTGATGCCATCCAACCATCTCATCCTCTGTCGTCCCCTTCTCCTCCCACCTTCATCTTTCCCAGCATCAGGGTCTTTTCTGATGAGTCAGCTCTTCACATGAGGTGGCCAAAGGATTGGAGCTTCAGTTTCAGTCCTTCCAATGAATATTCAGGGTTAATTTCCTTTAGGATTGACTGGTTTGCTCTCCTTGCCGTCCAAAGAAGTCTCAAGAGTCTTCTCCAGCGCCACAGTGCAAAAGCATAACACTCGTGCACAACCTCTCCCATTACCAACGTCCCCCAGCACCCAGCGGAAGGTGTTCTGTGCTTGTTTTTAACCCAGGTTGGATCTACATTGACATCATTATCACCCAAAGTCCACAGCTTACATCAGGGCTCACTCTGGTGCTGAGCACCCTGTGGGTTTGCACGTGTACCCACTGTGGTATTGCATGGAGCGGTTCTACTGCCCTGAAAATCTGCACTCATCCACTTAGTCCCCTGCCCCCAATCCCGGGCCGCCACCCACCTCTTTGCTGTCTTCTGAGTTTGCCTTTTCCAGGATGTCGTGCGTTTGGGGTCGCAGTGTGTAACCTTTTGCAGACAGGTTTCTGCCGCTCCGTCATCAACATTTAAACTTTCTCCTCGTCTCTCTATGGCTCACAGCTCATTTCTTTTCAGTGCTGAATAAGGTTCCATTGGGCTTCGCTGGTGGCTCAGACAGTAAAGAATCGGCCTGAATGCTGGAGACCTGGGTTTGATCCCTGGGTCAGGAAGACCCCCTGGAGAAGGGAACGGCCACCCGTTCCACTATGCTTGCCTGGAGAATCCCACGGACAGAGGAGCCTGGAGGGCTACAGCCCATGGGGTCACAAATCATCAGGCATGACTGAGTGATTTTCACACTTTGCAACATTTCATTGCCTAGATCCACCACAGTTTATTTATCCACTGAAGGACATCTTTGTTGCATCCAGGTTTTGGCGATTAAGAATAAAATGACTATAAACATTCACCTGCACATTTTTGCAGAGACATGAGTTTTCAGCTCCTTTGGGTAAATAACAAGGAGAATGATTGCTGGCTCGTATGGTAAGAGCATGTTTAGTTTTGTAAGAAATAAACTGAAAGAGAATGAACTGCAAATGCTACTGAGACTATTCAGACAGTTTGTGCTCAGTAGGCTACTTACAGTGAAGAACATTAACCAGTAGGTGTTCTCCCTGTTTGCAACAACTGGTTGGAAAATTTAAGGGGAGAAAATATCGTATTCATTATAGTGTATAAATTGCCTTGGAATAAATGTAAGAAGCATACAGAATTCCTATAGCAAACAACCAAAACAGTTTCATTTAATGAAATGGAAAGGTATGCCATGTTCCCACATGTAAAAAATCATTATTATAAAGATACAGTTTCCTCATAATTAATTAAAAATAAAATATAACTCAAACAGAAACAGACTCACAGACATAGGAAAAAAACTTTCTTGTTACCAGAGGGGAAAGTGAAGTGAAGTGAAGATCACTCAGTCGTGTCTGACTCTGTGTGACCCCGTGGACTGCAGCCCACCAGGCTCTTCTGTCCATGGGATTCTCCAGGCAAGAACACTGCAGTGGGTTGTCATTTCCTCCTCCAGGGGATTTTCCCAACCCAGGGATCAGATGCGAGTCTCCTGCATTGCCGGCGCAGATTCTGCCTGCAAAAGGGGAGTCGAGAAGTGTTGGATTAGGAGTGTGAAATCAACAGATTCAAACTGCTATACATAGAACAGATACACGACAGTCATTCACTGTAGGCACACGGAACTACATTCAACATCTTGTAATAACCTATAGTGGAAAATGATCTGAAAAAATATGCATGTACATAACTGAGTATACACAGTTTCGTATATGTAAAAAACTGGACTGCTCTTTGCTGTGCACTTGAAACAGCACAATATTGTTCAATTAAAAAAATATACCTGCACCTGTTTGCAACAACTAGCTGAAAATTTATTAAATATAAAAATACTTCAACTAAAAAAATACATCAGTTAAAAAATACTATATTTCAATTAAAAACATATAATGTAATCTCAACCAAACTTGTGTAAGGATATTTTTGGAACTTGACCAAGTAAGTCTAAATTAAAGAGATAACAATAAGTGAGAATAGAGAAAGATTTTTAGAAAAGCATTTTAATAGTATATTTGATGTCTCGGATTAAAAGTATTGTGAGGACATATTGAATCCACCAGTGTGAAAATAGTAAATCAATAGGGAAAAAAAAGAAAACTGAGAAACAGATGCAATATTTAAAAATCTAGTATATAATAAAATGTGCATTTCACATTAGTGGGGAAAGAGTAAGTTATTCATGAAAGGTGCTGGGACACCATGTCACGACTCAGAGAAGAAGAATTTGGGTCATACTACCTATCAGACATCAAAATAGACTGCATGTGGGTTAAATAATTCCATGAGAGAGAAAAATGAATCGGGGGAAAACAGAGCAGTGTTTATCTGACCTTAGAAAGGACAGGACCCTATAAAGGCAAAGACTGAGGTTTGACTATATTAAATTTTAAATATCTGCAAATTAAAAATAGTATTTCAAGTTAAAATGCAAACAAAATGTACTGGGAAAAATCCACACATCACAAAGAGGTAGAATTCTTAAATACAAACATTCCAGTGAGGATCCATAAGAAAAGGCGGAACATCCAAGGAGAAAAGTGAGCAAATAACATCAATAGACTATTCACTGAAGCCAGTGAGAGTAAGTCAAGTATTCAGTCCCACTAGCAGTTAAATAATTCACAGTATAATTAAAATAATATCTTTTAATGATCAAATGGGCAGAGATAAAATACTGAGATAACAACCAGCCCAGATCGGCACAAGACTGAATGACGAAACTCTTGTGTCCACATATGAGTGAATTGGTACAATTTTCTGGAAGCACTTTTATTACTGTTAATCAAGCTTCTTAAGGCTTAAACCACTTGACCTAGCAATAAACCTCTCCTAGGAATTTACCCTAAAAATAATTTTAAAAAGCTGCATGCAATAATTTTTATTTCAATGTCATAAATTGTCCCCAAAGAGTGGAGACAACATCAATAGCTAAAATGCGAGATTGTCCAATAAAAAAGCCCTGTTTATGTAATGTGATACCACAGTCATAAGTATGAAGAAAATCTAACGAGTTGGAAGATTTGCATCACGTAATAAGTGACAGAAAGGATGCTTCTTGTAAGAAATTCCCTAAGTCCAATAACGTAAAATAAATGTTCGGTAAGTATAAGTCCTTAAAATAGTTACTGTTTGGCTCTAGCTGGTGCAATTAGGGGAGATTGAAAGCTACCTTTGTGTAGCTTCCGAATTTTGTACAAGGAACACGTATTACTTTTATAATCGTGGGGAAAAAGGGAGTACCATGAGGCTGAAGGAAGGGCTTTGCAGACTGAGGGGAGGAAGAAGTGTGTAAGAGGGCGCCAGCTACCTGGCGTGCCTTCAGGAGTCCTCATCCATGGGACCAGCATCCGACGGCGGAAGCACGCTTGCAGGTGTATCCTCGGCGTCTCTGCTGGGGGCCCTTGGAGGGGATGTCTTGTCGTCACACAGTGTGTTGTGTGCTGGCTGAATGCTGGCCCTCCCTTGTGGAAGAGCGGTTTCTGGGGTGGGGGGCCTTTGGGGGCGTCCCCTCCCCTCCCCCTGTTCCCAGCCCTGTTGTGTATCCGTTTTGGGCTCAGGGGAGATGGCTAATCCCTGCTAGAGGGTCAGAGATGCCCTCGTTGACATTTTTTAAACTTGGATCTTGTGAAGGCCTGGGATCCCATGATGTCGTTTAATAGCTCCTCCTCCAGAGCTGCAGAAAGCCTGAGAAAGACCCGCTGCGTACGGAAGGCAGGAGCGGTCGGAGCTGCACTCCCCTCAGGGCAGGCATTTATTCCGTCACATCCCGGACTCTTTGCTCCGCAGTTGCACACTTTGAACAGAAGCGTCACACTTTCAGAGCTGCGTTTCTCAACATGGGATCCAGGGATTCTGCGTCAGAACTGAACTGCTCGGAGGCAGGGGTATCTCTTCTTCAGCCCTGTCCCTCCTTGTCCCCAGCTCCTCCCCTGCCTCTCTCACCATGGCCTCCGCTCTGCCCTGAGCCCCGTGTTCCCAGCCCATCTCTCCTATAACATGCATCTAAAGACAGCTACTGTGTTTGTTTTGCCAGGATATCGTTCACAGCACAAAGATGACAGTAATAATTCAACGAATTTACTGGGTGCTGACTTTGAGACTGGCATTGTGGCCTACCTAATTATCTCAGCTGGAGAAAGTGTCTAAATTATTCTTCTTTCTCAGATGCAGTGGCACAGAGAGGATAAGTAAGTTGTCTGCAGTAACACAGCTGCATACTGAGCGGTAGATTGGGAGTGGCCCACACAGCCTGCCTCTTCTCGTCTGTTCCACACATTCTTCTTGGGACTGAGTCCAGCTTGCTTCAGTTTAGCTGCCGAATTGTGTCCGACTCTTTGCGACCCCATGGACGGCAGCACGCCAGGCTTCCCTGTCCTGCACTGTCTTCTGGAGCTTGCTCGAACTCATGTCCATCGAGTCGGTGAGGCCATCCAACCATCTCGTCCTCTGTTGTCCCCTTCTCCTCTTGCCCTTAATCTTCCCCAGCACCAGGGTCTTTTCCAGAGGGTCAGCTCTTTGCATTATGTGGCCAAAATATTGGCACTTCAGCTTCAGCATCAGTCCTTCCAATGAATATTCAGGGTTGATTCCTTTAGGATTGACTGGTTTGACCTCTTTGCAGTCCAAGGGACTCTCAAGAGTCTTCTCTAGCACCACAGTTCGAAAGCATCAATTCTTCAGTGCTCAGCCTTCATTATTGTCCAACTCTCACATCCATACGTGACTGCTGGTAAAACCGTAGCTTTGACTAGACAGACCTCTGTCAGCAAACTGATGGCTCTGCTTTTTAATACCTTGTCTAGGTTTGTCATAGCTTTCCTTCCAAGGAGCAAGCATCTTTTAATTTCATGGCTGTAGACCCTGTCCATGGTGATGTTGGAGCCCAAGGAAATAAAGTCTGCCACGGTTTCTAATTTTTCCCCATCTATTTGCCATGCAGTGATGGGACTGGATGCCATGATTCTAGTTTTTTGAATGTGGCTTGCTTCAGAGTTGGCCTCAAGAGTGTCCAGATCTGGAATCAATATGCTGAATGTGGTTCCAGCTGGAGTCTGAGTGTTAAATCCTGTGGAGGTTGCCCAAACTCGTGTTATTTTTATTGTATTTTTCGGATCTGTCTCATTGGCAGTACACGCTCTTGGTCTTCTTCACGTGTACTAAATTACGTCTCCTCCAGCTTGCACCACGTGGTCAGTTGAGTTTAGCATTTGTATTCATGTTGGACAAATTCCATCTTATTAGTTTTGCTATATATCTAGACTCTTTAGTTAAACATTTTTTAATCCAGTCACTTGAATATTGTTGTTGTTCAGTTGCTAAGTTGTGTCCGACCCCTTGTGACCCCATGGACTGTAGCCTGCTAGGTTCCTCTGTCCATGAGATTTCCCAGGCAAGAATGCTGGAGTGGCTTGCTATTTCCTTCTTCAGGGGTTCTTCCTGACCCAGGGACTGAGCCCACGTCTACACTGGCAGGTGGATTCTTTACCGTCAGCCACCAGGGAGGCCCTTTGCATATTAACTGCATCTTAAGGTTTGTGTTAGCCTCAACCCCAGGCCTCCCACGTGGCAGGTGAGAATTTTACCACTGAACCACCAATGCCTCAGTGAAATACTTGCCATATATCTAGACTCTTTAATTTTTTTTGATGCAGCCTTTTGAATATTGCTATTTAGTTGCTAAGTTGTGTCTGACCCTTTGCGATCCCACGGACCGTAGCCTGCTAGGTTCGTCCCTCTGTGAGATTTCCCAGACGAGAATACTGGAGGGTGCTGCCATTTCCTCCTCCAGGGGCTCTTCCCGACCCGGGGACTGAGCCCACACCTCCTGCACTGGCGGGCGGTTTCTTTGCCACGATCTACCAGGGAGGCCCTCGGAATGTTAACTGCATCTTAAGGTTTGTATCAGCCTCGGATTTTCCGAGCAGGTTGGCCTTTTCTACGTGGATTCGATGTGGAGGAGCCCAGCTCTGGGGGCGGGGGCTGGACACCATCTCCCTCCTCAGGAAATGGGCCCCTTGCTGCCCGCCACTCAGCCCTGTCCTTACTCCTGGAATATGGCAAGACGTGGCTGCAGGCGTGGACACCCTGGAAATGGTGCTGTCTAAAGCAACCCACCACACAAGTGTGTTTAAACGAGATTTCTCAGCTTCTAACGGTAGACTTGAGAGAGGGTGCAAGGGAACCGCGCGAGGGAGTTTGTGCCTGCAGTTACCTGGGCCCAGGGCGATTCCTCCTGGGCCGCGGTCTCCTCAGGGGGCTCTCCAGGCCGCTGCTCGCCGCTCTGGGGGTGCCGTGTCTTCACCAGCGTGCCCACCCTTCTGTTGGCGCTTCCTGTCCTCTGCAGGCTCGCCACAGACGTCCAGTGGGTCGTGAGAACATCCGACCGCTAAGCGAGCGCGCCGCTCCCCAGAGAGTCTGGTCTCACTCGCGTCTTCCCGGGCTTGACTTCATGCTTGGTGTGCAGGTCACATGGCCTGTACTCACACCCCTGGAACACGCCCGTGAAACAAGTGGGTGCTAAAGCCACACAAAACCGTCCCTGCGGTTCTGCCGAGAAGCATTTATGTGAGGACGAAGAGTGTCCCCTGGGGCAATTTCTGAAGAGTGGCCGGAACAGGCTGACTGCAATTTAAGTGAGCCCCACTGTTTGCCGGTTTCCCTCCTGTTTTCCAGGAGTTGAGTCCTCACTCTGAGACAGGAGCAGCTTGCAGGGCTGAGCTGTGGCCTTTCCGGGAGCCAGCTCACCTTGAATGTGGCCTCACACGATTCTCCCCGGGCCCCCTTTGCCTGCAGCGGCTCAGAGCTCCCTGCCTTGGACAGTGGTCCCGCCGGGGTCATGTCCAGGCAGGGGTGGCGGTGTCCACGACACCCAGGCAGTGAGTGACCGTCGGACACACGTGAGGGGGTGTGTCTGCTCTCTCACCTGGAGACGCGTTGATTTCTGCCCCTCAGAAACAATGTCTGGTGAGGGGGCCTGGAGAGGAAGGAATGTTCTCCATGGACTCTGGGTGTGATCTGGGCGCCAGGAGAATTCTCGGTTCAGCCCATGCTTCGCCCCAGTCTCCATGGCCAAGCATCTTGGAGGGGAGTGTGGCTCCCCTGGGTGTGGACTGAGCAGCGCCCCTGGATGGAGCTCGTGGGAGACAGTGGATCCCTTCCAGGCCTCCTGAGCCGTCGTCTTCTCACTTCTTGGTGGGACAAATCATTTTAAAAGAGACGGTCTTCTTCTGAAACACACCCCCTCCAGGGTCTCCAGGGGCAGCGTGGCTGCTACGGGGGCCCCAACCCCACGGGTGCTTGCATGCAGCTTGCTGGCCTCTGCACATCCTCCTCCTGGCAAACAGAGTTGCTCCCCACTCTCGGAGAAAGCGTCCTAACGGAGATCACAAATTCCCAGGAACTCAGATCCAGACAGTAAAGAATCCGCCTGCGGTGCAGGAGACCCGGGTTCGATCCCTGGGTGGGGAACATACCCCTGGAGGAGGGCATGGCACCCCACTCCAGTATTCTTGCCTGGAGAATCCTATGGACGGAGGAGCCTGGGGGGCTACAGTCCATGGGGTCGCAAGGAATCGGACACGACTGAGCGACTCAGACCCAATTACAGTAAAAACATCAGCATCATCCTTATCACAGTGTTTCCCGCCCAGAAGCCTGAAGAAGGGACAGACCCTGTTCCCAGCTGTGTCAGGGGTGCCGGCCCCCGTTGGAGAGAGACAGGAGGCAGGCCTGGCCTCCTGTCTGAGCCCAGGTGGCTGAGCCACCTTCCCGAGCAGCTGTCCTGGGCTCTCGGGCACCTCCCTTCACGGTTTGGCTGAGACCAGTGGGGAGCTGATAGCCGGACTGCGCGTGGTTAGGAGCAGGCCCGGCCACGGAGCAGGGTCGGGGCCTCACTGCGGGGGCCAGGGTCCAGCAGGGGCTCCTGGAGAAGGGGGCAGATGCCAAAGTGCTCTTCTCGGCCAGAGGCCCCAGACGCCAGTGTGCCGGTGTGAGCGCTGCCTTTCGCCGCTGAGATGAGCGCGTGGCTGGGTAACCCCTCCATGGGCCTGCTGTCCCGCTGCTTCCGGAGCTGAGCCTGAGTCCTGGGTTTACGGCCACCTGGCCCCCCGACCTTGCGAGCTGGGTGACCTGCCAAGGCCTCCCTTTGGCCTGCCCGTCTCACCTGGCGGCGGTTGTGGAAAGCAATGCAAGAGGCCAAACGTGCACTGAGTGGGAGGCCTTTGTCATCGGTCAGATGACAGCATCGGACGAGGCCGTCCTCGGGACGCCTCGCGAGGCCAGCGGCGGGGGCGCCCTTCTCGGCTGGGAGAGTCGGCTAACAAGAAGGCCGGGCTCTTCCAGGTCAGCGACGGCTCCAGGAGGGATGGGGGCCCCTGCGGGAGACTCTTGCAGGGTCTCAGACGGGAGGATCTTTACAGGAGGATTCCTGTTCCTCACGTGAATCAGACCCACGCCACGGGGAAGGAGACTTCTAAACCCAGTGATCCTGGGACAGTTTTGTAACCACCCAGGAGCTAATCTTTCCTGGGTCGGGAAGATCACCTGGAGGAGGAAATGGCACCCCACTCCCGTATTCTTGTCTGGAGAATCCCATGGACGGAGGAGCCTGCAGGTTACAGGCCACGGGGCCAGAGTTGGACACGACTGAGGGACTGAAGCACCCCCACCAGGAGCTCAGGACCTGGGGTCTCAGCAGGTCTCCCTCCATTTCACCCACGGTGGCCCCACTTTGTATACAACAACCCCAAATGCCCCCCAAATCCTGGGGCTTCCCAGGTGGTTGTAGTGCTAAAGAACCTTCCTGACAATGCAGGAGACCCAAGAGATGTGGGTTCCACTCCTGGGTCGGGAAGATTCCCTGGAGAAGGGCATGACAACCCACTCCAGTGGTCTTGCCTGAGAATCCCATGGACAGGGGGGCCTGGCAGGCTACAGTCCACGGGGCTGCCAAGAGTCGGAAAGACTGAGCAGGCAGCCCCAAACGCCTTATTCACAGGGCTTCTGCCCTTCATGGAAACTTGCTGCTGTGAAACCTAAGGCATGCAGGAAGGTGCATAATGGATAACCAACAGGGTAAGGAAGGGTCATAAGCAACAGCATGACCCCCAACACACTCGAGAAGCAGAACACAGCTGTCTCCCCAGGGCTTCCCCAGCTTACTCCTCACCTCGCTTGGTGAGCGTCCGGCTCTCCATGTACCTTCCACAGCGTGCACCTTCTTAGCTCAGCTCAGTCACTCAGCCGTGTCTGACTCTTCGCGACCCCATGGATTGCAGCACACCAGGCCTCCCTGTCCATCACCAACTCCCGGAGCTTACTGAGACTCTTGTCCATCACGTCAGTGATGCCATCCAACCATCTCATCCTTCTTATTGCCATAGAATATTCTGGTAACAAGGACGAACAAATTAAAACTACAAGCAACAACACGGATTAATCTTAAGACACGACAATGAGCAAACGAAACAAGAGTGGGAGGAACAGATACAGAGGAATCCCGCTGGCGTAAAGTTCACCCAGAGGCAACCTTTGGGCCCGATGGAGCGAGAGGACACCCCTGCCCCCCCACCTGCCCAGGCCTCCAGGTGAAGCTGCTCAGGGCTTGGGGCCCACGTTTCCTAACTGGTAACGACACTGTCCCAGGAAAACTAGGTTTTCAAGTCTCTCCCTTCTTCGGCGGAAGAATGCGGACTAGCAAACACACCACTGGCTTGCAGAGGGTTCTAAATGGGGGTGTGGCCACTCAGGGATCCGCACTCACGTGGAGATATCCAGACCCGGACCTCACGGCGCGATGCCCGTGGGGAGGGGGCGGGGGTCGCTGGGCCGGGAGGCCGTGGTGGGAGCGTCCCCAGAAACAGCCCTGGCCGCAGGACCACTGCTTGCCTTGGACTCAGTCCCGCACAAACTCCGGGGAGTAAGAAGCAGAGTCGGACCCCTGGCCCTCGAGGGGCAGACAGCATGACCCAGAAGCCTGGATGGATGTGGCGGGGCCCTGTGGGGCTGGCCTGGTGCCCGCCCATCACGCGGGAGGCAGGACGGGCCCCTGAGCTGGGAAGGGGGGATGGGGGGGGAGCAGCTGTCACTCTCTCGAGTCCTGAGTCCTTCCCGGGACAGGGGCGTGGGGGCACTGACCAGGGGAGATGCCCGCGGCTCCGGGAGAGAAAGGGGGGCCTCGGGCCCACCCGGAGCCGTGAGTGCGGGAAGGAGGCTGAGGCCGGCCCCCGCGGCTCGTCTCCCACCTGGCCTGCCTCCCAGGGGTCGTGCCAGCCTCTTGGCGCCCCACCCGCTGGCTCCGTGCTGCCTTCGGGAGACCTTCGATGGCGCTGCGCTGCGCTTCCGGGCGGGCCGGCCCACGCTCCGGGGGCTCCCTTTCTGAGTGCTCCCTCCCCAGCACTGCCCTCTGCTCGGGGCTGCTCCACAGAACCTCTTTGTTCTGCATGGAGCCTGCTCTCTGTCCACCACTGTGCACTCGGGACAAAGAGGCCTGAGTCACCGCTGACCACGCGGCCCTGCCCTGCCCTCCCCTTCCAGAAGCGCTGAGCTCATCTCCTAGCAGGACTCTGGGCTGTGGGACTCCAGTTTCCCTTTCCAGTCCTCTCTCCTGTCCCCATCCCCCACCCCCCCCCAGCCTTCCCTTTGATGTTGGAGGTGATGGAGGAGGTGAGCAGGGAGCCTTGTCTCATGAGCACCCGTGCCGAAGGACCCCCGATCCTAAAGAGAGAGAGTGGGCCCTGCAAGGACACACGGCTCAGGGGGAAAGATGGACCCCAGAAAGGTGGGTGCTCAGGTCAGCGACCAGACTCTGCTCCCACCAGGCCCATGGAGGGCAGTGGGCTTTGCCCCCGCCAGGCTAGGGCAGGAGCCGGGCTGGGGTAGGGTAGGAGTGGATAGCTGCGGGGTGGGGGGGTGTCCTCTGGGTTCTGGGGAGGGGACTAGACTGAGGGACCCCCGAGTCCTTCCCCTGCTTAGATTCTGAGCATCCTGCCTCGTGGGGAAGGCTCTCTGGGCAGCAGCGCCGTCCGTGCTTTTCGTTTGACTTCAGTTTCCCGGTGTTGGTTTCGGCGTCCGGCACCGCGAGTCAGCACGTCCGTGTGCTCTTTCTGCCTGGTCCTTCTCTCATGCAGGTTACTCAGAGTGCTGAGTAAGTGCCCTGAGCTGCCGTCCCACCGTCAGCCCGAGCAGGGGCCGGCAGCGTCCCTTCCACTTAGCTCTGCTGCCCCTCGACTTCGTGACGCTGGCTGAGGAGTGATCGTCGTGATCCTCTTACTCTTTTGGAGGACAGCTTTTGCAGCATGTGAACCTGAGTTTCCGTGTATGTTGAACAGGCAATGTCGCATGTTTGATGACTGGCTCTTGTTGGCACCCGGGAACTCAGGTCCTGCCCCTCTTCCCTTTGGGACCTGCTTGGCGCCAACACGGGGTGACTTTTCTTAGCGGATCTTTGGAGACGGAAGTTCACGTAAAAGTGACGGAGCGGGGAGGGCACTGCGTGTCTGCAGGACGGAAGACCCTGGGGGCTGGCGGGCGCGCTCTTCTGGGGCCCCAGCTCCACCACGGGAGAAGGACAGCGTGCCTCTTCACTGGGGCAGCTCTCGGTGGACAGGAAAGCACTCTGATGCTCTGAGTCGGATGGCATTTCCTACTTTACGGGGATGAAACATGCCGGGAAAGTTAAACGGGGTGGCAAGCTCGTGCCAGCTTGCCCGGTGTTCCTGGTTCCAGCACGGAGAAGGCCTGCCTCCAGGGAAACTCACCGGTCCAGGGACGACCGGAGACCATTCCAGGACAGGCTGGGGCTTGAACTCGAGCCCCTGAACTTGGGGCCTGCTCACGACGGAGGCTCTTGCCTGGGGGCTGCTCTGTGCTGACCAACGGTTGTGAACGCTCATTGCGTCATCAGTCCTTCCACTCAGCGGACGAGGACTCCCGGGGCGGGATCGCCGGCTTGATTGGGTCCAGCTGGGACCCCGAGCCCCGTCCTCAATGCACGCTCGCCAGTCCTGGCCCCCCTCTGTGTGCATGCGCAGTGGGGGCTACCTTGAGTTCCTGAGCAGGGGCCGCAGGGGGCTGACAAGCCCTGAAGACCCGCCCTTTCCCTGAGCCCCCGGGGGATGATGAGGAGGAGGATGGAAGGGGGTGCCTGCCCCCTTCACCAGGCGGCCGCCTCAAGTGGCCTGGCTCGACTCCTGCCCCAGGAGCTGGTCTGCGTGGGCCTAGTGCCTCACCAGCCCCAACCTGAACCCGAACCCTACCCGCTTGTCTGGACCCTGGAGGCGTAGGGTGGGGCGGCCCAGGGCTGGGTTTGGGCTGTGGAAGCCATGTGCTGTCTGCCCTGGAGCTGTTCTCAGCTGGAAGGGCTCTTTCGTCAGCCTCTGCTGCCGTTCCCTCTCCTGCCAGCTGTCTGTGACTCTGCGGGGTCGGGGGCAGAGGGAGCCAGCAGGGTGGTGTCAAGGTGACCTCACGGGACCCTTAAGACAAAGCCAAGCGGGGAGGAGAGAGGCCTCGTGGCAAAGGCAAGCACAGAGCGCAGGCACAAAAGTCTGAGGATGCTCAGAGTTGGGTGGGAGCCCGTGGTTCCCCGGGAAGCCCGGAAAAGGGTGGGCCTCCAGGTGGAGCTTTCTGATGCGTTTCAAGAGCTTCTTGAGACAGAGTTGCTCAGTCCCCAAGGCCAGAGTGGAGTCTCAGGAGGGCCAGGCACATCCTTGGGTTCTTCTAGAAGGTTCCTTCAAAGGAGCTGCTCCAGACCCTTCCTCAAGGATGCAGCTACAGCCAGGAGGCCACGTGTGCCCCCACGGGGCCCGTTAGGAGTTGTCTGTCCTCCCCTGGCCCTGCAGCTTTCTCCAGAGATGCCAAAAAGCAGGTGTATTTAGCAGCACCCCCTGCCCTGCACGCTGGGAACAGCTGAGAAGCTAAGTTCTATGAGGCTCTCCGTTTAGGTGCCTACATTGTGTCAAAATGCCAGAGTTCGTGATGATAGCCACTTTCCTACTTGTCCCCTTAAGAGTGCCTGTGGATTTTTTTGCTTCTGCCAGTTTGCAGACCTGAAGACCTGTGACCTATGACCCCAAGACCTGTCACGATCCTGGGCAGGTGTCAGTGGAGCTGAGTTTCTGTTGGGCCGGCTACCACCTTGACCTCCAGGAAGGAAGGGGTTTGAGAGTCAAGATCAAACGACTGTCGGAGAACGTTAGTGCAGACGCTCCCCACCCCTGCTTGGGGCCTCAGTGATATCAGGGGCTGCTCCCCTCCTTTCAGCCCGCTCTGCAAGCTTGGGTCCTTCTCATGTTTTGCCCAGGGTCCTGGTCTCCACGTCTTTGCCCATTTGCTGGCTGTTTCCAACGGTCCCCAGGTGTAGTGAAGCGTGGTACCCATCTCCCAAGTTTCAGGATGTGGTGCTGGGCCGTGTGCAGAGAGGACCTGCTAGATCAAGTCCACTCAGGCACCTGTTAGAGGGCTGTTGGCTGGAGCTCACTGTCCATGAACCAATGGGATGCACTCAGCACGGAGTCTTTAAACAGAAACAGGCAAAAGAAGCGCGTATGCTGATCAGTTGGCAAAATGAGAAGCCTGAGGCTCGTGGGCACCCAGCCCCATCTTTCCTGGGAACCACGGCCCAGTTCCTGACATCTCGGTGCTTGTGGGCTTTCTAGAACACAGCTTCCACGATAAGAGGGCTGGCTGGGTCGTACCTCCCCAGAGATGCCGGCTGGGCTTGGGGGCTCCCCGAGGCCCCTTGCCTGGTGCCCAGCTGCGGCTACCTCTCCTTCCGGGCCTGGCCGAGCCAGTGGCCTTTCAAACAAGCACCTCTTTATTGCCACGGTTCCCGGGCCACGATAGCATTTGTTTATGATGGGAAAATAGGCCTTGGCTTTGCGTGGCCTTGCTGGTTGATGCCACAGTGCTGACTTCTGCCCCCGAGGCTGTCACCTTTATGGGAGTGGGATGGGGGACTTCCTGCTGGCCAGGCAATCTCAAAGGGCACTGTGTGACCTTCCAGGCCCGACAACAAAAGGATTTTCATCTGGCGGGGCATTGCTCGCCCTGTGGCTGCCCAGCGTGGTCACATTGTCCGTGACCTTCAGGACAGGACCGCTTGGAAGTTGGGTACAGGAGCCCACTTTCTCCCGGGACAATGGAACCTCGAGTGCCAGCCATTCTCAATGCCCGGCCCGGCCATCTGTCCCGTTCAGAACCGTAGGTGTCTGAAATAGATGACGCTGCAGCAAGCGGGCCTTGAGAACTTCAACTCTCGGCGGGGCCTGGCTGGCAGCCACCCTCGGGCTCTCTCTCGGGACGTGTTGCAAAGGCGTGGGGGTCTGGGGGGCTCCCGGCCCTGGGGGCTGCACCCCTACATTCCAGAAGCCCCAGCAGACCCTGGATCTGGCCTGTCTGACCTCTCCTGGATAGATGGCAGGGCAGTGAGTAAAGTCTCACCCCCATGCGACAGGACTCGGGCGGGGCGGCTGGAATGTCACGCGGTACAGAGGAATGTAGCAGGTCGCACAGCCGGACGCACACAGACCGGGCCTTGTGGGGCTGGGGCAGAGAAGCCGGCCTTGTGGAGGACCATGGGGGCGGGCGAGGCTGCAACGAGGGCTCTCCTCCCCCAGGAGAGGCACTGGCCGCCTGTTCTCCCCAGTATCCAGGGTTTGCCTCCCACCACCCATCATGGGCAGGGCGGCCTTCATGCCTAAATCACCTGGGGACTGCTTTGTCTCCTGATGGAATCCCAGCAACATGTGGAACATGGACACTGGGGTTTATGGCTCCGCTGCTCGGTCTCAGGGGTGCTCGGCTCATCTCTCGGCCTTGGTGTCCTTGTCTGTGAAATGGGTGCTGGACGCTGACGTTGAAGAGTGGTGGGGCCGCTCCTGTAGCCTGGCTGGAGGCCCATGTCCAGAGGGAGGCTGTCTGCACACACTGCTGCCTCCGCCAATAGGCCTGAGCCTGGTTACCAGCAAGGGGTGCTGGGAGAGGGCAGGGAGCTGGCCACCCCCTCCCCGCCATATGGGTGTTGAAACCTCTCCTGTGACTTGCTCCTCACGGCGTGGAAAGTAGCAGTGAGGTGCTGGTGGGACGGATCAGGCCAGTGGGGCAGCATGCTGCTCTGCACGGCTCTACGGGTGCCCGAGGACAGGGCCCGGTGGGAAGCTTGTTGGCAGCAGAGCTGAGTGAGGACCCATGGCCCCGGGACTCAGTCCCAGGCTCCCTTGGTGGGCGTGGTGCTGAGGACCGCTCCTTGCAGGCCCTGGGGGAAGAGCTGGTGCTCTGGGAGGCGGGGAGGGGGCCTGGCACCCAGGGAGGTGGCGCTGAGCAGGTGGGGGGGTGGTCCCTGAAGGCTCCTGTGGCCCAATTGATGCTGTGATCTGCAGCGACTGCAGACGGGACCAGCTAGGGGACTCAGAACTTTTGGACCCACCTCAGAGTGGCCCAGGGTCTGGCTGGGGGCGGGCCAGCAGATAGCAGGTGAGGAATGAAGCTGACTGCTTCAACCTGGCCCCCGGGGTGGCCCCCAAAGCCCCTCGCATCACCCAGAATGAGGGGAAGGGGTTGGGAAGGGCCTTTGACTGGTCGATTGGCCCACTCACTCTTGCCTGAGAGATATATGAGCATCCGTGTTCTGTGCGGTAGGTAACGGGGCTCCAGAAGGTGAACAGAGGAGAGAGAAAAACCTTTCCCACAGGAGCTCATATCTCAAGAGGAGAGAAATGGCAGACACACAAGTGAGAACACGCAGCTGCTCCTGGTGGCATCTGCTGCGGACGAGACAAGCAGGGGGCAGGGCACTGGCCAGAGGGGGCGGTGCCAAGGCAGGCAGGGTCCAGGGGTGCCCCAGGGCTGGCGGGGAAGGGCCCCGAGTGGAGGGGGCCCCGAGCGAGCCTGGCCGTGACCCGAAGCCCTGGAACGCGTCTCGTTGCTCATGGGGAGCTTGTGGGTCACACAGACCTGGGGCGCTGGTGCAGCAGGGCACCTGCCTGGGCAGCTGGGTCCTCAGCGAAGGGGGGGCACGTGAGGCCAGCATGCCTGCCCCTGACTCGACAGGAGGTAGTGATGACCCGTGGTGAGGAGGAATCAGCCCCGCCGGGCGCAGCTCAGCACCACACGCCCTGGTGTCTCCCGTGATGCTGGGCATGCGTGTCTCAGGGCTGCAGATGGGGAGACTGAGGCTCAGGGCGGTGGGCACGAGCGGTCACAAAGTGCTGACCGCGCAGCTCGGGTGGGAGGCGTCCAGGCTCTTCGGCTCCAGCTGCCAGTCCCCTCAGTCCCTTGTAGGCAAGGTGTTGGAGCCCTGGGTCTCTCCTAGGTGAGCCTTGGTTGGGGGGGGTCCCAACACGTGGGTGCCCTGCTCCGGGAACATGGGTGGGGCGGGCACTCAGCACAGCCCCTCTGCCCGGGGTTGGGTCAGCTATAAAAATACCCAGCCTGGGTTTCTGGCGTCCTGTCCTTGCAGTATTGGATTGCATGGTTATAGCTCTGCGGATGGGCCCTGATGGGCCGCAAGATGTCAAGCGGCAACACCGAGATGAATGCTCTCCTTAATGCCCGGTTCTGGCTTCGACCTTGTAGGGCAGCAAGGGCCCGGCCACCTTGCTTCTCCAGAATTTTGAAAAAATTAACTCCTTATTCTTATCTCAATCGTTTGCCAACTGTTTGTTTGTTTTTATCTTGAGCTCAAGTGTTTTGAAGAGGGGGGCAGGAGGGAAAGAGGGGAGGGTGGAGGGGAGGAGGGAAAGAGGGGAGGGTGGAGGGGAGGAGGGAGGGAGAGGATGGGGGAGGGCAGGAGGGAAAGAGGGGAGGGTGGAGGGGAGGAGGGAGGGAGAGGATGGGGGAGGGCAGGAGGGAAAGAGGGGAGGGTGGAGGGGAGGAGGGAGGGAGAGGATGGGGGAGGGCAGGAGGGAAAAGAGGGGGAGGGTGGAGGGGGAGGAGGGAGGGAGGGAGGGAGGAGGAGGGAGGGAGAGGATGGGGGAGGGCAGGAGGGAGGGAGAGGATGGGGGAGGGGGAGGGAGGGAGAGGGAGGAGGGAGGGGAGGGGGAAGGGAGGGGAGGGGGAGGAGAGGAGAGAGGAGGAGGGGGGGAGGTAGGAGGAAGAGGATGGGGGAGGGGAGGGGGAGGGCAGAGGAGGGGAGGGGAGGAGCACGTGGGAGGAGGCACCCTCGCCTGCCCCCCAGTCCCTGCCCTGCCCCCGATGTCCAGCTGACTGCGGGGCCACCCTGCGCGGGAGCCTGGACGAGCGGGCGCCCTGGGTCCCCGCGGCAGCTGCTCTTCCCCACGTGGATCCTGCAGCGTCGTGTCTCTTGCCGCAGCCGTGTGCCCTGCGTGCTCCAGCTCTCCACCCGCTCTGCCCGTCTCTCCTCTCTCCCTCCTCGCCCGCCTCCTCCCTCAGCTGGGTTTTGTTTCCCGCCCACCCCCCCGGAGGCCTGGAGGGGAGACCCTCCCACCTGCTTGCTCAAGACGCCCGGGTGTCCTGAAGCGGGGCGGGGCCGCTCTTGGAGGGGGCTTTCCCGACAGTGCCTGTGGGGGTTGGGGGTGCCTTCCGGCAACCTCTACCTGCCTGTGGGGTTTACCTCTGGGCCCCTGACGACCCTGCAGGAAGCGGGTGGGGCTGCAGGGGCTCCAGGGGCCGGAGGGGCCACACTGGCCCCTCCTGCTGGTGCCATCCTGGGTCAGTGGAGAGCAGGGGGAGCTGGGGGCAGCTCCTTGGTGAGGGTCCCGCCGTCCAGCTCGTTCCCGACTCTGCCCCTCGTGAGGGCGTGTCGGGGACCCGAGTGATGAACCCTAGGGGATGTGGAGTCCTGTCCCCCGAGGACTCGGGTGATGCTTAGGGTGGCCAGTGGTGCCATTTCCTGCTGCCCAAAGCCCTGCAAAGGAGAGGGGCGGGAGCCCAGGGATGCAGTGGGCAGGGCTCTGCCTCCGGGGGCCTGGGCAGGACAGAGGAGGCCGGAGGGGCAGGAGAGAGGGCCTGAATCCGGTGCCTTACCCTGTGTCTTAAAACAGCGGCAACTCCCAGGTATGAGCTTGTGAACACAGGAAAGGAGGCAGGGGGCAGGGGGCTGCAGGCTCACTTCAACACTGTTGTGAAAGGCCCCGCCAGCCCAGGACCATCCTGAAGGAAATCATCCCCGGATAGTCACTGGGAGGACTGATGCTGACTCTGAAACTCCAGTAAAAGTATTGGCCCCCGTGATGGGAAGAATTGACTCTTTGGAAAAGACCCTGATGCTGGGAAAGACTGAAGGTGGGAGGAGAAGGGGACGACAGAGGATGAGATGGCTGGATGGCGTCACTGATTTGATGGGCATGAGTTTGAGCCAGCTCCGGGACTAGGTGATGGACCGGGAGGCCTGGCGTGCAGCAGTCCATGGGGTTGCAAAGAGTCAGACACGCCTGAAGAACAACAAGCCCAAGAAAGTGTCCCTGAGCCCCTGCCCTCCCATTTGGTCACAGACACTGGGACCTGTGTTCTCCTGGTGTCAATGGCAGTGGAATGAACCGGGGAGTGACGAAGGCACAGGGGCAGCCCGAGCTAAGGGGGCAGAGGACCCCCACCCAGACTCATGCCTTGTACTCCACTGGACAGGACACACTCACTTTCTCTTGAAACCCGTGCTGCGTCCCGTGGAGGAAGTACCGTGGCCCTTCAGAGACACTCCTGAAAGGAAGACGAACACTCCGAAGCCTCACTTGTCCTGCACTGTGGAGTCAAACAGACATCCAGCCACTGGGGCCGGGGGCTGTGGGTGGCGCCCATGTGCCCACCTGGCCTGGTCGTCAGCTTCAGTGGGTGTGGAGAAATCTCCCCTGGCCTCAGCCAGAGGCTGGGTTCTGAGAGGGACCTGATTTGCACTGGGCATCCTCACTGTCAAAAGATACCTCGGGTCAAACCATTTCAGGGGTCCCCCAACCTTGGAAATCTCAGAAGATTTTCTACATTCATGATGGGAGCCGAGAACCTGAATCGGTCATCATTTTAGAAACCAGAATATTAGAGACTCGGCTGACTCAGCTTGACAGCTTGTGTGTCTGACTGCTCTGGCCCTGCGCGCAGTAGGTCCTCAGCAATTGGGCTGGAAACGAAGATGAGCTGCGGTTTGAGGGAAGGTGGTGGGTGGGGGAAAGTTGGAAAGAGGGAGAGAAGGTGGGATTTCATTTCCTGCCATTCCGCGTCCGGGGCACAAGCATCCGTGATTGCGTCACAGGGACCTGCCCTCTAGGGAATACATCAACCCTCCTTTCTGAAATCTGCAGCAGCGGGGCCTGGGGTGCAGCTGTGGCTCCCAGGGGGGATGGTGCAGACCTTGGTGTGCACAGAGCTCTCTCACAAACGGGGAGGAAGAAGCTGGCGGGCAGCCCCGGATGACACGACGCCTGGCGTTTCAGGGTCGAGGGACCGATGAGCCGCCGATGGAGGCGCCAATGGGGCCTGTGACCCCTCCCCGCCACGGAGCTCCGTGTCCAGGGGCGCACCAGCTGCAGGGCGGCAGGGTGCTCTGGAGACACGCGTGCCGGTGCCCCCACCTGGCTGGCCGCGTCCGCTGTGGGGGCTGTTGTGGACTCCAGGCCCCGCCATCGGTGTCAGCGTTTGCAACCCATCTCAGATGATGCTGGCACACCTGGGGTCCAGGACGGGGCCTCTGAGCTCATCCAACAGCCTCACCTGGTGGGCGGAGGGGCTGAGGCCGGGGGTGGGTAGGTGGTGAGACCAGAGTGTCCCACCCCTGTCCAGCGTCCCAGACTGGGCAACGTCCAGGAGTGTCCCACAGACTCTTGCCTGCTTGTTCTCTGGATCCTCCTTGATTCCCATGACAGCTGGTTTGCGGCCAGCTCCAGGGGGCTCCGGTGCACGACGTGGGTGCTGGGGAGGGTCAGAGAGGAGGTAAGGCAGGTACACTTGCTCCTACCTGAGACCTGAGGAAGCTGAGCCCTGGCCTGGCTCACCCGAGGTCCCCCGTGCACAGAGCCAGACGCCAGGGAACACGCCAAGCCATCAGGTGCTGCCACCTGTTGGATCCACCAGCTGTCCAAGGAGGGTGTGCCCAGAGGCCGATGGATAAACTCGGAAACCCACGGTGCACTTGCCTCGGCCGGGCACAGTGGGTCTGCCCTGGATTGCTCCATGGTGACCCACAGCTCACGGCCACTGCATCTGGGAGCGGCCACATCCCTCAGGGCCCCATATGGAAGCCTCTGGGGGGTCCTGGCCTGTGGCTTTGGATGTGTGTGTGCTGGGCTGGAAGCAGCAGATATGGTTATAATACTCGGTTTCCAGGAAGTGTGAGTCTGTCTTGGGCCTGAGATTTTGGACCAAAGAGCTTTTTAGAGGATTTGGAGCTAAGAATCCCCAGACTGTATGGCCCCCGTGACCAGGTGCCCTGCGCATTCCCCAGCCCTGGGGTGAAGCGTCACATTCCTATTCGGAGGCACACCCCACTGAGTCCTTTGGGCCTGCTGGCTGGATGTGCGATCAATTCACTCCTCCTCAGGGCCTGGCTCAAAGCCCTTCTCTGGGAGATACTTCTGGGTTTATCCAGCCCTTGTTTACTCATCCACTAATTTACTTGTTCAGAAATGTTCACAGGATGCTCGCTCTGTCCCAGGACCACGGAGCTTCTGATGACAGGGACAGAGCTGAAGTCTCCAACACCATCGAGCCTCTTCCAAAACTCCCCGGTCCCAACTCGGGAAGACCCAGCTCCGAGGTCAGCAGATAGTGGTGCCTGTGCTGAGTCAGTCGCTGCCTTGCACATGAGCTGCGTGTGTCTGCCCCTGAAGCCAGAGAGGGCGCATCTTTGATGTCCCGACAGGTGGGTGTGGGGATGGGTGGAGGTGGCTGGGTGGACCTTCTGAAAACTCGCTTTGAAAAAATCGATATGACTTCATAGCTCACCATGCGCACGTGTTATTATTAGTAATTATTGGGAAAGAGTGAAAACAGAAATCTTTATTTTTTAATGGGGCGTGATTAAACTTTAATGACCAGTGACCTCACGAAATGAATGCCGCACGATGTAATTTGCCCATCTCTGCTTGTGCGTACCTTCTGGGTATTAGAAAATTACATAATTAAGTATAGATTACCACAGGCATGTCTTTACACATTTTATTATTCGTTAGAGACTTAGTAGTAATACTCTGTATTTATATGTGCTTTTCAACAGATTATCTCCAATCACTTTACAAATATTATCTCATTAATCCTTTGCAATAGTTTCATGAATTTCTCTATTTGATGGATTAAAAAACCACAACCTGCAGCAATTAAGTGACAAGCTGAACATCGTACACTCCACGCGTCTACCAGGGAAAAGGCGGCTTCACCAGCTGTATCCACCTGGAGAGGGTGTGTTCTCATTAAGTCAGAACCGAAGGTTAAAAAAATCCTTTCCAAGCGCTCAGGAAAATAAGTAGAAGTAGGATTGTTCATCGTAGAACAATCATGGTGGCTGATTCTTCACCATCCTTCATCGTTGAAGTTCTAGAAGAAGATTGTAGATGGAGCTTTCAAAGAGAGGTGTTTTTTTTTTTAATATAAAGCGTCTGCCTCCAATGCGGGAGACCTGGGTTTGATCCCTGGGTCGTGAAGATCCCCTGGAGAAGGAAATGGCAACCCACTCCAGTATTCTTGCCTGGAGAATCCCATGGACAGAGGAGCCTGGTGGGCTGCAGTCCATGGGGTCACAAAGAGTCGGACACGACTGAGCGACTTTACTTACTTACTTACCTGCATCCAAATCAGGGCATGGGAGCAGGAAGCCGTTTGTTTCATATTCACTTGCAAACTGCTTTGTTGCTTGTGTTTGTGGACCATGGCTGTAGAGGTTACCATCACGGAGCAAGACGGCACCCAAGGACAGCAGACGGTGCCCAGTAGCAGCAGAACCCGTTCCTGGGCCCTTCTGGTGATGAGCCTTCTTGGGCGGTTTGGGCCTCGTTTCCTGAGGGTCCTGTGCATTCCGCTCATTGCCGCTGTCCTTTGGGACCCTCTGGTCAGGAGGCTTTGAAGGACGAAGACCCGCTGCTTTCTCTAGTCGCTGGCACTTCAGCCCGTAGCAGGCACAGTCAAGCCTCTCTTTATACACAAACAAAATATTCGGGGATTATGAGTAGTCCAAAAGGCCTGTTTGTCACGCAGATAATTCTTGTTTGTTTTTCTCAGCTTTACTCTCAGGAAAATGGGTGGGAGTCTGGGTGGCTGAGCTCATCTCAGTGGAGTCTGCAAATTGTCAGACCCTGGGAATAAGAGCACTGTGGGACTGTAGTGTGTTTACGTATAATTATCACTAATTTACCAGTTCAGCTTGATGGTGCAGGGGAACAGTAAGTGCATCAGATCTTTATTTCATGAGTAATTCACGGTGGAGGCTCTGAAACAAATTACCTAATTAATTTGTGGAAACTTGACTTCTTGAATTTTTAAAATTATTATAGTTTTACCTTTGTTAGTATTCACGAGGCAGTCACCTGCAGTTTAGCCTTCAAGTTGAGCAGGAGGAAAGAAGGCCTCTGTAGTCAGGAAGGAGTGGCTGTCTGCTACTCAGATGACCTCCGTGGGAATTAGGGGTCTGCTCTCTCCCGATGGAGGCCCAGGGCACATGCTATGCGGAGGAGGGCAGTCTGTCTGTGGGGTTCCGGTCTAGGATGGACCTGTGACGGCTGATGGACGGGGAAGTCACAGTGGAGAAAGGAGTTGGCGCCCGAGTGGGGAGCCCGTGTGATTTCGGGTGTCTCTC
The DNA here is from genome assembly GCF_001704415.2 of Capra hircus. Classification (NCBI taxonomy): domain Eukaryota; kingdom Metazoa; phylum Chordata; class Mammalia; order Artiodactyla; family Bovidae; genus Capra; species Capra hircus. Next base: position 2,325,020 of record NC_030811.1, on the reverse strand, counting down.
GGCCTGTCTGTAGACGAATTCCCCTGCCTGTACCATAAGCGAGTAGGTTAGTCGAGTGCTTTCCACACTTGGATGTCATCTACTGGAAAATTTTAAAAAATGGGCATGTAACCTTGGGGACTGGCCTCTCTCTCTGCGTTTCTGTCTCTGTGTCCTTCTCTCTCTCTCTCTCTCTCTCTCTCTCTTTCTCTCTCTCTGTGTTTCTCTCTCCTTTTTACTTATTTATTGTTAGAGACTGAAACTCCCGTACTTTGGCCACCTCATGCGAAGAGCTGACTCATTGGAAAAGACTCTGATGCTGGGAGGGATTGGGGGCAGGAGGAGAAGGGGACGACAGAGGATGAGATGGCTGGATGGCATCGCGGACTCTATGGACGTGAGTCTGAGTGAACTCTGGGAGTTGGTGATGGACAGGGAGGCCTGGCGTGCTGCAATTCATGGGGTTGCAAAGAGTCGGACACAACTGAGTGACTGAACTGAACTGAACTAAGGGACTTTAGAAAGCCCTCCTATTATTAGCGGGCTTCCGAGGTGGCTCAGTGGGTAAAGAATCTGCCTGCAACACAGGAGATGCAGGCTTGCTCCCTGGGTCGGGAAGATCCCCTGGAGGAGGGCATGGGCACCCACTCCAGTGTTCTGGCCTGGAGAGTCCCGCAGACAGAGGAGCCTGGCGGCTACAGTCCCTGGGGTCACACAGAGTTGGTCGCGACTGCGGTGACTGAGTATGCACGCACTGTTATTAACACCATCCTTTCATGAATGACAGAACGTTCTTGGACTGAAAAGACCAACTTCAGAACAAAGGTGATCTTTTCAATTGAATAAGCTTGAATTTTTATGGACAAGGCCGCCGCTACTATCCTTACTGTCCTCGTTCCATCGGTGGTACCTCCTCATGACTGAGGACCAGCGTATGGGAAACCCTGGGCCCAGGGCCCCTGCAGGCCCTGCAGCAGCCCCCCTGATCATTTTTCGGGTCCATGAGCCAAACCCAAAGCCTGCCCCGGGACTCTGTCCGTGCTCTTCCCCTGCCTGGAACCCTTGTCCTCCAGTCTTTCCTGAACAGACCTCGTTTACTCATCTGAGTCTCAGTTCAAGGGCCACCTCCTCTGCTCAGATGTCAGCTATCACCGGGCCGTCATATGTAAAGCACCTGGAGCAAGGCCTGGCTTTAAAATGAAGGCAATGATGAAGGCCTGGCGCCCGGGGCTGTCTCCTGAGGGCTTGGGTTTTCTGGGTCTGCCCACTGCTCTGATGCTGAGACCCTCCCTGACTCACTCAAGTGTCCCCAGCTGTTGTGACCCTTCTGATGGCAGGCACACATTGGTCCTTACCTCTGGCCTCCGTCTCTGAGGCTCAGTGACTTTATTCCATGCATGAGTGAATAAATGAGTGGACGGACAATATGAGATTCAATCTTTACCTTCAAGAAGCTAGTGCTAATTGGTGTAAAAGTGTTTATCTGTAAACAGTGAATGAGGTGATGTACATGATTGTATTAAGCTCAGTGACCGACTCCCATGGGCCTATAGACTTACTTTTCTGCAAAATTACTTGAGAACTCATATTTTCTCAGTTTTTAGCTTTTGTAGTGCTAGGTACTGTGAGAAGGGCAGGGCTGGGGCCTGCTGGTTTTAACACAATTGAATGAAGAGAGAAGGTGGGTGAAGGAGGAGACGGCGTGGGCTGAGAGCAGGACCCTTCAACCTCAGCATTCCAACCTGAATTTCAAGGCAGCACAGGAGCCTGATTGAAATGTTCTACTTTTCAGTTAAACTTTAATCAGAATATTCAGAGTCATGAAAGAAAGCAAAGAATACTCATAACTGGACCTTCCTAAGCAGGCACCACTAACGTCTGATTTAATCATCATTATGAAAATATTTCCAGGGCCAAACATTGGCAAAACCTCTGCACATGTTGGTGATGATTCCCGGCTTCTGTCCCGAGGTGCACACAGGCTGAATCCTGAGTCAGCTTATGTCTGGGTTTCACACCTGGGAAGCCCCGTGTCTATGTCATGCTTTTCAAATTTTGAGGATTGGAATAAATCTCGGCCATAGAGTCACAGCCCCCGGTGCTGAGCACTGTGCTTCCAGCATTGATCACACGAGTCAATTTCCACAGCAGGTAAGATGGCCTTCTTTTTTTTTTTTAGGAAATGAAAATACTCTGGGTGCTCAAACTCGAGTTTCAGATGCACAATGATATCTTTAAAAGTATAATTATGTCCCCAGTATTGTGTGGGACATACTTATACCCCTAAATATTTGTTTCAGTGAAACTACTTGGGATCTGGGTAGCCGTATAAATCCACCCTCATTGCTGGGGCGATTTCGCTTGAGAGAAATGTGCCAAGTGTTTCTGAGCAGCAGGAAGAGCAGAGGCGTGGGGCACGCTCACTCCTGCCCCCCAAATTCTGAGCAATGCTCTGGCCCTCTCAACGTTTCTCAACCGTCGCACAGCCGAGCTCCTTCGCTCCTCACAGGGGAGGAAGCTGTGGTCCTGCCCCCTGGCCGAGCGTGGCTAAGCCGAGACCGGCCTCTGCAGGCTGGCTGCTCTCGGAGCTCTGGGTGCCTTGAGCATCCACCACCTCTGCGTGGACACCCACACCCAGCGTCTCATCCCAGCTCACACTGGCTGATTTCTGGCCGCACTTAACTGTATTTTTTAAAACAATTCTTTTTTGGCTGTGCTGGGTCCTTGTTTCAGCGCTCAGGCTTTCTCTACTTGCTTCACGAAGGGGCTTTTCTGGTGCGGGCTCCGGGGCGCGCGGACTCAGTGGTTGTGGCCCACGGGCTCCGTGGCTGCACAGGGTGCAGGATCTTAGTTCCCCACCAGGGATCGAATCCGTCTCCCTGCGTCGGCAGGTGGATTCTTAGCCCCTGTACCCCAGAGAAGTCCCTTGCCACACTTATTTTAGAATATGTAACCTTGGTCACCTCGGGATGGACATAAAGTTCTTCTGTCCACGCTATCCTACCCATTCCTAGAGCAGAAATGATGAGCTGGGCAGATGGGAGGGTAAAGGCTGAAAATTATTAAAGTATGCTGGCATGGAGGGAGCGTCTTAGTTTCCTGACTGCCGTGCGACACACTTCATTTATTCTTTATAAAAACCCTGGGCTGTGGGAACTAGTCACAGCCCCGTTTTGCAGACGAGCGAACTGAGGCCATTAGCTACTAAGTGTCCTGCCGCGACTGTGGATGAAGTTGTCAGTGAGCGTGAGTCCCAGGGCCAGGTCCTTCCTCTCTCACAGGCCGCTTACTCTGCCCCTCCCTCCACCTTCTGCCTCAGCAACTTGCTGGTTTCCAGGAGAATCTGCTGGACACATGGCAGCCTGGACACCGTGCAGATGGCCCTCGTTAGCCTGACCCATCTGTCGGGCTGGAGGGTGGCCACGTGTGCCACTGCAGCTGGGCAGGATGCCTCTGCTCATCTTTCCCACGCAGCTCTGCCAGGTGAGACTCATCTGACCCGGGCCTGGTGGCTGCTGGCTGAGCCTAGGGAGGTGGGCTCGCTCCGAGAGGTCAAGGTCAAGGTGGGACAGAAGGAAGGAGGGGTGTGCCATCAGCTGCCTTCGTCTGGAGCAACTCTGTGAATTCTGCACCAATGGAAATGAGTCCTGGAAAGGAAGCTCAGCTTGGTCCATCTGCCCGTAGGCTTTGCAGGGCGAGCGCTCGGCTGGTCTGCAAAGGTGCCAGGTTGAGTGGTGGCCCTGGACCCCCTTCCTGTGTCTTCTGCCTGAGGGGCCCCTCCTGACTGCAGTGTGTGGTCCCCACTCCTGCGCTGCCCCTGAGGGTGCTGGGGCTGCAGGGACAGGACACTCAGGAAGAAGGTGTGTGTGTAAGTGTGCACATGTGTGCATGAGTGTGTCTGGGGGTTCTGGAGTTTGAGCTGCTCCTCCTTAGGGGGTGGTACAAGGCTGTGTCCTTCCTCAGGCACTTCAGGCCCTGGCGGTCCTTCCTGGACCCCTGAAGTCCTCCAGCAAAGCACCACTATGACCTTCCTGACACCATAGCAGTGACTCGTTAGGGAACAAGAGAGAAAAGGAAGCAAGAGTTCCACGGAGGAGACTTTCTCTCTCTGTGGGTTCCAGGATCATTTGGATTTAGGGGCTGCTGCTTTTGTTCTTTCAGACCGATTGACTGGAGATGAGGCTACAGAGGCCATGAGACCAAGGGGCAGCCTGTGAGGGAGTCTGTCCAAGGCTTTGGCGCGGTCACCTTTAATGTCATCAGCCTATGCAAAAAGGCAGCAAGCCAAGAAGCAGTTTCCTTTCATCAGGCTGCCCTGAGGCTCTTCCTATGATGCAAAGAAAAGCTTTTTGGACAAGGAGCCCGAGGGGTGAGTTGAATCTCTTGATTCTACTGTGACCTGAGCAAATGATGGTGAGGATAATCATCAGGATTGCTTGTGTGATGCCCACCACCACCATCACCAGCATCATCACCATCATCACCATGACAACCATCATCATCACCATCGCCATCACTACCGTCCTCATCACCATCATCACCATCCTCACCACCATCATCACCATCACCATGACCACCATCCTCATCACCACCATCACCACCATCACCGTCATCACCATCACCACCACCCTCACCACCATCCTCACCATCCTCACCATCACCACCATCCTCACCATAATCACCATCACCACCATCCTCACCATCCTCACCATCCTCACCATCACCACCATCCTCACCATCCTCACCACCACCCTCACCACATCACCATGACCACCATCCTCACCACCATCCTCACCATCACCATGACCACCATCCTCACCACCATCCTCACCATCACCATGACCACCATCCTCACCACCATCCTCACCACCACCGTCACCATCGCTGCCATCTTCACCGCTTCCCTCACCATCTCCACCACCGCCAGCAGCAGGAGCGCTGTCGTCATCTCCACCGCCGCCCCCGTCGGCACTTGTGCGCTCTCACCACCGCCGCCACCACCACCAGTGCCATCACGCGTGTGGTGTCACCCTGTGCCAGCTAACGTCCTAAATGCTTAGCCATATTCATTCATTGACTCCCCACAACAACCTAAGAAGTTCAGTTCAGTTCAGTTCAGCCGCTCAGTTGTGTCTGACTCTTTGCGACCCCATGAACCGCAGCACACCAGGCCTCCCTGTCCGTTAGCAACTCCTGGAGTTTATCCAAACTCATGTCCATTGAGTCGTTGATGCCATCCAACCTAAGAAGTAAGGTGCTGCTGTTATTATCCTCATGTTATGGGTGATGGAGGACTCAGAGGCTAACCAACTTTGCCAAGCGCTGCACCCAGGAGCTGTGCAGCTGGGATTCGGTCCTGGGGTTCCTGCTCTTGGCCCTTAGGCAGCAGCGCAGTCATTTACTGCTCTGGCCCTCTGCTCTCTCATCAGTAAGATGGCATCATATTTATGTCTAGAGATGCGAGTGAGGGCTGACGGGCGTCCCCAGAGGTGAAGAATCTGCATAGAATGCAGGAGCTGCAGGGAAGATCCCCTGGAGGAGGGCACGGCAACCCACTTCTGTATTCTTGCCTGGCAGAGGAGCCTGGCAGGCTGTAGTCCATATGGTTGCAAAGAGTTGGACACAACCAAAGTGACGTAGTATGCCCGCATGTGTCAGAGCTGAAGGGCTAGGACAAATACTATCGAGAGGCTGCCAGGCATCCACCCTGAAGTACGGAGGAGGAAAGGGGGTTACAGGAGGGATGAGGCAGCGGGGCTTGGGGTGAGGAAGCCGGGAGGACCGTCTCACAGATGGGGCTGCGGGGCCAGGCCTGTGAATGGCCCAAAGCTGGGCCCCGTCTTCCTCCTGGCCGAGGGCCTGAGACACCGCCCACCGGGAGACGTGGACGTTGCCCGCCCATGCTCTTGTGGCCGTGGGTGCCGTAGCCCTGGCGTCGGGAAGCTCATCTCGTCCCCATGCCACCTGTGGCCATTCCAGGTCTGTGTGGGCATCACCTTCTCCAGGCTGCCCGGGGGCTACCGGCTGCTCCCACTTGCAGCCTGGTGTCTTGTAACCTCCCCCCTTGGTGCTGGCCTCTCGTTCTGGAGCAGCAGAGCTGGATTCTGGGGACTGAAGCCTGGGGAAGACGGGAGATTCGCCGGAGGTATGCAGATAGGGGGTGTTCCTGTGTGTGGACTCCCGGCAGGTCTGCGGGAGGGCATCGCTTTGCAGCCCTTCTGCACGTTGGCCTTGTCGCCCGGTAAGGTGCATGCCGTCACTCAGGGCAAAGGCCATGACTTACTGAGCGAGCCCAGCCTTTGTGTCCTACAGAACTGGGTTCAAATCCCAGGTCTGCCAGCTACTCCCTGAAAGGCTACTCCTCAAAGACTCTTTTTCCTTGTATATTCAATGCGATTAACAAAAGGACCGTGATCGTCATGTTCTGAGCGTAGCCCCTGGTGTATATTAGATGTCCAGCCCTTGCCCTCAATGCCCCCAGGAGGCCGTGTGAGGAACACGCCATTTGATGATTGCCTGATTGAAAGCTGCTGGCCAGGTGCAGGTGCAGGAGCAGAAAACGGCCTGAAGACAGGTTCCATATGCAGTTAAGTGCGCAGTGTGCTAGGGCCTGAGAGTTTGAGCTGTCAAGAAAACACTGCAAATGGACCAGCCTGGTGTAGGGTGTTTGCTAGCACACGGAGTCAGAGGGCACCGCTGGGTTCCATTCATCTTCATTTTGGGGATTTTATTTAGAGTGAATCGTAAGAAGACATGAAGGCAGGGATATTTTAGGACGAGGGACAATGGGGACTGGCTTTGAATGCGCAGGACAGAGTTATCAGAGATTAAGTCAAAACTGATAGGTGATGAATCAGTAGCTGGAAGGGAGGATAACCCCAAGGAAAAGAAGTTCAAGGATAAGGAAATGGGTGGGAAATCTATTGTGGTTATTTCTAGTTTCCTAGATAAATGGTTATAAAACTTGGAAAAATATTGATTGCAACCAGCCAGGAGCATAAATGCCCTGAAGAGGCTTAGAACGACTCTCTTCTAGAAGATCTTAGAGGATGTGAGAAATTTCTCAGAAGCGAAGTCTTTGTGACTTAAAATGCCTCACGGCAGGACAGTGCTGTCCCCCAGGAGCTATGGCTGAGGGTCCAGTGTCAGGGGCCCGAGCCCGTACAGGGGCCAGAGCACCGGGGACGCACAGGGACCCAGGACAACTCTGGTGAGCAGGGGTGTGGCAGGGAGGAGCAGGACAGAGGCACCCCTACTGGGCAGGCTTCTGGACAGCCTGTTCTCATGCAGCAGCTTCCTTTCCTCTTCCCAGCTCTTTCCTCTCCCAGCTCTGAGAACTGAGTCCGGGAGAGAGCTCCGTCCCACCCTCCTGCCACGGGACACAGGTCCCGGTCCGCGTGGACATTAACCGATTAAACAGTGTGGACAGCGTCGATCATGGCAGCCTTCAGGGCCGGCTCTGCCTGGTGCCATCTGCCAGTGCGGTGACATAGAGCTTGTCCCATGGGGCTGTTGGTACTGGAAAGGAGTGGGCACTGGGAAACAGTGATTCCCGGGCCAGCGGCTGCCTGAGGAATGAGGTCTTGGTGTCAGTAGGATCCTCCTTGACAAACCCAGGGACGCACGGCTGGGAACGGGCCTAGAGATGGGCTCGGAAGCCGCCGTGGAGGCCTGTCCCGCGCACCAGACCTGCTCAGGTTCGTCCAAAGGCCCCAAAGTCACAAGAAGACAGGCTCACGTGCGTGCTGAGGTTATGTAACCCACGAAGGACAAGGCCCACCCCTCAGCAGGTTAGGTCATGAAGGGCTGTGAAGAGAGCAGGCTGGGTGCTTCGCTTGGAGTGAAGATTTGGGGTTTCAGATTTTGTTTTAAACCTATGTGTAGACTTCAGCTTCTTTGGTGCTCGGTCCTGTCTGACTCTTTGCGACCCGGTGGACTGTAGCCCACCAACACCCTCTGTCCATGGGAGTGTCCAGGCAAGAACACTGGAGTGGCTGCCATTTCCTCTTCCAGGGGGTCTTCCCGACTCAGGGATCGAACCCGGGCCTCCTGTGTCTCCTGCGTGTAGGTGGGTTCCTTACCCCCTGAGCCATTAGGGAAGCTGAGTTTATTTAAAGTTATTTCAGAAACATGCATGGCTCTTGATGTGGATTTTCCAGCTGGGGGTCAGAGTCTTTGACCGGGGTCCTTGGACGTAGCAGAGTTGGGGGTTGATGCCTTCTCATGCCCTGGGAGAGTTGCCTTGCAAGGTTCTGATGGAGGCAGCCATTCAGCTGGGCTGTTCTCGGGCTTGGGTAGATGGGGGCAAAGCCCCTCCACTATTCGGGTCTTGGTTTTCTCATCCATAAGGGAGAAGCTGGGCTAAGATCAGCCCCCGCTCCTATTTCTAGAGGAGCTCCGTCGTTCGCTGGGAGCACCAGGTTCTGGGGACTGAATCACTCCGCAGCCTCACATCCATCCAAAGGAGAATTCCATCTTCCTTCCAGAAGGCCAACACGACACAGCAGCAAGCAGTAACAGGACGCGGGTTTCTCCGTACGGACATTCTGTGGCACAGATACCACCTTTCCTCTGTCGGTTGCACTGGAAGCGTTCACCATCTCTAATAAGAAGAAGACAGCATGGCTTGATGACTCTGGTTAAGTGGTCAGGACCCTGCCTTGTGCTCATAAAGCAATTACACCAGGCCCTGAAATGGCCCTGTTGATTTATTAAGCAGTGCCAGGCAGGAGAGCTGGAGCAATTTCTTGTATGGGTTGACACATAGGTTTAAAATACCTGAATGGTTCAATCTGGTATTAGTATGAGTTTTCCTGAAAGGAAAAGTGGAGAAAGGGTATGGGACACTCCCTCTGAGATGGTAGGCTCGGCCAGCGCGGACACTCTTCATCCTGACTCAGGTGCTGGGTGGTTGCAGCTCGCCCAGGACACAGGGATCCTTTCCGGCCATCTCCCCTGCCTCCCTTTCATTTTGAGCCCGGAAGTGTTGTAGGTATTTTCCCTTAATAAGCATAAACCCATGGTCCAAAGTTCTCCCTGGACAGCCTGATAATCGGCAAGACAACGTGTTTATGCACTCAACAGATATTTGCCTGGAACCCACTGCGTGCCAGACACCCCTCTAAATTCTGACATGCCGCGGGAGGGAATGAGCCTCCCTCTGTCATGGAGCTGACAGGTTGGAGGGCAGTAAGGCCTCTGTTTTGTTACGAAATAGGTTGTGCTTCTGTGACCTCGAGCGAGCGTCAGACAGAGCCCTCCCCTGCCCACCAGAGGCTGTTCCCCTGGGGGCCGAGCTGTGCCTGCAGCCCCGTCAGCACCCGGGCAGGGCTGGGTATGGGGCTTCGGGGTTCATTGTGGCATCCAGCGCCTGGCACGATTCTGGGCACACAGTAGGTGTTTTTTGAGTATGCAGCTATTGTATGACTAGCTTTTTCCTAGAAAGCATTCTGGGTTCTAGTCACTGGTGAGTTCCCACGGTCAGGAGAATGTCTGTTCTGTTTTGTTTTTCTTGCTTTTTCAGGGAAGCAGCTCATTCACGTGGGACGAATAAGGCTATGCCTGCCCTTCAGGGATGTTCTCTTCGCCTGCCTTTATTTACACAAAGTCACCTGGAAATTGTTCTTAAGACTCGGGAAGAAATTGTATCATGCTCCTAGATCATTTGCAAAACGGTTCTTCCCCAAGAATCCTCAGAAGGATTCAGAAACCATCCAGGGGAGAAAATGCTAATGTCCCCGCATCTTTCACAAGCCAGCTTTCTTCAGCACTTGAGAGGACTTGCCAGAGATATTTTTGGTAGCTCGCTCAAACTGAGGGGCTTCAGGAAATGCACCGTGGGACGACGTCGCCTGCACGCTGCTTGTCCTGTCTTTGATTTTCCTGTCAGAGGCTCGGACTTACCCAGAATCCGCCTGACTTGGCATTTCCTGACTTTCGGCTTTGGACCCAAGCGTTGTTTAAACAAAGGGCGTGGGGCCCAGTGGGGGTGGGGACCGGGCATTGTTGGAATATCACACGGGATAAAAAATTAGATGTCCCTGTCAGACTAAGTTTAGGCCTGTGAGCCATTGTTTGCTATGTGACAACAATGCTTGTCCATTTTATGACAGTGAAAAGAATTAGCAGGGCTACATGCTCTGATGTAAGATGTGAACTGGGTGAATGGGCGTGCTGAGTCGCTTCAGTCGCCGCCCCACGGTTGGCAGCCTGCCGGGCCCCTCCGTCCACGGGATTCCCCAGGCAAGAATCCTGGAGTGGGCTGCCATGCCTTCCTCCAGGGGGTCTTCCCGAGCCAGGCATTGAACCCGTGTCTCTTATGTCTCCTGCGTTGGCAGGAGGGTGCCACCTGGGAGGCCTGAACTGGGTATTTCTCTTAAACAAAAATCTGCACTTAACTGCCCGTTAGCCATCAGACTGCCAGGTAGCAGTATATAGAGTATATTGACCTCCCTGGGTGGGGAGACAGCCTTCTGGAATGACAACAAGGTGGAAATAGTCGAGCCTTAGCCTTATTTCTATGGAGGTTGCCGAGGTTTTTGTGAAATGACCTATTTACGGAAACAAATTAGCCTTTGCTTGTATCTTTCCCTGATCTACCAACCAAGAAAACGAGCTTGATTTTTTTTGTTTTTTGCTTTCTAAATGTTGTAGGGGTTCAGATTAAATAATCATCGTCTTGGTTTTACTAAAATAAAGTGAAGTGAAAGTCGCTCAGTTGTGCCCGACTCTGCGACCCCATGGACTATACAGCCTATACAGTCCATGGGCTTCTCCAGGCCAGAATATTGGAGAGGGTAGCCTTTCCCCTCTCCCGGGGATCTTCCCGACCCAGGGATGGAACCCAGCTCTCCCTCGTTGCAGGCGGGTTCTTTACCAGCTGAGCCACAAGGCAAGCCCGAGAATAGACTTGATTTAAAATATTGCTACCAGGTTGTGGGTCTAAATTTCTTTTCCCAGCGGGAACGGGCCTCCATGAAGAACGCACCTTGTAAGGCAGCGGTGGGTGTCTGCTCTGGAGGCTGGAGCATGCCGCATCGCCCCAGCTGTGTGGTCGCAGGACCTTGCTTCTGCCCCACAAGCATCTTTCCAAACCAGCCCGTGGAACAGCCTGAGGCCTGGGCTGGTGGGGACGCCAGGGCGTTCGTCATCCCAGGGAGGTGGGGACCAGCCACTTTGGGGACTTGAAACCATCTGTTTCTCACTTCCTTGCTGGTATGAAGCAGGTCTAAGAGTAGGGTGTGTGAGATAAAGAGGGAGGGGGTCCCCACCCACGAGGCTGCTGCTGGAAGTGTGGTCCGGCCCCCGGGTGTGTGGGGGTGCGCCCCAGAGCCCACAGTCCCCTGCCAGCTCCCTTCCTCCGTCCTCACAGTTCACGAGCACGTTCGGTCTGCAGGAAGTTATCTGTACCTGTGGTGTGCAGTGCATCCGTTCAGCCCCTGCTCACTGAGTGTTTGCTAGGTTCCAGGGAGCAATCGAGGGGCAGGAGCCTCAGCCATGGGTCACACTTGCCCCCAGAGTCACCGCATCCCGAGGAAGGAGGGCCCAGATGGGTCAGTGCCCCCCACCCCCTCATCGTGCTCCTGGAGGGCCAGGGGGCGGGGGCGGCAGGCGTCCCTGGGCTGGAGGCAGAGCTGGACTGGGCTCTTCCTGCATCCCTGGTGCGTCCCTGATGCCCAGTGGGGAGGACCACTCACTGTTCATGGTTGTCAGAGGCTCCAACACCACCTCTCTGGGAGGGTGGGCGCTATGCCAGATAGCAGAGCTTTCAGATGAATTTTAATTACTGTAAAAATAATGTGCGTGGAGAAGACTCTTGAGAGTCTCTTGGACAGCAAGGTGATTCAACCAGTCCATCCTAAAGGAAATCAGTCCTGAATATTCACAGGGAGGACTGCCGGGGTCCAGCCCCGGTGGATCCAGGGTGATTCGAAGGTGGGGGGACGGAGTCGGCGTCTTTGGAAAAAAACATATTTAATCACAGATATAGAGAGATTAGAAATGGATAGTGTAGTAGGAAGATTAGTGGAGAAAAGGAGGCTGAATAACTTGGATTACGTGGAATAGCATCCATGGTCCAGATGGGAATTCAGCCAGAAAAACGGGAGCAAGAAAGAAGCGACATGGGGGAATCAGTCTTTCCGGAAACTGATCCGATTTCTTTATTTTTGGGTTTGCTTATATACCTTTTGTTACACATAAGGATGAATACAGAGTCACGCGGGGGTCAGCAGTCCTGACCTTTGTCAAAATCAGGTGCTTCACATAAATGTATAAAAAAGGTCTTAGGGATATTACATCATCTTCTGGCCAGGAGTGAGACCTGCTGACATTTTATGATCCTTTCTTTCTGATAACCAAAAAACTTATTTCTTCCAAGGATGTTTTTTCTTAAACCAGGCACCACCCTCCAAATAAAGTTACATTCCTATAGGGTGAGGATGTAGTGAGTTACAATCAAGAAAGGAATTTATTTAACCCAAGGTTAACATGATTAATCTTAAAGGTTAACACTTATTTCTCCTATATGCTTAAAGGTTAATACTTATTTCTCCTATAGGTTAGTTATATTCATTATAAGAGTAGGGAACATGGAGATTTAGCAGCAAACATCAGCCCACCAACTGAAAATCCTTTCACCAATGCTCCCCTTAAGATCTATTTAGTCTTAAGATAGTGATAAAGTTACATTCTTACATAGCAAGGACACAGTGATTTATAACAAAGTACAGTGATCTATTACAAAAGAGAAAATCCATTAACTCAAAAAGTCTAGTATTGCTAACATCAAAAACTACTATATTTCCTTTGCTATATTCCAAATACATTGATTAATATATTCCCAAGTGCCTAAGGATATAGAGGCCTGGCGGCGATCATTGACTCAACAAGAAGAAAAAGTCCTATGCTAATTAAGACTCTCAAAATACTCCAAAACTCTATGTGCTGTTTGCAGTTGAGAGGTAGTAAACAATCTTGTGCCTAGTGGCAGCAGTATGGATAATCCTGTCACACAAGCTAGTCTGTCAGCAGAGAGGTTTGACCTGAGACATCCTTGTCCCACCCAGAGCAGGGAATTAGCAGCAATTATTGACACAACAAATGAAGAACCCTTCACCAATATAATTCCTAACCAACTATACTAATAATTTCTAACTCCCCAAAATAATTTGCCTTTAATAAGTCTAAAACATCTCATGCCTCTCAGGTTGGGAGGCTGTAAACTATCACATGTGGCCGGACAAACCTATACAGGTGGGCTAGATAACCTTCAGAGGAGTCCGTAAGCTGAAACACTCTTGTCACGCCCAAGAATTTTTATTGCCTTGGAGCTGCACGTTTACTCCTTCTCCGAGAGAAAAGGTTATGGGGGAGAGCCCCCCGTAAAGTCAGAAGTGTAGGTGAGAGCATAAAACAGACTCTGGTTTTGGGGTTAGATGCTCGGGAACAGGGGGTTTCCTGAGGCTTGATCACGCCTTTGCGTATGCCAAGCCTCCTTCCTCATGACCTTTGCCATGGGCGGAATTCCTCACGCTGGCCCCCGGCAGAGGACTGATGCTGAAGCTGAAGCTCCAGTACTTTGGCCACCTGATGCGAAGAGCTGACTCATTGGAAAAGACCCTGATGCTGGGAAAGATTGAAGGTGGGAGAAGGGGGCAACAGAGGATGAGATGGTTGGATGGCATCACCGGCTCGATGGACATGAGTTTGAATAGACTCTGGGAGTTGGTGATGGACAGGGAGGCCTGGTGTGCTGCAGTCCTTGGGGTCGCAAAGAGTCGGACACGACTGAACTGAACTAAACTGAATCTGTGTGGATTATAGAATATTTTGAAAACATAAAATGTTTAAAAAATTAGAAAAAGAAATAAAATCAAAGGCACAATAACAACCACTCTGGTCATTGTTTTCTCAGACATATTTTTTTCAGTGGCTGCGTGTATGGCCCATTAAAACAGTATTCTTCCTTGTCTACTTCAGGTATTCTCCCATTAATTTCCTATACTCTTTGAGATTTTTAAAAAAGTGATTGGAGTGTAGTTGATTTACATGTTCTTTATGTTTTAGGTGTAAAGTGACCCAGTTATACATATATCCCACTCTTTTTAGATTCTTTTCCCATATAGGTCATTAAGAGACTGTTGTAAACAGGATTTTGTAATGACTGAATAATGTCCTGTGGCTTAGATTTGCTTTTTGGTTTAAAGTTTTTCCTATTTACAAACAAGGGTTTGGTGCCTGACTTTGTCCGCAGAATATGTTTTTGTTTGTTGGTGGTGTTCAGTCACCAAGTCGTGTCTGACTCTTTGCGAGCCCATGACTGCAGCGTGCTAGCAGGCTTCCCTGTCCATCACCCACTCCCAGAGCTTGCTCAGACTCATGTCCATCGAGTGGGGAATGCCATCCAGCCATCTCGTCCTCTGTCGTCCCCTTCTCCTCCCGCCTTCAATCTTTCCCAGCATCAGGCTCTTTTTTAATGAGTCAGCTCTTCCCATCAGGTGGCCAAAGTATTGGAGTTTCAGCTTCAGCATCAGTCCTTCCCATGAAAATTCAGGACTGATTTCCTTTAGGATGGACTGGTTGAGTCTCTTTGCAGTCCAAGGGCCTCTCAAGGGTCTTCTCCAACACCACAGTTCATAAGCATCAATTCTTTGGTGTATATAAACATTTTTAAAGGTGTTTGGGTGAATATCATCAAATTGTTTGCAGATAATAATTAAATCGTTCTGGGAACCTTGTTCCTGGCAGCCCTTAGTGCTGTGGGCTCAGGCCCTGACTAAGCTGAGCAAATGCTGCCTTGTCGTCTTATCTGAGTTGCTTTTAAACTAACGAAGCTAATTTTTATCACCCATGTTTATTTCCCTTTTTTGAGCCAATTCTGTTTCTTGTTCCAATTTTCTGTCTTCATCTTAGTGGCTGTTTCCACAGCTTTTGTTTTTTGTTTAGTGAATATTCACCTTCCTTTATTACATGGGTTGGAAACATTTACTCAAGACTCATTTAATTTTTGAATGTTTTATTTTACAGATGTATTTATATGTTGAATCTATTCTTTTTTTTATTTTTAGGAAGAAATTGAACTTTTGATATAAGATGACACTACTGCAATATTTTAGATTTTAAGTGCTGATGCGTGCTAGGTTGCTTCATTTGTGTCTAGCCCACCAGGCTCCTCTGTCCATGGGATTCTCCAGGCAAGAATACTGGAGTGGGTTGCCGTTTCCTTCTCCAGGGGATCTTCCTAACCCAGGGATCAATACAAGTCGTCATGGTATTTAATGTATGGAACCAGGTTCTGCCCCATTTGGGTTTAAAATGATGGGCTCAAAAACAGGCGTCTCAGAATAAAACGGAAGACCTATTACGTGAACCTTTCACTTTTATTTGGTTTGATCACCACACAGTTAGAAAGACCTATTCATCTGGTCCCACAAGCAGACAAGAGCAGTTCTTCAGGAGTCTTTCTTTTGGGTTTTCCCCCAGATACGTCCATTCAAATGTCATTTCTGTCGGAGGTTGGTGGCAGGCTGGCTTCAGAAGGATCAGGAAGAGCTTGAACTCTCCTGGTTGTAAGGAAAGACAATAATAATAAAGCCTTTGTTGTGGGAAGGCGGGGGAGCGTGGGTTTGCTCAGGGTTAAAGACGGGGCGTTTGCTGCGGAGGTGTCCACCCTGACTCAGGGGCCTGGGGATCTGACCGGGCCTTGCGGGGGAAGCTGAAAAACCGTTCTGTGGTCCTGCCAGGGCTCAGAGCTGGAACTCACTCTGTGAGGGGCCTGGGGCATCCAGAACTGGCAGTGAGTTGCCTCCGAGTCTGACAAACTGAACGTGGCAGGGTTCTGGTTATCCGAGGCCCCCAGTTGCCCAGCCCAGGGAACCGAGATTTGGCTGTGTCCCTACTGTGAAACAAAGGCTCTGAGAGGGCCAAGTTGGGGCTGGAGGCGGCTCAGAGGAAGGCGCGTTTTGGTGGCTTTGCGACTCTTTCCCTAAATAACACGACCGTGAATCACGACCTCTTGGAGGGTGCTGGTGGTGACTCAAACCGAGTGAACCAGTGAGCCCTGACTCTGCTCCGCGGGCAGGACTGGACTTGACCTGGAATCCAGGGCACAGCTGACAGCAGCAGGCCAGGAACTTCGCTTGTTTTCTGTGCGGGGGCAAGAGCTGAGCCCTGCCACACCGTGCCAGCGCTGCCCGCTGCAGGCCCTGCGTGCTCAGGGCCACTTCCGGCCCCTGTGTCGGAAAAGTGCTGCCTGAGTCACCCCTCGCCGGGTGTCACAGGGCCTCCCCCGCCAGGCCCGGAACCCCATGCCCTGGTCTCTCCCCTTCGCCTCCAATTGTTCTCCGGCTTCCCTGGGAGGCCCAGTGACAAGCCACTGGGGCTGGAGTGAGTCACGGGAAGGCAGAACATCGGGGTCAAAGGGGCCAATGCAAGCCTCGCCCTCCTCCCCATCCCCGCCCCTCCATGCCCGGCTCTGGACATGGAGCCGTGGACACGGGGAGGCCAGGGGGCCGGCACTGGGCATTGTCCGCCTGGCCCGGGGGCCTGAGTCTTCCGGTTACCACTTCAGCGTTGTTTTCACGCTAAGGGTGCTCAGATCTTGGAGATAGCTTTCTGAGCTTAAGCCCGAACACACCTCTCTGTTCAGCTGGTGTCTCAGAGCGCCTCCCCTGGGGCAGGCTGCGGGTCCCCCTCTTGGTCCCCGGCCCTGTCCCCTGCCGCCTCGTCCCTCGGGCCCTCGGTGACCGCCAGGCCCTTGATCGTCCTCCTGCGGGCACTCTCTCCCGGAGCCCCTGGGCGGTTACCAGACGTGGTCCTCCTCGACTTAGAGCCCTCCCCGGCCCCGCTCTCCCAGTCTCTAAGTGCTTCTCTGTGGCCCTGCTGGGAGACTGCTTGCTAACTGCCCGTGAGCTACAGCACGTGTTAGAATGGAAGGGATGGGGGAAGTGAGCTCACGTGTGTCCCTCTTTGAGTCCGAGCTTTGTAGGAACGGGCAACTTGGCAGAAATGGTGCCTCAGCCCAGAATCTGCTTGTTCTTTCCCTGCTTTTTCTTTTTCCTCCTTACGTTTTGATGGACAGCCAGCGTGGGCCATGGTCAAAGGTGCACCCCGCCCTCGGCACGGAGCTCGTGCGTCTGTAGGGGGCTTGCTGTGTGAACACACAGTCTCTAGCATCAGTAGCCAAGCCTGCAGTTCTGCGGCCCCCAAGCCTGTTCAGATTTCTTGTGAAATGACAGGCTTTGGTTATTCCCTGGTATTCCATTACACGGTGTACCACTATCAACAAACAGATCTTTTGAAGACTTTTAGCTAGTTAAAATACTAAAGCAGGCCTTAAAAAAAATAAAGCAGTCAGAGCTGGGAGAAGAGCGCCGGCCAGAGGGTCCGCTGGGTGCCCACCGAGGCTCAGGGTTGAGTCCCGCTCCGCCCCCTCCCCCCACCCAGGGCTGCACTCAGCTTCCTGGCTCTCCACTTGCATTTTCCCTCTGATCTTTCTCAGCGGTCAGCTGCTGGGGGAGCTGGAGCGGGTGTTGATCGCTGCATGAGGGGGACTCCAGCTGGGAGGCCAGGGGAGGGGGCGGCCGGGGCTCTGCCTGTAGCCTGGGGCGGCCGGGTTGCATGCGGCTGGGACCCAGGGTGGCAGGTGACACGTGACTCCATTTATCTGCAGCGTGGCGAGCCAATCTTATCTGCGCTGTAGGCCGACGACAAGCGTTCCTGGAATAAATATTTGCCTCTGGTGTGGTGTCCCAGCCTTCGGTCCCTGGCACGCATTTGCCTCCTCCCTGTCCATGCAGCCATGTACCAAAGATGCCACGTGCATGGTCTGAGGCCTCCGGCTGGGCGAGGACCCGAGGCCCGACCCCTGTGCTCCTGCGGATCACAGACCCCCACGCCTGGGGGC
Organism: Capra hircus; assembly: GCF_001704415.2. Lineage (NCBI taxonomy): Eukaryota > Metazoa > Chordata > Mammalia > Artiodactyla > Bovidae > Capra > Capra hircus. Next base: position 2,307,136 of record NC_030811.1, on the reverse strand, counting down.
CGGGGCACTTTCACCATCACTGAGCCCCCGTTGCTGCTCCGATGGGGACGAGACGGTGGAGGGGGGCCCCCCAAGGGTGGCACAGGCCTGCTGGTGCAAAGCCGGGATGAGCCCAGCCTTTGCTGGGCTCCTCCTTCTCTCAGGCACTCGCAGCCTATTTCCTCCTTTATCTCGCAAACGCCTAGATTCATTTGCCCAAGAATCCCCTGTGCTTAGTTGCTGGTCCTGGCCAAGTCTTTGCGGCCCCAGGGACTGTAGCCTGCCAGGTTCCCCTGTCCATGGGACTCTCCAGGCACGGATCCTGGAGTGGGTTGCCATTCCCTCCTCCAGAAGAATCCCCTGGGGGGCTGCATAAGACGCAGATTCTCAAGCCCCACCGGGAGCGGTGGCGTGCGCGTCTGGTGTGATGCTGCTGGGGGAGTGAGTTGCAGTGTTTAACAAGGACCCCCAAGTGACAGTGACGCAGGAGGGCCCTTGGGTCCCACCTTGGGCCCTTCTCTCCTAGGAAGGTGGAGCCTGGCTGTGTCGCTGTGGATGTGGGTGTGTGCCATCCACAGCTCAGGGAACACCGCGTGGAGGCACTGTCCCCTGCCTGTCCCCCTCCATGAGCCCCGGAGGCAGGGAGCCCCAGGTGCAGGCTCCACAGCGGTCAGGGCCCCGGATGGACTCAGCGCCCGGCTGCTCGGGCTGTCGGGTGGCCCCTGGTTTCGGGGAGGTGCTAGACTCCTCTTTGGCCCTGGCTGAGCCTCCGTGTGCAGCAGCCTCCAGCCTTTTTCCTTGGGTGCAGGCCAGGGTCTGCCGGCCAAGGCTCCGCATCTTGCTGGCTGTTCAGAAGGTGCTTGGTGCCCCGGTGATCTTCCATCCAGCGTGTCTGACCGGCCTGACCAGGGTCCTAAGTCACAGGAATTACTTAACTTGAGAGCAGACTTCCTTCTGCTTCAGGACGTGGCTGTGTGACTGGACGTGTACATGTGGGCCCATGTCCAGTAAAGAGGCTGGACGCCTCTCACCCATTTCTTCTGCCTCCTCCCCCTACTCAGGTGAGCAGGTTGCACTCAGGGACCCTCAGGAGCTGTGGGCCTGGCCTTGTGCCAGGAGGGGCATGTTCCCCACCCCCGCAAGTCCACGAGGGCCCTCGACTCCCCACTCCGCACGGACGCGTGGCTGCTGTCAGGCCGGGGATGCCACGACTTCCCTGAAGGAAGTGGTTTTATGGGTCAGTTGTTCACACAAAGCTCAGGATGTCAGTCCCTTCAGTGAGACCACCCTCTGGGCTGTGGATCGTGCTGGAAGCCCAACCCGGGGATGTTGGGCCTTTGGGAGGGGAGCCCCGGGAGTGGGGGCGGCAGCCACGGCCTCTCCCGCTCTCGGCCACACCCTCCTGTCACAGCTGCCAGGACAGCGGCCGGTCCCTCCGGCAGCCCCTCGCAGGCCAGCCGCCCCGAGTCTCATGATTCTTCTCATGAGTCACCTCATTTGCATCTCATCCCCCCCGACCCCGTCAATTAGGGGGCACCACACAGCAGACAGAAGAGGATCTGATCCCCCAGACAAGCTGCCACCGCCGCTGCTTCCTCCTTCCTGGAGCAGGCACGGGGCCACCGTGTTCCTCCCCAGAGTCGCTGTTCCCCAAGACAGGGCCATGGGCAAGGACCCGGGTGTCCTGGAGTCACGCCTCGGGGTCGTGGGTCGAGTTGAGGCCCTAAAGCTGTGCTGACCCCCTAATCCTGGCATCTGTGAATGTGGGCTTACGAGGAAATGGGATGTTTGCTGATGTCATCAAGATGCGGTGAGGCCCCACAGGGGGAGGAGGGGCTGCATGACTTGGGGTAGGACTGCGGAAGGCCATGGGCTGGGGGTGCCCCAGGAGCTGGGAGAGGGGGAGATTCTACCCTGAGTCTTGGGGGGAGCGCAGCCAGGCCTCCCTGCTGCTCAGGCCCCAGTGGGGGGCCCGCTGCTCTCCGCAGCCACAGGGATGGGCGCCTGGCACGGGATGGGCGGCCTCAGTGTGGCCAGTGTGAGACGCGTGGTCCAAAGGCCCAGTGCAGAGAGGGGTGGGAGATGACACGGCCAGCACGGAGCATCATGGGCCCAGGATGGGAGCAGGGCGGGCCCCACGTGTCAGCCCAAGCTGCGGCTTCCCTGCGTGGCCCACTCTCTTCCGATACAAGTGATGACTTCTACTCATGATGGCTTTGAAGGGGAATCATGGTAACTTTCTGAACACAAACAGCCTTCCCCTGGACGTGAATCAGGCAGTTGGGAGCCTCTGAGCCACAGCCGCCCGCAGCGCATCAACACTGGCATCGCGGCTGGGGCAGTTGGACTGGGCCTTGAGGTCACCGCAGACACCCTCCTGCTGTTGGGGTGTGGGGCTCCGGGGCCCAGTGATGCTCCGGTGGCACCTGTGACTCTGGCTTTGGGGGCAGGGGTGAGGGTCATGGCCCGGCTCCCACCACGTCCTCTGCGTCCCGGGCCCAGAGCCGCCACCAGCCCCAGTGGCCTCGGGAAGGTCCCCCTGACGATGGGCTTGGGGGCCCCGTGATCTTGGGCGGGGTGAGACTGTCCCCGTGGGAGGAGAGTTCTGACCGGGGGTTTCCACTCTGTCACCCATGGTCCCTCTTTTCACCCCACCCCCCATAGCCCCACCACACACGCAGCATGTGTCTTCCTCCCATTTCAGCCTCCTCTGGGCATCACCAGATGGATGGGGGTCCCTGAGATCACCCAGGGACCGTCTCATCCTTCCTGTCTCCCTAAGAAAGCCACATAAACCCTCACGGCTCCTCCACACGTGGCTGCTGCTGCTGCTAAGCCACTTCAGTCGTGTCCAACTCTGTGCGACCCCGTAGACGGCAGCCCACCAGGCTCTTCTGTCCCTGGGATTCTCCAGGCAAGAACACTAGAGTGGGTTGCCATTTCTTTCTCCAGTGTGTGAGAGTGAAAAGTGAAAGTCAAGTCACTCAGTTGTGTCCAACTCTTCATGATCCCATGGACTGCAGCCCACCAGGCTCCTCCGTCCATGGGATTTTCCAGGCAAGAGTACTGGAGTGGGGTGCCATTGCCTTCTCTGGAAGAGAGGGCCTGCCTTGTTAAATAAATAAGATAATTGGCAGAGGTCCATTTATCTACCGTGTAAAATTTAATTTCTGGGGACTTATTTCCCCGTAATTGCAGAGGGGGTAAAATGTTCAAAGTGGTGTTTCCATGTCGGAGGAGAGTCACGAAGGGGAGGTGTGAAGAGACTGTCCTTGTGTGTGTCCAATATGCCTGTGTGTGAGTATGTGTGTCCGTGTCTGTGTGCCCTTGTGTGCCCATGTGTGTCCATGTACCCGTGTGTGCCCATGTGTGCCTGTGTTAGAATCCTTTTCCAAGCTGGCTTTGAGAACAACCCACTCCGCTTTCTGTGGCTTCCCCCATTCTGACCACGTCTGTTTTCATTAGATGAATTCACATTTTCCATAGCATCTTTCTCTCCTTCTCATCTGAAGTTTCATGGCCTTGACCGACCAACTTGGATGCTATGTAGCATCCAGATCTATCAGAATTCTGGTTCATCAGAAATAGTTCTAAGCAGCACAGTGAATTCTGATGAGCTTTATGACGAGAATTGAGGTGAGGGATGGTTTTAACAAGTGATGGCGGTGTTCTGCAGCTGGTCTCGCCGCATTTGACCGTCCATCTCAGGGAAGAGTTGCTTGTATCCATCTGTCTTTTTTAAACCTATCTATTGATCTTTGGCCGCACTGGTCTCTGCTGCTGCGCTAAGGCTTTCTCTAGTAGCGGCGCGAGCTTCTCCCTGCGGCGCCCGCTCTGCTCTGGAGCGCAGGCTCAGGGCACGTGGACTCAGTAGATGTGGCACGTGGACTTTGTTGCCCCGAGGCACCGGGAATCTTCCCAGACCAGGGATCGAACCCAGGTCCCCTGCATTGGCAGGCGGACTCTTAACCACTGGACACCAGGGAAGCCCTGCCGGCCTGTCTTTCTGGCATCACGTGGTGATGGAACGCCAGCTCACAGAGGGGCCGCCCAGCCTCCAAGGATGGGGCTCTCACCCAGTCTCCGTGCAGTTCTCCAGACTTTGGACCCTGGGCCCCCACGAGCACCGTGACTCTCGGGGAGGCCTCAGGGCAGGGGGCCTGTGAGGACGTGGCTGGGGTCGGGGGAGGGAGCTGGAGCCTGGCTGGCCGGAGCGAAGATGATGACCGGGATGGAGGGAAGGCTCCAGGAGGAGCCTCGTGCTTGGGGCCCCGGGGCAAGGAAGGGACCAAGCCCGAACGGGGGTCCAGCAGACGGGACTGGATGCAAGGAAACAAGCGCGGGGCCCCCAGAGCCCGGCTGGCAGACAGGCTGGTTGCTGCCTCCCGCTCTCCTTGGGAGGGCCAGGGCGGGAGGCTGTCGGTAGCAGCAGCTCCCCCTGGCAGGCGGGCCCATCTCTTTGGGGAAGGCGGAGCAGCCTGGGTCTCTGAGCTGCCCTTCTGCGCTCAGTGCCGTTGAGCAGCTGGAGATAGTGCTCACGTCTGTTCATTGCCCTTCATGACTTAGTCTTCATGAGCTGCCTGTGTCCACCGGGTGCCCTGGGCCTGCAGGCCGGCCCAGCAGCAGCTGGGACCTTCCCATCACGTCTGGGCTTCTGCACTCAGGCGATCTGGTTTCTCAAGCCACCCTGCTTCTCCGGCCCCTCTCACAGAGCTGGGCATGGTCCCCCCCGATGGAACTGCCTCTTTGGGCAGGGCTGTCCCTACTCTCCACTAGCATGGATGCTGGGGTTTTCCCCTCCCCTCCCTAGACCAGGAGTGGTTCTCGGGAAAAGATGACTATCAGCCATTTACACGCTAGTGTGAAGGCGCTGCTGCTAAGATGCCCCCTGTTTCGTTCAGTCAGTATTGAGGGCTGACTATCAGCCATTTACACGCTAGCGTGAAGGCGCTGCTGCTAAGATGCCGCCTGTTTCATTCAGTCAGTATTAATCGAGGGCTACTAGGCTAGAGGTGGAGGGACGTGAAGGTCTTGGCCCTGACCTGTGTCTTTCAGCTCTAGAACAGCCGTGGGAAGAGAAAGATAGAGGTCCAGGTGGTGAGTGTGGTGCTTTGTCCTGAGGCGCTTTCAGGAGCCGGGTGCCTCTTAACATGGACGTGGCTCGGTTGAGAAAGGCTTTCTGAGTCTCTAGGACGAGCGGGATGAGAGAGGCGGTGTGGATGTGCAGAAGGGCGGGCCCACAGCCCCACCCGAGATCCTCGGCCTGGAGGCTCCGGGAGTTTGCGTTGCCCGCAGGGTGGACCCCGGGCGGCTGGAGCCCGGCCCTCTGCCTGCCTGGTAGCCTAGAGCTGGGGGCTCTGGAGGGTTTGAGCAGGAAATCCATACAGCCCTCTCCGCTTTTCACGGGCTGAACCACAAGTCCACTGTTGGGGACTACACAGATGGCAGTTTTGCGTGGGCTAATCCCGTAGGAAAAGGTCACGGGCGTCTCAGACGGGAGAGGACACGCTGGGCCCAGCTGGGGTGAGGCTGGCTGATCAGGATGGAGCGGGGGCAGGTGCAAGGCAGGGCCTCTGGCCGGACCGCAGAGAGGGTGGTGCGTCCAGCTCGGCTCAGGGGCTGGGGTCAGAGTGAGGCCAGGCACCTGGCGGGGGTGGGGGGCAAGTTAGCAGGAGGTCCAGGTGGGTCCAAAGGAGCAAGGCTGCACTGGTGGGATTTTAAAGATGGAGAGTGATTTGAGGATGTGGGGTCCTGCGGCCACCAGTCCCTCTCAGATGACAGCTTGGGGTGGCCTCCTGGGGGTCGGCTGGGGTCCCAACCTGGACTGGAAGGGACTGTCCTGCCGGCCAAGCTTGGCGGGACTAGTGAGGTTTTATTGTTTTCCAGGCGGCCGCCAGGCAGAACTGTGATGGCCAGGCCTGCTCAGGGAGGCCAGGGCTCAGAGAAGTTGGGGCTCAGCATGGGAGAGGGCGGAGCCAGGGTCCGGGAGGCACCACCGGCAGGCTCCCCCAGGTCACCCAGCACCTGCAGTGAGACCCAGGGTCACCCGGGGTCCTCACTGTGGCCCCAGAGGGCCACCCAGTGCCCACATTGTGACCCCAGGGATCACCCAGGGTCTCACTGTGGCCCCAGAGGGTCACCCGGGGTCCTCACTGTGGCCCCAGAGGGTCACCCGGGGTCCTCACTGTGGCCCCAGAGGGTCACCCGGGGTCCTCACTGTGGCCCCAGAGGGTCACCCGGGGTCCTCACTGTGGCCCCAGAGGGTCACCCAGGGTCTCACTGTGGCCCCAGAGGGTCACCCAGGGTCTCACTGTGGCCCCAGAGGGTCACCCGGGGTCCTCACTGTGGCCCCAGAGGGTCACCCGGGGTCCTCACTGTGGCCCCAGAGGGTCACCCAGTGCCCACATTGTGACCCCAGGGGTCACCCGCGGTCCTCACTGTGGCCCCAGAGGGTCACCCGAGGTCCTCACTGTGGCCCCAGAGGGTCACCCAGTGCCCACATTGTGACCCCGGGGGTCACCCAGGGTCTCACTGTGGCCCCAGGGGTCACCCAGGGCCCTCACTCTGACCCTGGGGCTCCCACCCTGGATGGCATCTCCTTCCGGGGCTCATTCACCTTGCTCCTCCCTGGGGTCCCGCCTCCCAACACCTCAGCTTCCCACTGTCCCCCACCGCTCTCACCCCATGTCCCGACACCCTGCCTCCACACAGCCCACCTGGTTGTGCCGTCCTCGTCCCAAGTGAGGCTGAGGCTCAGCTGTCACGGAGGCCCTCTCCTAGCTGGTTTGTGCGCATTCGGGCGTCCGTCCTCAGGCCCAATTCCCAGGTGGGTGGGGCTCGTCCCTATCGCCCACTTTACAGGCGAGAAGACTGACGCTGAGTCAGGGCTGGAGCCGGGGACCGACGGGATACTGCAGGAGGTGGCCCGCCCTCCTCCTCTGGGAAGCACATGCCTCCTGGGGACCACTCTGGCTGCTCAGCCAGGTGCCAGAGGATGAGGGTGACCCTGGCGGGGTGAGAGGAAGGCCCTGGGGAGGGTGGGGAGGTGGCCGCGGGCACCTGGGGGCTCCAGAGGCCCTCCTGGTGGGCACCCACCTCCTGGGACGCTCAACCGCGGGCAGGCCCATCCTGGGGTGGCCCCAGGCAGGCGGGCTCTGGACGGGTTGGGCCAGGATGGGCTCCGGGAAGTTGTGGGATGGAGGCTGGAGGAGCGCCCGGGGTGCAGGCCAGGTCCCGTGCTGGTCCAGGGCCAGCTCCAGAGCGCAGAGGACCCGGGAGCCTCCCACTGGCCGAGCAGAGCGGCTTCCTGCCTCGGTTCACGTCTGGCCGCCCTGCTGGTGTCTGAGGTCCCCATACCCCACAGGTCGGGGCCTGTGTCGGGCCGTCCCACAGCACAGCTGGGGGAGGAGGGCTCCCGGCAGGAGCTGGGCAGCTCTCTGAAAACACACACGTGTGTGTCTCAGTGGGGTCTCACAAAGAAGGGCTGGGCCTGCTGCTGGCTGGGGGCGTGGGCCTGACTCTATCTGGACTCTGCTTCCCTAGAGGCCGGGGCTCCAGAGGACGTCGGGTCGGCCTCTCTCACTCTCCGCCGTGGCCCGCCGCTCCTGGCAGAGGCCCCTGTGGAGTCGCCCCCTCCACACAGACTGACTCAACGCCCTGGGGACCCCGGCCTGCCTGAGCCCCAGGTCTGGTTGGGACCCTGTTCGTCCCACAGGACAGGTGGGCGCGGTAATGACCAAAGGCAGCCAAGCGACAGGGGGCCAGCTGGGCATGGTCAGCCGCGGTGCTCGTGAGTGTGCACGGGTCTGGGCACTTGGATTCACACCTCGGCTCTGAAAATCACTGGAAATGCCTCTGGGCCCCGCTCCGCTCACGTGGACATATGTGCACCTCATCTGAGATACATATTTATGAATCACCTGGGTCTTGGGTGATTTCGATGGGCAGCGTCTCAGTTAGATTTAAGAGCTGCTGTTTCCTAGACCTCAGCTCCCGCGGTGAGCACCTGCAGGCAGGCAGGGGCTTCCTGAGCCTGCTGGCCATCTGCTTACATGCTGCTCTTGCTCCCAGAGCCTGTCCTGGGGGAGCCCCGCGGACCCAGTCCCCAGGCGCTTCCTCGGGGGCCCTTTCCCGTCTCTCCAGGTGCCTGGTGGCTCCCTGCCCCGTGATTCCCTCCCATGCACCCCTCCAGCCCCCACCGGTGATTCCCTCCCAAGTGGGCTGATGGGTCTCCTCTCTGCTGAGGGTCTCTCCACCTGGGCGGGGCTGGGAGAGCTCACAGGTGGGTTTTTAACACGAGAACGGCTCCTTCGTTGAAGCATCAGGCGGGGAGGGAAGCTGGGCAGGCCTTCCCATCTGCGCTGCCTGAGACCTGGGGGAAGAGTTTCCCCCGCGGCCTGGCGGGTGGGTGGGTGTCTGTTGGAGGCAGGGTGCACGCAGGCGTCACGCTGCCCTGGGCGTCCTGTCTTGGGATGGCTTCCCATCACTAACAGACATGCCGAGGAGAGACAGTGGAAAGTCTCCTCCGGCCTCTCTGCCACTTGTCCATGGGCTGGGGTGTCGGGGGCGGGACGGGGCGGGTGGCTGCGATGGACCGGCTGGGCTGCGCCGGTGAGGGCTGGGCTCCAGGGACACCTGTCTGAAAGGTGAGCCCGTGGAATGGTGGTGCTTTCATCAAGGCCCCTGGCCCGCGGTGGGGCGCAGGGCTGGGGAGCAAGTTTCAAACCGTGCAGGCGTGGATGGCAAGAAGCTGACCCTCCCCCCCCTGGGTCCGTCTGGGCCCTCACTTTCTTTGATATTCTGACCTGGGAGCCCTACTTGGAAGCCAGTTACACAATGTCAGACAGTCAAGACAGTGAGACAGGTATGAAGCATCTGAGATTTATCACAAAAGCCTTTTATATCTTTGACTCCCTAACGGGGCCTCCTGGACCCACGGGCCACACTTTGAGAACCACTGTATTCATCAAAGCAAGTCCTGTGGCTGATTTCAAATTGCAGAGATAGAGAGAGACTGACCCCCTTTAGTGCTAGGAGCTCAAGAGGATGGGGGAGGGACTCAGGGAAGGGGGAAGCGGGGAGCCAGGAAGCCCACTCACCCACAGAATTCTTGCCCAGGGACCAGGTGTCATGTGAGAAATTGATCCTAGAAAGTGTCACTTTGAGGGCATCCCTGGCGGTCCAGTGGTTAAGACCCTGCCCTCCCAATGCAGGGGCACAGGTTCAGTCCCTGGTCGGGGAACTGAGACCCTGCGTTCCGCACAGCGCGGCCTGAAAAACAAAGAAATCAGCACTTTTGACAGTCACCTTTATTTTCTCGTGAAAACTCTAAAGGACCTGATTTTAGTTTCTCTTCGTGCGTTTGAGTCCATTTCCCTCCCGTTTTGTACTAGTTTCTTAAGAATCCTGACTTCTGGTTCTCATTTCCCTCTTACCTTTGCAGAGGATGCCATCACTGGTTCTGGGGGACCTCACTCAAAGCAGGACTGATGTCACAGGCCCTCTGCTATGCCTTGGCCCTTGGCGGGTGACCCAGACTTGTCCCCAGCGACAGTCTGCCCGGGAAGGAGGCTCGTCTCATCTTAAAGAAGCAGGGGACCAAACAGACGAGGGGCTGTCTGACAAGCCTTCCTGTCCAGCCTCGCCTGGGCGCATCCAGCCCCTTGGACTCAAGGTATTGAGTCTATTTAGGAAAAACTGGAAGAAACAGTTTTTTGATCACCTTCCCTGGGCTGGGTCTGGGATGAAAGTTACCCAAGTCTCAAATCTGGTTTTTCTCTGCATCTCTTATGAGTTCTGTGCAACCTTCATGCCTAAACATACATCAGACAGGGTGTTTAGTTTGTCTCATGGCCCTGATTTGAGTTCTGCAAAGAGGGGACAGGACCCCTTATTCCCAGTGCTGTCGAGGATGCTGGCCGACTGCTCCAGTCAGGAGCTGCAGCTCCCAGGCCTGCTTCTTCTGCCGGGATGTGCTGGCCTCCAGTGTTCCAGATGAGGGACAGGGTCTTTAGACCGCCTGGGCTAGTAGCATCGATTGCATGAGCTTTACCTGTAATGCACAATCCATATTTCTGCAAGTTATTGCTGAAAAGCACCCACCTTCCTGAGCTGAGCATCCCTTCTTTTTTTTTTCTGTCTTCAGCCTGACTTGGGGACACTGGCGTCTTCCTCGGCCACCCAGGGCGTCCCCTCCAAGGCTGAAGTCAGAGGCACCATTCCTGCCAGGGTGCTGAGTGGAATGTCTCTCTCGGGGGAGAAAGTCAACAACTAGGAGTGAAATTCTGCAGAGCAGAATGAGGAAGAGGCTCGCGAAGTCCTGCAGTCGTGCAGGTGGCCCCCAGGAGAGGACTGCCCCCCGCCCCGTCCACAGCAGAGGGGCCGCGTGCAGGTGACACGGGGGTGAGGAAGCCACGGCCAGGCGTCCTGAGCCCTGGAGTCCTGCGTGGGCTTCTCGGGCTCGGAGAGCTCTGCGTTCCCTCTTCCCGTCCCCTTTCCTGTCTCTTTTCTGTCTTTCCTTCTCTCTTCCTCCCTCCCTCCTTCTTTCCTCTTTCCTTCTTCATTCTTCCAAGAACCACTTTTTATTTCTCTCTCTATCCCCCCCATGAATGATGTCCATCATATTTTAGAACCTGAATTCGGAAGCCCAGGCTCATGGCCCCGCGTCTGGTGCGACTCACAGCAATGCAGTTCATCATGGAAATGGGCCTGCTGGCTCCCGGCAAGGGCATGGCTTTATAATCTCTGTACCGATACTTAGTAGAAGTCAAGCTCTTTTTGGACGCAGCAGTTTTCCCTTGCACATCGTGTATATAGGTTAAACTTTGTATTAGTTATGCTGATTTCGATCACAAGTACAAAAGTAACCATCCTGTTGGCTACTCAATCTACTTAATGATTTTTTAGAAAAGGGTTGTTTGATCAGGGTAAGGTTGTGGACGGGCTGAGTTGGTAAAGAATCCGCCTGCAGTGTGGGAGACCCCGGTTCAATTCCTGGGTCGGGAAGATTCCCCTGGACGAACTGTATCTCGATTTTCTCAGAATCTTTTCAAAAACCAATTCGAGAACTCACGAGGCCGGGATGAAGGAATAAACCCCCAGAGTGGGCGCAGAAATGGGTGCAGGGGAGCCTCTGAAACACTGGGCTTTTAAGGCACCCCAAGTTCCAAGTCTACGGCTGCTGCAGCTGAACAGCCGGGGCAACAAAGCGGTGAGGGTTTTGGGGGACGGAGCTCAGTGGCCTGGCCGCACGGCGCCTCCAGAAGGAGAATTCGCTCATGGGATGCTGGGTGGGGCAGGGCAGCCCGCTTCGTCCTGGGGCGTCAGGCATGGGGCCACCGCGATCCGTCTTAGTTTAGCGGCGAGGACCCTGGTGCTCACTGGTGGAGGTGAGGCCAGGCTGGCGAGGCGTGTGAACGTTTCTGGACGGGTTTGGGGGAAGGCCTCTCCAGGAGGAAGGGGCGAGCTTGTCTGTGCGGCCTCAAGGCTGGAGCTGCCCAGCAGGTGGACTAGTAGCAAAGCGGGCTTGAGATCCGAGGGGACCTTCTCTCAGCAGGAGCTCTCCAAAATCAGCAAGGGTGGCTTCCGACGGAGCCCGTGTCGCACCCGTGGGGGTGCTCAAGGCCGGAGAGCCCACAACGAGGGCATCACGGACTGACGGAAGTCCAGGCAGGAGGTGGGGGTGGTGCAGCTGACCTCCGGAGTCCAAACCTGGGGTGGGGGTGCTGACCAGGCGTTGGGCCGAGGCCATCAGTTGCTTATTTCTTGAGATTCCTTATGCTCTGGGGCCTCTGGGAATACAAAGAAAGATGGAACATGGCTTGACCTGCTGTTGTATCAGACATGACCACGTGGGACACAGTCCCGTGAGAAAACCGTGCTCCTGGAAGCTGAGGAGAGTGGGTGCTGGGCTGGACGCCAAGAATGGGCAGTGGGTGTTTCATCTGGGCTTCAGGAGGCTGGGCTTCACGCGGAGAGGGAGGAGGTGCAGACCTGCTCATAGGATGGGGACAGGAAGCCAGGAGAGGCCTCGGGTGAGCTGCAGGGCCCATCTACCTTGGCAGGGCTTTCTGTCTCCCGTGTCCAGGGTGGGAAGGCCCCCTGGGGTGTAACACTGGCCCCCGCAGTTGCTGTTGTTCATCACTCACGACAGTCACTCAGACAGAACACGACCATTGTTCAGTCGTGTCTGACTCTTTACAACCCCACGGACTGCAGCACGCCAGGCCTCCCTGTCTACCACTATCTCCCGGAGCTTGCTCAAACTCATGTCTATTGAGTTGGTGATGCCATCCAACCATCTCATCCTCTGATGCCCCCTTCTCCTCCTGCCTTCAATCTTTCCCAGCATCAGGGTCTTTCCCAATGAGTAGGCTCTTCGCATCAGGTGGCCAAAATATTGGAGCTTTAGCATCAGTGCTTGCAATGAATATTCAGGATTGGTTTCCTTTAGGATGAACTGGTTTGATCTCCTTGCTGTCCAAGGGACCCTCAAGAGTCTTCTCCAACACCACAGTTCAAAAGCATCACTTTCCGTCCCCTCGCCCCCACAACCTCTATGCTGCTCTCTGCCTCTGGATCGGCCTTTCCTGGGTGTGCAGTTAGATGGAATCATTCGGTCCATGCTCTTTTCTTTCACCCAGTGTAATGCTTTTGAGGTTCATCTACGACTCAGCATCAGCTGTTTATTCTTCTTCATTCCTGAACATGATCGGTTGTACAGACAGGCCTCATGGTGCCCATCCATGCATCATGTGATGGGCACGTGGATTGTCTCCAACTTGGGGCATTTGTGGTACCAGATGCTGTGAACATTCGTGTGCCAGTCTGTGCATGGACGTGTCTCCATTTCCCTTGGGCAGGTGTGCAGGAACAACTCAACTGGGCTCTGATGAGCATTAGTGGTGGGTGAAGAGGATGGGAGAGGATTGAAGGGGGCGCAGAGCCTGCTGAGGGGGGCCCCCACCGAGAGGCGCAGAGGAGCATGACCAAGCAAGGATGCTTTTTGGTCAGTGGGGTTTGGGTCCCAGGCTTGACTGATTACGGCCAAACCCCTGGTGACCTGGAGAGCAGAGCCAGGAGCAAGGGCTTGGAGTCCAGGGACCAGAGGCCCCGGAGCTCCCTGCACAGGGTGCAGAGGCGTGAACAAGCAGGCTGAGCTGGGAGCTGCCCAGGCGTTCAGGACGCAGTAACCGCAAGCAAGGACCGAAGTCTGGAGCGAGAAGGGCAGAGAAGACCCTGTGGGGCCTGACAGTGGAGCTCAGAAGACATCACGGTTGAATGAACAGTGACTCAGTGGTTCATCCCAACTAAAATTAGTTCTCATGCCTACAGCGAGAGCACTCTTTATGTCTTAAAATTTTTCTTTTACACATTCTGCTTGAAGACTGCTCAGAAATAACCATAAAATGACAAAATATGAATAAACTGCTAAACTGAACAGAATAGAATTCACAAGGGGCCCCGATTCTGACAACACATAGACAGTAAATGACTAAAAATTCTAAGTGAGCACAGAAAACGTCTGTCGCGTTGCATGCAAGAATTCCAACAGTCTAATAGATGTACTTAATTAAAATGGTGAAGCCATCTGTCCAGAGGCTTCTTGCTGAAACTGTGATGAGTAGTCTCAGCTCTCCTGCAGCAAGAAGGGTCTTAGAGCTGAGTTCTTCTCAGCAGATTTGGAAACTGGATAGTGAGACAAAAGCGTTTCTTTTGGCGACATTTGAGAAGAGATGGGAATATCACTGTTTTCTTCCGATCTGCAGTCAGATGCCTGGCGCACTGGGCCACTGCCCCACCCTTGTTACTGTGCCTTCTTTCTGGCTCTTTCTGGAGTGACTGCAGATGAAAAATTGAGACTTTGCAACGCCCATCTGAGCCTGCAGCCTGTGGCTTGCATTAGAGGTTGTGTCATACTGAGCTCATTACATTTGGTGGTTATATTTGAGGAACATTCTTCTTTAAAAAATGTTTGTTAATTGTGGTAAGAACACAACATAAAACTTGCCATCTTAACCGTTTCATGTGTATGGCCCATGCCCAGAACCCTCCCCCTGCCCTGGGCACCATCCTTCTATTTCCCTTCTCTATGAATGTGGCTGGAGGAGGGCATGGCAAGCCACTCCAGTATGCTAGCCTGGAAAAGCCTTTGGACAGAGGATTGCTGTAACCCTGGTGGGTTACAGTCCATAGGATCGCAAAGAGTCGGACACGACTGAAGCGACTTGCACACACATATGCACGCGTGTGCCTCTTCCTCACGTGAGCAGTCTCCCAGGGCCTCATGGAGCTGCGTCTGGCAGTAACACCCACACGCACGGGTGTGGCTCTCCCGGCGCCCTCGCGTGAGCAGTATCCCAGGGCCTCATCGAGCTGCGTCTGGCAGTAACACACACATGCAACACTCACACGCACGTGTGTGGCTTCCCTGGCGCCCTTGCGTGAGCATCTCCCATGGCCTCATCATGCTGCGTCTGGCAGTAACACACACACACACACACGTGTGACTCTCCCGGTGCCCTCGTGTGAGCAGTCTCTCAGGGCCTCATCGTGCTGTGTCTGGCAGTAACACACACATGCAACACGCACACGCACGTGTGTGGCTCTCCCGGCGCCCACGCGTGAGCATCTCCCGTGGCTTCACTGTGCTGCGTCTGGCTCACGGCCCTGAACACAGCATCCTCAAGGCTTCTCTATGTCGTGGCGGCGTCACCGACGCTTTCCTGCTTAAGGCTGACCACACTCCATCGTCTGGATCTCTCACATTGTATTCACGTGTTCATCCGTCTACAGGCACGTGGGTGGTTTCTACCTCCTGGTTATTATGAGTGATGCTGCTATTGGAAGTGGAATTGCTAGACATATGGGAACTCCGTGTTTAATTTTGGGGGGAAGAGAATATTATTCCTTTTAGAGTAGATTTAAACTCATGTACTAACCTGTGTCACCCCAGAGCCCCTCCGAGATCAAGCTTTCGTTCAGAAGTTTCTCTAAAGCTGGGGAAGAAGGGGACCAAACTCTCTACAACCCTTGCCTTCTAAAGGAGAATGAGACAAAATGCTAAAAGTGGAAAGGATACTACTGTGAACTTCGGGAGATGCGCTTCTAGCCTCGACTTTCATCCTTTCTAGTCGCAGAAATGAATTTGACTAAACAAATTTACCTTTCCACGTCTCAGTGTCCTCACATGTAAAAAGGAAAGGACTGAGAGAAGGTATATTTAATGCCCTACTCAGCTCTAAATAAGTTATGAGGATAACTTCCAACTGAAATGAATGAATAAACCATATTAAACATTATTTACTATGTAATGCCTATTATTACAAGCTGTTCAGAACTATTAAAAGACCCCAAACTTACAAAAGTGAAAATATGGAAGCGACCTAAAAGCGTCCATCGACGGGCGAGCGGATGAAGATGTGCGCACAAGCCACGGAATATTGCCTGAAAAAGGGAGAAATGAGGCCGCTCGCAACGACATGAACGAGCTTAGAAGTCATTTTCCTAACTGAAGTAGGTCAGAGAAGGACAAATGTCAAGATTATCACTTACATGTGCAGTCTTAAAAAAGTCATCTAAGTTAATTTATCCACAAAAATTCATTCCAGTAGGAAGGGCCGTTCCAGCAGGACCCATTAGATTACATGTATGCCTGCGACTTGATATTAGGTATAGAAATACTTATTTGGGAGTTAAGGTTCCTTATTGTATTATTTCCATATGATTTTCTTCTGATGTTTTTCACCTACCTCCTACTCTTTCTTTCCTTCTTCTAGGCATTTAGCCAGTGATCAATTTCTGCAAGGCTTGCTTTATAAAAGCTACCCAACAAACTATGGAAAATTCTTAAAGAGATGGGAATACCAGACCACCTTACCTGCCTCCTGAGAAACCGGGATGCAGGTCAAGAAGCAGCAGTTACAACCAGACACGGAACAACGGACTGGTTCCAAACTGAAAAAGGAGCACGTCAAGGCTGTCTATTGTCACCCTGCTCATTTAACTTACATGCAGGGTACATCATGCAAAACGCCGGGCTGGATGAAGCACAAGCTAGAATCACGATTGCCGGGAGAAATATCAACAGCCTCAGATATGCAGATGACACCACCCTTATGGCAGAAAGAGAAGAGGAACTATAGAGCCTCTTGATGAAAGTGAAAGAAGAGAGTGAAAAAGCTGGCTTAAAACTCAACATTCAGAAAACGAAGATCATGGCATCTGGTCCCATCACTCATGACAAATAGATGGGGAAACAATGGAAACAGTGACAGACTTTATTTTCTTGGGCTCTGTGGATGGTGACTGCAGCCATGAAATGAAAAGACGCTTGCTCCTTGGAAGAAAAGCTGTGACCAACCTACACAGCATATTAAAACACACAGACATTACTTTGTCAACAAAGGTCTGTCTAGTCAAAGCTATAGTTTTTTCCAGTGGTCATGTGTGGATGTGAGAGTTGGACCATAAAGAAGGGCAAGGTCTGAAGAATGATGCTTTTGAACTGTGGTGTTGGAGAAGACTACTGAGAGTCCCTTGGACTGCAAGGAGATCAAACCAGTCAACCCTAAAGGAAATCAGTTCTGAATATTCATTGGAAAAACTGATGCTAAAGCTGAAGCTCCAATACTTTGGCCATCTGATGCAAAGAATTGTCTCATTAGAAAAGACCCTGATGCTGGGAAAGATTGAGGGAAGGATGACAGAGGATGAGACGGTGGAATGGCATCACCAATTCTACGGATATGAGTTTCAGCAAACTCTGGGAGATGGTGAAGGACAGAGAAACCTGGCATGCTGCAGTCCATGGGGTTGCAGAGAGTCGAACACGACTGAGCGACTGGACGACAACAAAGGCTGCATGGAAGTGTTAGCCACTCAGTTGTGTCTGACTCTGCAACCCCATGGACAGTAACCCACCAGGCTCCTCTGCCATGGGATTCTCCAGGCAAGAATACTGGAGTGGGAATCTTCTGACCCAGGGATGGAACCTGGGTCTCCTGCATTGCAGGCAGATTCCCCTCTACCATCTGAGCCAGAAGAGAAGGAAGGATGTTTTCTTTCAGGTATTAGGTTTCATATTATCTGCTCTGGGCGCAAGAGCACCTTCACTAGCAGAAGATCGTCTCCAGGTCTGCTGGTGGAATTCCAGGTTTTGGGGAAGCTGTGGAGAAAGCAGTCCTCTTGCAGTCCCTCCAAGCACTCCTCTTTGGAGACCCCTGGATCTGCCAGCAAGCCAAGCCTCTGCCCCAGGCTTGGAATCAGAAATGCCCCCGCCGTTTTCCTAGGGGCGGGGATGAGTGTGCTGTGACTCAGCTCTTGTCTCGGGGGTCCAGAGTGTGGGCGGTCACGGGCATCTGTGAGACCGAAGGTGTGCTCCTGATTCCATCTCCCCCGGGGACCCCAGAGGGGCCCACATCCAAGAAAACTCCGGCACTGCCTGTGTCTCTGTGAAGTGTAATTTTTCCACAGCTTTGACTTAATCACAGTGTAAATATCTTTGGCCAAAGAAGTCTGGCCACTTCGATTAATTCTGGTACTGCCACATTCTTTGTTAGGTAAACTGTCCTGTCACCAGCCTTGCAGGGCGCCCAGCATACGAGCAGCCCGACAGTAGGGAGCCCAGGAACATCTATTACGAAAAAAGTTCAGATCTTTGTTTCCATTCGTGAAACTTTATTGAGAAAAAAAATTTAATTTAAAAAAGAAAAGTTGAAAACAGGCTCTTTACAAGGAGAAACAGGCAAAGCAGAATACAAGCACAGGCGTGCTAGCAACCCAGGTCTTGCTGTGTCAGACCCACAGCGCCTCCCCTGAGTTCTGACACGACGTAGACCCCGGGCAGGAGAGGCCCCATGTGGTCTGGGTCCGAAAGCTGAAACTGATCACCAGGAAAGAGTGGGAACCTTTAGAAGCTACTTCTGTGGCATTCTCTGGGATTCTATTGTTCAAAGCCAAATCGGTACTTAAGGACTCTTTACTGCCCCCAGCTTGGTATTGGAAAATTCCACGAGCCGTTTTCCTCTCCCGTTTGAGCAAATAACCTGCTTACCTTTTGTCAAAGGCGCCGAGGCTCATTTTTTCTGGTCACTGCGGGAGTATTTATCATCCTTCTGGTTTGGGGACACTTGCAAGAACTCAGAGCTATTCTTTGTAACCGTTCTCTTGTCTATGAACATACTGTGGGTTTCCAACATCCCCAACCCAGGATGGCCTGGGAACATGTGATAAACGGGGGCTGGCTTGCATTGTCCGAGTCAAAGGCTGGAGAACTAGCCCATCAGGCCACACTTATGTCATATCTTGTTTCTGAAAACAAAAAAATCTGCACTAGACTAGCTATTTTGAACAGTTCTTGTATTTTTAATGGGTCTAAAATTATCTGTGTTTCCCCATTTTTCTAGAAATGGGTTTGCCTTTGACATGAATGCCCAACTAATGACTACAGAATTGAGCTCTGAGGGCGTTCTGTGGAATTAGACTAAAAAGATTAAGTTCCTGCATGATATCTGAATTCATATTATTTCTTATTAGAAATTAATTACAGTCGCTTTCTGTTTTTGGGGGAGGCTGGAGGCAGTAACTGAATATAAATAAGGAAAACAAAAAGGAGATAAAGCAAAAACAAAGAGGAAAAAAGCAGATGATCATTTAATATGCAGACTGAATTTAAGCAAATTACTGTCTAGTCACAGATTTTCTGTATGGATAAATTTATGGGGAATATAATTAGCTGGCTGAACAGACACATAGCATCTTCATTTATTTCACAAATCCCAGACTGAATGTGAACCGACAATGTACTAACTTACTCTTAACATCCAAACAATTCGGAAGTAATTGACTCTTTGGATAATAAGGTCCTCTGGGGTTTCTCTGTTTCCCCAAAGACGTCTTAATAAACATCAATTAGCGGTGCCTAGGTCTACAGCTGAAGATGCAAATCGTCTTTATTAGTTCTTCTGTTTGTTGGAATTTTGGGCAAATTGAGTTGACTGCACCCACAGAGTCAGCAAACACAGGTGTGCCCTCTCCTAACGGGACTTGCCGTATTTTTATTATACAGGCCTTTCAAGTCGAAAAGTCTCAGCACAGATCTTACCCTCTCTAGCGAGCCTTTCTAGGTAACCCCAGCCCACACTACTGACTTCCTTTCTGGATTTCTCACAAGGTTTTGCCTCCGCAACACTTTGGGGTGTTTTTGTTATTTTCATGTAGGTGCCTCATCCTGCCACTGCGTTGGGCCCCAAAGATTTTATGTACAAGTGATGCCACCAGCAAGATATAAACCCCTTCCTGCGAGCTGTGCCCTTCCGAGCCTGGGGTCAGCACTGGGTTGTCTTAAAGCCCCAGATGAGTTATTCTCATACATGTCGGCATGTTCTTCCTAGACCCAAACGGTCCTCTTTCCCGGTCAGTTAGGGACGGTGCCCGGGTGTCTCTGAGCTGCTATAGCGGCCCCGCCGACCGGGGTGTTTGCCAGGTGGGGGCCGTTGAGTCTGGCAGCAGCTCTGTAACGGCGTCGCGCTTGGAGTCCTATCTTTCTAGGCTGTCTGTCCTCTTCACATGTGCCTCACGGCCACAAAACGGATGCCCACCTCCTACCTCACATCAGCTTTCCTCAGAAGAAGGAGGAGAAAATGAGGACGAGGAGGAGGAGGGGAGAAGGGGGGGGAAGAAGCGGAAGAGGAGGAGAGAAGGGGCGAGGGGGAGAGAGGGTGAAGTACAGAGCCGTGAGGAAGAGAGGAGCCCACCTGGGTCAGGGGCTGGAGCCTCTCCGAAGCCCCCGGCACTCTCACCTCCCTCTCTGAGCGAAAATGCCAGCCTCGTGGGAACTGGGAGATGCAGGCTTTAAAGGAAATTCTGCTGCCCTGAAAAGAACTGGAGCTCTTTCAGCAACGAAAGGGGGAGAGGAACGTGGCTAGCCTGCGAGTTCCCCCTTCACGAGGGGCTGGGGAGCACGCTGAAGACCGCCGCGCCATGCGTGGACCAAGACCCCTGGCCACCCTCAGGGAGCCGTCTGTCCCGCGGGTGTGAGCGGCGACGGCTCTCTGTGCCCCCAGCTCTTGGGCCGAGGCAGTCAGGAGACAGGGGTTCCAGCAGCGGTCCCGTGAGCTGTGGGGTGGAGAACTGTGTGTGAAACGTGGAGCAGCTCTGCCGTGGGCAAGTGAGTGGGTCCCCCAGACAGGCCCCTCCCGGGACTGCTCACAGGGTTCACCCCGAGCCCCTCGTTCTCCAGCAAGACCGCTGCACCCCAGGTCCATCTTGCCCGCTCCTCAGTGGGGAGACCCCTCTCCTCTCAGTCGGATCAGACGGGAACTTTCCGAGGCTCCAGCTGCACTGGGGGCAAGGACACGGCGCTGCTCCTGAGACAGTCGCCCTGCTCGGCTGCCTGTTCCTTTCTTTAAGCTGATGAGAAGGCCCTCTTCCCGACTGGGGCACTGGCGGCTTCTGCATCCCGCCGGGAGCCTCGGGCTCAGAACATCCCCCCACCTCGGTGCAGGGTCCCTGGCTGAGGACAGGACCCAGGGCTGTCCCGGGCTGTCGGAGCCGCCTGCCGCAAGCCCCAGACGGCTTTTACCTTCTTGCTCTGAGTCGCTTCCTGAGGGCTGAAGTCCTGTTTTCCTGGCTTGGAGAATCCCATGGACTGTGTAGTCTACGGTGTCTCAAAGAGTCGGGCGCAACCGGGCGACTTTCGCTTTCATTCCTCCAGACCTGACGCCTTCTGGGTGATGGAAAACAATGTGTTTCCTTGGCAACCCGTTCCTCCAGGCTCTGAAGCCTTTGGGTGGTTGAAGACGTGGGTTCCCCGGATGGCTGGGGAACAGGGCCTCAGGGAGGCTGGCCGTGAGGGCACCCTCGAGGGCCATTGCCCTTTTTCCTCATGGTCCCGAGAGAGAAAAGCCACGATCCCAGGGCCCTCAGGTCCACTCCCTGCTCCAAGCCTTCCCTGGTGCCCCCCGGGGGGTGCCCCTCTCAGATCACCCACAGAGCGGGCGGGGACGCACCCGCTTTTTTCCTACTCGCCGAGCGTGTGGCTCTGCACTCATTCATTCATTTTTAAAAACCTTGTATTGGGTTGTCAGTCACTTGCTGGACCTCGGGGAGCCTGGGCAGCCTGGGTTCTGGGGGGAGATGGAGAAGCGGTTGTGGAACGTGCTGAGGCCTCGGAGGAGATGCTGGGCCGGGTGGTCGTGCAGGGTGGTCCCCGACCGAGCTGGGGGCCCAGACGTGCTTCTCTGAGCAGAAGAGCTCGAGCTGACCCCGCAGACGTGGCGAAGGAGAACGGGGGTGTGACGGGCATCATCTCATCCCACTTCTCACGACTGTCCTATTGGGGGAACCCCTCCTCTTCCTGGGGGGTGCTCAGCTAAAGCCGCCCCGTGTGGCCTCCTCGCTGGTTTCTGAACACCCGGCTCACAGAGCCTCTGGGGCGCGTTTCCAGGGGAGCTGGGCCTGCTCCCGTCGGAGAGAGAGAAGCCCGCGCTCTAACCCGGTTCCTCCGCCCGTCACCCTGCTGTTCCACCCATGCGGGGGGCTTTGTTTTATGAGAGTAATTTTTCCTGGAAATTCACCTTGAAATGACCGGAATGACTCACCCCTGATGTGGGGAGGAGATTGTGGGTGAGGGTGGGGTCTTGGGACGGGGGAGGGAAGGTGGGTAGGACTTGGCCCTCAGCAGTGTGAGGTTTCCGTGGGCCACCTGCCAGTGCTCGGCAGAGGACAGCAACCAGGGAGAGACGCCCAGATCTTCTGGGGACAGAGGACCCGGCTCTGGGGCCTGGGGACCAAGGGGACACAGGCAGCCTGGGGGTGTGACCGTCCCTGGAGGGGATGCTGATCCGCCTCAGGCAGGGGCCCCGGGGCATCATCGCCCGGGGTCGTCAGGGAGGAGCCTGCTGCTCAGGCGGGGCAGGGGGCATCCACAGTCTTCACTGTGCTCCCCACACGCAGCCCTGGAGGCAGAGAGGGGCAGCCGCGGGGCTGCTATTGCACGCGCGGCGCGTGTGTGGCCTCCGCTCACGTCTCGGGAAGGCGGGCTGGACTCTGCAGTGAGGGGCCAGGTACACGGCGACGCCAGGGCTCCCTCTGTCACCGGTGACCTGCGCTGGGTCCTTGCTTACGTCCACTCTCTCTCTGCTGTCTGCCGACATCTATGTATTGTCATCTGCATCTGTCTATCCATGCATCCATGTATCCACCCACCCACCCACCCCTCCATCCACCCATCCTTCCATCCCTCCACCCACCATGCATGTATCCACTCATTTATCCACCCATCTATTCACCCACACATCCATCCATCCATCTATCCATCAACCAGCCATCCACCCATCCATCCATCCATCCATCCATCCATCC
Organism: Capra hircus; assembly: GCF_001704415.2. NCBI lineage: Eukaryota > Metazoa > Chordata > Mammalia > Artiodactyla > Bovidae > Capra > Capra hircus. The sequence continues at coordinate 2,284,795 of NC_030811.1, read as the reverse complement.
ATCCTTCCATCCCTCCACCCACCATCCATTTATCCACTCATTTATCCACCCACCCATCCATCCATCTTCCATCCCTCCATTAATCTACCTATCTGTCCATGCAATCATCCATCCATTTATCCGTCCTTCCCCCCACCATTTTTCTACCCAGTTCTGTCTCCTCTAGTTTCCAGCCTCACACCCTCTCCTCTGTACATGACATAACAAATATTTACATTTACTTTGAAGGAACCTGGTCGTTTCAGCCATCCCCTTTCCAGAAGGTGGATGTCTCATATTTGCTGAAAGCTTCTCGGAGAGATTTCTTGTTGTCGCGGTTGTGAGTCATGCTTAACTTATTGAGGAGTGAGAGTGCTGACTCCACCCCCTGGGTGCATCCAGGAGGCTGGGGGTGAAGTGTCCTCTGAGCGCTCAAGCTGCTGAGCTGGGAGAGTTGGTCTTGTACAGTCTTCGCTGAAACAGCAGGCTTGCTCTCCCTGTTTCAGGGAAAAGGCCAGCAGGACCGTCTCCTGGGCTCTGAAACCACTCTGTGATTTGCCCCTCTTTCTTCCTTCGATGCCCAGCACCTTCCTTGCCTCCTGGATTTCTGTCCTGTGTGGCCCTTGCTGTGACCTCCATGAAGAAGAAAAGAGACTAGGAGAGGGGCTGCAGAGTCCGAGGGGCTATGAAGGACAAGGGCACTGTGGGCTTGGGCAGCGTCCCTGAGTGTCCACCCTGACCAGCGCCTATGTCACCTGCCAAGCCTTGTGTCCCCTCCCATGGGCCCTCCTGACTCAGAACGTGTGTACAAGGATCTCCAGTTGGCTCCGGTGTGCCACCTGCCCGCAGATGAGGCCTTGTGTGGAGCTTGGCTGAAATGCTGGTACACAGCATCCTAAGGGTGCCCTTGGGCAGTCGGGCCCCTCCCTCAAGCACTTGCGTGTGTGTGTACGCGTGCATGTGTATATTTAACGCTGACAAACTTTAAACCCAGAGCCAGATGTGCAGGAAATCTGCCTCACTGCCCAGCCGTGCGCTCCTCCCATCACACGTCTCGTTCATCAGGCCGTCTGAACCCTCCCTGGCGGGCCTGTAGGCTGGAGCTCCCAGGGAGGCGGCCCCTCTGCCCTCCCCGGCCACAGCTGCTCTTGTTACTGAGCACTCACTGAGCTCAGACTCTGCATCCCTCGGACTCATCCCTGGACGCCGCCCTGTGGGGTCTTGTTTCACACAAGGGCAGAGCAAGGCATGGAGACTCTTGGAGTCCTGGCAGAAGGCGCTGTGTGTCTGGTACCAGAGCTGGGCCTCAAAGCAGGGGTGACCCGCCTGCTTTTCTGAGGGCTCCTGGAGGGTGGGCCCTGGGAGGTTTCCAGCCTGGTCGTGGGAGGGATTGTGCAGCCTCCAGAAAGGACCGAGGACGGGTCAGCGCTCGTGCCTCTGTTCCCGGAGGCCTCGTCTACATCACAGTTTATAACAAGTTGAACTGGTCACCATTTAAAGGATTTATTAGGGTAGAGGTGGCTCAGATGGCAAAGAATCTGCCCGCAGCGCACGAGACCCAGGTCCGATCTCTGGGTCAGGAAGATGCCCTGGAGAAGGGGATGGCACCCCACTCCATTGCTCTTGCCTGGAGAGTTCCATGGACGGAGGAGCCTGGGGGGATACAGTCCACGGGGTCATGAAGAGTTGGTCACGCTGGCGACTAACACCCACACACACACAGAGTTGATCTTCAGCGTTGTATTAGTCTCAGGTGTACAGCGAGGCGACTCAGTCACACACACACCTACCTGTCTCTTCGTTTATAGATCCTTTTCCACTACGCGTTATTATGTGACAGTGTTAGTCGCCCCGTTGGGTCTGGCTGTTTGCGACCCATGGACTGCAGCCCACCAGGCTCCTCTGTCCATGGAAATCTCCAGGCAAGAATCCTGGAGCGGTGCAGTCATTCCCTTCTCCGGGGAGTCTTCCTGACCCAGGGTGCAAACCCAGGTCTCCTGCACTGCTGGCAGGTTCCTTACCGTCTGAGCCCGCAGGGAAGCCCCTTGGGCACGGACGTACCGTTCCATGCAGTGTGCCTCGACCATCTACTCTGCACAGGAAGGAGCATCTGTTAAGCCCACACTCCCGATGCAGCCCCTCCTTTCCCCCTTGGTAACTACAAATTTGTTTTCTATGTCTGTGAGCCTGTTTCTGTCTTACAAACAAGATAGCTGCTTAGATGCCAGATGTAGGTTACATCATATGGCATTTGTCTCTGTCTGACTTCTTTCTCTTAGTACGCCACTCTCTAGGTTTACCCACGTTGCTGCAAATGGCATTAGCTAGTCTGTATGACTGAGTACCATTCCATTTATGCATGTATCACCTCTTCCCTGTCCACTCCCCGGTTGTTGGACACGGTTGCTTCCACGTCTTGGCTGCTGTACACAGTGCTGCTGTGAACACTGGGGCGCATACGTCTTTTTGAATCAGAGTTTCCTCTGGATCTGTGCCCAGGAGTGGGATTGCTGGGTCACAGGGTCACCATCTTTGCTTCTTGATTTTACTTTTTAGGGCACAATTCCTAGAACGCAGCACAAGTATCATCCTTCCCTTTCACTCTCTGAAAGGGAGTCAAACAATATAAAGTAAGATCCTTCAATCAGAGCCGACTCTACGGTCCAGGCAGCACTTACACACACACACACACACACACACACACACACACGAGTATGATAGGCACACACTTTCCTTTTGATGTTTTGCTCGCCACCCTCCGAATGGCCCGACAGCCTCATCACCTCTCAATCAGGACCGTCTGGTGGGAGGAGGGAATGCGCCATCCTCCTCCTTCCCTCCCGGCCCCAAGGACCACCTGTCCCTTCCCTGGGGCTTCATCCTGTGGCCACGAAGAGGAGGCAGCCGGGCGGATGGAAGTGGCCCCCAGGCCCCACTGCTGCTCCCAAGGCTGAGATTGTTACGAGGGCGTGCCGTGTTTGCTGGGGGCAGACGCTTGGCCCTGGTGCCACTTTGCTGCTGAGACTGCCCCCAGAGAAGAGCGGGCACAGGGATGGGGAGCTGGCTGCGGACACAGAGCTGGGGCTTCCCGGCCTCAGCTGGAGTTCCAGAGAAAGGTCCATGCGGGCAGGGGACATGGGCTTGACAGGGGCCTGCCTGGAAAGAGGCTGGGAATTTGGTGTCTTTATAGAAAGTGAGGTCGCTCAGTCGTGTCTGGCTGTTTGCTCCCCCATGGACTGTAGCCGGCCAGGCTCCTCCATCCGTGGGATTCTCCAGGCAAGAAGACTGGAGTGGGGTGCCATTTCCTTCTCTAGGGGATCTTCCCGACCCAGGGATCGAACCTGGGTCTCCTGCATTATAGGCAGACGCTTTATCATCTGAGCCACCAGGGAAGTCTCTCTAGAGATGTAAACGTCAAATAAACGTGTTCTAAACCCGCTTTGTCTCTTCAGCAGAGAGTTGATGACGAAGCATGGAGCACGCAGCCTCTGTGCGCCAGACTCAGCGCCCCATCGAGTGTTTCTGTGTCCCCTCCCCTCTGCCCCCTGCCCCTCCGCCCCTCAAGGGGGCCGCACCCCTCCTCCGTGCAGCGACCTGGCGCAGGTGAGGCTGCGTCGTCATTGCCACCAGAGTCCCAGCGAGCCTGCTCCCTGCGTGGTTCGGGGTGTGGAAGTTTCTGTCTGGCCAGGCTGGGCTGGACCCAGAAGCCTCCTTCAAGGCCACGGGGCTGAGGGCTAGGGTGAGGGCAAGAAGTGGATTGATTTTCCTTGATTAATTCTGACTCATGATCTTTTCTCAGAAAGGCACCTTAATTTTAGAGAACTTGGCATGGCCGGAAGCCCAGGCCTTTAAGAGCCTTTCTGGTGAGAAGCCTCAAGCCACGTCTTCCAAAAGCAAATGACTAGAGGGGGGCTCCACCCTCCCTCCCAGCCTGCTTTCTCCCCTCAGCTTCTCTTTGTAAATGCGGGAAATTCCGTCCTTCTGCTCATTTGTAAGGAGTTTCGCTCCCACAGAAGACAGTGATGCTGAGGACTGACCAGTCAGTGCAGCGTCTCTGAGGCCCTGGGCTTTGGGAACGTGGACCACGGCTCCTTGATCCCTGGGTCCCCAGGCCCGGCTCAGCACTGCCCACAGGGAGGTGGCTGAAAGAGAAAGTTGCTCAGTCGTGTCTGCCTGTCCCCCGTGGACTGTAGCCCACCAGGCTCCTCTGTCCATGGGATTCTCCAGGCAGGAATATGAGAGCGGGTTGCCATCTCCATCTCCAAGGGATCTGTCCTACCCAGGGATCGAGCCCAGGTCTCCTGCATTGCAGGCAGAGTCTGTACAGCCTGGGCCACCGGGGACTCATCACAGGGAGTGGCAGTGGACGTCAGACCAGGGGGAGCAGGCAGGAGAGACGAAGCCTTGCAGGTGCTGAGGGAGGACCCTGTGAGTTACGACACTCGGGTGGGCCGTGGTGAGGTTTGTGAGGGGGTCAGTCCCCACGGATGGACACAGTCCTTGTGGGAGGGCATCAGGGCCCCCTCCACTCCCTGCCCTCAGGGCAGTCAGCTCAGCCTGCAGACCCCTGAGCCGAGTTCAGCCCTGGGATCTGGGATGCCACCTCACTGCAGCGAAGGCTGTCTGATGCCAGGGCAGCCTTGGACCGTGCCGGGAGCCTTCCCCTCCTCCCTCCAGACGCAGGCTCACGGTTTCACTTCTGGACACCGCAAACGTTTTTAAACACTAAAATCCAAGTGCCCAGATGGAGCGAGGCGTCCTTCCCTTATCAAGGGAAGCCCAGTGCCGACAGCCTCTTCGTGGTCAGGGTCTTTTTCTGATGTTTGCGACCCACTGGTCCGCAAGCGCAGTCAGGCTGCGAGGCGTCTGTTTGAGCAGTCCGGTCAGGCTGAGGGAGTTGGGCTCGCTGGGCGGGGAGTATACCGTCGAGTCTTGGCTGCGGGTTTTCTTGTTTTGTTTGGGTTTGTTCTGGGCAGCGGGGCCTGGTCTGTAAAACCTGCCGTGTCTCAGCAGCAGTGGACAGCGGGTTGGAAAGGGGAATGTTTGGATCTCTCGAAGGATCGGTTCTGATGGTTGCTGTTCAGTTGCTCAGTCGTGTCCGACTCTTTGTGATCCCGTGGACTGCAGCATTCCAGGCCTCCATGTCCATCACCACCTTCTGGAGTTTGTTCAAACTCATGTCCATTGAGTCGGTGATGCCATCCAACCATCTCATCCTCTGTCGTCCCCTTCTCCTCCTGCCTTCAATCTTTCCCAGCATCAGGATCTTTTCCACTGAATTGGCTCTTTGCTTCAGGTAGACAAAGTATTAGGTTTCAGCTTCAGCATCAGTCCTTCCAGTGTTATTTGGTTTGATTTCCTTTAGGATTGACTGGTTTGATCTCCTTGCAGTCCAGAGGACTCTCAAGAGTCTTCTCCAGCACCACAGTTCAAAAGCATCAATTCTTTGGCACTCAGCCTTCTTTATGGGCCAACTGTCACATCCGTACATGACCACTGGAAAAACCATAGTTTGACTATACGGACCTTTGTTGGCAAAGTGACACAGTCAACAAAATCCTGTTAAGATGGCTGAGAGCCACAGGCCTGTCCAGGGCGTTTGGACTCGAAGGGGCATGGCCTGAACTGAGGGTGACATCAGACACCCCTCCCCCACCTCCCAACACAGCCTGGGCTCCAGGAGAACGAGGTCAGGACCTGGAAGCCGTGAGCCCCCCGAACTGAGCACAGGGCCGGGTGCGCAACAAGGGCACTGACGACCCGCCTGCCCCGCTCCAGTGACGGCCCGCCGCCTGCCCCGCTCCAGTGACGGCCCACCGCCTGCACCGCTCCAGTGACGGCCCGCCGCCTGCCCCGCTCCAGTGACGGCCCGCCGCCTGTCCCGCTCTGCTGACGACTTGCCTCCTGTCCCTCTCTGCTGATGACCTGCCTCCTGCTCCACTCCGGTCTCTTCCCTTTTCACCCCATGGCTGGAAACACTGCTTGATGACGGTTTCCACGGTCTGTGTCTGAAGGTTCATCAGAATTCTGTTTTGTGTTACAATGCATTCATTATCCGTTCCTGGCATTTATGGTGTGCTGGACCTTTGCTTGACCCTGGGAAGGTCATGGGCACCTAGGAGGGTCCGGCCGTCCAGGAGCAGGTCTGGTGGCGACAGGTGGGTGAACAGAGGCCCACTGGACCACGGGGCTCTGAGAAGAGCATCGGTCACATGCCCCTACCCCCTGCACACTCGGGGGTCACCGGCAACCCAGGGGCTTGGGAGACCCCGAGGCCTGCTGTCTGTGGGGGTCTTGAGCCTGAGGCCGGGTCTGTGTGCTTCCTGGTGTGGGGGTGTAGAGCAGGGGGTGGGACAGCCAGGAGAGCTGGTTCAGATGGTGAAGGCCTCACTGATACGTCTGGTCTCTCCCGTTGAAGAGCTAGGGTGTCTATGCCAGAGAGGCAGGCACCCTGACCTCGGCTCCCTGGACGTCTTTGCCCACAAGAGGACTTCAGTGTTTCCACAGCTCCAGGCTTCTGGCCCCAGGGGAGGAGGTGCTGGTCAAGGCTTGTGGGCAGATGTAGACCCGGCCAGCAGGCGAGGTCAGGCTGGGAGGACGTGGGGAGGAGCCCCGGAGCTGGAGAGGGGAAGGGCCCACAGAGGCCAGCTTGCCACAGTCTGACCTCTGAGAAGCCTCTGCACAGAGGCTTTTGTGAGGAAATAGAAATGCCTTTTCCAAGTGCGGTCCTGAGTGTGTGTTCTTAGAGCTGAAAGAGGCCTTTGGGGGTGACCCCCAGGCAGGGCAGCAGCGGGGAGACCCTTCCGAGTCACTGGCTCCATGCCACCCCCCACTGAGTCTTCATTAAACCCCCGAGGTGGGAGGCAGGGCTCCCACTGAAGCTCTGGGGGGCTCTGCACCCCCAGATCCTGCCCTTCAGGTCTGTGGGGTTTCTTCCTCCCTGGTTGCTGACGATTACCTGTTACACGTTTAATCACAGGGACAACTTCCCTCACCCTGCATGTGTGGGCTTCTTCTCTCTCGAGTTTGTATCGTTAAAAGACCTCTCTAGGTTTTCGATTGATTGGATAGGTCTAATAGTTCATGAGCCTCTCTGAACCAGGAGAGACATTATTTGTGACTATCAATAATTATTTTCTTATTAATGTAATTAAAGATCTCATTCTTTGCTATCTCGGAGACTAGGAGAGATAAATCTTCCAATTATCTTCACTTTCGAGCTCTTTTTTTTTTTCTCTTCAAAATATCTCTAATTATCACTCTTGCTACAAGTATAATCAGCTTGCATAAATTGGATCTATTCTTAGCCGTGGTTCAGCCAGGCCCGCATCCTGCTTCTAGCACTTTGCGTGCTATGGTGATAAATTCGAAGCTAACACATCCACTCGACGCACAGCCCCAAATGAAAGGACCAAGCTAAAATCACATATTTACATAGAATTTGACTCAGAAGAGCCTAAACACACAGCAGAGCAAAGATGGGTTATTCTGCTGTACGACGGGGCCCCTGTCCCCTGTCCATCGACTCCGGGAGTCACGCTGATGACCAATGCGGCTGCAGCACCTTCTGCTGACGTCTGCCCGACGGCTCATGCCGGCCTAGTCCACTCCTCACCTGGGCTGTTTCCAGGGTCTCGGGAGCTGCAGGGGAGCCGCACTCCCCCTTTACTCACAGAGGTTCTCAGGAACACGTTGCCAGCGTCCAGCCCACTCCGAGTCCAGCAGGGCTCACGGAAGGACGCGGGGTGCAGAGCAGGGAGACGGGAGGGGATCTGAGCAGTCTGGGGGCCTCCGGTCGGGCCTGGAAGGAGGCGGAGGCTGTCCAGAGAGGAGGCCCGTCTTTCAGGAACAACCACCTCTACTCTTGCCCAGCACGCCTGGGCCCGTCCCAGCTCTCGACTCTGGTCCACTGTCCGAGGCACTGCAACCCCCTCCCAAGCGCTACTCAAGGCTGCTCTCGGGACTTCTGGTCTGTAGACACCGGAGCCCAGCGGAGACGCCCTGGAAGCATTCTCCAGCATCCACAAGGCTGCTGTTGACATCACTGCGGCCAGGGCTAGTCAGGACAGTGAGACCCTGACCAGCCTCTCTAATAAAACCGCGACATCTCAGCTGTACGGCACCTACTGTGCGCCCCGGCCTCTGAGGCTGTTAACCCAGGTCCCCTCCTCCTGAGCGTCTGGTCGGGACGTCACCTGCCCACTTTATGTGCCAGGCCTGGAGGAGCGCGCTCCCTCGATGGTGGGGCTCGGTGATGCGGCCTGGGACTTGGAGTCACCCTCTGGACCCGCTAGCCCGAGAGGCCTCGGGGAGCGACCTCAGAGTCAGTCATGTCTTGGAGAGGCCAATGGAGCGGCAGGCCTGGGCCACCGTGGGTGACTGTTCTCAAACGAGGCCCCGTGGCAGGCTGGGGAGCTCGGCTCGGCCACCTCCTAGGTCTGCCCGCCCTCAAGTCGGCAGGTCAGGGCGGCTTCTGCAGTGGGGAACTCGGCCGAGCCCCTCCAGGAGACGCGGGGGGCACACCGGGCAGGCGGCCCCTGCTGTGACACCTGGACCCGGGCCCGGTGACTCTTCTCTGCCTCAGTTTCTGCACACGCGCGTGGGTAGGGGGATGATAAGGCCAGGGGCTGCCTCATGGGGCTGCGAGGACCAGTGAGATGGGAGCAGACAGGCCCCCAGGACATGCTGGCCGGTGGGACTCCCGCACCCCCTCCTCTCAGAGCCGCTCCGAGGACGGGGCTGGGAGGCAGGTGGGTCCAAGCGTTCCCCTCACACCAGGACAGGGGAATGCGTCTTCCTTGTGCTTGCCGACAGGGCTGGTGCGGCTGCCTTGTTCTCGTTGTTTAATAATCTATTTTATTTTACGGAAACAGTTCAGTACTTCTATTTTTTCAGTCCAAGTTGAATCCAGTTTTTAAAACGAAAGCAAAGTCTACAGAAGTTTAAAAATTATCTTGCCTTTCTTTTTAAAATGTTTTATTTTATACTGGTGTAGAGTTAATTTACAAGGTTGTGTCAGTTTCAGCGGCACAGCAAAGTGGTTCAGTTATTCACATACACGTGTCTGTCTCCTCAGATTCTTTTCCCGTCTAGGTTGTTTACAGAATAATAAGCAGAGCTCCTGTGCTTTGCAGAGTGGGTGCTAAGTCGCTTCAGTTGTGTCGGACTCTGCAACACCACGGACTGCAGCCCGCCAGGCTCCTCTGTCCATGGGATTCTCCAGGCAAGAATAATGGAGCGGGTTGCTGTGCCCTCCTCCAGGGGATCTTCCCGGGCCAGGAACTGAACCTGCCTCTCTTGTGTCTCCGGCATTGGCAGGCGAGTTCTTTACCTGGAAACCCTAAAATCGACTGTGCTGGCCAGGAATCGAAACTGGGTCAACTGCTTGGGAGGCAGCTGTGTTCACCACTGTAAAAGCCTGGGGAAGAAACTGTCTTCTGCTTGTTTAGATCTCTGCTTACAGACACAACATGGCCAGAGAGCCGACCCATCCCACGGGGACTCTTGTCAAAGATCCTGCTGAAATTTACCTCCAGGTGAAGGATTCTTCCCTCTTTGGCCTTGAGATAAATGAGTAAGTTTTGTTTTTGTTTCAAGGTGAAAGTCACGCTCCTGGGCCAGCGTCCTTTTTTGCCTCGGCCGCCAGGAAGCCCAGGGCCCAGCCTCAGCCCTCCTCACGTCTGTTCGAGGTGGGCCTGCTTCTGCCTGGTTCCAGGGTCTGCCTTCCGGAGGCAGGGTTGTCCTCCAGGGGTTGGGGGTGTGGAGAAGAGTCCTCGGGGCCAAGCTGATGGAGCCCCTCTCCCCCGACCTTCTCGTCTGCTTTAAGCCTCTCTAGCGGTCTTATCTCGATCCTGCATGAGTTTCTTCTGACTGTCCTTAGACTGCACAGCGCTGGACAAGCCTTTGTAGGTACGAAACTGGCTCAGAATGTTCTGGCCTCACCATGCAGCATCGAAAAAATCGGTGGGATCCAGAGCTTAGGCATTTAAATCCTTTGCCCATAATTGCAGCGAACGCGTGAATCAGAGAAGCGCGCTTTAGGTTGGGCCGCCTGCTTCTTTCAGTATTGCCTTTTACTTGAAAAACAGGCAAACAGAGAAGGACTTACATCTGTTTGCTTTTTCTGTTGAGTATTTTAATGGTCTGCTCTGCCTGAGAAGACCTGATGTTGAGCTGAGGTTGATGGAAGCCGCAAGTGGACTTGTCGCAACAAGCCATAGAAAGTTACTTTTGATGTGTTTTATTGAGATATCTGTGGTACTTTCCAATTATTTTCTGCCAAGAAAGGTAGTTCCTCATGAAACACGACTTCTTTTGAAAACCGCAAGTGTGGCTTTGTCAGACTTCAGGCCCCACTTTAGTCTCGGGCAGGGGGAGTTCTGGAGAGGGAGAGTCGCGTGGAATTGGGCTTCAGGTGAGTGGGGGCTCCCTACACACTGTCCGCCCAGGGAGGGGGAGGCCCGTGGAAGGTGCTGGTCCCTGGGCATTTGCAGCACCACCAGCCCAGCTGGGGGCTGGCCCCCCAAGCCTGAGGAGGCTCCTGGCTCCAGGGAGATGCCGAGAGCAGGATGCCGCCTCCATCCATGCGGCGTCCGGGCCCTGGCTCCTGGTGTGCGGGGTGGGGCCCGTGTAGACGCCTGCTCCAGGGGGAAGCGGGGTCCTCTCCTGGGCTTTTCAAAAGGTGGCTGAAGAAAGAGTCTGCAGACAACGGGCGGGAGGTGTTCTCAGATCAGGTGGAAACCACATGAAAGGCTTCTTGGAGGAGGAGCCGGGTTTGGACTTGACTTGGCGGCGGGAAGGGGCTGAGCCGCGAGGGCCGGATGAGGGCAGCCAGGAGGGGCCGGGAGTGGGGGCGGATTGTCGGGGGTGGGGGGGGTGGCGCTCCTGGTGGGGAGGGGCTGCTCCGTGGACAGAGCGGGGGTTTTGCTGAAAGGGCCTGGTGCTAAACGCTGATGGGGAAAAGAGAGGCAGGCCAGAGGTGCGGGAATCCTCTCCAGGGCCCCCAAGGGGGCCACACTGGGATCCCTCCCCCGACCGCCTGAGCCCTGTCACCCAAGGCTCTTGACAGAGAGGATGAAAGCAGCCAGCGCAAGGAAAAGTCCCTTTTTATAAGCTGACACTTTATTAAAGGACAGCAGGCATTGGGAGCGTGCAGGTGTCAGAGTCCCCAGGGCGAGCTCACTCCCACCTGGGGGCCTGCTCACCGGTCCAGGCAGTGGCTGGAGGAGCCAGGTCCAAGGGTGGCGGGTCCAGTCATGCGCTTGACCCAGCAGTGTGAGCATGGGCGCCCCATCTGGCCAAGATGAAGTCTGCCTGTCCTTCCTGGGCACTCGGTGGTCTGGTCTGGAAGTCAGGGTGGTGGGAGGAGCCCCCTGCCCCGTGCCTGCAGCATTTCCTGGGCCCCCGCTCCGCGCTGGGTTTCTCTGAGCTTAGCCTGGCAGGTGCGGGGTCGGCCTCGACATCCCCTTTCCTTATCTCTACTTGGGGCTGTAGACAGGGTCACCCCTCTCTGGGCTGCCCTTCTGTGTCCCCCACCAGGGGTGACCCCGGGTGCTCACTGGGATGGTGAACGGCCCAGACCGCTGAGCCGCAGTGGATGCCTTGACCTCCGGCAGGCCCCCCAAGTCCCTGTAGGCTAAATCGGGGCAGGGGACGCTGTGGTCGTCCCTGGGTGGACCCGCGTGGACGCTATCGTGTGTTGTCCGCGACAGCTGTGCTTCCTGAGGTCGTGACCCGCCCCGGCGCCTGGACCACGTGATGCTGTGTGCCCGCCCTTCGGGTGCCTGGGATCTGCTGATGTCCGCCTGGGTTCCTCACCCTCTCTTATGGAAGGGCAGCAGGGTCTCTCTCACTGGGAAAGCTGTGTGGAGGGAACCACGTGGCCAAGCGTCGCAGGCGAAGGACTCACCGCGTCAGACCTGACCGCTGCAGAGAGGGGCTCCGGGCAGCCCCCCAGCTGTGGTCGAAGCCCTTCCCTCTGCTCTTTCTCCCCCTGATGGGTGGGGTGGAGCGGGTGCACGCTGGCCTCTGGGCCTGCCTCTCATCCTGCTTGGTCTCTGGGTCTCCTGGTCGGTGCCCCGGCGATTCTGAGGGGCCCAGGGCACCTCGCTCCCTAGGTCTGCGCGGGATCACCCCGTGGCCACTTCCTCGAGTTCCCCTTTCATCAGCGTCTTTACTGCTGTATCCCGCATCCCTCTCTGTGAGTTCCAGACGAGCCCCTAGAGTTCGCTTTCAAAACCCTCGCCATCGAAGCAGTCACAGCAGGATGAAAGGCCTCTCTCTGCTCACACATTCATTCTCTGAGATGCCTTTCTGCCTAAATCATGCCGTGCCTTGCCAAGCGGTGCTCCCGCCTAGCGTCCAGGTCTCTGCCGCTAAGGGGGGCTCCCTGTGGCTGCACGTGGGCCTGGGGGGCTCCTACCTATCTCAGGCCCGGAGCCCGGGGCTGAGATCGCTGCCCCTCAATGCCCCCTGCCAGCGTGTCCACGCAGGCCTCTCTCAGAAGGGGCCAGGCCAGCCGACCCGAGCTGTGTGCGTGGACGGGCGTGTGACGTGCATAGGCAAGCACGTGTGATGTGCGTGCCTGGGGCTTGGTCTGGAATTCACTGATGAACGCGGGTGCATGGCGTGCGAGGTCAGGGTGAGGCTCATTGGGGCGGGCAGCCAAGTCTGGGAGTCGAAGGAGGAAGCGGGGTCAGGTCTGAACCTGCACCCGATGGGGTGCGGGTGCGTGGGCTGCAGGCCGCGTGCCGGCTGCAGGAACCTGCCGGGCAGGTGCTGGGGGCACGCACTGCTGCTGGGGCGGCCCCTCTGCGCTGCCGCCTTCCCAGAGTCCACCAGGCGGTCCTGCCACCTTACACAAGTCCACCTGGGCCCATGGGAGGGCCGAGGGAGCCCCAGCGGGTCAGCCTGCTGCCCACGGCCAGCCACCCCCCGAGCACGTGTCCACGTCCTACCTGTCCGCTCCTTGGCGCCCTCGGTTCTGGAAGCTCCCTGACACCTTCTCCCCGTGGGGATCAGCCCTAGCTGGGACAGAGGGGCCGTGGAGGGCAGGGTGGGTGGATGACGGCCCGTTGTCCAGGCTTGGGGTGTTCTGTAGCAGGCCGGGGCCTGGCCTCAGATGCCCTGAGCGGCCCGCTGATGCTGGCCTGTCCCTGGCTCGGGCCCACGGCTCTGATCTCCGCGTCCATTGCCATGCTCTCCTTCTCTGCCTGACTTGTGAAGGGTCTGGTTCCGTCTCTGCTTTGCGAGCCCCATGAGAGCTGGCGACACTGAGCTGAGGGCACGCTCGGTCCCGGGCCCTCCCCTGGGAGACCTCCGCCTTCCAGAACTCTCACTTCGTCTCATTCCAATGGCCATGCTCAGGCCTGAAGGAATAACTGCTTCTTTTATCATTTAGACCACTCTTTGCTTCTTTTCACTACGAACTTTCAATGCGAAAGTAGAAGACGGGGGAGAAAGCCAGCTCAACATTCAGAACACAGAGGGTGTTGCCACTTGAACGTGGAGTACACCTTCCCGAGTCCCCAGACAGAATACATCATCAAAGCCCTTCTTGCCAAGCGATGGTGTGAATGGGATGGTGGTCTGCCCTGAGTGGTGTAAACCCCCTACCAAGGCTGCATGCCTCGGGTGAGGGCACCAGGCCCCAGTGCACTCGGGCGCTTGGGAGCTTTCTGAGATGCTGGTGGTGCAGCTGTGAAGTGAAGACACAGTGCCATCAGACTCCAGACTCCTGCACCCGGTCCCCGCCAAGGAAGACGAAGCTCAACCTGGCAGCAGAGAGCTGACACCAGGTCTCATCTGCCCTGCATATTCCCCTGGTATATGTGTGTGCACACGCGTGTGTGTGGTCCCGTGCAGCCTCGTCACGGGTGTGGGGTCTGTGTCCATGGCACAGTCAAGGCAGCCCAGTCCCGGGTCCCCCCATGCCCCGCCCTCACTTCACAGCTGTTCCCGTCGCTCCTCTCACCTTCTGAGATCAGGAAGGGTCCCCACGGCACCTGTGGGGCCAGGCTTCCACCCACCAGGCCGTCTCGTCTATCACTGGCCCCTCCCACCTCCCGGCCAGCTGCTCTGGTCACCCGTTGGCCAGGGAAGGACGTGGTGACCGGTTCCTGTCTGGGCCGCTGTGGACGGGCCTGTCCTGAACATTCGTGCCAGGGCTCCGGGTGAGCCACACGTACACACTTTTCAGGAGCAGAAGACGCCACCTGCATCCCCAGGTGGGTGATAAGCACTGGCTGACCCAGGCGGCACCGTGGTTCTTTGGGGTCTGAAGGTCTGAGCGTCCGCTTTGCTGCTTCCTGGTGGTGTAACCTTGGATCCGCGAGCAACACGCGCCCAGACTCGACTTGCTCCTCTGGGAAATGGGTTGATGAGGCTGCGCGCTCTGCAGGCTCCGCACCACCACTGAGTCAGCTCGCTGGTGACCGGCCCTCAGCACGGCAGCCCAGCCGGCCGCTGCGCTGCCCCGGGGGAGGGTGGCCCTCCCCGCCCTCCCGCCCCGCTTTGCTTCCGGAGGCGGGACAGCCCCTCCCGCCCGCGGAGCCTGCTTGCCGACCTCCTGGTAGATCCCTGCACCGAGAGAACGTGTCCTTACTTATTTTATAGGTGCTCTTATCAAAAAGCACCACCCCTTCAACTTTGCCCTCCTGAGGAGGATTATTTCCTCTTTCTTCCTAAAGCAGAAACACCGCCTGCCAAGGTAGGGACATTTTTATGGTCCGTTTGAACCCAAATGTGTCATGTAGGTTCATAAGAGGCACAGCAGGCGCCAAATCCTGAGGACCCACACGCACGCACAGAGGGCCCTTCCCAGCCTGAGCCCACCGGGGGAGAGGGGCTGCCTAGAGATCCCCCCAGGGGAGGTCTCATCCGGCTGCCCAGACTCAGCTGGCCCTGGCTGGAGCCCGGGGCTGGGGGAGGGAAGCGGGGCACACACCCACGCCGGGGTGGCTCCCCCTGTGCCATCCTGGAGTGAAGCCTTCTAGCTCGGAAATGAGCCACAGGACCCTGACTCCGGTCCAGGGCTCACACAGGGACCGTCCAAGGCATCGATCGTGATGCTCCTCTGGGAGAAGATCCCCCCAAACAAAAATGTCCCTCCAAACAGGACTTTTTGTTCTAAGGGAGAGCTTGTTACGGAACCAGAAGTCAGGGCGTCTGCTTGTATTTTTCAGTTTTAGGGTCTTTTTATAGTAATTTTGGCAGAATGTGATGCGACGTTTTCAGTGCAATAGCGTGAGCAGAGAGGGAAGTACAGACTTTGTCCCCAGCTCACAGCTGGTGCTGCTGAAGCGGGGACAGAGCGGCTCCCAGGCCAGGGCGGGGGCCCAGGAGAGGCGAGCGAGGCTGGGGGCCAGTCTGTGATGCAGGCAGACGGTGGTGCTGGCGTGGACCGTGTGTGCCTTTACGTGTGAGCTGAGCACGGTGATTTGTGGGTGACGCTGAGCACGTGCGCCTCTCTCTTTATCAACTGCCTGCTGGGGGGCCAGCGGGATGGCCCCTGTGTAACGCACGTCCGCAGCAGGGCCCCCCTCTCACGGGTCCGGAGAAGTCACTCCCTGAGGCCCAGGGAGACCAGTGTGCACCCCTCTCCCGAACACCTGTGGTCTCAGGTGGGGCTCCTGAGAAGCTGGGTCTCCTCCCTGCGGCTGGCTGCCCTCAATTTTCACTGTTGCTATTTTCTGGAAAGTGAAAGTGAAGTCACCGCGACTCTTTGCGACTCTATGGACTGTAGCCCGCCAGGCTCCTCCGGCCATGGGATTCTCCAGGCAAGAATACTGGAGTGGGTTGCCATTTCCTTCTCCAGGGGATCTTCCCAACCCAGGGATTGAACCCAGGTCTCCCACACTACAGGCAGACTCTTTAGCGTCTGAGCCACCTGGGAAGCCCTCGTTTTCTGGAAATGAGACGCAAACGTCATTTTCAAATGCTTCAAGGCGAGAAGCAGTAGGGGCGCGCGCCCGGAGCCACAGCAGCCCCAACCCTACGTGCGCTGCCCTCGGGCTCCGGGCGGCGCTGCGCTGCCCCCCCGGGCCTGGCGAGTGCCCCGTGCGGCTGCCCCGGGGGATGCCGGCAGCGTCGCGGAGTCAGACGCCCCGAGTGCGGGTGCCCGCGGGGGAAGCCTGCGCTGGTGCGGCTGTCATGATGCTTCCCGAGGTCCTGGGGTCCCGCTGGGCCCGCAGCCCCAGGAAGCCTGTCCTCCCAGGGCGGGGGGGGGGGGCAAGTGACTTCCCCAGAACATGGGTGGGACGTCTGCCCTGAGTTTTGGGTCCCTTGTCCCCACGTAAGGGACGGTCCCCTCACCTAGCGAGATGACAGTCAGGGTAGGAGGAAGGCGGTCAGGGGCGGGGTCAGCTCAGGGGGGAGAGGCTCGAAGTAGCCGCTTCCATTCTCCGCACGGCTCCGCGGGGCCCCGTCTGACTCTGGGAAGCGGGGTGTGCTTCCCCGGTAACGCCCGAGGACACTGAGGCTTCGTAGGAAACTCTTCTGCCCGTGGTGAGGGGTGGGGGACCTGCAGGTGCTCCAGGGGTGGCCAGGCCCCCGCCATGGCCGCGAGCATCCTGCATCCCTGGCGGAGGCGGCTCTGCCTCTCTCCCGGGGTCAGTTACACGTGTTCCGAGTGAAATATCACCCTGTCATCTGGGTCCCCCATGGCGGTCTCAAGAATGTCACGCCCACGGCTCTAGTTTGGGGAGCAGCCTCCACAGCCAGAACGTTCCCCTGCTCGGCGCCCAGCCCTGGGTGCCCGTGATGAAAAGCGGCCCGCAGCCGGGACAAGTCAGCCCCCTGGCAGCCCAGTGCCCGCGGAGTTGGGGAAGGTCGGCTTCCCAGGGCCCCCTCGCTGCTCGGCAGACCCGGTCACCTGTTCCTCAGGGGTCCCGCACCCGCTCCACCCCCACTGACTCTTCTGCCTGCTGCACCCTCGCCCCTCTGCATGAGAGGAGGCGGGTCTCGCGGACCCCTTGGATGATCAGCCCCTTGCAATGCCTCCCCTTGCCCGAGTGCCAGCTCTCTGTCCCTTACCCTCCAGGGGTGCGGGACACAGCTGACCAGCTCCCCCTGGCCTCCCCACTGGCGCCTCACTCTCTGATGCCCCCGTTTTGCTGGTCGCCTCTTTCTCCAGCTCTGCCGTTCAGGAGACACAGGAGACGCATCCCTGGGTTGGGAAGATCCCCTGGAGGAGGGCACGGCACCCCACTCCAGTATTCTTGCCTGGAGAATCCCATGGACAGAGGAGCCTGATGGGCTACAGTCCATGGGGTCACAAAGTCAGACATGACTGAGTGACTGAGTACACACTCAGTTCTCATACATTTTCCGACAGGACTCCTTTACATGCTGAAAAATTATTGAGGAGCGCAAAGAGTTTGTGCTTGTTACAGAGGAATGAAAAATGAGTCGATTATTTGTGAATGGCTTTTAGAGAACTTATTAATTCATTTATAAGTAGCAATAGGAAGCCCAGTACATAGAAACATGTTGTGATAGAAATAACTACATTTTTCAAAAGGCAAAGGTTTTAATGAGAAGGCTGGTGTTGATTTATGTTTCTACAAATGTCTGGCTTGAAACAAGATTGCTGGATTCTCACATTTGCTTCTGTATGTAGCTTTTTAACAGAAAAACAGCTTTCATAGGGTATTATTTACATACTATACAATTTGCTGTTGCACATGGAACGATGCAGTGTTTTCAGTACATTTGCAGAGACGTGCAACCGCCATCATGCTTAACTCCATCACCCCCTAAGGACAACCCACTGAAAATGAGTGAAGAATCCACAGAACAGACATTTCCGTAGAGAATACATTAGAATGGCCAATAAGCACGTGCAAAGGCTGTGCTAACTGTGCTTTCAACATCCCTCCTAGCCCCCAGGGACATGCTCATGACGTCCAGAGAGGTCTGACTTCATACCCACGAGGACGGCCGCAGTCACGGAGGCGGATTACAGCTAGAGCAGATGAAAGGCAGTCCATCTCCACTGGCGGCCTCTTCTCCTTTCCTTCCAACGTCCTAGCCACAGGCAACCACAGGTACACTGTTTGCATGGATTTCCCTATTTTGGATTTTTCATTTAAATGGAATTTTATAAAAGGTGGTCTTCTGTGGCTGGCTTTTCTCACTTAGCATCGTATCTCCCGGGTTCACCAAAAGCTGTTCATTCCTTTTATAGCTGATAGTGTTTCATTGTATAGAGAGGTCGCATTTTGTTTATTCCTTTGTCCGCTGATAGACACTCAGCTCTTCCCGACTTTCTGGCAATGATCAATAAAGCCACTACGAGCATTCATATGCAAGTGTTTGTGCGGCCATGTTTTCACGTATCTCAGCTGATACACCTAGGAGGGGAATCGCGAGGTCATAGGGTAGCTCTGTTTGACGTCGAGATGCTGCTGAGCTGCTTTCTGAAGCGGCTGCACACTCTCCTTTGCCCAGCGTGCGTGAGGGCCGCAAGCTCTCCCATCCTGGTCCACTCGTCAGCTCTCGCTGTCGTCCACTTCCGTGACTGCAGCCGTCCTCGTGGGTATGAAGTCAGACCTCTCTGGACGTCATGAGCCTGTCCCTGGCGGCTAGCAGGGATGCTGAAAGCACAGTTAGCACAGCCTTTGCACGTGCTTATTGGCCATGCTAATGTCTTCTCTGCAGAAACGTCTGTTCTGTGGATTCGTCACTCATTTCCAGTGGGTTGTCCTTTTATCGCCGTGCCGTAAGAGATTCTGGGTGTCAGTCTCTCATCGGTGAGTCAACTTGCAGATATTTGCTCTCATTCTGTGACTGTCTTTCTCACTTTCTTGGTGCTGTCCTCTGAAACATTTTAATGAAACCCAAATTGCCTACTTTTCCCTTTGTTGCTTGTGTTTTTAGTGTCATAGCCAAGAACGCGGTTCCCAGTTTAAGGCCTTGAAGATTTACTCCAATGTTTTCTTCTAAGAGTTTTATTGTGTCCGTTTTGCAGCTGTGTTAATGATCCACTGTGAGCTACTGTCTGTATGTGGTGTAAGGTTGGGGTCTAAGTTCAGTCTTTTGCGTGTGGCTATTCAGTGGCCACAGCACAATTTGTTGAAAGGACCATTCTTCTTCCATTGAGTTATCCTGGAATCCTTGTTGAAAATCAATTGATCACAGATGTGAGGGTGTATTTCGGAGTTCTCGGTTCAATTTCATTGATCCATATGTCTGTCCTTATGCCATTTCCACACTCTCTTGGTTACATAGTTTTATAATAAGGTTTTAGTCAGGAAGCGTGTTTTCAGGCTTTATTCTTTTTCAAGATTGTTTAGACTGTAATGGGTCCCTTTCGTTTGCATGTGATGTTTAGGATCGGTGTGTAAAAGAAGCAGCTGGGATCTTTATGGGAATCGTGCTCAATCGGTAAATCATCATGGGGATACTGTCATCTTAACAAAGTTAAGTCTCTCCATCCACGATCATAGGTCATATTCCATTAATTTCTTTTAACAATATTTTGTAGTTTTAGGGGTACATGTTTTATATATCTCTTCTTATGTTTTTCCCTAAGTATTTTATTCATTTAATGTGATTTTAAATGGAATTGCTCTGTTTCGTTTTCAGACTGTTCTATATAGAAATACAGTAGATCTTCGTGTATTGATTTTATATCCTACGACTTTGCTGAACTTGTTCATTAGCTCTAGTGCTTTGTTTTAGATCTAGGTTAGCTAATATGCTGGTATACAGTTTCCACACAGGGTCACGAAGGGTCGGACAAGACTGAAATGACTTAGCACGCACGCTGGAAAGTTGGGTCGTCAGATTGAGATTTTTCTTCTTTTTAAATGTAAGTGGCTATATTTCTAAATTGTTTCTTAGTAACTGATCTAGGGCTCACGGTATACACCTTAACTGAAAAGGTACTTCAGACTTATATTAAAAATTCTTTGAAATATTGAGGTGTGCCCCCATATAACTCCCTTTTGTGCTGTTACTAGCTACATATGTTACAGACCCAACAATGCCGTAATATAATTATTTTATATAGTTAGATATCTTTTAAAGAAGCTTGCAGAAGAAAGGAGTGCAAGTATTTTTGATGTTTGTTATATTAATCTCCTTATTTACCGTTTCTCATTCTCAATTTATTGCTGCAGATTCAAGTCACCATCTGGTGTTTCTCACTCCAGTATAGCTTTGCTACCACGCATCTCTTTCGTGTTGCTATTGTCAAATATGTTCTGTTATAGGCCCCCCTAATTAATTATACACACATCATTTTATATAATTGCATTTTAAATTGGTTAAGAGAAGAAAGAAGATGTATGTAATTATATCATCTTTTATGACTACATGCAGGTGAACATGACTGAGTGACTGGACTGACTGACTGATGGGCGTACCTTGGAGATATTGCAGGTCTGGTTCCAAACCCCTGCAATCAAGTGGCTATCCCAATAAAGCAGGCCACGTGGGTTTTCTGGTTTACCAGTGCATGTGAGAGCTATGAGGCCCAGTAAGTGTGCAATAGTATTATGACTAAAGAAAACCAATGTCCACACTTTAATTAAAATGCTTGGTTTCTCAAAAATGCTACTGGTCATCCGAGCCTCAAGTGAGCAGCCATCTTTGTGCTGCTGGAGAGTCTTGCCATGTGACACTGTTGACTGACTAGGATGGTGGTTGCTGAAGGTTGGGGTGGTTGTGGCAATTTCTCAAAATAAGACAGCCATGATTTGCTGCATCGACTCTTCCTTTCATAAAGTATTTGTAGCACACAATGATTTTTTATGGTATTTTTACCCTCAGTACAGCTGTTTTTCAAAATGGGAGTCCATCTTCTCAAACCCTGCCACAGCTTTATCAACTAAGTTTATGTAATATTCTAAACCCTCTGTTGTCATTTCAAAAATCTTCACAGCATCTTCACAGGGGTAGATTCCGTCCTAAGAAACCACCTTCTTTGCTCACCCATAGGAAGCAACTCTTTTGCATCTGCTAAACTTTTATCACGAGGTTGCTGCAATTCGGCTACGTTTTCAGGCTCCACTTCTAATTCTCGTTTTGGTGCCGTTCCACCACGTCCGCAGTGCCTTCCGTCACTGGAAACTACGCAAGCCATCCGTGAGGGCCGGAATCAGCTTCCTCCAAACTCCAGTTAGTGTTGCTACGCTGACCTCTTCCTATGAATCACAAGTGTTCATAATGGCATTTAGAATGGTGAATCCTTTCCAGAAAGTTTTCAACTTAACTTTCCCCAGATCCATCAGTAGGCTATCTATGGTGACTATAGTTTTATGAAATATATTTCTTAAATAATATGGGTTGGGTTGAAATTGTTCCTTAATCCATGGGCTGCAGAATGGATGTGTTGGCAGGTGTGAAAACAACCCGAATCTCTTGGTGCGTACATCTCTTCCAGAGCTCCTGGGTGACCAGGGGCACCTGGTAATATTTTGAAAGGAATCTTTTCCTCCAAGTAGTAGTATTCAACAGTGGGCTTGAAATGTTTAGCAAATCATGTTGTAAACAGATGTGGCGCCATCCAGGCTTTGCTGAATGCACTGGCATATTAGATTTAGCGTGATCCTGAGGGTCCTAGGATTTGCACACGGTAAATGGACACTGGCTTCAATTTACAGTTGCAGCTGCATTAGCTCCTAATAAGAGAGTCAGCCTGTCCTCTGAAGCTTCGAAGCCAGACACTGACTTCTCCTCTCTGTCTATGAAAGTTCCAGATGGCATCTTTTCCCAGCATCAGGCTGTTTCACTTACACTGAAAATCTGTTGTTCCGTGCAGCTGCCTTCTCTGATGATCTTAGCTGGCTCTCCTGGGTGAGCTCTATATCAGCGCTCGCGGCTTCCCCTTGCACTTTGGTGTTACGGAGATGGCTTCTTTCCTTAAACCTCGTGAACTCACCTCTGCCCGCTTCAGTCTTTTCCTCAGCAGCTTCCTCATGTCTCAGCATTCACAGATCTGAAGTGAGCTGGGGCCTTGCCTGAATCAGGCTTTGGCTTAAGCCCGTGTTCTGGCTGATTCGTCTTCTATCCGGAACACTAAATTTTTTCCCCATATTAGCAACAAGGGTGCTTTGCTTTCTCACCATTCATGTGTTCACCAAAGTAGCACTTTTAATTTCCTTCTGGAACTTTTCCTTTGCACCCACAACTTGGCCATTTGGCCCAAGAGGCCCGGCTTTCAGATGGCCAGTCTCTCACAGTCCTTCCTCGCTAAGCATCCTCATTTCTAACGTTTGATTTAAAGTGAGAGATGCACAATTCTCGCCCCACGTGAACACCTAGAGGCCATCGTTACTAACTGGCCTCGCGCAGCGTCGTGTCTCGGGGAGCAGCGAGGCCTGAGGAGAGGGAGAGGGGACGGCTGGCTGGTGGAGCGGCCAGAACACCTGCCACACTTGGTGATTAAGTTCTCCGTCTGGTATCGGTGCCGTTCCTGGCTCCTCAAAACAGTTGCAGTGGTGACATCAGTGGCCACTGATCACTACAACAAACATAAGAAGAAGGTATAAAAGGTTGAACTATTGCAAGAATTACCAAAATGTGACACAGAGGCACAAAATCAGCCGATGCCTTTGGAAAAATTGTGCCAATATACCTGCTGATGCAGGGCTGCCGCAGACCTCCGATCTGCGAGAAACACAGTGTTTGTGGAGTGCAACAAAGCGAACTCAGCACACGGTGTGCCTGTCGCTGCTTACCGTTCTTTACCTGTTCCCGTGTGAATTCTAATTACCGTCTAGCTTCACCTGCTTTCAATCTGAAGACCTTCCTTTTGCATTTTTTCGGTATGCTGGCTGTACTAGCAACAAAGCTGGCATCCCTGTCTTCTCTCTTATCTAGAAATGTCTACTGTACCTTACTGTTTCTAAGACAGCTTTGCTACGTGGGGGAGACCTGCTCGATAGTTTCTTCCTTTAGCGTTTAGCCTGTCATCCACTGCCTTCTGGCCCCCATTGTTTCTAATGAGAAGTTGCCTGCAAATCTTACTGGAGTTCCTTTGTGTGTAATGAATTGTCTCCCTCTTGCTGACTTCAAGATCTTCTTTATCTTTCAGCATTTTGCGTATGACGGGTCTGTGGATCTCACTGAGATTGTTGAGTTTCTCAGCTGTGCAAAGAAACATTTCTGTATATCAAGTTTGGAAATTTTTTTAGGCACTATTTTTTGGAATAGGTTTTCTGTTTCTTTCTTGCGTTCCCATTATGCATATACTGTGAAAGTCTCTCAGTTGAGTCTGACTCTTTGTGACCCCTTGGACTATACAGTCCATGAAATTCTCCAGGCCAGAATACTGGAGTGGATAGCCTTTCCCTTCTCCAGGGCATCTTCCCAACCCAGGGATCAAACCCAGGTCTCCCTCATTGCAGGTGGATTCTCACATTGCAAATTCCTGCATTTGCAGCTGAGCCACAAGGGAAGCCCATGCGTATACTGGTATGCCTTATGTATCCTACCGAGCGGGGAATGGCAACCCACTCCAGTGTTCTTACCTGGAAAATTCCATGGTCAGAGGAGCTTGATGGGCTACAGTCCATGGGATTGAGAAGAGTCAGACATGCCTGAGCGACTAACACACATGCGTCCTGAGTTTCTCTAAGGCTGTGTTCATTTCCCTCCTTTTCTCGTTAGACTCCAAAATAACTATCAGTTTACCTTCAAGTTCCCCGATTCTTTCTTTTGTCAGCTCAGATCTACCATCGAACCTCCCCAGTAAAATTTTCACCTTGGTCATTACGCACTTCAATTTCAGGATTTCCACTTGCTTCTTTTTAAAAAATGATTTCCATTTGTAATTGACATTCTCTGTCTGAAGACACATTGTCATTACACTTTTCTTCATGTCTTTAAGCATAGTTTCCTTTAGCTCTTTGAACACACTTGTAAAAGCTGTTTTGAAGCCTTTGTTAAGTCTGACATGTGAGCCCTTTCAAAACCAGTTTCTGTTGCCCGAATTTTTTTTTTTTCCTGTATATGGGTCACGCTTTCCTGTTCCTTTGCATGTCTCATAATTTTTTTGTTGGAAATTTGACGTCTTAGATAATATATTGTAGCAACTCTAGGTACTGATTCATCCGTCTGCAGGGCTTATTATTGTTTGCTTGTTGTTTTGTTTGGGGACTGGGCTGGACGCTTTCGGTCAGGTCTGTTACGCTTACAAGCGCCGCCTCTGATGTCATCCCGCTGCGGGCACTGTCCTGGCGAGTGTCCAGCCGCCCTGGAGCGACAGTGGTTCCAGCAGGGTTCTCTCTGACGCCTCTCCCTTACGTTGTCTCCCCCGGTTGGTGTCACACTCCACGGCTAGCCTCCAAGAGTGCTGGCTCATCGCGCTATTGTTTTTGACAAGGCCCCTGGGCATAAATTGCTCCACAGTCAGATTCAATTAAATTCAGGCCCCTTTATGAGGCTCGTCTCTGGGGCCTGCCTCTGAGTCCTGCTCCAACCCCAGGAAGGCTCGTCTTGGCTGTCTCTGTCACTGGTTCTCTCTGATAAACTTCTAGCTGGTTTGCATTCATGGAGCCACCAGCTCCCTGTTAATTTCTCACCACCACCATCGAGGCTGTTTCTGACAGCACCCTCAGGGTGAACTTCCTCACTCTCTGTTCCACACGAATTGGTTTCCTCTGGGAGAGCTCAGAGCTGTCTGCTCTTCAGGCCGGTCTCCGCTCCTGCCTCTGGGCCTAGGGGAGGGGGCAGTGCCCGCTTCTCTCAAGGAAAGCCCCTGCTTTGTGAGCGGGGCATTGGGCGGGGGCTCTGGCCTCTGCTCTTCTTGGCTTGCCCTTCCTGTGTGTGGAATCCCTGCCCTATAAATGTGCCGGGTGAGGGTGGTCAGGAGCCCACCATCTTGCTGTGCTGCCCCTGAGCCAAGGGTTCTGAACTATGAGAGGGGTCTCCGTGGGAGAAAAGGTCTCCAGCCCTCCAAACTGCTCTCATCTGGAATACAGCTTCTGCAACAGAGTCAGGAGAAAGGGGAAATGCTGGTGGCCTGTCCCTCCCAGGGGAAAACCATAACCCCAGACTGATGGCTGGAAGGGGAGGGAGCCCTGTCACAGGCACACACACACACACACACACACACACACACACACACACATTTAACTATATATATATGACTTGTGTGTGGTAGAAGTCCACTTCACAATGCTGGAGACGCAGGGGACGTGAGTGCAATCCCTGGGTTGGGAAGATCCCCTGGAGTAGGAAATGGCAACCCACTGCAGTACTCTTACCTGGGAAATCCCGTGGATAGAAGAACCCGGGGGGCCACGCTTCACAGGGTCGACTAACACTTCATGCATGTATACACACATGTGCATGTATGTGACGAGCTAAATGCTGTGCTTGCTCCTAGGAGCGGTGCAGATGACCAAAACGTATTTCTTGGGAACAGTGTTTAGGAATGGGATGAGAAGGTGGTAAGCTGTCTGCAGCTGGAGTATTTTACATGGAGTCCAGTAGGTTTTCTGTTTGGAGTGGTGTCCTGGCTGAGAGGCTGGACTGGGTAGTCTTTAAGGCCCTTTTGGTTGATGAGATTTCATGATTCTAAATACAAACCTGAAGTCCTTCTGAGCCAGACATCAGAGCAGATGACTTTACACGTGTACAGCGTGGGCCTCTCTTTGGGTTTGGCCACTAAAGCCATTCTTCTTGGGTTGCTGCCCCTCTTGGGTGATTGGCATGGTGTTTTCCTAATGGCAGGGCCACAGTAATATTTCAAAAGTCGGCATGTGTGAGGTTATTTAAAATCTTCCCATTTGAAGTGGGGGCTAATGTGCTATGAAGCTGAGTTTGCCTGACGCATGAGAGGCTCTGAGTTGCTACCAGCTACACAAATCCTCCATCTCCGTAGAGCTAACACACCTTTCAGCCGCAGTTTTCATACCGACCTGCGGCCTCCACCCCGCAGCGATTCGCCTCTGTATTGAGGAGAAACTGGAACCACGGAGAAGTGGGACAGCTGCTACTGTGACTGGGGTGAGCCCTACAAACGCGGTGCTCACGAATGGCCCCCTTGCTGAGGGCTGACGCTTTATCCCTTATTCATGTCTGTATCCATGCTGCCCAAGGACTTCTTTTTGTTTACATAGCTGCTACTGCTGAGATGAATTCTTTGTGTCCAAAAAGACTTTCTGTCTTGCTTCTAATACAATGAACAACAACGAAAAAAATTGCATTTGAACTTGCAAATGTATTTTTAGATCCCTCGTCTCCGACTTCACATCAAAACAGACTGTAGATCATCATCTCGCCTTTCCTTGTAAGCCTGGTCTAATGATACAGGAAAGAAAGAACGAGGCTCGACACACGGACCCGTCTCCACATGCCCGTGGCCCTGGATCTTTGTTCTCTCCCCACTGCAGCCGGAAAGAGCACGGAGAAATTTCAGGGTTCTGCTTGTGGTTCTATCACGAAGCTTGCTGCTTCTGATTAGGTGTCTCGCCTCGATGAAAAGTGGCAATATACAAGGTACTGACTGTTGGCCACGGTGCGACAAGCGCGGTACATATACCCCAAACACACGATCTGTCGGGGACACTAATGAAGCAAGAGCAGCTTGCATTGCAATGAAGAAGTGTGTCTTGGATCCTAATGAATGATTCAGCTAATTAGTCACCAGCCGCCCACGCTAATGCGGTGAAGGTGTGATGTGGGTTTGGACAGGGAGGGTGTTTGGTCTCTATAGATGTTAGAATGCCAACAGATAATGGCCTGCGGGGTCTCGGGCTGGACCCGGAACAGAAAGAGAACACCAGGGGAAAACATGTGGAACCGCACGGATGTCAGCACCTGGTTCTGACCCCGGCATCGCGGGTCATGCTGGGGCTGCTGGCTGAGGGTCCAGGGGAACTTCCTGAATTATCTTTGCAGCTTTTTCTACAAATCTCAAATTATTCTCAAAGAAAGAGTTTCTTTAAGAAAATATAAAGGCTCTAAAATTCTCTTAGACGATGAAGATAATGTAATTTTTTTTTTTTTTTTTGCCATACTTCACGGTTTGCAGGATCTTCCCTGACCAGGGATTGAACCCTGGTCACTGCGGTGAAAGCCCAGGATTCTAACCACGAAGCCACCAGGGGGCTCCTGTAATGTCTCCTAGCAGTGAACTCTGATGGCCACAGAAGGCTCACCTGTTCCTGGGGATACAGGCGTCATCTAGAAAGTGAGAGGGTGGAACCACCGGGCCGTCTCTGAAGTCCTGTCCGTCAGAAGCTCTGTGATTGAAGGTACGCCTCACAGCCATGTCTGGGGTGGCAAAGCACTCTCATGTTATCCTCTTCTGAGGCAATCCAGCTAGTTCTCTTTTTGCACGCTAAGTCTCTTCAGTCGTGTCCGACTGTTTGCGACCCCACGGACTGTAGCCTGCCAGGCTCCTTTGTCAGTGTGATTCTCCAGGCAGGAGTACTGCAGTGGGTTGCCCTGCCTTCCTCCACGGGATCTTCCCGACCCAGGGAGTAAACCTGGCTCTCTTACGTCTCCTGCTTTGGCAGATGGGGTCTTTACCACTAGCGCCACCTGAGAAGTTCAAGTGGAGACGAAAATAAGATGGTCCAAACCACTCAAGAGCAGGAAAGAGTGTAAATTAATCCTCTGAATTGCTAATTGGGGATTTGGTTGGCTAGGTTGAAGGTTAGGAGATGAAAGCCTGGGTTTTGCTCTTCTCCAAAGGAAGGGAAGGGTTCTGTCTCTGGAGACCCTGATGTCCCTGCCTGTGTAAAATGCAGAATCTGAAAGGGAAGGTGAGAAAGCACTTTGGTTCAGCCCTCCAGGGCTATATCTTGCCCTCTAGAGCAGTTTGAAGCACAGCCCCCTCACCTTCCATCCAAAAGGAGCAGCTTGTATGTGGGTGTTGCCAGGTTCCAGCCGCTGCTGTTAACCTGGATGTCATGAGAGGCTGGGTGTGTGTGTCCCTGGATGCTAGGACCTGCAGAGGAGCCTGGCCATCCTGGCCAGGAGAAGCGTAGTGGCTCTCGGCTGATTTAGGTGGGTGGGAAAAAGACCCTCTCTTTACAGTATCATTGGCAGTGCCTGCCAAGGGCCTGGGAAGTTCCTTCTTGCTTTACACTTCCGTGGATAAAGGGATTAGGCCCTGCTGAAGCATCCTTAGGAAACAGCATCTATTGAGTCATCATTTGTCACACGCATCCAATGTGAATAGATCAGTTCCCTTCCAGCACATGGATGAGCCAGGAAGGTTCTCTGAGTAGGAGCAGGAGGGGAAAGAAAGAGAAATGGAGGTTGCGGTGCTCCTGGAAGAGGAAGCTGCAGATGCAGGAGGTAGTGTCCATTTCACAGGGAAGGTCTCTGCACCACACCCGGCCTTCCCTGGTGCAAAAGGAGCTCCCGCCGGTGCAGACCTTCGAATGTGACTTTGAAGGGTCTCATGAGGGGTGAGGGCAAGTCTCCAGCCACGTGTGCTCCCAGAAATGTGAAGTAGGCAGTCGTGAATCAAGGCAGGAAGGTGCCTTTCATACCTTATGGGTCTTGCCGATCGGGTTAATATCTGGACTGTGATCTTTGTGGCAGGGTTGAATCTAAAACCCAGTCCTTCTGAACACTAGTTGGCTGAAAGTGAGAGTGTTAGTTGCTCAGTCGTGTCCAACTCTTTGTGACCCCATGGACTGTAGCCCGCCAGGCTCCTCTGTCCATGGGATTCTCTGTCCATGGGATTCTCCAGGGAAGAAGACTGGAGAGGGTGGCCATCCCTCCTCCAGGGGATCTTCCCCACCCAGGGATCGATGATCATCTGAGCCACCAGGGAAGACCCTAGTCTGCTGAAGAGACAGCAAATTGGTCAAGAATGGTTCTGAGTACTCTTGAGACCCTGGTAAAAAGAGTCATTTATCTTTTGAGCCCCTGCCAGATCCCCCCCTCTCCCTTTCTGTGTCACGTTCCAATACTTTTCTATAAAATCCCATAAAGCTGTCCCTGAACCTCACTGCCTCAGACAGCACCCGCAAGCCAGCCTCTTCCTTCCCTCTTACAACACAACCACCTTAGTTCTCTGACATTAAAAACCTCACCTCCTTGCCAGCAGATTTGTTCATTCACTTGGGTGGTTGTGTTCAGGGTGTTAAAGGCTGTCCCTCCTGGGATTAGCAGGGAGTACTTCAACTTTGTAAAGCATTTCACATCTTTTCTCTTAGTGGAGTTTCATAACACACCCCAGCAACTTGTCCAAATGCTGGTAGCAAAGCTTGAGATGGAATTCAGGGCTCCTGAGCCCCAGGGCCTGCTTCTTTCTCCACACCACGTGATTTTCTATATATAGAAAAATCCACACATTTGTGTCCCTCAGGTTCCAGTGAGTGACCTTGCCTTGTGCTCTGGGAGGTGTTTGGAGGCAGTCAGAGCAGTCTGGAAAAGCTTGAGGTCCTTGAAATAACAGACTGAAGTCAGTTAGCCATTCTCCCTGGAGCTCTGGGGGCTCATTTCTGCCTCTCATCTTCCCAAAGACGAAGACCTCCTAATAGCCTTTCCCAGCCCTTCCCTGTACAACCTGCATCTTACATTGGTTACAAGCTGTTTTGGTGTTTGTGCTTTATTTCCTCAAGGAGAACCAAGCTCCTGGAGGGTGAGCACCCTCTTTCCCCCTTGCTTGGCACTCAGTGCTGGCTCACTGACATGGAGCAAGTGCTCAACAAACTTTGCTGGACCAGACGCATGCTTGCTGGGTGAGGAAGCCGTACTCCCTAAAATACACCAGAGGGGGTAACTGATGTCCTGGGGCTCACTTTTTCACAAACACAGGAATTTCCCTCAAGGTGGATCTTTTGCAGGACCTCTTGGGTGGCCCATATGCTGACCCCATGTTACAGCAAGTGGGCAAATTCTCAGGACACTCTCAGAACACCTCTTTTGGAAACAATTTGGGCATGTCTTTTTGGATTAGCCTCAATGTTGGCAAAACTTCACCTTTGACGGTATACTAGGAGTTTGGAAACGGCTAGGTCATTTGAAGCCAGCACTTATGAGAAAGGGTAATAATGAGGGATGATGCTATTTTTGAATATGTAAACAAATACAAAAGTTAAATGACGATAAAGCAGCTCACTAGATTTTTCATTATGCTTCATATTATTTCTTGAAGGGAAAAGGTTCAGTCGGATATGTCTTACTGTAAACCAAGCACCGTGTCTCACCGAACATCTAAATGTCGATTTGAATATGCCTCCGATTCCTTGAGGTCAGGGATCTATCTTCACCTCTGTCCTTCCTTAAGACACAGTGCTTGGCGAATGGTCAGTGTTCAATAAGAGACTTTTCAATAAATGAAGGAGCAAATGACCTTGGCTGCATTAGACAAAATCAGTGTAATTATTTTATAGCAAAGTGCATGCGTGTGCGTTTATTCTTAGAGCCCAATGTGCACTGTCACAAAAGGAGGCTGAAAGAATCGCTTTTTAATGACTCACCGTCGCTCTGGGGCTGCTCCTCAGGAAGGACCTTCCTGGGCAGCTCTGCCTTGCAATCTCTCACACAGGTGCAGCCAGCCGCTGGCTGGGGTGCAGCCTCACCTGAGAGCCAGGCTGGGGCTGGAGGACCACCGCCCAGGGGGCTCCGTCACCCAGCTGGCAAGTCAAGTTGCTGGTTCTGTTTGGCTCCTTCTTGAGTGGCCACCTCCGCGGGGCTGCCCGTGACTGATTTCCCTGGGGGGTAACCCAGGAGACGTCGGTAAGAGCCACAACACAAAGCCTCCGAAGACCCCACACTGACGGTCTCCCCCGTCACCTGCACCACACTCTCGGTCGCACAGGGCTGGTCTTCATTCAAAGTGGGCAGAGACTGCCCAGGGGCAAAATCCTGGGCTGTGGACAGGGCCGTCCTGGAGGCTGCCTCTTCCTCTCTCGTTTCATTCTACGTGTTTCTGCAGCCTCCACAGTTCACCAAGGACTGGTTTTTTTGGTACTGGGATACAATGGTGAAAAAGGCAAGTCCTGTCCCCAGGGGTGCTCACTGTCTTGGAGGAAGAGCCATGAGCAGCATTGTTTGACCCCAATCTGTTAAATTTGGGGGGAGGATGCAGACAGACCCAAAGGAGACCCCACTAAGCTGACCTGGGGGCTGCTCCAAGGGACTCACATGTATATTTGGGAAGAGATAGAAGGGAAGACGCCTTGAGAGGGGGAATGGTCTGGGGCAGAGGTACGGAGGCATGTGTGAATACCACGTGTTCGGGGGGCTGCAGGGGTCTGACATGGTCACGTGCCAGGAGGTGTGTGCAAGGGGCTGACCTCCAGGCCAGATCACGTGGGAAAACGTCGGCTGGGGTCAGACCCCACCAGAGAAGGCAGGACTGGATCTGTGCTTTGGGAAGATCGTTCAGCAAGAGGTAGAAGGTGGATTCAGGAGAGAACAGATAGAGAGGGGGATGTCTGGAGCAAGACCCTGGGACAGAGTCCCTGAGGGCTTAACCAAGAACCCCAGGGGTGTCTGGGCACCGGGGAGTGCTGGGGAGCTTGGGAAGTGTCGGTGCGTGGACCGCCCGCGGGTTGGGAAGGACGGACGCTCGCAGGTGTGTCGGCGATTAAGCCGGCGCCCAGCGTTCCGGTTCAGGTTCGGGGAACTGCATGGGTCTCCACGGGAGTGCAGACCGTGCTGGCTGGTGGCGAATGGCACAATTCAAAACCCACACACGCTTTCTCATCTGTAGAGGGGATAGTGTGTTCTATTTCCCCCCAAACATTTTGCTTCTATTTTCAGATAACTGTTTTTCTCAGTGTCTGAGAAGTGAGTAATTTGAATAAAGATATTTACACTTGGAGGTTTTCTTAGTACTTCCAAACAGAGATGCATGTGTAAATGCTAAACAGTAGCTTCACATCAAACCTCCCTGCCTTTCTCACGCTCTGTACTGGGGGAGCCCGCCGTGGTGCCGGCTTCCCATTCTGCCTCAGACACGGGGGCTTCCTGGGCTCTGAACTGAATGTAACCGTGTTACCTAGGTCACAGAAAGGGTGGCCAGATGGAAGAAAGTGAAAATATGGGCTCCCTAGGTCACAGAAAGGGTGGCCGGATTGAAGAAAGTGAAAATATGGGCTCCCTAGGTCACAGAAAGGGTGGCCAGATGGAAGAAAGTAAGAATATGGGCTCCCCAGTGAAATCTGAATTTCTGGCAAATAATTAATATTCTTTAGTGTGTGAGTATGCCCTCACAATATCTGGGAAGTGCTGAAATTTTCTCTCCTCCTAATCATGAATTCAAATTTGAATTGGGCAAATTTAAAAACTTTACTTGACAACCTTAGACTTGGGACATTTCTTCCAGCGACTCCTGGACATCCTTGTGACAAGCAATCACTTAAGGCCTTCTAAAGAACAAAATGAAACATGGCTGGCGTGGCGCTTGACACGCAACAGGTGCCTGAATAATCGTGAGGCGTTTGGAGAAGTGGTTTCCCATATCGAGGACAATTCAGCTACTTCTGTGACATGAACTCAACTCCATCCTTTATGACCAACAACAAAAGTCCTGCTGACACGCCCTCTGTTGCACCAACGCCTCGTGATGGCCCGCGGCTCCCGGCAGCTTCAACACCCACGGTCACTTTTGCTCCCTCTGACACACACCTGAATAAACAGGGGAGACTTGTGCTTCGTCTTGAAGGTCAAGGACCTGGGGGCTCTGTTTGGGCAGAGCCAGGCCCTGGCAGGTGGGGCTCTCTGGTGTGGATCCTCAAGGGTCAATCAGGTCACAGGGTCTTTAACGTGAGCTCAAGACGTCTCAAGGGAGGTGAGGACGTGGAGACCACACGGAGCCTTGGGGATTGAAACTGGTTTCCTGAGTTGCCCTTTGAAGCTGAAGCTGTGGTGTTGCCCTGTGTGGGCCACTGAGTGTGTCCTGGGAGCTCCCTGAGGCTGGACCCTGGACCCCGAGCAGAGCTGCTGTCCCCGTGCGTGTCTGCAATTGTGAACACAGCCTGGGTCCCCCTCATCCCCTCAGCCCCCCCCTGAGGTGCCCAAGGCGCCCCCCTACCTCCCCCGAGGGACTATAGGTAGGGACCGTCTCAGAGGAGTGAATCAGGGAAGTCTGACCACTTGACCTTGGTCTCATATCCTTAGTCAATTGGAACAAACTGGTTCAAAAAGCACAAAATGACAGACCCATAAGTGAGACCAAAATCCTTTGTGACCACATTGACTCGTATTTCCCGTGGGTTAGACCCTTGCTCTTCAGAGTGTGGTCCCCGGACCACCAGCAGAGGCCTTACGTGAGAGCTCCTTAGAGGTGCAGGCTCTCAGACCCCACCTCATGTGTCCTGAATCAGACTTACATTTTGGTGAGATCCTCCTGGGCACGGAGGAGTCTGAGAAGCCCTGGTTTGGGTCACTGTGGTTGATGGTAGGAAGGAGGAGAGCTCAGGGCACCTCCACTCTGACCACTTGGCTATGGCTGCCCAGGGTGCCCTGCCTGTTAGAGCCCTGAGCCCAAGGGCAGCACCCACGGGACACACAGCGGGGCTCTTCTCCACGTGGGAAATGCCACCTACCAATTATGGCCTTGGGCTTCTCTGATGGCCCAGACTGTAAAGAATCCGCCTGCAATGCAGGAGTCTGGGGTTCCATCCCTGGGGTCAGGAAGATCCCCCGGGGAAGGGAATGGCAACTCACTCCAGTATTTTTGCCTGGAGAATTCCATTGACAGAGGAGCCTGGTGGGCTACAGTCCACAGGGTCACAAAGAATCGGACACGACTAAGGACCTAATGTTTTCAATTATGGCCAAAGTTGATCAGGCCAACCGGCCCAGGCAGAGCTGAGGCTCTCATTTTATAACCAAGAAAATAGTGAGCGAGTGGGGGAAGTAAACAGCCAAAGGTCAGACAGCTGTCCGGGGGTAGATGGATGGAAGGTCAGAACCCAGGTTTTCTGACTGCCATCCCGGTTTTCTTGACACTCCACCTAGAAAAAAGGAAGCCACCAGAATGCAGCGTCTCCCCGGCGCTGTCAAAGGGTCTCCAGTCGTGCTCTGAACAAAGAACAGAGGCTCCATGGTGAGCCACTGGGAGAAAATAAACACCACACTTGAGCTCCAAGGCCTCTGTTTGGGCCACCATGGATCCAGGAGACTTCCTCACTTGAGTGTGAAATAGCAAAGCCAGAGGTGTGCTCGTTATTTGTATGACAGCCTTGTTCTCTAAAAGCGCACGGAAAAGTCATCTTCTTTTAGAGACATTCCCAGTGTCAACTGCGCTGCATAAAGCAGAGATGCAAATCATACAGTGGATTAGCTGCCTATAACTTTCTGCATAAGAACGACTTTGTAGGCTTGGATTTCCTGCCACCGAGAGTAAGTTAGGACGGCAAAGGGAAGGCGAAAAGGAATCTGGGGTGGGAATAAACGCTGCGGGGGCACTGGTACTTCCCGGAGCCCTTTGTGACATCCAGCGTCCTCCTCAGATCCCACCTGGCTGCTGCAGACATGGGTGGAGTGTGCCTTCCTGAGCCCAGCCCAGAGCTGTGCCGCTGGAGCTATCTGACTCCTAGGAAGACTCAGAATTCTGCTTCTGGAAGTCCTATGCACCATCCACCTCACCACAAAGCCGCCGTCAAAATCCTGCTTTTGAGCTGGTCGGACGAACGCTGGTATTCCGAAGGCCACTCACAGTTGCAGACGCTTGTCTGCAAAGCTTATCCCTCGCTGCTCAGGGGACACTTGCCCAAACACTGAGGGTGCCGCTAAGGAAGCGGCCATGTTGGTTCCTGGCCCCGGGCCTCTGAGCTTTTACTGTCTCCCTCACCCCCATTCAAGGGTCTTCTCGAATTCCTTCCTCACACCCCCAGCTGCATCTGTCAGCCCAAGAGATTGCTGCTTCTTGCTGCCTTTGTGAGATTTAAAAAGCTTTCCATTCTTCCTTTGAGACAGAGGAGGAAGGCCCATCTTGGCGTTTCTTTGCAGAATGAAGGAGCGGCCCCTTTCAAAGCTCTCGGAAAGCTTTCAATAGAGGGTTTAAGGCTGGACAGAGGAGTACATGTGATTCTGGGCTTAAGATGTTGTCCTCGGCATTAGACCCCAAGAAACCCGGCGGATGTTCCCATTGTGTCCTGGAAATTAAATGCGTCAGCCTTTGCCCCTGAAAAATATTTGCTTAATGGAACAGAGTTACCAGTTGGGCCGACCCGGCTGGGAACTGACCTGCCCAGCCTTTCCTGAGGACTTGATTCTGTTGACAAGAGAGCACTGTGTTGAGCGGCGTCCTGTGTCACGTTGCTGATCCATAGGCGACTGTCCTAACCTCCCTCGGGGCAGGCTGAAATGCAGATGAAGGCGGATTCCTGGGCCCCCATCTCTTAGGTTACCTGTGGGCCCTGCTGCTCCGGCTCAGAGGTCCACGGGCGGCGTTCGTCCGCTTGGCCTCACGCGAGTGTCAGGCCTCTACTTGTGGATAAACAAGCCTACGCTACGTCCTGATCGTCCATCTGATCCGTGTGTGCAGCGCTCTGACTCTCTGTAAGGTGCTCGTACCAGGGTCTCTCATCTGCGTTTGGGGCAAAGAAACACATTAAACAACTGGCCAGTACACAAACCCTTGCTGACAAGGTGTGAATGACGAACCGTTTGGGTCAGTTTTGTACGTGATGTATATCAGCGAAACCAGGGGTTGGGAAGCATCATCACTGGTGAAGGGCCAGATAGCAAATATTTTAGGCTCTCCTGGTGAAATAGGCTCAGTCACAGCTAGTCACCTTTGCTCTCCTCCCACAAAAGCAGCCATGTGTTAAGAGTCATGTCTGACTCTCTGTGACCCCATGGACTGTGGCCTGCCAGGCTCCTCTGTCTCCAGGCAAGAATACTGGAGTGGGTTGCCATTCCCTTCTCCAGGGGATCTTCCCAACCCAGGGAAGGCACCCGGGTCCCCTGCATTGTGGGCAGATTCTTTACCATCTGAGCCACCAGGGAAGCCCCAAAACAGCCATGAGAGCCCATGGCTGTTCCAATAAAACTTTATTTAAAAAGCAGGCAGCAGGCTGGATTTGGCCCAGGCAGCACTGGTATATTCAGCAAATAAAAATCCAGGGAGCCCAACTGAATTTGGATTTCAGATAAATAGTGAATACATTTTGTTCCGAATGTTGTATACACGGACCACTTATCCGGGGCATCCTGCGGTTTGTCTGGCGGGGACCCTGAATTTTGTAGGTAGTGGATTTGAATCAATGGATATTTTGACTGAGTCAGCTACAACTTCTGACCTTCAGGCACACCCTTTCAAACTTGGGGAAGGTGAAAGAGACTTTTCAGATGGGAAAACTGGGTCCCAGATGGGACGAGACCTTCCCCAAGCCCCACAGCTGGTTGGCACAGTGGCCGAGCCCAGGCCCCTGATGCTCGCAGCCCAGAGACCCTGTGCCCGGACGGAGGAGCCCTGAGGTCAGACCGATCAGGTGTTGGGCCTCTGCTCAGCCTGCTAGGAGCCATCCGGTGTCCTGACCTCCACAGACAAAGGCCTTTGAGAGCGGGGCTTCGGGGCAGCTCTCCGTGAGCCGGCACATTTGTGCCTTCCTGTTCTCAAGGATAAAAGGAGGTGACTTCTTGGTGAGGGCACAAATGCTCACCCTCTGTCATTTGGTGGCATCATTCCCAGACAGTTTCAGACAGTGGGAATCAGGCCCAGTGTCACTGACCTCATATTTTTAACCTCAGATATACGTATACAAGCTTATACTTACATAGTCAGTGTACACATGTATTCAGGGCAAAGTGAAAGTCGCTCAGTCATCTCTGACTCTCTGTGACCCCATGGACTGTCCATGGGATTCTCCAGGCCAGGATACTGGAGGGGGGAGCCTTTCCCTTCTCCAGGAGATCTTCCCAACCCAGGATCGAACTGGGGTCTCCTGCATTGCAGGTGGACTTTTACCAACTGAGCTATGAGGGAAGCCCATTCAGGGTAAAAAGTATTTATTTAAAGTCTCAACACGCCTCTATCCTCAGGTGCTGGCAGGACACAGGCCATCCACTGGGACTGGAGGGGCCTCGTTGCCTCCCTCAGGATGGACACGTGAGCTGGACAGATGTCGGGTGGAGAGAGACGAGTCTTGATGAAGAAGCCTGAGCTCTAATCCCAGTGGCAGCGCTGACCGGCCGGCTGGGCTCCTTCCTCGTCTGTAGAACCGGGAGGAGGGCACGCTTCTCGCACAGCAGGCCATGTGTGCGCACGGCTCTGAGCCTCCGACTGGCACGCAGCCTTTCACACACGCGTCTCCTTCCTTGTCCCTGGGTGTGCCTGGCGGTGCCCGCCCCGCCCATGCACGGGCGCTTACTCAAGGAGCCGGGAGAGCGAGGTCCCCTCGGACCCGCCCTGGGGCTCTGAGGTGCTCAGGTGCTGGGGTGGCAGGCCCGCGGGGCAGGGGGACGTGGAAGCTGGCTGAAGAGTGCGGGAGGGGGCTTGACTGCTCTGCGCAGACTGTCTACATCTTACCTTCTCTATGATGAGGGAAACACTCAGAAAAATTCAATACTTAGGGCAAAATCATGGGTAGTTAATACTTGAAAAAAGCTCTCTGATCTTTCCTCTCCTCTTAAATATTTCTAACCAGGTCTCTGGATCTCTGGCGAGGACCTCTGAAATGCCTGGCTGCAGCACCGTTTTCCATATTTGGTGCCCAGGGAGGGCTGTCGGCATTTTGGGGTCCTCACTTTCCATCACTGTTCACAAACAATTTCCAGGGCTTTGTCCGCTCGGGTGATAGGAACACCGGGGAATGCAAAATATTTGGACCTTGTTTGATTTTCTACTTTTTGCCAAGTCTTCCTCCCCCCTCCCCACCACATTCTTCAAAGGATAAAGGGCACATTAACAAGCTCTTCACTGATGGTGACAATTAGGGTGAATCTGTGAACTCAGATCTGCCAATTGCCTTCATTACTCGGGAACTGACAGTTAGCTTTTCACTCTTCTTTCAAAACAGCGCTTAACGTAAAGCCGGCCTGTCCTGCCGGCTGGAGGGATTTTCTGAATCGCAGATTTGTCTTTTAAGCAGTGAGCCGAGACAAGGTGGATGCTCTTAGAGAAGGAAGACGGGTTCCCCCAACAGCTCGGACTTTGGGATTGCTTGTTTCCAGCAGTCAAATCCAGGCACATGCGCCACCTTGCAGTAACTTTTGTTGAACGCTGGGATCAACCACAAAACGCTGGAACGGAAGCGAAGGCCTGGGAACTGGCCGACTCACCAGAGGTTTGCCTCTCTGTGTATTGATAACTGAGCAAGCAGGGTGGTTGGAATCTGAGAAACACCCTTGAGACTACCGACCCCACCCTGCAGTGGCCCCAGGCATGGCTCTGTGGGGGGTGTCGGGGGCGGGGTTGGGACATGAGCTTCTCTGTCCGTGACTTTGAAGAAGGGAGACGACAGGCCACCTGAGCAGACCTGCCTGCCCTATGCGTCCCTCTCTCTTTGGCTCTGGGACTCGACTGGCCGCCTCGCATTGTGGCATCTATTTTATTGTCTATGTATCAATAATTGGCTCAAAGTTTCATGTTAATTGGGTGGGATCTTCCTTGCAGAGTGATCAGGTTCTGAGCAGCCTGAGACTTAGGAACAGTTAATGCCCCTCTGAGAGTCCCCCACCCCCCCATCATCGACAACACCAGATCGAAAAACAGCTAATTAGCACCCACGTCCGCCTTCCTGGGAAGTCGTCACTCACTTTCCCTGGAGGAAACCGTTTCCTGAACTTGCCATCCCTGGGGAATATTTTCCCTCCTCAAAGCACATGACCAGGGAGACGCCCGCTTCCTTTGTAAAGTCAGAGGAAACCGTGGTTGGCAGGCGTGTGGTCTCCTCCCCGCCACCCACGCTCTCGGTGCTCCGAGGACACCCACTCAGTCCTCTTGGTGTTGGGGCACGTGGGTTAGTGGGCATGATTTGCTCAGGAAAATGGTCAATACTCACACATGGGGCGGAGTTTTTGGTGCTTCAGACAAAGATACACAGCTGGGTTGGGGGGTGTGTGTGTACTTACATGCTGGTTCAGAACACGGTGTGTGTGCTCATGTGTGTGTCTTATAGAACTCTATGTATATGTGTGTGTGTGTATATGGGTTCATATCTCTTTTATAGCTGAGGAGAGCAGAAAGCTAACCGCTGCTGCTTACCTGAAAGGTTAGCACTCACCCCAGTCCCAGGAAACACGCCCCTGGGGTCTAAGCACACACAGCCCTGCGGTGGCTTCTTCCTGTGAGTGCGGATCAGAGAGCCTGTGCTGGGCTGTGGGCTCAGGGAAGCCCCAGGTGGCCTGCTGGGGACCCACCTACAGAGCCTCCTCAGGGTGCAGCAGGACACCCTTGCGTCCCGTTATCCCGGGCCCCTCCGCAGGGAGTGGGGCTTGGGTGGCCCTCCAGCTGTGATTGTCCCCAGGAGGCGTCTTCTTCGGAAACGACATCCTCCTGGAGCAGCAGGTAACCTGGAGCCCCCTCCCCAGGGAGCCACCTGCTGTGGCAGGAGGGCCGGCCCCCCATCACCCACTCATTTCCTGGTCACAGAGCTCCTGTCTCTTTAGGGGACTTTGAATCCACCCATGATAACTCATCTGCCTGTTGCACGGCCTCACGTTCTGAAGGCGCTTTATTCCCAACTTCCAGCCTCACTGGCTTCATAAGTGACTTTTAAAAATATTACCTGATTTATGCTCGTTATTGTCAGCACATAGAGAAAAAAGTAGATAGAAGAGAATCCGTAAGTCTAGTGTCTAGAGAAAACCATAATTAAACAACATTTTAAGTTGTGTGAAATTGAACATAGGACTTCCACAAGCCACTGTCCCTTTTCCAAATCCTGTTTCTCCTCCTTCTTGTCAAACATAAGAAGCACGTGCTCTGCACTCAGGATGTCTTCAACACACATGTTACACGTACAATCCCCACTCCTGTGTTAAATCAAAGGACTGACGTCCTGGAGCAATGGCAGATTTTCATTGCTTTTAATTTTTTAATTACCCTACTCAATCTTCTTTGTGGCTCCTGGGATAAAACTAAATTTCTCAACTTGGGAATCAAATTGCTTTCTGGCAAATCATTTTTCTTTTGAGCCAGTTACACCCCACTAGCCATATACTGAGTTTTGCTTACTACTATTAGCAATTCCCGCCTCCTTGCATAGCCAGATACTTTAGATTTGTGTAACAGGAAGTTGTTTTACACTAGAGTTTTCTTTCCGGTGAAACTTAGGTATTTGCTTTAACGTCTCAAGGCCCGAGTTGTCTTGGAGGCTTCAAGGAGATGACACACAGCCCCTGGCAAACACCAGGTTGGGGGTAACCATCCTCAGTGTCATCACCTCCTTGCTGAACTACGTAATGACTCTGCGTGTTCTCTCCGGCTTTGAGAAGTGAAACAAAATGTCCAGGTTACTCCATAAATAGCTAACAATGGTAAAACACACATTTTCTGTTGGGCAAATATAAAGGGAGGTGGCTCAGATGGTAAAGAATTCACCTGCAATGCAGGAGACCCGGGTTCAATCCCTGGGTCAGAAAGAGGGAAAATGGAATGGCAACCCACTCCAGTATTCTTGCCTGGAGAATTCCATGAACAGAGTCTGGCGGGCTACCGTCCATGGGGTCGCAAAGAGTCAGACAACGACCGAGCAACTAACACTTTCGGTTTCAAATATAAAGAGGAGGACTTTCCTTTGATAAAGAAAATGGATTTCTTCTGATGGTTTTTGAGCAAGGGATACAGGAAGTGCTTGGAAAAGCAAGAGCTGTTGTAGACTGACAGCCTTAAAGAAAAGTGCCTGGAAAACCGTTTCAGCAGAAGGAGACGCACAGCCCAGCGTCCGCAAGATGGAATGAGTGTCCCCCGCAAATGCCCGTCCCCCGCAAACGCCCACCCCCACTCTCCAGAGACGCGCATTTGTCCATGGGAAGGTGCCGTTTCTTGGAACAAATTCATGATGAAATCAAATGGTTTCTTAACTTGGCAATTCGCTGGCATGAACAACTAATGTGTAGGCAGTGGTAGACATTAAAAGCCAGAAATATGTGCTTGCCTTGGTCCCACACGCCTGCCCAGTGCATCCGCAGGAGCACGAGGGGGCCTAACCCCCCGCCCCATGCTCCCGTGCTGGGATCTCCTGCAGGTGGGTGGTGTGTACGCTTGATTCAGACGAGCTGACCTGGGGCGGACGCCTGCGCTTTCCTTCACATCCCTTTGAAGAAAGCATCAGTGGCACTCTCCAGAAGACAGTGTTCTAGAACTTCCAGGCGGGCCTCCTGGGGCCCCGTTCACCACAGCACCCGACACGCAGGCTGCTGCTGTCTGACCAGCTCCCTGAACACCCCAGGAGGATGGCTGCGTCTCTTCCACTTCTAGAACAATCGACAGCAAGAGAGCCACGCGAAGGAGGTTCTGCGGAAGATGGAATGAATGGAGGGCAACAGGCACTCCAGCCTCAGAACAGCCCCTCGGATAGCCTTTCCTCCACAGAGGTGAAGAAGATGCAGGCGTCGTCTCAGCGAACGGGCTGATCACAGCCACTCCAGCCTCAGAACAGCCCCTCGGTTTCCTTCCTCACCTCCTTGGAGGTGAAGAAGATGCAGGCGCCATCGTAGTGAACGGGCTGATCTCCTCCTTTACGTCAGCAGCAGGCCTGGGGCTTCACACGGCCTTTCTCACTGGGTGATCGTCTGTCTGGTGGACGTGGAGGCGTTTACTCTCGGTTCACTGGGTAGCTGTTTTCGTCCTTACTGATGGCTCTCAGCTCCAAAGGGTAGCCTTCATGTGAAGGCCTGGCAGCCTCCTGTCCCCAGCTTTCTGCCCACACAGCCAGATTCCACCGCCAACCCCCGGCGATTTCCTCCAGCCTCAGACTCCAGCTCCAGCTGGGCAGAGAGCAGGAAGCGGCTGGAACCCAGCTCCCTGCTCCGCTGGGCTCTCTCTGCTGCTGGCTTGTGCCCTGGGACCATCCTCTGCTGCCTCACCCATCTCAGTAACCGAGTTCCCCTCTGCTCCCAGGGGCACACCGGTCACCGGAGCTGGGTGTCTGGCCTCTGCCCTGGGGAGGGGTGCCCAGGTCCTACTGCTTCGCTGATGTAGAAGTTCGGCTTCGGGCCTGGCGGGGCGGGACTGTGTTCCCCCAGAACATGTCTGAGTCTAGACTCCATATCTGTGAACGTGACCTTGTTTGGAAATAAGGTTGTTGCAGGTGTAACTGAGGTGAGGTCGTGCTGGAGAAGGGTGGGCCTGAATCCAGCTGGACCAGAGTCCTTGTAAAAAGAGAGATGGGCAGGGAGCGGGCAGACGAGGGGAAGGGACCCATGAGGAGGAGCCCACGTGGCCCTGAAGGCAGAGACTGGGGGGACGTGTCCATAAGCCAAGGGAAGCCAAGGCTGCCACACACTCCCCCCGCTGGAAGACACAGGGGCCCCAGAGCCTCCTGCAGGAGTGCCACCCTGCTAACCCCTGGGTTTTTCATGCTTTTGAACTGTGGTGTTTGAGAAGACTGTTGAGAGTCTTGGACTACAAAGAGATCCAACCAGTCCATGCTAAAGGAAATCAGTCCTGAATATTCACTGGAAGGACTGAGGCTGAAGCTGAAACTCCAACACTTTGGCCACCTGATGCAAAGAGCTGACTCATTGGAAAAGACCCTGATGCTGGGAAAGATTGAAGGCAGAAGGAGAAGGGGATGACAGAGGGTGAGATGGTTGGATGGCATCACTGACTCGATGGACATGAGTTTGAGTAAACTCTGGGAGTTGGTGAAGGACAGGGAGGCCTGGTGTGCTGCAGTCCATGGCGTTGAAGACAGTTGGACAGGACTGAGCGACTGAACTGAACTGAACCCCTGGATTTGGGGCTTCCGGCTTGCAGACCGGGAGAGATGGCTGGGCCGAGGGGCGGCGTGGAGGGGCCGTGTCCTGTCCCTGCACAGGGAAGGCAGGGAGGGTGGCCCTGCTCTCAGAACACCCCTGGGTCCCCCATACCCTTGACGTAGCCCAGTCACTCTGTCCGTGAGCGCACTCAGACTCTGCGTCCCTTTGGGGTGAGGCTGGTGACCCCTGCCCTCAGAGAAGCTCACCTAGCTGCTCGGGTGGGGAAACGCTCTCTCGGCTTGACAGCATCTCAACACGAGGGGTTTGGGGAAACTATGAAGCAGTCGTCTCCCTCTCGCTGTCAGCGGTCTGCACAGCTCAGGGTCTTCATGCGCACACAGGGACTGCTGCTTCTCCTCCGAGAATGGGGCGGGGCCCCCAGGAAGCCATCTGGTAACCAAGCGAAGGCCCCTGGCCCAGCCCCTGGTGCCCCACCATTGACAGGCTGCAGGGACCCCAGGCTCAGTCTCCAGGTGCCTCTCATGTCTTGAGGACACACACTGTCCCTCGAGTTCTTCCACAGCAAAGGTGCAAACACTTCCTCAAGGTCAAACTGTCAGGCCAGCATCCTCAGCCATCTCTCCCGGTCTGTGGGCCGGAAGAGGAGGGCATTTTCACAAGGGTGCTTTTTCTTTTTATTTATTATGGCTGTTTTGAGGGTAGGGAGAGTGTGGTTCTTTTTTTTTTTTTTTTTAATTACATAAATAAACCACGTTCCTTACTGAGGAAAAAAAAAAAAAAAAAGAAAGAAAAGGCACGCAAATAGTAAGAACCTCCCTTAGTTTATCTTTAGGCGAGGAAACTTGGAAATAAAGTGGGCCCACATCAGGGGAGCGCTCTTTTCCACCCCCAGAAGCCAGCTTCTCAGATTCCGTGTGGTTTTCTTGCTCACTCCTAGAGGGCAGGAAAGGACCCTGCGTGGACAGGGCAAGGATGCTGACGCTCAGGTTAAACCATCGCGCTTGTAAAGTGGTTTAAAGATGAAAAGGCCCGTAGAAGTTATTACGGTCTCGCGGTTAATAATGGATGAGCCGGGTGGCCAAATGGAACATCGATCGCGGCACGTGGGGCCGGGGGCCTTTCTGAGCGAACATCCTGGCCTGTCCTCAGCTGGCCTTGCCGGGTCCCTCCGCCCTGCCCCGCGCGGGCGGCGGGGCGGGCTCCAGGGAGGCAGGGACGCGGGGACTCTTTCTGCAGAGGGCCTGCAAGGTCAAGGCAGGTCTCTGGACTGCGGGTCGGGCAGACGCCCCCCTGACCGGGGGCCCGGGGCAGGCTGTCTGTGTCCAAGTGTCCGACTAGACCCATGGGAAAGTTGGGGTGACAGCTGCCGCAGGGCAAGTCCCC
Source organism: Capra hircus (assembly GCF_001704415.2). Taxonomy (NCBI): domain Eukaryota; kingdom Metazoa; phylum Chordata; class Mammalia; order Artiodactyla; family Bovidae; genus Capra; species Capra hircus. The sequence goes on along the minus strand of NC_030811.1, from coordinate 2,240,674 downwards.
CCACCCAACAAGGCTCCCCCATTCCCTCTCCAAAGTCTCCCAGAAGACTCTTCTTGGATCGTGTCCAGGGAGAGCCCCCTCTTGACTTGCTGTGCCCAGGAGGCTGCCCGTGTTGATGGATCTGGGGCCGTGGGGGGGCCGTGGGGGTTTCAGGGGAACTCTGGGTCCCTCTGCACCCCTGCTGCTCATGGCCCACAGATGTGGAGCCCACATCCTCATTAGTGCACTCGGGCTGCCTGTCCCTGGGGAGGGGTCTCAGCCAAGAGGAGCCAGGCCAGGCTCAGCCAGGGGGATGCGCGCTGCCCTTGGGCCCTTCCGCAGGTGTAGCTCCTCGAGTCCGACTGGAAGAAGGGCTTTTTCCTTCTTGGCTCCTCCGGCATCGTCCGTGTGAGGCGGCATCTGGGCTGTGCTGTCGGGGAGGTGTACCAGGTGCCTGGCCAGGGCGCCTGGGAGAAGCAGCACAGCCCCTGCTTACGGACTCAAAACGCATATTTGCATCTTTTTGTGTTTTCAGATTTGCATCTTAGAGGCTCTGACAAGTCCTGCAGAGAGCAACCTGTTTAAACTGCATTTGCTACAGCATTTTCCTGTGTTTCAAGGAGTATTATCAATGGGGCACAGAACAAGCGGTTCTCCTGACCTTGGTCAGGATACTAGGTGGCGCGGGGACAACACGGAGTTTGGAATCACACAGACCTCTGTTCGAATCTTGCTTCTGCCGAGCAGTTTGAGCCAATGTGTGACCCCTGCAGTCTCGGGTTTTCCACCTGTCAATGACCTCCACCTCACGGCACTGCTGAGAGTGAAGTGAGATTGCATGTGAGATGCTCAGCATGGTGCTTTGGGCGTAGCAAATGCCTCACTCAAGGCATCTGGTACTCTCGATACTCTTTTTAACCTGTGGTTCCCAGGGCCAGGTTAAATCTGAAAGTCCAGGTCTGGGCGTGAGGGCCACTGTCCGCCCGCCTGCCCCCCACGGGGATGTGTGCGTGTCATGGTGCTCTGGGGTTCACCCCGTCCTCTCCTTGCCCAGGTACTTGGCTCTGGTTCAGCCAATGAAGTCAGAATTATTAAGGAACAGCAAGCACTTTCCCCCTCTGAGTATTAACGGTTTGGAGAAAATGGTTGAACTGTTCTTGCATTTACTAATTAGATGGGACGTGTTCATTTATATTTCAAGGGAACTCCAAGTGCTCGCTCCATAATTAAGATGATAGTGTTGCGAGGGAGCCGGAGCCGGAGACCTGCAGGTGTGACGGGCGCTTCCTCGCCAAGGTGTGCGGCCAGGCAGGGCTCCGCGCGGTGCTCTCTGCGGCAGCCCGTAATTAGCCCCTGATTTATTTCCCCTTGTTCTCATTTCCAGCCTAATAGATCTTACCGGTTATTAGTTTCAGCCACACGTCCAGCCAGCTAGGGTTGGGCATGCCATTTGCTTTCTCATTCATGATGATGCCGGAGCGTTGAGATCTTAAATCCGATTGACGACGTTCAGGGGTGAGTGTTTTCCGACTCTCGAGGCCTGACCATTCCGCTGTGGTGACTGCTGACCTGTGCTGTTGATGAGGATACCACCAGCTAGCTGTTGTGTGGAACTTGGCCCCGAAATCCCAGGGGCTTGACACAATGGAAATGTAGTCTTGACAATTTATAGTTGACAATTAGAAATTGTGTCTATCCAGGGTGCACTATGGGATGATTTTATTTTAATTAATTAATTTATTTTAAGACTGGACGATTTTATATGTGTGTACAATGCAAAATACTTCGACTGAGTGAATTAACAGATGCACCATGTCATTCAGTTACCATCTTCTTTTTTTTTTCCTTTTGTGGGGACAACCATCACCATCTCAACAGATTTCAAGTATACAATACGGCACTGTTGGCTGCAGCCTCACTGTTGCGCTGAGATCTCTGCAGCTGACTCATCTCACCTGACTTGAACCGGCCACCCCTAGACCAACATCTCCCCATGGTGGGAGTTCAGGTTCCGGCAACCCCTTCCTCCTGCGGCTGCTGGATCATCAGTCAGAAGACAGGGGAGGCATCTCATGGAGGGGCCACACCACTTCCTGTCCCCCCGGGTGGGAGCACCACACTCCCTCTGCCCACCCTCACTGCCAAGAACCAGCCCCCAGCCCCCTGGGGCACAGGAGGGTCTGGACACCATGGACCTCAGCCAAGCAGCCACTCCACAGCACGGACACGGTCAGTTCGAGGAGCGTAGTGTGCGGTGGGCAGCTGCCCTGACCCCACTGACACCGTGATCCCAGAGCCCCTCAAAAGGCATGCATTCTTACCTGGATCTCAGACCCATCTTAGGACTGCCCCCTCTTCCACACTGACCCTGGGACATGCTGGTCCTGGCTGTTTGGGTTATGGGTTGTTTTTTTTTTTTTTTTTTTTTACCCATTCAGGTTTCATTGTGGAGCCAAATGAAATGTTTCTTCCTTAGAAGGCCCTCCCTGCAGGGCCCTGGTTCCCCTGCACCTCCACCCACCCTGATTTCTAGATCTTGCTCTGTTTAATCATTCCCTATAACTATTCAGTCCATGGGGTCGCAAAGCATCAGACGCGACTGAGCGACTGAACTGACTGACTGATCACTATTCAAAACTTTCATCCACTTTTTAATGTTTTGATATACCATCGCCTTTCTCCTTAAGTCAGGTTTGGCTGCCTTAGTCTCTTCTGAAATCTCAGAAAAGTGCTTTGTACATATCCAGCATGTGATAAATAAAATGGTTTCACTGTAAGAAAGTTAGAAAATTAAATTTAAGTTAAAGCGATCAAATAAGAGGAAAAAAAAGTGAAAGTGAAGTCACTCAGTCGTGTCCGACTCTGTAGCCTATCAGGCTTCTCTGTCCATGGGATTTTCCAGGCAAGAGTGCTGGAGTGGATTGCCATTTCCTTCTCCAGGGGATCTTCCCGACCCAGGAATCGAACCTGGGTCTCCCGCATTGTAGGCAGACGCTTTACCGTCTGAGCCACCAGGGAAAAATCAGTCTGTAATTCATGTCTGAGAAACACTCTTGCCACACTTTTCCGTGCCTCCTTTGGAGTATGCGTGTGTACAAATTTTATTTGTAGACGAGATCATGTTGCAGTCTTATTTTGAGATTTAGTTTTATCACATATTTTTCGTATTGTGAAGGGATCTACACCACTTTAATGCCTTCTTGGTATTTCATTGCCTGAGAGGGATGACTCACACCAACTTCCTACTGCAGATACTGTACTGAGAGGCTTCTCGCCATCCACCAGCATTGACGAGGCTGCAGGGGATAGCTCTGTCATTGCGTTGTTCGGTTGCTCAGTCACGTCCAGCTCTTTGAGACCCCAGCTGCAGCACGCCAGGCTCCCCTATCCTTCACCATCTCCCAGAGTTTGCTTGAACTCACGTCCACTGAGTCGGTGATGCCATCCAACCATCTCATCCTCTGTTACCCTTCTCCTCTTGCCCTTAATCTTTCCCAGCATCAGAGCCTTTTCCAATGGGTCAGCTCTTCACATCAGGTGGCCAAAATATTGGAGCTTCAGCTTCAGGATCAGTCTTTCCAATGACTATTCAAGACTGATTTCCTTTAGGATTGACTGGTTTGATCTCCTTGCAGTCCAAGGGACTCTCAGGAGTCTTCTTTAGCACCTCAATTCAAAGGTATCAATTTTTTGGCTTTCAGCCTTCTTTATGGTCCAACTGTCAGATCCGAACATAACTGCTGGAAACTGGGACTGTTTCTTTAGGATCGATGTTTACATTCTCGGAGGTGAAGTATTGTGCATTGTATGTGAATATTTTATGTATTTTTTGCATATTGTTGGATGGTGAATAATAGTTTTTTTGCTGATGTTGGCTGTTTATGAGGGCTCCTATTTCTCTCCTTCTTTCCCAAAGTGGGATTTTATATTTTTAAAACTTCCTGGCAACATGATACGCAAACATCTCTCTGTGGTCAGACCCCTGTCACTGGGTTGGTTTGCTTTGCTTCACGATTGCTTTGCTCCAACTGTGCACACGGATGTTAGGACAACACAGGAAAACACCTCCAGGGTTCATGCAGGATGACTTGGGCGTCACTGGGGCTGCCGGTCACAGGGATGCCTCAGAGGGTCCCAGGCATCTGCTTTGGGCATGGGGGGCTGGGTGCTGAGTGCAGAGGCAGCCCTGGCGAGGCCCTGGTCCATCGCCTCCATCTCCCAGCCTGCGGAGGGGACCATGGTCCCTCCATCTCCCGGCCTGCAGAGGGGACCATGGCACCTCCGTCTCCCAGCCTGCAGAGGGGACCACGGCGCCTCCATCTCCTGACCTGCAGAGGGGACCAGGGCGCCTCCGTCTCCCGACCTGTGGAGGGGACCAGGGCGTCTCCATCTCCCAGCCTGCAGAGGGGACCACAGCACCTCGATCTCCCGACCTGCGGAGGGGACCACGGTGCTGTGATGATGTGCAGACCCACGTCTCCTGGAGCAATGCACCCCCCTGATGACACACAAGTGGAGCCCAGGCCTCTGATCTCAGGGCCTCCACGGTGCCTGCCGCAGGCATGTGCTTGCGTGGCCATGGGGCCCGGCCCGGCAGTGTGCTGGTGGTGCCCTCCACGCACGTGGTGCCAGGAAGGAGGGGTCCCGGGGGCTGGAGTGGGAGGCTTGCCGTGGGGAAGGGGGAGAAGCTGCGCTTGGAGGAGGACGGCTCTGCGGGCTATGGACAGAGGCACTAACTCCCAGGGAGCAGAGTGTGGAGGGGCTGGGAGGTGAAGGGTCTGGGGGGCTGTGATGGGCTGGGAAGGTCCCCACCTGGACGCTGCTGTCCTCGGCCTCTGGGCCCGGGCTGGAGCGGGTCTCAGACCCCTGCCCTCAGTTTGGGGGCCATCACCACGGACGTTCCTGTCCTCCCTCTCCCCCTCTAGCTTTTGGACTGGTTTTCCTCTGGCTCCGCCTGGCACAGTCCCCACACATGTCCGGTGCTCGGGCCCGCCGGCCTGGCCTCCGCAGCCCCCAAGGCCCGGTCAGCTGCAGGGCCGCGGGCAGAGGCCCCTCCCCGTGAAGACGCATCCGCTGCTGCATGTCCCGCAGAGGGAGGTTCAGACTCACTCCCCTGAAGGACAGACCACTCCAGCGCCCTGCGGATGAAACACTTTGAATAGGATGCTTCTGAACGATTTTTTAAAATAAGATTAAAACCTGGGCTGAGACCTGATGGGAAAGCTCTGCTGTATTTAAGAAGCTGGGATGACCCAGGCTCCCCTGCACTTCAGCCCGTCATCAGGGTCAGGGTCAAGGTCAAGGTTGGCCCAGACGCAGCCTCTCTCAGGCTCCTTACAGACGAGGTCTCGGTGAGCACTTCCCCACTGGCGTCCCAGGAGCAGAGGGGGACACAGAGGTGGGTCAAGGACCCTGTGGAACCCCAGGCCTCTGGCCCCACACTCCACCTGCCCTCCCCTCACCACAGCCTGGGACGTTCTGTCTCCTGCTCTGGCCGCTGGGCTCCAGGGACGTCCAGGGGACAGAGGACACTGCCTGTGCAGGAGGGCACACCCCTCCCGGCCTGTGAGGCCCGCAGGGTCCAGGCTCACCTGTGCCACAGGCATGGGGTGCACTGCTTTGCTCCCAGGAACCGACCGCCCCAGCCCCCCACGAGGTTCCCCTGGGGAACCTCTGCCTTTGGGGCTGCCTGACCTGGGGCTCTCAACCCCAGGCTCAGGAGGCCCCTTCTGGCCTCTCAGGGGAGGCCTACCAGGGTGCCAGCGTGGCAGGGGCAGGAGACTGGGGCTCCTGGTGCAGGATGGATGGTGAGCAGGGGCGGCCCGGACAGGCTGCCTGCTGACGCCTGGCGAGCTCCTGACCCTTGAGGAGACCAGCGCTTCTGCCCCTGGAGGCCACGGGGACCTGGGCAGAACCACAGCTGGAGACGAAGCCCCTGGTCGGCCTCTCTCAGGAGGCTGGGGGCGGGAAGGGCCCATTCAGCGAGTGAATGAGCCAGTGAGCTAGTGACCGAGGGTGGGGCAGGCCCAGGTCTCCCCCGAGCCCCAGCGCAAGGGCCATTCCGGACGCAGAGGCAGCAGAGGAGCCTCTCACTGCACGGGCACCGCCGCCCCCCTTCCCGGGGCCAAGGCTGGGCTCCCTGGAGTTTCCCAGGCCGCTCTCTCCCGCCTCCAGGCTTCACAGTCCCGGGAAGTCCCAGACGAGCCAGGTCCTTTGAAGTGGAGCCCCCGCCAGGCCCACGGGGCTCCCCACCTCCGCCTAAAAGGCCAGAGACGCAGCTACTCGGGGTGGTGGGCCTGCGGGGCTGGTGGGAGCTGGTGGAGAGGGTGAGGGGTCCGAGCCCCACACTCGCCCGGCGGAAGGAGACGGGGCGGGGCGGGGCCGGGAGCCGCCCAGACAGCAGCCCCACCGCCCTTCATCTCTGCACCCTCACGTCCCACTGCGCCCTGGAGGGCGCACTCACCCCCGGGGTGTTTCCTGAGCACCTACTGTGTGCTGCCGGCCAGGCAGAAGGGTTTGGGCCAGCCGGGGCCTCTCCCCACGCACGGACTCTTCGCCTTGCTCCAGCTGGGCCCCCGCCGGCCCGGTGAGTCTCCCCAGCACCCCCGACTCTCCGGCTTCCTGAGGTCTGCCCGCGCGGCGCTCAGGTGGGTAAGCTTGAGACTCTGCTGGTTTCACTCCTGCAGGAGGAGTAACATCGAGTCCCGGGGGGCCCTGGGGAGGCCAGGCGTGTGCAGCCTCTAGCCCCCCCAACCTGGCTTCCAGTTCCAGGGGCGTGTCACTGTTCCTGGATGCGGGGGTGAGGGTTCGTGCGGATAGCCCCCCAGGACAGAAGGGCGTGTGGACCGTTGCTGGCGCATTTGCAGGATGACGGCCGCCCCAGGCTCCGGAGGCTGGGCCCGCGCCGGCCCTCGACCGCTCCGCTCTGCACGCGTCAGAGACCAGACCCGAGAGGAGCAGGGACACAGCCCGCTCACCCAGCTGCCTAGCGCCCCACACCGCAAGAGCCAGCCTCTCTCTTTCCTGCACCTTCGGCAGCTCTGCTTTTGAAACTGCGGGCCGAGAACCATTAGTGGGTTGCGAAATCAATCTGGAAGGTCACGACCAGCATTTCTATAAAAAGTGAAGTCAAAGAAGAAAGAAGACAGAGCGTGGCAGAGGACGCCATCTCGAGGAAGGCAGACGTGGCTCGGGGAAGCGCATCTTCCCGCAGGCGCACGCGCATGCGCACCCCCTGGGGTCGGTCCCCAGTCAGGCCTCCCGGTCCGCCACTATCTGCAGATCAGGCTCGAATCCTAAACCCACCAGAGCCTGAAGTGAAGTGAAATGATTTGACTCGATCATGTCTGACTCTTTGTGACCCAGGGACCATACAGTCCATGGAATTCTCCAGGCTAGAATACTGGAGTGGGTTGCCTTTCCCTTCTCCCAGGGATCTTCCCAACCCAGGGATCGAACCCAGGTCTCCCTCACTGCAGGCGGATTCTTCACCAGCTGAGCCAACAGGGAAGCCCAAGAATACTGGAGTGGGTAGCCTATCCCTGCTCCAGTGGATCTTCCCGACCCAGGAATCAAACCTGCACTGCAGGCAGATTCTTACCGGCCGAGCTATCGGGGAAGCTGTCCTAAACCTGGTAACTCTGGAAGCGTGGTAACTCGCATCCGCTCCTCACCCCTGCCCAGGCTCTTCTCCACGGTTGCGGTCTTCCTGCAGGCAGACCTGCTTGTCAATCACAAGTGAATACTGGCGGTTAGGCCTCTCTGCTGCAGGCGGCCTGAAGCACTCACCCAGGAGGCGCTCCTTAACCGTGGCCCCTCGCTTTCCCCCGTGTGCTGGGCACACTACTGACCTGGGGTCTGAGGCCCTCAGAAGCCTGGGTCACTTGGGGCAGGACTGGGTGTGGGAGCACAGCCCAGAAACCCGATTTTACAAGAAATATTGAAGATTTTCACAGCCTGTGAAGCAGTGATTCCTGGATCTAAGTCCCCTCATGAGCCAACGTCATTTACAGCTCAGTTTGGGAGGCCTGGATTAAAGAGGGGACTTCAGCTAGCACATTTTACAGGTGGGTAAATGGAGGCAACAGTTAGAACTGGACATGGAACAACAGACTGGTTCCAAATAGGAAAAGGAGTACGTCAAGGCTGTATATTGTCACCCTGCTTATTTAACTTATATGCAGAGTACATCATGAGAAACGCTGGGCTGGAAGAAGCACAAGCTGGAATCAAGATTGCCGGGAGAAATATCAATAACCTCAGATATGCAGATGACACCACCCTTAATGGCAGAAAGTGAAGAAGAACTAAAGAGCCTCTTGATGAAAGTGAAAGAGGAGAGTGAAAAAGTTGGCTTAAAGCTCAACATTCAGAAAACGAAGATCATGGCATCTGGTCCCATCACTTCATGGCAAATAGATGGGGAAACAGTGGAAACAGTGTCAGACTTTATTTTTTTGGGCTCCAAAATCACTGCAGATGGTGACTGCAGCCATGAAATTAAAAGAGGCTTACTCCTTGGAAGAAAGTTATGACCAACCTAGATAGCATATTGAAAAGCAGAGACATTACTTTGCCGACTAAGGTCCGTCTAGTCAAGGCTATGGTTTTTCCAGTGGTCATGTATGGATGTGAGAGTTGGACTGTGAAGAAGGCTGAGCGCCGAAGAATTGATGCATTTGAACTGTGGTGTTGGAGAAGACTCTTGAGAGTCCCTTGGACTGCAAGGAGATCCAACCAGTCCATTATGAAGGAGATCAGCCCTGGGATTTCTTTGGAAGGACTGATGCTGAAACTGAAACTCCAGTACTTTGGCCACCTCATGCAAAGAGTTGACTCACTGGAAAAGACCCTGATGCTGGGAGGGATTGAGGGCAAGAGGAGAAGGGGATGACAGAGGATGAGATGGCTGGATGGTATCATGGACTCGATGGACATGAGTCTGAATGAACTCCGGGAGATGGTGATGGACAGAGAGGCCTGGCGTGCTGCGATTCATGGGGTTGCAGAGAGTCGGACACGACTGAGCGACTGAACTGAACTGAACTGAACTGAACTGAAGTGGAGGCATGGGGCTTCTGAGTGAGCCTGCAAGTGCCCACCCAGCTTGTCAGCCTCAGGACAGGGACCTTCACCCCACTGGGCAGAGGTGCTGCTTACACCTCATTGTGAACAGCCTCTGGGCTGGCAGGACTCCAAGCTGGGCAGGATGCCTCGGTGGGCTGGGCTGGGGGGTCCCTGGGCTCCCCGCTTCCTCTCTCAACAGGTGGCCGTGCTTCCCACCCCTTGGGGGCCCCTGCGCAGCAGGGAGGGCCATCGAGGGAGGCACAGCATCGCCCGGTGTTCAGTTTTGTCCCCGGGCTCAGAAGGTGGGAGGAGGAGAGGCCAAGTGGCTGCAGATGAAACTGTCAGCGTTTCAAATATGACTCCCATCACAGTAGGAGCCCTGTGGTGTTCCAAGGCATTGAGAGGGTCTGGGGGGCTGGCCACACCCCGCCTCCGGGGTGTGGTGGCCTGGTCTCGGCAGTGTCCCCCCACGTAGGCCACAACGCCTCGCAGGAGGAGACAGTGGGAGGCAAGGGGCCAGGTGCTGGGCCTCTCAGAACAGACTTCCTGGGTTCGTACAGGAGAGACCGGAAGGAAGAGATGCTCCACGCTCTGCCCAGGAGAGGTGAGGATGAGGCAGGGGACCAGATGCCCCTGGGGGCTCTGGGGGGAGCCCCGGCCGTAGGGGTGTCTCGGGGCGCCTGCAAGAGCTGCACCCCAATGCTGGAGGCTGAGCACTGACATTCAAGAAACTGATCCTGCCCAGCCAGGAGCCAGGGCTGCCCAGAGACCTTCCACTTACGAAAGTGATGACCTGCCTTTGTGTTGGGGGGGCACCAGGCCTGGGCAGGGGCCCCCCGGTTCCGCTCTAACTGGCCCCACACTTGCCAAAGCCCGGTTCTGACGTCCATGACTCCATGGACAGACCTGCCCGCCTGAAAGCTGAGCTTCCCAGCCTTCCTGTCCAAACACTCTGAGTTTGTTTCCATCAAAGTTGACACTTGGGCCAGATGAAGGAGGCAAAGGTGGGGAAGTGATGGATGTCTTTCTCTCTGTGAAATCACTGTGAAGCACATTAAAAAAAAATTAGGAATGTTGAAAGCCAACCAAAGCTCACCAAACCAGCCAACATGCATGTCAGCAAAGCCAAGGCGTGCAGCCTACCTTCTTGCTGGGAAATGAAAAGGTCTTCCGGAACAGCTCAGGTGATCGCTAACCAGACTTTTGTTGTTGTTCTATTTTGCTCCATTTCAACATCTGATTCCTTGCATTTTGCTGACTTCCTACCAAAATACTTTTTCCCGTTTGGTACAGGGACAGCTCCACCGGAAAGCAGTTCTGTTTTCAACGTCTGATTCTTTGCATTTTTCTGACTTCCTACCAAAAGTTTTAGAAGAGGAGGACAGAGGATGAGGTGGTTGGATGGCATCACCGACTCGATGGACATGAGTTTGAGTCAACTCCGGGAGTTGGTGATGGACAGGGAGGCCTGGTATGCTGCAGTCCATAGGGTCGCAAAGAGTCAGACACGACTGAGCAACTGAACTGAACTACCGAAATATTTATTTCCATTTTGTACGTGGATAGCTGCGTGGGAAAGCAGTCGGGTGAGTACTGACGGACATGCGGGGCCCATCTCCCAGGAAGTGTGCTCTGTGGAGTCCGCACATGGCACAGCCCAGGGGGCACGTGCCCTCATGCCCACAGAAACCGGCTTCTCTTCCTAAGGAGTCTCACCAGTGCTCCGGGTTTCCAAGAGGCCTGGGCAGCAAGGCTCCGGTCCTTCCCGAGGCCTCCGAGCCTCCAACAGCTGGTAATTAAAGTGCCGGCATCACTCGACGGCTAATTAGGGCACAGCCACCACAGAAAGGTGGACCGGCACCCCAGATGCGTGGTGCTCTCTGCATGGGCACTTAGCAGCGGTCCGCGGAGGCCTGTCTCTCCTCTTGGTTCTTCTCAGGGCCCAGGTGACCGAGTCCTGTTGGTGCCTGGTGAGCTGGGGCTTTGGCTCTTGGGAGCAAAGGGCTGGTGGGGGTTGAGGGGGAAACAGGGTGATCCTTCTGGAAGTGATGACTTTACTTAAAGTCTGTGCCCAGTACAAACGAACTTCCTTGGATACTGGCACACGACAGAGCTCCCAGCTCTTCACCATGACACCAGGCTCAAGCGCATCTAATTACTCCTGTTTCGACGCTTGCCATCAATCAGTTTTTACACGAACCCAATGACCCTTTTCAGAGACTCATCATTTCAAGACTTTTCTGCATGCTCTGCTCCTAATTGAGAAAATAAAGGGGTTGCTAAGTGGCAGCAGGTACGGTGTGTTTTAAGCAATCAGCAACTAGTTTCTTTCATACGAATTCAAGTCAATCTTGGCAAAAGGTGAAAGGGGAGCATCAGCAACTCCAGCTAGTGATGTTTTTCTTTCCTTATTAAATCGGTTAAAAATGGTCTTTGTTCTTCTAAGACAGGCTCTGAAGGGTCTATTAGGGCGTCCGCAGCGTGGTATCCCTCACCTGCACTCTGAGGGAAGGCAGAGATAATTAGGCGCTGTAATTGTATCACATCTTAGAGTAGGAAGAGGCCTTGCAGAGCTTGTGGAATTTGGTTCAGGCTTTTTGAAATCAGAGATGTGAAAGTGGGGGTCCCAGGAGGGGCAGAGGCCAGAGCTGGAGCCAGATCTGAGAGACCCCCTCTGCCCACTGGCTTCTCTTGAGGCAGGTTCCAGGGCCCGGTCTGGGGGGAGGGCAGGCTTGGAATTTCCCAGCTGGAATCTCCCAATCCCACGCAGAGCTCGCCCTCCCAACCCGTTGCCCCTCCTTGATTCCTCCTTTTTATTAATGAAACAACGTGATTGCAGCTGCCGCTGTCGGCAGAGCGCCGACATGCTCCAGGCGCTCCGTCTTGACCCTCAGCTCCTGCAGTCCCTCCTTCAGCCCTGCGAGGCCACGACGTCGTGCCCACTTTACAGACAAGCAGATTGAGGCAGTCAGAGGCCTGACTCGTTGGCTGAGCGGGTCAAGAGTGAGCTGGCTTCACTCAGAGGGAGGGTCTGAGTCTGACGGACTCCAGGCCGCTGCCCACAGCTTCCTCCTGTCCAGACCACCCACCTCCTGCCCCCCAGACCCCCAGCTCCCTGAAGCCTGGATTCCCTGGGCCACCGCAGCAGAGAGGGCTCACCAGTCCCTGAGTGACCACACTGCTTCCCTCGAGGCTGTCCGGGGTGCTGGCCCTGCTCAGGTTTATATTCGAGAATCTCAGACCCCTGGAGGCTGTGAGGATTCTGGAAGCCTAGGACCTGTGCACAGCCCCACCCTGCCTGGCGCGTCCCACCCTGCTCATGTGGCCGGCGTCGTCCTGTGGGCACTCGGGGTGCATCTGAGATGCCCGTTCTCTGAATCTTGTGTGCAACCCAATGCCCCTCGGTCAGCTGTCGGGGCGAGTCGTGGTGCTGCGTGGGTATGCACACATCAAGTGTGTGTGCTGGTGTGTCTGTGTGTGTGCAGGCTGTGTGTACCCAAGTTTGTCCGTGTACATGTGTGTCCGTGTACATGGGTGTCTGTGTATGCATGGGTGTTCCTGTGTACACGTGTGCATGTGCATCTGTGTGTGTGTGGGGGGGTCCCCAGGGGTGGACTGGGGTGGAGACCAGGCAGGCATTCTGGGCAGAGGTGGGCACTTTCTACGGGCCCCTGAGTGTGAAGGTGGGGCCTGGTTCCCTCCCATCCCCCACCATCCATGGAAGCATCCTGAGGGCTGGAAAGTTAAGGCTGCCACGTCCCTCCCGGCTGCTCCGGGGAAGCTGGGCTGGGTGCCCTCGGCAGGCAGGGTTGGGACCTGCGTGGAAGAGAGGCATGGCCGTGGAGGTCAGTCTCCCAGGCCAGAACACCAGCACGCCTGGGGCCCTGGGCAGGAAACGAGGCTCATCTCCCACTAGCTTTCCCAGCAACACGATGTTGCCTCCTGCTTCCGTCCCTTCCAGGCCCTCCCCATCCCACAAGGCTCCTCTGCAGGCGCCCGACTCCCCTCCAGGTGCACTAGTCTTCCAGGCTGTAGTTCCCTCAGCTGCTCCCCTCTGCATCTCCGTGACCTCAGTGCCCGTGGCTCTGGGCACCTCTGCTGTCTAGGTCTGGCTTCCCTGTGGCCCCAGGCATCTCCGCTGTGCAGGCCAGGCTTCCCCGCGGCCCTGGGCACCTCCGCTGTCCAAGTGTAGCTTCCCTGTGGCCCCGGGCACCTCCACTGTCCAGGTGTAGCTTCCCTGTGGCCCTGGGCACCTCCACTGTCCAGGTGTAGCTTCCCTGTGGCCCTGGGCACCTCCGCAGTGCAGGTGTAGCTTCCCCGTGGCCCCGGGCACCTCCGCAGTCCAGGTGTAGCTTCCCTGTGGCCCCGGGCACCTCCGCAGTCCAGGTGTAGCTTCCCTGTGGCCCGGGGCACCTCCACTGTCCAGGTGTAGCTTCCCTGTGGCCCCGGGCACCTGCACTGTCCAGATGTAGCTTCCCTGTGGCCCCGGGCACCTCCGCTGTGCAGGCCAGGCTTCCCCATGGCCCTGGGCACCTCCGCTGTCCAAGTGTAGCTTCCCTGTTGCCCTGGGCACCTCCACTGTCCAGGTGTAGCTTCCCTGTGGCCCTGGGCACCTCCGCTGTCCAGATGTAGCTTCCCTGTGACCCCAGGCACCTCCGCTGTCCAGGTGTAGCTTCCCTGTGGCCCCGGGCACCTCCGCAGTCCAGGTGTAGCTTCCCTGTGGCCCCGGGCACCTCCACTGTCCAGGTGTAGCTTCCCTGTGGCCCCGGGCACCTCCGCAGTGCAGGTGTAGCTTCCCCGTGGCCCCGGGCACCTCCGCAGTCCAGGTGTAGCTTCCCCGTGGCCCCGGGCACCTCCGCAGTCCAGGTGTAGCTTCCCTGTGGCCCCGGGCACCTCCGCAGTCCAGGTGTAGCTTCCCTGTGGCCCCGGGCACCTCCACTGTCCAGATGTAGCTTCCCTGTGGCCCCGGGCACCTCCGCTGTACAGGCCAGGCTTCCCCATGGCCCTGGGCACCTCCGCTGTCCAAGTGTAGCTTCACTGTTGCCCTGGGCACCTCCACTGTCCAGGTGTAGCTTCCCTGTGGCCCTGGGCACCTCTGCTGTCCAGATGTAGCTTCCCTGTGACCCCAGGCACCTCCGCTGTCCAGGTGTAGCTTCCCTGTGGCCCCGGGCACCTCCGCAGTCCAGGTGTAGCTTCCCTGTGGCCCCGGGCACCTCTGCAGTCCAGGTGTAGCTTCCCTGTGGCCCCGGGCACCTCCGCTGTCCAGGTGTAGCTTCCCTGTGGCCCCGGGCACCTCCGCAGTCCAGGTGTAGCTTCCCTATGGCCCCGGGCACCTCCGCTGTGCAGGTGTAGCTTCCCTGTGGCCCCGGGCACCTCCGCTGTGCAGGTGTAGCTTCCCTGTGGCCCCGGGCACCTCCGCTGTGCAGGTGTAGCTTCCCTGTGGCCCCGGGCACCTCCGCTGTGCGGGCCTGGCTTTCCTGTGCTGCTCCTTCCCAGCCTTGCCATCTCCACGCAGCCTCCCTGCCACGCTGTCTCAGGTGCACTCACCCCATCCTGGCCTGGGGCCTGTGGATGCCTGCCTCCTCCCCACGAGACGACAGTACTCTGGCATCAGTAGGGCCGCCTGCTCCTGCTCGCCGGCCTGTTGACCTGGACACCGGGGCAGCGGGAGGCGCAGCAGCTCTGAATCCTGAGTCACTATCTCCCAAATGCACTCGGGTGGTAGCATCTTCCGGGGCCGGGTGGTGACCTCAGCCCTTTGGCACCGTCCAGAGAAGGGATGCGCGTTCTGCCTGCGGGTCTGAGTGGCAGTGCTGGCGTGGGGCGGGGACACGCGGGTGCCCTGTGGGCTGCAGCGCCAGCCCCGGGCTTGCTTGCAGGTCCCTGTGGGCTGGAGACAGCTCGGCGGTTTGTAACAATTTCTGCAGAGGTGGCTTGGGGTCCGTGGAAGAGATAGCGTTATGTACGTAGCGCCGTCAAAGTCCTGCTGTGGAAAGCTTCCCTGGTCCCTCCTTGTAGAATTCAAATCTCAAAGTCCCTGCAAAGGCGACCCAGTTTCAGGGCTGACATCCTGTGCTATTTTCCCCACTTAAAGATGGATTACTTCTTTGCCCCTCGGAATTGACGATAATAGGGTTTTGCCGTACATATTCATAGTTCTCTGGGCAAGCCGCTCGGCCATGTGGGTTTGGTAGAGCCACGGTTCTCAGACTTTAATGTATGTGACGATCACCTGGGAATTCTGTTACAATGAAAAGGAGGATTCTGCGGGTCCTGGGTGGGGTCCGAGGGTCCACATTTCTAGCAAATGTCTGGGCAATGCTTGTGCCTCAATCCAGGGACCCCATGTGGACAGTGAGACCCCAGAGTCCTGTCATTTTAACCTTTGGGTAATTTTTCTTCTCAATTGCTTTAGTATGCTCCTTCTCTCCAAAACATGAGAAATGAACCCATTTGCACTGCAAAATGGACGCACGCCAAGCCAGTTTCCACTGGGCTCTCAACTCTGCTCACGGGCCCCCGGTATCTCTCAGAGGTTGGGGCTGGCTCCCCAGGGGGTGACTGAGAAATAGGTGCGTCCTGATTTGATCAGCTTCTGGACTCCAAAATTTTAATTATAGCACCTCTCTTACCTCTAAGCCAGTCAGCCTCAGTCTTGGCTGTGCCTTAGAGTTCCCCGAGTAGCTTTTCAAATATCTTAATGTCCGGGACCCAGCAGAATAGCTGCTAAAAGTCAAGGTAGGGTTCTGCTTTCTTTTTTTCAAATTTGCACCCCCTCACCCCCACCCACTCCCATCACCTCCGCTTGGAAACTGCAGCCAAGATTAAAATCCACAATGGAGACAAGACTTGACTTGCTGGGAGAGAAAGAATTTTAAAATTTGAAGGCTGCAAAAAAAGTCTCAGAACCTGTCTAGTTTCACCCTTTCATTTTATGGGCAGAGGAACTTGCCAAAAGCCGCGTCGTTTGTGGTGAGTCTAGAACTCGAGGCACCAGCGCCCCACTCCGTGTTCTTTTTCTGACACCTGATTTCATACTTGTTGAAAGGGAGGCCAAGCACCACAAGGCAACACGGCCCAGGGCACAGAAAGCTCCCTGGCAAACCTGAAAAGGGAGGGAAGACACTTTGAAAATATTAAAGGTGATTACCAGATGTCAAATGAATGTCATGGAAATCGCTTCGTTTTCCGCACGCTGGGACTAATTGAATTTATCTGAATGTCTTTGTCAGCTTGAGGGATCCTCGAGACTGCTCCTTGTCATTTTATCCCATCTTAATCGCCTGCAAGCCAACTTGAACTGGAAATAACTGTAAAATTTGTTATACTTCCACTGATCAGGATTCAAGACATTTGATTCTTAACAGTTTGTGTAGGATCAAAGATATGGCTGTCCTCCAAAAGGTTGGGGTGTTTACATCAAAGTTGAGGCTGATTCCTTTCAACCTGCTCCTCTCTTAGCGCTCAGGTTTAAGTTCTTGTTGAAGACTTTTAAACAGGGCCGTGCGTGTGCGCGCGTGCATGTGTGGGTGTGAACGCCAGCTATCGCCCAGACCCCTGACTCCAGCTTCTCGGAGGTGATTTCTGAGCTCTCCTGGCTCTTGCCAAGTGAACTGGGTAAGCAGCCCCGCAGGTGTCGTCTTGATAACTGGGCCAGGGGCCTTTCCGACGGCGCTGAGTCTTCCAGTCACAGTCGTGTTGTCACGGGAAAGGTGTTTGGCAGAGCGCATGCTGACCACCTGGCCTCGGGTGTGAAAACGCTGAGACCCAGCCCGTCTTCTCATCAGGAAGAAGCAGCGTTTGATGCGCGGCTGTCTCTCCTGTGCAGTGCCCGGCCTCAGGATGCGCTGGTTCAAGTTTTTCACGGCCTCCTCCTTTTCCCTTTTCTCTCTTCCCCACCCTGTCCCCTCTCTGGGTGAGGTTCGGAAGGGGCCTGTCTGCAGGTGACAGTAACGGAGTCGCTCTAGCTTGTTTCAGGTGCTGGCAGCTCGGAGAGGTTTGTTATGCTGGGAGCTTACGACAGCAAACGCGTACGGAGCCTGGGTGCTGTCTAAAAGCGTGGACACAAGAATTTCTAATTGAGATAATATCCTTGTGTCTCCTGAGAGCAATAGACACTTGCCTTCTTAAAAAAAAAAAAAAGCATCTAATAGAATAGCAGTCATAAATACTTTCATGTCTGACTCACTTAAGCTAGAGTTGTAACTTAACATTACCATGTGCCTTTATATCGTTGAAGTTTAAAGGCATTCCTTTCAAAGCCCGATGTTTGGCTCACGATGAAAGAGAATCAAACAGCTTATTCTAAGTTACATTCAGTAATTACATAAGTAACCCTTTAAATACTAGATATGCAAATAATGTGCTATTCTTTCTGTAATTACTTTGTGTACACGGTTTGATAGAATCCCAGCTAATACATGTTTGTGGGGAAGATCAGCAAATACGGTTTCTCTGTGAACGGCAGACATGAACTGGGAACTGAGAGCTTTGCAGTTGCTCTGAGTGAAGGCCTGGGACCGCTCAGTAGGAAAATGCCTGGAAGATCTGAGCGGGGGTCCTATGTAAAGTGGAAGGCTTGCTTAGAGCCAGGCAGGGCTCTGTTTGCTCTGAGCTCTCTGGGACTCCCCGATTTTGTGGGTTTCCAGCCTTGAAAGAACCAATCCCCTCAAGAGGTTTTTGGCACTTCTGTCTGGTTGGGCTGGAAATACCTCCGTAGGTGTTTCAGAGGCTCCATGCTTCCCTCTGCTTAATCCAGGAGAAGGAGGTGACCTGGGCATACGCCCCACTTCCACACACCCCCAACCTTTGAAGGAGGAAATGGGGGGGATTTGGATTTAGATCAGTGGCTTTCAGCCCTCCTCCCAAGAATGTGCTTTTAAAAACAAGTTCTTTTCGATGTGATTCCTGCTCCTTCACCAGACTCAGAGGCTGGAGGCTGCATCCTGTCCCCTCTCCCTGCCCCGCATCCCAGACAGAGTCCGTTGACAGCACTGTAAGCTTCCCTCTAGACACGTGCCCCACTGCAAAGGCAAATGGGGCTCTCACGGCACCCGCCCCCTTGCCCACGGGACGCGTGCCCAATGCAAAGGCAAACGGGGCTCTCACGGCACCCGCCCCCTTGCCCACGGGACACGTGCCCACTGCAAAGGCAAACGGGGCTCTCACGGCACCCGCCCCCTTGCCCACGGGACGCGTGCCCACTGCAAAGGCAACGAGGCTCTCAGGGCACCCGCCTGCCTGCAGGGCCGCCATGGACACTCTGTCCTCCGCTTTGGGAGCAGTCTCCCTTCTCACCCGCACGCCCCGTCAGAGGGGCACGTTGGCCCTCATTCTCACCCAGGCTGAGATAATCTACCGTCTGTCCCGCCGGCCACAGAAGTCGGCTCATGGACGGCACGAGGGCTCATTCACTCACAAAGATACTTTGTACCTGCCATTCCCCTGCAGAGAGCGCCCTGGGGACATGGGGCAATCCAGCGAAGGCTCTGGCTCTTCAGGAAGTGATGCTCCAAGGAGGGAGGGGATGGAGCAGACATATGTCAGGGCCCATTAAAAATGAGGGTATTTACGTCTGTGTGTCGGATGGATGGGGGTGCTGGTGCCCAGTGAAGGTTGCGAGCTCAGTCACCTCAGTCACGTCTAACTCTGCCACCCTGCGGACTGTAGCTCACCAGGCTTCTCTGTCTATGGGATTCTCCAGGCCAGGGTACTGGGGTGGGGTGCCATTCCCAGGGAAAGTTAGAGGTTGTCTATTTCAAAGGAGGAACTAGGCATGCACTTTGAAGAATTCACCCTCAGCTCTTGGTGGCCACGTTTGATGCTGAAGCTTCGGCCTCTCCCTGGGCCCTGGGGCCCCTGGTGACCTCGCTCCTCCTGCTCGTTTTGGGACGTCCGTCAGGTGGACGTTGGGCTTCTCGGTCTGCTCTCTGTCTCTAAGTTTTCTTTCGCGTTTTCCATTTTGTCCTTGTTCCTTCCCCCCGCAGCGTTCCAGATGTCTCCTCTCCTGCTGTGTACATTCACAGTACTGCCATGCTCAGACGTTCAGGCTGTCCGCCGAACACTTCATTCCAGGAACATGCTTTGGGCCTCTCTTTCACAGGAGCCCGGTGCTTCAGGGAGACTGTGTGTCCTCTCGCCGTCCTAGGAATGCAGGTTCCCAGGGAGCTTGCTGAAGCGCGTTAGCACCTGCCTCACCTCTGTCTTCTCCCGGTGAGTTCTGGGGATCCATCTTGCTCCTCTTGGTTCTGGGGTGCACCTCTGTGGGGGAAGGGTTCTTGCCTTCCATCCAGGGGCGGCTCGGGGCTCTTTTACGTGTGTGGGTCCCGGGCCCAATGGCCTCCTCTCCCCATGGCGGGCTGTGCCTTCTGTGAAAACATAACTAAGTCACCGCCTTCCTGTCACGTCTGTCTGGTTCCCTGGCAGTCCCTTTCTCCCCCAGAGCTCACCTTTCCTCTGGGAGCTGGCCCAGACCTGAGAAAAAGGGAACAGCATCCCACTGAGTTCCGGGGGGGGGGTGGCGATGCTGCTCCAGGGTGGTCTCTGGGCGAGCGGCCGCGGCGGTCCAGGGCCACCCCCCCTCTCCCCCCAGGACAGAGCTGCCTTTGGGTGGGTGCCCCGTGGCTTCCCCTTTCCTCTCGTCGGGCTGGCTGTTCGTGTGTCCTGTTATCCAGGGACTGACCAGCAATGCTTGGTCAGCATGAACTTGGGAAAGAGGGGCGGTGTGGGCTCGGGGGGCCTCTTTCACCCTCACTTTAGAAGGTGGAAGCCCAGCACGTCCCTGGGACACACGTCCGCTTTGAGACGTGGCGGGGAGAGTGGTCCTCTCTCCTCAAGTCAGAGCCGGGTGACCTTGGGTGAGTCACTGGGATGCTCCAATCCCAGTTTACACGTGGGTGTCCTGCTCCCCAACTCCAGTGGATGGAAGGGGCTGACTCAGCTCTTTGCCCAAGCCCCTTCCAAACACGCACCACGTGGCCGCCAAGAGGAAGGCACACTGGGCCGTGATGCTCAAACACTTAGCGCTAAACGTTATGCCAGGAATTCCGTCCCTTTGGTCCTCGTATCACGAAAAATGTGGCCCCGGTGCCGTGTGAATAGCTGGGCAGGAGGCCTCAGGCTGGAGCTCCGCTCCCGTCAACACCAGCGGGGCCGCAGGACGGCGATTGCCGCATGCCTGGCCTCTGTGTCGGCGCAGCGTTTCACGGGCAGTGAACCGGAGCCGCGGGCCCAGCCCACCGAGGCGGGAGAGGGGCTGTTTCCCCGGCCTTTGTTAGCGGCTGGCCTTTCAGGTCCTGGGGACTCCACCCACACCTCCCCACAGACAAAACAATCCCCACTGACAGAGCGACTTCAGGAGATGAGGGCCTCCAACCAAGCTCTTCAAGCGTGCGGCGTTTGGTTTGCCATTTCAACAAGTGGTCTGGGCACCGTGAGTGCGCCCGTGTTTGGGGGACCTGAGACGGTGTCCGGGTCACTGCCGCAAGGACGGGGGCAACAGCGTTGTGACAGCTTCTGGTGGAAATAAACTCCCATGGGAGCACTTGCGGGCTTGAAACCACACTATCATTCGGTTATATCCACAGTCCAAGCGGACTCCAGCCTTGGGTCCTCTCGAGTGCGTGTACTCGTCAGTCTAGTAGAGTTTTCTTTTTTCTTAATTAATTAATTTATTTTAATTGGAGGCTAATTACTTTACAATGGGCTTCCCTTGTGGCTCAGCTGGTAAAGAATCTGCCTGCAATGCGGGAGACCTGGGTTCGATCCCTGGGCTGGGAAGATATCCTGGAGAAGCGAAAGGCTACCCACTCCAGTATTCTGGCCTGGAGAATTCCATGGACTGTAGAGTCTCTGGGGTCGGAAAGAGTCGGACACGACTGAGCGACTTTCATTTCATTTACTTTTCCATATTGTAGTGATTTTTGCCATATATTGACAGGAATCAGCCATGGGTGTACATGTGTCCCCCATCCTGACCCGCCCCCCCCTCCTCCCTCCCCATCCCATCCCTCAGGGTCATCCCAGTGCACCAGCCCTGATCGCCCTGTCTCATGCATCGAACCTCCAGTAGAGTTTTCTGTGATGATGGAAATGCCCTGTATCTCTCCAGAATGGTAGCCATTGGCCATACGACTGTTCAAATGTGGCTGGTATGACTAAAAAACTCAAATTCTAAATTGTATTTCATTAAATGAAGTTTGTTTTGACCCCGGCCCACCACGGTGGTGAAAGCACCGAGTCCTAACCATGGGGCAGCCAGGAGAGCCCCTCACTTACATGAATTCAACAGGAGCTTAAACAGTCACAGGCATCGGTGCCGCCTGTCCGGGGCAGCGTGCCTCTGGAACACTTAGTTACTTGGCCAGGTTGCAGGTCTGGATGCCTGGGCAGTGGACACAGTGAGCCAGCGGCCCCCACCTAAAATGGCCCTGCCGCTGACCTGTCTGTAGTCTTGTGGTTAGAGACTGGTCCCTCTAGATGCTGGTCCCTCTCCACAGCCTCCAGAGAGACGCAAACGGAGAAGGATCAGGCCTGCGAAGGTGTCGGCTAACTCACACAGCGGTGACTCCGCGGTCAGAGGTGTGGCCCTTAAGGCAGCCCCCGGGAAGACAGCAGGGGAGGACTCGGGCTCCTCGGGCGGGGCCAGAGGTTGAAGTTGAGATCCGAATTCCTCGCTGGAAAGGAAGCGCAGTGAAGACAAGGCCCAGTGCCAAGAGGCTCCGGGTCCCCAACTTGAGAAAGGAGTTGGCTGCAGAAAGGAGGCCAGGAGCAGGAAGGGGAACGGGCCCGTTTAGCTGCGGATCAGCCGCACTCTTCCTGTACCTCTGAGGCTGCTCAGTGTCCACAAGCAGTAGGGGATTCCAGCCCCAAAGGCTGGCAGAGGCGGCAGAGAGGGCAGGAAATTCCTTTCGCTTTGAATTCAGATCATACCTCGTTCCTGGAGAAAGGAACGGCAACCCACTCCAGGATTCTTGCCTGGACAATCCCACGGACAGAGAAGCCTGGTGGGCTATAGTCCATGGAGCCGCAAAGCCGGACGTGACTGAGCGACGCACGCACATGCACGCACGCCTAGTTCACCCGCCTGTTCTATTCTCCAGTATTAGAGACACAAATCCTCGGTCATCTCTAAGTCTGTCTGCCCTTTCCTGAAACACAAGCTGTTCTCTTGTTCAGCCTCCCTGGGAGGTGGGGTCATGGACATCTCCACACCGGGACGTCAGTGGAATTCCCGAGGCTGCTCTTGTGTGGAAGAACTGCCCTGACTTGGATTCTCGTAATCTCTCACGTCTCTGAAGACGAGGAGATGTAAGGTGGAACAGACCCGTGTGCTTCCTACGGTAGCTTCTTCCCAAGGAGGCTCCCAGCCCCAGGGGCCCTTCCGGGGGCTTCCTCCTGCCCTGAGCCACGTCAGCCTTCCATCAGTTCTGCCTTTCCTTCCTGGGCACCAGGCTCCATTCTAAGCTCCTTTACAGTGTGAAACCCGCCAGCTCCAAAATCTAGGAGGGAAGGCAACCAGAGCACAGGATAGGGCCCCGCAGGGCCATCCCAGGTGGCGGAGGAGGGAGGCGCTTGGCGTCATGGCGCTCAAAGCCTACTGCCCGCTCAGTGGCCTGTGCTCACGCAGGAAGTGACCAGGATCTAGTGGAGTAAACATTCCTTGTACAATTTTCTAAGACTGTGATACGTTCCTACCTGGCCTGACCCTTGGGGATATGGTGCTCTAGGCTTTGTGAAAATTGAAGTTATTCCGTCCCCTGGAGATCCAGGGAGAAAGGCCCCCAGTGTTTCTTTCTGAGTTGGGAGTTTTACAAGACACCCTAACAGCTGTCATCATCTCTTAAAGTCAATGCTTGATACCAGCCAGGATACAAGTCCAGGCAATGGGGTTGTGGCTGTTCCCAAGAGACATAGAGGTTAGGGCAGGTGAGCCCAGCCATCAAGGGCTGCGGAGTGTTCTGGTACTTGGTCCGTTTCATCTGAGGTCCCCATGGCCCAGAGAGGAGACAGTGGGCTGAAGCTGGGAGTCCTTCCTTCAGTCCTAATATTGACGCTAACTTGCTCTGTGATGGGCAAGATACGTCATTTTCTGATGCCATCTGTTGGACAGGCTGACACCCGTAGTTGTATAGAACACCAAACCATTCACTGGGGGCTTCCCTGGTGGCTCACATGGTAAAGAATCTGCCTGCAATGCGGGAGACCTGGGTTCGATCCCTGGGCCGGGAAGATCCCCTGGAGAAGGGACTGACTACCCATTCATGCCTGGAGAGTTGCAGACAGAGGAGCCTTGGCGGGCTACAGTCCATGGGGTTGTAAAACGTCGGACACGACTAAGCATGTGTCACTTCTAACCCATTCACCGTGTAACTCTGGACATAAACCAGACTGACACGAGTATTTAAGTCCCAATTAAAGAAGAAAGACGCAGTCTGTGGAACACTAGAGCTAGTTTTGTGATGCTGGAACACACTGATGGAGGGAAGAGAAATGTCCCAGTGGTCCCTCTGCAGTTCTTTCTGCAGCTGGTGATTCGAGGCCCCTCTGAGCAGTGTTTGTGTCGTTTGCAACCTGTTCGAGTGTGGCACGGGGTCCTGGGCAGAGGAGCAGGACTGCCTCAGACATTCTCACCTGTCCGCTCGCCGAGACGGAAAGCCCGTCCTTCTGACGCTTGTTGGGGAGCTCCAGTGAGATCAAAGCCGAATGGTGTGCCCACCAAAAACGTTGTCCTTGTTCTGCTGGCGCTGAGGTTCTAAATCAGTTAGGGTGCAGTAGCTGTTCCTTCTTTAGAACGGCTTTGGCCTATGACTGTGGAGGTTCTTTCATCCCTGCAGTCGGAACTATTGATCATCTGCCACCGACGCGGAGTGAAAACAGCGTGTGTCGTCTCCGGAGGGGTCTGCAGAAGGCAAGCAGGGGCGCTACAAGGTTCAGCACCGAGCCAGGCATCTCCCGAGCAGGCTTGCCGGGAGAGACAGTGAGCAGACACCCAGGAGACCTGGACTCTATACACGCCTGTGAGTCCAAGCCCAGGATTTGCAGTGCATTTTATTTGCATTTATTTTAAATGTATTTGTTTTTAAATGAAGGATAATTGCTTTACAGTATTGCCTTGGTTTCTACCAAACACCAGCATGAATCAGCTGTCTTAAAAGAATATCTAAGATATGTATGTCTGAGGTTGTGTTTCTGAAATCTAAGCCTGAAAACCCAGGGAGTAATTGAAAGCCTGAATCTCTTTGCTTTTCTAAAATCATCAGATTGAAGCCGAAGTCAAATATCTGTGACCTATAGGAGCTGCTCTCAGTGTGAGTTCATGGTCTCAGGTTAGACATGAATATTTGAAAGAAGCAGGGAAAGTGGTCAAAGAGCGTGGGTGAAGGTCCTGGTTATGTTCTGTCCCTGGGGTCGGAGTAATCACGGGCCCCTCTGGCCTTTGTAACCTCCACGGTGGAAGGTGAGGGGTGGAAGGCCTCCTGGGAGTTATTTACACCTCTCACTGACCCGAGTGTGGGCCTCTTCTATAACTAAACTCTGTCACTATAGGTTGAATATTTCTCTGCACTATCCTTCTGTGAAGATGGGGAACAGCCAGGCCATATTTACCTACACTTGCCCTTTATATATTTTGTGACTATACATTTACTCTGTAATGAATTTTATTTTCCTGGGCTCCAAAATCACTGTGGATGGGGACTGCAGCCACGAAATTATAAGACGCTTGCTCCTTGGATGGAAAGCTATGACAAAACTAGACAGTGTGTTAAAAAGCAGAGATATCACTTTGCTAACAAATGTCTGTTTAGTCAAAGCTATGGTTTTTCCAGTAGTCATGTATGGATGTGAGAACTGGACTATAAAGAAAGCTGAGTGCCGAAGAATTGATGCTTTTGAACTGTGGTGTTGGAGAAGACTTTTGAGAGTCCCTTGGACTGAAAAAAAGATCAAGCCAATCAATCCTAAAGGAAATCAGTCCTGAATATTCATTGGAAGGATGATGCTAAAGCTCCAATACTTTGGCCACCTGATGTGAAGAGCTGACTCATTGGAAAAGACTATGATGCTGAGAAAGACTGAAGGCGGGAGGAGAAGTAGGTGGCAGAGGACGAGATGGTTGGATGGCATCCTGAATCTGATAGACACGAGTTTGAGTAAGCTCTGGGAGTTGGTGAAGGACAGGGAAGCCTGGTGTGCTGCAGCCCATGGGGTGGCAAAGATCTGGACATGACATAGTGAGTGAACAACAACAGCAACACCACATTTACTTCTTGAGCTGGCTTTTCTGCCAGGAAAAAGTTCCAGACCTCTGGAGCAAGGCTTTGCCTGCCCTTGAGTCCTGCTTGTAGGGGCTGTTTTCTAGACCCTCATCATTACTCCAGGGACCAGGACTGACAACAGTGGGAAGACTGCTTTTCTTCTCCAGCAGTCCAGGCTCCAGCAAAAATCGCCCATCACTTTGGTTTTGGGTTTTGGAAAAAGAGACCTCTGCCTACCCTTTGCTCAGCATTTGAACTTCTCTCTAACTCTGCAGTTCATTTTCCTGGCCGCTTTTTCTGCCTTGTGGTCTCTGTTCAGCTCTGTGTCTGTGGGTTATTTAGAGCCCTCTGTTTGACTGTGAGACGGTTGAACTAGTGTTTAAGACCTGCTAACCAAAGGAGCCGCAGAACCATTAAGACACTAGAACCCAGTCTCAGAAGAGACCGGCCCTTCTCTCCCGTGTCTCAGCCTCCCCAGCTGAGGTCCCTGGACAGGCAGCCCTGCTGGAATGTCTCCTGAAGTTGAAGAATCGATTCACCGTGTCGTGAAGCAGCAGACTCCCCAGCCAGGCAGCTCTGAGAGTCAGGAACCTCTGCTTCCCTGAACCTTCCTTCCATCCTTTCTGGTCCCACTTACAGCCTCCCACTCACAAGAGAAGACCAGCAGGAGGGCAGCGGCGCAAGCCCCTCCCCAGGTGAGCAGAGGCTGGCAACTTGTGCGATTTCTGACGGCGAATGCCAGGAGACAAATGAATTCTGTGTTTATCTGTGACAGGTGTTAAGTGAAAGGAAGCATGAAATTCTCCACAAGGATCTGAAACATACCTGCACAGTCTCAACCTTCGAAATCTCTTTCATTAAAGCCTTATCTATCTATCCATCTATCATTTATCTATCCATCAATCTATCTGCCTATTTATCATCTGTCTACCCATCTCTGTCTATCCCACTATCTATTTATCTACCCATCCACCTATCATCTAGCTACCCATTTCTCTACTGTCTCTATCCATGCCACGATTTCTCTACCCTTCCTTCTCTTTATCTATCCATTTATCCTGTCTGTCTATCCATCTATCCATCATATCTATCCATCCATTCATCCATTTATCATCCAGATCCGTGTATCTATCCAGATATGTCTAGGTGTATTTCTCTCTCTTTCTCTCTCTCTCTCTCTCTCTATATATATATATATATATATATATATGTATACATACATATGTTTATACTGGGGGGAGTGGGGAGGAATTGTGGCTAAAAATGGAGGTCACCCCTGGCACAACCGAAAAGCAGGAGACATTGGGGATGAGCCCCGTCCCCTCGAATCACTCCCCTTCTCACCTGCTGAGTTCGGTTGCCCTGTCTCCTAGCATCAGAGTTGCTATAGAAACGTTATTGGCTATAAGACGAAAGCGGCTGATAGCAAAGAACCCCTAGAATGGTGGCCTGTTGGAGCTGGAAGAACAATAGTTCAAGCCCTGTTTTATGAGACCTGGGCGCCGTGGTCCTGCTCGCCGGGTCACCAGAGCTTCGCTGACACACCTGGACACGAGCCCCCAGCATCCGCTCCCCACACCTGCGTCTCTTCCTCCCTAGCAGGTTGCTTCTCCTCCTCCAGAAGAATTCACATTTTAACAATAAGGGCCTACTGTGTGGCACCGGGAACAGTACTCGGTATGCTGTAAGAAACCATACTGGAAAAGAATATGGAAAAGGGTTCAGTATAACTGAATCACTTGGTTTACAACAGAAACTAACACAGCGCTGTAAATCAACAATGCTTCCATTAAAAAATTCACATTTTAATTTGCATCCATGAGGATAAGGGGATGGAGTTTCTAGGAGTGGCTCGGTCCCTCAGGGAGAAGGACCCTCTGGCCTGGGAACCCAGCCAGAAGTAACAATTTGGAGATAGTCCTCACTCATGGGGTGAGGTGGTGTTCAGAAAATGCTTTTCATTTCAGCTTTGGGGACAGCAGCGAGTGTCGGGGCTTAGTTTTCCAGGCATGGGATGGCCTGATCCAATCCCTCACCCAGGTTAAGAAAGAGGGTTTCTGTTCCGTGGAACGACAGTTTTTCTCGAAGCAGTCAGCTGGCCTGTGTCCCGAATCAGAACGTGCTGCTTTTGAAGCCTCCATGGAAGCCGCCAGAAATAAACTGCGTCCTCTGTGCCGGGCCCTCCTCTTACGCAGTGTGGGTTTTCAAGAAGCCTTCAAACCTCCACGCAAAGGCAGCGCCTGCGGGCTCCAGAGGACCGAGTGCTTGTCTTCAGGCAGAAATAAAGCAACTGCTTCGGTTCCACACCGAAGTCTAGCCACCAAGGCATCTGCGCCGTTTCTGACATTTATTGGAGATGAGAGGAACGTTTTATACATTTTAATTTTCATGTAATATTCCAGGCTGTCATTATCTGTGACTGACGCAGGGATCTATTTCACCGGCGGCAAAAAGAGAGCCGGCAGATTCCTTGATGGCGGTTCTCACATCGCCTCTCGGAGCGTCTTCCTCCCTGGAAGCAGAATGGGTTTTGAGTAAAAGGCCAGGGATGCTCGCGTCTGTCTGCAGCACATGCTGGAGGTGAAGAATGTTTGGAAAGGCTTAATCGGTTGTTGCAGGAGCTCCGAATGCCAGGAGTGCCATGCTCAGCGGAGAGCCTGCTGTTGACACTGGCCCCAAGCCCGTGCCACTTCAGTGTGAGGTTCTTTATGTGGACTCTGATTGCTGTACCCACCCGCCCGGCACAGGGCAGGCTGAACCCCTGATTTCCCTGCCCACCCGCCCGGCACAGGGCAGGCTGAACCCCTGATTTCCCTGCCCACCCGCCCGGCACAGGGCAGGCTGAACCCCTGATTTCTGTACCCACCCGCCCGGCACAGGGCAGGCTGGACCCCTGATTTCCTTACCCACCCGCCCAGCACAGGGCAGGCTGGACCCCTGATTTCCCTGCCCACCCGCCCGGCACAGGGCAGGCTGAACCCCTGATTTCTGTACCCACCCGCCCAGCACAGGGCAGGCTGGACCCCTGATTTCCCTGCCCCCCCGCCCGGCACAGGGCAGGCTGGACCCCTGATTTCTGTACCCACCCGCCCGGCACAGGGCAGGCTGACCCTGGGTGCAGCACGCGCTATTCTCACCGTTCACGCTGCGACACCGGGGTACATCCTCCCCCGCCCAGGCCCCCCTCCTCGTCAGTTCTCAGCCCGCCCCCACGGGAGGGGCGGGGCCCTGACGAGGAGCACGCGCCTTTCCTCCGGCTGTGCCTGCGCAAGGTGGCCCCGGCTGCCCCTGGAACAGGTGGCCTCCTGCGCCGCCTCGGGAGGCTGAGGCCTCCTACCCACAGGTGCCCTATGCTGGTTCCACCTGGATTCCGTCACCAGCCTCCTCGAGACTTCTTCATCTTTATAGTGAAGGCCCCGACATACGAACCTTCAAGCTGCGAACGTGCATCCGTCAACGTCAGGCGTGAGTGACCCTGCAGCTGGCCCTCCGTCTCCCATCGCTGAGCATCCTTCGGCTCCACCGTCTCCCGCCTCCTCTCCCTTCTCCAGTAAGTCACTCTTCCTGCCTGTCCCCTTGATGCCAGCCCCTGTGTGCCAGCCGCTGTGCTGGACTGCTGTGCTTTTCAAGGTACTGTCCTGGAAGATTAAAAATGCTTTATTTTTTCTGTTTTTTTTTTTAATGCATTATTTACAAGAAAAGTATTACAAGCCTATTACAGTGCAGGACTATACAGCCAATTGTGTTAGTTGGGAACCTGGGCTAACCTTGTTGGACTTAACAAACATGCTCTCAGAATGGAAATCATTCATATGTAGGGGCTTCTTGTACTTGTTTACGTGCAATGCCGTGGCACTGAAGTGACCGCTCAGATTGATAAGGCTCCCTTGTTGGTTCCCCAGGGAAGAGGGAGGCCACATGGTGGAGCAGCTGACACAGTCGGGCCACATTGCAGGCACGTGGTCCTCTGGGATATCTTAAACAGGTCTAGGGGGTCGATTCCCAAAAAACTAAAATCATTGCATCCAGTCCCATCACTTCATGGCAAATAGATGGGGAAACAATGGAAACAGTGGCAGACTTTTCTTGGGCTCCAAAGCCACTGCAGATGGTGACTACAGCCGTGGAATGAAAAGACGCTTGCTCCTTGGAAGAAAAGCTATGACCAACCTACACAGCATGTTAAAAAGCAGAGACACTACTTTGCCAACAAAGGTCCGTCTAGTCAAAGCTATGGTTTTTCCAGTGGTCATGTATGGATGTGAGAGTTGGACTATAAAGAAAGCTGAGTGCAAAAAAATTGATGCTCTTGAACTGTGGCATTGGAGAGGACTGTTGAGAGTCCCTTGGACTGCAAGGAGATCCAACCTGTCCATCCTAAAGGGGATCAGTCCTGAATATTCATTAGAAGGACAGATGCTGAAGCTGAAGCTACAATATTTTGGCCACTGGATGGGAAGAACTGACTCCTTGGGAAAGACCCTGATGCTGGGAAAGATTGAAGGCAGGAGGAGAAGGGGACAACAGAGGATGAGATGGTTGGATGGCATCACTGACTCAAAGGACATGAGTTTGAGTAAGCTATGGGAGTTGGTGATGGACAGGGAGGCCTGGTGTGCTGCAGTCCATGGTGTCGGAAAGAGTCAGACACAATTGAGCGACTGAGTAACAACAACAGGGGAACTTCTACATTTGAAGCCTGGGGTTAGTGTGTGTGTGTGTATATGCATGTGGACACGTGTGCCCACAGTGAGCATGACAGAGACTCAAAAGCAGTCCATGCGTGTCTCCTCCCTGCTCTATCATGTAGGCGTGTCCCCTTCCCAGCCCGATCCTCTCCCCTGGCTCTTCAAGATCCAGCTGCTCACTTGCTCACTTGGGCTCAGCCGCCCTCCATGGGATCCCATTGGCCCATCTGAGGACCCCTTCTGGGGTCCACAAACATTACCAGCCTTCCTGCCCACCTCCTCCACCCTTCATCCACCCCATAGGATTGGGCAGCCCCCTCTGGCTTCTCCCCTAGGTCTAGGTACCATCCTAACACCAGCACTTAGGAGTCAGCTATTGATTTCTCTGACCCCTCCCACTGAATCTGTGGTTCTCTACTGGGGCAACTCAGCCTTTCAGGAGACCTCTGGAATGCCTGGAGACATACTTGGTTGTCACACCTGGCCACTGGGCCACTGGCATGAAGTGGGGGGAGTCAGGGATGCTCTCAAACCTTGTATGATACATAGGACAGACCTGCCCCTGCCCCACAAAGAGGGAGTCCCCCGAGGATGGCAGGGAGACCCCCAAGATGTCAGGAGGGCTGAAGCTCAGAAAGCCTGCTGCCCTGGATGGGTCCCCTGACCTGCTCATCCCTGCAGCTGATGCACTCCACGAATGTCTGTTGGATGCTGTTGGATAAAGACCCCACTAACCTAGACGATCGCGGTGTGCAAGTGGAAGGAAGTCACAGCCCTCGTCACATCATTTTATTTGCCTGATTTTTTACAGCGTCACCGCCATGTTGAACATCATTGTGAACATTGTCGTGAGGCCGCCCCTCTCCACTGTGAAAGTCTCGTCTGTGCCGAGTGAACGTGTTCGGTGTTTAGACCCAACTCTTTGGCCAAAGCCTGGACCTTTTCCAGTTGGTTGTTAGCTGAAGCTGTGCTTTATTTCATTTAATTTACCTCCCTGAATAGGTCAGTAGAACTTCCCAGAATTACAGGCAAGCCAGTCTATTCTTCAGACAGGTAATAAGTGGCCTTGATATAGGGATCATTCAATAAAGATCACTTTTATTACAACTTTCATCAAATTATTCTATTATTGGTCATTGAAAGTGTATTGAGTTGAAAGAAAGAAAACATTTAAATCAATACCATGAAGTCTGCTGGTGGTGGATGGGAGGACAAGTGTGCCTCCTACAGAGAGGAGTTGCTTGAGTAAGGCAAGGTTCTTTCTAAACCCACAGAGCGGTTACAGCGTAGAAGACAGCACGAGGTACATCTAGCTGTGAGGATGCGAAGCAGGAACGGAGAGACCCTTGCAGACGCCAGATACATGTGCGCGACCTGGTCAATCTTCTTCATCCCCTGGATGATCTTAAAGGTCTCTAACCATCATTTTCCATCTGCATGACTCGTGGGGAATGTTACCATTTCTCAGAAATAAAATTTACAAACTACATTATGTTCAGCATGCTTAATAGGTACTCACAGTTTCACTTTTTGGGTTTTATTGAAATGGAATCAATAATTAAAAATGCTGACTCATTCCAAAAAAGATTTGAGGCAGCTGGAATGAAGCGTATGTAATGTAAAATCAGTGGTGAGATTAAGACGGTTGTGAGGCAAAGGTAAAAGGAAGCCAGTAGTCACACCATCACACAAAAGTGTACAGAAAAGTCTTGTGTGGCTGCTAACGGTAGTTCAAATCTCAGGGGTCATTGTCTCTTGTTACAAAGCAGAGAGGAAGTGGCCAAATACACAGTCACAGTGTTCAAAAGTTAAAGCACAGACGTCCAGTGAAAATAATCATTAGTATAAGAAGGCCTTATGTCAACCATCTCCAAAAAAGATGAAAATAAGGCAATCCTAGAGGAAATCAACCTGAATATTCACTGGAGAGACTGATGCTGAAGTTGAAGCTGAAGTTCCCATACTTGG
The DNA here is from genome assembly GCF_001704415.2 of Capra hircus. Classification (NCBI taxonomy): domain Eukaryota; kingdom Metazoa; phylum Chordata; class Mammalia; order Artiodactyla; family Bovidae; genus Capra; species Capra hircus. The sequence continues at coordinate 2,208,717 of NC_030811.1, read as the reverse complement.
GCTACCGGGTGTGAAGAACTGACTCATTGGAAAAGATCCTGATGCTGGGAAAGATTGCAGGCAGGAGGAGAAGGGGACGACAGAGGATGAGATGGTTGGATGGCATGAATTTGAGTAAACTCCAGGAGATAGTGGGAGACAAGGAAGCCCAGTGTGCTGCAGTCCATGGGGTCACAAAGAGTCAGACACGACTGAGCGACCGAACAACAAGCTGTGCTAAGTTAAGAAAAGAACAGCTTCCATGAACCTAATTATAAGATACATTAAATCAATTTCAACTCAAGTGTGGCTTTCCTATTGCAGAATTCACAAAATTGCTAGCTTGTCAATATCTTCCAAATCTAATAGGACAGTGGCGGTCATTAAAGATCCCAGAAAAGCCATTCAAGTTAACACCTGCAGAGCCCCCCAGGTGGCCAGACATGTACGATACAGCAGCTCACCTTCACTTCTACGCCTGGTGCAGACGAAATAGAAGTGGCGTTTTCATCTGCAAACATTTGGTGACTAAGTTCAACAAAACATGTCTTCCTTACCCCGCTGTAAGGAAGCTGAGACTCCAGATGTCTAAGCTGCAGGTCACAGAGCTCTCGTTGACCCCCGAGGAGTTACCTGTGAAGACACAGGGCTCTGTTATGGTGGGGGCTCCTATTTGGGGGCCCTGGACCACGACCCTGAGGGAAGAGGCACAGGTGCTGTGTTTCCAGGGTGCGTGTCCAGGACGGCCACCGCCAGCCACTGGTGGCCACTGAGCCCTGTGTGTCAGTCTGCCCACCTGGACACGTACTGTCAGGGTCAGGTGCCCACAAGAGCTCTAAGGGTCATTACCAAAGTATCTAATGAAATTAATTTCACCCACTTCCTTTTCCTTTTGTTAGTGTGTCTACTAACAAAAGTAGAACATTTTGAAGTTCAGGTATGGCCCACACTCTCGTTTGTGACCACACTGGTCCAGAGCTAAAATCTGGCTCCCAACCGGCTCTTCCACTCAGGACATAAGAATTGCTGGCCCACGGCTGTTAATAAATGGCATACCGATAACGAGATTTTTGCAAAGAAGACACGTATCACCCCAAACCTCCAGTCCTGAGATGGAGAACATTATTAACATATTTTGGTAATTCCTCTTCTCCTGTGTGCCTTTCAGTGCGTGTTTAAATAAGTGGGATAAAATGGCATATATCTTCGTATCTTTTAAAAAACTTAAATTGTATCATGAATTCTATCCCCCCCCAATACTACAGGTTTAAAAGCAATATTGATAGTGGCAGTATAGCACCTCAATCATGTAAAAAGCGCAATTTATTCAAGTGTATTTCTATTGTTTGACGTTTATTGTAAATCATGTGCTTCTATGAGTAATATCACAATAAACATCCTTCTACACAGACGTTTGTATAGCTTATTTTGTTCTTTAGTACAGGCTCCTAATTACTGCATCAAGGGGGTTAAAATGACACTTTAAAGCCTCGTGATGTATATTGTCAAAGCGCTTAGCAGATTTTTTTTCTATCAGCAATATCTGAGCCTCAATTTAATTACATTTACACCAGTGCTGAACACCACAATTTTAAAATAGCTTCTTTTGGATTAGAAAAATGGCATGTCATCAATGTTTCATTTTCATTTCTTTGATTGTTGCTGAAATTGAGTTTTTTAGTATTTATTGCCAGAGAAGGCAATGGCATCCCACTCCAGTACTCTTGCCTGGAAAATCCCACGGACGGAGGAGCCTGGTAGGCTGCAGTCCATGGGGTCGCGAAGAGTCAGACACGACTGAAGTGACTTAGCAGCAGTAGCAGCTGCAGTATTTATTATATATTTTCCATTTTGGGAGGAATTTACCTTTTCTTGTCCCTTTATTTTTCTGGTGGGATATTGCATATTACTTACTGATATAAAAAGCCTTTCTATATTAAAGGATTAATTATCTGTTGTTACATATAAATGTTTCCCCAATTTGTCTTTTAAAATTTAGTCCTGTATTTCTCATGTCTATATAGCATTAATTTCCTTGTTTGAAAAGCCTATGGGTCCTCTGCTCTGAATTTCCTTTCACGGATTTCATACAGGGTTGGTTAAATACTCATATGTGTTTTCCTATCTTGTTAAAACTTTTACTTTTTCCATTTAAATTTCACTTTCACTTGGTCTGGAGTTAATGTCGGTGTGTGATAGAAGGCTGAGCTGCCAGAGGTTTAGTCACTGTCTCTTTCAGTGGAAAAGCCTTGATTATTACTGTTTCTCAGTTTCTGTGGTGTGAGTCCTCCCATCTGGCCAACGTCAAGCCGTCACTGGTGCAGGGAAGGGAAAGGGTGGGTGCAATCGGCCCTGGTTCCAGCACACCACCGATAGAGAAGAATTTCCCCCAATAGTGAATCTTCCCAATATATTTATTCAGTAGGCATTCTCTTCCCCTTTACTACAGAATGTATTCTGATATATTTCCTGGAATGATTTATTCCATTTATTTTGCGCCTTGAACACATTAGTAGCTCAGTTAACAGCTGTGAATGACCAGTCGGCTGACCTATCTTTGTATCTGATATGGCAAGTACTTTGTTCCACTCGTGTGGACTAAAGGGACTCGGGTGGAGTTAACACTCACTCCTCGCTCACCACACTGGCTTCTGAAATGTCTTTGTCAACATCACTTGTTCTTCTTTGTGGTGATGGTCAGAGTCATTTTCTGAAGTTTCAAAGCAAGTCTTGCTGAAATCACGCTAAATCTATAATCATTTGGTTTGGCGCCTTTACAAAACTCAGCTGTAGAGATCGCTATTCACCTCTTCCTACAGTTTCGTGAATCCTCTTCACTGTGCAAATGTCTGATATCGTCCCTTCACCTGCCGGTGGAAACAGTGAGAATCAAAAGGAGGGAGCGGGAGAGGATGTGAAGGGAATGCGATGGACGGTGCAGAGATCAGGTCCCGTTTCGCAGAGCTGGAGTGGCGGGAAGGGAGAGACCCCTGCCCTGCAGGGTGCCCCCTGTGGAACTCTGTCCTGAGAGCCTGGGGGAGGGCCCCTGGCAGTGTGCTCACTAAGGACTCGGGAAGGAGGATGTCTTGGTCACGACTGGTTGGAACTGCTGTCCTTTTCTGTGGCCTCCTCCTCTTCATCACACATCCCCTTGTGTTCTGTGGGGTCAGGGTGGCGCCAAAGACTTTCAGGGGTCCCCCGAGGCAAAGCTGGGCTGGGTTCCTGGGGTAGATGCCGTGTTTCACCACCGCCTTGGTGGAGGGTGCCGTAGGGTGACTCCTGGCAATCCAGCTGTAGAAATGGCTTCTGAGATTGCTGCCACCTGTGGTGCCAATGTGCAGAGCATCCTGGGACAGCATGGTGCCCAAGGGGCAGAGGCCCCGGGACGGTGCCCTGTGCCCCAAACAGCTGCAGCAGGACAGCTGGGTGGTGGCGAGAAGCCAGGTTTAGACTGCGTGGAGCCTAGTGAAGATAAAGCCAGGTTTGGACTGGGTGGAGCCTAGTGAAGATAGTTTACAGAAAAGTCTTGCAGCCATCAGATGTGTAAGCTGGGATGAGCATGGAGCATGTATGTTTCTTTTGAGGCGTGATCAAACCCTGACTTCCTTCATGATAAGAATATGCTTTCCAGTGCACCATCGATGAGCTTAAATGCAGCATACACCCTTCTGACTGCCTTGCTGTAAACTGCATGCAGTCATATATTAGAACGTTTACAGGGCTTGTGTGGAACCGCGTATTTTTGGCATTCCAACTTACCGTATCTCATCGTAGCATATCTGATGCATCTCATTGACTTATTCCGCCTGTTCCCAATAAAATGTCATAAACAATTGCCACCAACACAGTGGAACGGTGTAAAGAAATAAGTGTTCCAATGACAAAAATCATAAACATGCTCATAAATAAGTCAATAAGGAATTTAATTACCCAATTAAACAGCTCAGTGGAGCATAGCAGCAGTTTTAAAGTGCATTAGGATTGCTTTTGTGTGTGATTTAATTCCCTATAAATTTTGTATCTTTTTCATATTGACCATAACAAAATAGAATTTAATGGGAAGGGACGATCCCAGTGGAAGATACAAACACAAACTGAAGCAGAGAAGACTGTCCGTGCTTCAAAATGTCAAAACCTCTCATTCTATCCCCAAGTAAATACAGACTCTGAGGGGCCTTCCCTGGAGGTCCAGCAGGTGCCTGCCAATGCAGGGGCATGGGCTTGATCCCTGGTGAAGCAGCTAAGACCCCACATGCCACAGAGAAGTTAAGCCCAACTAGCGAGCCCACCTCGCCCAAAATAAAAAAATTAAAATTAAAAAAATAAAGATTCTGCAGTCACAGCAATGAAACATCTCGACATTCAAAAATAAAGACAATAAAAAATCACAACAAAAGAGCTAGAGAAAGAATCTTCTAAACAAGAAACAAAAAGGCAGGAGATGAAAGCACCGTAAAGAAGGACAATCTGTACAAATACAGGGCGGCTGCTACGCCCGTGTTTCAAGAGGCGACCCCAAGGTGTGCGGCCAAGAGCCGTAGGAAAAGCTGTTATAAAGGTGTGTGGCCGAATTAGCAGAGAGAAACCTCGTGGTGTTTTTCAGTTTTGTGGCGTCTGCCGTATTTGTTAACATCTGAAAACTTGCAATTGATTGTGACTCTTCTCTCATTCTAAATAAAGGCCTACGTTCATACTGAACTTTGTATTCAGAGTTTGCATTATTTTCTAAAGGACATCACAAACTCTGTAAGCCTTAGCCCCCTTGAAGCTGGGCTCTTCCGCAGTTAGGAGGGTGTAAAGGTTTAGAAGCCTGGACTGGGCTTGTTAGTAAGGACGGTCTTGGCCAGTGAACAGGGCCCGCGCCCAGCCCTGGCGAGGCTCTGCCTCCCCGCCCGGCCTGCCCTCTCCAGCCCTCGCGCGGCTTCTCCAGCTTCTGGGCCTTCTTAGGCCACTTGGTCATCCTCTGGGAAGCTGGAGAGAACGAGGCTGGGAAGATGCTAGACAGGCGGTCCTAAGGCCTTACACCCTTTCTCCGTCTTCTGCCTTGATCCCCCTCCGTCTTTTGTTACTTTTCTTCCAGTACCACCTCGAACTGCCCTCCAATCTACTTGCAGTGGGCTTCCCTGCTGGCTCAGACTAGAGAATCCGCCTGTAATGCAGGAGACCCGGGTTTGATCCCTAGGTCGGGAAGATCTCCTGGAGAAGAGAATGGCTACCCACTCCAGGATTCTTGGGCTTCCCTGGTGGCTCAGCTGGTAAAGAATCTGCCTGCAATGTGGGAGACCTGGATTCAATCCCTGGGTTGGGAAGATATCCTGGAGAAGGAAATGGCAACCCACTCCAGTATTCTTGCCTGGAGAATCCCCATGGACAGAGGAGCCTGGTGGGCTACAGTCCACAGGGTCGCAAACAGCTGGACTCGCCTGAGTGACTGACATTACTTGCAATACATCACACAGTCCAGACCTAAGCAACTGAAGCACCAGACTGTTCCCAACCCTGGCAATAAGACTCACTGGGGCAGAGAGAGGATCGTTCCTGGGCTCTTGAGGACCACGCCCCCTCCTCCCGGGTGTCCCAGCAAGTGGCTGAGAATGGAATCCGACTCTCTTCCTTGAGCAGGCAAGTCCTTAGGCCATCCATCCCACGCCAGCGGCCAGGACCGCACCCCTCCTTCCTCCGCCCACACGCTCCCTGTTGCTGCATTTGTTCCCTTTCTAGGCTGCAGTCCGAGGAAGCCCTTGTGTCAGTGTGTTGGCTGGGATGCTGGGATGAGCCCTGAGCCCTGCACCAAGCGACAGTGGCTCCCTGCCCAGGACTGCAGCGGGAGCCCCGCCCAGCCTGTCCCCGGGGCCACCCCTCCTTCAGGTGGCCTGACAGGCGACCCCACACGGATGACGGAGAGAGCCATGGACCACCACCAAGACTGTATTCCAAATGGCAGCCTCACATGAGGTCCAGCTCACAAGACAATGTGGAGGAGCCTCAAAAGCGTTGTCAGGCTCTGGGAAAGGCGTCGGGCCCTTAGGCCACGTGTTATGACTCCATGGATAAGAAGCGTCCAGAATAGGTGGACCCACAGAGCCAGATGGAGACGAGCAGTGGTGGGGGCGGTGGGGGGAAGAGGGGCAGCGCTCATGGTGCCAGGACTTCTTTTCCGAGGGATGACGGCATCCTCAGTTTGCTCATGGTGATGGCCGCACAGCTGTGAGTATTCTAAAACCACTGGATTGGACACTTTAAATACAGAAAATCTATGGTATGTGGATTACGTCTCAATAGAGCTGTTTTAAAAAAAATCAAAGCAGCCTTGGCTCAAATGAGACTTGGAGTGGAGTGACAACAACCGGCAAAAAAAGACCCCCGGGCACCCGGAGCTCAGCCTTCAGCGGGCGGGAGCGGCCAGAGCAAAGGGTCGCAAGCGGTCCCGGCCCTCTGCAAAGGTGCTCCAGGGCCGGCCAGTGGCCTCAGGTCCCAGAGGAGACCCCTCTCTTCCACTGCCGCCGTGCTGCATTGCCAGCTCCTCCAGCCTGCCTGGACTCCCTTCCTAAAGAAGGAGCCCACCCGTGAAGGTCTGGGTGCTCCAGCCAGGAGGGAGATGGCCCAGGCCTTCGAGGCTGAATAAGCTGAGGTTTCCAGGACACACACAGGCTCTGGGCCCTGGGACACGGCATCCTGTCCCCTCCCCCCCCCACCCCTGCATGCAGCGGGTTTGGCCAGGAGTTGGGAGGACAGAGGAGAGGCTAGAGGAGGACTCAGGCTCCCCCTCCCCGCTCGACCACGTGGCCTCAACAAGGCCACCGGGGCCCATGCCCTCCCTGCTCTGATTCTCCATCCAGGGTGCAGGGGCCCTGGTCTCCCAATGTGTCTGGACCCTGAGGGCTCTCAGCCCTGCTGCCCAGAAGGCTGTCCTCTGGGAGGGAGTGGACAAACAAGGGAGAGACCAGGGCCAGATGCCGGCTGTCTCCGTCGTGTTGGGGACCAGGGAGCATGTTATCTCCAGCCCCACCTCTGGGCTGTCCTCCCAGCACTGAGGGACCCCGGGGGCAGGCATGGGGGGAACCGGGGCAAGCAGCCCACGCAGCTTCCTGTCCCAGGGGCTCAGTGGATGCCAGTCCGCAGGAGACATGGCAGGGCAGGGGGCAGGCAGTGAGGCAGATGAACAGATGAGAGGGGTGTGTCTGCTGACTTTTGCTGAAGATGGGAGTGGGTGGGGATGCGGGGACTGAGGCCAGGTCCCTCTGCGTGGACCGTGGGCCATGGTCCCGCAGGGCTGAGTCTGCAGGTGTGGCCTTGAGCAGGGCCGACTGTCCCTCCTGCGTCATCACAAATGGTTGAGCAAATAAAGTTGCCAGGCCCTTGTAAGCCGGGCCTTGAAAAGACCTCCAAAAACAAGCAGCTTTCACTCCCACGGGCCTTTGAAATCGTCACCGCTTTGTGCAAACACCCTTTGAAGCCATTGCTGTACCTGGCTTGTCTGTAAATTAGATGTTGTTTTGGTTTCTCTGCTGCTCTGACCGGGAAGACTCCCTTGACAAAGCAGGAGCGGCTTTCAATGCGCTCGCCTTTAAATGGGCCCAACGCAAACCAAACACCGCAAGAGCTCGGCGCTGGCTCCCTCTGCGCCCGGACTCCATTGTTGTGTCTCTGAAACGCGACGACTTCTCCTTTGAAACGCCTCACACTTCCAAACGGCAAGAAAAACAAACTCTGCTCACCAGAGGCCTGGGTCCAGGCCTGGTTGTCCCACGAAGCGCTTATGAGTTAATTACCTGCACCTTTCAAAGGGCCCTTTTGTCATCCTGAGTTGCGAGTGGGACTGATTTAGGGCAAAATGGAGAATCCAGTTTTCGGATGAGTCACCCTCCTGGTCTCTCCTGCGTGCGGTTTTCTAAGTGAGGCCTGGTTTTTTTTTAATCTTTTTTAGGGGACAGCGAGGTTTACGGGGGCCTCGGCCAGGCCAGGTATGGCTGGACTTGGCTGCCTGCCCCAGCCTGTCCGTCTTGATGGTGCAGGGGCTGGAGGAGCCCATGGCCACCGGGGTGCTGGGGGTGGGTGGTGCCTGGTGGCTGTGCCCACGCACTGCTCGAGGCTGGAGCGGGAGGAAGCCGTGAAGCCGCGTCCTGAAGGTTCCTGGGCTCTTGCAGTTGGAGGGACAAGGGGTGCAGGCTCCTGTGGGGCGACAGCTGGAAGACCCAGAGCACCCCCGCAGGTGAGGTGTTTGGAGAAACACGACTGGAGAGCAAGGGGCTTTGATAGACATCAGCTCTTGAGCAGAGGTATTTATTTTGTACTCTGCGACTTAGCGGAACCCTGAGGAAGGGGATCCCTGCCATTTAATTATTTATATTGCTTCTCCCTGGCGGCTCAGATGGTAAAGAATCTGCCTGTAATGCAAGAGACCTGGGTTCAGTCCCAGAGTTGGGAAGTTCCCCTGGAGAAGGAAATGGCACCCCACTCCAGTATTCTTGCCTGGAGAATCCCATGGACAGAGGAGCCTGGTGGGCTACGGTCCACGGGGTCGAAAAGAGTCGGAGACGACTGAGCGGCTAACACTATACCGCTCCTACTATCGCTTCCCTAAGATGCCCACCCCCCCCCCCCGAGGCCAGCAAGCCTGTGGGCGTCCCTGGCGTGTCCAGCCCCCTCCAGATGCTTGGGGGCATCCTGGGATAGAGCAGGGCAGAGTCCCTCAGAGCATCAGAGTTTTACTGAGCCCAGACCCGCCGTAATTGCACAAGACTGTGGATGATAGGGCGTGGATGGGCTGGGCGGACGCAGGCCACTGGAGCGTTGTGGGGGAGGGGCTGCTGGTCTCAGTGGGCAGTGTGGGCTGTGGCCCCTGACCCTAGGGATCGAGGCGGCACGTCCCAGGCCGAGGAGTTGTGCGGAGGCCCGTGGGTGGGGAGGTGAGGCTGGAGGGAAGAAGGTCAAGGTTCTCTGTCCTCTGGAGACCTCGAGGCCCCTCCGTGCCCTGTGGGCATGGCCTCCACCAAACCTTCTCAAAGGAAACTCTAGGCACAGCCAGGTGAAGACAGCTGTTACTAGATTTCAAAGTGAGCTATCCACCATCTCCTCCTCCAAAGGTGTTGGTGCTGTAACAGGACGGAAGCCTTAGGATGCAGCTCTGAGCCCCGAGATAGGGTTTCTGAGACCCCATGTTGGCCGGGGAGGCGGCTTGGGCATTGGCCGGAGGGATTTCCTTGGTGCCAAAAGTTGCCTCATGCAGGCTCTTGCCTCCTTGTCTACCACCGAGACCAACCCTGAAGGGAAAACAACAACAAATACTTGTTCTAGAAGTTGTCTTTGGCAAAACTCCACACACTGTTATGACTAGCCTCCACTAGCTACAGCATCACCGTCGCCCTCCCTGGGCCGACTGCTGTGGCCTTAGAAGTACGTGCTGCGCTGTCTGCCCAGGATGAGTCAGGAAAGTTCCAGCTTGGAGGGAAATTTGGGAGCAGCCTCTGGTCCTGGCCCCACTTTGCAGACAAGGGAACTGAGGCCGGAGGAGGACTAGCGGCCTTGCGGCCTTGGACGTGGCAGAAAAGGGACCAGGGTCTTTGGATTCCTCATCCAATTTGCTTTTTATGATAGCAGTTTTAATTCAGGGGCATTTTCTGTTTCTACTTGGAGGAATGTACAGCTTCTTCATTCTGAGAGCCACTCTGGATTTTTCACTGAGAGAAATCTAAGGGGAAATCAGGATGTTTCAGAGCTCAGGAGGCCCCAGGAATGATGTGGGCTTTGTGTCTTCAATCGGTACAGCTGTGCCTTCACCTTGCTGGTGGCGAACCTGGGCATGGAGAATGTCAGCGTGGCAAGGGTCTGCAGGCTGGTTATCAGAACTGAGTTGGACATGGAGCCCCCTCCATCACCCATTGCTGCACAGCCTCCCTCCAGTTCCATACCACCCTTCAGGAAACCGAGGGCGTCTGCCATCGGGATGGGCCGCAGGGAAGGCTGGGATGCTGCGTCTCGCTTTGTTGTGTATTTTGTGGGCTTGTCTGTCCCCGGTGAGTAGGAAGAAAGGCAAGATGCCGGTGTCTCCGAACATCACTTAATAGATGCTTGCGAGGCTCTGGTCTTAGCACAAAGCCGGGCTCCTCGGCAGACAACCACAAGAAAGAGGTGGCAGGCACCACGCTGCCCTTAATTCTGGAGCAAACACAATGGTATTTTTTTAAGGATAATGTTGGGGTAGAGAATGAGACTGCTAATTTCTTTTGGGAGACACGGGAGGAAAAGAAGAATAGAGAAGAATTTATTTTGGCAACAGTTCTTGATCTTCTTTTTACAAAGAAAGTTAAAGCCATAATTCCCCCAGGTGCAAACGCTGTCGCCTGAAAAACCTTCCTTAAAATATATTGAGTCAGAGAGAAAGATAAGCAAAGAGGAAATGGACCTGTGGCTGGATCTAATGGCATTTGGGTTTTATCTTTTTAATGAGATCTGAAAATTGGATGGTTTTAAGGAAACATTTCAATTTCAAAAATCTGAATATTGTGTGACTGTGGAAGACGTGGGCAGTAAGTCATCTTTCTGAGAGTGAAGTTGACACGGGACCAGTCTTTTCATTTTAGTGCAGGGAAGGAGTCCCGGGGTGGGGGAGTCCTGGGGGGTGGGCAGAGGGCTGGGCTCTGGTCTCAGCTGCTTCTTCCTGCTCTAGGTTTGAGGGCATCCTGTCCTAAACTACTTCAGGCTACCTACAGATGAGAGCTGGACTATAAAGAAAGCTGAGCACTGAAAAATTGATGCTTTTGAACTGTGGTGCTGGAGAAGATGCTTGAGAGTCCCTTGGACTGCAAGGAGATCCAACCAGTCCATCCTAAAGGAGATCAGTCCTGAGTGTTCATTGGAAGGACTGATGCTGAAGCTGCAACTCCAATACTTTGGCCACCTGATGCGAAGAGCTGACTCACTTGAAAAGACCTTGATGCTGGGAGGGATTGGGGGCAGGAGGAGAAGGGGACGACAGAGGATGAGATGGTTGGATGGCATCACAGACTTGATGGACATGAGTTTGAGTGAACTCCAGGAGTTGGTGATGGACAGGGAGGCCTGGCATGCTGAGGTCCGTGGGGTTGCAAAGAGTTGGACATGACTGAGCGACTGAACAGAACCTACATGCTAGCTGGTAAACGGTGATGCTGGGAAGTGTTCCCTGGGGATGCGGAGGATTCTGACTGAGGTGTCCTGCCTCCAGGCCCACCTCAGAATGGATGCTGGACTCGGGTGCTCACAACCCTGTCCTTCCTTTGGGCTTGCCACCCTTAGCCCCCATCACCTATGAGCTGGAAGATGGAGTGGGGCTTCCTTGTCAGGGTACCACTTCTGCGATGAACTTGACCTGCTTCGGATGTAGCAAGCGGTGGCCTTGGCTAACTGATGAGAACCTCTGGTGCCAGCTCCAGCTGAGACCACATGCAGCTGCCTTAGCTATGTTCCCTGCCCTCATCCAGGAGGGTTGTCTGCGAGGTGGGCCTTTCCCAAAGGCGTCGTGGAACTGGCCCGAGTCCTCGAATTCTGCACAGAATTCCAAACAGAAGGAGATGCTGACCTGCATCATCCCAGCAGGCATACCGCTCCCCCAGCTCTTCTTATCCCTCTGGCTTAAAGAACTCGGGTCTCCCCAAGGCCTCCGCTGCACCCTTGACCTGAATTTGAAGACTCAGTAGGTTGGTTGGTGCACCACTGGCCCCTCCCCTCTTCCAAGACCCCCACACTTTCACGTGCACCTAAGGATGGGCTCCAGCGGCCTCAGCACTTGTCATAGGACGAGACGAGTCAGCCCAGGCCATGGCTGGCCACGGCTTGGGCCACCTTGGATCGCAGTTTTGGTTATTCAGCAACCAAGAAATGAGGCGTCCAGAGCTGGCACCCCTTCTGCCAAATGCATTTTGGAGAATTTAGAGAATTTTAATTTCAGATGCTGAGCTAGGACTTCCAGCTAAAGAACAGCCATGTCTTATTTTAGACAAATAAACCAGAACCGATAATGATGAAAACTCAGGGAGATGGACGTCTGGGGGTGAGCTCTCTGTTCCGGCTGCTTTCTACAGCGGATGGAGAGTTTCTTTATCCACCATTAGAAAATGCTGAGCCCACTGAATAGAAATGGTTGTGCTGTAAGTTTAGAAGCCAGATGACCAGCTCCTGACACCAGCATGGACAGTCGCAGGAAGTCAGGGTGGCTGTGGGGCATCATCTGAGGATAAGAGGCAACGGCGTCATGGTCGGCGGTGGGGGCCCTCTCCAGGCTCAGGGTCTCTGCCTCGGGAGATGGCCCCATCACGCCGCTGGCCAGAACCGCGGTGGCTAAGGCCTGTGCTTCCTCCCGCCTAAATCCATCCCTCACCCGCGGTGCTTAGACTGTTGCTCCAGCTGACTCACACCCCTCTGCCCTTCCACCAGCTCCCCTACCCACCAGACAGCTGCTGGCGGGACCTTCGCCCGGAAACTGGAGAATGCCACTCACTTCCTTCGAGGAGTTTCGAGGGTAACACCAGCTCTGGACTTCGGGGGCTAGGGCCCCAAGCCCTCTCCTGTCTGCACACAGCCCACCCTCTTCTAGGACCTGCTTTCTCAAGTGGTCCTGTACTCCAGGTGTCACGTGTGGATGCGGGAGGTGGACCAGGAAGAAGGCTGAGCGCCGAAGAATTGGTGCTTTTGAACTGTGATGCTGGAGAAGACTCTTGAGAGTCCCTTGGACTGCAAGGAGATCCAACCAGTCCATCCTAAAGGAGATCAGTCCTGGGTGTTCATTGGAGGGACTGATGTTGAAGCTGAAACTCCAGTACTTTGGCCACCTGATGTGAAGAACCGACTCATTGGAAAAGACCCTGATGCTGGGAGGGATTGGGGGCAGGAGGAGAAGGGGATGACAGAAGACAGTTAGATAGCATCACTGACTCAATGGACAGAAATCTGAGCGAATCTGGGGAGATAGTGGGGGACAAAGCAGCCTGGCGAGCTGCAGTCCAGTGGATCACGAAGAGTTGGACTTAGTGACTGATCAGCTGAAGGCCCTGCTTTACCTCTGACCCCTGTGGAGCCTCTCTGCTCTTCTTATACTCAGCTCGGTGAGAAGCACTCCGTCTTGCTCCCTGGGACACCTGTGGCGGACCTCCACACCGCACATCAGCTTGCCTTTGTTAGGAAACCTCTTCCACCCACCCACGCACCTCACAGGTCTCTCGGCGGACCACAGGCTTCTGGAAGGAGAGAGCTTGTCCGTCATTAGCATCTTTGAACTGAGTACCTTATCTGTACCGAGTGCAGTGACGGGTACTGGCTGCAGAGTGGTGAACTGGGAGGCAAGTGGCCACGTTCCCTGATTCCCGCACAGGGCTGAGTTGCTCTGGTCATGGAAACGGGCAGAAGGATCCGTGTGAATTTCTGGATGGGGACGTGAAAGCCCGTAAACATCCCCTCCCGTTCTCTTCTGTCCTGGTGAGTATGGGTCCACAGAGCGCTGGAGCCATGTTGCCACGTGGAACTCAGCCTAGGAGAGAAAGGAGCCCCTTAGGGACCAAAGCAGTGCGACAGGACACGTGTCCCCAGTCGTCCTAGTCCGAGGACAGGTGAGAAGCAAGAACAGGACAGAACAAGAGAACTTCAGGCAAGTCTGCAGAGGACTGAAGCTGGGTGACAGAGAGAAGCCGAGGGGCTTCCTCAGCTGGTGTGGCCGGAGGTGCGGCTGCACCTGACCTTGGTGGGGTGTGGGCGGAACGCTCTGAATGGTGAGAATAAGCTTCAGTGCTAAAATCCGGGGCAGGAAACTGACAGCTGGAGAAGGGCTCACGCAAATGCCAAAGGAAGGGACAGAGGCAGGGCACTGAAAATCAGAAGGCGCCAGTGTAACCGGGTTGCTGGGGAGAGAGGAGCACAGGGCGGGTGGAATTGGAAAGGAAGCGAAGGCTGAGCCGTAGGGGATTTTGTTTCCGGTCTAAGGAATTCAGACCTCATTCCGTCCTTTTGTGGCATGCAAGACGTTAGTTCCCTGACCAGGGATCGCACTCGCGCCCCTACAGTGGAACCATGGAGTACTGACCACTGGACTACCAGAGAGCTGCCTTCAGGGGGCTTAACCTCACTGACCTTCTCCTTGTTCGATGTTTATTGCTGTGTGTGTCTAATTTTGTCTTGTTGTTTTGTTTTTTAACTCCTACACAGAGGCTTCCCTGATACCTCATTTGGTAAAGAATCCGCCTGCAGTGCAGGAGACCCCGGTTTGATTCCTGGGTCAGGAAGATCCCCTGGAGAAGGGATAAACTACCCACTCCAGTATTCCTGGACTTCTCTGTGGCTCAGCTGATAAAGAATCCGCCTGCAATGCCAGAGACCTGGGTTTGATCCCTGGGTTGGGAAGATCTCCTGCAGAAGGGAAAGGCTACTCACTCCAGTATTCTGGCCTGGATATAGTCCATGGGGTCGCAAAAAGTTGGACATGACTGAGTGACTTTTACTCCCTCCATCCCTTTGACTCTGAGGCTCAGTCTAGCTCACAGCCTAGGTGATGCCCGCATGGTTGGGGGTCCTCAGCTGCCTTGACTCTCAGGTGTGTTCCGATTTGGGGTCACGCCCTCGATAGAGGAGACTGTCAGGGTCCAGGGGTGCCTGGGGTGGCAGAACACACAGGGCAGGATGCCATGTGGAACAGTCGCTGAAACCATCCGAGAAAGTGACAAGTAGCTGTTGGGCAAACGGAGGTAACTGACCAAGTGGCCAGCATGCCAGGCCAGGCAGAAGGAGCCGCGTCTCTGGAGGAAGACGCTGGACAAACACAGGAGCGAGAATGGGTACTGGGGCAGTGGGCGGCTCCAGCAGGGGCCCTTCCTCGGACCGTGGGGCTCAGAAGCTGTGCGGCTTGGAACGCCTGGCCCCCTTCTGTGTTCATAGGAATGGGCGTCCTCCCGCAGAGTGACCCGGAGAGGCTGGGCTGTGGCTCCCTTCCTGGGGAGGCAGCATCGCTGTTGGAGCACGCTGGACCCGCCCTGGTGTGGCGGGGGCCGGGGTCCCAGCCTGAGGCTGCAGTCTGCTTTCCACCGAGCTTTGCAGGAAGCTGGGCCCTTCCTATGAGGAGCATGCAGGGACCAGTCCCCCGTGAATAACTCTTTCAGCGAAATAACAGCTCCTCGATAGAGTTATAACCCCTCATGCGCTACTTACAAGTATATAAAGTGAAGTGACGGAAAAGGATTCAAAAGATGGGTTGTGTACATGTATACAGAAAAGAAATCACTGAATTACCATACACTGCAGACTTCAAAGGGAAAACACTGAAAGGACCAAGACAATAATTTTATATTATAATGGGTACCATTCACAACAAAGATATATAGTTGTACTGAACTTTTCAGCGCTGAAGCTTTGCCTTTAAATAGATAAATTAATGTTAGCAATTCATGAGATGCTGAGAGAGACAAAATGTAATAGGAAACCTATCATTAATATTTCTACCTGTGTTTGACGGATGAAGCAAATTTTAAAGAAAGATATGGAGAGATTTAACAAAGAAATTAAGAATGATTTAATATAGAAATTAATACCCTAGAGAAAATATAACTTTTTGAAAGGACCGTGGAAAATTGGCTAAAATGCAGCAAGTGTTATGCCGTAAATAAAATCCCAAGCTGGAAGAGCAGGGTATAGGCAGGCTGTGTCCCAGGACCACAACAGGCGGACGCAAAAAGACAAGAAGAGAGGAGAGGAGAGGAAAGAGGAGGGGCAGCAGCAAAGATGAAAACGCATGGCATCAGAAGGGAGGAGCAAGCAAAAAGGGGAAAGAAAGGGTGAGGGAGGAAGGGAGGGAAGAAAGAAAGCATAGAGGAAGAGGCACTAACGGCAAGACAAGAATAAAGGAAAATCGCTCTCACCAGCTGTATCCTTGAACAAGTACAGTTACGTCTTGAGCAATACAGGTCTGAGATGCACGGGTCACCTTATACTCAGATGTTTTCAGAAAGTACATACAAGACGACACCATCTGCGGTTGGTTGAGTCTGAGGCTGCAGAACCGTGCATTCAGAGGGCCATGGAGCATCTATTGATTTTCATGTTCTTGAGGCTCCAGAACAATCCCCCACAGATTCCAAGTGATGCTTGTAATGTGGCCTTTAATTAAATCTATAAAATGGGAGGAAATGTGAGGAGTGAGGATAAGATAATAATATGATACATTCAATATTATTTAGTGCATTTCTTGGCTTATTGTAATTGCTCAAAAATTAACTGCAAAAAATAGCACACACTAAATTCTATAAAGAAATTTTACTTATATAAATAGATGTGAGAATCTTAAGTAAAATATTCAGTTCAGTTCATTTCAGTTCAGTCGCTCAGTCGTGTCCGACTCTTTGCGACCCCATGAATCGCAGCACGCCAGGCCTCCCTGTCCATCACCAACTCCCGGAGTTCACTCAGACTCATGTCCATCGAGCCTGTGATGCCATCCAGCCATCCCATCCTCGGTCGTCCCCTTCTCCTCCTGCCCCCAATCCCTCCCAGCATCAGAGTCTTTCCCAATGAGTCAACTCTTCCCATGAGGTGGCCAAAGTACTGGAGTTTCAGCTTTAGCATCACTCTTTCCAACATAGTGCTAAATTAATGTTTACTAATATTTTAGGTCAGGAAGCAACAGTTAGAACTGGACATGGAACCACAGACTGGTTTCAAATAGGAAAAGGAGTACGTCAAGGCTGTATATTGTCACCCTGCTTATTTAACTTCTATGCAGAGTACATCATGAGGAATGCTGGGCTGGAAGAAGCACAAGCTGGAATCAAGATTGCTGGGAGAAATATCAATAACCTCAGATATGCAGATGACACCACCCTTATGGCAGAAAGTGAAGAGGAACTAAAAAGCTGCGATTCATGGGGTCGCAAAGAGTCGGACACGACTGAGCGACTGAGCTGAACTGATGTTGAAAGACTAACACACAAAGCCCAAGTTACAGTGAGTTCTTACAACGCAGTATCAGTTCATTCTGTTTTAGGTTAAATGTAAATTAATTCAGGTATTTCAAAAATATGTTGAAAATGCATTGATTAAAAATATCTATTTTGATTAAAATAGAAAGAAATCCTTCTTTGAAAACTAGGAATGTATCTGTGCCATCTGAAACAGATCTGTCTGAAAGCAATATCTGGTACTAAAATTTATGGAGAGATGGTTTCATTAGTAATAATAATGCAAATAATAGTAATACATAATAACATAATGAAATAATAATAACCATATAATAATACAAATATGGCTACTGTAATAACTATTATTAACAATTATTCAGAGAAGGCAATGGCACCCCACTCCAGTACTCTTGCCTGGAAAATCCCATGGATGGAGGAGCCTGGTGGGCTGCAGTCCGTGGGGTCACTAAGAGTCAGACACGACTGAGCGACTTCACTTTCTCTTTGCACCTTCATGCATTGGAGAAGGAAATGGCAACCCACTCCAGTGTTCTTGCCTGGAGAGTCCCAGGGACAGGAGGGCTTAGTGGGCTGCCGTCTAGGGGGTCACACAGAGTCGGACACGACTGAAGCGACTCAGCAGCAGCAGCAGCAGCAATTATTAAGGTTAAGATGAAGCAGTACAATAAGAAAATGAGCCAAAACTGTAAATATTGGAAAGTGAGCTGGACCACCACCCAAAATTAATGTGCTGAAACCCTGACGGCCACAGTGCAGGACGTGATCTCATCTGAAAACAGGGTCTTTGCAAATTATCAAGTTAACATGAAACCATAGGGTGGACTCTAACCCAATATGACTGACATCCTTCTCCAAAGGGTGAATTCGGATACGGAGAGAGACGTGTGCAGAGGGAGGAGGCCACGTGTGCAGAGAGAGATGAAGGCAGACATGGGGGGACGCCTGTGCGATCAAAGAAGCACACAGGGCCCCGGCAGGCAGGCTAGAGCACGGCACAGCGGCTCCCTTGCAGCCTCCCTTGCACAAGCCCGGCCTGCATCGTGACCTGGGACTTCCAGACTCCACAAGCATGAGACGACACATTGTTGCTGTTTCAGCCACCTGGTCGGCAGCACTTTGTTCTGTGCAAGCAAACTAGTCCAGAAAGCGGGGAACACACTCCTCTTACTTATAAATGTACCAAATAGTTGCTAGAAATGCAAAATTATCAGCCAAAACCCTATCACAACTAATGAATGCGATAAGGGAGCTTTCTAGATATAAAATAAATGTACAAATATGACAGCTTACCCAGGATAACCAGAGAGATCTCTCTCTCTTTAACAGGATAAAAAGAACGAATTTGAAAATATAATAGGAAAAAGATCTGACTTCCAGTGATTAAAAACATGACGTGAAAGCAAATCATCTGCCTGGTCTTCATTGATGTGTGTGACGAATGCATGGGATGCAGTGTTTTGCAACAATTAGGGTGACAGACACAGAAACAGCAACAAAAATAGATCTTAAAATATAATTGCAGCACAGTTGGTGGGAAAATGAGTGAGACCTGTGGTAACATTTTATACATTGAGAACAGGGAGAGAGAGAAACAGAGTGCTCTTAAAGCAATACATGTGAAGAAAAGGGTACACCTTAGAACACCAGAATGGTTATTTCCTCCAGAGATTAAGTAAACCAAGAGCTGGGTCCCGCAAGACCCAGTGATAATAGCACATCATGAACTGAACAAGAACCTGACCTGCCTCCTGAGAAACCTGCATGCAGGTTAGAACTGGACATGGAACAACAGACTGCTTCCAAATCGGGGAAGGAGTATGTCAAGGCTGTCTATTGTCACCCTGCTTGTTTAACTTCTATGCAGAGTACATCATGAGAAACGCTGGGCTGGCGGAAGCACAAGCTGGAATCAAGATTGCTGGGAGAAATATCAATAACCTCAGATATGCAGATGACACCACCCTTATGGCAGAAAGTTAAAGAGGAGCTAAAAAGCCTCTTGATGAAAGTGAAAGAGGAGAGTGAAAAAGTCGGCTTAAAGCTCAACATCCAGAAAACGAAGATCATGGCATCTGGTCCCACCACTTCATGACAAACGGGGAAACAATGGAAACTGTGAGTTTATTTTCTTGGGCTCCAAAACCACTGCAGATGGTAACTGCAGTCATGAAATTAAAAGATGCTCTCTCCTTGGAAGAAAAGCTATGACAAACCTAGACAGCATATTAGAAAGCAGAGACATTACTTTTCCAACAAAGGTCCATCTAGTCAAAGCTGTGGTTTTTCCAGTAGTTATGTATGGATGTGAGAGTTGATCTTAAAGAAAGCTGGGCACCAAAGAATTGATGCTTTTGAACTGTGATGTTGGAGAAGACTCTTGAGAGTCCCTTGGACTACAAGGAGATCCAACCAGTCCATTCTGAAGGAGATCAGTCCTGAATATTCATTGGAAGAACTGATGCTGAAGCTGAAGCTCCAATACTTTGGCCACCTGATGTGAAGAACTGACTCATTAGAAAAGACCCCGATGCTGGGAAAGATTGAAGGCAGGAGAAGAAGGGGATGACAGAGGATGAGATGGTTGGATGGCATCACTGACTCGATGAACATGAGTCTAAGCAAGCTCTGTGAGCTGGTGATGGACAGCGAGGCCTGGTGTGCTGCAGTCCATGGGGTTGCAAAGAATCGGACATGACTGAGCAACTGAACTGAACTGATGAACTGAAGGGTGTGATTAACTCAATTTTTGCTTCTGAGATAAAAAAAACCACACATTTAATTTTAAATGTCTGCAGGTCAGTCAAATCCTAACCATTATACATTTTGATGCCACTGTTGAATCTTGAAAATATATTTCATTGGCAACAAATGGTTTATGAAAAGAGGGTAGATCAAAGCCTGTGTGGTCATAATGGCAGCCTTGACTGATGTGGGAGAGGAAAGAAAGCTGTCCCTCCCTGCATGCTGCCCCCCAGAGCCACAAGAGGTCCAACTCCCCAAACATGAGTGAATATGTTATCTTATCTGGCACGTGTGATTAAGGGTCTTGAGATAAGAAGCTGATCCTGGATTATCTGGGTGGGTCCAATGTAACCACAAGTCTTTAAAAGAGGGAAGCAGGAGGGTCAGAGAGAGGAGTTGCTGGAGAGAGAGGGAGAGGGGTTTAAAGATGCTGAGCTTTGGACTTTGAATACGGAGGACGAGACTGAAACTCATGGGATACGGACAGTCTTGGAAACTGGGCAGTGCCAAGATCCTCTGGAAGAAACGCAGGCCCATGTTCTCCTTGATGTTAGGACTTCTGATTCCCAGAACTATGCGACAATACTGTTCTTGTGTTGGTTTCTTTATTTTAGAAGAGAATTAAAGATTTGAAAAAAACGGGGGGTTGAAGAAAGTGTGGAGCAGAAGATATTCTCCTAACACCACGGGCGGGAGTGCCATTGGATGCAATCTTTCGAGAAAATGCCTTGGTAAAATGTGTCAGAATTTAAACCTAGCCTAGCAATTCCACTTCTAAGAGTTTACCTATGGGAGATTACCAGAAAAGTAGTTAACCAAATTGTATGGTCAAAGTTTTCCACTTATTGTCTATAATACAGCCCCACATTGGAAACAATTAAAAAGTCTAACAATAAAAAATGTTAATAATTTAGTAGATGTTTGGACTGGAATAGCAGTTCTGAAAAGAATGCTATATTCATTGGTATTGAAAAGACCTATGACATATACTTTAGTAAATAAAAGAGTATAGCCGGAGAGAACTGACTACTGAACTGAACTAAATACGTTTGTATAAAATTCTAATTCGCATAAAACTGTCCAGAGAAAGGTTTGCCAGCATGCTGTTAGCGGTTTTCTCCAGTGATGTCATTTTGGATCATTTCAGTCTTCTTCCTCTTATTTTTCTGTGTGTTTGATTCCTTCCTTTTCCTCTTATTCTCCTTCTGTCTTTCTTTTTTTGCAATGAGCATACATAATTTTTATGGTCCCTGAAAACAACAGAGATATTTTTTTTATTTTGGAAGAAGAAAACACAAACAAAACTGCTAAAGGCCAATGAAACATGTCTGACAGGTTTTGAACCTTCACGTTTAAGGACGTTATGAGTCATTCATAGTCAAAAGACATAAAAAGACAATTCTCCAAAAAAGAAATACATGGTTAATAAAGGTCTGAGAAAAACCCTTAAACCTTATGAGCAATCAAATAAATGCAGTAAGACAATGAGCTTCCATTCTCTTCTAACATATTGGTAAGGGAGATAATATTTTCTTTTCATTGGTTTATAATCCTGGATGTTTCTAAAAGTCAAATCTATTATCAAGAGATGATTTAATGTCAACACAGCTGCCCTTTATTCTTGAACTTTTCAAATTAGCACTACTGATATTATTACAATTATGAGCTGTTTCCTAACTAAGGCAATGAGGCACCTCTACTGAGCTTGGATGAGCAGCCTTGATCAGTGGCCACACGGACCGACGCTAGGGAAGGGTTCAGGCAATCTGCCATTTAAAAGGCCAAGATCTTGTCCACCATTTGGATGGAATCCTGTGGAACGCTTTCTCGAGACTATTTTAATTTGATTAATTTCTCCAATTTATAAAGCTGGAAAGTTTTTTTTTTTTTTTTTTAAGCACAATTGCATTATCTCATGGAGGCTTTATGGATTTGAATCACCAATATGCATTAAAATAGCCACAATTAAAGCAAACTAAATGTCTTTGTTGGTAGGGTCTCTGCTCTACAGCCTTTAAAAATGCTATCTATACACTTTATCTTTAGCAGTGGGACAGAATGTTCTGTTCATTCAAATACATCCATTCATCAAACCAAAGATGAAACTCAACTTCAAAAAGTGACCTTGCATTTGGAAGTTAGATTCTTAGCCAGCAGGAAATAGAGACTATTACTGGAGCGCTTGGACGGGGGTGGTTAATAGGATGTCACTGAAACAGATTTGCAAAAAGTGATTTCAGGGACATCTGTGTTCCTCCTTGCGTCCTGAAACAAATTTCTCTCCTTTCTGCTCTCTGATTCCTCAGTTTCTCCAACTAAGCGCTCTTTCCCACCATGTGACCAAAGGCATAATATACACATTTTTCAAAGTGGGGACAGAATGATTTATACTCGCTGTTGGGTGGCAGTGACTGGCCTTTTCCGGAATGGAAGGGCACGGCGCAGAAGGTCATCACTGCAGGAGGAAAGATCAAAGAGAAGCCAGAAGAGGTGGCAGACCAGTGTTGTGGTTGATTCCAGTCAGACAGTAGCCCATATTACCCAGTTACTGGCAGTTTGTATGAACATGTCACCAGCAGTGGTCGTCATTGTCCATCTGGCTACTTCGATGCACCCAGGTCTTGACATCTACCTTCGGCTTTGAAAACACGAGACTAATGGCTTGTGTATTTGTTGCTATTGTTTTTCAGTCGCTAAGTCACGTCCGACTCTTTGCAACCTCATGAACTGTAGCAAGCCACGCTCCTTGTCCTCCACTATCTTCCGGAGTTTGTCTTGTGTATAGACGTTCCATTAACAGAAAGCCAATAAATCCAAGCAAGTTATTAGCCAAGTTTCCTCATTTTTCTTGCATCCTGCTCTAAATAACAGACAAACGTCAAGTATTGAAAGGCAAATGAGCAAACTATTCAATATAGGAATTCTACAAGTTACCTTGAAAGTGAAAGTGTTGCTCAGTCATGTCTGACTCTTTGCAACCCCATGGACACCAGGCTCCTCCGTCCATGGGATTTTCTAGGCAAGAGTACTGGAGTGGGTTGCCTTTTCCTTCTCCAGGGAACTTCCCAACCCAAGGATCGAACCCAGGTCTCCCGCGTTGTAGACAGACGCTTTACCGTCTGAGCCACCAGGGCCTTTTTCAACCTCTGATCCTAGACAGTTAGCTGCCTCCTCATACTGTGAGATCAGATATGGTGGTGTCTTTTTCAAATTTTATTTACGTTTAATTGAAGGATAACTGCTTTACAATGTTGAGTTGGTTCCTGCCATACATTGACATAAATCAGCCGGAGGTCTGCATATGCCCCGACCCTCCTGAGCCTCCCTCCCATCTCCTACCCCTCCCACCCCTCCAGGTTGTCACATGGCACTGCTTTGAGCTCCTTGAGTCATACCGAAGGCGTGACAGTGGTCTGACAGTGGAGGGCAAATCCCCACTGGCTATGATTTCACGTGCGGCCACGTGTGTGTTTCCATGCTCCTCTCTCTGTCTGCCCACCTCCTCCTTCCCCGCCCACTGCACCTACAAGTCTGTTCTCTACCGTCTGCGTCTCCCTTGCTGCCTGCAAATGGGCTCATCAGGACCGTCCTTCTAGACTCCATATATGTGTTAATACATGGCATTTGCTTTTCTGACTCACTTCACTCTGTATAATAGGCTCTGGGCTCATCCACTTCATTAGCACTGACTCAAACGTATTCCTTTTTATGGCTGAGTCATAGCCCATTGTTTATATCCCATTGTTTATATACATCACAGCTTCTTTATCCTTTCATTTGTGGATGGACATCTAGGTTGCTTCTATATCCTGGCTATTCTAGATAGTGCTGCAATGAACATTGGGGTACACGTATCTTTTTCAATGATGGTTTTCTCAGGGTATATGCCCAGTAGTGGGATTGTTGGGTCATATGGTAGTTTTATTCCTAGTTTTTAAAGGAATTGCCACACACTGTCTTAGCTATGGTGTTGTCTTAAAATTCCAGTTGCCCTCACCAGATCGTTTTACCGAGAGACAGAGATGCAAACATTTTAGAAAACATTCAACAAGGCTTCCATATCAAACTCCTCTCTAAATTCTTTCTGGCAAGAGCTCATGTCATGAGCTGAAAATATATTTTAATTCTCAGAAAAATTAATTGTGTGTAACTAGCTTATGAAACGCCAGTACTCTGGCCACCTCATGCGAAGAGTTGACTCATTGGAAAAGACTTTGATGCTGGGAGGGATTGGGGGCAGGAGGAGAAGGGGACGGCAGAGGATGAGATGGCTGGATGGCATCACGAACTCGATGGACATGAGTCTGAGTGAACTCTGGGAGATGGTGATGGACAGGGAGGCCTGGAGTGCTGCAGTTCATGGGGTCGCAAAGAGTCGGATACGACTGAGCGACTGAACTGAACTGAACTGAGCTTCCATAAGATTCCATTACAGGCATACTAGAAAAATATAACTCAATAAACCCTAAGCTTCAGCAAACCAATAGGTCTCTTAGCTATGTTTTGTTAAGATTTGGATGTGACACTGGGAAATACAAGGAAATGAGAATAAAAGACAAGACGGCAATGGTCCTGTGAGTGCAGTGCAGCTCAGCCGCTCAGTCGTGTCCGACTCTGCAACCCCATGAATCGCAGCACACCAGGCCTCCCTGTCCATCACTAGCTCCCGGAGTCCACCCAAACCCATGTCCATCGAGTCCGTGATGCCATCCAGCCATCTCGTCCTCTGTCTCCCCTTCTCCTCCCGCCCCCAGTCCCTCCCAGCATCAGGGTCTTCACGGACATGCAGCAAATGCATGGAAGGCTCCCATTGCTTCAGGAAAACGTCACCCTCTGGAAGAGGAGGTGGTGCTTGTATCTATTTTATGTCTGAGGAGACCTTTTGCTTCTGAGCCACACAATTATTTTCACTGCCTGGAGGAAAAAGGGCGTAGATGGTGAAACTACTCTGTAGAAGAAAGTCAAGGAGTTGTCATCTCAGATTTGAATCTAATCTGGGCTCAGGTGGCTTGAGTGTTTTATTATGGATGTGAGCAGGTGTTGGTAGACACAGGCCCTTTCCATTAAAAACAGACTGAAGTCCTGGTCAAGAGTCTGTCGTGCAGAGTGAAGACAGACAGAAAGAGAAAAACAAATACTGTATATTACAGGGTATGTCTGGCATCTAGAAAAATGGTACAGATGAGCCTATTTGCAGGGCAGGAGTAGAGGTGCAGATGTAGAGAAAAGACTGTGGGTGTGGGGGGAAGGGGAGGGTGGGACGAGCTGGGAGCTTGGGACTGACATATATGCACGCCCATGTGTAAAATAAATAGCTAGCAAGAAGCTGCTGTGTAAGGCAGGGAGCTCAGCTCTGTGCGCTGTGATGGCTGGCAGGGGTGTGAGGCAGTCCAGGAAAGAGGGGATGTATGTGTGTCCTTTAGCTAAACTGTATCCTTACACGGCAGAGACAGAACACGGCGCGTCATATAACACACTGCATAACACAACATTGTGAAGCAACAATCCATCAGTCAGAGTTACCGTGAACATGCATCATGCAGACAGTGTGCTTTTAAGGGGGTGGGCTCGACAGGGCAGAGCTGACATGAAACAGACAGATATGGAGGCAGGAAGGCCGGGTGGGGACATTCAGAGGGTCTTCACTTGTCCCACCTTTTGTTTCTCGGCTCCGTGGGGTAACTCACAAGCCGTCTTCTTTCCGAGGTGCCGTGTGGCATCACCAGGGACTGTGAGACAGTGGCTTAGGGACGAAAGCAGAGAAGCAGCAAGATTCAGAATAATAGCTTTACGCAGGCTGGAAATTAGAAACACAGGCCAGTGAGTTCCCCCAACCCACCAAGCTCCCAATTTCCCACAAGAGCCCCTCGAGCCTCATACTGTTGGGAAAACCCGACATTGGCCACTGGCTCACGTGCTCTGCACGTGAGAGCCACTGGACTCCAGGCAGAGGGGCCTCTGGCTCATGGGAAGAGCAGGCCCTAAGGAAGGGCTTGGGGCAGGTGGGTTTTGGAAGGAGCGTGCAGGAAACACGAGTTACGGAGCCTCACCGTCCCCCTCTCCCCTCTCCAGTCCTCCGGTCCTGCTTAATCCTCGTAATCATTTTCTGCGTTGACGTTTCTCTGAAAATCTGGAGTGGGTTTTCCTTTCCTGAGTAGACCTTGCTCAGTTATCTAGGAAAAGTGAAAGAGAGGGCGTGAGCTGCGGTGAGGACAGCAGAGGTGGGGACGCACGGGCCCCCAGGGACCTGGGAACGGCTGATGCGTCTGCCCAGGTATGGGGGATGGGGACGGGTCAGGAGCGAGCAGCGTTGGTGGTGATGTCAAGGCAGGTTCCTGGAGGTGCCAAGAGGGACCACAGACCAGGAGGCCTGGGAGAGAGAACTTTCCTTTCATCAGTTTCTTGTGAGTCAGACAATTCCATCTTGTCTTGGTCTGGAGAACTTGAACACGTGCGAAAAGGAGCCCTCATTGAAACTGAAGACTTGACAGACAGAATCCGGTGGACGGGTGCAGATGCTGGATGTGGGGGCCTGGAGAAGAAGTTTCCAGGGGGGCTCTGGGAACATCGCGCCCCAGGACCGAAACCACGCCCCAGGATGGAGGACCCACTGGTCCGGAGTGCAGGTCAGTGGACGGCGTCAGCGGGTGGGGCCCACTCCTCTGGCCTGTGTACCCATGTGGCCCACGCATGGCCAGTCCCTGCTGGGCACCGTGAGGCACCAGCGGTGAGGCTGTGAGATTGGAGCGGTCTGAGATGGCGTTCGATTCTCACTGTGTGCTTCGGGATTCCACGAGCCCCTGCTTCCACGATGGAGTCAGAACAACCTCCAGACACAGCTGGACGTTTCCATGGTGAAGAGCCGGAGCGGAGGCTGTCCTGGGATAAGCCGGCCCTGAGTCTGGTTTCTTGCTCATCCTTAAGTGTCATTGCCCGGGTGTCTCCTGAGGGAGCTTGCATTCCTTAGTGAGTGGGGGGGGGGGGGCGCCGGGGGATTAAGGGGGGCTGAAACCAGGTCTGCTTCTCTCCTGACTTAGGGGGCATCTCTCAGGAGCCCACAATCACAGCCTTGGCACAGGTAGCCGCACTTCTTGTTGCAGAGGGTATGGACTTCAGGAAAAACATTCAAGGGCATCCGTGAGGTGGGGCGCCCCTCTCCTGCCCCACCTCAGTTTTAGCCTTTGTGTCCAGTGCAAGGCCTCCCGTAGTTTCGGTGTGTCTGCCCGGCTTTATCCATCAGCCAAGGCTTTATCCCTCTGCAAGGTCTGGGCTCTGTGGGCTCAGGCAGGTGGCTGCAGGAGCAGTTCAAGCTGGCGTTTGGGAGACTCAGCTTTCCCTGGTGCACACGGTCCTGGAGACCTTGGCACTTTTCTTCACTGGCCTTCACCCCTCCACAGTCTAGTTGCTCCAAGCTTTTTATATCAGAGAAGACAAACACGCTGGTGAGCCCGCCTCTGCAGGCTGCGCTGCAGGCCTCGGATACCATGGCAACCAAACGCGCCGGGTCAGCTTCAGGTACGCCCTGCAGGGGACGCAGAGTGGATTCAGGTCTGACTCCTAGTGGTACCAGCCCGCCTCCATCTCGAGCTGCTCTTCCCGCCAAGGTGGGATCAGGGGTCAGGGGTCAGATGGAAGAAGAGGCTGCAAGAGAAGCATTTCTCCCGAACCCTTTGCCCTTCCCCCGCTGAGGTGGTCTCTGAAGACTCCCTGAAGATCCTGAAGTTCTGCACAGTTCAACATGCAAACACAGGCCTGCGGATTTCCTGATTTGGTGCCTAGCAATGTATTTAGGAAAACACTGTCTGGGATGAGGCAGGCTGAACCCGAGCAGCTTTACTGGCTAGACTTTACCCATCCTAAAAGAGCCATTGTGGAGAAAACCCCCAGCAGGGCCCAGGCAGCAGGGGCATAAACAACAGATAGGATACTCAAGACACACAGCACTTGTCGCCAGGCAACCACGCTGTCTTACAAACTGCTGTTTGCTGGCGATGCCGATGACAACAAGGAAGTCTTCTCGTCCACCTCACCTCCTGGGCTGGAAGGAGTCGTTGAGATCGCATTGTCAGAAAGGGCTACGGTGGCCTTCCTATAACTCCCGAGCCGGGGAGTTTCCTTGACATGAATCTGGAAGGTCCCTGCGGCACCCCCTAACTGGGGAGTAAATAGGAATCTGGCCTAACATGTAAAGGGCCGCGTGCAGCCCTCTGCTTCTCTGTGGCGCCCTGAAGGTTTTGGAGTGAGGGCTCCCCTGCCCACAGGGACCTTTGGAGGAGAAGCTACAACGAATCCACTCCTGAGCGTGGGCAGTTAAACTCCCTGGGGGACCGAGTGCCCTCACTGGGCCCCAGGAAGCCAAGACCTGGGAGGACGCGCGGCCGGCTCTGGGCGCCTGTCGTTCCTCTGATGTGTCTCTGTCCCTCTGGAGTCCCTCACTGTGTCCTGCCTTCCTTGTGCCGCACAGAGCCACCCACAGGGCCCCGGCCAGGGCAGAGGCGCTCCTCCTAGTGATGGGCTGTTTGTACACGGGTCACCTCTTGTCCCCGCCCCTCCTGTCTCCGCCCCCATCCCACTGGAGTGGGCGCGGCAGGGACAGGGGTCGCCCTCCACCCCAGCGGAGAGAACAGAGGCAAAAATAAAAGACATGACCTTCTCAAGGCCACAGAGAAGCTGGGGAGGCGCGATTCTGAGGCTGGAGGTCCCCTGGTCCGAACGCAGGCTCGTGGCCAGTGCCCCACCACCGCCCACGTGCTGGCAGTGCCGAGGTCCACACCACCCACACCTGGAGAAACAGGAGGGGTCCCCGCTGGGAGAGCGGCCCCTGATGGGCAAGGGGCCTCTGCAGACCCCCTCTCCCCCGGAAGGAGGACCCTCTGTGGGATGGAAGCGTGTACACGGCAACTGCTCCGCCGAACTTGCTGCTCTTCCGTTGGCTGCTTGGCGGCATGTGGTTTTGAAAATGCCTGGTTCTTGGAAAGCCTGATTCCTGTTTAAATACGCCGGGGCTGTGAATGTCCACCCTCCTACCCCACCCCCACACCTTGTGTTCTTGGCGGGGCTGCGAGAATCCTGCCTGAACTGCTTTCGCCCCTTTGTCAGAAATCAGTTGGGCATATGTATGCGGGTCTATTCCTGGGTTCTCTCTTCAGTCCCATTGATCTCTGTGTCTGTCTCTACTCCAACGCCACACTCCTGTAGAGCTTATGTTATAGCCGTGTAATAAAGCTTAAAATCCGTAGACTTCTTTCCACTTGAGTCTCCTTTTTAAAAAATGTCTTAGCTGTTCCAGTTCATTTGCATATCTATGTAAATTTTTGAATAATCTTGCTGTATCTACAAAAAGTCTTGCTAGGATTTTGATAAAAATGTTAGTCGCTCAGTCGTGCCTGACTCTTTGCGACCCCATGAACTGTAGCCCTCCAGGCTCCTCTGTCCATGGGATTCTCCAGGCAAGAATACTGGAGTGGGTAGCCTTTCCCTTCTCCAGGGGATCTTTCCAACCCAGGGATAGAACCTAGGTCTCCTGCATTGCAGGCAGATTCTTTGCCATCTGAGACACTAGGGAAGCCCAGGATTTTGATAGGAATTGTTTAAAACCTTATATCAACTTGCAGAAAGTTGATGTCTTCACTACATTGAATCTGCCAATCCATGAACATGATATGCCTTTCAGCATACAAGTCCTGTGTGTGTATTATTAGATTTCCTCCTAAGAATTCCATTTTTTGAGCAATGGTAGGTGGTATTGTATTTCTAATACTGGTGCCCATGTATCCATTGCTAGAAATACCATCAATTTTGAATGTTTATCTTACATGTTGTGAACTTGCTGATCACACTCATTAGCTCTAGGAGCTGTTTGAGATCCCTTGGATTTCCTGTATATATAATCATATCATCTCTAAGTAGCGACAGTTTTATTTCTTCCTTTCCAATCCATATGCCTTTAAAACATTTTAAAAATTGAAGTAAAATGTCATAACATTAAATTTACCGTCTTAACTGGTTTTCAGTTCAGTGATATTAAACACATTTATAATGTTGTGAAAAGACCCTGATGCTGGGAAAGATTGAAGGCCAGAGGAGAAGGGGATGACAGAGGATGAGATGGTTGGATGGCATCACTGACTCAATAGACATGGGTTTGGGTGGACTCTGAGAGTTGGTGATGGACAGGAGGGCCTGGTGTGCTACAGTCCGTGGGGTCACAAAGAGTCGGACACGACTGAGTGACTGAACTGAACTGATAATGTGAGCTGTCATCACCGTTCATCTTCACAGCATTTAATCTTGTAAAACTGAGACCCATACCCATTAGAAACACTCCCCCACGCCCCCTCCCCAGGTCCTGAGAGCCACACAACTTTCTGTCTCTAGGATTTTGACTGACTGAATACCTACTTCATGTAAGCAGAAACATGCTGTATCTGTCCTTTTCTGATTGACTCATTTCAACAGCGTCACGCCCTCTAGGCCACACTGCCTGGTGGCACGAGCTCCTCCGACAGGGTTCGGTCCGAACCCCTGGCGCCTGAACAGGTGACTTTGTTTGGGAACAGGGTTTTGTGGATGCAACTGAGATGTAGAGGAAGTGGAGACGTACAGCAGTTGAGCGGACCCTAACCCGGCTTGACTGCTCTCCTTATAACAAGAGGTGCAACACAGACGCACAGAGGGAAGACGGCCGAACAACAAACGAGGCAGAGACCGGAGCGATGCCGCTGCAAATCCAGCCGCTCCGGGGCTCCCCGGGGCCCGCCGGAAGCTGGGGGACAGAGCCAGGTGTAGCTGACCCGATGACTTCTGACTCGTAGCTTCCAGCCCATGAGAGAGTGAAGTTCTGTCGTTCTAAACTATTCAGCTGGTGGTGCTTTGTTACAGCCATCCTGGGGAAGCTAACACAACACCAAGCTGTTCCTGGGGGTGGGCCTCCTGGGAGAACGTGGCTGGGCCCATCCCAGTTGCACCAGCTGGCTTCAGGCTGGACCACTGAGGGCAAGGGCCTCCTTGAGGGCTTTTTCAGCTGCAGGAGCCTCAGGGTCACCCAGCTGGGCCCAGTCCAGACAGCAAAGTGGCAAGAAATGGTCAATGGGTTTTGTGTCACTGCCTTTGGAGTTTTGAGTGTAGCTTGTTACAATGCGATTGGCAACTGAGATGTGGACGGGTACATGCTTGCTGAAATGAGCTGCGTCCCTCCCTGTGGTTGGTAATTGGTTGGCGGTCTGGGAATCCGTCGGCAGGTGAGGCTGTTACCAACCAGCGTTCTTGGCCTCCTTAGTCAATAGGAATCAATGAGCGAGGGAGGAGAGATTCGGGCGAGGTTTTACTAGGGTCCTGCTGCAGCAATGGGGAATGAGAACAGCCTCAGGGTGGTGAGCTGGTTCCGTAAACAGGGTGAGGGTGGAGATGTGTCCTGGCTTCCCAGGTGATGCTAGTGGGAAAGAGCCTTCCTGCCAGTGCAGGAGGCATTAGAGATGCGGGCTCGGTCCCTGGGTCTGGAAGATCCCCTGGAGGAGGGCATGGCAACCCACTCCAGTATTCTTGCCTGGAGAATCGCCTGGACAGAGGAACCTGGTGGGCTACAATCCATGGGGTCGCAAAGACACAGCTGAAGCGACTTAGCACACACGCACGCAGGGGTGTGTCCAGGGTCAGGCCAGATGGGTGGCTTAGGGAGCCTCCCCACCCCTTGCTGGTTCTCTGTGCAGGGAGCATGCAAAGGACCCTGCTTTTGCACCCAGCTCTTCAGAGGTGACCATGGGCTCTTTCATCTCTTTGTATCTCGTTGTCCGTAATTTGCCCCAACTGCACGAGGGCAATTTTCGGCTCTTGCAGTTTCTTTGTGTCTTGTTTCTGGGAGATGCTTAGCCAGGTGCAGCACTTCAGCAAAGGGCCCCGGGCCCCAGGCCCCAGTCTGTCCTGAGGCTACTGCTCTGTGAAGAGCCTGTGGCTGTGTAGACTCGGATTCGATTCAGCCGTCAGGATTTAAATCCAAATACTGATCATGTGAGTCATTCCTGAGCTGCCTGAGTTGCTCGGAGCCCAGAGAAGGGGGCGGAACCCTGGGCCAGACGGCTGTGGTCCTGGACCAAGAACCTCCCTGTAGGCGCTCGGGGTGAAAATACCTGCATCTGAAGCCTTCTGTAAAAATGAGCATATTCTCGGGACTTCAGAGTCCAGATGCAGGCGGTCTCTCCGATCCCAGCATTTCCTGCTGGGCAAGGCAGGTTGCACTCAACAGAGCCTTTCAGTGGTGACCACGCGGCACAGTCTCAGGGGCTCCTGGGTCCGGAAATCTGGAGGTGGTGGGACCCCAGGCGAGGCAAGCTGCAATTCTGCAAAATCCTGCTTTAAGAGAAGCCAGTTTAGATGCTCTGCTTTCGCTGCAGTCTCTCTGCTCATTGATTAGTTTTTGCAATAAAAGGTCCGTTTTGCACCCATTCCTCCGCTGCTGGGCATTCAGGCTGCCTCCGTGGCCTGGCTGTTGTGCATAGCGCGGCAATGACCCTTGAAGTACACGTGTCCTTCTGAATCATGGTTTTCTCTGTGTATACACCCAGGAGGGGGATTGCTGGGGTATATTAATGCATATATGTGGAATCCAGAAAAGCAGCATGGTTTAGTCGCTAAGTTGTGTCCGACTCTCGAAACCCCATGGACTGTAGCCTGCCTAGTTTCTCTGTCCACGGGATTCTCCAGGCAAGAATACTGGAGTGGGTTGCCATTCCCTTCTCCAGGGGATCTTCCCGACCCAGGGCTTGAACCCAGGTCTCCTACACTGCAGGCGGATTCTTTACTGGAGAAAGCAATGGCACCCCACTTCAGTGCTCTTGCTTGGAAAATCCCATGGATGGAGGAGCCTGGTAGGGTGCAGTCCATGGGGTCACTAAGAGTCGGACACGACTGAGCGACTTCACTTTCACTTTTCACTTTCATGCATTGAAGAAGGAAATGGCAATCCACTCCACTGTTCTTGCCTGGAGAGTCCCAGGGACGGGGGAGCCTGGTGGGCTGCCGTCTCTGGGGTCGCACAGAGTCAACACGACTGAAGCGACTTAGTAGTAGTAATAGTAGCATAGGTGATCTTATTTGCAAAGCAGAGATGCAGTTGTAGAGAGCAAACGTATGGATCCCGAGGGGGTTAGAAGGGGGGATGAACTGGGAGACTGGGACTGACTTGCACACAATTATGTCTAAAGCAGGTAACTGACGAGAACCTACTGTACGGCATGGGGACTCTGCTCAGCACTCCGTGGTGAGCGACGTGGGGGAAATCCAAAAAAGAGGGCAGCACAACAGACACTAACACAACATCGTAAAGCAGTTATACTCCAATTTTTTAAAAAATCCATTATTTTTAATCATTAGCAATCTGCTCAAATTGTTTTGGATTTTCCGCTAATTTGTGTTTCTGAAATACGGCTGTGGCAGTGTGGCTGTCATCCCTGGATCGTCGTATGAGCAAGCGTCACCAGGTGTGGGACCTTGCAGACGGCTGAGGGCTCCCGGGTTCTGATGGACCGAGTCCTGGGCCAGCTTTGCTGGTGTTGGCTGTGCATACTGCTTAAGCCTGTCTGCCTGGCCTCGGGGCCCTCCGCCTCAGCAAACGTCTATACCTCAACCTCCCCAGGACTCTCGTACTTTTCTGTAAAAACAAAGAGAAAGGTCTGTTTCTGGGGATCCCCCCTCCCAAACAGTGCAGGGGCAGACCTGCTCCCTACAAGAAGCAAAGGGAGGCAGGAACCAACAGGCCATGCAACCCAGGCCAGCCTTGGACTCACTGGCAGGATGTTTGGATAAAAAGCTAAACAGTAAGGGTGTCAGACAGAGTTCCATAAATGACATAGCACTCATTTCTTGATGTTTTTCTAACACTTTTCCAAAAAAATCTCAATATGGAAAATTAATTCATGCTGTAGACTAGGTCGAGAACACGCCATCACACAATCCGACGGTGCTCACTGATGGAATTCACAAGCGGTGCATTCAGGTCAGTGCAATCTCTCCTTATCTAATCCTTCCTCTCATATCAGTGGGGCCTTGACCACCCTTTCTAATTTGTGTTGGCGGAATTAGGTTTCCTTGAGAGCAAAAAAAGTACTTAATTTGTCACCAAAGTTTGATTCCTTTTTTCTCCCCCTGCTCTGAACATAAATCCCATCAATTAGGTTAATAATGGAAGCAAATTTCATCGTGACATGAAGTCTCCCCCAACATTTGGGGCTGGACAGTGGCCTCTTTGCCTAATTGCATTAATAAAAATTTTTAGCAACATAGTTTTGGGGATCAATGCCCCCGCTCCTGCCAATCAGAGACTTTTCTCCTTGCTGAAAAGGTGCTAGACTTTTTAGTTTCTTTGTGATGGACTACGGAAAGGCTGAGGTGCCCCCCAGAAGATTAAATCTTTAATTTCACATTATTTCCAGCCATGTCTATAGAACAAAGTGGGCTTTACCTGTTGAATATGGGGCTTACGCGACTTGAAGGACCCTTGAGACATTAAGAGACGCCGTGAATGGTCTCTGAGATTTAAGCTGTGGGGAATTCTAAAGGGATTACCGCTGCATTTTCCATAAAACGAGAAATAAAAACAGACTTAAGCACTGCATGATCATAAATGCATTCCTGCCGTGATGGAGAGTCCCGTTCGCACTGCCACCCAGAGGCCCAGGCGGGGAGGGGCTGTCAAAGGCACCCACACTTGTAAGGATTTGGACAAGTCGAGCTCATAATGAAGTTAGGGCTGAATGCTTTGCAAAAATTGGCTGTTAAAAAAAAAGATACTCTTCCGTTTTCTCGGGTCCAAAGGTGAGAAACGCATACATTATGTTGCCATCATTAAGATATCTTTTGTACAGAATGCTAACCTGCCCTGACCAGAACTGGAGAACTCTCTCTCTGAATAAAGGCACAACAAAACTCTTTCTGGGAAGATTTTCATGACTGATTAGCTATGTGGGATGGAAAAAAAAAAAGTGATGTCTCCCAAAGACCCAAAGAAAATGAGAACCCCAATTAAAACCCCGCCATCCTCACTAATCAGCTTAAAGACTCAACTAAAACAAAAGTTCTATTAAAAATGTAGCAGCTTTCTAGAGCGTGCATTGATTACCCAGCCACACACGTTCTCTATAAACTCTGCGTCTCTTTATGTTGGGGCACATCCGGCTTTGTAAGTGGACGACTGAAAGGGTGAAAGAAAATTAGAATAAATTGCAGACAAAATATGATGGACCTGGAATAACGTTGATGTGAAAACCGAACTTTTATTTTTAAGTGTAAGCAAGATAGTGGTTTTCTATTAATAGATTTAGGGGAGTTTGTGGAATATCGAGGAAGAGAAGACTTCCTCCAGGGACATTTGCCTTATTTAATAAATGAATTCCATTAACTCACCCTTGTCGCCACACATTTTTAATAGAAAATTAAAGGTTTATAAAATGCTGCTTCTTACCCTACTATAGAAAAGTTTGCACAGCAGAGTAGGTATAACGTTTCATGCCTGGATTCTTCTATCCCTTTGCTGCTGTTCAGCCGCTAAGTTGTGTCTGAGTCTTTGCGACCCCGTGGACTGCAGCACGACAGGCTTCCCTGTCCTTCACCATCTCCCAGAGTTTGCTCAGATTCATGTCCATCCCATCTGTGATGCTATCGAACCATCTCATCCTCTGTCATCCCCTTCTCCTGCCTTCAATCATTCCCAGCATCAGGGTCTTTTCCAATGAAACTAACCCTTAGATTCTGCAAATCGAAGTGCAATTTAAATACAGACCAAATATAATAACATACACAGAAAATTTAAGAGCTGGATGGCTTTCTGAGCAGACCCATCTAGAATTTCACAGTACCAGGACTGACTTGCCGAAGAGGACAGATCTGAGTAGTGGAAGGCCTCACACAGGATCCCAGTGCCCAGCTGCCCTGTGTGACCTCAGCCCCTGAGCCGTGGCTCCAGTCCCACCATTTCCAGCCCAAGGTCGCTACACATGGAACCGGTGACTGCACACCTTCCTTCCCAAAGCGGGTAAGAGGGAGCGAGAGGAAGTCAGGTTTGCCTGGCCTGGTGGGAGGTGCGGTGGCTTCCCACCTCTGCCGGGGCTCAGCTTTACCTGGAAAGACCCCTTTTCTGGAATGATCTTGACCAACACCTGCCTGGGGAATGGTGAGCACTGCTGACATGTCCAGCCCAAGTCTCCCCTGCGGCCTGACACCCATGGTCTGGGGCCATCGGGTTCTCCCGCGCCATATGGCCTGGGCCCAGGGAGCTGACTCGGGGACCTGCAGAGGGGCTGCAGGGTTTTGGGGATCTGGGGCTATTGGGGTCCCCCACACCACATGGCCTGGGCCTAGGAAGCCGGACTCGGGGGCCTGCAGAGGGTTTCAGGAAGCAGGCGCACCATCCTTGGATGAGCCCGTGACCAGACACTTCCCCTGGATTCCAGTCCCAGGCCCCCACTGCTAGAAGAGCACTTAGCTTGGTCTTTCCTGGTTGGGGGTGAGCACATCCCCAGCGGGAATGATGGATCCTCCATCCCGACCTCCGAGGGCCTTGTCACACTCTATTCTACCCTCCAGGGGTGGGTATGGCCCCAGGGGTCAACCCCGCCCTGGCTTCCCCGCTACATCTCCGTGGCTGGTTGCCCCACTTCTCAGCATCCCTAGGAATGTGACCCGACTTCCAAACTCCGTTGTGAGGCGTCCAGCTCAGTTATTGCAAAGCTCTCATCCCACCCTCCTTTGCGTCTCCCTTCCGGTGGCCTTGGGTCCTTGAGGCAGCTCAGAACATCTGTGATGAAGACCACTCTTATGCCGGTTACCTGCTTTTCTCCAGAACAAAGAGAGCTTATTGGTCTTTGGAACACGCGTGTTGATGACAGAGATCACGGTCTCTCACCGTCTGATCACCCCTGGGGCAGGCGCAATTTATCAAGAACCTCTTAGAACGTAACACCCCAACTTGACGGGACCCGGCAGGGATTCCTGATGAGCCAAGAATTAAGCAAGGCTGCTTCTCCCCACGTCCTCACTGAAGCCCCCGTCTTCTCCTACAGCCCCCAGACCAGGCGGCTCGTGCACAGCTGACTTTCTTAACTCGATTTTGCGGTGGGTGCTTCCTGTTCACTTATAATCCTCAGAGCTCACTGTCAGATTTAGAAAATGTCCATTCTGAATCCAGTGACTCAAAAAGAGATATTGCATTTTTTTTCCCGTGCCATTATTTGAAGTCCATGATGTTTGCCTCACGTTTATCCTGGTGGATTTTCACTACTGCACCCAGTCACTCATCAAGAAGCCAAGGGGCACGTAACAGAGACGCGCCCTGATGTGAAAGCACGCGGCTGGCAGGGTGCGTGCCGCACGTCACTCTGTACGTGTTTAACAACGCTTCGATTTTAGTTCCATTCTAGGCTGGTTCTTAAGGAAGCTGGGGTTTCAATGCTGTTTCCAATGTTCATGCCTTGGAAACCGTCACTGCACCAGCCCATACAGCCGAGCAGGCTTTGCCTTCCGGCTCCTGTCTCACTGCGGGCGTTCCGTATAACGCCACCAGGGGTCTTCGTGACAGTCCGGGGCCTGGGCATTTCTTACACCGGTGAATGTGGCCTGAGGGTGTCCTGTGTCACTGCCTCCTGCCATCAACACTATTTCTTTTTTAAAATTTATCCATTTATTTTTGGCTGCGTGAGTCTTCGATGCCGCGTGCAGTGCGGCGAGCAGGGGCTCCCCTCCAGCTGAGGTCCGCGGGCTTCCCGCTGAAGGGGCCCCCCCCTCGCAGGGCACAGCCTCCAGGCGCGTGGCTTCAGTCGCTGCCGCTCGCGGGCTCCGTGGTTGCGGCTTGCAGGCTCTGTGGTGCCCTGGGCGAGGGCTGAGGTTCTCTTCTGTTGCAGGGTCAGGGTGGCCATGGCGACGAGATGCAGAAAGCTCCTGGAGAAGGCAGCTGAGAGGCGCTGGGATGCGCTGGCTGTTCTGACCCATTGCTCGTTGTTCCAAAGACAACGGGTCTCACAGATGGGGCTGTGGCTGCAGGGGGAGGCGCGAAAGGAAGGCTGAGCTTCGTCAGGGAAGGTGCCAGGAACAGCCCACTATTCAGCTGAGGCGTGGTTTGTGAGCTGTGAGGACTCACGTTCATGCCTTCCAACCCAGGACCCATCCGCGTCCCCCTGGTCAGTCGGCGCTCAGCGCTGAGAGTCACCTCTGCATGGGATTCTTCAAAGAGAAAAGGAAATTAAGGGCACAGTCAAGCTGCTCTGCTCACTGGAACATTAAGAGCTTCAAAGACTCCGTGCGTGCGTGCGTGATAAGCCACTTCAGTCCTGCCCCACTCTTGTAGCCCGTCAGGATCCTCTGTTCATGGGAGTCTCCAGGGAAAATGCTATTTCACAGCTTTGTGTGGCTCCCAAACCGACCACCTTTCACAAATACAGTTCAGTTCAGTCGCTCAGTCGTGTCCAACTCTTTGCGACTCTTCACAAATACAAGCTGGGGCAAACCAAGGCTTGAAACACACTGACCCTCCAATGCAGAATAAACAAATTCTCCATGCATCTCCAGGCGATTTTTTTATTATCCAGATGAACTTAACAAGAACGCTACTGGCTGCTGCCCTGCTCACTGTGCATGGGGCCCCTGGCCCAGCTGGGGAGCCTGGCCCCCAGCACTCCGGCCGGCACAGCCCTTTTCTTCCTCCCCACTCGGCGTCCTCTTCCGGCTGCCCTGGATGGGCCGCTGGAAGGGCCACGTGTTCATATCCTGTCCCCGCTGTGCGTGCATCTCTCCTCTGTCTGAACCGAATGAGCACCTCTGAGTGGCGGGCGGACGTGTCCATTGACCTGAGATCGTATTTGCATAATTGTCTTCGTATTTGACTGGGAAAAAGACTCTGACTTCTAAACGGTGAAGCAGTGTATCCTTACTTCTCTGTCTGTCTTTTTGGCTCTTTAAAGCAGTTCTTTTTAAAACCTTGTATTTTATTGAAGTGTAAGTGATTTACAATGTCGCGTTAGTTTCTGCTGTACAGCAAAGTGATTTAGTTATACAGATATATACATTTTTCCATGTTCTTTCCCGTCATGGTTTATCACAGGATATTGAATAAATTCCCTGTGCTGTTCGGTAGGATTGTCTTGTTTATCCATCCTATGTATACTAGTTTTCGTCTGCTAATCCCAAACTCCCAGTCCTTCCCTCCCCCACCCGCCCCTGCCAACCATAGTCTGTGAATTTATTGACTGACAGACATATTTTAGCTTCCAAAATCCAGTGTGTTTGTTTTCTCCCAAAGAAGGGGATATGTTGCAATATTCTCCATGGGTTAGGGATCATGAGACCATTCCTCTCCCTTGAAGGGAGAAGAAATGATACAACACCCACTGAGGATCTATTAGAAAGTAACAGTCTTCCTGCCCCGTGGTACAGTTGCCGGCTGGATAGACCCGTCTGGGTAATATTCATTTCATTGTGCAGCAAATGATCTCAGGCGATTGTATTTTTTATAGATTAAAGACATTTTTGTCATTTTTAATGTCTTACTACTGGTACTTTATAAAAAGTATTTGAGATTATGTTGACATACGTTTTACAACAAGAACAGCTTCAGTGGTATTTAATGGATAACATATTACTAAGAAAGAATTCTCCAGGCTTGTTTTACCTTTTAATTGGTGGTGCTATCTCTGAGCAGTTTTTGCTGCATGCAAAGCTGTGTGAGAAATGATCAAGAGGATGATAAATAATAATAGTAAATATTTTGCTAATTGACCAGGAAGACTTAAAGAACCATTACAAGAATGAGAAAGGTCTCACTTGTCAAGAAGGGAGAAGAGCTTGGTCTTCAAGCATTCATTAAAGCGAAACTAAAGGAAGACCCAGCTGTGATGTTTGTTTACATGAAGGCCTAAGAAATTCATTTATGCATTTTGGATAAGATGTGATAAGTTCACATCAGATCAGGCATATAATAAGAAACGTTACTACCATATGGATAAAACATCTTGAATTTGAGGAAGAAAAGTGATGCCTCAAATTCAGTGTACTTTCAAATGCCATGAATTGCAAGCAGAGTGTCTTTCTAGTGCCTGGTGGAATTGCAGGGAGGAGTCAGGAGGAGCCAGCTTCCTGGTCTTTCCTCAAGTTCACATGAATCCCCACGTCTTCCTTGTTAGATGCTCTGGATCCTGGTCCACAGACGGAGGCAAGTCCCCGTAAAGGAGAACAGCCACTCACCGTGATCCGTCCGGGAGGTTCTTCCCTTCCCACCCTTTCTGGTGGGAAGAAAGGCAGAGCCCCTCCACCTGCTATCTACCTCTATCTGCCCGTTACAGTGACGCCGAGACCCCTTCTATTTATGGCTTCTGGACAAACAGGATCTTCAATTAAAACTGAATTTCAGAAATTAACAAGGAATACCTTTTCAGCATAAGTTTATCCCATATAGTCAAGCTTCAATTTAGCTGGAACACCTGTATCTTTAGTTGTGAAGTCTAGTAACCCTGTTGCTATGTCTGTTGCTGAGCTGCCAACAGGTTCCCCATTGTTTTCATCACTGATTATCCCTGTACATGAGCCCTTGCCCCATGCATCCGTGTGCTGGGAGCTACCAGGATCACATGGAAAGAGGAGACCCTGCCCCCTGCCCTGCGGAGCCCAGGAGAGAACGCTCATCGAATGCTCACCGCAGGCTGGGGACTACGCACTTTGCTCTCCAGTTCTCCATGCAGTTCTGATTCTGATTTGCAGAAACTGGTATTTTTACTCCTGTTTAGGACGAACAGGGTATATGTGGTTGGGTTGACCTCTGACCCATGCTGCATTGGGGGCGGCATGCAACCTGTGAGGCTGTGCTCACCCGCCTGCTGTATGTCCTACATTTGGAGACCTCTTCTCCCCAGAGTCCAGCGGTGAGCTCCACTCAGATATTGAGAGTCCTGGTCTAGCAAACGGCTAAGCTGGCCAACACGCCACAGCCCTGGGGTAAAACAAGGTGGTATAAGCAGAACACAGGAGCTCGAACCCTGATGGGAAGGACCCTGGGAAGGTTAGCCGAGGACCACTGACCTGGGTTGTCAGAAAGTCCAAGAACGCTGGTGTCAAAGCGCAGCATCCTGATGGTGTCTGTGGTTGCTGAGTGAAGGGAGGCCACTCAACAAAAGGGGGGGAAAAGTAAGGAAGGGACCCTGCACGCATCACTCACAGATTCCCCTGGTCTCACCCTGAATGGAGAAGCAGGAGCTGCCAGGGCCCCAAACAGAAGAAGCTTTTCACAAGTCAGGGCCTCCAGGAGAGGCTCTGTTACCAGAGGTCCAAGGCTATGAGGACAGCACAGGGTTGCGTGGAGAGAGAGATGCGTCTCAGGATGGAAGTCCAGGGTGGCTTCCTGGAGGAGGAGCGACTGTCCCTGGGCTTTTGTTTCTGGAACCACTAAAGGGAAACACTTTTAAGATAAACCGAGGGGGAAAAGCCTGCAAATGGATCACAGGTATCCCCTAGTGTACAAAATATGCTCCTTAAGAATAGTTGTTTAGTCGAGGATTTACGCTATTTATTTATTCATTCACCCATCGTATTAAACTGCCCACTGGTGCCGAGTCCTGGGGAGGGGCATGGGACACAGGGCTGGCTGGAGTATCCTCAGCGCTGCCTCCGTGAACTTCAGAGTCTCCTCAGGGGTCTTTTTCTGTGGTGGATATGGTCGTATTTTAGGTTCCAAGACCATATGCGGTCTCTGTCACAGCTGATCAGCTTTGCCAGTCAGGCCGAGCACCCAGCCACCGGCCTCGAGCGAACATGCAGGGCTGTGTTACAACTAGACTCTATTTATGGGCCCTGATCATTAATTTCATATAACTGTCTTGTGTCGCAAACTATTTTACTTCATTTGACTTTTTCAGTCATATAAAAATATAAAAGTCATTCTTAATATAGGAATCATCAAGAACTGTAAGTGAAAGGACCGACAGGAATAACTTTAATATCCTCGAGAACTGCAAGCCCCCTCAGGCAGGGCCCAGACGCAAGCACCTCCAGCCCCCGCAACACCCTGCAGAGAGCAGTGTGGGCAGTGTGGTGTGGATGCCACAGTGTGGGCAGTGCAGTGTTGGCAGTGTGGTGCGGATGGCAC
This sequence comes from Capra hircus, assembly GCF_001704415.2. Taxonomy (NCBI): domain Eukaryota; kingdom Metazoa; phylum Chordata; class Mammalia; order Artiodactyla; family Bovidae; genus Capra; species Capra hircus. Next base: position 2,166,945 of record NC_030811.1, on the reverse strand, counting down.
AGTGTGGGCAGCGCCGTGTGGGCAGCGCTGTGTGGGCAGCGCTGTGTGGGCAGCGCGGTGTGGGCAGTGCTGTGTGGGCAGTGCAGTGTGGGCAGTGCTGTGTGGGCAGCGCTGTGTGGGCAGCGCTGTGTGGGCAGTGCGGTGTGGGCAGCGCTGTGTGGGCAGTGCAGTGTGGGCAGTGCTGTGTGGGCAGCACGGTGTGGGCAGCACTGTGTGGGCAGCACTGTGTGGAGCTGGACTGGGTGCCGTGCCGCTGAGCAGGGCTGCCCCAGACCCTGCCCACGGGAAGGGCTGTGAGCTGTGTCAGGTAGAAACAGAAGGGAGGTCACCCCACCGCCCTTCTGCCTTCTGTCCCGGGACCGCAGCTCCCTAAAGATGCAGAACAAGGCCCACTCCAGCCATCTGAGTGCCGTCTCTGAAGCCAGCTCCGCCCTCCCAGACCCCAGGAGGATAAACAAGTGCCACCACGGGCCCAGAGCCCCAGCGGTGGCTTCCCTTCAGCCTTGGGCTGGAACTCTGGGATTCTTCGGGGGAGAAACACCTCTCCTCTCCTCTCGGCAGGGGCAGTTGAATGCCACGATCTGGCAGGAGACGCCTGGATGAGGAGGGCTGCTGTCTCCCTGGCGTGGTCTGCGTCCTTCCCGAGCCAAGGTGAGGGACACAGTGCTCCCCACAGACTCTGGATCCAGCTGCTTTTCTGATCACTGACTTTTGCTCCGATCTGATCATGAGATAAGGCTGGGATTAACATGACTTGGGCTGTTTTGATCGCTGTAAGACAACCCCAAACAACAACACAGCATTTGGCTTTGAAATGTGCCTTCTATACCATCTGGCTGCTGCCGCTTACCTGTAGCAACCACCTATTAACATGGAAAACCCAGCAGCGGCGATGCTATCGGCAAGCCGGCTGAGCAGACCAGCTGGCCCCGCCGCTCTGCCCTTGGCTGGGGAGACGGGGAGACAGGGAGACGCGGGCCCAGGAGGACCCAGTCTCCGGACGCCGGCACGGCCCCCGCTGTCTGGGATCTGACAGCCGCACCTCGGGAGGTGCGGCTCTCACAGGTGTGTGTGGCGGGGGAGGGCTGCATTCATCCTCCGCTCGGGGCAGGCGTCCTGGGGGGCAGGCTGGGGGCTGCCTGTGTGTGCTTGCTGAGCATGTGCACGCGCGTGTGCGTTGAGCAGGGGCACGAGGAAAGCCCCCTCCCCGGGATAGGAGCCTGTCCAGCTCTCTGCCGGCCCTCCCCCACCTCTCCTGTGGTCTCAGGCAACTCTGATGGACAGAGATCCCGCTGAAAGGGCAGGAGGCCCCCAGTGTGTGATGATGCTCCTCTGGACACAGTTCACAGGTTTGCCGGGGGAGCTGAAAGTGGAGATGGGGGAGTGGGTGATGGGGGCTCCTAGCCTGGCCGTGGGGGATCCTGGGAGAGAGCAGGGACAGCTCGTGGATGCAGGCGTGCGGGCCGTCGGGGGGTGAGGAGATCCAGCAGCTACGCAGAGGCGAGCTCGGCTCTGCACAACCCAGATGGTGTGGTTTTTGCATTCACTAAGTGAGAAAGCCTGGCTCACTCTCCAAAGCTCCGCTCTTCCCCTAAGAAGAGGCCAGCGGCTCTGAGACCTAGTCACCAGCTCCCTGAGGGACCCCGGTGTGCTTTGAGTGACCTGGAGGAGTGGAGGGCTCAGCCGTGCCTAGCGGCCCTGACCTGAGTGTGGGCATGAACCGGAGCAGCACTCGCCGTGCTGTGCCTGACCCGAGTGGAGGCCGAGCTGGCGGTTCCGTGATGAGTGCCGCAGACAGGGCTGCAATGTCCTCCCTACACTCCTGAGCATCAAGGCAATCATCACGTACACGAGTGATGCGTCAGGGGCCTCTGGGATCAGCTTTCGGCCCCTCCTCGCCTTTTTCACAGGTTCTGACTTCGCCCACACTTGGGCACACCTTACTCCACCCTGTTCTCAGCTCCTTCCCAGATCCAGCCCTTTCTGTAGGCTCATCCAGGACTTCACCACCTCCCGGAAGCCTTCCAGGACTAATCGTCTGAGAAGCACATTTTGACACTTGGGTGGCAGGGGTCGGCAGCTCCATGACCCCCCACCAGACCATCGGCACCCCCTTCACCCTCTCCCAGAGCGTTAGCACCACAAGTACCCGCAAGGCAGGAGACATCCCAGGGAGGGTCTGATGGGTGCCACCCAGCTGCAACCCTGGCCGTGAGTGGGGTAGACTGTCTCTGGGGAGAAGGAAGGGCTTTGTGAAGAAAGCAGCATCATTTGCAAAGAATTCTCCATGGGCATGCATTGAAAGGCATCAGTCACTCGTGTCCAGCACTGTTGAAGGCAGGGAGGGAAATCCGAGAGGAACTGACAGTCTCGCTTCCGTAGTGGAATCTATGTCTTTGGCAAGAACGGTTATGAAACAGCACATTTCAGAATGCGATTTCTGGTCTGTCCATGCCAGTGCAGAGCAAAACCTTTCCCTCTGCCTTCATCTCTGTGGCCAACCTTATCAACTGATAAAGCAAATAAGGTGACCCCTTCTCCATCCTCTTGGCCTTGAACTTGCTCTCAGCACCTCGTCTAGCCCTGATGAATGCCCACCCTGCTCTGCCATCTGCCTCCATGCCTGCGGGCCCAGGAGGGGGGCAAGCTTCGTGCACTGTGACCCCTAGACTAGGTCTTTTCTGCCACACACAGTATTCTCAGAAATAATCAAGTAATAACCTGCAAAGATTATTTTCTTGATTTGTTCTTTAGGGTTAAAGTAAGCAATACCTTTTAAAAGAATGAATTTCAATTCTAAGGATACTATTTAAATTTAGTGATTTCATGTATAAAAGAAAATTTGTACTTGCCCAATAAAAATATTATGCCTCAGCCGTTTGCAATCGGTTTCACTGTTTTACGTTTCGCTGTTGTTGCTTAGTTATCAGGTCTAACTCTTTGTGACTATGGACTATAGCCCACCGGGTTCCTCTGTCCGTGGAACTCTCCAGGAAGGAATATTGGAGTGGACTGCCATTCCTGTTTCCAGGGGTCTTCCTGACCCAGGGGTTGAACCCATGTCTCCTGCATTGGCAGGTGGGTTCTTTGCCACCGCATCACCCGGGAAGCCCATTCTACATTTTAAACACACTTTAAAGCGCCAAGTGTCACCTAGAAACCCAGACGCTCACGTTCTGAGCCTTCTTCTTTGTAGGGGTTTAGTTTGAATCTGCTGCTTAAAGACAGGGTTTGGAGATGTGGACTTGGCCCAAAGTGGACTCAGACGACGTTGAACTGTCAAGCTCGCCACTGCATGTTACTGGGATTCTCTAAATCCCCTTCCACATCAATACGATGCTTCATAAAGAATATATAACAAAACAGTCATTGGGAGCCTCCATGGATAATACTAAAAGTCACCAGTAACCACGGCAATTGTTTAGAATCTCTTTCAAGTGTGGGTTTGGGGATCGTGGGCACTGCTTGAAATTGAAGCAGGGTGATGCTGAACAGCAGACGCCTTCTTAGTTGGTGGTAAACACACACTGGGACCCCACGCACCCCAGCAGGGGCGGGAGACTGCCATGCCGGCCACGTCCACTTGGGACGATACGCTCCCCCGTACAGTCCAGAAATCACATCGTGAACGGTACTGTGTCCTAACTGTTGCTGCCAAAGATCAAAATTCCACTACAGATGCTGCAGTGCCAGGACCCAGCTCGCCGTCACCTTCCTTTCTGCGGCTCAGGCACCAGCGCAGGTGATGACACATAGCCTGTGGTGTCGCCTGGATTTCATAGCTCAGGGTTGGGGGCTTCCAGCGGGACAGCACCTGCGCCCGTCACCCCTGGGCAGGAGGCGTCCCCCTTGGGGCTGCCGTGTGCCAGGCTCGCTCTGTTCTCTGCCTGAAGGGCTCTCCTCCTGACACCCAGCCCGTCTCGCCTGAAGGCACCACCTCTCTGGGCCCTGCTGCGGGGGAGGTCCCCTCTTTGGCCTTTTGACCATAGCTTCTTAAGTGACCAAATAGCTCACGTATTATCTCTGGTCTCCTTCCATCAGAAGGCAGAAAGCATAAATCTGCATATTTGTTTCAGACAGCTCTCATAGCCTCATACACACAGTTACAGACACAAGATAGATGCCTATAGGAATTGAAGTCAATACAAACATTTTGAGTCAAAGAACTTTGACGAGCGTAACATTTAAGGGGTTGTTTTTCAGCTGCTCAGTCATGTCCGATTCTCTGCGACCCCGTGGACGGCAGCACGCCAGGCTTCCCCGTCCTTCACCATCTGCCAGAGCTTGCTCAGACTCATGTCCGTTGAGTCAATGATGCCATCCAACCATCTCATCCCCTGTCGTCCCCTTCTCCTCCTGCCTTCAGTCTTTCTCAGCATCACAGTCTTTTTCCAATGAGTCAGCTCTTCGCATCATGCGGCCAAAGTATTGGAGTTTCAGCTTCAGCATTAGTCCTTCCAATGAACATTTAGGACTGATTTCTTTTAGGATTGACTGGTTTGATCTCCGTGCAGTCCAAGGGACTCTCATGAATCTTCTCCAACACCACAGTTCAAAAGCATCAGTTTTTTGGCACTCAGCTTTCTTTATGGTCCAACTCTCACATCCGTCCATGATTACTGGAAAAACCATAGCTTTGACTATAAGGACTTTTGTAGGCAAAGTGATGTCTCTGCTTTTTAGCATGCTGTTTAGGCTTGTCATAGAACTATCACCTTTTTATTTGATTGTTGCCTCTGCGGGAGTTGGGGGAGGGGTCCATCACAAAGCACGTAACCTCTCGGCATCTCAGTCTCCCCCTCCCTTATGGTGATGTCATCGTGTTTATTTCCCAGAGCTTAATTAATATTTGCAAGGTACTTTGATATCCTGAGATGAAAGGAGATACAGCAAGCAAAACATTGTCAGCATTTGCAAATCTATCATTACAGCTATTGCTGTTGCTCGTAGAGATGATCAGAGCCCCGATAGTAACAGCCACAGGACGGCTGCGGATCTTCCCATTTGATCCTGGCACCTCTGACTCAGGGCTATCGGGCTGGGGCACAGCATCCATCTTCCTGGTTTCCTGTCATTTATCACAGACTTGCCTAGAGGCCGTCCTGGAGGTAGGGGTGTGTCTCTCCGGCACAGCACCAGGAGAAAAGGATGACAAAATCTCGCTTTGAACGTTTTTCTCCCCAGCTAGAAATCTTCCGTGGTTCCCATAGGGTGTCCCAGAGAAGCCCAGAGAGGGCAGACCCTGCACCTGGGCTCAGTGAGGTTGGAACTCAATCCCACATCTCTGCCCCTCACCATGGGGTTGCTTTGTCACACAGCGCAGCCCTGCCCAGCTCAGAACACTAGGGTAACAGCGACTACCCTGTGAGGCAGGGTGGGTCCGGCAGTGTAAGCGCAGAGCGTGAAAGTGAAGGTCACTCAGTCACGTCCCATTCTTTGTGACCTCATGGTCTATACAGTCCGTGGGATTCTCCAGGCCAGAACACTGGAGTGGGATCCCTTCTCCAGGTGATCTTCCCAACCCAGGGATCAAACCCAGGTCTCCCGCATCGCATACTCTGTATTATAGTGTCATGTGAAGGCACATAGGCACAGACCGGCGCTCACCGATTAAGCATGTGAGCTCCACGTCCCCGGCTTGGTCACCTGCGGGTGAGGAGCTGAGGGGGGTGGCCCTCACCTCTGTGCCTCAGCTGTGCCCCCTGTGAAATCGGCGTGTTGATGCTGCCCGCCTCATACAACGAGCTACTGCCTGGGAAGTGCTGCCCACGGTGCTTGGCACACTTTACTTCACAAACCGTTTTCATATTACCACTGTCCGCACCATACAGGGGCTTCCCTGTGGCTCAGCTGGTAAAGGATCCGCCTGCAGTGCGGGAGACCTGGGTTCCATCCCTGGGTTGGGAAGATCCCCTGGAGAAGGGAAAGGCTACCCACTCCAGAACTCTGGACTGGAGAACTCCACGGACTGTACAGTCCATGGGGTTGGAAAGAGTCAGACACGACTGAGCGACTTTCACTTTCACCATATACGGCTCCCGTGAGGCCTGACATCTGTCCCGCTCCCCTGTACCCCGGAGGTGGCGATGGTTGTCTGGGTGACGAGGAGAGGAGATGAACCATGGTCTGGAAACACGTGGCCCCACCCCCATATCCGGGGCATTGGTTGGCCTGCTCCAGGGACAAGGTCTCTGCACTGAGCACCCTGTCTCCCCACCCCTCCCCCGAGACAGGGGAGGAAGAACTGTACGGAAGCGTGCGACTGTATGCAGGTACTAAGCAGTCTATGGTGGGGAACCCTCCAGCTCGCTTTTCCAGGGAAAACCCCGCCCTGTCTTACTGCCTTTTCTCCATCTCTGTGATGCTATTCAAGAGGGGCGCAAAGCCTCAGGCAGCCGCACTCGCTGGTGAAGAGATTTTTCCAATACAATCTCAGCAACTCTGCTTCCATGGGTAAAATTCTGTCCAACGTGTGGAGGCGTTGAATGGAATTATCCTTCATAGTTGTTTTTTTAAACCCAAAGGACAGTTTCATCCGCTGGCAGCTCTCTCTTGCCTGCTGTTTGTTTGTGAGCTGAGAACCGGTAGGCCTGGCACCCCGGCTGGAGCCCCAGACGCCAGGCTGAGACTGGAGCAGGCAGGAGAGCACCCCACAGTCCACAGTCCCCGTGACTCAGCTGAGGAGACTGAGGCCAAAGGCACAGAATGACAGGTTTCAGGTCCCATGGTGAGTTGGGACCACACTTCCCCGTGTTCAAGCCCTGGGCGCCAGGCTCTGGAGGGCGGCAACTACACGGCCAGACGGAGCAGAGCTACCAGAGCCAGACGTGCCCTCTCTGCTGGCGAGGCCCCGCGGGCAGCCTCCAACAAGACTGCAGCCGACTCACAGAAGCCCTTGAGGGTCCTGCGTCTGCTGGTAAAGCGAATGCCAACTTCCAATTTCCTATCATTCAGAGAGCACACATCTGAGAAGAAATATGCATTTCAGAGAGAAAGCTAATTCAAGGCTTCTAAAAAGTGTTTTGCTTAAAAGAGTAATTACACGGCTCAGGAGCCTTTGAACTCGCTCGGGTCTCTCATCAGTTTGTGTGCAGGAACACAGGAGCTGAGCACAGCCTCTGGGCAGATACTATCGCCTCCTTCCACAGCTGGGCAGAGGGGTCCAGGTAGAGGAAGCGCCTTGGCAGATGGGAAGGGGTGGGGGGCAAGGAGCTGGGCAGGGCCGGGGTGGCGCTGGCTCTGTCCAGAGCATCTCCCGGATGGACTGTCCTCCTGGCCAGGCCACCTCTGAACCCTGGTCCCTGGACTCCTGCAGGGGAAGGGTGTCCCTGCTGAGAGGAGGGCCTTGGGAGGATCCAGACTCAGGGCCAGTGCACCTTGGCACTTCCTGGCTGCAGCCTTTGGCACAAGACCTGCCTGGCTGAGCTTTATTTCCCATCTGTAAACTGGAGCCAGGAGTAACGGCTTCCAGTAACCCTTGGGGGAGCTGCTGAAATAACACACCAGGTCAGTCTCTGCTCTTAGTGAGGATCAGTGCTGGGCCCAGTAGCTGATGTTTGGGACCTTCACCATCATCAGCACCAGCACCAGCACCACCATCACCATCACCACCACCACCATCACCATCACCACCACCACCACCATCAACACCAGCACCACCACCACCATCACCACCACCACCATCACCACCATCATCACTGTCACCACCACCACCATCATCACCGTCACCACCATCACCACCATCACCGTCACCACCATCACCACCATCACCGTCACCACCATCACCACTATCACCACCACCACCATCACCGTCACCACCATCAACACCATCACCACCACCATCACCACCACCATCACCGTCACCACCACCACCACCACCACCATCACCACCACCACCGTCATCACCACCATCACCACCACCATCACCACCATCACCGTCACCACCACCACCATCACCGTCACCACCACCAACACCGTCACCACCACCAATATCGTCACCACCACCACCACCATCATCACCATCACCACCACCATCACCACCATCACCACCATCACCACCACCACCACCATCACCACCACCACCACCACCATCACCACCATCACCACCACCACCACCATCACCACCATCACCACCATCACCACCACCACCACCATCACCACCACCACCACCACCACCACCACCACCACCATCACCACCATCACCACCACCACCACCATCACCACCATCACCACCACCACCACCATCACCACCATCACCACCACCACCACCACCATCACCACCATCACCACCACCACCACCATCACCACCACCACCACCACCATCACCACCATCACCACCACCACCACCATCACCACCACCACCACCACCATCACCATCACCACCACCACCATCACCACCATCACCACCACCACCACCATCACCACCATCACCGTCACCACCACCACCACCACCACCATCACCACAATCACCACCATCACCATCACCATCACCACCATCACCACCATCACCATCACCACCACCACCATCACCACCATCACCACCATCACCACCATCACCACCACCATCACCACAATCACCACCACCATCACCACCACCACCACTGCCACCAGCATCACAATAATTCACTGCCCTCTTTTCTCTCTTGCTGGGAACCCATCTCCTTCCCCATCACACTGTAGAACTCTACTTTGGAGTTTCCTGAGAGTCTCACACTAGTGACTCTGTCTCATCTCCATCCTAGGGGTACTGCCAGAGGGAGCACTAACTCATTTGATTAATTACTGTAAGATGAGGCACTAATGGATAACAAGGGCATGTGCGTGCATGCTAACTCACTCAGTCCTGTTTGATTCTTCACGACCCCATGGCCAGCACGCCAGGTTCCTCTGATCCTGGGATTCTCCAGGCAAGAACACTGGCAGTGTGTCCCTAAAGCCAGGGAGCCTCTGCAATCCCAGCAGAGGCCTTCCAGGCACAAGGAGGAAGAATGGGCCATACAGAGTTTGGGATCTCGTTGTCCACAGGGCAGCCCAGGGAGAACATTCACAGCCATCTCATCTGGAATTCAGGGCCCAGTTGGCTCAATCACCAGAGAGGCAGTATTATTGTGTGTGTGTGTGGGTGGGTGGGGGTGTGTGTTTAAAGAATGAGGCTGAGATGGTGGGAAGGTCCAAATGACCTTGACCTTTGACCCCATTAGAACTATTTCCAGGTCAGATTTCATCTGGATGGGCCAGGTGGAGGTCTTATGGGCAGACAGACACCAGTTCCAGAGATAGAGGAAAACTTGGTTGGAAGCTGGAGCCCCATGTCAGTTTCTCTAACTCATCGCTAACTCTTTTTCTCCACAGTGTCACTGGCACCTTTGATCATCAGCGTGCTCAGTTTTAGGCGAGAGGCTGGACAGGCCAGTGATCCAAGGCTGCCTGTGTGGACCCTCATCCTGCAGGGAGATGGTGCAGCGGGCGAGGACGGGTCCTCCTCTGTCCCACCCCCACCGGCTTCAAGTCTGGAGGTCCAGGAAGAGGACCCCAGGCGGCGGGCTATGTGCAGCGCCGTTTGGACTGGAGATCTTGTTGGCTGTGGCACTGCCTGTTGCCAATGAAGCGCTCCAGGGATTCCCTTTCCTACTGGCTTCCTGTCTCAGGAGGAGTTGGGCAGGTGTCTGGCTCGGGGACAGCCAGTGGGAAGGGGCGCCAGTGAGGGAGAGGGCCCAGCACCCTGTGACCCGCAGGCCTGGATGCCCCGCTTGTCCCCTCCAAGGCCGCCTGTCACAGCCCTGGGCTTCTGACTTCCTTAAGGAGAGCCAGGTCCTTGAAGACTCAGCCCCCGGGTGCCGCAGCTCTGACCCCCACCCCAGGGCAGCCCGCGCCAAGAGGACAAACCCCTCCCGCTGCGGAGGGACCGATCGGCCTGCAGTGGAATTCTGACAGCCGCCAGCTCCAGACCTGACGGCTTCCATGCTGGCTCCCTGCGATCCGCCCTGCGCACGTTACAGTCTCACCGTCTCCTGACCCCCCAGGAGGAGGGCTGCACAGTGCGGACGGCAGGGCAGCTGAGCCCTAGCAGGGTGAGGGCTGGCATCCTGGCTGGAGCAGGCGGCTCTGCCTGCCTGTGTCCACGTGGCCACATCTGCTGCTGGGATGCAATCCCGGACAGCCCTGCTCCCGCCAGGCTGAGAGTCCAGTAGGGGAGGGGTTGACGCACGTTTTACACAATGAATGTGGGACATTTTGGTCATATCCTGCCTTCCTCGTGGTGTGACTCGGCCAGTGGTCCCTTTACCTGGAGGACCTGTGTCCTTACTGGTGATGCGGCAAGACACTGGTGCATAACTCATCAGACACCGAGAGGACCCAAGGATGCCGGCGTGTGAGTACAGGGCCTTGCGGGTCCCTGGTGGACGTCACTACTCCGGAGACTTGGCTGTTACTAGCACACCTGTGTCATGCTTTGCTGGGCAGTGAAAGTGAAAAGTGAAAGTTAGTCACACAGTCGTGTCCGACTCTTTGCAATCCCATGGACTGTCCAGCTCCTCTGTTCATGGATGGAATTCCCCAGGCAAGGGAGCACTGCAGTAGGTTGCTATTTCCTTACATGTCATCTAGGAACATCCTTCCATTTCCAGACCATTCACTTAAGTTGTCCGTGTTCTTAAAGTTGAAGTATCCTTCGGTGTTCTTGCCTAGAGAATCCCAGGGACAGGGGAGCCTGGTGGGCTGCTGTCTATGGGGTCACACAGAGTCAGACACGACTGAAGTGACTTAGCAGTAGCAGCATCCTTCCCAGGAAGCTGCTCACCCAAGTCCCAAGATCCTCCCTGTTTTATGAAATCCCAGTGCACCTACCTCTTGTTTCCAGCCTTGGCATGACCGCCTACAAACTGCCTTGTATGGACGTCTGCTCACTTATCTATATTCTAGTTCAGCCTGCCCAGTAGGAGGAAAAAGAGATGCCATCAACAACCATAGGCATATGGTTGCATATCTCCTCGTACCCAGTGCTCCTTTAATGAACATTGTTCAGATTTAGTTCTTAAAATTTTTCAAAAAATTTTTATATTGGAGTATAGTTGCTAAAGTAAAAAAGGAAGAGGGCCAATTAATTTTAATACTGTATATTTTTAACCTAACCATCCAAAATATTGCATTTCTCCATATACTCAACATAAAAATGCCTCAGTGACGCACTTTGCATTCTTTTTTGTTCACTAAATCTTCAGAGCCCACGAAGTACGTCTAGGCATGGACCGGCCACTTTCTGAGTGCCCAGCAGCCTATGAGGCCGAAAGCCGCACAACAGACCAGGCGCCACTCAGCGGCTGTGCTCTCGGGCCGACTCTCGGCACAGCCTCCCGTGACGGGACCTGGAGGCATTTTTTCACTGTGATGGATTACCCGTTACTTTGTCACGCATCCTCATGACCTATGGCAATCGGGGCTGCATCTGTGCCTCTTCGAGTATTATACTTCCCGGCACTGATTTTTCAGGGATGCTATTTAAAAATCAAGGACCCGTCAAATCTCTGTGTTTCTCTTGTCTGCCGTGGAGAGTCCTGCATTTGGGTTTCAAGCTGCTGAAATGCTTCCTTTGTCACTGACCTGTCCCCACACCCCCTGCCAGGGTTTCTTGAGCCCTTATGATACCAGCCTGCTGACCACCAATGTCAACCGGAGCTAAGTGTGGGTGAGGCCCTGTGGGGCGTGGTCCTGTGTCCACAAGACACACTTTTCTCCCCAGGGACCTGCAAAGACACAGCGGGGACCTGCCAACTTCATAGACGTGTGTGACCTCTTAAGTAGCAAATATTCAAACTGTTTTACTTAAAACTTTGGAATGTTCTTACAGAGTTTAAGAGGCAAAGAAGAGTGGAACGTTAAAAACTCATCTGCAGAAGAGGCTGCACGTTAGCCTCGGCATGTTTCAGCTCCATATTTAGTTTATTTTAAGTCTTAAAAAAAAGACAAAGCAAACTGGATTTTCAAGTCTCCTGAGGGGGTTTCACAGGCAAAAAGTCCTGAATTCCCTCTGTAGAGTGGATGTCTGGTTGATTTATAAATTGTTGGTTACAGAGGCATTAAAATGCATTTATAAATTAGTGTCAAAAATCAGTATTGCCTCAAGGAAGACTCTGATATTAAGTAATCCACAGTGATGAAGGCTCTCGCATTTCCCATTGATAACGCTTGCACCTCTTAGCCATCAACATTGTCAGTGTGCTCCTTCCAGAAGCGTCATTCAGCCTTAAGGTCTTTCTGAAAACTCCCTGTGAGTTTCGCCTTGGAGTAGAGTTGATGTGCAGGGCTCTGGCAGTCTCAGGTGTCCAGCAAAGTGAGTCAGTGACACATGTTCGGACGTCCATTCTTCTCCAGGATCTTTTCCCACAGAGGTTATTACAGAGTGTAGGCTTGAGCTGTTCGATAACGTCTTTTCAAACACACAGGTCCTTCTTAAACGACGCCGGATCTCGCTGAGCTTGATTGCCGTGTCTGAAGGCATAAGGCAGTCTCTAATGAAAGAGTTATGATTTCAAAAATCCCCCCAATTATAAGGAGAGCCTTCCGCCTCTGCCTGGCCTTGGAAGGGAGCCGGCTGCCGGCCTTGGTGAACAGCTCGCAGGGGGAGAGAGATGGAGGTACTGGAGACGACCGGCAGGGCAGCCGGGGCTGGGACGCTGGAAGAGAGAAGCGGTGTCTGAGGCCACGGCAGGCAAATGTGGGGGCCGGGCCCCCCGCCACCCCAGTTCAGGGCACCCCTCCACGTCGCCAGTCCCCCAGGGCAGGCTAGCTGGGCCCCCACCCCATGACACGCGTCTTCTCCAGGACCGACGTGCCTGGGGCCCTGGAGGGCCACGTCTCCCCTTCGTCACTGGTATTTAAACTGGCTCTCCTTTCAGGCGTCCCCAGAACTGTGGGCCCCCAAATGGATTTTATCTGTCACATTTCAGGGGAAAAGGAAAGGGAACAGAAAGCCAGCAGTGAAAAGCCATCCGAGTTGGCCCCGCAGCAGTTAGCTCACATCTGTCCTGCACTGGCCCCTTTGCTGGACACCCTGATCACCCTTTTCCTGAAGCCTGACCAGCCTCTCACTGGAGGCCCCCCCGGGACTCCTCCAGCACCATCCACTGTTCCTCTAGGCTGGCTCCTGGGTGGTCTTTCCAGTCCCTAAACCTCCACAACTGTCGCTCTGAACATCCATCCCCTCAAGAGATCGTTCCAGACCCCACTGTCTGTTTTGAGGGTTGGTACTGGCTTCAAGTGGGAAAGTAGGCTTATGATGCCTACAGATTCAACAGCATCAGATGGGCTACAATCACAGGGCAAAGGCCAGGCTTCTGAGGGTCTCCCTGTGTGATTCCAGCTTCTCCGATCAGTAACTCAGGTGTGATAAATTCACCCAGAGTCCTGACGCTAAACCAGGCTTGGAACCCCAGAACTCACACAGTTCATCCACTGAGGTTTGTACCCTCAGATCATTTGTCATTGATCCAGGGAAAGAACTAAATACATTAAAATGTAAGTAAGTGGTATTTTTTGGGCCCCGGTTGGAATTCTGAAGCTCAGTGGGCTTCAGCCTCTGGAGGAACCACCTGAGTGGTAGGGCAGGTGGCCCCCGAAGGAGCTGATGGCCAGCGGCCAGTGGGAGCCCAAGGGGCCAAGCCCTTGTGGGCAATCCACAGACAGTCTCATGCTGCAGCCCAATTAACTCTCCAAATGCTTCAAGGGAAAAAACAGCTCATGGAAGAATTCAGGTGGGGGATTCCTACTGCTCTTGTAAGAGGAGATATCAGAAGGTTCCAGTTAGATTCCAGCAATTTTCCGCATCTCCGCCTCTCCCCCTCAAAGCACTGCCCCCCACCCACAAGCGTCCAGACCTGGAGCCTGCCCTGACCCCACCCCCGAGAGCCCTTGGTGGTCAGACTGTCCCCAGGGGAACCTTGTGTGCGGTTCGTCCAAGAAGTGTGGTCCCGGCCAGACACTCACAGCTAAAAGTGACGCAGTGACCCCTCTGCTCCAACCCGCCCAGTGCCGGGCAGCTGCTCCTCCACGTGGACATGACCACACTTCTGAGCCAGGCCAGGTTGGGAGGGACGGGAGTGGGGGCCTCCGGAACCCCTCAGCACTTGCCCCATGGCCTCTGTGGCCACAAGCCGAGTTGTGCTCCAGGGAACCACAGACACGCTGTCTCCCTGGGTCTGCCATCTCGGTCCCCAGTGTCCGCAGCGTGGAGCTCGCTGGCCAGAGTCCAGGGTGAGGCAGGCCCAGGGGGGCATGAGGGGCTGCAGGGCTGCTCCAGACCCTCCTGGTGCCTCAGGTGGTCAGCACGGCCCGCTGGATGCCGAGCACCCCCTGCAGGTCGTGTGTCTTAATGTTGATGGTGAGTGTGAGCCTGAGTGTGCAGGTGTCCGCATGTGTGCACACGTGTCCACCCCTGAGCGGGCCAGACATGCCTTTCTTGTTGGTCCTACACCCACAGCACCAACTCCCAGAGGAGAGGGCAGAGGGGCCAGGACTCAGGCAGGGGACCTCCTCTGGGAGGTGGTGGCATTGGGGTGGGGCCCTGTCCGTCCCATGTGAAGTACGCATGTTCCAGAGAGAACGGCCTATCTGGGGGGAGGGGTGGGGTTAGGGGGTGATGCCCAAGACAGGCATGCCCTGGGCTCTGGCCTGGGCACACAGTGGACACTCTCAGGAATCAGTGTCCACGCAGAAGCGGCCAGCATGGCTCCACCTTCCCAGAGTTGATGGCGCAGAAGGAGGGGCCAGATACCAATGAGCTGGTGCGAGGACAGGTTCTGGGGGTGCACGTGCCAGGCAGAGGGACCCCCTGACCTCAGGGCAGGGGGGTCAGCATTAAGGATGGCTAGGGATGCCACAATTGCACTCATCTCACATGCTAGTAAAGTAATGCTCAAAATTCTCCAAGCCAGGCTTCAGCACTATGTGAACCATGAACTTCCAGTTGTTCAAGCTGGTTTTAGAAAAGGCAAAGGAACCAGAGATCAAATTGCCAACATCTGCTGGATGATGGAAAAAGCAAGAGAGTTCCAGAAAAACATCTATTTCTGCTTTATTGACTATGCCAAAGCCTTTGACTGTGTGGATCACAATAAACTGCGGAACTTTCTGAAAGAGATGGGAATACCAGACCACCTGACCTGCCTCTTGAGAAACCTATATGCAGGTCAGGAAGCAGCAGTTAGAACCAAACATGGAAAAACAGACTGGTTCCAAATAGAAAAAGGAGTACGTCAAGGCTGTATATTATCACCCCGCTTATTTAACTTCTATGCAGAGTACTTCATGGGGAATGCTGGGCTGGAAGAAGCACAAGCTGGAATCTAGATTGCTGGGAGAAATATCAATAACCTCAGATATGCAGATGACACCACCCTTATGGCAGAAAGTGAAGAGGAACTAAAGAGCCTCTTGGTGAAAGTGAAAGTGGAGAGTGAAAAAGTTGGCTTAAAGCTCAACATTCAGAAAACGAAGATCATGGCATCTGGTCCCATCACTGCATGGCAAACAGATGGGGAAACAGTGGAAACAGTGGCAGACTTTATTTTGGGGGGCTCCAAAATCACTGCAGATGGTGACTGCAGCCATGAAATTAAAAGACGCTTACTCCTTGGAAGAAAAGTTATGACCAACCTAGATAGCATATTCAAAAGCAGAGACATTACTTTGCCAACAAAGGTCCATCTAGTCAAGGCTATGGTTCTTCCAGTGGTCATGTATGGATGTGAGAGTTGGACTGTGAAGAAGGCTGAGCGCCGAAGAATTGGTGCTTTTGAACTGTGGTGTTGGAGAAGACTCTTGAGAGTCCCTTGGACTGCAAGGAGATCCAACCAGTCCATTCTGAAGGAGATCAACCCTGGGATTTCTTTGGAAGGAATGATGCTAAAGCTGGAACTCCAGTACTTTGGCCACCTCATGCGAAGAGTTGACTCATTGGAAAAGACTCTGATGCCGGGAGGGATTGGGGGCAGGAGGAGAAGGGGACGACCGAGGATGAGATGGCTGGATGGCATCATGGACTCGATGGACGTGTCTGAGTGAACTCCG
This sequence comes from Capra hircus, assembly GCF_001704415.2. Lineage (NCBI taxonomy): Eukaryota > Metazoa > Chordata > Mammalia > Artiodactyla > Bovidae > Capra > Capra hircus. Next base: position 2,150,880 of record NC_030811.1, on the reverse strand, counting down.
GGAGATGGTGATGGACAGGGAGGCCTGGCGTGCTGCACTTCACGGGGTCGCAAAGAGTCGGACACGACTGAGTGACTGAACTGAACTGAGGAGTGGTGGGGTGCAGTTTCCGTCTGAGTTGGAGGACCGCTAAAGCACCTGATGCCAAGTGGGCTCTGGGGACCCCTACCCCTGCACACCTGGCAGGTGCTGACTGCATGAAATAGCACGAGTTGGGGACACATCAGTGAGCTCCATGCAGGAGACCCCTCCCAGGGGGCTCAGAGGGGTACCAGCCGGCGAAGTTCACACCGCTGAATCCTGGTCCAAGGAAACCGCAGGCTGTGTGTGGAGAGGCTCTGAACGCCCTTTCTGATGAAGGAGGGGAGGCGACAAGAGATTGCAAGGCCGCCTGGGTTTGTGTGGCCTCCGTGGGCTTGCCTCGTCCATCCTACCTGCCAGGGGAATGACTGGGGGGCTGGACCCTGACACTCAGGGCTCAGGGGTCCCACGAGCTCTAGCTCAGCCGCTGGGCTCCCCTCCCTGCCCCCAGATGCAGCTGTGGGATCCGGCCCTGGATGAAATCACGACACCAGCGATTTTAAATTTTTTTCTAATTCTGGAAGAAAAAGTAGATTGATTTACCAACGCTTTAAAAAATTTTTTTAGCTTATTAATGAAAAAATAAGTTAAACAAAGGTCAGGTCTTGCCCCTGGCACTGGGTTTTGCTCCTACTGCGCCCACCAGCGGAGAAGGCAATGGCACCCCACTCCAGTGCTCTTGCCTGGAAAATCCCATGGATGGAGGAGCCTGGTAGGCTGCAGTCCATAGGGTCGCTAAGAGTCGGACACGACTGAACGACTTCATTTTCACTTTTCACTTTCATACATTGGAGAAGGAAATGGCAACCCACTCCCGTGTTCTTGCCTGGAGAATCCCAGGGATGGGGGAGCCTGGTGGGCTGCCATCTATGGGCTTGCACAGAGTCGGACATGACTGAAGTGACTTAGCAGCAGCAGCAGCAGCAGCACCCAGCAGATGAGGCCATCGCTGGAACGCCCCATGTGCTGGAGGCCACGGCTTCTCCTCTGCGGTCCCCTCCAGGCGGGCGAGGCTGCTAGGGAAGGGCTGTTCGCGTCTGAGCATGCGCAGTGCAGTGCCTCCGTTCAAGATGCTCGTTGGCCAGTGGGCCGGATTGGGAGGTGGTGCATGGTGTGGGTCTCCAAGCTCAGCGCTGCGGGTTGCGGCCCCTGAGGGTCCAGCCTCAGCCAGACAGACTGAAACACACGACAGCGTGCGAATGGACTTCCCACTGAACCCTCATAAGTTAGCCTTGCCGGACTGCCGCCCTCCCCTCCCAAGAAAGCCAATGTCCCATTTTTAAGCTCTAAATCCAGACATTCTCAGACATTTCCTTTCTTTTTTAAAATTTATTTTATTGAAGTATAGTTGATTTATAACGCTGTGTTAATTTCTTCTGTACAGTGAAGTGACTGTTACACACACACATATGTGCATTCTGTTTCAGGTCCTTCTCTATTACGGTTTATCACAGGATATTGAATACAGTTCCCTGGTCTGTGCAGTAGGACCATGTTGCCTATCTATTCCGTATAGAATAGCTTGCATCTGCTAAATCGAAACGCCCAACCCCTCCAACCCGCCATGCCCTTGGCAACCACACGTCTCTTCTCTGTGTCAGATGTTTGGTGGGAAATGTTTTTGGCTCTCTGTTCATACAGTCTTGGTCACAGCTACTCAGCCCTGCCATGATAGCAGCAAAGCAATATCTGAATGTGGCTGCATGTCAACAAAACTTTATTTGCAAAGGCAGCTCAGGGCTGAGTGTGGCCCTCTGCTCTGGCTTGCAGATTCTGTGTTCATTCCTGAGTCAGGTCACCTTGGGGACGACCTCTGAGATCACTCAGTCCCACCTTCGCTGTCACAGAGGGACAGTTGTGTCCCCAAGGGGCGTAGCGCGCCGGGTCTGGGTCTGAGGCGCCTGTTCAGAGTGTGTGGAGCTGTCTCCCCTTTACTGCTCTGGTTGTGGTTATTTAGTTGCTGAGTCACGTCTGACTCTCCGTGACCTCATAGACCAAAGCCCGCCAGGCTCCCCTGTCCTTCACTATGTCTCGCAGTTTGCTCAAACTCATGTCCATTGAGCTGGTGATGCCATACAGCCATCTCATCCTCTGTCATCCCCTTCTCCTGCCTTCAATCTTTCCCAGCGTCAGGGTCTTTTCCAATGAGTCAGTTCTTGGACCATAAAGAAAGCTGAGTACCAAAGAACTGATGCTTTTGAACTGTGGTGTTGGAAAAGACTCTTGAGGGTCCCTTGTACTGAAAAGAGATCCAACTAGTCAACCCTAAAGGAAATCGGTCCTGATTATTCTTTGGAAGGACTGATGCTGAAGCTCCAATACTTTGGCCACCTGATGTGAAGAACTGCTCCTCTTGCCATGGCTTAAATCCATTCAGTGGGAAATCTGGTTGCATCTTCAGTCAGGGGACTGAGGGCCCTTGGGTGGGCTGGATGCACACTCGGGCTAGGAGCTACATTCGGCTCTGATGGGCTCAGCTTGTGGTTGGGCTGAGTCATGCCCCCACCGGGCCAGGTTCATAGGTAGAAGTCACAGGTTTCCAGAATGTGACTATTGGGAGGTGGAGCCTTGAAGGAGGTGATAAAGGTAGATGAGGTCACGTGGGCCCTCGTCCACTGTGCCCAGTGTCCTTGCAAGAGGAGATCAGGACACAGACATGCACAGAGGGGCCACGTGAGGGCATCTGCCTGGCAAGGAGAGGGGCCTTGGGAAGAACCTCCTGCCCACACCTGGATCTCCAGGCTGGGAGAGAACAAACCTCTGTTCAAACACACGTCCGTGGTCCCTGGCTCTGACAGCCCCCGGACGCTGAGACAGCCTGCCTGCAGTGTGTTGATGGGATTGATGTCAAGACTGATGTCAAGAGGCCGAGATTTCCATGTACCTGGATGGGCTCTTGCTTGAACCTCTGTCTCTACTCCCTAGACCCCCTGGGGACCCCTCCAGGGAGGGGGAAGGCTGACACATGTTCAGGGCGCAGCAGGAAGCCCCACCACATCTGGACCCCAGCAGCGGCGCGTGCGCTTCTGTGGAGCCCCTCAAGGGTGGGGCAGAGGCTGCATTTGGAGGTTTGGACAGGTCTCCAGGAGCCAGTCTCTGAGGACAGCGGGAGGTGAATCCATGCCGTCGCCACACTGTGTAGTCAGGGGTACTCGTCTCCTGTGCTCCCAACACTTAGACCCTCCCAAGGAAAGAGCCCCCAGATGGCAGGGACCCACGAGGACCTAAGGGCAGCAATTGTGTTTTATTGGCCACAAGCAGGAGTGGCTTCAGTCCTGGAGGAGAGCCCCTAAATTAAAGTCGGTGGTCAGAGCGTCCTTGAAGACTTTAATCTTTCTAATTTTGTCCTCCGTCGTCTAAGATCACTTTCATTCTGAGATGAATCGACCATGACACCCCAGTTGGCAGCAATTTCTCTTCCTCTGCAGTCCGGAGACGCAGCCCCCGACGGACAACGTCGCCTTGAGACGCCAGCCCGAAATTCTGTTCTCGTGGTTTTTCAAAATAAAAACATGTGATCCGTCCTTTTATCTAAAGCAATTTTTTTTTCAAGCGCCTAAGAAATATTAGGCGGACTCAACGGGGCCTGCCCTGCCCAGAATGGGAAAAGAAAGGCTGGAACGCATGCTTCTCTGCAGAAAGAGACCTGCCAGAGGGAGGGAGAAGCCAAGCGGGCTGGCAGGTGCAGTGAGCTCGGAGGTGTGGGGATGGCGGGCGCGTCCCTCTGTGGGGCCGCACAGACCTGCAAATCAATGAAAATATTTCCCAAACACGCCAAGATGTTCTGCGCGCGCGTGTCAGAGAGACAATGGGCGCAGACGTGACGGAGCCCCCCGGCCGTGGCCCTGCGCCAGCCTCGCGCCAGCTGCGTGGTGCGCCAGAGTCACGGCAGCTGTATTTAAACGAGAAATTAAACCTCCTGTTTAATGCACAGCGCCTTTTTCGCTCTCAAAGAGGAAGCATGAGCAATTAGGGAATGTGTCTTTCCCGGCCGGCGTGGATCTGCCGGTTTTTGTTCGGAGGTGTCTGCGATCTCTGTCGGGCACAGGAGGGAACCGGGGGGTGGCCAGGGTCCCTGGCAGGGATAGAGATGTGGCTCCCTCGCCCCTCCTGAGCAGAACGGGGCCTCCGACATGCTTGGCTCCCTCCTCGGACGTGATGGTCCTTTATCCTTGGCTGCGCTGGGGTTAGGTTTCGAGTGGGAGGTCACAGGAGGGGCAGGGAGGGAAGGCAAGAGAAGCAGAGAGAGAGAGAGAAGGAAAGGGGGAAAGGACAGAGAGCGGGCTCGTCCGTCTGCAGACACACGGAGGCCGAGAAGTGTCTGCTTACCACACTCGGAACCGGGAGCCTGACTCCGGCAGCCTCAAAGGCCCCTGCGAACCGCGTCCTGGACGGCACTGTCACTGTTCAGAGCGAGCTCCCAGCGGCAGAAGGGGTGAAGACATGGTCCCCTCCGTCCCTGGGCCAGCACGGAGCCCCACCGGGAGAGGAGAGGAAGGAGGGGAGCACGGGGACCAGCTGGCACCTCTCCGAGAGGCCCCCATGGGGGCAGACTCGCAGAAGGAGAACCTCCCTTCCTCCGGCACCACGGCTGGCTCACAGCGATGCTGACCCTCGAGCTGGACATGACTGCGGGGCCCCGTCGCCTGCGGGGCCCCATCGCCTGCGAGGCCCCGTCGCCTGTGACGCTGCCGCCGAGACCCTCTCCCATGACTTTTGCTCCAGGGCGGCTCCGCCTTTGCCCCAGGGCTTACTTTGCCGCGGTGCGTTCACCTGCATTCGCCTGTGGGTCCCTGTGAGCGAGACAGCTCTGGTCTCCACTTGGCAGGGGAAGAACCCCAAGTCAGGAAAACAGCAGAAGAGATCCAGGCCCTCAGACAGAAGGAGATCCTCATGGGATAGTTACTTACACAGTAAGTGCCCAGGGGCAAACGGGGGATGGGACCCACCCCGATGAGGGCAGCAGGTGGGAAGGATGCCCGAGGCAGCAGGGTCACCAGGGCCCAGAGTCGGCGTTCCCCAAGGGCTACGGGGAACCGCCGAGGGGCCCCAGAAATGGAGGGGTGCTGGTGGGCCTTCCCCCAACCTCCTGCCATCCCATCCCCACCTGCGTCTCCCAATGGCCGAACCCCCCAGAGGCCAGAGGGCAAAGGGGTCTGGGGACGCAGTTCCTGGAGGTGTGGACCTCACCAGGCCAGGGGGACACAGGACCTGAGAGTCATAGAGGGCTGCCACGAGCCCAGAGCTGGCACAACTCAGGAAGCCAACGCCCCTCAAGTGTTCCGACGCTGCTTCTCTGCCTGCAGCGTGTCCTCAGTCAAGGCTTGCGTGCTGTGTGTGATCACTCGCTCAGCCGTGTCTGACTCTGCGACCCCATGGGCTGTAGCCTGCAAGGCCCCTGCCCCTGGGATTTCCCGGGTGAGAGTACTGGGGTGGGCTGCCGTCTCCTCCTCCGGGGGGTCTTCCCGGCCCAGGGATCGAGTCTCTGCCTCCTGGATCTCCTGCGCAGGTGGGTTCTTTACCACTGAGCCCCCCGGGAAGCCCCTCAGTCATGGCAGGGAGCCCAAAGAGAAGTGTCAAGGCAAGGGAGGTGAATGCCACAGAGTCTTCAGAAAACTTCCCCTGTCACCCACCTTGCCTACCGCCTCCCTCCCCTTTATAAAAGGTACCTATTTAACTCTCCAAGATAGATGGCATTTTATGAGCATTTTGTGAGTGAGGTGCCCCTGGGGTCGGTCTCTAAAGCCCATCAGCAGAAAGGGCTCCACCCTTGACATCACGACAGGAAGGACTGGGGTCCCCGTGGCCCTGAGGAGGCGGTGCTGAAACCATCCTGTAGCCCTATCTGAGAGCCTTTGCTCAGCCCTCAAATGCACCTCTTGTCCCCGAATGCGCCGCCGCGGCCAGTTGCTAAGGCCGACTTTGAATGAAGGGCTTGAGAACTGAAGCAGGGTGACTGCATGCTTCCTGGGTCGGTGCAGAGAGGTGCTGAGAACAGGGCCCCCGTGGGTGGGGAGCTTGGCAGGGCGTGCGCTCAGGGCTCATTTCTTGTTCCTGCCATGAGTCCAGGGCCAGACACAGAGGTGACAGGGCTGTCCCCCTCAGGAACGTGATGTCTACAGCTAGGACCACATCCAAAGCTTCTTCCCAGGTGACCAACCTGCAGCCCAAGGAGTCCTTAACAGGAGACCTTTCTCTGGGTAAAGACATGGCTCTTTCTAGAAGTTCTTCCTACAGGGGTAAGACCACCTGGGAAGGAGCATGGTTAACCCTCTTGGGAGTGAGTTTATCAGACTTCAAGGAAGCAGGATGCAGAGAAGAGCAGTTTCAACATTGACTGGGGGGAAGGACAAGGTTCTGGGGGCCTGGGGGCCATGCTGCAGTGGGGAGCCAGGGGTCCTGGGCCCCTCAATGCCAGGATGGTGGAGAAGCCAGAACAGAAGGAATGAGGGATGCAAGGAGAACCTCTGTCGTCCCCTTCTCCTCTTGCCCTCAATCTTTCCCAGCATCAGAGTCTCGTGCAATGAGTTGGCTCTTCGCATCAGGTGGCCAAAGTGTTGGAGCTTCAGCTTCAGCATCAGTCCTTCCAATGAATATTCAGGCTTGATTTCCTTTAGGAGGGACTGGTTTGATCTCCTCGCAGTCCAAGGGACTCTCAAGAGTCTTCTCCAACACCACAGTTCGAAAGCATCAGTTCTTCGGCACTCAGCCTTCTGTATGGTCCAAATCTCACATCCATACATGACCACTGGAAAAACCATAGCTTTGACTAGACAGACCTTTGTAGGCAAAGTGATGTCTCTGCTTTTCAATATGCTGTCTAGGCTGGTCACTTTGGTGTGTTAGTCATTCACCTCAGAGGATAATTTAATCACTGGGAAACATCCACCCCCAGCTAGCCACCAGCATCAGTGCTCAGGAGGCTAGCCACCAGCATCAGTGCTCAGGAGGCTAGCCACCAGCATCAGTGCTCAGGAGGCTAGCCACCAGCATCAGTGCTCAGGAGGCTGACACAGGCCGCAGAGCATCATGTTTTAGATTAAATCTAAATCTTGCTTTGAGAGCCAGCAGGTGAGAAGACAGAAAAAAGAAACTTGCTTTTATCCAAGCAGACACGGGTCCTTCTTACATGCACCCTGGTGCCAGCACTCCGTCAGCTTCTGTCGGTGAGACCTCTAGAGGGAGAGAGGGGTGGGCGGCCTCCCAGAGATGGGCGTACAGGACCAGTGCCCCTCCCCTCTTTCCACACACGCCCGCGTCCGGTTATCTGCAGGTCGCCGTGTCCTCTGCCTCAGCGAGGGCAAGCCTGAGCACCAGCGAATTCCTCACCCTGCGTCCAATTTTGAGAGAAAATCACTCATCACAATTATGTGTGAACTTTCTTGAGGTGAAGAGGGCCGCACGTTTTTCTGTCTCCCCATCCGCTTTACAAGTCCAACTATCCAGCAGAAACATCTGCAAGCCTGTCCTAATTGAGCCATTTTCTGAATGTTGGCCCCGAGTAGGCTGGGCGAGAGCATGGCAAAATGGACTCTGAAATGTGCCATTAGCAGGAACTGCGGGCTCCTGGAGGCGGCGATGGAGGCAGGCTGAGTGCAATTGAAGACGCGTAATTACTGCAAGTCTTCATTATGCTTGGCCTTTAAACCGTTGGGTGGGGAGCTGAGATCCAGAGGACTTGAAATACAATGGAAGTCTAATGTAGAAATAGCTGTCATTAAAATCTATACAGACCGTGGAACATTTTCATAAAACCAGCACTGTGGTGCTGACCTTCAAACTCAAAACTCCCTTTAAAAATGCACATACGGGACATAAAGCAGGGATAACAAAAGACGGCTCTTCTCTTCTCCCTTTTCACCTGTCTTGTACGTATCACCACCCATAAAGACTTCCCGAGTGGCTACAACTTCCAGTAGAGAAGGATGAAGTCATTGGGTTACACAGAAATGGTTTTCCTTGGGGAGTCAGGAAAGTGTTTAAAAAATAATAAGTTTCCCCAGAGCCAAGTTCTATTTAGTTTTAATGGTGTTTGAGGACAATTCAGTAACTTTGGGGCCCTCTGAAGCAGGGAAAAGTTATTCCCTTTTCAATAAGGGGACTGAGGGCACTAGGGTTCAAGGCCATACACTCAGGACAGTGTCATTACCAGCAATGAGACTCCTACTTCTGATGGGCCCTCTGACCCCCCAACCCCACTGCACACTGAAAAACATATAGTAGTTTAACAAACAGTTTTCAAAGTTGATTATTACTCTTTTTTTCCCTCTATGGGGACTCCTGCTATAAAAATCAGGCATCACTTAACACAGAGGACTTTAAAGCATCTGCCTATTGCCAATGGCTGCAATTTCATCTTAACTGATTCCAGGTTGTATTTTGACTACAACTCAGAAACAATAACAGAAGACCATTTGGTGGTTGAATTAAAAGTTGACAAATGTGTGATATTTATGTTATTGAAGCGATTTCAGGACACAGAAAACTCATTTTATGAAGGCATCATAACTTTTCATATAAAGCTCAATAAAAATATAAAAAGTATAGACTCATGTCACTTAAAAACATAAGGGCAAAAATTATAAATAAAACATTAGCATTGTATTAGGAGAATAACACACCATGACCAGGCAGAACACAAGAATAGATCGATATAGAGAAGGCGATCAAAATAGGCCATTACTCAACAAATGATCCCATCAACAGAGACTTAAGAGATATTTGGAAAATACCGCAGTAAGTACTGCACTTCAGTCTCTTTTGTTGACTATGATGACTACTCCATTTCTTCTAAGGGATTCTTGCCCACAGTATTAGATATAATGGTCATCTGAGTTAAATTCACCCATTCCAGTCCATTTTAGTTAGCTGATTCCTAAAATGTCGACATTCACTCTTGCCATCTCCTATTTGACCACTTCCAATTTACCTTGATTCATGGACCTAACATTCCAGGTTCCTATACAATATTGCTCTTTACAGCATTGGACCTTGCTTCCATCCCAGTCACATCCACAAAGCTGAACGCTGGAGAATCGACGCTTTTGAGCTGTGGTGTTGGAGAAGACTCATGAGAGTCCCTTGGACTGCAAGGAGATCCAGCCTGTCCATCCTAAAAAAAAAAAAATCACTACTGAATATTCATTGGAAGGACTGATGATGAAGCTGAAGCTGAAGCTCCAATACTTTGGCTACCTGATGCAAAGAGCTGACTCATTGTACAAGACCCTGATGCTGGGAAAGATAGAAGGTGGGAAGAGAAGGGGACAACAGAGGATGAGATGGTTGGATGCATCACCGACTCAATAGACATGAGCTTGAGTGAACTCCGGGAGCTGGTGATGGACAGGGAGGCCTGGTGTGCTGTGATTCATGGGGTCGCAAAGAGTCAGACACAACTGAGCGACTGAACTGAGCTGAGCAGTAATTCCTAATAAAACTTTCCATAAAATAGAGAAGAGGAAAACTTGAATATAGATTATTTAATAAAACCCAACAGCAAATATTTTCCTAAATGATAAAACATTAAAGTCATTTAAATTAAAATCAGGAACTTGGAAGGGTCAGGCACTTGGAAGGGTTGTCTATAACAACATCCCACTTCAACACTGTCTCAGAGACTTTAGTGTACTCAGTAAGGCAAGAAAGTAAATTACCTTGTATAAGCAGAGAGAAAGGAGAAGTGAAACCACAGCTGTTTGCTAAGGATTGAGCATATACTGGGAACCCAAACTATTAAAACCAAAATATGGCCATCTGATGTGAAGACCCTGTTCTTTGGAAAAGACCCTGATGCTGGAAAAGACTGAGGGCAGGAGGAGAAGAGGGCGACAGAGGATGAGATGGTTGGGGAGCATTAAGGATGCAATGCACATGAGTTTGAGCAAACTTCGGCAGATAGTGGAGGACAGGGGAGCCTGGTGTGCTGCAGTCCATGGGGTCGCCAGAGTTGGGCACAACTGAGCGACTGAACAACTAAAGGTTATTTAAAATTTTAGTATCTTGGCAAACATATGTAAATATACAAAAACTAATAGTTTTTCTTCACTCTAACAATAAGAACCTACAAGTGAAAATGAGAATAAAAGAAAAAAAACTATATTCACAATAGTGACAAGCACTTAAATTAGTTAGGAATAAATTTAATAAGAAAGCCCTAATATCCATAAGAAGATCTTATACAGGGACTTAAAAAATCTGGACCAATAAAACAGTAATTGTGCTCTAAGATTATCATAAAAATGGTAATTCTCCCAAAACTAATGTAATGCAAATTTAAAGTAATTCCATGTAAAATGCAAAGCTTTTAGTTGGCAAAAACGATATTACATCTATATGAAAGAACAAGAACCCAGAAGAAGTCAAGAAATTACAGACAGTAAGAATAGGAAGCATGGCTGGGTACCAGAACATAACACATAGCCGCTGAAATGAGATCACCGTGGTGCTGGGACAGAAGGGACCCAGGAGAGCGCTGTGCTGAACAGTGAGTCCTGAAACGTGTCAGTGTGTGCGAAAACTTAGTACGGGACAAAGGCGACAGCTCGGACCGGCGCAAACATAATGCAGCGTTCGGTAAATGATGCTGACACAACTCCTGAGCCACCCAGAAGAGTTAGAGGCAACTCAGTGTTACTCATTGGAAGGACTGATGCTGAAGGTGAAGCTCCAGTAATTTGGTCACCTGATGGGAAGAGCTGACTCACTGGAAAAGACTGATGCTGGGAAAGATTGAGGGGGGAGGAGAAGAAGTGATAGAGAACGAGATGGTTGGATGGCATCACTGACTCAGTGGACATGAGTCTGAAAAACTTCTGGGAGATAGTGGAGGACAGGGAAGCCTGGTGTGCTGCAGTTCATGGGATTGCAAAGAGTCAGACAGGACTTAGCAGCTGAACAATAGCAACAAGAAGGTCCGTGGGCTTCCCAGGTGGCTCAGTGGTAAAGAATCCACCTACCAACGCAGGATATGCAGGTTAGATCCTTGGGTCCAGAAGATCCCCTGGAGGAGGGCATGGCAACCCACTCCAGTATCCTTGTCTGGAGAATCCCATGGACAGAGGAGCCTGGTGGGCTATAACCCCTGAGGTCACAAAGAGTCAGGCACAACTGAAGCAAGTGAGCAAGTACACACACAAAATGATCTCATACAAAAAACAAGTTCTAGAAAAATGAAGGAACCAAATGTGAGAAGTAAAACTCTAGTAAGAAAATTTAGGCCACAATGTATAAACTCTAATGTTGGGGGGGGGATGTGCGTGTTCAGTCACTCAGTCATGTCCGACTCTTTGTGACCCCATGGGCTGTAGCCCAGCAGGTTCCTCTGCCCATGGGCTTACCCTGGTAAGAACACTGGAGTGTGTTACCATTTCTTTCTCCAGGGGATCTTCCTGACCCACGGATGAAACCCACATCTCCTTTATTGGCAGGTGGGTTCTCTACCACTGAGACATCAGGAAAACCTACTAGATCACATAGATAATATTAAAAGCTCAAAATTTGCTCTAAACAAGATATATACAAACAACACATACATACAAAAATATATATTTGTACTTCATACAAGTCACAGATTTGAAAAAATACATTTATACCTCAGATGACAATCAGTTAATATCTATAACACAAAATTAGCTGTGATGAAGACAGTTAAAAATATATTTTCAAAGTTAAATGAAAAAACAAAGACAAACCAATAGAAAAATGTTTAGAGATATGACTAGGCAATTTACAGAACAACATATTCAAGTGGCAAAAATATGAAAATCTACCCAAATTTATCAATGGTGAGAAAAGATTAATTAAAATGATAATAAGTATTCTTTACGTCCAGCAGACTGGCAAAAATTCAGAATGAGTAGTGATATGAGAAAGAGTACTCACACATTGTTAGAGGAATTATAAAGTGTTACAGGTTTTTGAAGGAAGAGATGGCAACATGACAACGTCTATTAAAGTTAAGAATACATTTGCTCTTTGACCTGGAAATTCTTCCCTGAAAACTTCTCATAGAATAAAATGTTTGGCATCTAGGGACATATATCCTAGAATGTTCATTTCAGCCATGTTCATAGTAGAAAAAAGTAGAAATGCCCATTAATAGAGGCATTGTTAAGTTAGCTATAGGACCCACCCCATGGAATAGGGCCACCGTTAAATATAATAAACCAAAGCTTAATAAGATCACTTGGTGAGATTTCCATGAGGGATTTCCGAGTGATGTAGATAAGTCTGACTAACAATCTGATCTTTAAAAACAAGCAGTGACCACCTGTTACTTGTGATAATTCAGAGTACAGATTATAGGCTATAGGGACACTTACATGGCTATTTACACAGTGACCTTGGGATAACCAAGTGGCAAGACTGAAAGAGGAGTAGGGGTCAAACTTGAAGAAGGAAAAGAGAAACTGCAGTAAGTGGATGCATGTGCGCTAATCAGACTTTTACATTTACAAAAATTATATATTGTGTATATATGAATATATGCATAATAAAAACAGAAATTAAAATGAAAAGTTAGCCAAAAAATGACAAGATCTAAGCTGATATTCCACCTCCAGTTAAGCATCTAATATTTGAAGTAAATATGTAAAAAATGGGGTCCTTTATTTCCCATGCACTCTTCTCAAAGTAATCACCATCTCAGTAAAGGACACCACCATCCATCCAATGCCAGGCACATAAGTCGCTTTAGCTGTGTTCGACTCTTTGTGACCCTATGGCTCCTCTGTGACCCTATAGCCCACCAGGCCCCTCTGTCCATGGGACTGTCCAGGCAAGAATACTGGAGTGGGTTGCCATGCCCTCCTCCAGGGGATCTCCCAACCCAGGGATGGAGCCCCAGTCTGCGCGGGTAGACTGGTTCTTTACCACTGACGCCACCTTGTAAGCCCATCCATCCAGTGGCTGATGCCACACTCTAAATATCTTCTCAATTCCATCCTTCCTTCCATCCTCTTCATCCACCTAACTGTGAACTGTCTTGCAAAACTCGTCCTTTATTTTTTAAGTTCTCTCCTTTTTCATTATCACCACCCCCCGGTCTATCTGTGCTATTACAGATGCCTCCTAAACAGTCTGAACGGTTCCTCTGTGTGTGTGCTAAGTCGTTTCAGTCGTGTCCAGCTCTTTGCCACTCCATGGACTGTAGCCCTCCAGCCTCCTCTGTCCATGGGATTGTCCAGGCAAGAATACGGAGTGTGTTGCCATGCTCTACTCCAGGGGATCCTCCCGTCCCGGGGACTGAGCCTGGGTCTCCTGTGTCTCCTGCATTGTCAGGCCAGTTCTTCACCATTAGCACCGCCTGGGAAGACCAAACGGCTCCTGGCTTCCACCTTTTCTCCTTTATAAGCAGATCTAAGCACAGAACACAAAGGAGCTTCCAAAACTGTAAATGAGACCAGGTTTTCATTTGCTTTTTCTCTGGATATGTTCACACAGTCCTTTTTTGGTAGATAGTTTTATTAAAATATCACATGCACACAGGAAAGGATACACATTTTAATTATACAGCTCAGCATATTTCCACCAGGTTCTCAGATCTGTGTGGCTGCCACCCAGATGCAGATATGGTATCTCACAACACCCACTTTCAAGATTCCTTCCACTGTCCTCCAGACTCCATTATTTCTATTGAAAAGTCATCAGTATCCTTTACATTGCTTGTCTAAAATGTTTATTTTCTCTGCTTTCTATTAAGATTAATTTTTGTCTCCAGTGCTTAGCAGTTTGACTGTGATATACTCGGTGTTTTGTGATTATTTTTATCCTGCTGATACTTTTTAGGGTTCCATGAATGCATGACTTGTCATTGTTCATCAGTTTTGAAACATGCTTGATCAGCATCTCTTCAAACATTGCTTCTGCCCCATTCTTCCTTTTTTTATCCTCTGTGACTCTGGTTACACACCCATCATACCTCCCTGTCCAGCCTCTGTGGCAGCCACGGCGTGTGCTGCTCAGACCACCCTTCAGACAAGGACTTGCCTTCTTCTCAGGTGAGTATATTTGGGTGGTAGCTGCTAGCTCAGGGTCTTCAGGGCCCACTTCAAATTTTAGCCCACCATCACGCCCTCTCTTGAAAGTCTCCGGCTGATGACTGGTCGTTTCTCCTTCACGAAGGATCCCTAATGGGCCATCATTGATCCGGCACTCCCTGTTGGGTTCACCAAAACCTTGTTAGGTCCAAAGCTTCTCAGTCTTGTTACTCTCACTGCCCCCCAATTCCTGCTCATGGGTTTTATAGCATTCTTAGTGGGAGGGAGTCTAACACCAGTGGTTATACCGCAGCTAAAATGGAAATTCCTCCCTGGGAATGCATTTGAGCTTCCTATCCACCTTTGGTTAGCTGCTCTTAGAATGTCCTAGAGCACTCTTACAATTGTGGAAGGAAATCTTATAAGGGGATTAAAAATATTAAAACCTCTGCAGTCCCTGCTGGCTGAAGGAAACTTTATGAAGAAGTTCACTTTCCCTAAGGGAAGCCTTGGATCAATACAGCCACAAATATTGCTTTTAAAGCTCACATTGCTCATTCATAACGTTGTTCCCCTAAATCCCAGGGATCTCCTCCCTCTGAACTTCCACTGACTGAGCCATTTCCCTAGGAACTATTTCCTGGGCATCCACCCTGCACTGGGGACTCTGTGCACGGGAAAGATGCAGTGGGTTCCTACCCTGAGGAGCTCACAGCCCAGTGAGCTTAAGAAACAGGCATGATAACACACCTGGATGCTTGCCTAAGATGTGGGGTCACCATCGCCTACTCCTGCTGCGGGGCTGGGGGTGCAGGTACGGATGGCTTCACTGCACCACCAGCTGCACAAGTGGGTACCATTTACTGCAAACATTCCAATACAAACTGTGACGTCACAGGCCTGGAATCTCTTGTGCCATCTCCAGGAAACTGGTCAGCATGAGACAGCTCCATCCGACCCTCTGTTCCAGGTATGTGAAGGGGCCTGAGCCCTCCATCGCCGTGCTACTGTGCATGGCCAGGGCCGTGGCTCCCAAATCCTGTGGCTGATCTGCTGGGGCCCCAGGCCTTCAACAGGCCTCCTCAGGCAAAGTCTGCAGGTTCCAGCCAGATGCGGGGCTGTAACTACAGAGCGTGAGCAAGGTGTCACGCCTGATCTCTGTAAGATGTATTCCTTGGCCCACAATCTCCCTTTAAAGGAGATACACAAGCAATTAAAACTATGGAGACCAGCATTCTTTTATCCTGAAATTCCTTGTTCTTCTAGAGCAACAGATGGTCCATTAAATATTAGCAAGGTTTCCTGTCATATTACAACCACGGTATCTGTGACCTGCCACCATGGCCGAGAGTAGGCAGGTGGCCTGGGTAGGCACCAGACTCTACCACCTCTTAGCCATAGGGCCTTGGGCAAATCCCTTTACTTCTGCGACTCTGGTTTTTCATCTATGAAACTGAGTTATTAGTAGTACTGATCTCAAAGAACTGCCAGGAAGATCAAATGAGCTGTTATAACAAAGTGGTTAGAACTGTGCCTGGCACATAGTAAGCACTAAATAGATGCTGCTGCTGTCAGTATGGTTAGTAACACCCCTAACAACAGGCGTTCATGTCATTAAAGGTAACTGGTATTACTGTGATCATGATCATGACTCATTAATCATCACTGATAAAAACATTTCAGTGACGGAATTACCTTAGATTCATGTGAGCTTTTCTGTTAAAAACACGAGTAGTTTACTGTTGGAAGGAACGTGAGCTGGTTCAGCCACTATGGAAACTAGTCTGGAGGTTCCTCAAAAAAACTAACACTAGAGTTACCTTATGATCCAACAATCCCACTCCTGCACGTATATCCTACAAACCTACAATTCAAAAAGATACATGCGCCCCAACCTTCACAGCAGCACTGTTCACAACAGTCAAAACGTGTCCACCACCAGATGACTGGATCACGACGGTGTGGTATGTATATACAGTGGAATGCCACCCAGCCATAAAGGAATGAAGCAGCGCCATTTGCAGCGACGTGGATGGACCCAGAGATGATCACTAAGTGAAGGAAGCCAGACAGAGACAAAGGTCATATGACGTCGCCTATATGTGAAATCTGAAACAGGACAGAAACGATCTCATCTACAGGACAGCAACAGGCTCACCACAGAGAGAACAGACTGTGGTTGCCGAGGCGGGAAGCTCGGGGTCAGTACATGCAAACTATTACATGTAGGACGGATAAACACCAAGGTCCTGCTGTAGAGTGTACTCAGAGAATACTCAGTATCCTGTGATAAGCCATACTGGAAAAGAATGTCCAAAACGTATGTGTGTGTATAACTGAGTCACTTTGCTGTAGAGCAGAGCAAATTTACTAACTCAACATTGAAAACCGACTATGCCCCGATAAAAATTCAAGCAATGGTACGTTAGACGTGCATGAACTACCTCCAAGAGAGCGGCGAAGTCCCCTCCGCTGCGTCCCCCTCGCTCACCCCGGCCTGCTGCTGCTTCCGCTCTGGCATCCAGGCCACGCGTGCACGGAGCCCAGTGGCGGCTGGGAGATAATGGCCACGTTAAGAGCAGCAGCATGATGCTTCCTGAAGGGCATCTGGCAGGTGCATCCTTCAGGGGCCTGGCAGGAACTTCCAGGGGCCTAAGGTCACTGGAAAACTGCCCTCAGGACAATGTTGAGACCACTTGTGGGGAGGAGAGCATGCAGAAGCCAAGAGACACTTCAGACAAAACGCTCCATCTCCTGTCCTCAAGCAAATCATGAAAGCTGGACTCATCAAAGACACCACACGCTTCAGAGGAAACCTCGCAGGGAAGTCCAACATACAAAACAGATCCACTGAGCCTGCAGACAGGAGGGATTATTCCTAGAATCCTGCCCTGGACACTCCTTTACCCTCTGGGTTGTTGTTCAGTTGTTCAGTCGTGTCTGATTCTTTGTGACCCCATGGACTGCAACACGCCAGGCTCCCCTGTCCTTCATTATCTCCCAGAGTTTGCTCAGATTCACATCCATTGAATTTGTGATGGTGCCTAACCATCTCATCCTAGGTCCTCCCCTTCTCCTTTGGCCCTCCATCCTTCCCAGCATCAGAGTCTTTTCCAATGAGTCAGCTCTTCGCATCAGGTGCCCAAAGTATCAGAGCTTCAGCTTCAGCATCAGTCCTTCCATTAACCTCTAGGGACCCCCTTAGGACATCCAGGAGCTCCCTTTGAAAGCCCTATAGAAATCATAATTTACACTTTCTCATGAACTACAAAATGCTGCTCCACACAAGGTCTTTTGAGTCATAAATCATAGCGGTCATGTCACAGGTAGGGTTGGGGCTCAGCTGAGAAAGTGGCCAAGTTCTAACTATTGAGTCATCCAATGAGGGTCCCTGAGGCCTATTTCTGTGTGTTGGCAAGAGGAAGGGTCTGCTTGTCCAGCATTTACACCTAACCTTTCCCTGGCTACTCCTTAGGCACAGTCAACACCTTGACTGTTTTAGCTTGGGGGGCGATGCACGTTGTGTCCACATTGGTTGTATCCAGGAAGCACGGCGTTACAGGTCCTTCTCGCCGAGGCTGCCATCATTTCTAGCACAGCCAGCCCACCAGCTACAGGCGGTGGTCCCCACGTGGGCACAGTGTAGCTTCCACTCTGCCCCCCACGAGTCTCTGCCCCCTCTGGGGGCCCCTCTCAGTGGCCGGGAAGAGAGGCTGGCTGAGCTGTGCACCTGGGTTGTGCAGGGCCGAGGCTCAGCACAGCGCCCACCACCCCACTTAGCAAGGACTCCCTCAAAGGGCTGGATTCAAATACAGAAATTACTATATGCATTTGTTCATCGATTTTCCATATTTATTTCACTCTTCTTGGAATAGAAACGGGTCCTGCCACTTACTACTCACAGGACCTCTTCTGATGGTGTTTTGGTTGAACGTGGATGTGGACAGAGCCTGACTGGGAGGCTTAGGGAGGATGAGGAAGAGAAGGCACTCAACACTTTCCGCATCCTGTCCTACAGGTGAGCTGCGCCCCAGTCTATCACCCCAGGACCACCAGCCTCTCTTTCATCCTTTTTCTCCCCAGCTCCAACCTCCTCACAGGAGTTTTCCCTCTGAGATGACTGCATCTGAACCTCTCCATGGGGCCATGTGGTTGCTATTGTTCAGTCCCTAAGTTGTGTCTGATTCTTGACGATCCCACGGACTGCAGCACACCAGGATTCCTTGTCCTTCGCTACCTCCTGGAACTTGCTCAAACTCATGTCCATTGAGTTGTTGATGCCATCCAACCATCTCATCCTCTGTTGTCCCCTTCTCCTCCTGTCCTCAATCTTTCCCATCATCAGGGTCTTTTCCAATGAATTGGTTCTTCTCATCAGGGAGCCAAAATATTGGAGCTTCAGCTTCAGCATCAGTCCTTCCAGTGAATATTCAGGGTTGATTTCCTTAAGATTGACTGGTTTGATCTCCCTGCAGTCTAGGAGATTCTCAAGAGTCTTTTCCAACACCACAGTCCAAAAGCATCAGTTCTTTGGTGCTCAGCCTTCTTTATGGGGCTACGTGCTGACAAGCAATTTGGGAGGAAAGACGGGTGGGGAAGAAATGTTGGATTTGGATCCCAACCTTCAACGACAAGCAGCTCAGAGCCGGAGCCGAGGTGCTCCTGCACCTGCCCAGCCAACGTCTCCAGGGTGGCCCCTCAGGCATCATTACTCGCCAGGTCACTTCCTCCAGCACAGTGGGTACCAGAGGGAGGAAGGGGCGAGGAGGAAGGCCAAGGGAGAATCCGGAAACTCTTGTTTCCCTTTTCTGCAATGTGTCTGAGGATGTTCTGTTTAGCTCTTTCTAAAGAAATGATTTTTGGAGACTGATGAAAGGCGGTTCAACCTACTAATATCATCGTTTGAGGAAGGTGGGATTCCTCCCTTCTTCCCTCTTTAGGAAGAGTCCACTCCAGCCGGGTAGGAAGAGAGTCGACAGAACCAACTTCTGTTCACTGGTTCTGCCAGCAGGACTTTAGCAAGAAGATTCCACCAGGCATTTCCTATGGATGCAAATCACTGTTTGAGGTGTTAAAGTGAGTAAGTAGGTCATTTAGCAGAAATGCTCTGACATGTAGTGAGACTGTTGAGACCCATGGGGAGGACGGATTAACGTGGCAAACTGCTTCCAACTTCGGTGCAAAGGAAGCGGAAGTAGAATCCTTGTTATCTGAGAGAAATGATGTTCCCTTTCATCCATCATCCTTAAAATGAGACAAAACTGGATGTAACTGCCCTTATTTACAGTACGCTGATGACTTCGCTTGTCAAATTCAGTTGAATGTCCAAAGTAGCTTGACGTTAATCCATCCCTCCCCCTGAGGCCCGTAAGAACCAGATCACGCGTCTACATAATAAATTCTCTGTGCCAGGAAATTGTTTTAAAGGAATAATGTTTAGGTAAGTAAAGGAAAAAAGGCTTCCTACTGGGAGATATTTTCTGAACAAAATTAAATATTATAAAACCATATTATTAAATTCTGTCAAAAAGGTGTTAATCTCGTTACTCTGGCATGGAAGCTTTGGTTCTCCGTAATTATGGATCACTGCAGACTTAACCTTTTCTGTTATCTCGCGGCCAACACGTAACATAGGGTTGGAGAGAGGGAGAGACGGAAAACATCGAAAGAGTGGAGGACGGAAGTGCTGTGAGTCTGCCCGCAATCCAAACTGAAACTAAGCAGGTTGGACCTGCAAAGTCTCGATTTACTAACGGCATTCTCTGGAAACCTTGGTAAAGCTAGCAGCCAACCGCGTCCACACACACACATGCACACACACACGCTCACTCCGTGCTTGCTTTTCCTTTCTTTTCATTTGAAATCTGCTGAAAATATGTACATGGCTCTTACAGACTAATTGTCTTCACTTGGATGTCTCCTTGTGAAAACTGCTGCCCTTACGAGAGTGCCTTCCTGCTGAGTATCCCTGATGGCTTTCCACCCGTTCTCCATGACGGCCACCATCCTCAAGCACGTGTCTACTACAACCATTGACGACATTGCTAATGCTGTGTGCAGACTGATTATTAAGTCACCTTACTTCGGCCCGTGACCACCACTGGGCACCCACATGCCAGGGCTGACCTGGGTGGGAGTTGAGTCACGCCCTCTGACCCTTTGGACTCACGATAGCGTTGAGGATTTAGGACGCATCTGCAGAAAAGAAACAATACTGCAAGGTTGCCGACGCTAAGCGCTACCAGGGTTACAGGGACAAAATAATTACAGACCCTTTCCCATAGGAACTTGACCCAAGCCCACCATGGCCACAAGGAATCCTGTCTCACTGGCAACTCCCAGGAGGTTTCCCTTCCGGGCTAGATCGGGTAGGCAGCCTGGTGCTGTGCAGACACGGCAGCAGGAATCCTGCCGTCTGTCCTGGTCTGCCCCGGAAGGACGTGTGTGACAAGGAGGTTGTGTAAATGCCGCCGCCCTTGTTCCCTCATCTACAGAATAAATGTGTGGCACTAACGCAGCTATCTGCATCCTCAGCACGCTCTAAAATGAAGTGAGACCCCGAACAAGTGCAGGCGGTTTTCAAGACCCTAGCAACACTGGCTCCCCACACGTGGGCGCTGGGCTTTCCCTTACTGTTTTCTCGCTTCCCACCCGTCCCACTTCTAGGACCTGCAGTCCCTACGGGGGCCCGTGGCGTGGTGTATCCTCGGGTGATGCGTGTTGACTGGATGCAGGAGCAGAAGGAAGTGACGCTGGAGAATGCCGGGAAACCCGTCAGGTGCGCAAGCGTCCAGAAATGGGAGCTTTCCTTTCTAACACAAGTCAGTGCTCGCTAACCTGCTTTCAGTCCCCGTTCTCTTCCTTGGCACGCTCACGGGTTATTAACTCTCAGCCTCTCCTGCGTGTGCCCATCAGGGTTCCCTTATGCTTAATTGAATCCACAGATGCCTCATTTTAGTATTTCTGTCAATGACTCAAGCTGGATTTAGCATAAGGTGACCCAGCAGACAAGCTGCCCATTTAGCCTCCTGGGACCCCAGCACGTCAGCAACGTTCACCAGGTCCGTCCTCGCGGTCACTCCCGGGACGCGGTTGGTCCGGGTCAGCCCAAGCCCTACAGCTCTTCAGGGAAGCATCTTCTCCGGGCTTACTCCCAAAGGGACCAGGCTTTCCATGTCCTCATACAGAACTCAGGTCTGGAAATTCTTGACTTGGGAAAACAGGGTGGTACTGGGGTCAAATAAACAAGTTTATGATAAATAACGCACATACCGCTTGTGGTTGAGAATATCACAGGAGAAATAAGGGTGCTGACTTGCAGTTGATCAAGAGAAGATGGTGCAGGGAGCATTGTGGAGGGAAGGGGGTGCTGTATTTTAAACTAAGAAAATCTGAGCTTGAGAGAAGCTGAAGAGAGGGAGGGAAGGAAGCCTCGGGGAGGAAGAAAGTGTGATCCAGTGGGCATCCCAAACTCCAACCCCCCGCGCTGTGCAGGGTGTGAGTGCACCGCCCAGATCTGCACCAGGACACAGACCCTGACCCCTCGCTTGGGGGGGGGTGGTGCCTGCAGGGGGTCCTTGTGTTGCCTTGTTGGGAATCGTCTCAGCAAGCCTCGCTGCCCTGTTCAAGGTCACGGCTCCTTCTGGGAGCAACCTCCGTCCTTGGCAGAGCAACACGGCGCCTTCCCTTGACCCTGCCCCTGCCTCCAGCTCTGGACACCTCACAGGGCCACCCTGCTCCAGCTCCCCGGGGGGCTGGCTGTGTGCCCCCACCTCCTCTGCCCACCCGCCCCAGACACACCCTCCTATCTCCCCTCCAGACGAGTCGACCTGTGACATCTCCCGCCAGGGCCACTCAGATCCCTCCTCGTCCAGGGCCGTGTTCCTCGGCACGTGGTCTCTTAACCAGCCACGTGAGACTCACCAAGAGCCTTAGCGGAGATCTAGAAGCCTGGGCCACCCTCGCCTGTGAATCAGACTCTCCAACAATGTGTCCCTAAGTATCTGCGGTTTTAATAAGCTCCTCCACTCACTTTGCTGCTAACTGAATTAAAGAGCCATGGTTTCAAAATACGCAGGGTAGGAAAGACCAGAGCGGGAAATGTCACAGGGGCTTGATTTCTAGGTGAGTAGCCTACAGAAGATCGCAGAGATACCAGGTCCTTTATGAAGGCTTCACTCTACAGGCAGCAGCTGGGTGCTCAGCCCAGTTTCACGAGGGGCTCCCTAACTCCCCACTCGGTTGCCCATTGGCTGTTCCCAGCTCTGCAGCGTTACGCTGCAGGCACGTCCCTGTGTGTGCACACCATGTCTTCCTCACTGGGGTGACTTCTCTGAGGGGTGACCACTCCGCTACCTCCTGGGCGATGACTGGGAACTGTGGTCAGCTGAGACTGTGTTTTAATCTATGCTGGAGCATGTGGGTGGCCTTCTGAATCTTATCATGAATGCCAAGTGACTTACAAAACTGAGCAATGCCAGTGATGGCAGCATCAGTCGCCCTGGCCCCCAGAGATGCGCAGTCCCCAAGGTCCCTTCCGGCCCCTCCCCTACGAGCCCCTGATCGCACGTGCAGACCCTTCTCTGTGTGCGGACGGGGGTCATCCCTCCACTCTGTCTGCCTTTGGTGGGGAAAGAAAGAAAAGAAAGAAAGATAGCACTAAGTTGTGCCTGACTCTTGTGATCCCACAAACTGTAGCCCACCAGGCTCCTCTGTCCATGGGATTCTCCAGGCAAGAATACTGGAGTGGGTTGCCATTTCCTTCTCCAAGGGGTCTTCCTGACCCAGGAAGTGAACCCAGGTCTCCCACATTGCAGGCAGATACCTACTGAGCTAATGCTGGGGAAAAAGCGCCACAGAGACCGTGTCTGAGTGATGTGATTTCATTTGTTGTGAAACCATTAGGGCTTGTTTGCCAGTGAGTGAGTCCCCCTCAGCCTTCAGGACTCCTCCTTGGTGACAGCAGGTGCTGTCGCCTCGCCAGGACCTTGCCCTGCGGTCAATGCAATGTCAGATGAGCTGACCGCACCTCCCCAGGCTCCCCTGGACGGGGTGAATCTCCCCTGTCACTGCCACTCATTTGGACCCCATGTCAGCACCCCACTGTATACAGTGACCTCGTGGAGTAATG
Organism: Capra hircus; assembly: GCF_001704415.2. Lineage (NCBI taxonomy): Eukaryota > Metazoa > Chordata > Mammalia > Artiodactyla > Bovidae > Capra > Capra hircus. Next base: position 2,127,690 of record NC_030811.1, on the reverse strand, counting down.
TTCCCAGGAGGAAGGCATCAGAAGATTATCCGGAAGTCTAGGTAATTCTAGCCATGCCTCCTCACACTGGGCTGAGCCGTGCAGGGACAGGCCAGGTCTGGCGGGTGTGCAGACACCAATTCGGCCCCTGGCATTTGCCTGGTGATGTGAGTTGACCGGGCACAGCCTTGGTCTGTTTCTCCATCCATCGGGAGGCTCAGGTCTGGGACTGGCAATTGGCCCCCAGCGATGTTTATTTGCTTGGGCACAGTCTGATATGCTGGTGAGTTGCAGAGCTGGAAATGGAAAATGGTGGCTTTCTTTAATCTAAAATTGTTTAAAGGGAATTTCCTCCAACTTTCCAGAGGAGACAAAGAACAAGACAGCGAGGCTCTCAGGGAGGAAGAATAGCTCCAGAGGGCTTCTGTTCTGTGGGAAGTTAATCTAGAAAATTAGAAGAGGCAAGAAAGGACAGATAAGCCAAACCGGGTCTTAACAGGAAGCATCATGTGGCCAAGGGAAGCAAATCCAGACACTTTGGTCCAAAACAATGTTCTATTTGAAATATCTGACCATTTAGGCAGCTAATTGTCCTGGCCCGTCCCTGCACGGCTCAGCCCAGTGTGAGGAGGCATGGCTAGAATTACCTAGACTTCCGGATAATCTTCTGACGCCTTCCTCCTGGGAACATTACTCCACGAGGTCACTGTACACAGTGGGGTGCTGACGTGGGGTCCAAATGAGCGGCAGTGATAGGGGAGACTCACCCCGGCCAGGGGAGCGTGGGGAGGTGCGGTCAGCTCATCTGACCAGAAGTATTTGCTTTAATTAGCTGGATCTAATCAATGGTATTGGGCTTCCCAGGTGGTGTGAGTGGTGAAGACCCCGGCTGCCGATGTGGGAGAGCTGAGGCACAGGTTCAGTCCTGGGTCGGGAGGATCCCCTGGAGCAGGGCATGGCAACCCACTCCAGGATTCTTGCCTGGAGAATCCCAAGGACAGAGGAGCCTGGTGGGCTACAGTCCATGGGGTCACATGGAGTTGGACATGACTGAAGTGACTTTGCATGCATGCAATCAACAAAATTAGAGGATGTTAAGGAACCCCAAGAGTTCCTAAAGAATTCATGACATCTATTAGTGGTTGAGGGCTAACTGATTCTAAAACATTGTAGGAAATTCCTTCCCAGTGCACAGTCTCATGAAAATGTTTCGTTATCCACTTGAGGCCAAAGAGTAAAGACAAACAAAGGCACGTTAATTCACAGTGGGGCCGCAGGGTGCCTGAAACTCAGAAGACGAAAGACAGACGGCACTCTCTTCCCACCTCTGATCCCGAACTTAACACCTTCAGGAAGCGGGCTTAAGGAGACGCTGATGCTGAGGAAAGAAGCCAGAGGCCTGTTATTACCTGGGTGTTTCGCAGATCAGATCTCACCCGCCAAACCCTCAGGACCCCACACCGCCAGGGCCGGGAATCACAGACCTGCGCCACGTGCGTTCCCCAGCGCAACATGTTGCCACCGCGGCGTCTCAGTGACGGGCAGGTGAAGTGCGCCGGGGCTGGGGGGCTTGATTCACAGCGTTTGCCCATTTCTGTGATGTAGATACTCCTGGACCCTTGACTAGGGGGTCTCATAAACCATGCAAGCCAGCTCTAGCCAGTGACGGACGCCGCAGAGACAATCAAATGATCTTACGGTCTGGCCAGTCCACAAGTACGTGTTAATGACTGGCTCCATCCTTCTCATGATGTTACCTCTGCCAGCACCCAAGGCCTCGGGTCACACTCCACAAGAGCTGAATCTCAGGCAGACGGCTTCCCGGAGCCTGGTGGAGAGTTCCCGGGGCTGCTGAGAGAGCCCTTCATGGTGACAGACATGTTGCCACCAACTGCACACGGGGCTGAGGGCAGAGCAAGCCAGCCAAGTGCTGTGTGTGCCCGGGAGCTGTTTCTGGCAGCGACACACCCAGAGTGACACAGCTCCGGACCATGTGCATCTCGGATCGCACGACGTTAGCCACAGACTCCCGTGAGAGTTCTTGGGAGCTGATAGCACTGAGAGAGAGAGGAGTCCCGGGGAATCATCAAAAGCATCTCTTTGGGGCTGGCCCCAGAGAGAAGACAAGCCTAAAACTGGGAAGAAAAAAAAGAGTCAGACAGAAAACTGTATCAAGAAAAAGGAATTTTTTTCCTCCGTGGGCATGGTGCTTTATAAAAAGGGCTAGGGGAGTCTATACTGGTGCTTCACGGAAAGCAGAGAAAAGCCAGCCCTCCTACCCACTCTTCTGGACCAGGCACCTCACTGGTTCGGAGCCAGCCCTTCCCACCCATCTCCTTCTGGAATATTCTGCCACCTCCTGACTCCTCCTCTCTCGGTGGCTCTCTGCAGCCCAGCAAACCCAGGCCCTTCCGAGGAGGAAGGCCATGCATGCCTTACCCATCTATGTAGCCTGACGATGCGAACATCATGTTTGAATTTTTATTTTATATTGGACAGTCGATTAGGGGGCTTCACAGGTGGTGCTAGTGGTGAAGCACCCGCCCGCCAGTGCAGGAGGCGTAAAGACTTGGGTTCGATCCCTGGGTTGAAGAGATCCCCTGGAGCAGGGCAGGGCTACCCACTCCCGTGTTCTTGCCTGGAGAATGCTATAGACAGGGGACCCCGGTGGGCTACAGTCCATGGGGTCACAAAGAGTCGGACACGACTGAGCGACTGAGCCCGCACATGCCCCCGCACGGCTGAGGAACAGCACTGTGTTCCTTTCAGGTGGACAGCAAAGAGATGGGGTTCTACATGCACAGGTAACGCATCCATCTTTCTCAGGTTCTTTAAGGCAGAGCTGGTGGGGTGACTGAGAGGCAGGCTTGCTTCTCTGGCCTCCCCGAACCACCGTGACTCCCCCGCCTCCCGCCAAATACCATTTACTTAATTAATGTTTTTCATGCGAGTGTCTCCCTGTTCCCATATATTTACTTGAACCATTTGCCGCTGCAAGGGAAAATGATTGTTTTTATTTACCTGAACTTTGAATATCGCCCATTGTCTGTGTTACTATTCAGAATTCCTGCACTCTAATAATCTTATGATATGCGACTTGGAAACCTATGTAGATTCATCATTTTATCAAATAATTGTTTACTGGGATTATTTCAGTCTGTAATTGCTTCTCTCTTTTCCCCTGTGAAACACGGAGCGTCCCGAGTCCTGTGCCCAGTTCTCAGGAAGGGGAAACACCAGCTCGGCCGCCCCTCGGAGATGAAAGGAACTCACGGCCCGAGGTCCTCACCCTCACTGGAGAACGCTGCCGCCTTCGTCTCCCGGCTGATCCCTAGGATTTAAAGCTCTGCTTCGTGCCTGAGACCAACACGGTGTGCTGTGGGAAGCAATCCTTCTCAACTTTGGAGCTGGAGGTCAGACAGGGGGAAAGGTTCCTCTGAGTCTCGACCCCTGGAGCTGGGAGCGCAGATGGGGAAGAGCCCCGGGAGGCAGCATCTGGGGAGACTGGCCGGGCCTCTCGGAGCACATGGCTTTCCCTGCCCTCCTGGGGGCACCGCTTCATCTCTGAGCGGGAAAGAAAGAAAGAAAGAATATCAGCCTGGAGCCACCAAACGCAGGGGACGTGCAGCCTGGCCAGGAGTCTCCCCACCTTTGGTTGGGGTTTAGGTTGGTGGGGTGTGTTCTGGAAGGAGTGAGAACCTTCTCTAGCGTCAGGCCGAACCCGATCCCCTGGTCTTCCGGGGGTAGGTGAGGAAGTTTCCAGAGGACTGCAGGGCAGGGGCTGCCACTCTGGGTAGACGGGGTGCCCACGGAGGGCCCGCCACCCCATGGAGAGGCTCCGTGAGGATTTACCTGGACAGTGTCCTGGGAACCATCACCTGTCACAGATGGGACGGATGTGGAGGGTCTCACCTCCCCATCTCACCTGGGACCACGGAGCCAAAATTCATCTCAGCCTACCAGCCTTTCCTGACTCAAACCCACATTCACCACCCAGAGAGCTTGGAGCACAGGCCTTTTATGAGTGAGCTGACGGGTGTTTCTCAACAGCCCATCTGTGAAAACAGCCCCTCCCGCACACAGGGCACCAGAGAAGCTGGTGAGGCCTGCAAGCCACCACCTGGCCCCACAGTGGACGTGAACCTGGAGCTCTGCACCCTTTCCTGGGGACACAGCACAGATAACCCTGCATGTGCAGAGCAGTGGGCAGGCCTGCCAGCAGCTGCTGGAGACTCGACCTCCGAAGTTGTCACCAACACAGCCGCTTTGTTGTAAACAGCCCCCGTCCGTGTGGAATGCAGCCCTGAGTGGGCTTCCTGGTAGCATTTGGGGAGACTGGCTGGGCCTCAGCCAGGAGGAACCACGTATGGTGACCGCCTGGTCTGTCAGTTCAGATGACCTTGCCCTGGGCCAGGAAGCTTCCCTGCACTTCCAAGCAGGCTCTATCGCCCCACTTCAAGCCTCTGGCTCCCTGCAAGGTCTCTGAGACACCTGTGCCCCTGGAGTGCAGCCTCTTATGCAGTGGGCAGACCTTGATTTCATGTTTTCCAACTCCTTTGCTCCTAAAGACCCAGGACACAGTTCAAATTCCTTGGAAGTTTCAGGATACCATCCACATCAAAACTGATTTGATTTAATTTTAATTTTTTCTTTTTTGGCTGCATGGGGTCTTCACTGCTGCACAGAGGCTTCCTCTAGTTGCGGCAAGCGGGGGCTCCTCTCTGGCTGTGGAGCACCTGCCCTAGAGCCCTCGGGGGGCTCAGTAGTGGTCGTGTCCAGGATAGCTGCCTCGAGGCATGTGGGACCTTCCTGGACCAGGGACCGAGCTCACGTCCCCTGCATTGGCTGGTGGATTCTCAACCACTGGACCAGCAGGGAAGCCCAAAACTAATGTTAAGAAGCCGCCTAAATCCCAGGAGGAGTGAAGGGAACTTGTAGGGTGATCTCCTGAGGGTTCAGATTCCTTGGGGCCTCAAACCCTGAACAGAACTGACCCCCACGGGTCAGGGCTCTACTCAAAGGACAGTTAAGTTCCACGCCAACGAGACTCCCGAGGGCCTTCCATTCCAGCTGCCTCTTTCTAACATGCGAGGCCTGCAAACACAGCGTAGCCTCAGATCCGCTCGGCTCGGTGTGGGCGCCGCTCGACTCTGAGTAAGCAGAGTGGATTCGGTTCCAAATTCACCTCCTCCCTTGACAGAAGTGCGTTTACTGCTCAAGTGCCCAACGTCAGTGACTAGTGCGTACTCCTATTTCCTCTCCCTACAGATGTTTCCTAAGTGCAAGGCCATTGCTGGAATGAAGGCAAATGCAGAGAGCACAGAGATGGTCACCATCGCCACGGCACCAGTCGGCAATCTCCATGGTGACTGGAACATACAGCGGCCAGGAGAAGGGCTTTTGTCTGAGGAGCTCACGGTCCTGTCTGAGAAAGGATTAAACATACTCCCCCATCACCAGGCATCAACCTCACTCACTGCCCCCAAATCCAGTCCCTACTTTGGTCAGTTGCACACACACACACACACACGTGCACACACGCACACACGTGCACACGCACACACGCATGGGCCTAGGGGTAACGCTGTAACAGGGACCACCACGCAAACAGATGTGAAAACCTCACTGATTCAGACAAAGGCAGGAAGGTTGGCTGCCTCCATGATCTAATTTTGCCCCTAAAGTCACGGTTTGCTCCAGGTCAGCCCGCTGGGCGCATCGGGCTGTGGGCTGGTCACACTTGGCATTTGCTCCTCAGGAAAGTGGTTGCAGTGGGGACTGGAAGGGGAGTTTGGGGTTAGCAGAGGCAACTGTCCTGCACAGGATGGACAGAGAGCAAGGCCCTGCTGTTCTGCGCAGGGAAGCGCGCTCACGATCCTGGGGTAAACCAGAATGGAGCAGAATGTGGAAAGGCGTGTGTGTAGCTGAGCCACTCTGCTGCACGGCAGAGATGAACACAACACCATCATTCAACCAGACTTGAAAGTCAAAGGAGGTGGCGCAGAGGCTACAGCCAGGCTCCCCTGCGGGCACTCCTGGGGCGCGGCTCCCGCCCTGCCGTCTGCCTCTGCGTCTCCTCTGCGTCCCCAGGACACTGGTTTCAGGGTCCTGCCGGAAACTCTAGGGTGGGTTACTCTGGAGGTCATTTCCCGCTGGCCCTGGGTCTGGGTCCTGCCCTCTCCACCAGGCAGCTGCAGACCTCTCTACAGAGCCCCCCGCTCAGATGTCCCCTGGGCAGCAGTGGGCAAGGTCACCTTGGGGTCTACGCTGTGACAGGTAGACCTCTCACATCCTTGAACAAGAGGGACACACAGAGTCCACTCCCCAGCCTTGCCCCAGGAGGCAGCCCTAGATTCCGGATTCTACAAAAGGAGACAGCGGTATGGTGTGTGACCGGCCACCCCCATCTGGGGTCACCCTCTTTCTGGGATGGATTCTCCCCCAGCACCTCCCTCGCGCCCTCTCACAACAGCATAGGGCGCCGTGGTGGAGGAGAGGCGCCCAATTCAAGGCCAAGTTCTCGGTCTCCTATTTCCTGTCCCCGCAGTCACACACCAGCTCTAGCCTCCGCAGCGTCCAGTCTGAAGGGGCAGACTGCCCTCCCAGGGGGCGGGGTTTTCCCTACTGAACGGGAAGCTGAGTCTGCAACTAGGCCATCAGGAAATCGAAGGGTAACTGGGGAAAAAGGAGAAGTAAGATTTCTGCCTGAGACAGAAGTGAGGGGCGTGGGTGGCATGCAAGGGTTCACGGGGTCCGTCCTTGTGCAGGTTCAGTGAGAGGGGCAGTGGGAAAGCCCCACAGCCCTGCGTAGAAAATGCCAAGACCCAGACCACAGAAATCGGCGCTGGGGTCACACCTGCCAAGGAAAGCTGCCCCATCACATGGGAGCAGACGGAGAGCCGGGTGAGAAGGGTGTGCGCACTGGGCACCGACCTGGAGACCAGCCGCGGCCATGAGGCTTCACTCGCGCCATTTCATACGATTTAAAAAGTATTTCCTCTTCCTGTTGACTTTAAAAGATCAGAGCATGCGTTGATGTTGGGGAAAAGTCACCCTTTACTCCGTGTTTTGCCAAATAGCAGGGCAGGATGCTGTCAGAATTAGGGGGGAGTGCCCACCAGCCAGGGCTCCCGGACTCAGAGCTCTGACCCCACAGCCTGAACGGCAGAGCAGAGCTGTGTGTGACTTTGGAGCTTTCTTCTGATTGTCAGGAAGTGAGCCGGCTGGCAGCTTCTCGCAGGGGAGCCGCGTTATGTCCCGGGGGGGAGGGACCAGCAGGAAGAGGGGCGTGTCCAGGGTGCCGGTAGCCGAGAGGATGATGTGCACGGCCTCACCCATGTCACCAACCACCACCTGCTTCGATAAGGAAACATCCTACTTCCTGCCCAGAAGGTAGCCACCTGCAGCGGACTGGCTTCATCATGGCTTCATCAATCCCTGGCCCACGGGTGGGTCCGCTGTTGACCACGAGATGAACATTGGGCCCAGGGCCTGTCTCCTGCGCGCCTGTAAGGTGAGCTCACGTGGGCGGCTGGGGTGCTGGCCTCTGGTGGCGGCCCCCGAGACGAGCCCCAGGAACTGACCGTGATCGCTCACTGCTGAGATTCCCAGAGCAGCCCTGTCCCCAGCCTCTGGTGAGGACCGGGAATTCAGGTGTCCCCAGTTTGACTGAGTTCATCAGAGGCCACTTCTAGGGCCTGCAGACCAGAACCTAAGCTAATCCGCTGGGCACCGCCCTCTGAAGGAGGGGGGTTTCAAGACAGGAAGAGTGAGATTTCCTGAGGAACTGGGCTTCCCTCTTTAAGCCCTGTGTGGCTGATCCAGACAGCTGACAGAGACCTTAACTCTCCACTGTGCGGGGAGACACCGTAGGTAGGGCCGGTTCCTCAGGCTGGTAGGACATAATCGGGGGAGAAACCTTTAATCCCACCACAGTTCTAGATTCCTCATCTGCTTCCAGGAAAGTCCTTTTCTGGTGGACCATGGAAAGCGCCTCGGTAGGGTCATCGACTCCTTCCTAGGTTCCAAAACTGAACGGACGAGTCCCGGGCTCCAAATCCACCCTTGCTGGCCTCACTCTCTCTGCAGCAGTGGCCCAGGGAGCACGCCTGGGACCAGAAGTTACCAGATCTGATCCTCCCAGCTGAGGCCGGTCCTTCAGGGAGGACTTGGGGCGGGAGGGGGAGCTTTTCTTCCTTATCTTTGGGGGAAGGCCAAGAATGGGGAAATAAACCAAGCTCTCTGCTACAGACTGCGAACTCGCATTTTCTCAGCGACGCTCCTGTTGTCTGTGGCTGGAAAACAGGAAGAGAAGAAATGAAAGCAGTGAAGGCCTGTCCAGCGCCTGTCCGTCCATATCTGTCCCTGGGCCGCCCCAGGACCCATGCAGGGCTGGGTCTCTGCATCCTCTGCCCACGTTTTGGAGACATTTTCCACACTTTCACCCAGATCTCAGACCTGGTTCTGCGTCATCCAGGATCCTGGACACGAGGCCAGATTCCAGCTACTCGGTCTCTGTTTTGTGTCCCAAGGCAGGCGTCTTCCCAGCTGGGGATTGAGGTTCTTGAGCCACTTTCATCCAACCCCTCCTGGACTCCGCCAGCCCTCCTCTCATCCAGCCTCCTCCTCCGGCATCCACACCGGTCCTACAGGAACCAAGGCTTGGCCCAGACCCTTCCCATCGCTCAGAACTCTTGGTCTAAACAATCTGATTGTCCTCAGGCTGTTCCCTTCTGCATCCACCCAGATCTGCTGTGACATTGTCCCCTGCAAGACAACAGGGTCCAAGGGAGGGACTTTCCTACAGAAAGGCTTCTCAAGGACTGGGGCACAAGCATGAATACTCTCGAATAAGTGAAAGCGTGCATGGATGAACGGGAGATGCTGTCGGATACACTGAAAATTTGCCCTCTGTTAGTTTGCTTTTTTAAACGTTTTTATTTTTAATTGAAGGATGATTGCTTTATACTATTGGCTGGATCTCTGCCATACAGCAACACGAATTAGCCATAGGTGTACATATGTCCTTTCCCTCCGGAACCTCCCTTCCACCCCATCCCACCCCTCTAGGTTGTTACAGAGCCTGGGGGAGAGGGTTTCTTTCCTGTGGGATTCAGAGTGGGGATGCGGGATGCCGGGGGGGAAGGAGGGTTCTGGTTCACAGCCGTGGTGACAAGACTTCTATCTGATGGTGATGGATATTGATTTTTTTTTCCCTCCTCTTCTCAGCCTGTAATGTCCTAAATCACTTCCTTTGTGCAATTGCGCAGACACGTGGCCCGGCTTCCAGAGCCAGGGGCCCAAGGCCGGCTCGGCGGGGCGGGGCGGTGCGCGCATTAGGCGCGGAGGGGGGACCCGGGCAGGCCGAGCAGATGGTGCCTGAGACGCGGCTCCCGTCCCGGGCAGCTTTCTCCATAATGGAATCCACATTAAAGATGATATTATCTTCACTTTTAAAGGCCCTAATGGATGATATTTATGTCCGTGAAATATGTTCCCGACTGCACCGTCCGTAGCCTGGGAAGCGCGGGCCACCTTGGGGGACTCAGCGCCCGGCACCCAGCACCTCCCTGAATCCAGTTTCTTTCCGACCAGCCGATCAGTGTGAGGCGTCTTCATACGCGACAAAAGTATAGTTTGTCAGTGTTCCCCACAGAATATGGCGAGGGCTTGAGCTTTAATGCGAGTTGACAGCCTTGTGATATTTTCTGCCATCTTGTTCTTAGCAAAGTGGTCTAAAAATGCATCCATAATTTATTTATAGGCCCTGAAGGTTAACTCCTGAGTAACCAGAGTGTTTCCTCGGGCTCTGGGGATGGAGGCGCCCGCCTTTCTCTGGGCGGTCCTCCCTTCTGTGTCCCGGGGAAGGGGAGTAAGGGCTCAGGGCGCCCTTCGGGAGAAAGAGACGCAGGCCCAGGCTCCCACGCTTACTAGACCATCTCGGGACTTCAGGTATTACAACGGAGAGCATACATGACTTATTTAAAATTTCAGAAGCGTCCACTTCTTTTCAGTAAGGACTGATATTTGCAAAGAAGCAAAATGATCAGCTGGACGCAGAGTGCATAGCATTGAACCTTGGGAAATTTCCAATATCCAAAATGTAAGTAAGACATGAGGTTCTTAGACATGTGAACGCCACTGAGTGACTCTACAGTTGAATTCCTGGGAACATAAGCCTGAGTGAAGATCAGCTCGTTCATTTAGCTCCATGTAGTATTTTCCTGAATAAGATAAAGTCGTCTTCACAGACCCAGGAAGTATTTCTGTTTCAAATATCAAAAAGGTGGTCTTTTGCTATTGTTTTAGCTTAGGTCCAAAAGAAGAATGCAAGAAGCCGTTCATCTCTGATTCTGTCCACTAATAATAGCTGAACCAAATAACGGATAAATAACAACCAAAAATGAGCAAGGTTATTAATAAGTAACCAAATCATTCAAGCTGAATGGAAGCTGGTGCCGTTCCACCCTTCCCCAGAAGCCCAGGACTGCGCCCTGCTCGGCGGGCAGACCAGGGCCCCAGGCACCTGGCTGTGCTGTCAGCTGGCTATTTCAACAGTCAGGCACCAAAAACCTGTGCATTTGCTTAAACTTCAGACCTGTTGCTTTAAATGTCACTCGTGCCCCTATAGAGGTGGGCCGTATGTAGACGCTCCTGAACAGTCCTCTGCTCCAAGCACTTCCTCCCAACTCAGTGTTAAAAAGACAGAAGTAACCGCAGACGCAGCACACAGAATTAGTGAGTCTAAAATCTGAGCCATATCCACCCTTTATGTGTAGATGCAAAACATTTTATTGACAATCTGTTGAGAAAACATTCAATACCCCAGGAAAAAGGCTGTAAGAAGTGAGATGGAAGCAGCAGCATTTAATGAAACAATGTAAGATGCAGGCTTTACTGCTTTTCCGGTGTGTTGCTGAATTTCAGTGTGAATGCATACCACGCCACAACCTTCCCTCCACCTAGTCTGGATTTACACGCCAGCTCTGAGTGTATTTAAGTGGTGATTAAGACCTCCTGGACGATTCAGTGCTTGTTAGCCATTCTGCAGTGATCAGTTTCATCCTTGATCAAACGTGACTCGCTCTGTACCTTTCAGCTCCATAAGAAACAGTAGTGACTGGTTTGAGGAATCCATGCCCGACCCTGGCGAGCCAAGACTTCTGATGATGCTCGTGGCATGGGAGGACAAGCCCACCCAGGGCTGGGGGCCTGCATCCCCTGCCCCTTCAACCCTCAAAGCAAGTCAAGGTTGGTGCTGCCAAGACCCCCACCTTATTGATGTGGAAGCTTTGTGACTTGTGCGCCTTGCCCCCACAGCTTGTAAGTGAGAGAAGGATTCAAGAAGTTTGCTTTTAGAAGCTGCTCTCTTCAGACTGCATGTGGCCTCTGAATCCCATTTTAGGACTGGCTGAAACTAGCAGCCAGGAGAGAAAATTCACATGCTTTAAAAAATCTGCAAAACATGGGGATCAATTGGTGCCCATTATAAAGAAAAGAGATGTCGTGGTAAACACATAACTTTTAGTTATAAGACTACACGTGTGAGACAGAGGAGTTACAAGTTGTAATAAAACATGACCAATGATGAGTACATATTATATCACAAGCTGGAATCAAGATTGTCAGGAGAAATATCAACAACCTCAGACATGCAGATAACACCACTCTAATGGCAGAAAGGGAAGGAGAACTAAAGAGCCTCTTGATGAGAGTGAAAGAGGAGAATGAAGAAGCTAGATTAAAACTCAACATTAAAAAAAAGAGACTAAGATCATGGCATCTGGTCTCATCAGTTCAGTTCAGTCGCTCAGTCGTGTCCGACTCTTTGCCACCCCATGAATCGCAGCACGCCAGGCCTCCCTGTCCAACACCAACTCCCGGAGTTCACTCAGACTCACGTCCATGGAGTCCGTGATGCCATCCAGCCATCTCATCCTCTGTCATCCCCTTCTCCTCCTGCCCCCAATTCCTCCCAGCATCAGTCTTTTCCAATGAGTCAACTCTTCACATGAGGTGGCCAAAGTACTGGAGCTTCAGCTTTAGCATCATTCCTTCCAAAGAAATCCCAGGGCTGATCTCCTTCAGAATGGGCTGGTTGGATCTCCTTGCAGTCCAAGGGACCCTCAAGAGTCTTCTCCAACACCACAGTTCAAAAGCATCAATTCTTCAGCACTCAGCTTTCTTCACAGTCCAACTCTCACATCCATACATGACCACAGGAAAAACCATAGCCTTGACTAGACAGATCTTTGTTGGCAAAGTAATGTCTCTGCTTTACAATATGCTATCTAGGTTGGTCATAACTTTCCTTCCAAAGAATAAGCGTCTCTTAATTTCATGGCTGCAATCACCATCTGCAGTGATTTTGGAGCCCCCAAAAATAAAGTCTGCCACTGTTTCCACTGTTTCCCCATCTATTTCCCATGAAGTGATGGGACCGGATGTCATTATCTTCGTTTTCTGAATATTGAGCTTTAAGCCAACTTTTTCACTGTCCACTTTCACTTTCATCAAGAGGCTCTTTAGCTCCTCTTCACTTTCTGCCATAAGGGTGGTGTCATCTGCATATCTGAGGTTATTGATATTTCTCCTGGCAATCTTGATTCCAGCTTGTACTTCTTCCAGCCCAGCCTTTCTCATGGTGTACTCTGCATAGAATTTAGATAAGCAGGGTGACAATATACAGCCTTGACATACTCCTTTTCCTATTTGGAACCAGTCTGTTGTTCCATGTCCAGTTCTAATGGTTGCTTCCTGACTTGCATATAGGTTTCTCAAGAGGCAGGTCAGGTGGTCTGGTATTCCCATCTCTTTCACAGTTGATTGTGATTCACATAGTCAAAGGCTTTGGCATAGTCAATAAAGCAGAAATAGATGTTTTTCTGGAACTCTCTTGCTTTTTCCATGATCCAGTGGATGTTGGCAATTTGATCTCTGGTTCCTCTGCCTTTTCTAAAACCAGCTTGAACATCTGGAAGTTCACGGTTCACGTATTGCTGAAGCCTGCCTTGGAGAATTTTGAGCATTACTTTACTAGCACATGAGATGAGTGCAATTGTGCGGTAGTTTGAGCATTCTTTGGCATTGCCTTTCTTTGGGATTGGAATGAAAACTGACCTTTTTCAGTCCTGTGGCCACTGCTGAGTTTTCCAAATTTGCTGGCATATTGAGTGCAGCACTATCACAGCATCATCTTTCAGGATTTGAAAGAGCTCAACTGGAATGCCATCACCTCCACTAGCTTTGTTCATAGTGATACTTTCTAAGGCCCACTTGACTTCACATTCCAGGATGTCTGGCTCTAGGTAAGTGATCACACCATCGTGATTATCTTGGTTGTGAAGATCTTTTTTGTACAGTTCTTCTGTGTATTCTTGCCACCTCTTCTTAATATCTTCTGCTTCTGTTAGGTTCATACCATTTCTGTCCTTTATCAAGCCAATCTTTGCATGAAATGTTCCCTTGCTATCTCTGATTTTCTTGAAGAGATCTCTAATTTTTCCCATTCTGGTCCCATCACTTCCTGGTAAATAGAAGGGGGAAAAGTGGAAGCAGTGACAAAGTTTATTTTCTTGGGCTCCAAAATCACCGCGGACAGTGACTGCAGCTACGAAATTAAAAGATGCTTGTTCCTTGGAATGAAATCTATGACAAACCTAATAGCATATTAAAAAGCAGAAACATCACTTTGCTGACAAAGGTCTGTGTAGTCAAAGCTGTGGTTTTTCCAGTAGTCATGTACGGATGTGAGAGTTGGACCATAAGGAAGACTGAGAGCCAAAGAATTGATGCTTTAAAACTGTGGTGCTGGAGAAGACTCTGGAGAGGCCCTGGACTGCAAGGAGATCAAACCAGTCCATCCTAAAGGAAATCAACCCTGAATACTCACTGGAAGGACTGATGCTGAAGCTGAAGCTCCAATACTTTAGCCACCTGATTCGAAGAGCTGATTCATCAGAAAAGACCCTGATGCTGGGAAAGATTGAAGGCAGGAGGAGAAGGGGATGAGAGAGGATGAGCTGGTTGGATGGCATCACCAACTCAGTGAACATGAATTTGAGCAAACTCCAAGAGACAGTGGAGAACAGGGATGCCTGGCGTGCTGCAGTCCGTGGGCTCACAGAGGCGGACATGACTTGGCGACTGAACAGCAACATAAATATATATACTCCTGTTCATGCTCAAGTGCTTAACTGACGCAGCCTCGAACCCTGAGCACACTGGAGCCCGCAGTGGCTGTTATATTTTGTTTTCTGGGTGTGCCACATGGCTTGCAGGATCTCAGTTCCTGGATCAGGAATCAGACCTGGACCCCTAGCCACTGGGCCACCAGAGACATGTCTGCAGTGGTTATTTAGACTCTGGGAACCTGCTGAACTCACGACACTCACTCCTCTGTTCAGAACTCCTCTGCAGCAACTTCCACTCCTCAGGAAGAGCAGAGCTGCTCTGCTGGGCAGCAAACAGCCCCGGCCCCAGCCCCGCCCCTGCACGTCCCACAGGTCTGACCACCGAGGTCCCTGAGCACACACCCTGCCACTCCATCTTTCAGGTCTCTGCTGCTGCTCTTTCTCCCGGATTCAAGGCAAGTCTCTTGTCTGTTCTCAGGGAGGCTGCTAGAATTCTCCTCTTTTTCTCTCCCAACCAGTAAAACTCAGCAAAACTCAAATACTATCACCTCCAGCATTGCTCAGCAGTTCACAGTAAGCCCCATGGAAAAATCAGAAGATCAGGAAACGTTTCCACATTGGAGGAGTTCAGAATTGGTTAAATTGCAAAGAAAAACACAGAAAGGGTGTTTCCTCATTGGGCACAGTTCCCGAAGCTGCAGTCGTGTTTGGGGGTCTCCCCTGGGGTTCTTGTGAGTGCCTCCTGCCAAGGCATGAATGCACTGGGCTGTGTAGCTTGGTTATCTCGGAGAAAGGCCATAGGTCCAGAAGCAGAAGACCTGGGTTTGAACTTCAGCTCCACCACCCACTGCATAAATAGGCATGAGCCCAGGGTCGGACCCAGTGCAGTCCACACACCCTCAGTCCAAGCCCGACCCCAGTCTCCAAACACCCTCCACATCAAACATTTGTCTTTACTCATTTGACGATGAAACTTGTCCTGAAGTGACAGGAGGCTATTTTTAGTCCTCATTTATCCCACTTAATATGAATATTCATGTTTCACTGCAGAAGTCATCATGTGCTTGAGTCTAGGGGACTTCTCCACATTTCCTGGGTTGGTTGCATAATATTCAGTATGAGGACTTACCACCTTCTTACAGCCTGGACCCTCAGGACTCTGAAAGTCCCCCGGCACCCAGGGTTTCAGAGAGGAGAGTGAGCCCCACTGATGCAGTTTTTGGCACCCCCTGAATGGCTTGGGGCTCCTTCACACGAGGCTCCTGTTTGTTTCTGAGTCCTGTGGAGGTCTCATCACCCCAGGCTCAGCACCCGAGTCCCTGCCTCTGTAAGATTTCAGACAGAAAGAGAAATCAGCCAAGGAATAAAACACTAAGCACTAAGAGCTTAGTAATTAATGAAGAGCTGACTCACTGGAAAGGACCCTGATGAGGTCAGGAGGAGACGAGGGTGGCAGAGTAGGGAGACGGTCAGACAGCATCACCGACGCAGTGACCTGAGTTTGGGCGAACTCCAGGACACAGTGAAGGACAGGGAAGCCTTGCGTGCTGCAGCCCATGAGCCGCAGAGTGGGGCACGACTCAGCGGTTAAACAACAGCAAAGAGCTTGGCACCGCCAGCACTTTGCCTCCACTGGTTGAAGTCTCCTTGGCCAGGTGGCCCGTGCTGGTCTGATGTCGCAAACACCCAAAAATACAGAGAAGTCCGGTGCGAGTCAGCTCCAAGGAGATATTGGAAATAAAACCCCAAATGAAAGGTTTCAAGTCAGCCACAGGGATGTGGGAGAGCCATCCACATCACGAGCGAATCCACACACCTCACAAACGAAGACGTGACAGAGCTCAACTGATTAACAGCCAGAGAGAAGGGGCTGTAAAAGACGGTGAGAAACTAGGCGTGCAAAGGAGAATGACTTAAACCCCAAAGTTTAAGAGACTCTCTTGGGGAAACTGAAGCTGCTTTTCTTTTTTTTTTTCCTTGCAAATATGATGCTCTTTTGATGGGGTTACGAAGTCCAACTGTGAAGTATGAGATATGACATCATGTTACCATGCAAGTTTGTTGAAAAGATTATGACATAATCAACCCTTGATTCATTCATTATTTTAAAACTTGACCTTTATAGATTAATTGAAATTGAAATTAGAACATGTTTTACTAACTAGAAGAATATACATTTCACATTATTATTAATGTGCTGGGTCCCTCCAGCACCCCGGGACCAAGTCTTCCTCTGGATTCATCCCTGAGAAGCCCGACCCTTCATCCAACTACAGCCTTCAAACACCCGAAGGCACCTTTCCAGTCCTCGACATGCCGTCGCAGCGCCAATCTTTTAGCTGTTTCTCTCACAGCGTTTCCAGAAGCTTCTCCATCCTGGTTATAACTTCGAGGCACCATCTAACTTATCTACACTCCTCCTAAGATGTGGTCACCAGAACTGCTACTGTGCCTTCGACATGTTCTGAACCTCCTCGGTCCCACAAAATGAGGAAGAAGGAACATCCCTAGAAACCCCTGGGGGAAGGACTCCCCTGGTGATCCAGCGGCTGAGAACCTGCCTGCCAAAGCAGGGGACTCGGGTTCCGTCCTTGATCAGGGGACTAGACTCGCACATGGGGCGAGGCAGCTAAGCCTGCACATCACAGGGAGATCCTGCGTGCCGTAACTGAGACCCAGCACAGCCACATAAACAGACCATTTGAAAAAATGTCTGGGGGAATTTAAGTCTCACTCATGACTCACACTGAGGTCACAGTCTGTTAAAATAAAATCTCTTGCAAAATAATTTTTCAGTAGATTTTTTTTGTCTCATCTCTTCAATCTTGATTTGCAGAGTTAAACTCTTTTAGAGGTAACTACAGAATACTGTATGGCATTCTGTTTAATTTCTGCTCATTCCCTTTAGTCACTCTCACAAGCTGCTGAGACATTTGGACAGTCCCCCTCTGTTTCTAACAGGAAGTTTGAGACACAAAGAAAAGTATAAACAAGGAATTAAAATGATCCACCAGGTCCATTAGTAATAACTCCCTTGATACAGGATCTTTTTCTAAATTTCTCTCTTTTCTTTTTCTCTCTGAGGCACAAGCACACAAAACATGTAACAGATGTGTTATATAATATATTGGTTGCTTGGTAATATACTGTGAGTATTTTCCCACATCATTAAATATTCTCATTTAAATGACCTTAAATATTTTTAGAGATATATCACAATTTATGCAACTAAAACCTTATTGTTGGACATTGAGATTTCTCTCAATTAATTAATATTAATTAGTCTGCAACGATTAATCTGCAGTGAGCTCCCTGTTCGTAAATCATTCTGTGCTCCTCTGATTATTTTCTTATTTTAAATTGCTAAAAGTGAAATTAGTGCATGAAGACAAGGCAACCTTAAAAGCTCTTGCAACCTTGTTGAGACTGGATTAAACATGCATCATGTTAATTCTGTAGGATTTACATATTTGATCAACATCCTCCAACTCGAGCCAAGTGTTTCAACGACACGATCTTGTGGCAAATGAGTCCATCTGCTTTTAGTTTTATCTGCATATTTTCTCTTTTATCCTGTAATTTCAGGATCTATATAACACAAGGGCTATGTATTAGACTGTGTGTAATATTCTACCTGGGCTTCCCAGGTCGCTCAGTGGGAAAGAATCTGCCTGCCATCACAGGAGATTTGGGTTCAGCCCTTGGGTCGGGAAGATCCCCTAGAGAAGGCAATGGCAATCCACTCCAGTTCTCTTGCCTGGAGAATCCCATGGACAGAGGAGCCTGGCGGGCTAGAGTCCACGGGGTCGTGAAGAGTTGGACACGATGTAGCAACTCAACAGCAACACCCTTCTGCATACCTTCTCTGATTAGACACCCCACCCTTTATAAATGAACAACCAAGCCCCACAGAGCTAACTGTCTCACAGTCACGGCTGGTGATGGGGGAGACCACCTTCCGATCAAGGCTGGTCATCCTCACGATTCTCGGCTGATCTCAAGTCCTCACACACACACGCACCTCAGAGTGAAGAGGCAGGCTCTTTCTGTCGCGTCCCCCAGAACTTCTGGGTCCCTGGTCTATCTGCGGCAAGCTCCTTCTGGTGGTCTTGTCTTGCCCTATTTCTGCCTCTGTGGATCGAAAGCTGTCAGGACGTGGGATGCACTCTGACCCATCCCAGGCAGTTCCCCACGGCCCTGTGTGGTCCACAGGAAGCAGGAAGGCCTCCTCCAAGCTCCCTCCTCTGCACCAGTGAATCGTGGGCCATCCCATCTCCTCCTGGGAGCAAGGCCCCACCATGCACAGAGTTTGTCCCAGTGGAACCCAGCTGCAGGACCCAGGGCTGCTGACCCACTGTTTCTCCTTGGTTTCTTTCGCTTGGAAGTCCAAGTCTTTGATTTGAGGTTGTTATTCAGTCACTGAGGCGTGTCCAACCCTTCGCAGCCCCATGGACTGCAGCACGCCAGGCTTCCCTGTCCTTCACCTTCTCCCAGAGCCTGCTCAAACTCATGTCCATTGAGTCGGTGATGCCATCCAACCATCTCATCCTCTGTCGTCCCCTTCTACCTCCTGCCCTCTGTCTTTCCCAGCATCAGGGTCTTTTCCAATGAGTCAGCTCTTCGCATCAGGTGGCCAAAGTATTGGAGCTTCGGCTTCAGCATCAGTCCTTCCAATGAATATTCAGGACTGATCTCCTTTAGGATGGACTGGTTTGATCTCCTTGCTGTTCAAAGGACTCTCCAGAGTCTTCTCCAGCACCAGAATATTAAAGCATTGATTCTTCGGTGCTCAGCCTTTTTTTCTTGTTCAACTCTCACCTCCACCCACCTCTGTTCCCTTAAAATCTTCTCATTTCAGTTGTCACTTATTCCATTCTGTTCGTCCTTTCCGGTAATAGAGCACAGAGGGTTCTGGAAGCTCTCTCATCTCTGCTTCAAGTGCTGGACCAACTGACCGTGGTGAGTCCCGGGGTGGACCCAGCAGCACGTGTCACCTCAGGCCTTGGCGGGTCGCTCTAGGGGCAGCTCCTTCTCTGGAGAAGTCAGCAGAGAGAGTCTGTCTGTTCACAGCTTCTCACAAGCTGCCACTGATGTGTTGCTTGGTGTGACCCACCCCCCACACTCGCCCCAAGCCCCCGAGGCCTCTGCTGCCCCCTCAGGGTAAGTCGGGAGACAGCCACCGCCACAATCCCTGGCCCAGGGTGCCAGCCAACACCGAGGGAGCTGGGGAGGCAGAGATTGTGTTCACACATTTCTAGGATGTTTTCCTGTTCTTCCTATGCAATCAACATGACATCTAAGGAGAGAGAACTGGCGAACACCTAGGACAAAGCATCCCCACGTAGTTATCCCTGGCACGCACTCGTCAAACCCCACCTTCAAGAACGGGAGCGCCCCTCAGAGACATCATGAGGGCAGCCCCGAACCAGGTAGCATCAGGGGCTCCCCAGGAACTCAGTTTTGCCAAGAAAGGCCTGAGGAGCAGGGATGAAGCGTCTCCAGGAGAACATGCGGATGGCTCTGGAATCTGGTCGGAACTGATGAAGTCAGTGGAATTACAGCTCAGGACTTCGGTCTGTTCAGACCCCGTTTCCAGAGTAGTCAGCTGGCGTCACTGTCTCACTGCAGGCATTTCCTGCCTTCCCTCCTATGTCTCCTGCCTTTTTGTCTCACGGAACCTATCCCCCAGCTCTCTCCTCCTCTCAGATCTGACGTCTGCTGGGTGCAGCGGGCCTGGGAGTCATGGCCGAAGCGGATGAATCCAGGTCTTCTCCACCTGGCCCTTTGGGAACCAGTCACTGCACCGTGAACACAGATTTCACAGGTAGCACGACCCTCACGGTATTAGGAACAGTGATGCCTTCCTGAGAGCTGAATGCTAACGCGTTCACATGCCGGGGATCTGAGCTGCAAAGCTTGGGATAAAACTGAGACACTTCCATTTCTGGGAGGCTTTCCATTAATCATTATTAACAGGTAAAGACTGTCACAACAGACGAGCGATGTGTACCACTGAGAGCAGCTCTTCAGCGGGAGCTTTGACATTTTAATCTCCGTCATTTCAACTGCTGGAGAAACGAGGCCAAGATAACCCAGAAATCGTAGGCACATGCACGGCGTGGATAATGGCCCACCAAGGTGTGCGACCTGTGCCCATGCGTGCGTGGGATTAACCAACGTGGGTCCGAAGGACCGGGGGAGGCGCTGCAAATGCAGAGGGGCGCTGGGGCACCACCACCACCCCGCCCCGGGCGGGCCCACGGCCCCACAGACCTGCGCTTGCTATACTTTCCAGAAAGGCACAAAGGCTTGAAACTGTGAGTGATTAGCACACGACGTTTGAAAAGTAGGAGCCGCTGGAGAGCTCAGAGAAAGGCTGAGATGGATGGACGCAGAGAGCAGGCAGAAAGTTGCTGATTCGTGAAAGCATGACCGGCTTTCTCCACACGAGCTGGGCCTGTCTGCTGGGCCTGGATCCCATGGTTTACGTGTCCTCTGAAATGTGGGACCGTCCTATGAAAGGAAACGCCTGGATTGATCGTTTTCCCCTTTTCACTGTCGGTATTGCCTTCGGCCTAAAAATGACAGGTTTAAAGACTGTCATTAGCCTAAGTTGCAAACAGATTATATGTTGATATAATAAATGTTTTACCTCTAATTTTTGTTTTAGTATCTTCTTCTAAATGGGTATCAAACCACGTTGAACCTATTTATTAAGGCTTTCCTCTGAAAGGTGCCACGGTTGCAAAAGCCAACCTCTCTCCTTATCAGAGGCCGAGGAGGCCCCCCCTTGGCTGGAGACAGAAGGGGAGCTGGGTTTGGAGCGGGGCAGCCCTGCCTGGGGCCCCCCTCGCCTCCAAACACATCCTGCCTCTCTCACCTGACTCACTTCGCTCCTGTGGCCCCTCCTGCCTTCCCAGACATCTACCCTTCTCAGAGATCCCTGGGGCTGTGGGCTGAGCTGTGTCCCCCTCCCTTAAATTCACATGTTGAGGCCCTAACCCCCGGTGTGGGAGAATGTGGCTGTATTTGGAGACAGAACTTTCACAGAGTCGATGAAGGTTAAATGAGATCATTCATCGGTAAATGAAAGTGAAAGTCACTCAGTCATGTTCAACTCTTTGCAACCCCACGGTCCATGGAGTTCTCCAGGCCAGAATACTGGAGTGGGTAGCCTATCCTTTCTCCAGTGGATCTTATGACCCAGGAATCGAACTGGGATCTCCTGCATTGCAGGTGGTTTCTTTACCAGCTGAGCTGCCAGGGGAGCCCATCATTCTTTGGATGGGTCCCAAACCAATAGAACCCATGGCCCATATAAGAAGGTGGGCTTCCCAGGTGGTGCTAGTGGTCAAGAACCCACCTGCCAATGCAGGAGACGCCAGAAACTTGAGTTTGATCCATGGGTCGAGAAGATCCCCTGAAGGAAGGAATAGCAACCCACTCCAGTATTCTTGAGTGGAGAATCCCACAGACAGAGGAGACTGGTGGGCTACAGTGCGTGGGGTCGCAGAGAGTCGGACAGAAGTGAGCACACCTCATGGAAGGGAAGATGAAGACATGGGCACACTCAGAGGGACGGCCACAGGAGGATGGGGGCAGTGGCTGAGGCTCGAGGCCTCGGGAGAAGCCAGTCCTGCCCATCCCGGGACCGCGGCTCCCAGCTCCCAGGACTGGGAGATGATAAGCTCCTTTGTGAAGCCCCCAAGTCTGGTGCGGGGTGATGGCGGGTCTAGAAGATGGACTGACCAGCTCAAGGACACTGTTCTTGGGGGGCCAGCCCAGGACAGGCCTGCCTGCCCAGTGCCATCTCAGGAACCCCTCTTCCCGGTGTGGTGACCTGTGTTGGGGCTGATGACCAGCCCCTGGAAGACAGAGACTCATGTTGCCTGGGCTCTGGAGCCACAAAGCCCGGCGCCCCGCGTGCAACAGATGTTCCCTGGGGTGGGGTGGGAGGGGGTGGAGAGGCCCAACTTCACCTTCCACCCGACGGCCAGCACTGCTCCCTGCCTGGACCCAAGTGGAGGACGCCACCCAGCAGCCACGGGCTGACCTTGCACTGGGCCCTTGGCTCAGGCCTCAGCTCGATTTGCAGCTGGCGAGCTGTGCGGTGTGAGCTGAAAGGAGAAACCGCAGGATCAGAGTTCCCTCTGCGTCTGCGTGGCTGGGGGCCTGGCTGCAGGCACACGGCCCTCTACTATAGGTTGGCATGAATGCTGGGGGCATGGGGGTGTGGGCTGAGGAGCCAGGCCAGACTCCCTCCAGCTCACCGACCTGGTGGAGGATCCTGGGCCCCAGCAAGCAGAGCATCAGACACCAAGACAACCACGTCACCCAGGCTCCATGCAGACAGGTGATTGCAGAGAGTGGGGCAGAGTTGCCTGCTCTGTACAGAAGGCCCTCGCTGATTTTCCATTTTATATATAGAGGGGTGTGTGTGTGTGTGTGTGTTAATCCCAAACTCTTAATTTATCTCCGCCTCCAACATCAAGAAGCTCAAACCAGTCAATATTAGAGGAAATCTACCCTGATGCTGAAGCTCCAATACTTTGGCCACCCGATGCGAAGAGCTAACTTGTTGGAAAAGACCCTGATGCTGGGAAAGATTGAAGGCAGGAAGAGATAGGGGTGACGGAGGAGGAGATGGTTGGATGGCATCACCGATGCAATGGACATGAACTTGGGCAAACTGCAGGGCATGCTGAGGGGCAGGGAAGCCTGGCGTGCTGCAGTCCGTGGGGTCGAGAAGAGTGGACACAACTTGGCGACTAAACAACGGAGCAAACGGTAGTTTGCTTCGTGAAGTCTGCGAGTCTCTTTCAGGTTTGTAAGTAATATATGCACCATTCGCTGTATACCTGGGGGGGTTCTCTGCTGTCTCAGCAGATAAAGAATCTGCCTGCAACGCAGAAGACGAAGGAGATGCAGGCTCGATCACTGGGTCATAAAGGTCCTCTGAGGGGGACGGCAAGCCACGCCAGTCCTCTTGCCTGAAAATCCCACGGGCAGGGGAGCCTGGTGAGTTAGTCCATGGGGTTGCAGAGTCAGACACGACTGAGCGCACACAGGAGCTGGTGTACACCTGAAACTAACCCAACATTGTAAACCAGCTCTACTCTAGGATCAGATAAAGATTAAACAGATAAAGTAACACAGAGGTGAAGCTTGTGACCAGTTTTAGCTGCAGCGAAAGGACAGTTCAACTTGTCATAACATGAGTGAGTGAGTGAGTGAAGTCGCTCAGTCGTGTCCGGCTCTTTGCGACCCCATGGACTGTAGCCTACCAGGCTCCTCCCTCCGTGAGGTTCTCCAGGCAAGAGTACTGGAGTGGGTTGCCATTTCCTTCTCCATGGGATCTTCCCGACCCAGAGATCGAACCCGGGTCTCCCTCATTCCAGGCAGACGCTTTAACCTCTGAGCCATAACATGGATTAACCTTAATTCAGGGTCCATTAGAAATGGAATCACCGTAGCAATGCCTAAGTCAATGACTATCCATTGATTAACCACAAAGTCTTAGAGAGCAATCAAGTTTCCCCTGCCACCTCCTGAGGGGGGCGCATGTTGAACAAAATGCAATTTGTTGATTCATCACCCTTCTGTGAGATCCTCACGTTTCTTTGCCTCCTGTGTAGTAAGCAGTCCCCTTTAAGATGAAATCTATGAATAAGAAAATGAACTGTTCTCCTGAAAACACATAGGCAGCCACACCAATTTTTCTGATTATTGATACATTGGCCTTTAACCATAACAGTGACGTATGCAGTCAGCCGTGTCTCGTCTCCTGTCCGTCGAGAGCCAGGGCGTCAGCGCTGCTGGTCAGGAACCTGAGGCTACGAGTTGTCACCATCAGGATGCCGGTTCTGAGGTGCAGGGTGGTCACCTTTTATCATCTCCATTTTCTCTTCTCTGGCACACACACACACACACACACACACTCACACACACACTCACACACACACACACACATTCCATTGGATGAGAAGCAGAGAAGTAGGCTAAGCTCCTCACGGGGAAAGCTCACTCTCAAAGTCTAAAGCAAGGTTATTATCAGTGAAAAATCTGCTTTCAGGCGTCTTCTTGGTGTGGGGAACAAGAAACTCCCCTGACCCACTCCCTGACTGCTGGCCTTTGCTCCCTGGCGGGAACCTCAGGGACAGTGCTTCCACTTCCACCCGTGGGGTCATTTTCTGTCCACTTGAGTGGGCCCCCAATCATCAGAGCCTTTCCAGGGGAGGCCAACCATGGAGCCCAGTCTCAGCGCCCAGGAGGGGGTGAACCAGATGGATGGCACATGGGCCCCTGGGCATCTCGGACGCAGGGGCTTCCCAAGCCTTCGGAAGGTTCACAGGCAGACCCTCTGGCCGGTGAGGGTACTAGGGGAGCTTCCAGCTGATGACTTCCACTGGCAAATGTGCAGGTTTGCACGGAAAGTCATTAATTATCTCCCATTTAATCATCTATTTTAAGAGTTTCTGTGGGTTGGATAATTAAAGATATAGGATTTTATAGGGATTACTGCAGGACATAAAATCCCCAGCCGTGGGCCCAGGCCGAAAGCACTTGTCTCAAGGTTTGGGAGTACGTCTGTGCTTGTGCCCAGCCTCCTGGGCCTTCCTCGGTGCTGGCCTCAGATCTTCCTGGTCTCCCACTGCCTTCAACCCACCACTGGGCTCCAAGATGTTCTCAGGAAAAGCCCCGTGTGTCTCTGCTCTCAGTTGAGGGTTAGAATGCAAGCGCACGCAACGCCTCCATCTCCAAGACCAGGTGAAGACAGCTGAACAGCAAGAAAGCCTGGAGGGGTGCTGTTCTCCTCTGAGGGTGAGAGGCAGGCAGGCCTTGATGGGTGGCGGCCGTCAAAGGTGCTCTTCAGTGGCCCCAGCCTCTGGCCCATGGCCCCATAGGATGGCTCCCCTTGAGGATGGGCTGCAGTTAGTGACCTGTACGCCTGTGTGTGTGCACGCTTCGCCATCCCTGACTCTTTGCGACCCCATGGACTGGAGCCCGCCAGGCTCCTCTATGCATTGGCTATCCTGGGCAAGAATCCTGGAGTGGGTTGCCATTTCCTCCTCCAGGGGATCTTCCTGAGCCAGGGATTGAACGCAGGGTCTCCTGTGTTGCAGGCAGATTGCTTACCATCTGAGCCCCCAGGGCAGCCCTGCACCTACTGACTAGCTTTTACTAAAAGAAATAAGTCACGATTAACAGAATGCCACTTCTGTGATTAGGTTACGAAAGGCTGTGACTTCCGTCTTGGTGACACCTCTCTATCAGCTGGGCTGCTTCAGTGAAGCAGGTGCCATGCTGGAGAAGCTACCCGGACAAAGAGCCGAGGGCCGCCTCCAGCTGGCAGCCTCGAGGAGCTGAATCCCGCTGACAATCAGGAGAGCGTGTTCAGACTTGACGGTCCCCGGGTGAGCCTTCAGATGCGATGCGGCCCCGGGCAGCTCCTTGTTTGCAGCCCCGTGAGACCCTGGGTCAGAATACCTGCTGAGCCTGCTCAGACCCCTGACTCACAGAAACTAGGAGACGGCCAGTGCCATTGCTCAGCAGTGACTCGTTCCACAGCAATAGATGCCCGGAGCTTCCCGGGTGGCGCCAGTGGTAGAGAACCCACCTGCCAGTGCAGGAGACGTGCGAGACATGGGTCCAGTCCCTGGGTAGGGCAGATCCCCTGGAGGAGGGCACAGCAACCCACTCCCGCATTCTTGCCTGGACAGTCCCATGGACAGAGGAGCCTGGTGGGCTACAGTCCCTGGGCTTGCAAGTCAGATGCGACTTAAATGACTTAGCACGCACAGAATGATGGACCACCACACTCAAACTGACAAAAGTTAGTGACTGTCATGAACCTTTACGATTTTCAACACAGTTATTTTTCAGAGGGTGAGACTTCTAAGCAAAAGAGTGGTACATCCAGTGATAAATACCGAACCTCAGCTTCCATCTGTTGACAAACTGGAGAGTGTCTCTGCTGCAGCCAAGATGCCTCTCTCCTCTTCATATCTGTTAGGAGCTTCCCCTATGAAACAGTGCTCTTCACAACGTGTCTTTTACAGGTCAACACCATTAACGACTGGGGGTGGCGAGGGCCGAGGGGGGCCCAGCTCAATGGCCTTGAATGTGGCTGGATGCATGGAGTCTGGAAGCTTGCCATTCCAGGGCTGAACAGTGACAGCTGAGGGTCCTGAGCTGGTGTTGGGGGTGAGGGGGCAGGGCTGCGTTGCTAGGAGAGAAAAGGATTAAGGATAAAGATGACCCAGGCACCCAGTGGTCCCCTTGGTGACCTGAGCTCCTACAGAAAAAAAAACAAAAAAAACAACCAGTGCTAATAATACAGTTGATGGATCCCTCAATTTCCCAGAATCCTCTGTTTTGCCTGGTATTTGCAAATAGGTTACTTATCTTATTCCTGGGCTTCCCTTGTGGTTCAGGTGGTAAAGAATCCACCTGCGATGGGTTCAATCCCTGTTGGGAAGGTCCCCTGGAGAAGGGAAAGGCTACCCACTCCAGTATTCTGGCCTGGAGAATTCCATGGACCGTGTAGGCCATGGGGTCACAGAGAGTCGGACATGACTGAGCGACTTTCGCTTTCATTTTCTATCTTATTCCTATCACTAGGGTCAAAGAAAGCAGAAGAGGCTCAGCTCAAAGCTCTTCTAGCCACCAGGGATCCCGACAAAGGCTTAGACCATAGTAGAGAATATTAGGAAAATATTGGTCAGCAGTTACCGATACAGGTAAAAGGCAGATGCACCAGGAGAGCACAGGGCAGACAGAGAGGGGGTGGGCGAGCTGGAAGAAAGTTGGCCCGCCGCCTGATGCCTGGGGCTCGGTCTACAGAGTCTCTGAGCAGCGACTCCTTTCCTTCAGCCCAGGGTCCCACTGCCAGGTTCTTCGGGTCCTGCTGGGAAGAGGAGCTGGGGCAGAGGCTGGCAACAGCTTGAACTGACCACTCAGTCCATCACGTAGAGACCAGGAAACTGGGCTATAGAAGAATTGTCTTCGAGAAGTCAGCTCCAAAAAGTACAAAAGTGATGAGAGCAACAAGGCTCGGGCTCACTCGCTTCCAGGGGTTCCCATATAATCGGGGCCCCAGTGTTCTAAATGCAGTCGTCTAAATAGAGCAGTCCCGAGGGCCCGCCGATGGCAGACACGCGTCTGCAGAGCCGAATCATGCTCCCCTCCCAAAGGAAAAGCACACAGCTTCACAACACGCTAGGGTTTTCAAAACAGTTGGTTCCTTTTTCTTGTATTTTTCGCCTTACCTTTAAAAAAAAAGTCATGATCCATATCTTCTCTTTCTTGAACTATCCTCTAGTGACCTGGAAAAGAATTGGGAGGTGAGAGTTATAAGATCTGGAAGCTCCCCGGGTGTGTCACTGGTCATTGCTCTTTCTTCTTCTCGTCTTGGTTTCCGTTCGAAAGGACTGTCAAGCCGAGGTCTGCAGCTTCCGCACGACCCCACGGGAGAGTCCTGGCGCCCTCCTGTCCTCTGAGGTCCCGGAAGTGTACGTAAACTGGCACGGCAGACCCTCCAGGGGCCCCGCCTACACACTCACGTGGGTGAGCCCGTTCTCTCATGGAGCTTGGCTCACGCAGGTGTGTGTCATAAGGACTCAAGTTCAAGCTTTTCTGCACTGAGACTGGGGCTGACTTGAGAAGCACGGTGCTCTGTTCAAGAGTGGCCATAGAGAGAAATGCGGGAAGAACTAGGAGACAAGAGCTAACGCAAGTCCTGGACCGAGGTGGAATAAGAAATGCCAGGGCAGACGGGGTTACAGGGTCAGGAGCCCTGGCCAGACCAGGAAGTGTCCAGGAAGATCCGCGGCCACCCTAAACATGGCTGCACTGGGCCAGCAGAGGAAGCTGGGGAGGAGGAGGGTTCCTGGCGGACCAGAGGGGTTCAGTGATGAGGATTCTGGGTTTTTCAGGACTGAGAGAGACGCAAGCATAAGCCAGGAGCCAATCGAGCTTTGGTTCCAACAGCATCTTGGGGAGCTTGGAGGAAAAGGGACAGGGCCAGCCCTGGGCAGGGGGTTTAAGAGGAATGATCCTCAGGAATGTTTATTGTTCTCGCCAAATGACTTCAAATGAATTAGGAAAAACACCTCCTAGAAGACTGGACATTTTCCATCTGGAGCAGGAAAGGCGAAAACGTCTCCCATGAGTTTTCAAAACCCAAAGCCATCCTCAAATATTCTCGGGTTTGCATTTCAAATTCACACGACCTGGTGATCCCTGAAATCTGAAGCCAAGACTTCAGTTGATCATGATCTGGACTTTGTAAAACATCCAGGCATTTGAAGAAGCCACTGAGAGACCTACCTTTAAACCAGGCCTCAGAAAGTTCCCACAACTGAAATCCCATTAAATGTGAGCTCACACTCAAGAGATTTCAGACACTCGCTTGTTCCCTGTGGTCCAGAAGGATGCTAGACCAGCCCAGAGGTAGTATAAGGAGTGTTAAGGAAAGGGCGGGAGGAGGGCATGGCAACCCACGCCAGGATCCTTGCCTGGGAAAGCCCATGGACAGAGGAGCCTGGAGGGCTACAGCCCATGGGGTCACAGAGGCAGACGAGACTTAGCTACTAAACAACAGCAGCAAGGAACGGGTGAGTCCCGCATATACTTGGAAAGCACAGCTGACATGGAGTACAGGCTGCGTGCACGTGGGGTGAGCAAGACTGAAATCAAAGGAATTCTAAGAGTCCAAGCCTGAGCAGCTCTAAGACTAAGGACAAGACTCAAATGGTATTTAGCAGAGTTTTGCTCGGGGTGAGAGCAGAGCAGAGAGGCAGCAGCTGAAGGCAGCAAGTAGACGGGTTTTCTGGTTCGGATGGGAAATGGGAGAGTGTGTTTGGCAGCAGATGATGGTGATTCTATGAGAAGAGAAACTGGTAATGCAGAACAGATGGGTCGGGGTGCTGTGGCCAAGCAGGGGAGAAGGGCTTTCCTGTACACGTGAGGCTTGACCTAGGATAGGAGCCAGGAGGTGTTACCCCAAATCTCCGGGAGAAGACGGTTATCTGAGTACAGATCCCCTTAAGTTGGGCCGTCATGTTAGGAGTGGAGAAGATGGAACGGATATTAGAATTCGAGATGCTAATCAAGATCCTAAAACGAGAAAAGGCCAAGAAATAGTCCAGGGCAGCGAGAGGCCCTTGAAGTTCGTGGTCATGACCCCAGGCAGCAAGTGTCAGGAGCTGGAGGTGCCTGAGGAACAAGCAGAGAACAGAACCTGCCCAGACGAGAAGCCAGGTGGGGCGCTGAAACAAACACTCCCGAGTTTACATAAAGCAGCAGTCCCCAGCCTTTTTGGCACCAGGGACCAGTTTAATGGAAGACAGTTTTCCATGGACTGGGGTCGGGGATGGTTTCAGGATGAGTCCAGTCCACAACCTCTCCTGTGCATTGTATTTCTATTATTACTATTACATCAGCTCCACCTCAGATCATCAGGCATTAGATCCAGAGGCTGGGCATCCCTGAGGAGAAGAAGGCGATGAGAGCCACGTAGGAGGCTGCTCAGAGCTGAAAACATCTGAGAGTTGAAAGAAGAACGAAGATGACCTCTCAACACAACACACCAGTCCCCATGAAGGGAAGGCAGATAATAAATAGGACATAAAAATATTTCAAGATGTAACTTACACTTCCCAGAAACCAGACAAATCTTGATTCTACGTCTGCAATGTTGTACCAGACTGAGGCGAGCAGCGACGTGTCATAAAAGATTGACAAAGATAAGTGACAAAAGGCCAAAGCATGACCTAAAGTAGGAATTCCTATCCTTATCACACACCCATGGGTTAAGAAAAATGAATATAAACCCCCGGATTTAAAGGAAAAGATGACACCATGGACACACACCTGAAACAATGATTCGGAAATATTGCAAGCAGAAAGATGGGGGAAACACCAGGCAAGTTTGCACACGTGCCCTCAGCTGCTCAGTCATGTCTGACTCTTTGTGACCCCATGGACTGTAGCCCGCCAAGCTCCTCTGTCCATGGGATTCTCCAGGCAAGAATCCTGGAGTGGGTTACCATTTCCTCCTCCAGGGGATCTTCCTGATCCAAGGATCAAACCTGCGTCTGTTTCATCTCTTGCATTGGCAGGCTGATTCTTTACTCACTGAGCCACATGGGAAGCCCACTGGGCAGATGCAGTTCATGTTAAAAAAGAAAAAGGAAAAAATAAGAAAGAAAACTTGCAAAAATTACCAGGACTATTCTGCAGGAGAGGAAGGGGTGAGACTTCATCTTTTAAAATGCTATAACCCCCCGTGAAACTGCAGCTATTAAAACTGTGTCCTATATGGGAACACAAACAGATAAACAGATCAGTGTAATGGAACAGAAAGCCCACTAGCAGAACCAAACACATAATGAATTTAATGATGAGCAAATACAGAATTTCAAATCAGTACAAGGAAAGAAGGCTGATCTCCAGTGCTGGGGCGGCTGGGTTACCATCTGGAATAAAAAAGAAGTGAGGGCCCTGCTCACTCCTGACACAAGTTCTGAAAGATGGAAGCTTTACACCTAAAACTCAAGCCATAAAAATATGATCAAGAAACTTTGGGTAAATTTCAGTCTTAAGCGTATGGGAGGCCTCTCTAACTATGACACAAAATTCAGAAGCCATAAAAACTGGGGGCTCAGACTGTAAAGAATCTGCCTGCCACACAGGAGACCTGGGTTTGATCCCTGGGTTGGGACGATCCCCTGGAGAAGGGAAAGGCTACCCACTCCAGTATTCTTGCCTGGAGAATCCCAGGGACAGAGGAGCCTGGTGGGCTGCAGTCCATGGGGGAAAATTGGGCTTCCCAGGTGGCACAGTGATAAAGAACCTGCCTGCCAATGCAGGAGACACAAGTAGCCCAGATTCAATCTCTGGGTCAGGAAGATCCCCTGGAGAAGGAAACGACAACCCACTCCAGTACTCTTGCCCGGAGAAGCCCGTGGACGGAGGAGCCTGGTGGGCTGTAGTCCATGGGGTCGCAGAGTCAGACACGACTGAGCACAGCAGAGCATAAAAACTGAGAAATAATAATCAACAAATATAAGAGAAAAGAGCTTTAGAAGAGAAACTTATAAATGCCGTCAAAACACAATGCAAACTAGGGATACAAAATATTTGTGGAAGACGGCATAGAAAAAGAGATAATTTTTTATCTACAAAGCTTTTTCAAAAGGAAAAAATTAATAAAAGCTAATAATGCAATAGAAAAAGTTGCCCAACTTTATAAACATGTAGGAAAAGAAATCCACATAGCTCTTGTGCATGTAATAAGAAACTTGATATCACGCAAAGGAAGGGAACTGTGAACCAAGAATATAACGATATAATTTTAAACTCCTGTCAGTTGGGCAAAGATCAAAACACCTGATCACATTAAGTCGACGGGTGGTGGGGGCGGGGGGTTCTTCTGTGACCATCACCACAGGCAGAGAAGAAACAGACACAGCATCTAGGGGAGACACCATGGTGATACCTATAAAAATGAAATTCTCTTACACATTTCACCTGGCAATTCCACTCCTAGGAAGCTATTCTTCACGTGAGAATGGCATATATACAATATATACAGACATTCTCAGTTCAGCACTGATTTTAAATGCAGAAGATTGAGAAGAGCATTGGATGCTGGTTCAGTAAATGATACAGCTGTGCCGTGAAAGACCGGGTGGGTGTGTAGAAAAATGAGACAGCTTCAGATGCCGTACATGGAACAAAGTTCCAGTATAACTGTTAATTGGTCGTCAATGCTACCATCTCAGAAAACCTGCAGGACATGCTGGTAGAAAAGTATAAATACAGCCACTGTGGAAAACAGGAGGTTCCTTAGAAAACTAAAAACAGCTGCCGTATGGTCCTGCAGCTCCACTCCTAAGCATGCACCCGGAGGAGGCGCTAGTGTGAAGAGACACACACAACTGCACAGTAATTGGCCTCCAATTGAAACACAGAAATTAATGTTTCAAAGACACACGTGCCCCAGTACTCACTGCAGCACCGTTTACATAGCCAGGACACGAGGCAACCCAAATGTCCACCAGCGGATGAACGGACAGAGGGTGGTACATGCATAGAATGGGATACGACTCAGCCATAAAAAAGAATGAAACTGCCATTTGCGGCAACATCAACGGACACAGGGATTACCACACTGAGTAATCCCTGACGCACGCCAGAGAGACAAGCGCACCGTCACTTGCACGTGGAATCTAAAACAGACATGCAAATAACTTCCTTACAGCGTGAAGCCAGACTGACAGACGCAGACGGCACACTTAGGGTTAGACGGAGAGCGGGGAGGGGAGGGACTGGGGTCTGGGATTGACAGATGCACACTACTTTATACAAAACAGATAACCAACAAAGCCTCCCCAGGTGGGGCAGCGGTAGAGAACCCTCCTGCCCATGCAGGAGACACAAGAGAAAAAGTTGTGATCCCTGGGTCTGAAAGATCCCCTGGAGAAGGAACTGGCAACCCACCCCAGTATTCTTGTCTGGAGAATTCCATGGACAGAGGAGCCTGGCAGGCTACAGTCCACGGGGTCACAAAGAGTCGGACACGACTGAGCGACTGAGCACGCACGTGCACATCAATAAAGGCGACAATATAACATGGGGATTCTATTCAGTATTCTGTAATAACCTATCAGGGAAAAGAGTCTGAAAAAGAAGATTTACACATATATATATCTGAAAAAACAGCAGTGCATATATATATATGAGGGTGTGTGAAAAGAGAGTGTTCGTGCGTGTGTATGTGTGCACGCCCATGTGGCCATACATGCTGAAGTGCCTGACCACACAGTTCCATGGAGGGAACCAGTGGCAGGGGGCAGGAGTGGGGGAGGAGATATTTTTCACTCTATATTTCTCATAATTTAGAATTGTGTACACCTGCACATGCTACTTTAAAAACCCTCGAAAGATAAATCAAGCTATTTTTGAAAAAGGAATCCATCAGAATTTCTGGTGGCAGGAGGTTTTGCGTCCTCGTTGAGGGTCTGGTCGGAGAAGCTGGACGACCGTATCCTGATCAGGCCTCTGTGTCACAGAGTCTGGCCAGCCGGGGACCGGCTCCAGGCAAGTGGCTTGGAAGCGGGGGTGGGCCGGCCCTCCCCTAAGTGACGGGCTCAAGCATGTCCTAGCCCAGTGTTGACCAAAGCCGCTCGTAGCCACCCTAGAGGAGTAACAGGCGGCTGGGCGTCACGGCTACCCTTTCCTGTCCTACATTTTCTGGAAATTTAGGGCAGGTCTCTGAGTGACACCGTGCCTTGAGCAGAGTCCTACCTCCGTGGGGGGACAGGGGAGGCTGTGTTTTCGATAACTTCTCCCCCTTGGCTGTTCCAACATCTGCCTCTCAAGCCAAATGAATTTTCTTTCTGCTGAGACAACGCTCGCTGACGCCCGCCTCTGGGGCCGCTGACGTCTCTGTGTCTTTGCTCTCCAGACATCTGCCTCTGAAACTGAACAGAGTCCTGCGCAATGCGGGGGTAGTTACCGGGGCTTTGCTTGGAGGTCTCTGGACCGCTCAGATGAGGCAGGAGATGACGGAAAAGGAGGCCCCTGACAAAGCTCCTGTGAGTCCTTCTCTGGTTGTTTCGAGGTTAGCTGTGAACTAGTAAGAACACTGGTAAACTGAAGCTTCTCCACGGACCATAGATGTTCCTGGTGACCAAGAATGAAACTAGAAGGCAGCTCGGTGTCGTTCACGTGTTCAGTGCGTCATCGCAGGTGGACGGATGGGCAGGTGTGGACTCAGGAGGCCCTGGATGGGGCTGGAAGGTTCTTGAGGCACCAGCTCAGGAGACCCAGCTGCTGGGCCCACGGCGGGTGGGGCGGGCGACTGGGTCCTGTCTGTTCTGGGCGTTTCCCTGGCGTCTCTCTGTTAACTCCAAACCAGAGACTGCTGTCCCCTCCCCACTTTCCTTCTCCCCTTCAGAACTGCTTTTACTGAATTTCGTAGCGCCCTGTCCCCGCCCCTTTCTGCGTTCGGGGACAGCCCCGTGTCAACTGAATAGGTGGTTATTTGATGATGCCAGGGGGCGGGCAGGGGAAGACCACTGCTAGGCAGCCTTCCCCCAGCCCCAGGGAAGGGTCTCCAGCAACCTCTCCTTTGCTGAGCAGCTGGGGTGACCTCGGCCTCCAGAAAAGGGGAACTTGGGGAAATGCCGCAGCCTCATTCCGACTTGGCTAGTGGCCCTCTTCCAAATTCAGCCTCTGGCCCTGACCTGGGTAAGACCTATGACACATTTTCATGTCTTGCCCTCAGGTCTTGCAATTCTGAATGTTTCCCCTTACCTGGAAACACGCATATGCGTGTACCACTGCCCACAGGCAGACACAGCGCTCGCCTATTTCTTACAGGAGTTTTCAAATGAGACCTGACCTGTCCTTTCTGGGGAAGGCAGGGTTTCACAAGAACGCGTCCCCAGCTCCCTCGTCCCCGACTGGGGTCGCCGTACGCAGTAGGACCGGGCGACAGAGCTCCGATCATCCACGACGCCCGGAGCCCAGACAGGTGGCTCAGGTGGGGCCAAGCCAGGCCGCCCCAGGGCCGCAGGCGAATGCAGACGCGCCCTGCCGCAGCCCCAGGAAGCAGGTGCTGGCCGGGGCCCAGGCGGCGGTTCTTGCTGAGTCTGAAGAATCCCTTCAAGAGCTGGTAATGAGAGATGCTGAAGCCCGTGCTGATTACAGACTGCGGCAGAATGCAGACGACAAAGGGACGCGCTAGCAGATGGGGAAGGAGAGGGTGGGAAGGGCCTGGAGACCCTCCGGGTGGACCCAAGCCTGGTGGGCACGGGGTCCCGGACTGAGGTTCCCTCCACACAGGGGAGGCTGGCACGAGGGTCCAGACCATCGCACGTGGGGAGCCAGGGGGCCTGGCATCAGCAGCGGACTTGGCCTGCCAGGCAAGAGGGGGGGAGCTGGCGGAGGTGTGCCCACCACCCCCAGAGCCGGGGGTCTGCAAGAGGACGAGAGAGAAAACACACGGGTTTGCACCTTGGAGGCACAGCTGGTGTGATGATCCCGTCCCAGGGGAGCCTGGAGGGCCTTCCAGGAGCTCTGGGCAGGAGGCAGAGAGAACCGGGGAGAACGTCGGCCAGGGGCAGGCAGCCCAGCAGCAGGGGCCTCGGGAAACGGGATCCTGGCCCCTGCCCGCCGTGACAGCCCTCTGAGTCACTCGCCCCATCCGCAGACAGTGAACTCAGTCCTGGCATCTGAGGCAGGCTCCCCGCTCGGCAAGGCTGGCACACTAATGCCCACACCGTGACTAGTGATGCTGGTACCCCGCCAACACTGCCACCTCGGTGCCCTGCTCGTTCCCGCAGACACTGACCCCGATCCTTACAGAGCTGCTCCGGCTGAGGCCCACCCGGTACCCTTCCTGACCCTGGCCCTGATGCTACGCTGGAAGTGACGCCAGTAATGAACGCCCAAACTGAGACCCGTGCTGAAACTATGTTAATAGTGTCGAGACTGAACAACAGCAACTAGCGTGCGCGTTGGTGTGCACCAGGGAGACACTGGCGTTAGCTGTCAGCATCGGCATCGGCAGCCACAGTCCACAGGGTCACGCAGAGCTGGACTCAGTGTGCACGCGAACACACAGCGTGCTTTACAAACGCGAAAGCATTCACTCCCCGTGACAGTCCCCGACAGGGCACACACTTGTTGCCACCCCCGCATTCGCAGACGAGCGAGGAGGACACACAGAGCTGGAGCTGGCAGCACGAAGACCCGCCCTGAAAGGGGCCTCTCAGAGCAGCCAGGGTGCCCTCAGAGCTGCAGCCTGTCCCTCCGCGTGGAAGCCCGCCAGCACACAGCCAAGGCCCTCCCAGGACGACAGAGTTGCCCACCAGGGAGGCGGCACGGCGCGCAGAGCCCTCCTCCCGCTCCACCCTGGCCCCCGACCAGAGCCTCCAGGCCAGCAAGGCGCCCGCCTCGGGCCCACCCCAGACGGCCCCTTTGAGAACCTCTGCGCACCGAGCTGGCCTGCCATCGCACCCACGGGCATTTTGCCGTTGTTGCTGTTTAGCTGCTAAGTCACGTCCGACCGGATACAACCCCACGGACTGTAGCCTGCCAGGCTCCTCTGTCCGTGGAATGTTCCAGGTATGAATACTGGAGTGGGGCGCCATTTCATACTCCAGGGGATCTTCCCGACCCAGAGATGGGGCCCGCGTCTCCTGCACTGACAAGCAGATGCTTTGCCATCTGAGCCACCGGCAAAGCCCACTCAAGGCTATCCAGGGGTCACGCACGGAGGTGAGAGCTGGGCTGTGAGGAAGGCTGAGCACCCAAGAACTGATGCTTTTGAGCTGTGGTGTTGGAGAAGACTCTTGAGAGTCCCTTGGACTGCACGGAGAGATCCAACCAGTCCATTCTGAGGGAGATCAGCCCTGGGTGTTCTTTGGAGGGAATGACGCTGAAGCTGAAACTCCAGTCCTTTGGCCACCTCATGTGAAGAGTTGACTCACTGGAAAAGACTCTGATGCTAGGGGGGATTGGGGCCAGGAGGAGAAGGGGACGACAGAGGTTGAGATGGCTGGATGGCATCACTGACTCGATGGACGTGAATCTGAGTGAACTCCGGGAGTTGGTGACAGACAGGGAGGCCTGGCGTGCTGCAAATCATGGGGTCACAAAGAATCGGATACAACTGAGCGGCTGGACTGAACTGAACTGAAAGTTGAAATACAAAAAAAGGAGACAGGCAACCAGAAGTAAGAATCACAGCCTGAGGCTTGGGATAGATGGCCCTCCCAAGACGGTCCACACGCAGACTCCTGTCACACGGGTCCCTTCCCAGCTTCATGGGCAGACCGGCCACCAGGTCACTCTGAGAGGGCAGGGGGTGTGGGCACCAGTTGGAACAGCTGAGCCCCCCCCGAGCCGGTCTGCCCAGGTGGGACAAGAGAGCCGGCTGGGGACCCTCAGAAGCATCACCGATGAGGGAAACCCTCGCAGGAGACCGATGTAGGGTCTAGGCGCCCCTCCTCAAGCCCATTCCCCGCCTTCCTGCAGCTCAACAGTGCCTGGCCCCTCGGTGGGAGAGACTTGTTTATTTTTTTGCTCTGAATGTTTCAGAGCCCAGGAGGAAATGGTGTTTCCTTGCCAGGAGTGCAAGATTAAGCCATGCTCACTCATAGGTGTTGGAGGGGGTGGGAGCTGGGGTTGAGCCTGGGGCAGGTGGGGAGGAACTGGGGGCCACACCTGCCCGGCAGGCGGCTCCACAGCCCGGAAAGGGGAAAGGCCCAGCCCGCCGCCCTGAGCTGCCCTCCGGGGGGACCCTGATGCAGACACTTGGAGGAGGGCAGGGGTGGCGTGGGGGCCTGGCTGGGGAGAGCCGTGCTGCTTCAAATCGCCAGGTCAGAGACAAAACAAGATAGAAACTTGTGCTTGGCTTGGGGAGCCAAGGAGAAAATCAGGGAAGGGGCCATCCTGCTTTTTCAGCAAACCCTGGCCGGGGGGAGGGTGGTCGGTGCGTCCCGGAAGCAGCCCCCAGGCCAGAGCCCTGGTCCCTGGGCGCCGGGGTGGGCGTCAGCCCCGCAGCCACCGAGCCTCATCTGAGTCCCCAGGAGCACAGGGTCCTTACTAACCCCACGCTCAGCCCTTCCCACAGGGTGCCCGGGGCTTGGAGGGGTACCTGGGACACGGGCCGGCACGGGAAGCCACTGTGGCCGCAGCCCACCATCCAGATATCCAGGTGCCGCCAGACAAGGGGACGTGGTTCCAGCAAACTGCGAGGCGGGTCCACCACCTGGGGCTCCGCCTGGGCTCAAGGGAGACCGCACGGCAGGCTGCTCGGTCCTCTGGCCTCCTGCCGCCCCTCGCCCCAGCTCAGCCCACGGGCACCTCGCCCTCCCCACCCAGGCTCCAGGGGGCTGCTTGGCACCGGTCCCGCCCCGAGTGCTGCTCTGCTGTGTGTGTGCGCGTGTCACTAGTGGGCACGCTGACGAGGGTGGACCCCGGCTCCCAGGTGGCCATCCATCGGGGCCACGTGGGAGCAGCCTCGGCTCAGGGAGAGGCCTGGTCCTCACCCCCGACTGTCAGGAAAAGCCAGTCGGCGTAGGGCCCGACCCTGGATTCTGGCGGCGCGGGTTTGTCCATTCCCGGCGTTCGTTCCCAGCGTCCGTCCCTCCCGCGGAGGTGAGCGAGTTCATTCCAGGTGATGCGCGCCGCCCAGCCGCACCGCGGAGCAGACGCTGACAAGGGACCGCTCTCCTCACTCACGATTTAGGTCACAGCTCCCTCGATTGGCTATTGCCATGGCAACCGGAGCTTCTGCCTTCGCTCGGGACGTGTGACACTGCTCCTCCGGGCCCAGGCACACGCGCAATCCTA
Source organism: Capra hircus (assembly GCF_001704415.2). Taxonomy (NCBI): domain Eukaryota; kingdom Metazoa; phylum Chordata; class Mammalia; order Artiodactyla; family Bovidae; genus Capra; species Capra hircus. Next base: position 2,089,210 of record NC_030811.1, on the reverse strand, counting down.
TGCGAGACGCTGGTGCACGGCCACCCCGCACCCGCGGTCCCAAGAAGACATGTCCACATCCGCGCGTGCTGACCACCCGGTTCGCTTCCCGAAGATCACAACGTCAGCAGCCGTGGCCTCCGGGAGCCTCTGGAAGCAGACACGGCCCGCGCTCCTGGGACCGCGGAAAGCCAGCGCTGGGAGATTAGCAGGGCTCCGAGCATGTGCCTCTTCCCTGCCCAGCGAGGTGGCTGAGTGAAGCCGGGTCCAGAACCCCCGCAGCTGCCAGGCCCTCCCCGCAGTGGGCGGTGCACACATCACACACACACACACACACACCTACACACACACACTCAAACACACCTACATACACACACACCTACACACACACCTATACACCCCCACACACACACACTCAAACACACCTACATACACACACCTACACACCTACACACACATGCCTACACACACACCTACACACACCTATACACCTACACACACACACACCTACACACACACACCTATACACCCCCCACACACACCCCTACACACACACATACACACACACACCTATACACTCCCACACACACATACACACACACACACCTACACACACATACACCTACACACACACCTACCCACACCCCTACACACACACCTATACACCTACACACACACCTACACACACACACACCTACACACACCCCTACACACACACCTATACACCCCCCCCACACACCCCTACACACACACCTATACACCCCCCCCCACACACACACACACCTACACACACACCTACACACACCCCTACACACACACACCTATACACCCCCCCACACACACCCCTACACACACACACTCAAACACATCTTCATACACACACACCTACACACACACCTATACACACCTACACACACTCCTGCACACACATCCTACACATACACCTGCACACACCTACACACACACCTATACACCTACACACACACACCCTACGCACACACCTGCATACACACACACCTACACACACACACCTATACACCTACACACACACTCCTACACACACACCTACACATACACTCCTACACACACATACACACCCCTACACACACACATGCCTATACACACACCCCAACACACAAACACCCTACACACACACGCCTACACACACCTGCACACACACACCTGCACACACATACCCTGCACACACACACCTATACACCTACACACACACACCCCTACACACACACCCTATGCACACCCCTACACACACACTCACACACACCTACATACACACACACCTACACACACACACCTACACACACACCTATACATGTACACACACACTCCTACACATACACACCTACACACACCTACACATACACCCCTACACACACACACTCACACACCCCTACACACACATGCACACACACACACCTACACACACACACTGCTCCATACACACACACATACACTCACACTCACACACCCCTACACACATACCTACACACACACGCACACACACACCCCTACACACACACACTGCTCTATACACACACACACCAACACACACACGCACACACATACCCACACACCCACAGCTTGGGGTACACCCCCCCACACACACACACAGTCTGCATGCACACACATACACGTGTGTGCCCCTCCCCCCTGCAGCCTTTGGTGCACATGCCCCTCCACACCCCACACACACCTGCACACACACCCACGGCTGAACTGTGCAGGACTCCTACCCAGCCAGCAGTGAGGCGGTGATGGAGCGCTGTGCCCACCAGGAGCCCATGCTCCTCACCTGGGCCATGGCACGGGAAGGAGCTGAGCAGCTCCCGTGATGCCCCCTGGAGGTTTAGGGGCCACAGCCTACACCCCCACGAGCCTGGCACCACCGCTCCCCGCCACCGAGAGCCCACATCTGTGCGAGGTGACGCAGCCTGAACCCCACGCTCTGTCTAGAGGACGTCAAGTGGGTCACAGAGAGTATCTGATGGGTCCGGCCCCAGAGAGTAGGCATGATTCCTGGGATGCAGGGACAGGTGGGCTGGGGGGCTGACGAGGAGGAGCTGATGGAACTCCAGGACCTTCTACAGCACGGTCACTCGTCACAGCCCCGTAACAAGTCCTGACATCTGCGTCTCTAGGTGAGAGAGGAGGGCGTAGAGAAGCAGGCAGGTAACTAGCAATACTAACTGGGTGCCCCGGGACATGCAGAGGTGAGTCCGCCGGTCCACACTGCGAGACCCTGAGGCTGCTCCCAACCCCTGCCTGGTGCACGCACCAAAGCAGCCCACTCTCCACCGTGGGGAGGCCTGTGGCCACAGCGGCTGTCACTCTGGGATTAGGTTTTGCTCTGTGGCAAGGGAGGAGGGACCGGACAGATATGATGAAGGTCCCGATGTAGCCGACTGTGAGTCCATCCGGAGAGAAATGGTCCCGGTGGGCCTGGCCTAACCCAACGGGCCAGGCTGTCCCTGAAGGGAGGCTGGAAGTCAGGCATCCTCCGACTGACCCTAGAGAAGCAGGGTGCCCCGAGTCCCACGGCTGCAAGGGCACGGATTCTGCCATCAACAACGTGAGCTCGGGAGGACCCCATGCCTCAGGCGAGACCCCCGCCCTGGCCCAGACCCTCGAGTGAAGCCTCCAGGGCAGCGTCCGGCGGAGCTGAGTCCAAACTCCAAACCCGTGGAAAACGTGAGATCAAACCTGTGTGCGGTTCTCGGGGGCACAGCGTGTTGTCACCCACTTCACTTCCATGGGAACAGCCGCGCTGGGCCTGAGCGAGAGTCCACGCTCCCACGCCTGGAGAAGGCCCAGCTCAGTGGCTCCAGAGTCGAGGTTCTGGAGCTGAGTGAGCAAGCGAGATGGGCATAAGATTCTGGCCCTGAGATCAGTGCAGGGGCCGAAACCGTGGTGCCGAGGAGAGTGGTCACCAGCGACCTTGAAAGCCGTCAAAGGGGACAGGGGGCCGGCTTCTTGCGAGCACCGCTGTGCGTGTGCAGACAGCAAGCGGGCCCCGGGGAAACGCGGGCCTCCCGCGAGACTGTCGCTTTTATCCACAAAAGAGACGTATAATAACAAGTTGAAAAAACGGAAATTAAAACTACCATAACAAAGCTATTCTGTGCTTATTGAACTAAGAAATACATTTGCAGCTTGCCACGGTTTCCAAGGGCTGGTCCCCGAGAGGAGGAACACGCTTTGTTGATTTCGTCAAGACACGCTTCCCGAGCGTGAGGCTCATAATAGCAGTGATTGATATGCACGGGCTGCCGCGCGCTTCTGTCGCAGCCCTGATCCATTCTGTGAAAGCAAGCCAGCATTTAGCCGTCTATTCAGAGACGGCAGGTCTACACCAGGCCTGGGGGTGGGGCGGGGGATCCCTGCGCCGCTCCCGAGAGAGGGAGAGTATCTGCCCACCGGAAGTCAGGGACCTTTCAGACCACGCAGAGTGTTAAGGACTCCAGCCAGCCTGTCTGGTTCACACTCCACCTATTCTGGGAGAGAGAGAAGCCAGAATCCTTTTCCTGGTCCAGGGCATCAGTGAGAACACGCCAGGTGCAGAGCTGGGCCTGGTTCCCGGCACAGAGCTGGCCCCGGCGGCCTGCCCTCTGACCTACTGAAGCATCACCGTGCCCTTATCTGCTATGTGAGCAAAACAGCTGCCCCACTCGGGGACCACTGCCCCCCGAGGATGCTGTCCTGTGAGGGCGAGGCCACCACCAGTGCGGGCTCTGAGAAGAAGCTCCTGCTATGAGGTTCCGCTCCACCCCACGTGATGAGTCACAGGCCCACCAGGAGAGGAGAGCCCCTGGTGGTGGTCTCTGCAGACTCCTGAGGGGCCCGGCCTCCAGGGGAACTTCACAGGCGGGTGACTGATCGGGCGGGTGACCTGAGAGACCTTGCGGGCCGTGGGGCTCTTCTGGGTGCAGGAGTGACCAGGGGACGGTACTGAATGGGCGACCTAGGCTGCGACGCACACATGGAGAGATGGGGGCTGGGGCGAGGAGGCCCAGCTGAGCAGCAATGGGCAGAAGGACCGACGCCCCTGAGAAAGCCGCCCCTCAGCAGCCGGGACCTCAGGAGGTGTGGCAGCCTGGGCTCCACCTCCCGTCTGCTCAGCAGGGAAAGAGAGCCCGCTGGTCTGAGCTCTCGCAGCCACGAATCCCTGGAACGGTTCTGAGCACAGGGAAGGCCAGGGGGCTTCACTGAAGGAAGCTCACACACAAACAGGGGCAAGGGGCACAGGAGCGTCCACGAAGACCCCGAGAAGTCTGCGGAGACGGTGCCTCACCTCTGACGACAGGGTAATAAGCTCACACCTACATGCACGCATCACAGATGGCCAAGATGAGATGCGACCAGGGCACGGATGACCCTGACCACAGCCTGGGTACCTCCCATCCCTGCAGAGAAAAGCTAACATTGTTTTAAAAACACGGAGCTCCGCAGCCCCAGAGGATAAAGTCAGTGATGGAACACGCTTCTTCCTGAAGTCATTCCCTGACCTGGGAAGGGACGTTCCGGGGCCGTGTCTGCTTCCTGCCTCCCCTCTTCTCTCAGCAGACGGGATCCATGGAGGATGTGAGGCCACGCCCTGACCCCTCGGAGTGGGAAGACCTGCTTCCTGAGCCTAGAGAAGGCTTCCGGCTTCCCCCAGGCCAGTCCCCTTCCTGAGGCGACCTGTACCCTGTGGGCAGCTGCCATGGAGTACCCAGGCCCCTCTCCCAGCCCGGGTAGTACCAGCTCTGAGGGACCGCCCCAGTTCTCGGAGTTCTGGTGGGTTCAGCCTCCCTCCCCAGCACAAGCAGGGGTCCCGGGCACCCCCCAATACACTTCCTGCTCATAGACGCTCTGGAGGTTCCGTCTGGGGAACCCACTCAAAACAAACAATCCCCAGCCCCCCCGCAGCTCTCTCACTCTCTGCTGTGGCTGGCGGGCATGCAGAGTTGAGGTCCACACCATGTCACGTGCTGGCCCCCAATTCACGCCTTCTCCTTCGCCTCTCCTCCACCTGTCTGAGCACAGCCATAAATACGTATTGTTGATTTTGATTTGCACAAAGTATATTTTATTCTCATTACAGGAACCTCAAAAAATTGAGGCATTTTTGATCACCCTTGAGTTCCCCTTAATAATTAATTTGGGAGCGATCTTCAACAAATTTATGTAAAATGCTCCTTGACTTTTTCTTCTAGAACCGGAGGCTTCTGTCCTCTTTCATAAGCTCCAAATTAGTGTCTGGCTGTGATGTGCTTCCTGGCAATTTTCTGTAGCCTGGATATACATAAATCAAGCCACTCGATAATTTGAAATATGCAATACCTAAGCCCAGTCTTTTTTTCAAGTTAAAAAACATTTATGAAATATGTTTGTGCTATGCAATGTGTGCCTTTTGTTGTTCAAAGTAAGTGGTAACTTGACGATAGTCAAACTCAGAACAAAAGGAGCCCAGAAAGTTCTGCCGTCTCTGGAGAAGTCGGTGCTCAGCCGTGTGGCCCCTGCAGTGAGCACCTGCCCCGGTGGATGTGCGCGTCCGTCTGATCTTAGGATTTTGAGTACATGGCTATTTGCATTTACTTTTCCTCAGAAGTTATTATTCATGTCCTTTGTCTCTTTTCCTAAAGATGGCCAACTACATTCTTTCAGGTAATTTTTCTTTTTTACCTATCAGATTGACAAAGGTTAAAAATTAGCCGTATGCGGCATCAGTAAGAGTGAGGGATAAACTCTCACGCACGGTGGCAGAGTATGATCGTTTACGGCTGAACGACCTTTCGGAGAGAACTTTGCCATCATTTACGAAATCGGGAATGTGCATAGCATTGCGCCCAACACTTTCACCACTAAGAACTCAGCACACAGGGAAGTTCACACGGACCAGCCCAGCTGTGCCTGTGGCCGGCGCGGCAGCCCTACGTGCGACAGAGAAATGTCGGAAACAGGTGTCTCCCATGGGGACTGCTTAAGTCCCCCCCGCCCCCAGTACAGGGATCTGGGGACTGTCTGAATGGATCTGTGTGGACTGTCATGAGGGACAGCCAAGGGGACTCACAGGCCAGAAGGGCAAGCTGCACAGTAATGTTGGTACTTCTACATTTAGAGGGAAGATAATGCATGCACGCACACACGCATGTGCGCACACACACGCCCGTGTTCACTTGTCAAGGTGTCCAAGAAATGGTTAGTCACAGTCAAGCAGAACAAGGAGGGCCAAGCAAGAGGAGGGGATTTCACTTTTTCCTTTATTTTCTCCTCTGCTAAATTTACCTACACAAACATATTAATTTCGCATTTAAAAACTAATAGAAAACCACAGCTTCTAAAACTTTTAGGTAATGCAGGGCAAGTTTAAAAGGAGGAAAAGCAATTTCACTTTGGACCCCCAATGTTTTGTATTTTTTTATAATTAATTGATTTTAGTTAATAACATTTCAAGGAATACTTTTTTTTAATAACTTAGGCTTTGATATAAGCTCTATAGTCACTGATTCTAGAATATTCTACATCTATTCCCTGGGAAACAAGATTTCGCAAATGTACAGGGCTGTATGCATTCACCAAAAACATTCTGGCCCTTCCAACCTTTTCAAAAAGTATTCTATGAGCTATTTCCACTGATGTACTGACTGATAATGGTTAAATCAGTTAAAAGTTAAAGTTTGCCAAGGGAGAAGGAAGCTGAGTCAGATTAAGTTGATATCCAGAAAAGCAGCTTATTCGACTTCCCGTGAAAGTGAGACTTGTTTTTTTGTTGAAGTTCTTGCTGCTGGTTGTCTCCCAGTGTTTATTCTCCTCTTTCCAGCAGCTCCTCATTTTAGCAAAGACACGAAGCCACTTACAGGAAGCTTCATACTTCTGCCTTCTTCGGAACTGGGGGCGGCTCTACAAATAAGCCCAATGAGATGTAAGCAGAAATGTAAGTAGAAAGATGATTATAGGAAGCCAACTCAGCCAAAGGTGCAGCCCTTTGGGCATCCTGCTTCTGCTCCTTTCTGTGGCTGGCCACACAAATGTGATGGCTGGAATTCTGGCAGCCACATTTCACCATGCGGTAACCTGAAGACAGAAGCTGGTCCTAAGGAACACTGAGCGGGGAGGTCAGAAAGATGGCTCACCACAGATGGAAGCCAGCAAGCCACCCGACTGTGTGGGCTCAGCTCCTTCGGTCATGCCCGTCTCTGTGCAACCCCACGGGCTGTAGCCCGCCAGACTCCTCTCTCCGTGGGATTCTCCAGGCAATAATACTGGGCTGGGTTGCCATGTCCTCCTCCAGGGGTCTTCCTGACCCAGGGACTGAACCCACATCTCTTATGTTTCCTGCACTGAGAGGTGGGTTCTTTACCACCAGCACCACCTGGGAAGCCCCCAAACTACTCACGGACTTACACATATGTGTGTTTTTCCCTGAGAAGGAAATGAATTGGGTAGCCCCCAGTTCCAAGCCTGGCTCCTAAAAAGCTTCTAAAGGATCCTCTCCCTCTTCCCTTTCCTGTCTGCCAGCTGAACAGGGGATGGAGGAGGACCCTTGAATATGGCTGTGCCACCCAAAGGAAGGAGCCTGAGCCCCCAGAGGATTCCAGCGGGCAGGGGCTTGCTCTCCTCCAGCTAGACATATACCCCTCCCCACCCCTCAAACCATGGACTGAGCTGAGAGGGAAACTAAGCCTGTCCTGTGTTAAGCACCGAGTCCCTTGGTGTTTGGACGCAGCCCTCCAGTCTCCACCGCTTCACATTTGACCGTCTCCTCGTGCATGGCTGTCATTCAGTTGCTTAGTCACGTCCAGCTGTTTGTGACCCCATGGACCGTAGCATGCTGAGCTCCCCGTCCTTTGCCATCTCCCTGAGTTTGCTCAAACCCATGTCCATTGAGTCGGTGATGCCATCCAACCATCTCATACTCTGCCCCCTTCTCCTCCTGCCTTCGATCTTTCCCAGTATCAGGGTCATTTCAAATGAGTCAGTTCTTCATATCAGGTGGCCAAAGTATTGGAGCTCCAGCTTCAGCATCAGTCCTTCCGATGAATATTCTCCTTGCACATCTATGCCCAAATCCCTCTCTTGCAAGGATTCATGGTGGGTTGTGGGTCACTCTACTTCAGGATGCCCACAACACAACAAAGGAGAAAGGTGACCAACAGATCTCAATAAAAACATAAGCCCCAAATCGTTAAGACACAGAGTGGGTCATGAGGTGGGCAGTTAACTCAAAGACTGTTGGAGCCATACCAGTGGCTCGCTTTGGGCACACACGACAGCTGGCTGGAGACGGTGGGATGTCCCTAAGTTTTCAAGGCCCTGAGACAAGCTGATGTGGAGAAAAATAAAAGAAGAGCTTTTGTCGGGATGGTTGAATAAGCGTGTGTTCACCTTTTGTGCTTCCTCAAGCCCCATTGAAATGACAAGAGAAAAAGGACTGAGTTGAAAAGGGTTTCCACCAGCAGACCTGGGCCGTAAGGAATTGCTGGGAGACACCCAGCAAATGGAACCTGATTGAGGATGAAACCATCCGGGACCAGGGTTCTCACGTAGGCAAAAGACAGAACATCTGAAAAGTGAGTTTCCCCAGCAGAACTCAGAAGAGCCTGAATCAGAGGCCGTGAGAACTTAAGCAGGGGATCCCTTGATGCTGCTGAGATGTGGCTGGTGGGTCCAAGGGTGGGAGCAGGGTGAAGGCGCGGTTGCTCTCAAGCCAGCGGGCCTGGCGCAGCTAGGCAAATGCCACAGGTGGTTTCAAAGTGTGGGTTCTGGCCGGGAAGACCCCACGGCCAGAGAAGTGAGGCGCACCCAGGCAGAGCCGCAGCTGTTGGGGGAGTGGGCTTCCTCAAGGGATCACGAGCCCCAGGGATGCTCACCCCACACACTCCTCCCCTCCCCTCCTGCTCCTCGCAGGCCACAGTCCGTGCGCCCTCTGTAAGAAGAATTGATTCCTGCTGGCTGGAGACGTGCCCTGCCACGTGCAAACCCTCAGTCCACGTCCAGTCCGGAGAGCCCACCCAATCGAGGAGAGAAACAGCAACGCGGGAGAAAGCCAGTGATGTGAAGAAAGGTGCTCAGCTCAACACAAAAACAGACGTATCTCTTTAAGGAACAAGAGCTGTTTTGAGTCCTGGAATAAGTGAAACAAAACACCAACGATTAAGACATTCAGAGGGACTGGAGAGGATATTCCATGCATACAAATAGAGGGACTGATATGAAAAATAACTTAGCAAATACCTTATGAATTACAAATAGGATTATACAAACAAAAACGTCAGGAAAAGTCTCCACAGCAGGAAGAGCTGGAAAAAGGATGTATTGTGAATGGGAGGCTGGAGGTAGGGGTGCAGGGAGGGGGGTGGTCTGAACAGAAACCAGTGTGGAAGGAAGGGCCGGCAGTGGCAGAGGAAGGTTCATACACATGAGTAAGAGATGCTCAACCTTTAGCAGGTGTCAGACAGAGGAAGACGTGAGCAAAGACACACTAGGAGGCTCACGGCAAGAATAAAGCCTCGGATCTTCCCATCCACCAGCACATTGCTCCATCACACACAGACACAACTTGGTAAGATTTCTGATCATCAACATTTTAACAAAAACACAGAAACCGTAGACTTAGGAAGCAACCAGCTTACTTACAAAGGTTCACTGACCAGACTGCTGTGAAATCTGTGGTTGACAAGCTCTGATCGACGAAGATGAAATAATGCCTTTAAATTTTACTAGGGAAATTATTTGAAACCTAGAATGTGACGCCAAGTTAAAAGTTGATACAACCCCAAAGACAAGAGAAAGACATTTGCAGACTTTGATTCAGAAAATCTACCGAGAGTTAAATCTCTCTGAAGGAGCTGATGGTCCAGCAGAAATGACCACAGAACTGATACACAAGGCACAAGGTGACAGGCTCAGAAAGAATGACAAGCAAACCAGAGGGCTTATTTTCATCGTTGAGAGCATGGCTGAGAAACGCAAAGGCGATTGTTAAGAGATTACCTTTAAGGAAGCAGGAGCACAGAATGAAAACAAACAAACCCTTGAGCTAAAGTGCCACATGATGTTCAATAGAGCAGTAGCTGGCAATAAGGAGAAAACTCCTTAAATCCTCTAAGAGAGGAGCAAACCGTCACAAGCAAAGTATCGCAGTCAAACTTCTCAACAGCAACCCTCGAAGCCAGACGTCAGTGGGGCAAAATATTGGGGGGGGGCATCTATTACCCGACTAACATGGTACACCCCTCTGAACGAGCAAGCGTGAGAGTAGGGTAAAGGCATATTCGGGTACGGAAATCCCCGAGAAACCAACTCTGTCTCAGCGAGTTACTTGAGGGTGTGCTCCCACACAACACGAGAGGCATCTAATGAAGGAAAGCGGTGGCGTCCAGGAAGCAGCAATTCCAGCTCCAACGAGGGGAGCAGGGCATTCTCGGCACAGTCAAGGGTTCAAGTTCCAGATATCACACCGTGGCCGGCCCAGAGCATTAGACCCCCGTGGAGCGGGAGGAAGAGGGAGCCGGGGATAAGAGAATGCATGGGTCTCCTGGCCCTTTCACCAGATTGAGAGTGTTAGAGCTGAAGGGACGCTGGAGAGTGAAATTGTGTGTGATAAATACACAAAAATGTGAATTTGTTGTCTGTGGGGCAGGGGAACGGAGGGTAGAACTTTGATGTTCTCCTTTTTTATAATAACAATGCATTCGCGCTCTTGATGGTGGCTGCTGCGCTTCAGGCGCTAATACGCGTCACGCAGTCGTGTCCCAGTCTTTGCGACCCTGCGGACTGCAGCCCGCCAGGCTCCTCTGTCCGTGGAATTCCCCAGACAAGAATACTGGAGTGGGTTGCCATTTCCCCCCCACCCCAGGGGCTCTTCCCAACCCAGCGATCAAACTCGCAGCTCTTGGGTCTCCTGCACGGGCGGGCGGATTCTCTACCACTGGCACCACCTGGGAAGCCCTTTAGCTGCGTGTAAGATGGTTGGGTAGACATTGACGTTTAGGCTCTCTGCATAGTGGGGCTCAGGCTGAGATGACTGATTGACAGGAAGAACGTGCAGGACCCAGGGCAGGCATGTCTGAGAGGCCCCCACATGGACGGGTCTAGAGGAGACTGGAGGGGAGGGTCAGCAGACTCAGTGCGGCCACAGCGCCTGCTCATGTCCAGGAAAGGAGGGGATGTCCTTGGGGAGGTGTTCAAACCTTCAAGCAAAGGAAATCTAAAAAGGAGTGGACATATGTATACTTATGACTGATTCACTTTGCTGTACAGTAAGAAACTAACGCACCGTTGTAAATCAACTATACTCCAGTAAAAATTAGCAAAAACAACCTTCCATCAACACGAGATGGCATGAGGCATTTGTTAGACCAGGACAGCAGAGTCAAGGGAAAGCACTGTGGCCGGACGTCAGCCTCAAAGGGGACCGTGTTGTGAAGAGCAGGGAAGGTGATGCTTGGATTGACAAGAAATTCTTGACAAATGGAGCTCAGTAATGATAGAGTGGCATGCCTGCACAATGAGGAGAGTTCCAGGTTTTTACAATTAAATTATATATAATAAAGCATTAGTGCTTTCAGTCTCCAAAGGTTTTTAAACATTCAGGAATCCCCTTCCCAAAGAACCCACCTACCTCTTTCCTTCTGCTAAAGCAATCTATTTTTAGGCAACAGCAAAAGAGAAAGTGATGGTATCAGTGTTCAGAGGATTTTTTTTTTAATTAGTGGTGCTCTCATCATAATTTCTACTATTTTTCCCAGTAGCCCATGTATCATAGTCACATTTTCAGTTTAAATATGCCTTGTGGGCTAGTCTAGGAGCCTCCACGCCATTTACAATGTTGTTTTTATGGGAACATGTGTTTAAATTAAAGTAATTGAATTACAAATAAAATGTGGAGACACACACTTTAATTTTAATAAGGGATTTCATGTTTATATGAATGTATTTTTGTTCAACAAAAAAGCATCTGTCTACTTTTTGGCCAGTAGCTGATAAATAATACTGAAAGGCAAGTAATCCATCAAATGGTCTATACTCATCTCTTTCTGACTTCAGGCTCAGGGTTGCAGAGTGGCTGATGGGCAGAGAGAGAGAGAGAGAGACAGACATGGTGGCTTTGCTAAGTCACGAAAAGCCCAGCCCACCCCAAGTCCCAGGGGCAAGTCTACGAGGCAAAAATAGAACTGAAATGGTTTTTAGGGGTCTGCCACTTTTTGAATGCTGCTGGTGAGCATAAGGACTGGCTAGGACCTTCTCAAGTTGCAGACGGTGCTACGGACATCCTTCATCCCCATCAGCACGTAAGTACGGCAGTAACCAGCTACCTCTCTGCTGATTTTAAAGATACACGAGGGTGGGCCCTTTAATGAGGATGTACAATAGCTTTGGGAACAATGGGTGCCGATACTGATCAACTTGGCAGTGGGGACGAGGCATCGACAAGCTGACTGCAATGCTCTCCGTGCGATTATTCTTTTTGTTCCTCTTTTATCTCCTCCTTAATGTTTCACGGCAAACTAAACAGCTAAGAAACTGCAAATGCGGAACCGCGCATAATCCTTATTATTATGGTTAATTAAATAACACTCTCCGTGACACGTCACGGTAATTATCTCCCTTCCCCTCACTCTGCTTCTCCCATTAATTTAGTTCCTAAATTTATTTCTGAACTATGGGCTTTAATAGATAGTTATTTTAATGAGGTCTTTAAAAATGCATGTGTTGTTGATCAGCTTGCTCTTAAGATGCGTGGGGAATGTGACATAGGTTTCAGATCATTTAAAGGTAATTTAAAGAAAAGCCCACCATTTCTCAGAAAATGATTGAGAAAGTAATAGGACGGGTGTTCATGATTAAGACGTGAGCCAAGACTTAGCAATTTCCTTTAAATGTTGGTTTTTCTTCTATTGAGATCTTATCTAATTTGATTTCCTTTCTCGTCCTCAGTCTGATCGACCAGCTATGATCCAAATGCTTTGTGAGTTTTAAAATTATGCTGTGCAGGAAGTACAGCTCAGGACCAAACAGCCACACTGGCACAGCCCCCGAGGCTGGTGAGGACATGAGGGCATCTCGCACTTTCATCACGCTGTGCCCACACGGCGCCATCCCGCCACCGTCACCCCCGCTCAGGTGCCAACACCCTTAGGCTCACTTCCCTTCGCAGGACCATGATAAACCCCGAGGAGAAGATCTAAGCCTTTTTCACGTTGGGATACAATTAGCTGACAGCCCATAAGGCTCTTCTGGACAGGGGTTTCTGTAGGGTTTACAGACTTGTAAAATTTACTTTTAATTGTTGCTGTTGTTTAGTCACTCAGTTGTGTCCAGCTCTTTGAGGCCCATGGACTGCAGCACGCCAGGCCTCCCTGTTCTTCACTATCTCCCGGAGCTTGCTTAAACTCACATCCACTGAGTGGATGGTGCCATCCACCCATCTCATCCTCTGTTGGCCCCTTCTCCTCCTGCCTTCAACCTTTCCCAGCATCAGGTCTTTTCCAGTGAGTCGGCTCTTTGCTCTTTCCAGGTGGCCAAAGTACTGGAGCTTCAGCTTCAGCATCAGTCTTTCCAATGAGTATTTAGAGTTGATTTCCTTTAGGATTGACTGGTTTGATCTCCTCACTGTCCAAGGGACTCTCAAGAGTCTTCTCCAGCACCACAATTTGAAAGCATCAAATTTTCAATATCTTTATGAAACAAAAAACAAAACAAAACAAAAAACCCAAAACAAAGGATATTTTAATTAAAGATGAAACAAGGGGAAATTATTTTGAACATGAGATTTACATTTCCGAGAAGAAATAAAACCCAGGCCACACACGTCAATGTTTGTGATTTAAGCTCTGTGACGCTTCCCTAGTGGAGTGCATATATGCGCGTGTACACATGCATAACTGAGTCACGGGGCTGTACGGTGGAAATAAACACAATGCTGTAAATCAACTACAGTTCAATGAACAATTTTTTTTGAAAAGTTCCACTCAGAAGCCTCACATGACCAAAGCCCAGAGCCTTGTTTCCAGGGATGTCTTTTACTTTGCGTTTGTGTTTTGATAGTACGTGTATATTTGTCTTCTGAGGCCTCTTATCTAGTGTCTTTGTTTCCATGGTGAACTCAGAACAAGCCAATTCTTACCACTGCTCATTAGAAACTAATTTCTTTATCCAGAATTACATTTCTGGCTTTTCTTGCATTAATTATCTCAAAGAGTGAGGGGACATGCACTGAAGTTCTGCAAGTAACTTCCCCAAGCCAACGGCATAAAGGAGCACACTGAGGGAAGCCAAATGCAAGTCAGAATTTGCCAGTGATCAGTGAAATAACACGGTCAACACTGTTTATGCTAAGGCTGAAAGCAGAGGTGAGAACAATACAGCTTTCTCTGACCCATGACCGCCTATGTGTTGGGGTCCTGGAGGTAAGGGCTCTCATATTAAACCTTCGCATAAGCAAAAGCATCTAACTCAGCAACCCAGTGAAGCAGCTTTCCTTCAGTGCTTGCTGACTGATGAAAACGAAAGTTACTGCAGATTTAAATGCCTCCTCCTTGGAAGGGGCCTGTGAGTGGCCCCTGAGGCCTGAAACTCTTGATTCTAGTTCCTACTTCTTTTACCTTAAATTGTGTGGACGCTACCACTTAAGATTCAAACTAGAGAAGTGACCAGATGGAGTTTGCAATCCTGGCCTTTCTTGCTCATTTTTAAATAGTTGGATATCTCTGCAGTCCGCGGGGTCACAAAGAGTCGGATACCACTGGGCGCCTGAACGACAACAATACATGTTGCTGTCCACTCCCAACTTGGGTGGCACAGAGGCCATGCGGACGTCCACTCCTCTAGGCAGAGTTTGCTGTTGTTGTTTGACCACCACATGTTTTAAAAAAGGGGGCTAGGATGGCACCTCGTAAACATTCTTGGAAGGAAATTCCCCGAAAGCCAGAGGTTGCACACTCAGTAACTGGACTGGCATCTCGAGAGGCGGTCCCTCCAAGACCATCTCCCTGAACCACAGCCCTTCCCAAGGCCAGGCTTGGCTTTCTACTCGTCACAGTCATTCAGTATGTTTCTGAAGCCTGCGTTTGGATGATCTAAGTACTAAGTGGAAAGTGGCACCATCGGTGTGGATTAAACTTGACTCACAACGTGCCACACAGCTCTCATTCTCAGAGCAACTGCTCAAGCTGTTCTTAGAAATCCCGTAGATACGGTCAACTCTGACGTCACTGGAGCTGATCGAGGCTGCCATTTGATTCCAACTACTCCTACGGTGTCCTGAATGAAGGTGAACCCTAGCAGCAAGTACAGCGAGCCTTGCTCTGGCTCTGAGAATTCCTTTCGAGGTCTTGGACTTTCACTGGGGAAAAGTTGCTCCGCCTGTAACCCTGCAAACCTCCTTTCCATCTTGTATGTTTGTTGTTTGTTATTTAGCTGCTCAGTCGTCTCCGACCTTCTGCGACCCCATGAACTTCAGCACGCCAGGCCTCCCTGTCCATCACCAACTCCCGGAGTTCACCCAAACCCACATCCATCGAGTCAGTGATGCCATCCAGCCATCTCATCCTCTGTCATCCCCTTCTCCTCCTGCCTTCAATCTTTCCCAGCATGAGGGTCTTTTCCAATGAGTCAGCTCTTCACATCAGGTGGCCAAAGGATTGGACCTTCAGCTTCAGCATCAGACCTTCCAGTGAATATTCAGGGTTGATTTCCTTTAGCATTGACTGGTCTGATCTCCTTGCTGTCCAAGGTATTCTCAAGAGTCTTCTTCAGCACCACAGTTGAAAAGCATCAGTTTTTTGGTGCTCAGCCTTCTTGTTTAACATTGCAGAACCCCGCACTAACTTTGCCTCCCTGTGTTTCTCTGTAACCATAGCATCTTCAAGGCCAATGTCGTCTGTCATATCCCTGTGGAGGAAGTTGCTGAGGTGGTGGTTCTCCCATGCAAACTCGTGGCTCAGAATGAAAATTCCCACACTAAGGCAAAGTGAACCAACTCATATCCAACCCCAATGCTTCTCAGCTGTGCGCACATGAGCACACTAGTTTACAGTCTGGTTCCCCAGATTGTGGGGTAATATTAGCCCTTGCCTCATAGATCTTTGCAAGAATCAATGAGCTCACGGATGAAAACTGTTTGCAACAACAGGGCAAATAGTCAGTGTTCAAGAAATGTCAGCTACTGTTGTTATTTGCTGGGCAAACCATGATACAGTGTCTGTGGCCAGCGCTGCGTCCCCGTGGACCGGCCGTGTCAAAGGGGACCTAATCAGACTTGGGCTTACTCGGTACCTGGGACCTGCCCATTCAGCTCCCCAGCTGGCTTCAGCAGGTGCTGTGTGCTTTGCTCAAACTGCTTATTATCTTTCCTGTCCGGATCCAATTTCTGAAAGCTAATGCAAGAGAGAGCCTGTCTGCCAGTGCAGACGATGTGAGAGACACGGGCTCGATCCCGGGGTCGGGAAGATCCCCTGGAGGAGGGCACGGCACCCCACTCCAGCATTCTTGCCTGGAGAACCCCATGGACAGAGGAGCCTGGCGGGCTACAATACATAGGGTCAGAAAGAGTTGGACACGACTGAAGCAACTTAGCACGCAACCCAAGAGAATCCATAGGAAGAGAGACTCAGTGTATCTCCAAGATCATCACACACCCCTCACGCCCCCAATTCACTCAGCACCATGCAAAGTCCTCCTTCATCCAATCCCACAGGCTGAAAGATGGGTATAGAAATAGGACTCGGGAGGAAAAAGATGGGAGAAAGTGAGAGACGGATGAGAGGAGAAAAGACGGGCTCTGTGTCCACGATGTGCGGTTGGTCTCAGATTCATTCCCTCCTCCCTCTTCACTCCCTTCCCTCCTCCACGCCCCTCCCCCCACACATCCCTTCTCCTCCCCCTCCTCGGCACCCAGCCCCGACCACACTTGGTCCAAACCAACTCCAGCCACACCGTGGACCACTTGGTTTCTTCCCAGATTCAAAGCCTTACTGTGGTCAAAACCAACCCTTTTTATTCTATTAGGGTTTACATTTGTGATTCAAACAATGTTTAGAAGATCACAATTTGACATTACTCCTTCAGTGGTAGATTTAAGGCGTTTTGAGCTGACTATGTTATTTTCTCGTGCACAAACCAACCCGGATATTTGGCTGCATGTGCAAATGTGTTCAGATACGTGAGTTCCAATGGAGTCCCAAAGAACGACTCCCTTTCAGAAGAGCTGTGTGGCTTACGCTGTGTTTCCAAGGCCCTAGGCTTTCAGGAGGCTGTTGCAGGCTAAAGACGTGATAAACCTTCTCCACTGATCTTTTTTATTTCACAGCCATAAAAGAAAATGCTGGACCCTTCCATTATGTCTTTTCTCCCTCTCTCATCCCTGCTCTCCACCCACCCCCAGCCTCTCTTGCACGGTCATTAGAAGCAAACAGAGGACCACACTTCTACCTTTTAATTGGGTGTTTAACAGGACAGTGTTTGAAAGCAATTAACGGGGAAAAACATTTTTGTCCTGTTTTATCAATTGGTCTTCAAGAAAAATGCCAACCCAAGGTAATGATTCTGTGCGAGCCAGGAACCTGTTGTCCTTTTCACTTTTTCCCATGTCAAAATTTATTCACTGAATTCACTCTCCAAATTACCGCAGAGCTGATTGTCTCTCTGAGAGTGGAAAATGAGTTCGGCCTCCTCCGGCTTCCCCTTCATCTGACGCCCGCTTTTGGCTTTTCTTCTGCGCTGAGTCATGTGCTACGCGGGGAGAAAAGGAGAGGACCTTCCCAACTATGTGAAGTGGCTGGAGTGGCTTCTTGGTACCTGTGAAGAGCCCCCTCGAAGCAGCTTAGGGGACAATGGCAGATTGCGTCTGGCAGGGCTTTGTTTTGCCCACATGATCTATTTCGCACGCATCCAGGCAACTGATGAATGGGGATTAACGCAAGTTTTCACCTTATTGAAATGAGTGATTCAAAGCAAACAAATAGGGCTAACTAGTTAGAATATGAAATTGAAGATTCTCTAAGACCCTTTGTTATCCTGCGAGTCACATTCACTCTCAACTGAAACATAGGCAGCTGGACACGCAAACACCAGGTCACGGGAACGTCCCCACGTTCGCTTGATGTGGTCAGGATGCACGTCGGAAACACTCACCCAATCCGTGGGCATCACATAACCCACTCTCATTCGTGGGGTGACAACCTGCACCTCCATTCTCAGAACTTGCATCAAAAATGTAATTAATCTATGTATTCAGTTCAGTTCGGTTCAGTTCAGTCACTCAGTCGTGTCCGACTCTTTGCGACCCCATGGACTGCAACACGCCAGGCCTCCCTGTCCATCGCCAACTCCTGGAGCTATGTATTAGGAACCATTAAGATGACAACCTGCTTTTAGGCTTTTCTGTTTTGATACAAAATTGAAGTCTTGAATCATCACAGTTATCAAATCTGTCACAGATATTGTGCAGATCAAACTCAGACTAAGGCTGGTTCCATGAAGCTTTTAGTTTCGGATACTGTAGCTTTGCTGGTTACAAGAATTTCTTTAGGATTATCATATAATAGTCCATTGTGTTGGGGTCATGTGGCAATTACCAACAAATATATGAGATTACACACAGAGATGTGCACACATACATGCCCTGACACCTCACACACACACACGTGCACACACATCTGAGAGTCCTTGAATTCACTTGTTAAAGGGTCGGTTTCCATTGTATGTAAAGCATGAAAAGTGACCAACTTGATGAGTAGTTCATTTTCTACAGTTCTGGTTTTACACAATCAGAATCACATCTGTTTCTCATAACTTAAATAACCTATTCATTTCCAGGCTTACTTCTCAACCCTAACCAGAATGTGGGCTCAACTTCCTACCCCAACCCAATATTATCAGCATCGTTGCAATAAAAGAAAACAAATCCTGAAAGGAAAACTGACAGGGTTTTTTTGATATGATTACTTACAGTTATTGAAATGAAAATTTTTCTCAGATGCACAAAGTTTTATTTTAACTTATTCATTTATTTTTGAGGGCCCAAAAGACATACAGCAAGTGATTATTCAGGAAACAAGAAATACAAAGAAATAACGCACACATCTTTGAAACTCATGGCCCAGGGGGAGAGAATGCGAATTTACAGGTGATGCCATGAAGTTTATTGTAAGTGTGGTGGCCCAGTCTACACAAGGGAAGCCCAGTTTATCATAAGCATCGAACTACTGGTATTGACATCCAGGGGGGAAAAAAAAGAGTAGCTAAATTGGTAGAAGTACAGGATTCTTGTTTGAGAGGGGTAGAAAAAAGGCTCTCAGGACAGGTGTGGACGAGAAAGATTGAGAAGTCTAGTCTTTGCCAAGTGGCAAATCTGTTTATTAGAGAAACAGGATGAAGGGGCTTCCCCATCCCTGGAGGGGGCTTCCCTGCTGGCTCAGATGGTAGAGAATCTGCCTCCCATGCAGGAGACCAGGGTTTGATCCCTGGATTGGGAAGATCCCCTGGAGAAGGAAATGGCAACCCGCTCCAATATTCTTGCCTGGAGAATCCCATGGACAGTGGAGCCTGGCAGACTACAGTTTGCAGAGTCAGACACAACTAAGTGACTAACATTTGCACTTTCGCTTGTCATCACTGGAGTGCAAGGTGAAGGGCATGAGGAGACTCGGCAGCACAGGGGCCAAGAAGCTGCTCGTGGACCGAGAGTAGTAAGGGTGGGGTCACGGTCACAGTGCGGGACGATGGCGTCACCAAGGCTCTGACTGTCCAGATACTGGGGGGCAGAGCAGAAGTGTGGAAACCAGGCAGCCCCGAGCTCCGGCGTCTCAGAGCTAGAGATAATACCCAGCAGGGTCCTTGGCCTTCCCCACAGTTTCCTTGTATTTTGTAGCTCGAGGAGAGGTGTGTCCCGGTGCAAGCATCACAGCAAAGGGCCACAGGTCCCCGCCTGTCTCAGAGAAACGGGAAGAGAGAGGTCCTGACGCCGGGTAGGCCCGAGTGGAAGGGGAGCCAATTGCTTTGGAAACGCTGAGTCTGTGTTGTCGATGGGAACCGAAGTTGCACTGTCGGGTGGGGGTCAGTGGAAGCGGTTGGGTAAGAAGACGGAGACCAGGCCATCAACCTAGAAGGTTCCCTGAGAGTGAAAAGACCAGAGGGGAGGGTGCTGTGCGTGTCGTTAGACCTGCGGACAGGAGTGGAAGGAGCCGGGGGTCCACGGTGATTGGGGATGCACACACTCCGGTTTTGAGGGCTGCGGCTATGGGGGTTTGTTCTTGCTTTTCACTGGCCATCCGGGGTGACAGTACCCAGGACAACTGTACCGACCTCTGCACTGATCTAGCTGGCCCCGCAAACCCAGTTTCCTTACCAATACAGGCACCTCCACAGATTCTATGGAATGCTAAACTCATAGAAGAGCTGCCTTGGCTTTAAAATGAGCAAAGTCAATTATCTTTCGTATGAAAGCTCTCTTAAGCTGTTCCATGGGCTTCCCTGGCGGCTCAGATGGTTAAGAATGGTCCTTGGTCAGGAAGATCCCCTGGAGGAGGGAATGGTAACCCACGCCAGCACTCTTGCCTGGAGAATCCCATGGACAGGGGAGCCTGGCGGGCTACAGTCCATGGGGTCACAAAGAGTCGGATGCATCTGAGGGACCAACACTTTCACTTTCATACAATATACTTGAAATCTGATGAGAAAGGACAAGTCAGGGAGGTCAAAATCCAGTAAAATTCTAATCCGTTATTTGAAAATATGTTTTCGCCATTGCCAGTGAAATCTTACCTATTTTTTGGTTGAACTAAGGATTTAGTTTTCATTGTAGTATCATCTTTAGATTTGCATTTCAAATAGACAAAGATAAAGAAACGCATGGTGAACAGCCATGAGTGAGTGAATGAGTGAAAGCCGCTCAGTCGTGTCTGATTCTGCGACTCCATGGGCTATACAGTGTGGAATTCTCCAGGCCAGAATACTGGAGTGGATAGCCTTTCCCTTCTCTAGGGAGGGGATCTTCCCAACCCAGGGATTGAACCCAGGCCTCTCGCATTGCAGATAGATGCTTGACTAGCTGAGTCAAAACGGAAGGCCATGAACACCTATACATGTTACAGAAATTGGTCGTACAGGTTTTTAACTTCATATACGTGTCATCGTACCAGAGGTAAAAGTTTCAACTCAGTAACACAGTATTTTTACTTACATTTATTTATACTCACAGATGACATTCCAATTCACTCATTTTTACTGTTACATCATATGTGATTATATGAATAAACCATGATTTTTCTTTTTTTTTGTCTGTAGGTGGCTTCCAAGTTTTGCCACAGTGAACCAGGCTGCGGTGGCCCCTCCAAGGCTTGCTTCCTGCCAGCAAGGACACGGGAGTTTCTCTGGAGGGGGGATCCACACTTGTGAATCTTTACAGATGATTTTTCAGAAAGGTAAAGGCTATGTGAGTTGTAGGTCGAAGACAATCTGTTTTAATATCCAGAAAAAGAACGGTTATCAACATTTTATCCTTTAGTCGTTGTTTCATTTACTTGAAGAAGGATCAGGAAATTAATTTTTTTCAAAGATAAGATGCTCAACTTGATTGAGGGTGATTAATGCCCTCAACAAATTAAATACTGAATTCACAAAAATCGTTACTTTTTTAATCTACAGAAGATCTGCACTGAGATGACGCTGGATACAGACAGGACACTCTGCTTCCACCAGCGGAAACGGCAGAAAGCTTGGAAATGACACATGGACTTGCCTAATGGCAATGTTGTTGTTTCTTAGTCACTAGGTCGTGTCCGACTCTTTGGGACCCCGTGGACTGCAGCCCACCAGGCTCCCCTGTCCATGGGATTCTCCAGGCAAGAGCACTGGAGAGGGTGGCCATCTCTTTCTTCAGGGCATCTTCCCATTTCAGGAGTTGGATCCAAGTCTCCTGCACTGAGGGCAGATTCTTTACCACTGAGCCACCAGGGATATGTACAACTTAAAAATCACGTTTAACATAAGACAGTTGACCCTCCAGATCAAGGTGTCAGAGCGAGGCTGAATTAAGAACCAGGGGACTGAGCTTTGGAACTGTCTTAACAACCCGGGGATGACCTTGAGCCAGCAACCTCCCCGGGGTCCGCTGCCTGCTCTGGGAAAGGAGGGGGGGACTAAGCGACACCCCTCTCAGGCCCCACCCCTGGCCCCAGAGCACAGCAGATGCTGCCACTGAGCCATCGCTCTGGTTTATGTCAACCATCCAAAAATCCGTGTTCCATGCCTGGACCACGTGTCCTCAAGGCCTGTCCTGGCTCCATCACCCGTGGCTGGTGGAAATGGGTGTGTCAGGGGCACGTGCTCACTGCATGGGACTCGGGGTTGGAAACATGAGTTGTTAGGACAGCCTCCTTCTCCACTGCCCCAGGAGACGGACCTCCCCTTCCCCCTCACCTCTGCACCCGAATGCTACCCAATCCAGTGAATTAAACAGAGAAGCTCAGGAGTCACATGATACATAATCGTGTCTCCTTCCACTCACTGTGGGTTTTTCCCTGCTACCTGTTTCTTTTCCTGCCCTTGGGATATTGCAATACGGACTTAATGTAAATTAGTGTGAATTTAAACAAGGCTTCACTGGGCATTAAGAATGTATTGCCGATTCCAAAGCCATCATCAGTCACAAAATCAGCCAGTTTCTGTAGCACTAGAGCCGTGAAAACAATGGAGGTCACCCTTACATCCCCAGGACAGATGAGTTCACGAGGTACCTACAGAGCGACGATAATTGCAATAAATATAACAACTCCATATGTCCTATTTCAACAGACAGATCCTTTGAGGGGAGATAAAACGGGCAGCTGTGTCTTTCCAAAGCAATTTATACAATAGGGTTTTTAAATGTCTACACCACTTTAAAAGGAAATTTAAAAAGTAGTATATTACCATTATGCACTAGCCATCAGAAATTATCTTAAAATTGATTAAAGTATTACTTATCTTAAGTACTGTTGACCTATTTTCCTTCAAGCCTGTCATCTGTGTCTCTAGGATATACAGTTTGTAGGGAAACAGAAGATCAATGTGGACCCTAGAAGCTTCTTCCTGAAGAATAATGACCACACGCTATAACTTACCACTCTGCTGGATCATAAGCCGGTGCACAACCCTGAAGATATATAACAGGAGCAGAGTTATTCACTCGAGGTAGGCAAACATGCGGCTCTTCAAGCCAGCGTGAAGCCAAGCCTTGAATCACTTTCAGGTCCTAGGCGTGTGTCTGAAAGCGAAGTCTTTGTGATCTACAGGTAACATCTAGGCCAACAAACGCAATTCAATGCTTACCTGTAAATTTTTCTTATTTGCTGTATTTACTGTGTCACATTTTATAACAGTATTAATTGTAATGTGAAATGCTTTCTTTTAGTCATAAGGAGAGTTTATGTTGCTGTTGTCTGGTCACTAAGCTGTCTCTGACTATTTGTGACCCCATGGACTGCAATCCATGTCCAGGCACCCCATCCCTCACTATCTCCCAGAGTTTGCCCAAGACCATGATAATGCTAAAGTCAATCGATAATGCTATCTAACCACCTCATCGTGTGTTGTGCTAACATATCATCCTGTGTTGCCCTAACATCTCATCCTGTGTTGCCCTCTTCTTTTGCCTTCAATCTTTCCCAGTACCAGGGTCTTCTCCAACAAGTCGGATCTTTGCATCAGGTGGCCAAAGTATTGAAGCTTCAGCTTCAACATCAGTTCTTCCAGTGAATATTCAGAGTTGATTTCCTTTAGGGTTGACTGGTTTGATCTCCTTGCAGTCCAGCAGACTCTCAAGAGTCTTCTCCAACACAATTCAAAAGCATCAATTCTTTGGTGCTCAGCCTTCTTTAGGGTCCAACTCTCACATCTATACATGACGACTGGAAAACCCATAGCTTCGACTATATGGAAACTGCTTCAGTTTGTCAGCAAACTGATGTCTCTGCTTTTCAATACGCTGTCTAGGTTTGTCACAGGAGACCTGGTTCTTTCTAAATATACCATCAACAAACGGAGCTTTCTAAGGCAGATAACTCCTTGACCATATTATTAAAGTCAGGATTGAGTCAGACAAGAAGGCGGCAAACTGAGCTGTGCAGAGTCCCAGGGGTGCGAGTTCCTCAAACGATTCCAGGCACTTCTTTTGCAAGAGGCAGCACACTTTTCTTACTGTGTTTCTGCATCAGGAGTCTAATTGTACATATCTAGATACAGTTTGAAGAGCAGTACTCCCCGTTATGTGCTCCCCAAGGGGTTCAGTGGGTGAAGAATCCGCCTGCAGTACAGGAGACGCAGAACACAGGGGCTCAATCCCTGGGCTTGGAAGCTGCCCTGAAGGGAGGCCTGGGAACCCACTCCAGCATCCCTGCCTGGGAAATCCCATGGACAGAGGAGCTCGGCAGGCTACAGCCCATAGGGTCACAAAGAGCTGGACAAAACCGAAGCGCCTAAGCCTGCACAGACGCCCTGCCCATTATAACAACACTGGAATTCTCTGGCTGCACCTCCTTTTAGACAACGTGGTAGACTAGATGCTATTCAGTCGCTGGGTCGCTTCTGACTCTCTGCAACCCCATGCACTGTAGCCCGCCAGGCCCCTCTGTCTTTGGAATTCTTCAGGCAAGAATCCTGGAGTGGGTTTCTACTTCCTTATTCAGGGGATCTTCCCAACCCAGGGATTAAACCCTGGTCTCCTGCATTGTAGGCAGATTCTTTATCACCGAGCCACCCACCAAAGAAGCCCATGGCAGACCAGACATTCTGATAAAACTTTTGGGGACAAGACATTTAAAAACACTAGATTAAATAGAGCAAAGTTCTTTTTCTATGCAGAGCCAAAGGAACAAGAAGGTAAAGATATCCTCAGAGTCCAGGCAAAGCAAGTACAAACTTCTGGGGACAAGACATTCAAAACTTCTAGATAAAATCGAGCAAAGATCTTTCTCTACGCAGAACTGAAGGAGCAAGAAGGTAGAGAAATCCTCAGAGTCCAGGCAAAGCAAGTGCTGAAGGCAGAGGGTGAAGCTGGAAGAAGCCCTTCACCCCCGAAAGAAGGAGAGCCCCACACAGGGCTGAATGCATCCATCAGGATTCCCCCCGACCTGGGCAGGGATCTTATAACAAATGAGAGGAGGAAATTAGGCCAGAGGTGTGGGGGCAGCTGAAGGGGAGCAGCCTGAGACGAGGAGGCCAAGGGTCAGCACAAGGAGAGCCTTGGAGTGGAGGGGCCGCAGGAGGGCTCCCCCCTGGCAGAAACTGCCGGCGCAGGAGGGCCAGCCCTGCAACAGCACCCCTGGCCTGGAAGAGCCCTTCTCCTCTTGCCCTCTGGTCTCCCGCCAGGCCCTTGGTGGCTACACCCGACCAGAACCAGCCAGCAGGGGCGGGGCCCTGCCACCCACCTCGGTTCCCCTTCCAAGGAAGAGGAGAGCTGCTGTGTGAGCCCAGCTCGCGGGGCACACCTCGTGAGGCTGGAGGAACCTGGCTTTGGGAGCACCATTCTTCCCCCCCACGGATGCTTCTTCAAGGACTGTCTTCTTGTGTTTTGGGGGAGTTCAAGCTCACACTTTAAGTGGGAGGGGTTCAGGGAACCCCAGATGAAGATGACTAAGGTGCTGGCCTGTTTGCCTTGCAGCTCCTCGTCCACATGGTTCTCAGCACCCACAGCTGCAGAGAAAAGACAGCTTGAGACTGAGCCCAGAGGGCTTGGCTCCATCACTAGACACACCTATATGTATAGCGAGCTGATCTTCTTGCTATCCCAACAGGCTAGTCTACTTAAAGACATTAACACCTGCTTACCCGGTGCCACGAACTGTCTCAGACACTTCAGAAACTCAGGTCCTTCACTGCTCGTAAGGATCTGATCAGGTCGTCATCTTTGTGGAGACACTGCTGGGGACTTCCCTGGTGGTCCAATGGTCAAGACTCTGCACCTCCAATACAGGGGTGCAGGTTCAACCTCTGGTCGGGGAACTAAGCTCCCACGTGTCTTGTGGTGGGATCAAAAAGCAAATAAATAAATAAGGTCACACTGCTGGAAAGTCAGGAGTCCCCAGAGCCTCCATTCCCTAGAAGAGTATGTACGCTATTGACACTGTTTCTCCTAAAGTATCTGGCACAGTTTGACTTGCCTGCATGACTAACCATCCCGAAGTTTTCAGAGAAAGAGTCTTAAGCTTCTTTAATTTAATACTTATAGAACTATTCATATTTTTATGGTTCTTTGGGCACCAATTTTTGATGTTTTACTTTTCTAATAATTTGTCCATTTCACCCACCTTTAGAAATTTATTAATTAACTATTTTCTTTAAAATACATTTATTGTTTGGTTACAGTCTAAAATATATGGAGAAATAAATTCTTCATTTTTGCCACCACTAATTTTTCTTTCTCTCATTTTCTCTGATTAAATTTGCCAGGGATTTACTGACATTCATTTCTTTGCAAAGATCCATTTTTTTTTTAGTTTTTTAAATCTTCTTTTTGTTCATCTCCAAGTTCATTAACTTGTGTTCTTTTTCTTTCCCATCATCCTGCTTTCTTTGAGTTTAACTTGTCATATTCCAACTACTTAAGAGAGGTACTTAGGGATTTTGAGATTTTTTTTTTCCTCTTAAAAATCTATAGAAACCTGTTTGTTTTCTCTAAGCAAAGCTTTCACTGAGTCCTACAGGTGTTAATATTGATATATTGTATTTTTATCATCCAATTAAAAACATTTTCTAATTTTCATCAAGACTTTTCTTTTGACCCATGATTATTTGAAAGTTTATTCCTTAATTTTCAAATGATTATGTAGGGTTGTTTCTTGGGCTTTGGGTTTAAGTACATTGTGGTCAAAATATATGCTCTGTATGATTTCAATTCATTGGAATATGTTGAGACATCCTTGTTTTATGGCCAGAATATAGTTGATTTTTATAAATGCTTTTCATATGTTTGAAAATAATGTGTGCTCTGCAGTCACTGGGTGTAGTTTTATTTTATTTTTTTGGCAGTGCCAAGCAGCATGTAAAGTCTCAGTTCCTCGCCCAGGCAGCAAACCCACGCCCTCTGCGGCAGAAGCACGGAGCCCTAACCACCAGCCCGGCAGGAATTCTCCTGGGTGTAGTTTTTAAAATGTATCTCTAAGGCCAATTTGCTAATTGTTGAGATGTTTTAACCTTATTGATCTCACAACCTACATAAACATTTTTAATAATTTAATAAGTTGTTTTATCGAATAATAAGGAGAGATGTTTTCAAATTCCCCACATGGCTGTGACTGTGATATTCTCTGGATCACTTTGTCAGTTTTTGCTCCCTACAACAGAGGCTACCTTAGACCTCTTATGTCTTCCAGGTGACCTGAACTGTTTATTATCATGAAGTAACCTGTCTGTCTCTAGTAAAACGTTTAAATTTGATTTCTACTTTGACATTAATATAAGAACACTATGTTTTTTTGCTTTTGCTTTTTACTTTGTAAGTTCCCAAACTTTCTGTGCTTAAGGCGCCCTCAGGATATCAGTAATTCTGTCAAGATGGTCCTAAGACAAAAATAAAACCAAGTTGTTCCATTTATTAAACAGGACCAAACGAATTGATAGGAACATCTCTGTCCTAAGAACTTGGCACCTGCTGGTCAGGGTGCAGCCCCTCGGCGCCTGGAGTGAGGACGTCCCCCCGCATTGCCAGGGCCACAGCATCTCTGCACAGGGCTTGCTTTTTACCTCAGCAACTGCGGAAAGGTCAGCTTCGCAAAGATACGACATCGTCATAAATAATGTAGACATCTGATGTCGGAACCGGGAATGACTCTGAGCTATTATCTGTGCAGGGCCCAGCAGATTTGGCTGTGTTCTCTCCAAAGTGTGAAGCGCCCGCGTCAGCCCTTTGAGCTTGGCCTGGAGCACAGGATGCGTTCCCTCCCATCATCTCACCTCCGGCCTTCCTGCCTCCTCGCCTGCCCGCGGCGCTTGTGAGCAGCACACTGCTGGACGGTGCTTCGTTTTCCAATCCACTCAGATGCTTTTGCCTTTTCATTGAGGCTCACAGAGAACTGAACTCCACAAAATTCACACACTGAAATTCTGTTAATTTATGGTATTTGGATAACGATTTGGACAGCCCTTAGGCATACCGTTAACACTGATTTTAACAGCAAGAGATAAAAGTCTTCCCCTGTGGTGGGGGACTTTGTCACTTCCACTCAACGTGTTTGTTGGATGCTATTTTATTTTTCAATCCACTCAGATATCTTTGCCTTTTAACTGAAGCTCACAGTGAACTGAACCCCGCAAAATTCGTAGGCTGAAATCCTAATTGTCAATGTCCTGGTATTTAGGTAGATTTGAATAGTTTACGGCTTCCCTCATAGCCTAGCAGTAAAGAATCCTCCTGTGACGCAGGAGCCACAGGAGACACGGGTTCGATCCCTGGTGTGGAAGATCCCCTGCCGAAGGACACAGCTACCCACCCCAGTATCCTTGCCTGGAGAATCCCATGGACAGGGGAACCTGGCGGGCTGCAGTCCATGGGACCACAAACAGTCAGACACAACTGAGCAACTTAACATGCGTGTACCAACCATCTTGACCTAACAATCGTAGGAAGACACCCAAGAAGATCAGAATAACATTTTTCTCAAGTGAACACAGAATATTTCATCCAGACCATGTTCTGGATCATAAAAGAAGCCTCATCAAATGTCACAGGATCGTAACAAAGCATAGCATTTCTTCGAACTACAGCAAGAAGTATGTTAGCAACATACTTCTGCATAGTATATGCAGACGTATCCACATCTGCATAGTGCGCATGTCAGAAAGTAGGCACAGGAGGAACTGGGAAAGGATTCGAACTGAATGAAAATCAAAGCAGAACGTGACGAAACTCTCGTGGGATGAAGTCAGAGTGCTAATTCAACGGAAATGCATAGCACTGACTATCCCAATGGCTAACACCAATTTCAACAGTAAAAGATGAAAATCTTCCCCTGTGGCTGGGAACCTTGCCACTTTCATTCAGCGGGTTTTCGGGAAGATTAAACCATGCGGAAAAAAATAGGAGAAACGGTCCTTGTTTGACAATGACTTGGTTGTAGAAAACGCAGAATATCTTAAAGAATTTATACCAAAAAAAGTTCTCAAATGAGTGAGTTCAGCAAGTTTTCAGAATGCAAAGATACACTTGCTCACTAGTGCACAACTGAACACTGAAATTTAACACCACTGTAATAACATACAATGAAGTGAAGTGAAGGGAGCTCGCTCAGTTGTGTCTGACTCTTTGCGACCCCATGGACTGTAGCCCACCAGGCTCTTCCATCCATGGGATTCCCCAGGCAAGAATACTGGAGTGGGTTGCCATTTCCTTCTCCAGGGGAACTTCCCAACCCAGGGATCGAACCTGGCTCTCCCGCATTGCAGGCAGGCGCCTTACCCTCTGCACCACCGGGGAAGGCCTACCGTACAATAGTTAGGGATAAATGTGTGCGTGCGTGTGTCTGCATAACACATGGATACTTAGAACTACAACATATTGCTGAGACAAGGTTTTTTTAAAAGCCTAAATAAGTAGAGAAATATGCCATGTTTATGTACCAGAAGACTCAAAATGGTTTAGAGGCCAGCATCTCTCAGCTGTGATCCAGGTGTCAGCTGGCACCTCCATCACCCAGCTCGGAGGAGAGAGGACCGAGCGCCAAGCCCCTTCCCGGAGCTGTGGCCAGGCCTCGGGTCCTCACCAACAGTGACACAGAGTTAGTTCCTTGCCCCTGCACACACAGCCAGGCCTCTCGGGCCCCCCAGAGCTAGTGGCGAGTGACGACGGGGCCCCAGGACAGAAGGCCCAGCGTCTATGCCGACTTCTCAGGAGGGACGGCCCACAGCAGGGGCCAAGCCCACTCGGCAGGAGTGAACCTGGGGTCCAGCCATGCCCAACGTGGGACCCCGCAGCAGCGTGAATTTCAGGAGGTGGGGCCCGCCCTTCAGAGATCATCGGTTACCTCCCACTTCCTGGGATCCTGCGGCCACAGGACCGCACAGCACGTGCCCGTTTCCAGTCTGCCTTCGCTCACTCACGTGATTGTTTCAAGCTTCATCCATGCTGCTCTGTGTATCAGTGACGCCCCCCTTCTCACTGAGGGCTGCTCCGCTGCTTGAACTCCATTGCTTGCCCCAGTGCGTCTGTCCATTTAGTTGCTGATGTTCCTGTTGGTTGTTTCTCGTGTGTATCCATTATGAACAAAGCAGCTATGAGAAATGATTTACAAGTCTCTGCCTAGAAGTGTAAAGGGGACACACGGAGAAGGACAAGCTGCTGACCCTCCTGGGCTTTACCCCTCACCCCAGACGCGCCTGCCTCGCTCCCACTTGAGATAACGTCCTCATCAGTGGCTGGGCATCTTGAGACTGTGCATCACCCCGAATCTCACCTTACTCTCAGGGCCGGGTTTGTAGGAAAGGCCAGCAGCCCAAAGTTTGTTTTTGTTCAGTGGCCAAGTCGTGTCCGACTCTTTGTGACCCATGGACTGCAGCACGCCAGGCTTCCTGTCCTCACTATCTCCCAGAGCTTGTTCAAGCTCATGCACATCGAGTTAACAACGCCATCCAGCCCTCTCATCCTCTGCCGTCCCCTTCTCCTCCTGCCCTCAATCTTCCCCAGCATCAGGGTAATTTTCCAGTGAGTCAGCTCTTCGCATCAGGTGGCCAAAGTATTGGAGCTTCAGCTTCAGCATCAGTCCTCCCAGTGAATATTCAGGGTTGATTTCCTTTAGGATTGATGGGTTTGATCTCCTCACAGTCCAAGGGACTCTCAAGAGCCTTCTCCAGCACCACAGTTTGAAAGCATCCATTTTTTTGGTGCTCAGCCTTCTTTACAGTCCACCTTACTCCTCACTGAGTCGAGACTTGCTTTTTTCTTTTGCAGATAACTTAATTACTTGACCACATGATTCTCTTGAATTGTCATTCTAAACTTTTATTCGTGATTCCCAATTCTAGTTGGTAATCAGCAGATAGAAAGTGTTCCAATTAGAGAAATCAAATTAATTCTTTCTTAAATAAGGAGAAAAAACTACTTATTCTGGACTCCTGGGAAGCAGAAATTAGGTGGGATTCTTAAAATGAAAAGGACAATTATCTTTCCTCCATTTACTTCATCTTCCCTTTCTTTCCCTGTGTTCTCCACTCCCTGTAGCCCAGGAAATTACCAGAGGAGGAAATCGCCCCACGTGTCTCACTCCCCACTGAATTCTGCCACCAACCGTGACTTTGGCTTTGCTGACAGATTAGAACAGAAAGTCCAGAAAGCTAGGAACTCAGTATCAGATGTTCAGGACAACACCGGTGATGCCTTGGCGTCCATTTGTCGGTCGTGGTGGGATTAAAGGGTGAAGGACGTGGGACAGAATGCCTTGGACCATCCCACCCTTCCCGTCCTATGACACACTTCACTTTAAGTTGCTTTTCCCTTATCAGGCATTTATTATATTAGAATTGCTTCATAAAATCTTACTATTCTTCTCAATGATGAGCCACTAAGGAGCCAGGCAGAGTTATAATTACTTCAATCAAGACATCCTGTAACCTGTCATTCTCTTCCACTTTACAACTATGTTCAGAAAAGGCAGTTGAAACCACTAGACACAGAGGCTGAAATTCTGGCTTTCCTGTAAGAGCCGTCAGCAACGGCGAACATCTTTTCCAAGGGTTTTTAGTCCTGGTTTGCCGATGGTAACTCCCTTCTCAGCTCCTTTCTTGTCATCCTTGTTCCTGAGACCAGTCAACGGGCTCTGTCCCAGACCAAAACTTCATGAAAATCATCACTGCGGTGAACTTATTTTCGGCCTAGCTCCCAATTTTTAAAAAGTGAAAGTGAAAGTCACTTGGTTGTGTCCGACTCTTCGTGACCCCGTGGACTGCAGCCCCCCAGGCTCCTCTGTCCATGGGATTCTCCAGGCAAGAATACTAGTGTGGGTACCATTCCCTTCTCCTGGCAATCATCCTGACTCAGGCATCGAACCCGGGTCTCTAGCATTGGCGGTGGATTCTTTACCATCCGAGTCGCCAGGCACGCTCCAGCACAGCACACCTGAACATCTAGTGATTTTCCATGTGAAACGGAAACACTGTACTGTATTTCTAAAGCATGTTCAATCCCGAATCCCTCATTATTCCATTTGCAGAGGGTCCTCTGAGCAATGGTTGGATCAACAGGGCCACCTAATGCCCCAGTGACCACGAGCGTTGGGGACACAGGAAGCTGAGTTCAGCCCCCTTGTTCTTCCAAGGAGGGGCAGGAGCAAGGGCAAGGAAACGCCCCACGGCCTTGTTAACCTAAATAATAACAGCAGGCTTTCCCATCAGGACCACCAAGACAACTCAGAGGTGAAGAAAGTTAAGACAGGACGTGGTGGCTCGGTTAAAAACAGAAACAGGATTGTGAAGTCACCGTGGGACTCTGAAGCGATCTAATAGAGAAACCACAGTGTCCTCTCATTCCAAGCCAGCGAGTCTTGAAACAACCTCAGGGTTAATTTTAGAAGATGCTGAACGTGGAGGTTTTCATGGTGGAGGCCACAGTGGTTTCTCTGAGATGAAGAGCTAAGAAATAAACATAGAAGAAGACTGCTAGGTGTTGGTGAGACCAAGAGCACTGACACTCTCATAAGCCTGCTCCTCCCAGGAAGTCGCGTCCGGGCATTTCTGGTGCAGCCACTGAGCACAGGGCAGCTGGCAGCGAAGTGCCAGGAGCTCCCAAGCACCGGAGGGTGAAAACCTGCTTCTGATTCCTTCAGCCACCAGAAACAGCCTCGGACCCGACAGTTCAGGGCGCGTCCAGGTCTCTGCTCGCACAGACGACAGTCTCTGCACAGCCATCGAGCGTGTGGACAGCTGTGGAGGAAGCGCTCAGGACTGAAGGCGGACGCGTGGTCAGAGCTGACTGGTCACACGCTTGCCCTGTGATGAGCTTGTTACAAAAAGGGGGGTTCAGGATGGGGGACACGTGTACACCTGTGGCTGATTCGTGTCTATTTATGGTGAAAGCCACTACAATAATGTAAAGTAATTAGCCTCCAATTAAAATAAAGAAAGAAAGAAACTGGACCCTTGAATTATGCCTTTTCTCAGCACAGGCGGTCATGGTCTCTGTTTATCAGAGCTGAGGGGCTTGGGTGCAGGGGTGACGATACTGCCCAGGGTGAGCTGAGGCCGGAACCCCAGCTGTGGCCAACCCCTGTGCCCGGGTGTTCCCAGGTGGACTGAGAGGGAAGCAGGGCCTCCTCACTCCCCCCACAGCCCTAACCCTGTCCTGCCAGCCCCTGCCCAGGGACCCGTCTGCTCCTGCTGGCCCAGAGAAGTGATGCTAGACCAAAAGCAAATTCAAGCGATTTTCTTATTTGAGTTCAAAGTGGGTCATAAAGCAGCAGAGACAACTCACAATGTCGACAATGCGTTTCGAGCAGGCACTGCTGATAAGTGTACAGGGCGGTGGTGGGCCAAGAAGGTTTGCAAAGGAGACGAGAGCCTGGAAGACGAGGAGGACAGCGGCCGGCCGACGGGAGCTGACAACGGCCAGCTGAGAGCCATCGGCGAAGCTGGTCCTCTTACAGCTCCATGAGAAGTTGCCAGAGAATGCAATATTGACCTTGCCAAGGTCATTTGACATTTGAAGCAAACTGGAAAGGTGAAAAGCTCGCTAAGTGCGTGCCTCGTGAACGGACTGAAAATTTTTAAAAATCACCATTTTGAAGTGTCATCTTCTCTTATTTTACAAAACAACAGTGAACCGTTTCTTGATCAGAGTGTGAAGTGTGACAGAAAGCACGCAATGACCGGCGACGGCCAGCTCTGAGGCTGGACCAAGAGGAAGCGCCAAAGCACTTCCCAAAGCCAGGCTTGCACCAGAAGAAGGTCATGTTCCGTGACCGCTGTGTCGGGGTCTGCTGCCGGTCCGATCCGCTGCAGCTTTCTGAAGCCCAGCGAAACCATTGCCCCTGAGAGGCATGCTCAGCAGGTGGGTGCAGTGCCCTGAGAACCGCAGCTCCTGCAGCTGGTGGTGGTCAACAGGGAAGGCCCAATTCTTCTCCAGGGCAGCAGCCAGCACGCCACGCAACCAACACTTCAAAAGTTGCATGAATCAGGCTGCAAAGTCTTGCCTCATCTGCCGTATTCACCTGACCTCTCGCCAACCAACCACCGCTCCCTCAAGCATCTTGACAACTTTTTTCAGGAAAAATGCTTCCACAACCAGCAGGAGGAAGAAAATGCCTTCCAAGAGTTCGTCGAATCCCCAAGCATGGATTCTGATGCTACAGGAATACACAAACTTATTTCTCATTGGCAAAAATGTATTGATTGTAATGGTTCTTAGTTTGATTAACAAAAACGTGTTTGAGCCTAGTTATAAATGATTTAAAATTCACTATCCAAAACTGCAACTACATTTGCACCAGCCTAATACCAACCTGCCGCTAGGATGCTTCTCCTCACCTTTCTGCCTGTTCAAAGACCATCCATCACTCGGCAATTCTTGGAAGTCTGGAAGGATAAACTACGTCTTCTGTAAGGGTCACTACAACTTTTCCAATTCAAAATGACCTGTCTTCTAAATGCTTATGGGCTTTGCTGCGACGGGCAGTCCAAAATGAGGTAACCTCCTGGTCATTTCTTAGGAACTAGCTCTATGTTCTCAACTATCCCCTAGCATCTTTCTTGACTGAAGCCACACGATATGGTTTGCAGGGGAGGCGGC
The DNA here is from genome assembly GCF_001704415.2 of Capra hircus. NCBI lineage: Eukaryota > Metazoa > Chordata > Mammalia > Artiodactyla > Bovidae > Capra > Capra hircus. The sequence goes on along the minus strand of NC_030811.1, from coordinate 2,054,484 downwards.
AACGTGTCATGCTCCGCGTTATGCTGGGAACACATGTGCTCTTAGTAAGCCACTAGGCACTGCTTGTTTTTTGCACAAAATGGCAACCCACTCCAGTGTTCTTGCCTGGAGAATCCCAGGGATGGGGAAGGCTCGTGGGCTGCCGTCTATGGGGTTGCACATGAGTCAGACATGACTGAAGTGACTTAGCAGGCATAATCTTCCAAATAACTCATGAAATGTGAGAACAGAAAGGCACCTACGGGCCCTCCACCCCCCTCCGTGCCTCAGGGACACGAGGTGGTCCAGGCAGCACACTGACGTGTCTGGAACCAAAAGTGAGAAGGGGCGGGCTGGTTCTAGGATCTCAGGTTATCTGTCTCCTGTTCAGGGCTGTTTCTACTCACACACGGCACGAGCAGGCAAAGGTCGCCCGAGCAGCAGAAGAAATACCCAACTCCCCCACTGCCATCTCTCCTTTAAAACAACAGTCAATCCTACCAAACTCCATTTCAAGGCTTCTGCTTCCTGGCAGGATGGACAAGCAAGGACCAGGCTCACCTTCCTGCAGGAAAAATAAACGAAGACGCCGAATGAAACACAGGAAACAGCAGTACTTTGGACTTGGTGCGTCAGGCAGTGAAAAGCAGTGACCCTGAGAAGTGAGGAACCAACGAGGTGACACCCACAGGGTTCTGCGACCTGTCCAGTGGTGACCACCACGCTTGTGGCTGCTGCCTCTGGGCCCGTGGGTGCTCAGAGCCTGTGTCCCCTCTCAGCCCCCGCTGGGCCCATACAGAGCGGTGTGGGGGTGCTAGGAGGATAGGTCTTACGTTCAGTAAAATATAATAATAAGTAAAGATGGTGGGAGAAACTCCTGGAAGTGATGGAAGCGTTAGGTCCCAGATCGTGGCAGTGGCTTCACAGGTGTGAAAGTGAAAGTCTCAGCGGCTCAGACCTGCCCAGCTCTTTGCGACCCTATGGACTGTAGCCCCCCAGGCCCCTCTGTCCACGGCATCCTCCGGACAAAAATACTGGAACGGCTTGCCAGTTCCTCCTCCAGGGGATCTTCCCGACCCAGGGATCGAACCCAGGTCTCCTGCATGGCAGGAGGATTCTCTACCAGCTCAGCCACCAGGGAATTATGGGTATGAACTTATCTCCAAACTCACGTAGTTGCCAGCATCACATCGTACATTGTGTGTGGAGCAGAGGAGCAGAGCTCTCTTTTAATCAGCAGAGTTCTCCTGTCTTCAGGTACAGCTCAGGGTAGCAGTCGGGAGGGACACCGAGTTTGGCAGGCCGCTAGCGACCCTGCGGGAGCTCAGTGCTAAAATACCGAGAGAGGAGCAGAGCAGGCGTCGACGGCGAGGGCGCCCTGTGCCCGGTGACTCAGGACGGGCGGCGCCCGGTCAGCAAGAACGTGTACAGCACCCGCGCTGCAGGAGGCCTGGCACCACGGTCCCCACGGGAAGGCTCAGGGTAGCAACACCCCGCACAGAGAGGGGGCGCCAGGTTCTGGTCCCATGCTCCTCCGGTTCACCAGGGAAATCAGGATGAGCCAGAAGATCCCGACATTTGGACACAAAAGGGGGAGTGCCTCCAACCAGCAACAGCGTAAGAGTGAGGCCACAACTTGTGACTCGGTGAGTTATGCTCACTGTCTGTTTAGTGGCTTAGCTAGTTATCAGGGCTTCTCTGATAGCTCAGCTGGCAAAGAATCCACCTGTAATGCAGGAGACCCTGGTTCGATTCCTGAGTCAGGAAGATCCCCTGGAGAAAGGATAGGCTACCCACTCCAGTATTCTTGGGCTTCCCTGGTGGCTCAGCTGGGAAAGAATCCTGCAATGCGGGAGACCTGGGTTTGATCCCTGGGTTGGGAAGATCCCCTGGAGAAGGGAAAGGCTACCCACTCCAGTATTCTGGCCTGGAGAATTCCATGGGGTCACAAAGAGTCGGATACGACTGAGTGACTCTCACTAGCTAGTTATCAGGGATCACAAATCCCTCTGAGGATCTGATGGAAGCTGTGCAGTAATGCCATTCCCAGCAACATGGACGTACGTAGAAATGACCATGCCATGTGAAGTAAGCGAAAGACACATGTCATATGATATCACTCATATGTGGAATCAAAAAAAATCATACAAATGAATCTATATACAAAACTGAAACGGACCCACAGACATAGAAAACAAACTTACGGTTTCCAAAGGGGAAAGGGAGGGAAGGGTAAATCAGGAGTTTGGGACTGACATATACACACTCCCAGGGCTCAGTCCCTGGGTCGGGAGGATCCCCTGGAGGCAGGCCTGGCACCCCGCTCCAGTGTTCCTGCCTGGAGAGTCCCCATGGACAGGGGAGTCTCGGGGCTGCAGTCCACGGGGCCGCACAGAGTCGGACACGGCTGTGCTGTGTGCATGTGTGCCGAGCTCTGCTGGGTCGCTCAGTCGTACCCGACTCTTTCTGACCCCAGGGACTGTAGCCCTCCAGGCTCCTCTGTCCATGGGGTTCTCCAGGAAAGAATACTGGAGTGGGTAGCCTTTCCCTCCTCCGGGGGATCCTCCCAACCCAGGGATCGAACTCAGGTCTCCCACATTGCGGGTGGATTCTGTACCAGCTGAGCCACAAGGGAAGCCCAAGAATACTGGATTGGGTAGCCTACCCCTCCTCCAGGGGAATTTTCTGGCCCAGGAATTGAACCAGGGGTCTCCCACATTGCAAGCAGATTCTTTCCCGGCTGAGCCACCAGGGAAGCCCAGTGTGTGTGGACATATACGTGAGTGTATACACACACATATATGACTGGGTCGATCTGCTGTCCACCTGTGATGGGTCACGTAGCGCTGCACAACAGCTCCACTTCAACTGGAAAAACAGAACAAGCCCTCCAACGATGCTGTATGCACAATGTTACATGGCGCATATATTTCCATCTTAAAAGGTGAAAGACAGAGAAGTAACAAAGAAGAGAGCTTTAAGCCCCAACTCCAGAGAAGGGTGTGAACAGACACCGCAAAATCTTGCATCAGCTGCCAGTTAGCCCCCTGTTAAGAATCCCTAACACATTCATTCAGAACTTTCCATTTTTCAGAGTGTTCTTAGGTCTGTTTTTATCTCACCCTTTGCTTTAACGGCATATACAGATTACTGAAGCCCCACCCGAACCCGGGGTCTCCAGGGTGGACGAGAAGATATTCCTGCCCTGACCTCGGAATCCCCATAGAGAGGAGACCCTCCATGGTGGGAAATGTTCGTCTCTTCGTTCATAATGCAGACATCAGGTCTGAAGGAGAAGGGAGAAAGGAGGCAGGCTGGGGACCGGTCTGGGGTCTGGTTCTCTATCTCAGGACTACCAGCAGAGAGTTGGGGGGGCAACAATGCACAGAATAAGCCAGCCGGGGTCACTGGTGTGGAGTCAGGGAGTCAGTGGGGGGCTGTCTGGTGACCTCAGAGAAGGGCCGACTCTGGGGACCACAGCACAGGGGGGCAGCTTCAGGGGCAGCGTCCCCCGGGTTCCCAGGCTCACTGGCTACCCTGGAGGCCTCCCCACCTCCCCGGAGGACACGGGGGCCTGAGTCTCCCCAGTATCCCGAGGACGAGGCGGCCTCTTGGAGGCTGGCCGGGGGCAATCAGGGGGCGGCCTGATGATGGCACCCTGCACGTGGGCGCAATCAGCATAATTTATCTCCCAATCAGTGGCGGGGCGTGGAGCCGGCGGGCCTGGCACTCGCGAGGCCGGGTGACAGAAATTGTTTTTTAAGCAGCCGCCCTCTGGAGACATTACCCTCTCCCGACGCCCGGCATAATGAGGCCTTGATTGTCTGTCGGCCTGGGAGCTCAGGAGTGGCTGCTGGGGCCGCCAGCACCAGCTGGAGCCACCCTGCCCTCCGCCCCGCACCTGCCCTCCGACGAGCCCCTTTGTTCCCTGATGCCCCTGCCCTTCACTCTCCTCTCCCGGAGTGTCTGCCTCATGCCCCTTTGAGAAGGAACATGCTCTTGCCTGAAGCTACTCAGGACTCAAGGCGGAGCACCAGGTCCCCACCTCGCAGAGATTGAGCTGGACGAGAAACTCAGCCACTGCGGAGGCAACAGCTCCAGACAGATCCGGCAGCACAGAGACCCTGTACTGGGGAGGCTGTGGGCACCCCACTGCGGGCACCCCACTGCACGCACCCCCACAGCAGGCACCGCCCCTTGGCACCCTCACTGCAGAAGCCCCCACTACTGTGTCTCCCCTTTGGTCGCCCCACTGGGAGCACCCCCACGGGGAGCACCCCCACCGCAGGCTGACCCTGGGGGTGGAGGTGGGGCTCCCTCCTTCCCTGACTGATGGGGGGTGACAGGGACAGAGTGAAGGGTGTCCTCCCTTCTCTAGGGACATGTCTTCCTGCTCTGAGTGTCCCCAGTGGAGCACACCCGTGGAACGAGATGATGGACGGAGGGGAGACGGAGAGCTGGGAAGGGCAGAGGGGCCCCAGCTCCGAGCTCCCTGTCACCTGGTCCACGCGACCTCAGGGTCACCATCCACTGTTCAGCCCAGTGGCAGCAGGAACAGGACTGAGCCCCAGTTCCCAGACACAGTCAGTCTGGCCCGGGAGACCAGGTGCCCCCTGCCTCTCCTGCATGCATCCAGTGCCCACATGGCACGCACAGGTGGAGGGATCAAAAGATGAATCCGAGACTCTGCCATCAAGAAATCTCAGCGAATAGCTGATGGGAAGACGAGCTAAAACGAGGATGGAGCTCTGAGAAGACAAGCGTCAGCCACGTTCGCGGTTGCTGTTACACTTCGCACGTCAACCCCCAAACGCCAGCCCCACGTTCTGTATCCAGACGGAGCTCGGTGTTTGCCGATCGATGAAGCTGTACTCACTTTGGCAGAAAAACGTAAATGTTTCCTGGCAGCAAAAGCAGAAAATATATTCATCTAAGGGTATGCGTTTAAAATTCCACAGTAGCAAAACCAATGACGAGGCAGGCAACTCATGTTTCTTTCCCCCAGATAACCCCCTGGTGAAGGACCAGCTCCAGCTGGTGGAGGCGGCCTTCGGCAGCCAAGACCTTGGCTTCGAAGGGAGAAGTCATGAACTCACTCACTCAAAACTTCACGGGCGAAAAGTGTCGTTCCTCTCAGAAGCACGCTGTGTATTGGAATGGGCCAGAACAATCTGATCAGCCTCTTGGCCCGTTCCAAGGAACTGGGATGTCCCTCCTCCCATCAGCTGAGTGAAAGAGCAAGCTCAACATCAGGACCAGGATGCAGGTTGAACCTTGCAGTCTGGCCCAGCCATGGCAGAGTCCCCCCACCTCAGGCTTCCTGGCAGGAGAGGACCGCCATGGGGTGTGTGTGTTTGGGGATGGACAGGAAATTTGTCCAGCCATCCTCAGCCACCAGCATTGCCTGGAAAAACGCAAGCCCCTTACCACATGCTGCTACCTGCTGTCCAGTGAGGCTGCATTCCAAGACCTGACCCAGTCCTCTGTCTCTGTATTGAAGCACAGCTCTCCACTCACTGGGCTCCCAGGCAGCTCAGTGGTGGAGACATTGCCTGCAGTACAAGCAGCGCACGAGACGCGGGTCCATCCCTGGTCGGGAAGAGCCCCTGGAGGAGGGCATGGCAACCCGCTCCAGTGTTCTTGCCTGGAGAATCCCATGGCCAGAGGGGCCTGGTGGGCTGCCGTTCACGGGGCTACAAAGAGTGGGACATAACTGAGAGATTAAACAACAACCACGATGTCTGTAAAATGGGGCCAATGGCTGTTGCTGGCTGCGGACGGAAATCGTGAATGAAGCATTTACAGAAGTAGGAGGCAACTGTTTCTGAATCTTGTGTTAACTCTTTCGGCTACTAAGAAAGCTGAGTGCAAAAGAATTGATGCTTTTGAACTGTGGTGTTGGAGAAGACTCTTGAGAGTCCCTTGGACTGCAGGGAGATCCAACCAGTTCATCCTAAAGGAGATCAGTCCTGGGTGTTCATTGGAAGGACTGATGTTGAAGCTGAAACTCCAGTACTTTGGCCACCTGATGCAAAGAGCTGACTCATTGGAAAAGACCCTGATGCTGGGAAAGATTGAGGGCAGGAGGAGAAGGGGATGACAGAGGGTGAGATGGTTGGATGGCACCACTGACTCAATGGACATGAGTTCGAGCAAACTTCAGGAGATGGTGAAGGACAGGGAAGCCTGGTGTGCTGCAGTCCATGAGGTCACAAACAGTCAGACACGACTGAGCAACTGAACAATAACAAGGGGATTGGAAGGACATAGAGAGAGGAGGAGAAAGGAAGAGAGAGAGGGAGAGAGAGGGAGAGAGAGGGAGACGGGGGAGGATAGGAAGAAGGGAGGGAGAGAGGAGAGCGCTCCAACCAAGAAACACCAGAGCACAGGAGGGAGGACACTTTAAATGAGCCAATGGAAAGACGAACACCTCCAAGTTCATAATGGGGTGCCCGCAGGAGAAGTGGGTGCCGTCCACCCTGGAGGTACAGGGCAGAGCATGACGGGGGGTTTCCTGGAGCCAGGCAGCCAGCTGTGAGCACAGGGGTGGGGTCACCCCACAGCTTCCCCCCACCCTCGCCCCGCTCTGCTCACCTGAGTCACAGATGCCCCCAGCAGCCTCGACCTCCAAATATCACAGGGTCAGTATCACGGATCTCAATGGGCCCCAGAGCCGGAACCGCACAGGGAAGGGCCTCCTGGAGAGTGCGGTCCAGCTCACTCAGGCAGACGTGTCCCGTGGCCTTTCACACAAACCCTGAGATGGAGAAACGCAGCCAATCCTCAGTCCTGCTCCTGGGCATCTCTCCAGAGGAGAGGAGACCAGACTAAAGAGACAGCACTGCGGCAGTGCTCACAACAGTAGTGAACACTAGGGCTGGAGGAGACATAGGAGGTGATGGGCTGGCTTCAGCACAGACTCTGGTGACAGCGGCAAGGTGTATGTAGCAGTGGTCAGCCATTAAGTCATGTTCAACTCTGTGACTCCGTGGACTGTCGACCGTCAGGCTCCTCTGTCCGTGGGATTCTCCAGACAAGAATACTGGAGCAGGTAGCCATGCCCTTCTCCAGGGGATTTTCCCAACCCAGGGAATGAACCCTTGTGTCCTGCATTGCAGGCAGTTTCTTTACCAACTGAGTGACCAGGGACCCCTTCAAGGTGCAGAAGTGTTAGCTGCTCAGTCGTGTCCAACTCTTTGACCCCGTGGACTGTTGCCCACCAGGCTCCTCTGTCCATGGGATTCTCCAGGCAAGAATACTGCAGCGGGCTGCCATTTCCTTCTCCAGGGGATTTTTCCCGACGCAGGGATCATACCCATGTCTCCTGCCTTTCCTGCAGTGCAGGCGGGTTCTTTACTGCTGAGCCACTGGCGGAGCCCCTATTTTCTGTTATAATTCACAGTAATTCCATGTCTGCGTTTAGACCCTCGTCTGGGTGTGTTTCAGGCTCCGTGGTGACTAACCTATTTGATTTTTCTTTGATCACAGCTTTTGACGGGCATTAAGGTTCTAAAAGTTGGCTTTTGATTGTGAATGAAAGCTCAGACAGGGACAGTGACCAATGTCCAGATGCATTTTTCATGCGAAACAGACATTTCTTAATATATTTGTTTCCTTCTTTGGGGAGTTAATCCCTCAGAGTTATTCATTTGACTGTTAGTAACAGATCATCAAAGGGGTGCTGAGAGCCCAGCACAGAGACAGCGGGGATTTACTGCTCAGGCCCCTGGAAATGTGGTCTCCAGCCCTACGCGGCATGCGTCCGCGCGTGTATACACCCACATGAATTCATGCACTCTGGTTTTGTTCAGGTTAATGCTATAATCTAAGGCAAAAGAAAAAGCACCTGCATAAAATAAAAATCTCAAAGAATGGGTCAATAGCCATTGAAAATAATGTTGGAACAGGTGTGGAAGGAAATCTTTGATCTTGAAGACCCTTTTAAAAGTGTCAGAAACAAAGTACATGCTTAAGTCAAAGAGAAAACCCAGAAGCATTGTTTGGGAAAGTAAGGGAGGTTTTCGGTTTAATGCAAACGTGGCTCCGATGCCTGATGTTCACAGGATCCAGCTGAAAAGACAAAATCCGAGGGAATTACCTGCGTGGTGCCCGGGGCGCTGCGTTCTCAGTGGACCTGCACGGGAGCCCAGGGCGTGTTCTGGAAACCCAGAGGGAACGCAGACATGGTCCCGTCCTGACCACGGCCACAGCCGGCTGAGGGCCAGGGGTCAGAGGGCAGGGTTCGGGCTGGTGGTCGGGACCAGAGCTGTGGCCCCAGCGCCACTGACAGTGACTGGGACGGTGATGGGAGACGGGGGCGTGACTGTGGGTTTGCAGCCAGCACCCTCACTTATCCGGAAGATGCTCTTCCTCCCAGTTAAGCATGGGGCTGACGCCAGTGCTCAGTGACGGGTGCAGCCTTGGGCAGGACTGGTCCATCCACACCCACGCAGGTGCAGCGTCCACATGGGCGGGGCTGGGGCATCGGCCCTCCAGCACAGTGGCCGCCGGACCCCTTCACATTCCTACAAGTTATGCAGGACCCCAGAGAGCCGGTGTTCATGGGGCTACGCGGACCTCTACTACCATGCCCTGCCGTCGGCACAACGTGGATGGACCTTGAGGGCGTCACGCTGAGTGAAGTAAGTCAGAGAAAGACAAACACCCTACGGTCTCACTACATGGGGGACCAAAACTAAGAAGCAGAACAGCTCACACAGAGCACTGGGGCTGCAGAGGTGGGGGTGGGGTGAGTGGGTGAAGGGGGTCAGAGGTACAGACTTGCAGGGAGAAAGTCAGAGCGCTGGGCTGCACCGCATGGCCGGGCGACACCACATCATGTATTTGCGAGTTGCTGAGAGCGCAGGTCTTAAAGGGCTCGGTTCAGACAGTACTCTGAGGACCACCAACATCAAGTCTGAATTAGATACAAGAAGAAAAGGACCCGGACAAGTTGCTAACTTCCCCTGGAGGGTTGGGGAGAGCTTCCGGAAGAGGGCGTACCCTAACAGGAGTAAGGGGAATGAGCCGGAGCACCTGCGGGAGGGAAGCAGGCTCCAGGAGAGGAGGGCAGGTCCTCTGTCTTATCCCGTTGCCCTCCCTGGGCTCCTCCAAGCACGTGGCCTCTCTGCCCGAGCCTCAGTCTGCTCACCTGTAAAACAGGATGCCAATAACTACCTCGTGGGGAGTCTGAGTGCTCAGCTACGCACTGTGCACGGGGCAGTGGGTCCAAGCCCTGGCATGCAGCCAGGTCACTGCCTGCCAGGGACCCTGACCCACTCCGAGAGACAGGACAGGTGCCTTTTTCCATCAGTGAAGTCGCTCAGTCGTGCCCGACTCTTTACGGCCCCATGGACTGTAGCCTACCAGGCTCCTCTGTCCGTGGGATTTTCCAGGCTGTTGATAAACTCCCCCCCGCCCCTAAATGGGGGCTTGACTTGTGGCTCAGATGGTAGAGCGTCTGCCTACAATGCCGGAGACCTGGGTTCAATTCCTGAGTCAGGAAGATCCCCTGGAGAAGGAAATGGCAACCCACTCCAGTATTCTTGCCTGGAGAATCCCATGGACGGAGGAGCCAGGTGGACTATAGTGCGTGGGGTCACAAAGAGTCGGACACGACTCAGCGACTTCCCTTCCCGCCCCTAAATAACTTATTAATTTTCTCTTTGATGATGTGGGGACTTCCCTGGTGGCTCAGATGGTAAAGCATCTGCCTATAATATGGGAGACCCAGGTTCAGTCCCTGGGTCGGGAAGATCTCCAGGAGAAGGAAATAGCAACCCACTCCAGTATTCTTGCCTGGAAAATCCCATAGATGGAGGAACCTGGTAGGCTATAGTCCATGGGGTCGTGAAGAGTCAGACATGACCGAGCGACTTCACTTTCTTTCACTTTCTTTGATGATGTAAAACTATTAATATATTTGGAGCCTTGATCCTATGTATCACATATTTGAATGCAAGTAATAATAAGTAAGGTGTTCATAAGGTCCTACTTTATGAAGCCCTTGAATTTAAGTGTCTGTGAACTCCTTTGACTTGAGTACTAAGGTCAGGGCCTTGAGTGACAAAAACTCTGAAAGGTTTTGTGTCCAAGAGAGACGGCTCCCCGGTGTGAAACCAAAACAGGAAGTTCCTATGCTCTCGACCGGCTGATGCAGTTTGGGAGGTGGACCCCAGAATATCAGATCCAGAGACACGCCAAGACACTTTGAGAACTTGGGAGAGGTCTTTCTCCATCTATAGCTTTTCGCTGCATGAGCTCTCAAATACGAGGGTCTAAATGGCCAGCAGCATACAGCAAGTCACTGTATCTTCAAGGTCAATGTCAAGTGGGTTGAATGTGTATTATTTTTCATTCTGAAATAGATTCCCTACAGTGCATGTTGCCAACAGATCAGTCAAGGAATGAACCCACATCTGAAATGGGCGTAATTCAAAGGCACTTTGGAAACGTCAAGTTTGGCAAGCCAGCCAACATGCACCTTCTAAAACCAAACGCAGTATTTGTCTTTGGAAACAAAGTCTACCCAACCTGAGATTTTCTAATACAAGGTAGTATCTACTTTAGTCACAGAGTTTTCTGAAGTCTTGACAGAGCAGAATTCTCCTGATGCCCTTCTGTCAGAAGATGCTTATCTTCTCCTTTCTAGGTGAAAATACAAGCTGAAAGAAACATCCAGGACCTGCAGGACAGGGACCTCCATCTACAGAAACTGAAATGACCCCCACACAGGACTGTTGTTCAGTTCAGTTCAGTTCTGTCGCTCAGTCGTGTCTGACTCTTTGTGACGCCATGGACTGCAGCACGCCAGGCCTCCCTGTCCATCACCAACTCCCAGAGTTTACTCAAACGCATGTCCATTGAGTTGGTGATGCCATCCAACCATCTCATCTTCCGTCATCCCCTTCTTCTCCTGCCCTCAATCTTTCCCTGCATCAGGGTCCTTTCAAATGACTCAGCTCTTTGCATCAGGTGGCCAAAGTATTGGAGTTTCAGCTTCAACATCAGTCCCTCCAGTGAATATTCAAGACTTATTTCCTTTAATAATCACTGCTTTGATCTCCCCGCAGTCCAAGGGACTCTTAAGAGTCTTCTCCAACACCACAGTTCAAAAGCCTCAATTCTTTGGCACTCAGCTTTCTTTATGGTCCAACTCTCACGTCCATACATGACCACTGGAAAAACCATAGCCTTGACTAGACAGACCTTGGTTGGCAAAGTAATGTCTGTTTTTTAATATGCTGTCTAGGTTGGTCATAACTTTTCTTTCAAGGAGTAAGCGTCTTTTAATTTCATGGCTGCGGTCACCATCTGCAGTGATTTTGGAGCCCCCCAGAAATAAAGCCTATTGTAAGTGTCCAGCATTCTCTTCCTAAGGCCCAGGTCAGATAGAGTCTCCCCATGAGGCCGCCCGCAACTCCCCGCATCAGCACTAACCACTCTGTGTGCTTCTGAAAGGCTTCCCAGCCGGATGGTTTAAAGACTTCCTTCCCAGTCACACAGCGAGGGCCCTCGCCACCCTCTGAGCACCTGTCCACAGGCTGATATCCCATCCATTCTCTTATGCTCTTCCTGGTTGTGGGAGTGGGCAGCGACTTCTGATCTTTGTTTCTCCCAGCAGATGACACAGGAGTTTACGCAAAATGGGTGTTCAAAAAGTATCTATTAAGTCACACTAAATGACTCTTTTTTGAAGGTCAAGTAATGGCATGTAGCAGAGCGGCGCTTGAGCCCAGACCTGCGGCTCCGTCTGAGGCTCACCAGCGCTTCCTGTGCAAAGCGCCCCTCCATTCTCACGGCTCCCTGCTCGGCAGCGGTAAACTCTCCCATGTGCAACCTTCCCCGAAATCAGGTCTCTCTGCTCTGTTTACACAGAGCATGCAGCAGCAAGGTCTAGAGGAAGGGTGGCCCCACACTCCTCCCACAGCGGCGAGGGGAGCCTCAGCACCCCCCGCAAACACAACACTGCATGTGTGCTCCCATCGGCCCCACGGGCTCCTCACCAAGAGATGCTATCAGACAGCTTCAGCCACCAGCTAGATCAGACACCAGTGAGATCAGACATCAGTGGATACTGATGGATGTGAAGGTCAAAGTGAAAGTCACCCAGTTGTGTCTATACAGTCCATGGAATTCTCCAGGGCAGAATACTGGAGTGGGTTCACTTCTCCAGGGGATCTTCCCAACCCAGGGATCAAACCCAGGTCTCTCACATTGCAGGCAGATTCTTAAACAGCTGAGTCACAAAGGAGGCCCGAGAATACTGGAGCGGGTAGCCTATCGTTTCTCCAGCGGATCTTCCCGAACCAGGAATCAAACTGGAGTCTCCTGTATGGCAGGCGGATTCTTTACCAGCTGAGCTGTGAGGGAAGCCCACACTGACACCTGAATTTATATCCATGGCCAAGTTGCTCTCCCAAGCAAAAGATCTACTCTCAAAGCTGGCACCGCAAATTGACACTTTGACGGGTTCCTGGCTCCCCTACAGCATGTCGTGATCACTCAGGTCAGGCCACCGCCTACCTCACACCGGCCCTAACTGCAGAGCTGGCCTGCAGGGCTTCTGTCCCCAGAGAAAGCCAGTCCGGACGGGGACTTCACATCCACCGGAACGTCCCTGAGAGAACTGGCCGTCCTTCCTAACTGGTGCGCCGTGGTTTCTGGCAGGGACACAGTTCTGGGGTCACCGGCACTGGCTCTGCTGTGTGAGGCAACCCCCAGCCGTGCATCCGAGGGCTCCCTCGGCCAGCGGGCAGGCTGGACAGAACCGGAGGCCAGCAGAACCCAGAGAGGCCCAGGCTGCCGTGGCTCCAGGTCCCCTGAGGACCGTGGTGCAAACACTCAGCAGCTGGCAGGGCACTTGGTCTGCAGCTGCCAGCCTGCGTCTGCCTTAGGAAAAGCATCCGACATCGTGGGATGACAAAGCCGCCTCAAAAAGCTGGGAGGCCGCCCTCGCTCTCACAGGTTGAGACTTAGGGGCAGATTTCTACACTGCCCCTGAAGTGCCCGTTAGCAAACAGGAGTGAAGAGATACCCGAGGCCTCCACCGCTGGAGAAGACCACAGGCAGGCCGGGCGCAGGGGCGCAGGGCGAGCCGGCGGGGAGGGTCCACGCCACACCCCGCCAGACCCGCCAACTGCTTCTGCACGAAAAGGAAGGCACGCGGCCTTTAGCAAGAATGGACACTTCAGAGAGACTCCCTTTCTCGCACTCCTGCTCCAAGGCTGGCTGGAAATGACGTCACGAAAGCAAAAAACAAGCGGAAGAAATCGCCGCAGACACTGTGATGACGGGTGTCAGAGCTGCCCGGGGCCGTCCAGGTGCAGAACAGCGCCTGAGAAGAGCCTTCTGTACTGCGGCGGTCGCCCTGAACCGAGTGCTGCAGTCGCCTCACCGTTTGGGGGGTAGTGAAGCCCTCCAGGGGAAGGGCTGTGGGCTGAGCCTCCAGGGGAAGGGCTGCGGGCTGAGTCAGCGCGATATTAGACGTCGCAACCACCAGCAAGAGCGCGGAGGGGTCCTTGCTCCTTCTCGGTCGAAGAAGCCAAGAACAGACAGTTCAGTTGTTGGCAAAACCGGGGTTGTAGGATGGCTGTTTCCCCCTAACACTCACCTATTAGATTTCTCATGCTCTCAAATTAAGGAGAATTGCTAGGATAACAAATATTAAGATGAACTCGAAAGCAACAGATGTAGCCAAACAAATGTGTTTCTGCTCTAAACAGAGATGCACTTCCAGGGTGGGGAGTCGAGGCTTCAAAACACCCACGAGACAAGAGTTTTGGTCCAACCGGGCACGGGGCACCTCCCGAGCGAGGGGCGGGGCCCCACGGGGCAAGAGCAGGTGACGGCAGTGTGGGAGCCACCTGCCCCGCCGCGCTCCAGCGAAGCTGTGGACACTCGACGCTCCAACTCCCGACCTCTGGCTGGAGGGTTCCCTGCGGGGCTCCATCTTCGTCCTCTGAATCCTGGACCCCTTCCTCACACCTTCTGTGGGTCTGCAGCCCTGGCTCTCCACCCCCCTGGCTGCAACTAGACTGGCCCTAGGCTTCCATCTCAGGTGAATGATTTTCCTAAACCCAACATGTGCACAGTCGTGAGATCTGTCCTTCACGCACCTCTACTGAGACTGTGAAAGTGAAAGCGAGGTCGCTCAGTCGTGTCCAACTCTCTGCAACCCCATGGACTGTAACCTACCAGGTTCCTCCATCCATGGGATTTTCCAAGCAAGAGTACTGGAGTGGGCTGCCACACTGACCTTGATTTAATTCCTTCTTTTTTAATTGGAGTAACTTGATTTAAAATGTTGTGTTAGTTTCTGGTGTACAGCAAAGTGATATACAATATATATATATTATTCTTCATATTCTATTATAGGTTATTATAAGACATTTAATGTAGTTCTCTGTGCTATACCGTAGGTTCTTGTTGCTTATTTTATATAGTGTGTGTTGGAGAAGGAAATGGCAACCCACTTCAGTATTCTTGCCTGGAAAATTCCATGTGTGTGTGTGTTGATGTTTTCAAACTGTGGTGCTGGAGAAGACTCTTGAGAGTCCCTTGGACTGCAAGGAGACCGAACCAATCCATCCTAAAGGATATCAGTCCTGAATACTTATTGGAAGGACTGATGCTGAAGCTGAAGCTCCAATATTTTGGCCACTTGATGTGAAGAGCTGACCCCTTGGAAAAGACCCTGATGCTGGGAAAGATTGAAGGCGGGAGGAGAAGGGGACAACAGAGGATGAGATGGCTGATAGCATCATCAACTCAATGGACATGGGTTTGAGCAAACTCAAAGAGATAGTGGAGGACAGAAGAGCCTGGTGGGCCATAGCCCACGGGGTCGCAAAGCGTCGGACACGGCTTGGCGACTGCACAGCAACCAATGTTGCTGTAACACTCCTATCACCCCCGCCCCCTGGCCCTTTGGCAGCGAGCCTGCCCTCTGCGTCTGCAAGTCTGTTTCTGTTTCATAAGTAAGGTCACTTGTGCCGTAGATTAGACTCACCCAGAAGCAATGCCACGTGGTGCCCGCTTTCTGTCTGAGTCCCCGTTGTGTGACAATGCCCAGGTCTACAGTTCATTCTTCGCTGCGGCTTCCCTCCCCTGGCCCCTGGCACAGACCTCCTGGAGCCGGGGTGCATCACAGGTGGCTCAGTCCTGCCAACCCCCGACCAGCTCTCCACCCCGAACCCACCAGCCCCTGAAGCCAGTGTGGTCCCAGGTCGTAGATTCCTCCTCGGCTCAAGGAAATGTCTGCCCTCAGTCAGCGGCTTAAGATGTTTCAGAGACTTTCAACCTCCAAGCATCTCCCGTGAAACCGACAGCTTTGCCATGAGGGTGACGGGGCTCTCGTAAGAGCGCTAGGAGCCTTGCCACGTTTGAATTTGCAAGAAGACGTAGCTGACCCTCCACCCTGGGATTCTTGCTAGAGCTTTTCAGCAACTTTCAACATTTTCAAATTAAAATCTAAGAAAAAAATGAGGAGTCACTCCCCTGTCAAATGGCAGAAACAGTAGCACAAGTATGTTTTTACTTCCATTTGAAGAACAAGAAAACCAGGGTTCTGCATAGCCATTAGGGCGACAGACAGGATCTCAAGCCCAAATTCTCCCATCACTCATTCAAAGCGATTTTCCCTGTACCCTAACGCTCATAAAAACACATAAAAAAGCTAAGTTCTCTTGAATTTAATGAGAAAAAAGGACAGTAAACTTTAGTGTTTCCCTACTTGCTCTCAATGAAGATAACATTCAGTTAATCTTATATCAGTACCAAAAGAAATAAGAATTTGGATTCTGCAAAATCATTGCGCAGGTTGAATTAGTTGGCCACGTGACCCTCCAGTGACTGTGTTATGTTTCTATGGCGATGAACTGTTTACAAAGTGTCCTGGGCAGGCCAACCCTCCAGCCCCCGTGAGCTGGCCCCGAGCTGGACCACCAGGAGCCCGGCAGTGCCTTTTGAGGACGTACTTACAGACCTCAAAGCCAGACTCCACTTTAAAAAAGAAAGCCTTCCCTACTCAAAATTCTTCAGATTTCATTTTCTAACACAAGATGACCCAATTTCTCTTTTGCCTTTCAGGAACCTTCATGGTGACTGCAGACAGAACCGTCTTGTTTTGCACAGTCCTGCAGGTTCCAGGGTCGGGGCCAGCCTCACCGGAGCTCACCTCCACACATCTCACCTCCAAACATCTCAGCTAAAGCCTCTCCGTCCTCCCCAGCCAGCCCGTCCCTCACTTCCCTCCTCACGCTTCCTCCCTCTGCAGCTGGTGTGAAACTTCTCCCGGTAAAATCAGGGAGAATACTGCCACCTACAAGACCCGACTGATGGTGAGGGGGTGCGGGTCCTGCCCGCTGATGTGCTCAGCCTTGAGCCCCAGGCACGCGGTCCCCGAGATCCATGTGATGAGAAGTGTACTCAGGAGAGCACAGCAGGGGGCAGTTATCTGTACAGACATCCCCGGACATGCTGGTTCATCTGAAGATTTCTCAACTTTCAAAATGTATTTATGCTCAGTCGTATCCAACTCTGTGTGACCCTATGCATGCTAGCCCACCAGGCTCTTTGTCCACGGGATTCTGCAGGCAAGAATACTGGAGCAGGCTGCCGTTTCCTCCTCCAGGGGATCTTCCCAACCCAAGGATAGAGCTCACACCTCTTATGGCTCCCACCTGGGAAGCCAGGATGGTGCAAAAGTGATACTCATTCTGTAGACGCTGGACTTGTGAACTTCCATCTTTTCCCAGGTGGCAATAAACCGTCTGGTGCTCACTTGTGACGCTGGGCAAGGCAGCAAGACTCAGTCCCCGGTCAGCACCCCCCGCCCCCATCACACGTCACCACCGAAACACGGACAGCCCTTCTGTGAATCCTCCGGTGCGGCTTCGGTAAATACCTGAGATATTCAACACTCCGACATGGAGTGGGCTGTGTGTGCTGGCCGCGGTGCTCTGAGCACATTTAAGGTGGGCCGGGGTGTGTGATGTGCAGTAGGTGGGGTATCGGATTCACTTCTGATTTCCAACTTAAGGGTGCGTTCATCAGGAGGTCATCCCAAGGGAAGGGAGATCTCTCTGGGGAGAACTCACCCAGGCCAGGCATGCGGGAGGGCGTGTGCTGGCCTCAGGGGGGTGTGGGACACGGGGAGGAAATGTGTGTGTACTCCTGGGGTGAGGAGCAGGAGGGGTAACGGAGGCAAGCAGGGGAAAGAGCATAGAGAACAGTTCTGATGCATTAAATCACATACATTTCTCAAGAAACTGAGGTGAGAAATACGGTTAATGCCTTGAGAACAGACTTACGGACATGGGGAGGCGGGGAGGAAGGAGTGGGCAGATTGCGTGGAGAGAGCAACATGGAAACTCACGATAGCGTAGGCAAGACAGACAGGCGACAGGGAGGCGCTGTGACTCAGGGAGCTCAACCCCGGGCTCCGTAAGACCCCAGAGGCGCGGGATGGGGAGGCAGGCGGGAGGCAGACCCAGGAGGGAGGGTGCATGCGCAGCTCTACGGCTGACTCACGCTGATGTTTGGCAGAAACCAACGCAATTCTGTAAAGCAACTATCCTTCCCTTAAAACATTTTTTAAAAAGTTTTTAAAGAAATATGATCAGTGGAGCAGAGTCCACAGGGCAGGAGGCAGTCAGGATGAGACTGAGGGAGGGATGGCTGCCTGGGGCCCTGAACGAGCGTCATGCCGACGAGAAGCCCAGGAAGGGCTCTGGGCCACAGGCAGAGGCGGCTGACCCAGGAAGAGGCTGCCATCCGGTGAGCCACTGGGCTCAGGGCGGGTCAGCGGGGCCTGGAGAGGGATTCCACGGGGGACGGGAGGAATCCGGGGCAAGTCCAGGTCTCTGCCCTGAGCTCGCAGGCACATGGATGGTGGTCGGGGGCCCTGGAGAAAGGACGGGGGCGTGGGGGCAGCAGAGGGCATCACGGTTTTGCTCCACACTCCGTAAGTGGGGGCCAGGCCAGAGCTGTGGGTGGGCCACTGGGGGGTCCAGACCGCAATCTGCCCATCGCCTCTGGAGCTGCACGGTGATGCGTAAGGGCACAGTGAAGGCTTCGTCCCTTCCCACTACCTGTGACTTGAGGAGCCCGCGGGCCGTGTGCCTCCCGAGGTGATGGTCTGTGGCGCTTCGTGCGGGGTTGTGAGGTGGCAGGAGGGTACCAGTCACGGCTTCCCTGCCTCATTCAGGACAGCCCCCTGGTCCTCGGCGGTTCAGACAGGCTCCACGTTCCCCAGGAACAGTTTCCCCTTGACGATCCAGTTAGCCTAAGACTCAGTGCAAGCACCTGGCAATAGAGCAGTGTCGATAACTGCACAGCGGGTCGGCCTGAGCCCATCCCAGAGATGCCCTGGCCCCACCCTTACGCGACGCCGCGGGGGGGTCTCCCAGCCACCGCGCGGCTGTCCCTCCACGTGGGAGCCGGCCCTGGCCTGCGCCGCTCGGCGTCCACCTCGGGGGCCTGCTTCTCCTGCGTCACCGCACGGGCACAGGGGCTGAGAGCAGAACCGGGAAGCGGATGAGGCCGTCTCCTCTTTCCTCGCCCACGCTTCCTTCTGTCATCAGAGTTGGCCCTGAGATCCTCCACCGTCACTAACGTGTGAATGACTGCCTCACTTCCAAACGTTCCTCTCAACAGACAGGACAAGCTCTCGCCCGGCCTCAGGCGTCACCCCTCACCTTTCCCCTCCTCATCTTTATTTCAAAGCCTCCTGTTTGTTCACCTGTCGTGACAGCTTCACAGGCTTCCCAGTCTCCCAGCCTCCGATCTGGGGGTCACATTTGTTCCTCCAGTCTTCCGTGACTGTGTCTTCAGCATCAGTTCTGTGAGGTTTAACAGTCAGGCCAGGCCTGACTACCATGGTGGGCGTGGCCGTGGGACGGTTCGGGACCCCTGAACTGTGGCTCATCCAAGCTGGGGGTGTGCTCCTTGTGTAGATTTCAAGGACTTAGAAAGATGTAAAATATTTCATTTATATTTTCTGTAATGACTGCACATGAAATGATACTGTTTGATAAAACACATTGGGTTAGATAGAACATTATTCAAATAATTCCACTTTTATGTTTATAGTGGCTACTACTGATTCATAGCCGCCTGTGTGGCTCTCGTCACATTCCCGTGGGCCACGCCCACCATGACGCCTGGTGAGGACGGGGTAGGGGGAGCCACATGCTGAATCATGACAGCGGGTGCAGGGCCTCTGGAAGGCTGCTTGTCTGGACTCAGGGGAGATTCCATCTGTTTGGGGGGCACAGCTGCGTCCACATGAGGGCCCAGGTGTTCACAGAGGGTCTGCTGAGATACATCTCACTGTGCAGGGGCAGTTTTTGAACATCTCGACTAAACAAGGAAAGGAAAGAATGAATTTTCATGCATTTTTACAGGAAATGTTAGGGAATTCATGTTGCTCAATCAGAAGTTTCACAAATGCAAAGGTTCATATCTGCCTCTCTCTAAACCCAGAGGCGGCCCCGTGGGTGGGGCCCAGGCCAGCCCCGCCCTTATCACCAGGGCACTCAGGTGCTGGTTCAGCTTGGCCCCAAGCAGGCTCTGCCCTGAGGAGTCCACAGCGTGAGAAGAGGAAGCTGACCATCAGGGGCACACATGAGATAGAGGTGAGGGAAGCCTTGTGCAGTTTTACAGACTCAGAGTGCAAGGACATCATCACTGGGTGCAATTTATTTCAGGCTTTGTGGTTTTCAGCCTACAGCCCCTGCACTTATTTGTCAGATGTAACCCCAACCTTGGTGCTACTGCAAGTGGCATTATTCTTCATTTGTCTCCTGCTGCTCGATGCAAGTATACAGAGATGCAGATGTTCGCGCTCTGACCTTCTTAGACTCGTTAGCTCCCGTATTTTTTTGTGGATTCTGTTGGCTTTTCTACATAGATGATCCTGTCATATGTGACTGAACAGTTTTACTTCTTCCATCCCAGTATGTGCAAATCTATTAATTTCTCTTTCTTTATTCCACAGGCCACAGTCTCAGGTACAATGTTGAGAGGAGCCGGTGGTAAAGCACGCCAGCCCTCCTCCCAATTATAAGAAAAGGCATCCGGCCTTTCGCCACGGGTGTGATGTCAGTGGCGAAGTCTTCACGGTTCCCTTTATCAGATCGAGAAAGAGCTGCCTCTTTTGTTTGCTGAGGATTCTTTTTTAATTGCAACTGGGTTCTGAACATCATGAAAACCCTTTCTGCATCTATTGAGATGCCCGCACTGTTTTCCTTTCTCAGTGATGCATGTCACATGTTGACATACAAAAATTCCTAATTTTTGTCATGCTAAATATTTATCTATAAGTAGATAAAAAGTATTTTCCATCATGACCATATTGTAACTATCCTAGGATATGATGGTGTAACACTAGGGCACGCACCCAAAGGACAACTTTTAATAAACACTTCTGATGTTCAGTTATTTTAAAAGAACATTTTTTTCAAAATTTAATATTGAAAACTTTAATAGTAACCTATGCAAGAAGAAAAAAACAAAGTAGCTCTCCTTCAAATAAGGACCAAACAAGTAGCCCCTTCTCATCATTAATATTTAACGCTTTTGGGAAGTTCTGTTAAAATCAATAAGAAAAAAAAAATCACAGAGACTCCCTAGAGAAAAATAAGGAAAGAGCAGGAACAAGATTCCCAGGAGAAAAGTGACCAAAAAGCAGGAAGCATGTCCAATTTTGCAATCAGAAAATAAATTCAATAGAAGATGATAAAGTGATAGCATTCCCTGCCAATTAGGGAGTCAGATTTTAAAATAGTAATGATGCCAATGAAGTGAAGAAATTGGCACTCTTTGTGGTACAAATTTTGGGAAAAGATTTTTGCTGAGAGAAGTTAAAGAAATGCTAAACCAACCAACAGATACAAACTGGAGTTCATCAGAAGTTAACAACACGCTCTTTGAAAGACTACTCAGGAAATGCAGTGGAAGCCTCTGATGGGGAGAGAGTATTTGCAAAACACACATCTAAGATCTTGGCCAGAATCTACGAGGAGCTCACAATTCAATAACCAGGCAAGCAACTTCAGTTTTAAAAGAGTGGACAAAAGATCTGCACAGACACTTCACTGAAAAAGATACACAGACAGCAGATAAGCCCATGAAGAGATGCGCAGCACCATGTGTCATTAGGAAAATTGCGATTAGAATCACAACGAGACAGTACCACACACCTGCTGGAATGACTGGGATTCTGACAGATGCTGGCAAGTGGAACTCTCTCACATTTGTGGAGGAAATGCCGAGCGATACAGTGACTTTGGAAGACAGGGTTTTTGCTTACAAAGTTAGCATAAGCTTACCATACAATCCCACCCCAGGTATTTACCCAAGGGAAATAAAAGTATACATTCACCCAAAGAGCCCTGCATGAATGTTTCTACTAGTCTTATGCACAGTGGCCCCAAAGTGAACACAACTCAACTGTCCATCACTGGTGAATGATAAACAAATCATCAAATATGACATAATAAGGTACTACTCAGAAATTAAGGGGCACAAGCCACTTCTGTCCAGGCAGCAATATGGGTGAGCCTCAAAGCGCGATGCTGAGAGAAGCCAGATGTAAACGTCTGCATGTGAGCACACACCTCTAATTCAAGATGATACATGCGCCCCGATGCTCACTGCAGCACTATTTACAATAGCCAAGACATGGAAACCTCAGTGTCCCTCAGCAGAGGAACGGGCAAAGAAGACATGGCACGTATACAGCGGAGTACGACTTGGCTGTAAAAAGATGGAAATATTGCCGTTTGCGGCAACGTGCGTGGACCTAGGGATGATCATACCGAGTGAAGTCAGTCAGACAAAGAAAGACAAATATCACGTGATTTCACTTATGTAGAATTTTTAAAATGATACAAATAAACTTATATACAAAACAGAAACAGACTCACGGTTACCAAAGGGGAAAGGTGGTGGGGAGGGATAAATTAGGAGTTCACAATATACACACTACTACATAAAAAAGGGGTAATACATGGGATTCTGCTGCATATTTTGTAATAACCTACACAGGAAAAGAATCTGAAAAAGAATGAACATATATACATATATATGTATGTATAACTGAATCACTCTGCTGCACACTTGAAACTAACATCATAAATGAACCATATTTCAATTTTTAAGCAGCCCACATATTGCAAGATGCTACTGATGGACTACTTTAAAGGAAATAAACCGCAGGACATAGATCAGGTCAGTGGCTTCAGAGTCTTGGGAGAGGAAAGAGAATTTGTAGCAAAGGGCAGGAGGAAATCTGTGAGGCGATGAAAGTGTTTTCTCTATTGGTTGTAATCATTGTGATTACATGACTATATGCATTAGGCAAAATTCATCTAGTTCAGTTCAGTTCAGTTCAGTTCAGTCACTCAGTCGTGTCCGACTCTTTGCGATCCCATAAATCGCAGCACGCCAGGCTTCCCTGTCCATCACCTAACCCCGGAGTTCACTCAGACTCACGTCCATGGAGTCCGTGATGCAATCCAGCCATCTCATCCTCGGTCGTCCCCTTCTCCTCCTGCCCCCAATCCCTCCCAGCATCAGAGTCTTTTCCAGTGAGTCAACTCTTCGCATGAGGTGGCCAAAGTACTGGAGCTTCAGCTTCAACATCATTCCTTCCAAAGAAATCCCAGGGCTGATCTCCTTCAGAATGGACTGGTTGGATCTCCTTGCAGTCCAAGGGACTCTCAGGAGTCTTCTCCAACACCACAGTTCAAAAGCATCAATTCTTCGGCGCTCAGCTTTCCTCAGTCCAACTCTCACATCCATACATGACCACTGGAAAAACCATAGCCTTGACTAGACGGACCTTAGTCGGCAAAGTAATGTCTCTGCTTTTGAATATACTATCTAGGTTGCTCATAACTTTTCTTCCAAGGAGCAAGCGTCTTTTAATTTCGTGGCTGCAATCACCATCTGCAGTGATTTTGGAGCCCCAAAAAATAAAGTCTGACACTGTTTCCACTGTTTCCCCATCTATTTCCCATGAAGTGATGGGACCAGATGCCATGATCTTCGTTTTCTGAATGTTGAGCTTTAAGCCAACTTTTTCACTCTCCTCTTTCACTTTCATCAAGAGGCTTTTTAGCTCCTCTTCACTTCCTGCCATAAGGGTGGTGTCATCTGCATATCTGAGGTTATTGATATTTCTCCCGGCAATCTTGATTCCAGCTTCTGCTTCTTCCAGTCTAGCGTTTCTCATGATGTACTCTGCATAGAAGTTAAATAAGCAGGGTGACAATATACAGCCTTGGTGTACTCCTTTTCCTATTTGGAAACATTCTGTTGTTCCATGTCCAGTTCTAACTGTTGCTTCCTGACCTCCATACAGATTTCTCAAGAGGCAGGTCAGGTGGTCTGGTATTCCCATCTCTTTCAGAATTTTCCACAGTTTATTGTGATCCACACAGTCAAAGGCTTTGGTATAGTCAATAAAGCAGAAATAGATGTTTTTCTGGAACTCTCTTGCTTTTTCCGTGATACAGCGGATGTTGGCAATTTGATCTCTGGTTCCTCTGCCTTTTCTAAAACCAGCTTGAACATCAGGGAGTTCATGGTTCATGTATTGCTGAAGCCTGCCTTGGAGAATTTTGAGCATTACTTTACTAGCATGTGAGATGAGTGCAATTGTGCGGTAGTTTGAGCATTCTTTGGCATTGCCTTTCTTTGGGATTGGAATGAAAACGGACCTTTTCCAGTCCTGTGGCCACTGCTGACTTTTCCAAATTTGCTGGCATATTGAGTGCAGCACTTTCACAGCATCATCTTTCAGGATTTGAAATAGCTCAACTGGAATTCCATCACCTCCACTAGCTTTGTTCGTAGTGATGCTTTCCAAGGCCCACTTGACTTCACATTCCAGGATGTCTGGCTCTAGGTGAGTGATCACACCATCATGATTATCTGGGTCGTGAAGATCTTTTTTGTACAGTTCTTCTGTGTATTCTTGCCACCTCTTCTTAATATCTTCTGCTTCTGTTAGGTCCAGAACATTTCTGTCCTTTATCGAGCCCATCTTTGCATGAAATGTTCCCTTGGTATCTCTAATTTTCTTGAAGAGATCTCTAGTCTTTCCCATTCTGTTCTTTTCCTCTGCACGTTTAATGAGCACATTTTCATACATAAAAGTTACACCTCAATAAACAACGGCCAAGGATAAAGGAGACCAAAGTTCCAAACAAAACCTCAAACAGACAAAAAGCGCTTCCCGTGTGTTCTTAAAAAGGTGCCGCCAGACATCTACTCCTACAGATCATGGCTTCAGGTCCCTGTGTATCCGCGCTCAGTCGTGTCTGACTGTGACTCTGTGGAATGCAGCCTTCCAGGCTCCTCTGTCCACGGGGATTCTCCAGGCAAGAATGCTGGAGTGGGCTGCCATGCCCTGCTCCAGGGGATCTTCCCGATTCAGAGGTGGAACCAGCGTCTCTCATGCCTCCTGCATTGGCAGGTGGCTTCCTTACCACCAGCGCCATCTGGGAAGCCCCCTTTACTGGGTTCCACTAAATGCAAACACCTCCCTAGTGTGGGAAAGGGCAGAACCTTCCCCATCAGTGACGCCCCCTCGCCCTTCCACTGTGTGAAAATCGCAGGCCACATGAACATCATGTAAAAATGGTTCCGAAAGCCCTACTTCCTGTGAAAGGTCTGGGCCCTTTCAGAAAACAGCTTTAACTAATGAACAGTTTAACTGTTTTCATTTGTGAAATGAGAACAGTTTAACTAATGACTCTCTGAGGAAGAGGAAAGCAGAAGATTTGGGGGTACGTTGTACTCAAATATGGTAAATGTCCACTGAAATCATAAAGGAGATAAATTAAAATCTGAATTAAAATATGGCAGGCATATACCAAGACCACATGACAATCTATTTAAAACTCAGTAAAGATCTCAATAATAAATCCCCCACGTGTCCTTTCTACCACTCCAACTTGCAGTTTCTTATTGTAAAAGCATCTGACAAGCTCATCAGATCCTAGCTCCTCACTGGTCTGTCTGACGAGTGGGCCAAGCAGCCAAGAATGATATGACTTCACACATTGCGTGACTAGGCAGTGTCTCTTTACGTGGTCTTCAGAATTCTTTAAAACTCATCATTTTTTGGACATTACCATAAGCCTATCAGATAATTTGTAGGTCTCATTTCACAAATGAAAAACAATATTTTCCTCTATTTTCTTGGAGGAAAATAGCACTGGTTGTGGACAGAAGCCACACCCAGGTTCCTGATGCTTTTCATCACCTCGTACCGCCCTGCTGGGAGACGAGCTGGAGGCAAGCATGCCGTCAGGCTGTCCGCGGGAACTCTTCCCCTCCCGTCACCTGTCCCCACGCGCCCTCTGTCCTGGCTCAGGAGATGGCAGGAGGAAGAGGTGTTTTCTGATTTCCCTAGTCCACCAGGGGAGGGATCGCCAATCAGGGAACTTCAGGAGGGTATGGAGTGGTGCGCGCGGGGAGCATTCCAACTGGGATTCTGCACCCATCCCTGGGTGGTCTCGAGACTCCGGGCATGGAGGGGCCTCCAAGTTCCCCATAAGCATCCGAACTCCAGGGCCTTCCTGCAGGTTCCCCTGGGCAGGAGGGGTCTTCCTGTCCACTGCGGCCTCCGCTGAGCGTCCACCTCTTTGTCTGCAGGCCCAGAAGAGGCACAGCTGTTCGCAGGCCTCCAGATGAGAGCATTTTGTGCAAAAGCAGCCGCGACCCGGGCAGTGCCGCCAGTTGAGGCCTGGCGAGAGGAGGGAGAGCGGGGCCGCATTCAGGGGTCACCTACGAGGTTCCCGAGACCTGCGCCAGGGTCCCGCCACCCAGGCCCGCTTCAGCCTCTGTGGGGGCGGCCGTGGGCACTGGGCTTCTGCAAGCACTTGGGTGGTCTCAGTGCACAGTAAACCCTGGGACCCGCTGAGCAGCCCGAAGCAGACGGGCCCAGCCACTGCCGGGGGGAGGGTCCTTCAGGGGGCAGGGCTCAGCCAGGGCACGCATGACCAGACACAGGCTGGGCTCCAGTCCGACGGCCTCCCCCTCAGATCCCGGAAATGCTGCGTCACTGGGTCCCTCCTGACATCTGAGAAAGACGTGAGGTGTGGAGCCAGCGCCCCAGAAGGGCCTGGCAGCAGCTCTTCACACAGCCTGGACGGCCCCCCAGACCCACGCAAATCACCCACGGACACAAACACCTGTGAGGGCGGAGGCGAAGAGGGCGACAGGGGAGGAGATGACTGGAGGGCATCACCGACGCGACGGACGTGAGAGTGAGCAAGCTCCGGGAGTTGGTGATGGACAGGGAGGCCTGGCATTGCGAAGAGTCGGACACGACTGAGCGGCTGAACAGCAACGACGTACACCCTCATGCACACACAGGCCCTCACACAGAAAGCACACATGAACACGGGCACCAACACACGCTCACGTGTGCACACGCACGCACGCACACACACACACACACACAGCCAGTCCCTCTCTCTTCCTGGGATCCCGTGTCCAGCCTGGGAAGGTGAACACGGGCATGACCACACGCTCACGTGTGCACTCACACACACACACACACACACACACACACAGAGCCAGTCCCTCTCTCTTCCTGGGATCCCGTGTCCAGCCTGGGAAGGTGAGACCACGTCCGGGGATCCAGGAGGTCACGCAGAGATGCCTTCGCTAGGTGTCAGCAGGCGATGAGCAGCCACCCTGGGACCCCCGTCCTCTCCAGAGGACGACGACCCTGTGCCCTGCAGGCCACATGGCTCTCACCCTCAGACAGGCTCAAACAGACGGCGCTGGCCACAGAGAGGCAGGATGTCCATCTCAGCCCCACGCGGGCCGCCCTAAGTAGACTCCCAGGAATCGGGATCATTAGAACCAAGTCACAACAGAAGCCCCTGCCAGCTGCCAACCGGCTCGTCAACCTGCCGCCGAGAACTCTGGGAGGATCCTCCCACCTCCCTGGACCTCAGAGGCCTCCGTTCAGCCTAGTCTCCTCGGGTCTCAGCCCCTAACCTGGCAGCCCTCCCCTCATCACCACCTGGTCACAGTTCAGAGGATGCCTTCAACACCCAGGCGTGTGTGCTCACACAGGACAAGGCCAAAGGTGGGGTCTCAGACGTGTCCCCTCTGCTGCCGACCCCAGCCCCCAGGAGCACGCATTCGGTCAGCACTTGTGGAAGGCGTGAACGGGTGAACCCACAGGCTTCCCGAGCGTCTCTGATCCCTCTGTGGGACGCTCAAGACCCTGGGTGCCCCGGGCCCCTGGAGGTGTCATGCTTTCTCTCCGCCCTGACCTCAGCACCAGCAGGACGGGGCAGCGGGGGCAGGGCGGTGCAGTGCGGACACCTCTTCTCTCGCGTTTCCACTCCAGGTGGTGGCTGCAGAACTGAGTCTCCTAAGGTGAATCCCGAGTCCAGAGAAGCATCAAGGTTCTAGAAGGTCCAGGATGATCACTGGGCCCCATCAACCTCAGAACCAGATGCCAAGATGAGGGGCCGCATGGTCCAGGCCACGGAGCTCTCAGCACGGGGCGGGGGAGTGGTGCTTTCGTCGTGGACTCGGCTGAACCCCACATCCGTGGAGCCCCTGTTGGGGCTTTCCTCCAGCTCAGAAGTGGGCGAGCCCGGGAGAACCACTCGAACCATCTTGTACCTCACAGGGCTCACCGCCTCAAAGAGTGCTGTGCCGAGCTTCATTAATTAATGTTTGCAAAGTGCTCTGGGCTCCGCGGATGAAAGGGCACTCGAGCGGTGCAACGTGTTATTATTATTATGAAAATGGATTGGCAGCCGGGCCAGATGCTGAATGCAGATAGAGCCTGATAAAAGATGGGCCACAAAAGAAGAAAAGTTAATAAGGATGTTTCGGGCCTGCTGCTAATGGTCTCCCTGAAATTACTCCTCTCTCCCATAATGATGATTCTGAACAGAGATAGGATCTTAACTGCTTGCAGAACCAAAGGGTATTTCCATGGCAGGCGTTTGGAAGACCCAGAGGCAGCTACAAAACAACCCAACCTCAGCCCCACCTGGCACAGGGCACCATCACCCGTCTCCCAGCTGCAGCAGGATTGAGCTCGGGTTCTTAGATGATTAGAGCACAGTTAATGGGTTATCTGAGCCTCCGTGTGGCAAGCTCCATGTTCAAAGGTGCCCTGAGAAAGCCGGCAATGAATGAAGAGTTAAGTGGAGAGAAGCGAATCCCACAGCACGTGGTCCCAGCCTGGGTCCTGCGCGGCCAGCTGCAGACGCGAGTGCCCCAGAGCAAGTCCAAACACGCACGTCTTGACTAAATCTTTCTTAAAACCCAGAAGTTAACTGTCTCCTGAAGTATTTGGGGGTGTTGAAACATGTCACAGCTGACAGAAAGTCATGTTTGAAGGTCCTGGCACAAAGTTGCACTGGGTAACGTGGCTCTGTTTCTGCCCAGGAAGGAAAAACGTAAAAAATAAAAACCCCACCGCCATGCAAACGCCTCCTTCTCTGCATGCAGTGAAGCTGCTGAAGGCTGCAAGTTCTGAGGGGACGAGCCTGCTGTTCTGACCCCAAATGGGCCCAGAGAGATGAGACCCCTTGGCTAAAGCCACACGTCTAGGACTGCAGGACCCTGGTGGTTGGGGGGTTGCCCCAAACCAAAGTTCCAGGAAAGACTCTTCTGCTCTGTTAATTTTTTTAAAATTTTATTGGAGTATGGTTGGTTAACAATGCTGCATTACTTTCAGATGTACAGCAAAGCGATTCATTTATACAAAAAAAAAAAAGGATACATGTATACCTGAAACTTTGCTGTATACCTGAAACTAACACATCATTGCAAATCAAGTCTACTCCAATAAAATTTTTTAAAACCTAGACAGCGTATGAAAAGCAGAGACATCACTTTGCTGACAAAGGTCCATATAATCAAAGCTATGGTTTTTCCAGTAGTCAGATATGAATGTGAGTGTTGGACCATAAGGAAGGCTGAGAGCCGAAGAATTGATGTTTTTGAACTGTGGTGTTGGAGAAGACTCCCGAAAGTCCCTTGGACTGCAAGGAAATCCAACCTAAAGGAAATGAATATTCTTTGGAAGGACTGTTGCTGAAGTGCCAATATTTTGGCCACCTGACATGAAGAGCTGATTCACTGGAAAAGAACTTGATGCTGGGAAAAACTGAAGGCAAAAGGAAAAGGGGGTGGCAGAGGATGAGATGGTTGGATGGCATCACCAACTCAGTGGATACAAGTTTGAGCAAGCTCTGGGAGACAGTGAAGGACAGAGGAGCCTGGCAGGCTGCAGTCATGCGGTCACAAAGAGTTGGACACGACTTAGTGACTGAACAGCAACAAAAGCAACAAATTCTTTTCCAGATTCTTTTCTCAAATAGGTTATCACAGAGCACTGAGCAGAGTTGCCTGTGCTTAGACAGCAGGCCCTTGTTAGTTATCTATGCTGTATACAGCAGCGCTGTATAGAAACCCCAAGCTCCTGTCCCGCCCCTCCCCGCGTTTCCCCTTTGGTAACCGTAAGTTACATGTAAGTATATCTGCAACAATGTCTATAAGTCTGTTTAGTAAATACATTCATTTACATTCATTAAAAGAATAGATTCCACATATGAGTAATATCCTGTGACATCAAAGGGCCATCCAATGGCAAGGGGTCCACGGCGTGCCATCCCTCTGGACATCATCTGTAGCCGTTGTGCAGGGCTGTCGGAGTGCCAGCCCTACTCGGCCCTTGACCTCGGCTAACCCTGGACAGAAGGTGCAAGTCCATGCGTCACCCACTGGGACGAGGGCTCCAGGCGACCGACAGGGGTGGAACCAGCCTCGCATCTCCCAGGGCGCAGCTCCGCGTCTGTTGGTCTCCGTGCCGCGTGCCATCACCGCTCATCTTCTAACCTTCATCCGTCTCCATCCTGATGGCTCATCTGAGACGATCATTTCCTCCCTCCTAAGTCGTCACTTTTTTTTTGTTGTTTAATCGCTCAGTCATGTCTGACTTTTTGCAACCCCATGGACTGCAGCCCACCAGGCTCCTCTGTCCATGGGATTTCCCAGGCAAGAGTACTGGAGTGGGTTGCCATTCCCTTCCCCGAGGGAGCTTCCCAACCCAGGAACTGAACCTGCATCTTCTGTGTCTCCCGCACTGGCAGGAGGGTTCTTTACCACTGCAGCGTCTGGGAAACCCTAGAGGTCACTTCCTTGGTGGCAAGCACGGGAGTCGTGTTCTCTGCGGTTCTCGGTGGTGATGAGAATTAGCACGTGTGTAGCTCTTGCTGTTGCATCTGAAATCTGCAGGGATTTCCGAGTGGCTCTGCATGTATGTGAAAGCGCAAGACGGTGCAAGCCTCTGGACTTGGGTGTACAGCCTCTGAAAGACAGCATGAAAGGGGAACCTGAGGGGGAGGAAATAAGTGCAAGTAAAGTGGAGTTGTCTGTAAGCATCCACAAACAGAAGTGGAGACCAGAAGGGGCCTTCAGGTCAGCGAGAGACCCCACCCTCGTTTGTAATCGAAGAGGAGTCAGAACCCAGACGGCTGGTGACTGGCCCATGGGCGCGATGGCCAGCAGAGGAGGCAGGACCACGTGTCTGGGAACAGAGCCCGCTGTCCTCATAAGGCCGTGAGGACCTTGTGTCCCAGGGGAATCATCAGTGCTTAAAGAAGTGACCGTTGAAATAGAGTGTCGGTGTGGCTTTTACTAAGAACACTAAGATTTCATGTTTCTTGGAATTACAGCATCTTGAGAAGCTTTGCTGGGAGAAATATCAATAACCTCAGATATGAAGATGACACCACCCTTATGGCAAAAAGTGAAGAGGAGCTAAAAAGCCTCTTGATGAAAGTGAAAGAGGAGAGTGAAAAGTTGGCTTAAAGCTCAACATACAGAAAACGAAGATCATGGCATCTGGTCCCATCACTTCATGGCAAATAGATGGGGAAACAGTAGAAACAGTGTCAGACTTTATTTTTTTGGGGCTCCAAAGTCACTGCAGATGGTGACTGCAGCCATGAAATTAAAAGACTCTTACTCCTTGGAAGAAAAGTTATGAGCAACCTAGATAGTATATTCAAAAGCAGAGACATTACTTTGCCGACTAAGGTCCGTCTAGTCAAGGCTATGGTTTTTCCAGTGGTCATGTATGGATGTGAGAGCTGGACTGTGAAGAAGGCTGAGCGCTGAAGAATTGACGTGTTTGAGCTGTGGTGTTGGAGAAGACTCCTGAGAGTCCCTTGGACTGCAAGGAGATCCAACCAGTCCATTGTGAAGGAGATCAACCCTGGGATTTCTTTGGAAGGAATGATGCTAAAGCTGAAGCTCCAGTACTTTGGCCACCTCATGAGAAGAGCTGACTCATTAGGAAAGACTCTGATGCTGGGAGAGATTGGGGGCAGGAGGAGAAGGGGACGACCCAGGATGAGATGGCTGGATGGCATCACGGACTCGGTAGACGTGAGTCTGAGTGAGCTCCGGGAGATGGTGATGGACAGGGAGGCCTGGCGTGCTGCGATTCATGGGGTTGCAAAGAGTCGGACACGACTGAGCGACTGAACTGAACTGAACTGAACTGAGAAGCTTTGGCAAAGGACACTGAGCCAGATTTTTCAGAAATTGTGTCCTTAGCCCTGTCATGAGTTCTCCCTAATTTTCGGACAGTGGAGCCTTTAAAACCAACAGCCAAGTCTCAAGACCAAAGTCAGTTACATGTTACCAACACAAAAGGAACTCTTCATTTCACAGAAGGGACGGGAGCTCCCAAATCTGCCAGAAAGAGAGTTTTCGTGCTGGAAGTCATACTTCTCAAGTGGAACTTCTCTGTAGAATGAGAGCTGGGATTGTCACACGTCACTGTACCCGTGTGTATGTTGCCTCCACACAGCCATAAAGAGGGCAGCGGTAATGATCATGTCCCAGAAGCACGACGCCTTGAGATCACCTGTGTACAAGGCATGACGATTCAGAACACGAAACCCCAGGGGGCTGGTAGCCTAAGTCCTCAGCCTTGTGACCGTCCAGGTTGCGCTGGCTACTCTGGGCTTCCATCTCTCCACTCAGACTTGAGAAGCTGTTTGTTGATGCCTAGTAAGCAGCATGCTGGGGTTTTGACTGGGCTTGTTGAATCTGTAGATTAAACTGGAAAGAACTGACACCTTAACAAAACTGTATCTTGCTGACTTTCTGTTTCTTAATATTAAAGAAGGACCATAATTCAATCAAGCCTGACAAGCTCCTGGGAAATACAAGGGACCATGTAAATCTGATGAGATGAAAATCCCAAGAGCATAAAACCTTAGCTGAGAACTGAAATCTGGCTCAGGTAAACATTTCAACTGAAAAACGTATGTCATCTAGTACAAAAGTCTTATAAAATCCTCAAATCCATGCTAACTTTCTAAATTTATACTAACTTATTTATGAATTAATGTATTAAGATTCAGTTCAGTTCAGTCGCTCAGTCGTGTCCGACTCTTTGTGACGCCATGGACTGTAGCACGCCAGGCCTCCCTGTCCATCATCAACTCCTGGAGTTTGCCCAAACTCATGTCCATCAAGTTGGTGATGCCATCCAATCATCTCATCCTCTGCCGTCCCCTTCTCCTGCCTTCAATTTTTCCCAGCATCAGCCTCTTTCCAAATGAGTCAGGTCTTCCCATCAAGTGGCCAAAGTAATGGAGTTTCAGCTTCAGCATCAGTCCTTCCAGTGAATATTTAGGACTGACTTCCTTTAGGATGGACTCATTGGATCTCTTTGCAGTCCAAGGGCTCTCAAAAGTCTTCGCCATCACCACAGTTTAAAAGCATCAATTCTTCAGTGTTCAGCCTTCTTTATAGTCCAGTTCTCACATCCATACATGACCACTGGAAAAACCATAGCTTTGACTAGGTGGACATTTTTACATTAAAATTAACATTAAACTGTCAGATTAAAATAATTTAACATTTAATTAATTAAATAGAAGAATTAATGATTCTTACACACTGCTATATTTAAAATGGATCGCCAACAAGGACTTTCTGTGCAGCACATGGACCTGAGCTCAGTGTTCTGTGGCAGCCTGGATGGGAGGGGACTTTGGGAGAGAATGGGTGCGTGAGTTTGTGTGGCTGAGCCCCTTCAGTGCTCACCTGAAACTGTCGCAGCATTGTTAAGCGGCTATGAAAAGTGAGAGTGTTAGTCACTCAGTGTCTGACTCTTTGCGATCCCATAGACTTCAGCTCCCCCAGGCTCCTCTGTCCATGAAATTCCCCAGGCAAGAATACTAGAGTGGGTTGCCATTCCCTTCTCCGGGGGATCTTCCCGACCCAGGGATTGAACCTGGGTCTCCTGCACTGTAGGTGGAAAGTTTAAAAAGTAATGATAATTGATTATTTAATATTAATGATTATTTAATAATCAGTGATAATTAAACTCAGCTTAACATATCAGTTTATTTAATAAATTCCTAAATCGATGTGAATTTCTTTTACATGCACTAAAATACAGTTTCCATCCTATCCTGTTATTATCTATGCTGCTGCTGCTGCTGCTAAGTTGCTTCAGTCATGTCCGACTCTGTGCGACCCCATAGACGGCAGCCCACCAGGCTCCCCCGTCCCTGGGATTCTCCAGGCAAGAACACTGGAGTGGGTTGCCATTGCCTTCTCCAATGCATGAAAGTGAAAAGTGAAAGTGAAGTCGCTCAGTCGTGTCCGACTCTCAGCGACCCCATGACTGCAGCCCACCAGGCTCCTCCATCTGTGGGATTCTCCAGGCAAGAGCACTGGCGTGGGGTGCCGTACTTGGATGCTAAACATTTTTTGCACATTTCACATGCTTTAGCCCTAGCTGGTGTGTTGGCACAGTGAGCAGCTATCTGTGGCGATTCATCCACAGGAGAGGCGTATTCATCACTCAGGGAGCCAGGCTCTGTGTTTTGGGTCATTCAGGCCCTGGGCTCCTGTTGCTGTGAGACGTAAGAGCCTGTCTGGCCCCATCAGGGCAAAGGAAAGAGAAAACGAACTCATCGGTCAGCTGCCGTTTGGGGGTGGTCTGATTATCGCTGTAGCGGGAGAAGGCTATCTTAGCCACGCGGTCCCTTATCCCTGGAAATGAAATCACTCCTATTATGTTGTCATGGGGGAAAATGAGGGAGGTGACTACCGAGAGCGAGCTGACCTCCGGTCTGAGGACTCCGACTGCCTCCTGATTTGGGGGGAGCAGCTGTAAAATACGCCCTGGGGGCACAGGGAAAATCCATGAGGGTCAGGTAACAGCTGGGGCCAGGGAGCCAGCGTCCCTAGGCAGGTATCTGTCACTGCGGGTATGAGGGGAAATGCGCCTATATTTTAGAGATGCGTATTGAAGAAATCGGGGATAAATTATCAGTATGTCTCAACTTACTCCAAAACGTCACTGCAGAGAAGTAGCTGGAGAAAGCATAGCCAGGCAGGTCGCGGACAATTCCGTACTTACTATTCTATTCTCTTTATCTTTTCTTTATGTTTGAAAATTTTCTTAATGAAAGATAATATACACTTTATTAAAATGGGAAGGTGCTGGATGCATTCTCTGGGACACTGGGGAACACGTGGAGACCAGGAAGGAGGCTGGACATGGCACGGTCACACCTGCGTTCTAGACAAGATTCTGAGGCTTTTAAGTCATTCACACTCAAATAATTTTTTCAAGTCCCAGGAAGAAAAGTCACAACTGGTTAACATTCAGAGGGTGGGTTAAAGAAATGATTCCAGTCTAATGATAGAGGAAAGTTACCTACAAAACTTACCTTGAAAGTCGTGTCCGACTCTTTGCAACCCCATGGACTATACAGGCCAAGGAATTCTCCAGGCCAGAAGACTGGAGCGGGTAGCCTTTCCCTTCTCCAGGGGATCTTCCCAAACCAGGGACCGAACCCAGGTCTCCCGCCTCACAGGCAGATTCTTTCCCAGCTCAGCCACAGGGAAGCCTGAACTTAAAACCACACAAATCACAGAGAATCAGTGCTCTGACCCTGGGGTGATGTCACTGTCCACTAGCCTGTCAGCTCACCAACGTCTGTCTGTCCATCTGGCTCGCTCCCTCCTTCTCTCTCGTCTTATGACCCTTGACAAGTACCCATCAGAACAGGTTACTCAAGTACCACTTTGAGCTTGTCAGGCCCCAGGTACCAACTGTCCTTCAGAGGCTCCTGGGCTCCCCAGGCCTGGCTCGAGCATCCTGCCCCAACCCGCTTTGTTTCTTGGTCCTGACCGCCTGTCACCGCTGGACCTGCCATCCCTGGGCCTAAGTCTCATCCAGTCCCTCTCCACGTGGCCACACGGGTACACACGTGTGTGTATGCACGCCTCCTGCTCCCAGCGCCCTGTGAATCTCCACTTGCCCTTGGAAACCGTCCTGCCATCTCCCCCGGGATGCTTCTGACAGTCTCCAGGTAGGCCAGGTACCTCCGTCTCC
This sequence comes from Capra hircus, assembly GCF_001704415.2. Taxonomy (NCBI): domain Eukaryota; kingdom Metazoa; phylum Chordata; class Mammalia; order Artiodactyla; family Bovidae; genus Capra; species Capra hircus. The sequence continues at coordinate 2,019,074 of NC_030811.1, read as the reverse complement.
CATGTGCTCCCAGAATCAGGCAGCACTCGTGCCTGTGAACTCACCCTGGGCCTGAAAGAGTGAGAGTGTGCAGCGGGCTCTCCCTCCCTCTCTGCACCCCCAGCCTCATCTCAGTGCTGACGTCAGGAGACGGTGTCCTACAGCAAACTAAAGTGAAACTAACCCGGGAAATGTTGTCATGAAGACTTCTAGGAAGCCCGGAGGTAGATGTTCTCAGGTCAGAGTCTTCCCACAGTAGCAGTTTAAAAACAGCCAGGTGAAAATGAACACATAGACTTCCAGAATAATCAAAAGGCACATTATTGGTATTTCCAACACCCAGTCACCATCCGTGAGGAGGGTGAGATTCCCTTTAAAGGGCGTTAGAATTCTCAGCCCCCACCCACATGCCCTTTGCTTCTTGGAGGGTTGATGTTTTCTATTCCCAATTTTAGCTGGTTTCTTCACAACCTTCCAGATGTTAAAAAAAAAAAAAGCAGGCAGGACCTATGGCTTTAAGGTGCTACCCAGGTGGTACCAGTGGTGAAGAACCAGTCAATGCAGGAGATGTAAGAGACACATGGGATTTACAATCTTCCTAAGTAGCTACCTGTAGACACACATGGATGTTCCTTGGGTTAGATCGCCCGTCCGTGTCTTCTGGTTTAACAAGAGGTGCCTTGTTAGTCTTTGAAAAAACGAAAAAAAGAGGTGCGAGGACAGACATCTCCAGGCAGGAATTTCCGCACCATCACAGGAAGGACGACGCCACAGCCGAGAAGGACCCAGCTCGTTTCCACCCCTCCCGCTGCAGAGAGGAGACTGCTCTGACGGTCCTGGTACTCGTATCTGCTCGGCTTCTGAGAGCTGCTATTTGGGGACATGACCAGAATTCTAACACCCTTTAAAGGGAATCTCACCCTCCTCACGGACGGTGACTGGGTATTGGAAATACCAATAACATGCCTTTTGATTATTCTGGAAATCTATGTGTTCATTTTCACCTGGCTGTTTTTAAACTGCTACTATTTACAGTGTATGTTGTGATTTTTTCAATCAGTTTTTGCCAAAGGTGCCAAAGAAATGATTTCAGTCTTTCAAAATAGCTTTAATTCTGCACATGCTTGACCTGTGAGTTTGGTTTGCAGTGAGCTGTCCATTCACTGCCCAGAGTCGCTCCTTGACTGCTCTGAGGTTTGTGTCTATGCTGGCGAACTTCACCCACGTGCCGCCTCCCACCACCCGTGAGCCTGGTTCAGCCTCCAGCAAGAGCGGGGCTGCTCGGACTCCGAGACGCTCAGACCCTTGAGTTGCTGCGGGTGCCGTAACGAGGAGTATGTCTAGTTCTGCGGGTTTATTTGTCTGCTATAAAGTCAACAAGACTGATAATGTATTCATAGACACCGAAATACCCTATTAACACACTGAGAAAAAAAAAAAAACCTCCCATATAGATCGTTATACGGATATTCAAAGATGTGGATTCTCGGACAGGTGGGTCAGCTTGCTGTACCTGAAATCCTTTTATTTTGAAGTTGAGAAGAGCACTTCGTTTCATTTTTGGTTTTGTTTCTTCTTCTCGATCTATCACAGGATGCTGACTGCTGTTCCCTGGGCTATGCAGCACATCACATCCATCGCATAATCATAGTCGGCATCTGCTGATCCGAACTCCCGCTCCTTCCCTCCTCAGCCCCCCGCCCTCTTGGCAGCCACATGTATAGAGAACAGTGGGGCTTTTTAAAACAGAAATGCGTATACTCAAGGTATGTGACATGGTGATCTGAACGCACACACAATGGCGTGACCGCAGCGAGGCTCACTGACGACCATCTCCTCACACGGCTGGCTCTCCGCACGTGTGACAGACACAGGGAGCGCAGACCGTCCCCCGCATCGGCGCAGGGCCCCTCGAGGGGGTCCCCAGGCCCCACCCCACCCCCTCGACCCCTCCTCCTGCACAACGGCCGCCCCGGGCCAGTGGCCACCCTCTCCCCATGGCCTCCACTGCAGGCGGCCACTGCTCTGCTCTCAGCCCCCACATATCTGACTCCTTCAGGTCCCAGCTATGAACGCGATCGCGCAGCTTCTGTCTGATTCACTTCACGCGGCATAATGTCCCGCAGGTTCTCGCATGTTACGTGGTGTAGGCACACACAGAACGTGCACGCACGTGTCACACACCCGTCTCCTCCTTCCATCCGTCAGTAGGCCTGCTGCTCCCGCGGCCTGGCTGGTGCGACTCAGACTCCGCCCTCAAGCCCTCACCAGCACTCTGGGTCCAGGCCTGCATCAGTCCCAGCCCGGCTCCGCCGCCCGGCTTCTCAGTCCTGGGGCGCCTTCCAGCCACTGCCGTGTTACAGGCCTGAGGCTCTGCAGCCTCCTGTCCACACACGCGAGCTCAGATCCTTGACCGTCTCTGGAGACTTTCCTTTCAGTCGTCACTAGAAGGACACGTTTGGTTTCACTTTCCCTTCAGTTGCATCCGGTTGTCACTTCAGGATATTCTGCGATAAATCAATGAACTTTTCCCCGTAGCTTCTCACATCAATTTTGAATCCGGGAACACCGGAATTTCACTGTGGTGCCCACAGGTGCATTTTGCACCATCCATTGGATACATTTTCTGAAGAATTTAGCTCTGGTGACTGAGTGCCTTACAGCCACCACGCCAGGAGTCCCATTCTCTCCTTCAGTCCCTGTGGGGAAAGATCAGGCATCTTTCTTTACGGGAATGAGCCTGGAGATGCAAACTACTCTTGCCAGATGGCTGGACACTCCCTGAGGACAGGCTTATGATGGGTGCAAAGATGAGTGAGCATTCTCTTACCCTGCTACATTCTAGACAAACCAGAGAGACTGGGGCTGACTCAAAAAGCTGGGACTCAAAGCACGCCTGCTCTGAGAAACTCAAGAACGAGGTCAAGTGTTTGGCAGTCTCTCAAAGAAAAGTGGATTTCCCACATTTTGATTTCCGTGCCTCCGGTCGGTGCTGGGCGGATACTCACAAGCTGCACTTTACGAGACACCTTCCCAGAATAGTCCAGAGCTCGGGAGCAGGGCTTGCAGCGCGAGCCGCCCTCAGCCTCAGCCGCGAGCAGCCAGCAAAGGTGCTCTTTGAGCACACACTAAATGGACATCTTGGCCCAGGAAGCGACAAGTCAGCAGTGGCTGCGGCATCCTTGAGAGTGAAGGGCAACGATACAGATGGGCATGGAGGCAGGGAGCAGAGCGGACTGTCCTCGGGACCCCAGCCTCTCCTGGGTTCACATCCACTTCCTCGTTCTAAAGGTTTCCAGTCTCGTCAGCTTTCTTCTCACTTCTCTGTCCCGAGAACCAATCCCAGTCTGTCCAAGGTCTCACCATGTCTTGAGTACCCATCCTATTTAAGGAATTTTAAGAAAATGCCAGATCTTTCGTGACTTAGAGTACTTGACATTCTCTCTGAACAAAACCAGCTGTTGAAGGATTTTTAATCCATGCAACCTTTGGTGCTAAACAAGATCCAGTGTGAAGGACTCAAAAGGATCTCGGGCAATCAAGATCCAAACAAAGGGAGATAGCGCAGTGGCGGTGGCTCAGTCGAGTCTGACTCTGTGACCCCATGGACTGTGTCCCACCAGGTTCCTCTGTCCAGGGGATTCTCTAGGCAAGAATGCTGGAGTGAGTAGCCATTCCCTTCTCCAGGGGCTCTTCCTGATCGGGGACCCAGGCCAGGTCTCCTACACAGAAGGAAAGAAGGCAGATTCTTTACCGTCTGAGCCACCAGAGAATTGAGATAGGGCCCTAGGAAATAATTATCTTTTCTACTGAAGTATAGTTCGATACAATAGGATCATTAGTCAGTCAGTCAGTTCAGTTGCTCAGTCATGTCCAACTCTTTTCGACCCCATGGACTGCAGCACACCAGACTTCCCTGTCCATCACCAAGTCCCAGAGCTGGTTCAAACATGTGCATTGAGTTGGTGATGCCATCCAGCCATCTCGTCCTCTGTCGTCCCCTTCTCCTCCTGCCTTCAATCTTTCCCAGGATCAGGGTCTTTTCTGAGTCAGTTGGCCAGTCAGTTGCAGCCAGTGGCCAAAATATTGGAGCTTCAGCTTCAGCATCAGTCCCAAAGAATATTTAGGACTGATTTCTTTTAGGATTGACTGGTTTGATCTCTTCACAGTCCAAGGAACTCTCAAGAGTCTTCTCCAACACCACAGTTCAAAAGCATCAGTCCTTTGGCGCTCAGCTTTCTTTATGGTCCAACTCTCACATCCATACACGACCACTGGAAAAACCATAGCTTTGATTAGACGGATCTTTGTCAGCAAAGTAACATCTCTGCTTTTTAGTATGCTGTCCAGGTTTGTCACAGCTTTTCTTGTAAGGAGTAAGCGTCTTTTAATTTCATGGCTGCAGTCACCATCTGCAGTGATTTTGGAGCCCAAGAAAATAAAGTCTGTCACTGTTTCCACTGTTTCCCCATCTATTTGCCACGAAGTGATGGGACCAGATGCCATGATCTTTGTTTTTTGAATGTTGAGTTTTAAGCCAGTTTTTTCACTCTCCTCTTTCACCTTCATCAAGAGGCTCTTTAGTTCTTCTTTGCTTTCTGCCATAAGGATGGTGTCACCTGCATGTCTGAGGTTACTGGTATTTCTCCCAGAAATCTTGATTCCAGCTTGTGGTTCATCCAGCCCAGCATTTCTCATGATGTACTCTGCATATACGTTAAATAAGCAGGGTGACAATATACAGCCTTGATGTACTTCTTTCCCAATTGGGAACCAGTCTTTTGTTCTATGTCCAGTTCTAACTGGTGCTTCTTGACCTGTATACAGATTTCTCAGGAGGTAGGTAAGGTGGTCTGGTATTCCCATCTCTTGAAGAGTTTTCCACAGTTTGTTATGATCCACACAGTCAAAGGCTTTTGTGTAGTTAATGAAACAGAAGTAGATGTTTTTCTGGAATTCTCTTGCTTTTTCTATGATCCAACAGATGTTGGCAGTTTGATCCCTGGTTCCTCTGCCTTTTCTCAATCCAGCTTGAACATCTGGAAGTTCTGGGTTCACATACTGTTGAAGCCTAGCTTACAGAATTTTGAGCGATACTTTGTTAGCATGTGAGATGAGAGTAATTGTGCAGTAGTCTGATCATATGCTTAAATATTTCTGAAGATCCTGAAATAATAACCGGATGCATGGACCTAGAAAGTAGGAGAGTATTGCTGAACAGGAATACTGGGCAAAGAAATGGAGTAACTAGCAACATACGCCGTTGACCCAGAATTAGCAGGGAACGGCTCTTTACTCCTCTCCGGGTCACTGCTCAGTGAGCAAAGTTGGTGAATGGATTCTAAATGACCTTTCCTGAAGACAGTGCAATGTGGTTCAAGGTCATTGTTTCAAAGCTTGGCGATGACCACCTCTAACTACCGGTGGACGTGAATGTCCATGTTATCTGCCTCTGGGAACTGTTATAAATACAAGACACCAGGCTGTAGCTGAAATGACTCCAGAAAAGCACTTTTTTTTTTTTTTTACTTATTTGCTCTTTAATTTTAAAAGAGTGTGTGTCATAATTTGTGGTAATATTGTACATGACAGGTACAGTCCTTCGGCCCCTGATATAAAGAGCCAACTCATTAGAAAAGACCCTGATGCTGGGAAACACTGAAGGCAGGAGAAGGGGGTGACAGAGGACGAGATGCTTGGATGGCGTCACCGACTCGATGGACATGAGTCTGAGCAAGCTCCGGGAGATAGTGAAGGACAGGGAAGCCTGGCGTGCTGCAGTCCATGGGGTCACAGAGTCAGATACAACTTAGCGACTGAACACCACCACTGTATATGGAAGTGTTAACTGTAGCTAGATGGAAGAAAGCCAAAGGGGGAAATTTCAATGGGAATGAAAAAAGTAAAATTTCTCCTTCATCTCCAACCCTCTCCATAGCAGGAACACCCCCATGCCATTCCCCAAAGGTACCATTCATCCCTTGGTTCTCCAGAAAAAATCTGAGCTCTGTGATAAGGTCAAGAATTTATACTGAAACAAATTATACAACTGCTGAAATTGAGAAACAATTCAGGAGAAATTCTGTAGGGGTCAAGAAGTCTGGCCCGTCCATTCTCAAGCGCAGCTCCTCGACTTCCTAGCCCCTGATCTCCTCCAAGCTCTGGTCCCCGCCCCTCTCACCATTCGGGCTGTCACTTGGCGCGGGGCTCTAGGACATGCCCTCTGCCCTGAGGACTGTTGCCTCCTGCATCCGGACGGCTGGCACGAGGGTCTGCACCATGGTGACACAGGACGACATGGACAACAGCATGACCAGATGGATTCTCAGCCGGCTGAACCGTGAATATACACGGAGAGCACGTGGACTTTAATCATTCTGAAGGAAGGTGCTGTAAGGCCAGCTTTTGAATCAAACCAGGTTCCATTTTAGTGTATTTGTGAATCGACTGGATGAAGAGAGAGGCGGCGTGTCCTTGACTGAAGAAAAGCCCTTCTCAGCTGCAAGCATCATCGAAGGAGCAGCGTGGGAGGCTGCCTGGGCCCTCCTTAATCAATGAAGAAAAGACACTGCAGCCAGATCAGCCTCCGATTCTAAAATAAAATATGCTTTACCAGGCTGCAGATGACACGCAAAGGCAGCATTAAATCAACAGTGACTCGGGGCTCAGCCAGGGCTCAGAAGCCAAGATGGCTGCCAGGCAAGCCTGCAGCTCGGCCTGAAGAATGGGTGAGCCCTGCTCTCGGACTTACAAACCCACTGCGGCGCCCAGGATCAGGAAGCCCGGCCTCACCTCTGACCACTGTGCGTGTGAATGCCTCTGGGGACTGTCATAAATACAAGACACCAGGCTGACGGTGAAATGACTCCAGAAAAGCACTTTTTTTTTTTTCCTCACTTATTTGCTCTTTAATTTTAAAATACGCAAACCTGAGGTCTGGGTTGGATGACAGATTCAAGGGGCCTTCACAACAATGCAGACCCAGTCAATTTACACAGGTGAGCGTTCAGAGAAAACCATAGAACAAGCCAGCACCCCTCTGCCCAGTGCTCAGGTACTCAGTCGTGTCCGACTCTTTGCGACTCCCTGGACTGTGGCCCGCCAGGCCCTTCTGTCCATGGGATCCTCCAGGCAAGAATACTGGAGTGGGTTGCTATGCCCTCTTTCAAAGGATCTTCCTGACCCAGGGACCGAACCCCCCTCTCCTGCATTGGCAAATGGATTCTTTACCACTGCGGCCCCCTGGGAAGGCCTTTGCCTGGACTGACATTCCAAGTATCACGTTCAAATTGGAATACTTAATTTTAAAGAAGCTGATGAGCCCCCAGGCCGGGTCCAGCATGGAACAAACAAGACAGGAAACACCAAGGCCCGTCGTCCCACCAGTGATGACAGACATTTATGACATTGGAGGTCGTGTTGAGCAGCTGCTGGCACAGTCTTATGACCGTCTTATTTTTCAGAGCCATCTCACGAGATGGCATGTCGTCTCAGAGCCATCTCACGAGATGGCATTTCGTCCCAGTTCCATCAGTGAGAAAACACAAGCTCACAATTAACCTCAAAATGTGAACAAATGCACCCAACCTCATGCAGCTAGGAAGTGGCCAACCTCAGGTCTGACTCCAAAATCCAAGTGATTTCCATGATGCAAAATATTCATGGCTGATAAGAATGGCTGAGGATATCTGTGGGGAGGGAGAGTCACACTGCGCTTCTCTGAAATTCTGAGCTGCTTTCTGTGGAGCTCCTGGAGACAGAACTTCAGGAACTAGTCAGTGGAAATATAAGACGCCATCAGTGCCAGTGAACCAGCAGCATGACCGAGGGCACCACAGAGGCATCGGCTCCATCACCAAGTGCTCCGCAGCCGTCGAGGGGTGGGGAGCAGCACGGTCACTGGCCAAAGCTCTCACGGACGCGGCCCTGGATCGCATGGGACCCTGTGACCTGAAGCTCTTCCCACTCTCTCGATTCATCCCGAATTTCAGACCACAAGGAGGGGCACCTTCTCCACCTGCACAAGGCCGTGGATGGCCTTCTAACAGGTGCATCATTGGCTCAGCTGGAAATTAAGGAGTGACTCAGATACTTGGAAAGATTTCTATCAGTGGGGACTCTTCACACATTTCGTAAAGGGACAAATTCCTGTACAACGTTATTTTATCAGTCTCTGAAAGCGCAGCAGTAGTAACAGCATTTCTTTTTGTTAAAAGTGGTGCCTCTCCTCTGAACCACGTTCTCAGGCCCCAGAGTCCACGAGGGACCTTCCCCTTTGAGGCAATCCCTGCTGTTTTCCATTAAAACAGGTGCTGGCATCACTTTCTTCCCCCCTCTGAGGGGTTCTGGGGAAGAACTGATCGGACTTTGGCAGGAAGAGTCCCCAGCACAGATGGACAGGGTTGGTGCGCCCACAGGAGAGCAGGCCCGGGATTCTGACGGCAGATACGAGAAGCGGGCGCTCTGGGCATATCTGCCTTGGGGTCCAGAGAGGCGAGGAAGGGTTGGGGCCCTCGACTGTTCCGCTGTCTCTCCAACCCCTCTCCCATCTTGCCCATCATTTGTGGACAGCCCTGCCCCGCAGGCCCCTGACTCACTCCACCCGCCTGCTGACACCCTGGATGAGGGAGGGGCGTCCTGCAGATGGGCAGGAGCTGCAGGACGGGAGGGCTAGCTTCGGGGGCATGGGCGCTCGAGGGGGAGAGGGAGTGAGCCCCTCGGTCACGTGAGCACCCAGCTGTGACTTTCCTCGAGAGGTCCCGGAGGAGGGAGCAAGCTCCTTCAATCAAACTAATACCTTCTTACGAGATGCATTTTATAACCATCCGGTGTCATGAATCCTAAGATCTGAACGTGGGGGGCTCAGTGCCACAAGCGACCGCTCATTGGCCACACCCAGGCTTTGGTGACAGACATGTCTGTGACTTCAGGTGAGCGGAGGAAGTGACATTTAAGACAAAGCGATCCTGTTGCAATGCAGAGAGGTGACCAGAAAGCCTTCAGCACCTGAGATTCAGGATGAGCGAAGAGCGTGGTGTGAGCACAGAGGTATCCGGGCGCACGTGTGCGGTGCCTGCCTCAGTCCAAGCTCATCTAAGGCGTAAATATTTGCTGCAAGCCTACTGTGTGCCAGACACTTCCTTGAGTTCCACAACCTCAGGGGCATGTAAGAGAGGCCCCTGTCCTCCACTCACCCAGGAGACACACTTGTGTATGCCAGACACTTCCCTGAGTTCCACAACCTCAGGGGCAAGTAAGAGAGGCCTCTGTCCTCCACTCACCCAGGAGACACACCCGTGTATGCGATGCTCTCACTGGACACGACACCCGCTATGGCCGACGTGCTGTGGGACCCCAGAGGAAGACCACCTAAACTGGGGGTGATGGGCACAGGGGCCAAGGATCAGGCACCTTAAGAGACAAATCTCAAATGGAACAGTGATGGTGACTGGAGCCGCTCACGTTTGCGGGCTCAGGGAGGTGAGTCCAGAGAGACTAACCCTGTGCCTAAAGTGTTGCACTGAACTACTGGAAACTTGATCTTGAAAGTCTGGCCAAAATGGACCCTGGTTCAGTCCCCATGCCGCCTTCCAGCCAGCAAGAGGCCGAGCAAGACCAAGCCCACCCCACGCGAACCCCTGGGTTTCCCTTGCTCTCGGGGAGCTTGGTGGACGAGAATGGGCAAGAAGGCAGCCTGGTGGTGGGGACGCCTGGCCAGCGAAGGTGGACACATCAAACACCCTTCTCCACCTGCAGGAGGAAAAGGCGCACGCTGACCCTCTGAGATTCCGCATCGTGACCCACTGGGGAAAGGACCCCAATGAAAGCATCACGCCATGGGGAGTACAGGGTCTCCGCTCCCCAGAAGTAGAGCATCCTTTCCTAAGCCGAAATGGCACAAAGCAAAGAAGAGGTTACCGGAGGACCCCTCCTGCTCACAGAATAGATGGAGGTGAAGCCCAGGTGCTCCCAGTTCAGAGCTGTGGCGGCTCGATGCTGAGTGAGGTCCCCAGGGAGGAGGAGGCCGGGCAGGGCCACTCACTGGTGGGGTGGGCGCCACCTCTCTGACACAGTGAGACACACTGAGCTGAATGCGATTTACCTTTAAAAAAAAAGGAAAATCTTTGAATTTCTTTCCATTGGTGGTCTTTCATAAAAGCAAAATGGCATAAAGTGAACATTTGAAAAGCGGGCGATGCCCGTACATTGTGCAGAACTCGGGTGTGGTGAGACTATCAACACCCAGAGATGTATCAGGGAACAGAGGCCGCAAGAAACCAAACAGCTGGAGAACCCAGGGATGTGGTGCTGGGAGACCAGCCAAGCTACGATAAAATGCTCAGAAAAAGAACTGGCCCCATCAGTCAGAGGTCGAGGGGTTCTCAGCCTGCATGCACCGGGCGGGCTTCAGGGGGCGGCCCGGGTATCAGGAGGCGGCTGGGGGACATCTAGGGGCCTCCAGGGCAACGACCAGCAGGGTTGAAGCCGCTGGTACACTCCTCCTGCTCCCAATGCAGGCCGGGAACTCCACGTGGCTAGACTTGCAAGAAGGAACCGATTGCTAGGGACCCCAGCCTGGAGGAGAAGGGGCAGGGGCTTGTTGAGGTGCCCACTGAAGCAAGGAATCAGTGCACCCAACTCCAGGGCTGGAAAGAGGAACACAGTGGAAACCTGCTGACTCTTTATTCATTTATCTTATTTCGAAAAGCACTATCTGTGGGATGCTTTCTCCGGGACTCCTGGTCAACAGGCGAAGAACTCTGCTTTATACAGTGCCTCTCTCTCTGTGCTTCCTTTAAATTTTGAGAATAAGCATTTGCTACAGTTTGTTAATTACTTGTCAAAGGAATCAGGCAGAGAGAGATTTTTAATGTGTTAGGAGCTGATGTTGATTGAAAATCAATCAGAAATTAGGCTAGGGTTTCCTGCCCTGAGATGATTCCATAAGTCAATACAGAAATGGGTTGAGAGTTGGAAGATTCCATTTTCAGGCAACTTTTAGGATGACATCATTTCCAGGAAGTCAACACTTGAGTCATAAAATAGCACCTAAAAATAGAAAGCACCTCGCTGAGCTTCCAGCTCGGCCAGGACTCTGCCCGCGCCTCAGGCAGGAGAGGACTCAAGGTCATTTCTAGAACAAAGTCACCATCAGAAGCTGCAGCAGAACCCGCCCCCCAACCCCGCCTGCTCATCCCTCTCCTTCCAGCCGAGGGCCTAGGGCAGCCTGCATCCTGGGAGGGCCGGTTCCCACAGGGAGCCCCCAGAGCCGTGGGACTCCGGGGCCAGGTCGGGGGACAGCTGTTGAGTGTGTGGGTCTGGGGAGGCAGCCCCGCCCCCGTCATCCCCCAGTCAGAGACCCCGTGTCCAAGCAGCATGAAGGAGGGGTACATCCATGTACTGCCCCCTCCCGGCCACCCACGAACCCCACCTCCATCCTCACTTCCTGCTGTCAATCAGGGGCAGCTCAGGGCAGGAGGGCCACCAGGCCAGCCACTGACCCATGCTCAAGGCAGCCCCAGTGTGGCAGGCTCCACGCCCCAAGTGACGGGATCAAGGATGCCACCTGGTTCATTTACTTTATTTTCTTAAGAATTGTGTGCAATTAGATATACAATTGGAGAAGGCAATGGCAACCCACTCCAGTGTTCTTGCCTGGAGAGTCCCAGGGATGGGGGAGACTGGCGGGCTGCTGTCCATGGGGTCACAGAGTCAGATGTGACTGAGTGACTTCACTTTCACTTTTCACTTTCATGCATTGGAGAAGGCAATGGGCACCCACTCCAGTGTTCTTGCCTGGAGAGTCCCGTGGACAGAGGAGCCTGGTGGGCTGCCGTCTACGGGGTTGCACAGAGTCGGACACGACTGAAGCGACTTAGCAGCAGCAGCCACGGATGCACAATGTGGCGGCCTGACACACACAGGGAAGTGACGGCTCCAGGCAGGCCGACCCTCACACCCCATACGTTCCTGACGCACACAGGGAAGGGACGGCCACAGGCAGGCCGACGCTCACTTCCCATACGTTCCGCTCTGCGTGTACGTCAGGGGCACCGGACGTGCACCCCCACACCAGGTCCCCAGTAGCAGCGCAGGGTCACTCCCTGTGGTCCCCAGGTCCCCACAGGGGCCTGCTTGCTCGAGTGGCTTGGCTGCAGTGCTGAGGGAGGCTTCAGCATGAGAAGCGGCATCACCTGCTGCAGAGACACTGAAGGCGTCAGAGAAGGACTGGCACAGGGACCGGGGTCAGCCCATCCCTGTTGTCAGGCGAGAAGCGCCGGCACTGCTGCACAGCAGGGCAGCTGGAGCGCCCCGGGCCACCCTCAGAGGCCGCAGCGCGGAGCCCGGAGAGCAGCTCCCGGGACATGAGGTGGGGAACTCGGGGCTCAGGGTCTAGCCTGGGGTCGCCTGGGCATCCCTGGTGGCTCAGCAGTGAAGAAGAGTCTGCCTGCAATGCAGCAGATGCAGGAAACGCAGTTTCAACCCCTGGGTTGGGAAGATCCCCTGGAGGAGGGCATGGCCACCCACTCCAGTATCCTTGCCTGGAGAATCCATGGACAGAGGAGCCTGGCGGGCTACAGTCCACGGGTTTGCAAAGAGTCGGACACGACCGAAGCAGCTGAGCATGCACACACACGCTGGGGTCTCCTGCTTCCCGTCACCGTCAGCCCTAACGCCCGTGGACAGCCAGCTGTCGCTGGGGCCACTGCTGCCCTAGCTACTGATGCCGTGGTGGTGGTCTGGTAGATCTGCTTGCTCCCTGTTCAAAGGCAAAGCTTGGATTTGGTGGAAACATAAAGCTTGACCCTGTGTGGAAAGCATGCGTCCTTTATTTCAATTCCATTATTTTAATAAGAAATTCAATTTTTATGGGTAAAAACACGTGGCAATACAGAACGGACACTTCTGAGTATCACCACAGCTCCTTCCCAACCAACCTCAGGCCCTTTGGCAGGAACTTGTGTGAAGAGGACTTCAGTGTCCTCACCAAGACCCTCTTGGCAGCTGCCAAGAGAGGCGGCACCCAAGGGCCCCAGCTGGTCGGGTGACCACGTGACAGAGACCCCGCCTCCACGGGTGACCACGTGACAGAGACCCCGCCTCCACACGCACGCCTATAGCTCGGGTTCCGGTTCCTCCTGGGCTTGCTGCTTCCATCTGCAGCGGTCTCCTCCCGGTGAATTCTGAGGCCTCTGCGGTCGAGGACACCCTGTGCCACGCCCTCTGCCGGGATCCAGAACCTCAGTTGGGCCGGCTGTCCAGCCCGGCCTTGACCCTCCTGCCGTTTTCAGATGCTGCTCCGAGACTCGTGTTTCCCAGCCTCCTCTGCCACCCAGACCTCCGGTGACAGGCCAGCCTTCTTCCGACAGAGAGGGTCGTCCCCGAGCCGAGCCGTGCTCCCTGCATCCCCGGCTGGAGATTCTCCACCTTCGCTGAGAACCAGTGACGCACACATCCTACCAAGGTGGGGGGACGCGGGCCTGGTCTCCGCAGCCAGCCTCGCGCCCGCAGGTTGTTCTCAGGCGACTGCTGTCGGTGGGCCGTTTTTTTGTTCAGTGCCTTTCTCCACTTCGTTGAATTGGGGGAGGTGTTATGAAGAGGCTTTGCTCATCTACTTGAGCTACTGCAGTCAGGAAAAAGCAACACGCAGAAACGTTCCCAGCGGCAGACCCAAAATACTGTTCCCTTGCCGACCTCTCCCGCTCTACTGTGCCACCCGAAGGCGCTCGGGAAAGGAAAGCGGAGCCAAGCCCTCCGTGTCGGTCGTCAGCCCGCACCGTCATTCTCCCCTGTGTTTGTGGCTGTGTTATTAATTCATTCACCAGGCCTGCCCAAACATTTTAATGAAGTGCCGGCTCCGTGGCCGGGCCTTATTGTCAGCCTTCTTCCCAGAAGTCAAGTAGGCAAAGGAAACACTGCCTAGCGGAGGGATCGTACCCAGAACGTGTGAGCTCCTGGGGGTAGCACATTAGTACCTCTGCCGAGTGACTCTTTAAGGAGCCCCCTCGGGGAGTGCTAGGTTTCAGGAGCCCCCAGGGGAGCGAGGGGAGGACGGGAGTCGGCAGCAGCGGAGAAGAGCCCCCGACGGGGAGAGCCCACCGCGTGCCCCCCAGCAGGGCCGCCCCAGCCCTGGCTGCAGGCCCTCCCAGGTTCTCCTGCACTCAGGCTGGTGGAACCTGAGACGCCTGCGCCTCCTGCTCACACATGGTGGGGATGGGGGTGGGGTCGAGCCGGGGCCACTCCCGAGGGCGGCCTTGGTGCCCCATGGAGATGGCTTTGAGCCCGGAGCCTGGGCGGGCTCCCCACACTGCCACCCGCCTCGCCCCCTCCCAGCTTCCCTGCTGAAAAATGAAGAAAAAAATGCCCGTCTTGGGGCCGTTGTGAGACTCAGGTTAGATAACAGTGGCGCTCGTGCTTAGGTGAACCAGAAAGCCCCACCCGGGTATGCAGCGTGAGCATCGCTGTGGCGGCAAGTCTGGGCGCAGGTGCTGCGGAAGGAGGTCTGGAAGCTTCCCCTGGCCTGGAGCCGGGCACTTGGGCTGCAGGGCGAGGGCTCCCATCTCCCTCCCGCCGCAGGGCCCAGGCCAGACCCAGAGAGCTGCTCGGGGCGGGACCACACGGGTTCTCAGCTCCCCTTGCTCTGCCAAGTCCTGCACGCACGGCTGGGGCCACCAACCAGCTTGTGATTGAACTGAGTCGATCCGCCGTCTACACTGGGGCTCTTCTCTCCACTTCCCACTGCAGCCTCCAGGCAGCGCCCAGGCTTCCCTCCAGAAGGCCCCCTGGGCAGCGCCTGTGAAAGAGGCCAGCACCCCGAGCAGGGACCCCAGCCACCAACTTCACGCTCCTCCAGCTCCAGCCTGACATCTAACCCATCTGGAAGGCACTTTCCCCAAACGACCGACGAGGAAGCTGAAACCCCGAGATGACGGCGGGGGCTTGAGGACCGAAGCCCGCGACCCTGCCCGACACCGGCACTGGCCTGTGATCGTGGGTTCTGTCAGGGTCTAAACCGACCGCGGATGAGGCCGGACTCTCCACTGCTCTTGGCTCTGGTGGGGCAATGGGCGGCAGAGCTGGCGAAGAAGATGCTACGAGGACAGGAGGGCCGTGCGGAGAGAGGCCGTGGTCTCGGCCCTGCCCGCGCCCGGCCCACCCTCCGTCACTCTGAGGCTCGCCTCCTGCCTGTGGGCCGAGAGGTGTGGATGGGGCAGCGGCCGGGAACCAGACGCCTGCTTTCGTCTTAGGACCCGCGGGCAGGGACAGCCAAGCCCTCTCTCACAGGACCCCATGTTCTCTGTGCTGAGCTAAGAACCTGAGCTTGAATGACAAGCAGGGTGCTTGTCTCCAGGGACGAGGAGGACCGAGTGGGGCATACAGGTTGGGTCGTGGGGGGAGCCAATCACAGGCCTTCCTGTGCCCCCAGTGAGGCCCCCACAGAACAGGGTCCCCTCACGCCTGCAGCCGCCCTTCTCCCCGACACGCCTGCCCCCGAGGGCACTCTGTCCTGGGATGGGCACATATAGGGGCTCCAGCCTGCAGAAGGAGCCGGGGCAGCCTCTCAAGGGAGTCTGTCCAGGTGAGGAGCTGCCCAAGGACTCCTTCACTCAAATGGCCTGGGTACCTCTCAGGGTGTAGGGCCCGGCAGAGATTCTCCTACCAGAGCTCTGTTCCCTGCAGCAACTGCGATGGCCGCCTCTAGCCACGCCCTTGACAGGCGAGGTCAAGGGCCCGGCACAAGGCAGGGGCTTGCAGCCCTGCACCCCATGACCTCCAGACCACCCCGTGACCTCCCGTGTGTTGTTGCAGGGTCACACAGCGAATGTCGCCCTGAAAGGGTCCCTGAAGACATCCGGCCCGATTTCTGTATCCTCCAGAGACGAAGAGCCTGGCAGAGCTCAGCATTTGCCCCAGGGCACAGGCTGGTCAGCCTGAAGGTGTGAACAAAAACCCAGCTTTCGGCGCCATCCTGCCATCCAGTGGCATGTCTCAATGAGGATATAAAGGCCAAAGTGAAAATACTTGGAGAACATTCTCTGCCAACGAGTGGCCTGTATTTGCAATTCAGACAAAGGCAGGCAAGTCACTCAGACAAACCAAGTAAGTATCTGAGGGGGACTTCCCTGGCGGTCCAGCAGTTAAGACTCCGTGCTTCCAATGGAGGGAGCGTGGGTCTGATCCCTGGTCGGGGAACTAAGATCTCACACACAGTGAGAGATCTCACACACAAGTAGGTGGCCAAGTAGGAATACAGTGACTAAACATTGACTGAAGCCTTGGGTAAATCCAATAAGCTTTCCCAGACCTCAATCCCTCTTCCTATGAAGTTCAGTTCAGTCACTCAGTAGTGTCCGACTCTTTGCCACCCCATGAATTGCAGCATGTCAGGCCTCCCTGTCCATCACCAACTCCTGGAGTTCACTCAAACTCATGTCCATCGAATCAGTGATGCCATCCAGCCATCTCATCCTCTGTCGTCCCCTTCTCCTCCTGCCCCCAATCCCTCCCAGCATCAGAGTCTTTTCCAGTGAGTCAACTCTTCGCATGAGGTGGCCAAAGTACTGGAGTTTCAGCTTTAGCATCATTCCTTCCAAAGAAATCCCAGGGCTGATCTCCTTCAGAATGGACTGGTTGGATCTCCTTGCAGTCCAAGGGACTCTCAAGAGTCTTCTCTAACACCACAGTTCAAAAGCATCCATTCTTCGGCGCTCAGCCTTCTTCATAGTCCAACTTTCACATCCATACATGACGACTGGAAAAACCATAGCCTTGACTAGACGGACCTTAGTCGGCAAAGTAATGTCTCTGCTTTTGAATATGCTATCTAGGGTAGTCATAACTTTCCTTCCAAGGAGTAAGCGTCTTTTAATTTCATGGCTGCAGTCACCATCTGCAGTGATTTTGGAGCCCCCAAAATGTCTGATACTGTTTCCACTGTTTCCCCATCTATTTCCCATGAAATGATGGGACCAGATGCCATGATCTTTGTTTTCTGAATGTTGAGCCAACTTTTTCACTCTCCTCTTTCACTTTCATCAAGAGGCTTTTTAACTCCTCTTCCCTTTCTGCCATAAGGGTGGTGTCATCTGCATATCTGAGGTGATTGATATTTCTCTTGGCAATCTTGATTCCAGCTTGTGCTTCCTCCAGCCCAGCGTTTCTCATGATGTACTCTGCATATAAGTTAAATAAGCAGGGTGACAATATAAAGCTTTGACGCACTCCTTTTCCTTTTTGGAACCAGTCTGTTGTTCCATGTCCAGTTCTAACTGTTGCTTCCTGACCTGCATATAAGTTTCTCAAGAGGCAGGTCAGGTGGTCACAGAGTTCCAAAGAATAGCAAGAAGAGATAAGAAAGCCTTTCTCAGCGATCAATGCAAAGAAATAGAGGAAAACAACAGGATGGGAGAGACTAGAGATCTCTTCAAGAAAATTAGAGATACCAAGGGAACATTGCATGCAAAGATGGGCTCGATAAAGGACAGAAATGATATGCACCTAACAGAAGCAGAAGATATTAAGAAGAGGTGGCAAGAATACACAGAAGAACTGTACAAAAAAGATCTTCATGGCCGAGATAATTATGATGGTGTGATCACTGACCTAGAGCCAGACATCCTGGAATGTGAAGTCAAGTGGGCCTTAGAAAACATCACTACGAACAAAGCTAGTGGAGGTGATGGAATTCCAGTTGAGCTGTTTCAAATCCTGAAAGATGATGCTGTGAAAGTGTTGCACTCAATATGCCAGCAAATTTGGAAAACTCAGCAGTGGCCACAGGACTGGAAAAGGTCAGTTTTCATTCCAATCCCAAAGAAAGGCAACGCCAAAGAATGCTCAAACTACCACACAATTGCACTCATCTCACACGCTAGTAAAGTGATGCTTAAAATTCTCCAAGCCAGGCTTCAGCAATACGTGAACCGTGAACTTCCTGATGTTCAAGCTGGTTTTAGAAAAGGCAGAGGAACCAGAGATCAAATTGCCAACATCTGCTGGATGATGGAAAAAGCAAGAGAGTTCCAGAAAAACATCTATTTCTGCTTTATTGACTATGCCAAAGCCTTTGACTGTGTGGATCTATGAAGTTAAGGAGTTTTAATTCCTTAATAATGTCTTTCCTGGATCTTAATGATCTTGGGGAAGTCTCCATTGAAGAAATGGACTAGGAGTTAAATAACAGGAGGAAAGGAACACACAGCTGTTGGAAAACCATAGATTTTGAACCAGTTTGCCAACGTCAGGTATCTTTTCCCTGACCAAATAAGAAAATCTCTAAAATTTTGTATTGCTGCTTCTTTTAAAAACCCTTCTTAGGCCTTCCCTGGTGGGAAGAATCCAGAGGTTAAGAATCCACCTTGCAATGCTGCGGACATGGGTTCAATCCCTGGCTGGGGAAGTGGGATTTCACGTGCTGCAGAGCAACTGAGCCCACGGGCCACAACTAGAGAGTCTGTGTGCCACAAGGAAAGGTCCCACATGAAGCAATGGTGATTCCTGAGTGTTGCAATCAAGATCTGATGCAGCAAAAAAAAAAAAAACAACATATCAAAGAAAACGCCTCTTTTTCATCATCAGTCTTGCACTAGGAGTATTCCTTGGTGACCTGAGACGCCCAAGCAGAGCCAGCAGGCAGAGAGGATGGGGCATCTAAAGAGCGGTAGGTATGTGTCTGGCAATCACCTCAATGGCCAAACTAAGTTCCTTCCCCTCTAGGTTAATTTTCAGTTGCAATGTATCAGTTAGGCAAAGACTGGTTCAGCTCTTGGAGAAACAATCACTTGTCTGTGTGAGAGAAGCTGCCAAGAGGTGAACGTTTTGGAGAGAAAAGTCCTGAAGCATTAGGGACGAAAGGGTATTTTAGAGAAGGCGACCCCTCTCTTCGGACCATCCTTCACAAAGAATCATTCTGGCTCCCCTGCCAAAGGCTTAAACACTCATCTCTGCTTTCACTTTTGCAGCAATTCTTAATCTACTACCACTCAAGCTTCCGTCCTTTTTAAACCACCAATATTTTGACCAGCAGGTCCCCTGAATCAATTACGGACACACTGCAGCGTGTCTGGAAATGCACTCAGAGCACACACGGTACAGATGGTTAAACACCTGCAGAACAATTAAACACGATTACACACAGCGTTAGTGAGCAACCCTGCCTCCCGCCTGCTCCTCTGCAGTACCCACCGGTATGTCGGTCAGTTAATAAAAAGACAGTTACTGAGCCCTGACTCTCTACCCAGCCTGATCTCAGGTGTGGTTTACAATACATTAGAAAAAGTGCTCGAGTTTATCATTATCAATATTCAGAAGAATTTGAAGATCAAGGTCCTAAGTAGGAAATCTGAAAAGGAAGAGATTAGGATTTGGCTGAAGTTGTTGAAAGATGTAGAAGAGAAAAAAAAAAGGCACATGAGGCTTCAGCTGACCCTGGGCAGAGGGGTAAAATCTGCGCCCCCTAAGAGAAGACGGACCTCTCAGCAGCGGAAGACAGCATGAGTACAGGCAGAGGGCACACTCAAGCAGCCGGGAAGAGGGCCGCAGAGGCCACGCGGAAGAGACCGTGACGCAGGGGAGCGTGTGTCTTCAGTGAAGTGGGACTCAGGAGCTAAGCAGGAGAAGACATGGTGCATGGTGACTTTCGCAAAACCCCAGGCTTTGAATGCTTAGAGGCACTGTAAGGCGCTTGCTGGGCTGGCGTGTGCCCACCCACAGGTGGAGAGGTGGCGGGAGACACGGCCCCAGCGCTCAGTGAATCGAGGCGACGACAGAGGTGCTTGCGCTGCGCCCTCTGGCTGTTCCTCTGCCGACGGACTCGGGGTGTCCAGGTCTGAGCCACGGGGACTCTGCTTCAGGGCACACGGGGCTTGCAGCATCTCTTCAGTATCTTGTTTAATCTCCTTTGATCACACACCCAGAAGCGGGCCTATTGGACCGTATGGTAGCTTTCTTCAAGTTGTTCCTAAGTCTGGCTATGGACGGGTAATCTTTACCTGCTCACTGGCGGCCTCTTTTCTTCATGAGCTCTTAGAGTCTGTATTTGTCCTCTTGTTTTATTGAGGTAAATTGCCTTATCAGTTTTAACAATTCATGATAACAGACTGGGTCACGACAGCCCCTTACCTCCAGGCAATGTTTCTCAAACAGGAGAGCTTTTGTTTGCCATCTGGGCATCCTGTGAATTTAATACATGTCCTTTGGCATTTTCACATAGATCTTTAAAATGACCATTTGTTGCAGAAAGCGGTTTCTTCCACGTGAGGAAGCCACACTGTTGCAAATCCAAGGTCGTGCTCTGAGCAAATGGGGATTCTCCTTCTGTCCTGGGTTGCTGGCATGAGTAAATCCATGTAGGTCCACTCTGTTCCAGCCATCAAAGGCAGCAGTGCAGGACCGCCCTGACCCAGGGTTCCTCTCCATCAGCCTCACCGACACACTGATACATGCGCATGTATTTGTTTCAACGTAGCTTACTCCATCACTCCTGACAGTAACTTTGCCTTCCCTGATTCCCGAGATGCCGTGCCACGCTGGACCCAGCCCACCGCCTTCCCTCCTTCCAAACGAGGGACTGTTGGCTCTCCCCAGGGGCAAGGGCCCTCCCTCCAGAGGGGGGCTCCGTCTGCCGCCGAGGTCTGCAGCGGGGTGCCCCTCCTAGGAGCCCTCCCTCCTGGGGCTCTCTCTGACCTTCTCTCTCCTTGGCAGCCTTCCCTCCTATATTGTGTTTCAGGCTCATAGACGTCTCCCGATTTGATTGTGAAGGGGGCATTTGCATTCTTATTCTTATTCTTCTTGAGGCTTCGGGCTGATCTTTAAGAGACCCAGATGGAAAAATGCCATCTTTACATAGCTAATTCTAAACAGGAATCTCCTGGTAAATTCTGAGTAAGTTTTTAAATGCAAAGAGGGAAGAAAGAGGCTAACGGTAGGACTCCCAAGGTCTGAGCCACGCTGGCCTTGGGAACACACAGGCAGATGCCTGGTGGGTGAGCCCCGGAAAAGGCTGCCCCCCCAGAGACCTGCGCACGGGGCCCCAAGCTCTTTGGAGATCAAGTGAAGACCCGAGGGGGCTTTAAAGCCTGCCGGGTGATCTCACCAGGAAACCAGAGACTGCGCCCCCCTGGGATGAGGGGCCAGACATCAGCGCGGGCGGGCGGAGGTGTCTTCCCATGGGCAACGGTCTGGGACGTGTGTCCCCAGGACCCGCCGTCAGAGGCAGAGAGACAGTGTGCACCTGCGTTCTGAACTTTTCTTTGCCTTCTTTTTCCTTTTAGTGAAATTCCTTGTTTATAAATAAATTACAGTCTCCGCTTACTCGAGGAAAATAAAAACATCTTCTTCATTTCATCCATGATCGGCCCAGAGAGAAAGGATGAAGAGCAGAGAATGACTGGATTCAGGAGAAAACATAACATAAATCAAAGAGGCACGTGTGTGTGGCTGCATGTACACCTGTGTGCGTGTCTGTGCTTGTGTGTGTCTACGTGTGTGTGTCTATGTGGCGTCTGTCTGTGTGGATGTACATGGAGGTGTGTGTGTCTGTGTGTCTATGTATGTGTCTGAGTGTATGTATGTGTGAATCTCTGTCTCTGTGTGTCTCTGTGTGTGTCTGTATGTCTGTGTGGATGTATACGTATATGTGTGTGTCTGCGTACGAGTGAGCACATGTGTGTGTTTGCACGAGACATATGAAAGAAAGGACTCCTCCCGCTGACACACTGTCCTCTCAGACTGGACCGGTCACTCCTGACCTCCACTTTGCTCAGCAGGACAAGTGAGGCTCAGTGGACAAGAAGCAGCTTTGGATGAAGCGGGTGGGGGCCAGAAGGGAAGAGTCTCGAATACCTAGTTAAAGAGAAAACACCCGCCCCGTGGCTCAGCTGCCATAGGTTTCCAAGAGCTCACCCCGCGTTCCCACTTAGTCTCTAACCCTCCGTGTGCCCACCAGCACCCTCCATTCCGAGAGGAGCAAGCAGACACCAGGAGGCCACAAACAGCACAGCTGCCGCTCCCAGGCTGGAGAAGGGGCCCGGCTCTCTGCTCCACGTGCTCACAGAGCTCCACCGAGCCATCCGATCGCGATGCATAATTAATAGCGGGAAATGCAGGACCCCACTCTCTGTCGTCTCCGATTCCCAGAGGGCTCAGTAATGAACTTCCGCTTCCAACAAGAATACCCATCTCTGAGACAGATGTTGTCCCAACACGGAGCCAGGCCCCCCACTTTACCTTCGGGTAAAACCAGGCCGGGCCTTCAACACCACAAGGACGGCCTCCCTGTGTCAGGGAGGATGTGAGACCCATGTGCTCCCAGACCCAGCACGGCTCTTGTGAGCATCACTGCAGACCAGCACCGGGATCGGCCAGTGTCCTGAGGGACAGCGACCAGGCCACGTGGCTGGATCTGAATTCAGCCTTACCAGCAACTGCCCTCACATACTCTCCACGCTCCCGCACCTTCCTCAGATTCTAAGCTGGCTATTCTTCTGTTAACTGATCAAACAGCATGCCTCACTGAAGCCAGTTTGTTACAGGACAGCACCAGACAAGGACGAGAATAAGAGAAAAGTGCCAACTGGCACCATCACACGTGGAAAGGTGTGCACACGAAGTTCCCCTGGGAACCTGAGTGCTGTTACCAGTGGGAATGAGAGCCAAGTTGGGTTTCACTTTCAGGTAGCTTGTCTTTTCGCAGTTGGTTGACCTGTCACAGGAATGGTGACCTGTCAGCAAGCCATCAGGAAGTGTCAACAACGCACAGTATCCTTTCAAGGTTTTGAACCCAGGGTCCAGAAATCTGAGGCCAAGACCCAGGTCTGTTGGGCAGTGGGGTGACCTCTGGGAAGCCATCTCCCCTCCCAGGCCACAGCTTCCTCATTTGCCCGGGTGTGGTCTGTGCCCACACATCTAACAGTCCGCGGACATGGAGTAAGGGCCCACGAGGCCCTGGGCCACACACGGGATGAAGGGAAGGGGGACACCAAGCCAGTGGCCATGCTCCTGGGAGCTCAGAGTGCAGCAGGCGGCAGAGGCAGATGAGGAGCCGCATGGCACAGACATGCGGGGCTGCCCCCAGGGGTAAGCCAGAGGAAAGCAAATGTACTTATCACACCCCGACACCCGAGACACCCCTCTCCTTGGACATGACTCCATATGGAAATTCCAGACTCCCAAGTGCGGGTGGAGAGGAGGCCTATCATCCTGGGAAACAGCAGCAGCTTCCAAGGAAACCAACCAAAATTCAGGAGTGACCTCTTCTATCGTCCCTTCCTGGGAAAAACCTCCAGTGAGAGAGGCACAGCCCCCACCGCGCGGCAGCGCTGCAGCCTTCTCCCGCTGAAACGCCAAGTGTGATGGCCTGCAGGCTCCTAAAGACCACGGCCCGGCCCGGCCTCACCTTACAAGCGCTGGCACTTACGTCGCGCAGCTGAGTTTTTGACATAAATTATTTGAGACCGTGTGTATTTCATCTTGGTGGATTCAAGAAATTACAAGTGTCCTAATACTCAGTGACAGAAGTTGACATATCAAAGGATTCGTAGGAACATCAACAAAAAATAAATCACCCTTTCACTGCCTCTCCCCAAAACTAAATTCCTCATTTTACAAAGACCATATAATCCTTTCATTTTCAAACAAATACCACTGCATTATTGTTGTTCTAGCATAAGCTCGCATAAATCTTGCAGCTAGGAGCACCCTTTAATGGCCCTGCCTGAAGGGCCCTCGCGACGCCGGCACAGGGCAGAATCCGAGCGGATTACACGTGTCCGGACAGTCGGGGACGATCGGAGCACAAAGGCCTCCTCCTGCGGACCCTCCACGGGCGAGGATGTGTTGTACTTTCCTGCGTCGTAAGAGGAGGCAGGAAGACAGCTATAACACGAACTGGCACTAAAGGCATGTCCTAGTTACCCAATCTATTAATTTGGGGTTTAATATTAACTCTGGTGTCTGCAATGACACGCATCTGACCCACATGGGCTGGTGTGGGGAGGGGGGCAGCGGGCTGGGCACCATCACAGTCTCTGGGGGGAGACGAGTGGTCGGAGGCAGGAATGGGGGATGGCATTCTTTCGCTTTGACCTTGTATTCGAAGACTGTGTTTACTTTCAGACAAGTATTGACTTTACATGGGGCCAGCCTCCTTGAGCCTGACGTAGCATGTTTCTCTGCAAATTTTGAAGGACTGCAGGTTCAAGAGGTAGCTTTTAGCTCTAAGACATTTGAGCAAGTTAAGGTGATACCTCCATTCTTCAAAGGAGCAGAAGATGTTCTCTCCTAAGGAAGACGGGCACGTGTTCCACTGCCCAGGCCACTCAGCAGGAGAACGAGGAGTCAGATCCCTGTGTCTATTTTGCCCCATGTTCCCCTAATTTTTGTTTATTCAAAACCAGAGGAAATGCACTTAAACTTTCGATGCTGCATTTGACGAATGAGGTTAAACTCTGGAAGAACAATCATACCAATAGTAACCATGCCATTTGCTCGAGCTGTTAAAGACAAGTCTGAACCCAGAGGAGTTCTTTAACCCATCAGCAGCACTGGAAGGAGAACGCCTGAAAACTGTAAGATCCCCTGCAAAACATCTGATGGCCTGAACAACATCAAGGACTTGCTGCTGAGTGCACCGAGGTGCTTGCAGGAGCAGAGAATGGCCTGCTGGCTAAGGTCTCCCAAGAAGCAGTCCCCAAGCTCTCCAGCCATCAAACCCCGTCCCTCCCCATGCTGGAACTTTCTCACAGCTTGCATCCTGGATCCGAGGATGCTCTTGGATCACAGGACCACAAAGAAAGTCGAGTATTTTCATGAAATGAAACCACCAAGTGGGCGTCTTCACAAGCAATGACCTGGCTCTCCTTACAGCTGACCCTCCCTGTGAAGCAGCTTTTAGGACGTGTCCAGGAGCAGAGGCAAATGGATGAATCTGGGGGCCCTGCTGCAGGTTCCAGGAGGGAAGAGGTGCATTTCTTGTTCTTGGGAATAACGCACAGGCTAATGTCCTGAACACAGCAACAGGAAGCTCTCAGAACCAGCCCGGCTACCCTTCCAGACCCCCTCAGTGTCCTCTTGCCACGTGGAGAAGAGTCCAGCGGGCGGATGTTTGCTGAGGGGCCATCATTCACGGCGCTTCCCTGGTGGCTCAGCGGTAAAGAATCCACCTGCCAGTACAGGAGATCCAAGAGACACAGGTTCAGTCCCTGGGTCGGGAAGATCCAGGAGAAGGAAATGGCAGCCTGCTCCAGTATTCTTGCCTGGACAGTCCCACAGACAGAGGAGCCTGGTGGGCTACCGTCCATGGGGTCCCGAAGAGCTGGACACAGATGAGCACAGCACACACGCCATTCATCACAGACCGTGACCCACGAGAGGCCATCTGTCCTGCACCCAGAGGATCTGTTCATCCGCTTCCGTTCCACCAAAACCACCTTTCTGCGAGGACAGCCTGGGATACCCACCCGGGTCCCATGAGAGACACTCCCAGCTGCGCCCCACCCAGGACGCCAGCAGAGACGTGCAGAGACCGGAGGCCCCAGGCCACCTGGAGCCCCTGCTGACCGAGGGGCAGGCTCTGAGTCCAACCATGCTGGGTGATGGGGATCAGCGGAAAACTGCCATCAGCTGAAAACGACTCTGCCTGCTCTCACCATGGGCAGCACCGTGCTTTAGCAAGTGCACTCCAGCACCAAACACCAGACCTACACATGAAACCACAGGGAGGGCTCAGCCGTCCCGGGAAGGCTGGCAGCCACACCTGGGGCCACACCTTTGGCTCATGGGAGCCTGTGCTGAGCACAGGCCACCAGCTCCCGGACAGGGGCCTGACTCCTCCATGAGTGAGGGCAGCTGCGGCCCCCTGCCCACTCACAGTCTCCTCCAGGAGCCCCCAGCCTCTCTCCTCAAGAGCCTGTAGGGCAGAGGAGGAAAGACCCGGGCTTGCCAACCCGCCCCACCCAGGGTCACCCCTGCTTGTCCCTGTGCTGACATGTCATCTGGCATTCAGCTTTAGATGCTACGGAACTGCCCGGCACACCACTCCCAGAGCATGAAACGCTGAGCAGGCTCAGGACGGCCCAGAGCTGACTGCACGCCCGGCGGGGCTGGAACCCGTGGGGCTGTGGGCCAGTCACTGTGGTTCACGTCCTCAGGCGACCTCACTGCTCACGTGTTGGTCTCCCCGCTACTCACTTCACCCCAGCTGAAGTTTGCTGTGAATAAAATGCCAGATGTCTGTGGACTCTGACTGATGAGTGTCTGATAAGCACTGTCTGTGGACTGCCCAGCATCGCCTGCTAGAAGATGGTGTAATTACTCCTACTTTGTAGATAAGGACAAACGAGAGTGGAGGGGCTGAACTGCGTGTCTGAACCGCACGTGAGAGAGAGAGTCGGGACACATGCTGACCTCTCTGGGTCTCTCTGACCCAACCAGTCAATGGGGTTTGTTCCTGGGGGGTCCATGTCCCTTGTGGGGTGCAGGCTCCTATCCTGCCTCGAGCAGCACAGCCTGGAGAGAGGAGCCCGGCTCTGTGACGGAAAGCAGCCGCCTGGCCTGGGTGCAGGACCGGGCCCCGGCTTGTTGTCTGTCTGTGTGTATCTCACTCCGTGTCACTGGTCTCGTGGTGCCCGCCCCCCTCCTAACAAGAAAGACCCCCCAGCTCTGCCTCAGGTGCTCAGCCCTGGGGTCTCCTGGCTCCGACCACATGGTCAGCATGGGGCTCCGGGGCTCCTTACACGATGTCCCTCCCTGCCCAGCAGCCAGCCCAGCACGGCTCCCAACACACCTGGCTCGGGGAGCAGGGGCCTGGCCGTCCTGTGCCCCGGGAGCCATGCGGGCTCCTGCCCACCTGAACCCCAGGCCTCTGGGACGGCTGAGCCAGACGATGTCCGAGTTCTTTCTCACCCCTAATATTTTTCAGTCTTTTAACTTTATAGGAAGTCGTCCCTAATACTTGCTCTGTCTTTGTTTAACTGGAGTCTACTTGAGCTACAGTGCTGTCCCGGCTTCGGGTTTCAGCTCAAGGACTCAGGTGTACATGCACGGAGGAGAGGCCCTGCACCACACGCAGGCCCTGCCGGCTATCCGTCCCATACGAAGTGCCGTGTGTCTGCTGATCCTGACCTCCCAGCTGGCTCTGTTTTGCATAAAGGTGGATGACGGCCTTCCCTGAGTCATGTGAATGATTCTTCCCAGAAGTTCGGGTACATATCTGGTTCTCACTGTCATCTGCAAACGCCAAGCTTTCTGGAAGGGAGCTGAGCAAACAACCCAGCCCACGGGATGGCCAACACCACGATTCTGGCCTCCTCCCCAGACCGAACCCTTGAGGCTGGCTGGACCTCGGCTCCCACTTCAAGGAGCTGGGGCATGGCTCTTTTCCCATCGAATTCTCAGGAAAACATCTAGGTGATGTTGAAAGCTGTAGAAGAAAACCAGTGTCCCCCCTGCAATTAACCCCAGTGCCTCAGCAGAGGCTGGTGTCACTGCCATAGAATTGTGTTAAATGTGCTGTGTCAGTGAACAGCTCGGTGACCAGGAGCACGCCTCCCGGTGCTCACTACCTGCCCTGGGCCAGCTGATGTCAGAGGCTCAGGCCTGCGCACTCCTGGGGGTGGGGGAGAGGGGAATGGCTGTGGCCAAGCGTAGCTCATCCAGGGCCACAGGCTGAGACCAGCTGCCTTTCCCCCTTCCCCTCCAATTAATTCAGACAAACGTGTCCTTTCTCGGCAGACTGAACCCCAGAGACAGCAGGTGTAGACGATAATGACATCAAGCAACGTTTACCAGGCGCCAAAATGTACTGGACACTCACAAAATCAAGACGGCTTTGCAACGCCCCGCAGAAGTGTCCATCTGAACCAGGAAGAAGAGCACGCTCTCGGAAATGAGAGGCGAGTCTCGTGCTGTCCGGGCCAAATGAAAAGACAGACAAGAGACGAGCCCCAACGGAACAGCCAGATGCCTTGGAGGGCCCGGCTGCGGAATTCGAAAGGACCACAGAGGTTTGAGCACGGGCCTCACTCCCGGCTTGAAGTTCTCAGCAGTGGAATGACACGCTAAAAGGTGGGGCAAAAGTCACTCTTTTTCCTTCACGTGGGAAGACGTGTGAAGCATGTTTACAGCAGCTCCCGTGGTGAAGACCATCTCTGAGCACGCACGGTATTAACTGTGCCAAAGCTACACCGTGCTTGAAAGCTAAAGTATCTCATTATGAAGACAGCACCAAGGAATGTGTGATTATATTATAAATAAATTACAAAAAAAAAAAAAAAGGAAGAAAAGAAGAAAAAGCTGTATCCTATTCTCTTATTTTCTGTGCGGAATTAAATTCTCTAAGGACCACTGACCATGTTGCCATCCCCACCCCGAACCCGCTCCACACTGAGGTCCAGCCCAAGAAAAGTCGCTCTGGGGCATTAGTGGGGAGCTGGTTTGTACCCTGGAGGCTGGAAGGCAGGGGTGCAGAGGTGCTGAGAACCCTCATGAAAATCCTCTGCCCAAAAAGTCTTTCTAAAAGCTTCCACGCAGCAGAACTTAAAAAGGGCAGGGGTTGCCGAGAACGAGCTCACAGTCAGACACGAACATCAGCCAGCCGTCGGGACAGCAAGCGGCTTACTGGAACCTGCCCCATCTTCCCTAAAAACCTGGGGTGTGTTTGACTGATTGGCCTGCATGAGGAACAGCTTCCACCCCAGGGGGCACCTGCCCAGCCCACCTCGGGCTCATGCTCCTGAAAGACAAAGCGTTGGGCTCCGTGCAGCCAGAAGGAGGGGCTGCCCCGCCTTCCCGAGTGTGGGCCCAGCCGGGCAGCCACACGTCCACCTGCTGTCACCAGGCTGGGCACAGAGCGCTCCAGGGAGCATCTGGCCCCGTCAGGCTGGACCCACCTATCTGTTCCCCTGCTCTCCACCCCAGTAAGACACAGGAAACACACGTTCCTTAAAAAGAAGCAATTAGATGCTGCTTTTAAGCACAACGCAATAATACAGTTTTTTCCTGGCGAGCGCTGCAATTAGATGGAAGCATAAGGAAGACTGAAGGGGTCGCCCTGCAACACTGGGCACACGCTCAAGCCCCATGCAGGCCGCAGTGGGGCCACAGTCCGGATCTAAGTTCTCAAGCAAATGAAGTGGACGGGCAGCAGCGGTCACAGTTCCTGGGGCAGAGCGAAGGCACCGTGGTGGCAAGTGAGACGCAGTGTGCCCAGCTGCTCCAGGCCCTGAGACGGAGAAGTGCCCGCTCCGCCTTGTCCAGGCTAGGGGTGCAGACGCCATGGTGGGCAGCCCTCTCTCCACGCCATTGACCGGGTTTCCTCCTGCAATAGCCTCAGGGGCTGAGACGCACGCAGGAAGGAGCTGTCTGTACTCTTTCAACACACATTTACCACCACCTCCCATGCAGGCCGGCTGAGGAATGGAACAGCCTCGAGAGGCTTAGAGGCCAGCAGGGAGACGGGCAGCAGATCCGGAAGTCAGTCTACACGGGCAAAATGCACCCGCCGTGCAGAGGCGCAGGAACACGTCTGTGAGTGGAGAACGGCAGGGGGAGCGGGCGTGAGGCCCTTCAGGAGGACGCGTCCCTGCACAGGTCACCCATGGCCGGGCCCCACCCAAGCAGGATCGGCACCCTAGGGCAGAGAAATTCTTCACCCGGGACTAACAAGCCCCATGGGGCCCACAGGGAGAATTCACGGGCACGCACACTTAGGCGGGAATTCCAGCTTCAGGCTGACTGACCTCGCAGGCAATCAGACCAACTACCAGTGAAATCACAGAGAAATTCACCTCCCGTGACCGTTGTCGGAGATTCCTCAAATACTGTCGAGGCTCAGAACTACTTTAGGATGACAGTGATTACAAAATCTGCCGCTGGGTCTTGTGATTTGATACGGTGCTCTAAAAGTACATACGTTACTATATCACCAGTTAGCTTCACATTTTTACAACATATCTGGTTTCTTCTGAAACAACAGACTACAACATAATTTGTTTCTCTTGAAATCCTGTACATTTTATTTTATGCACCGAGAAATTTTATTCTGTGAAGGGTCCCAGTGGCTTCACCAGAGGTCTATGGGAAACTCATCAATTAATCAATAAGAAAAATAACAGTAAAATTAAGAACCTCTGCCTTAAAACAACTGTTCTTACCATTCTTGAGTATTCAGTTCAGTTTAGCTGCTCAGTCATGTCCAACTCTTTGTGACCCCATGGACTGCAGCATGCCGGCTTCCCTGTCCATCACCAGCTCCTGGAGCTTGCTCAAACTCATGTCATTAGTATAGTGGATGGATAAACAAAACATCTGATTTCTCCATCCATGCCATTCTCATAAAGATCTTTCAGTAATAACTGAATCACAACATGTTCCCAGGTAATTCACCACAAAATATAGGAAACAAGAAAAGGTATCTCTACAGAATTAAAAATGGTCAAGTTCAGTATCCACTTGTAATCAAAGCTTCTAGGAAACTATGAGCAGAAAAGAATGTTTTCACCCTGATGAAAGGTTCAGTTCAGTTCAGTTCAGTCGCTCAGTTATGTCCGACTCTTTGCGACCCCATGAATCGCAGCATGCCAGGCCTCCCTGTCCATCACCATCTCCCGGAGTTCACTCAGATTCACGTCCATCGAGTCAGTGATGCCATCCAGCCATCTCATCCTCTGTCGTCCCCTTCTCCTCCTGCCCCCAATCTCTCCCAGCATCAGAGTCTTTTCCAGTGAGTCAACTCTTCGCATGAGGTGGCCAAAGTACTGGAGTTTCAGCTTTAGCATCATTCCTTCCAAAGAAAACCCAGGACTGATCTCCTTTAGAATGGACTGGTTAGATCTCCTTGCAGTCCAAGGGACTCTCAAGAGTCTTCTCCAACACCACAGTTCAAAAGCATCAATTCTTCGGTGCTCAGCCTTCTTCACAGTCCAACTCTCACATCCATACATGACCACAGGAAAAACCATAGCCTTGACTAGATGGACCTTAGTCGGCAAAATAATGTCTCTGCTTTTGAATATGCTACCTAGGTTGGTCATAACTTTTCTTCCAAGGAGTAAGCGTCTTTTAATTTCATGGCTGCAGTCACCATCTGCAATGATTTTGGAGCCCCCAAAAATAAAGTCTGACACTGGTTCCACTGTTTCCCCATCTATTTCCCATGAAGTGATGGGACCAGATGCCATGATCTTCGTTTCTGAATGAAAGATAGCTTCAAGAAATCTACACCAAACCTCCCAGCTTAACTGTGACATTTTAAAGTTTCTCTACGAGATAGGGGTGCTCCTGTGCACACCGCTTCTGCTCCACGCTGCCCTGGAAAGCACAGGTACTTCAATAAAAAGAAAGAAAAGGCATAAGAATCGGTACACAAGAAATAAAACTGCCGTTATTCACAGATGATGCAACTTTCCACCAAGAGCCAGTGGAACATTTTTTTAAAATAATAATGCAGGAGATTCTGCCATGCGCTGGGATGCGGCTCCAGGCTGGCCTGGTTTCAGCACAGCTGCGGTGGACAGCTCCACGCACGCCCGGGCCCCACGTCAGGCCGGTGCTGCGGGCTCTGAAGCTCACAGGGCCCTGCCGCCTGTGCGAAGGACACTCAGAGGCCCAGCAGCTGCACCCCGGGGCAACCTGCACCACCAGAGGACCAGGGCTGCTGGCAAAGGCCCCACCCTGTTCTCTGGTGGGCTCAGCCCAGGCCCTCTCTCCTCCGTCTTCCGTAGGACTGGGTCCCAGCCATCCACTAACACCCACTCTGATGGCTCTCCTCTCTCCCCTGGCCCACTCCTGCCGGGGGCCAGCGCGAGGAGCTCCGCCCATGGCAAAGGTCATGAGGAAGGAGGCTTGGCATGTGCAAAGGTGTGATCAAGCCTCAGGAAACCCCCTGTTCCCGAGCATCTACCCCAAAACCAGAGCCTGTTTTATGCTCTCACCTACACCTCTGACTTTACGGGGCGCTCTCCCACATAACCGTTTCTCTCGGAGAAGGAGTTAACGTGCAGCTCCAAGTCAATAAAAATTCCTGGGCGTGACAAGAGTGTTTCAGCTTACGGACTCCTCTGAAGGTTATCTAGCCCATCTGTATAGGTTCGTCTGGCCACATGTGATTGTTTACAGCCTCCCAACCTGAGAGGCATGAGATGTTTTAGACTTACTAAAGGCAAATTCCTTTGGGAAGTTGGAAATTGTCAGTATAGTGGGTTGGTTAGGAATTATATTGCTGAAGGGTTCTTCATTTGTTGTGTCAATAATTGCTGCTAATTCCCTGCTCTGGGTGGGACAAGGATGTCTCAGGTCAAACCTCTCTGCTGACAGACTAGCTTGTGTGACAGGATTATCCATACTCCTGCCACTAGCACATGAGTGTTGACTACCTCTCAACCATAAACAGCACAGAGAGTTTGGAGTATTTTGAGAGTCTTAATTAGCATAGGGCTTTTCTCATTGTTGAGTCAAAGATTGCCGCCAGGCCTCCATATCCTTAGGCACCTGGGAATATATTAATCAATGTATTTGGAATATAAAAAAGGAAATATAGTAGTTTTTAAGGTTAGCAATACTAGACTTTTTGAGTGAATGAATTTTCTCTTTTGTAATAGATCACTGTACTTTGTTATAAATCACTGTGTCCTTGCTATGTAAAAATGTAACTTTATCACTATCTTAAGACTAAATAGATCTTAAGAGGAACACTGGTGAAAGGATTTTCATTTGTTGGGTTGATGTTTGCTGCTAAATCTCCATGTTCCCTGCCCTTATAATGAATATAACTAGCATATAGGAGAAATAAGTATTAACCTTTACGCATATAGGATAAATAAGTATTAACCTTGAAGATTAATCATGTTAACCTTGGGTTAAATAAATTCCTTTCTTGATTGTAACTCACTACACCCTCACCCTATAGGAATGTAGCTTTATTTGGAGGGTGGTGCCTGGTTTAAGAAAAAACACCCTTGGAAGAAATAAGTTTTTTGGTTATCAGAAAGAAAGGATCATAAAACGTCAGCAGGCCTCATGGCCAGAAGATGATGTAAAATCCCTAAGACCTTTTTATC
This sequence comes from Capra hircus, assembly GCF_001704415.2. Classification (NCBI taxonomy): domain Eukaryota; kingdom Metazoa; phylum Chordata; class Mammalia; order Artiodactyla; family Bovidae; genus Capra; species Capra hircus. The sequence goes on along the minus strand of NC_030811.1, from coordinate 1,986,042 downwards.
TGAAGCACCTGATTTTGATAAAGGTCAGGACTGCTGACCCCCGCGTGACTCTGTATTCATCCCTATGTGTAACAAAAGGTATATAAGCAAACCCAAAAATAAAGAAATTGGATCAGTGTCTGGAAAGACTGATTCCCCCATGTCGTTTCTTTCTTGCTCCCCGTTTTTCTGGCTGAATTCCCATCTGGAGCATGGATGCTATTTCCACGTAAACCAAGTTATTCAGCCTCTTTTTCTCCACTAATCTTCCTACTACACTATCCGTTTCTAATCTCTCTATATATCTGTGATTAAATACGTATTTTTCCAAGGACGCCGACGCCGTCCCCACCTTCGAATCACCCTGGATCCACCGGGGGCTGGACCGCGGCACACTCCTGTGCCCTGACCCCTGGACCTGCATTCTAACTAAACTGCTCACGCTTGCACTCTTGCCTCAGGCTCTACTCTCGGGAAGTATACACAGACACCATCTAGAGTAGCACCAAACAATGTCTGTAAACTGTGAATGACTCTTACAGGAGATACGCAAGGCCTCGCTGCAGAAAAATATAGGATATTATTGTAACAGGATGGCTAAGTGGAAGCATATAAAGTATTCGTGGATTGGAAGACTATATATGGTAAATATACTCATTCACCAAAATTGATTTGTATAGTAAATGTAATCCTAACCAAAACCCAAGAGACTATTTTTTATTAAGAAACTTGGCAAGCTGATCCTAAAATTTCATGAAAATTCAAAGAGCAAAGACCAGCCAAGACACTTTGGAGACAGGAGACATGCTCTACTAAATATAAGATCTTTTAAAGCTATGGTAGGTATTGATGGAACAATAAACAAATTAATGATCACACCAGAAATGACAGCCGGAAACAGACCCCAAAATTTACAGTCACTTTGAGTAATACAAATGTTCTGCTAAAGAGTGAGACATTATTCTTCCTAATAAAAGAGTTCAGGACATTCAGATATATTTTTAAGAGCCTTGATTATTACTTCACACTATGCATATAAATTAATTACATGGAGATGGCAGAACTAACCACAAAAAGTGAAACAGGAAAGCTTGTTACAAATACCATAAGCAAAAGCTTCTACTCTTTCTACGTATAATCATATTCATTATATACCCTTCAATATCTTATTGGGCACTGAAGACGAATGATTACTAAAACAGTGCAGTTTATTTCACGTTTATAAATATGGGACAAACTGCAGTATCACATGGTGATTTTTGCTTTTAGTGATGTTTCAGCATTAATGCCATGCCTTTCCTCTGTTTGTTTTCTTGATGTCTTTGGCCTAACCCCTTCCAACTTTTTGTTTAGGTCTGTTTCTCATTGAGCATATGGTTTTCCTTTCTGAACCAGGAGAAAAGGTCTTGACTGTTCATGCAGAATTTTAACCCACTTGTATTTATTGTTATAACTGATATTTCACTTCTCTCATTATATTTATAATTTGCATTTTATGACCCCTTGTTGCTGCTTCCTTTTCTGTGCTCTGAAAAATTAAAATGGAAAAAAAAAAGGTCAAACTTAACAAAAACAAGTACAATAAAATCAGAAATATCTGGAAATACACTACATCTTAGGAAATATGCCAGATCCATATGAAGAAAATTTAAAAGCCTCATTGAGAGACAAAAGACTTACAGAAATGGACAGATGCAGCTAAACTGAGGACTGTAGCGCTGTCAACGGTCCTCAAATTAACTTGTGAGCGTCTTGCGATTCTACTCACAATATTAAAGTTTTATGTTTGCTTGATTGCTGTTTGTATAATTAGAGAAATGAGCGTAACATCTATATGAAAGCATAATCTGGCAAAAAGAATTAATGCAACTGAGAATTTCAAGATAAACCTTCCAAGACCAGAGCTTAAAAGAACGCAGTGAGACGACGCAAGCCGGAGGCCCGCAGGCGAACACGCACAGTCTGCAGGAGCCACCTGCGGCCGCAGAGGAACACACGCGGGCGCGGGGCTGGGCGCGGGGCTGGGCGCCAGGACGGTTTAGAACGTCGCCGCCGTCCGGAAGCCAGGGCGCGGTTTCCAGCCTGTCCCTCGGGGTAGCAGCAGCACCGACCTCACAGCGAGGCGGAAGGCACAGCTCGCACACCAGAGCCCTGAGAGCGGAGCCCGGGCACTGGACGGTCAGGGCGTTCTCGGTGGCGCCGTCCTCCGCGACGCTGAGCAGGGACAGGCTCTGAGAACGCCCACAGTGGGGAAGTCTGGTGAGCGTCGACCCACCCAGGCTTCCCCAGACCAGTGGAGCGAGCAGGTTTTTGCAGACACCACCTCTCTTAAAACCTCTCGTAACCATGGCCTGAGGGGCATGCTCTGGGCGGTGCAGTCCTCGCGGGAATAAGACTTAGGCCCTGGTGGGACGGTGTCCGAAATCACCAGGGGGAGGAGCGGGTTTTAAAGATGATCCAGAGAAAGCTCATGAACTATTTGGAAAGAAGTAAATTAAGCTATGCATTAAAATAAACTATAAGACACTGAAGAAACGTGAAAGTGAAAGGCACTCAGTCGTGTCCCACTCTTTGGAACCCTATGGACTGACGACACCGTCCATGGAATTCTCCAGGCTGGAATGCAGTGAGTAGCGGTTCCCTTCTCCAGGGGATCTTCCCAACCCAGGGACTGAATCCAGGTCTCCTGAATTGCTGGTGGATTATTTCCCAGCTGAGCCACCAGGGAAGCCCAAGAATACTGGAGTCAGTAGCTTATCCCTTCTCCAGTGGATCTTCACGACCCAGGAATCAAACCAGGATATCCTGTATTGCAGGCGGATTCTTTACCAGCTGAGCTACCAGGGAAACCCATAGATAAACTAAAAGAAAAACCAGAAATAACAAGCTAAAATAATTGATATAATTAATCAATTAAAATTAATTATAATTTAAATCATATAGCTATAATTTATATAACTATATAGCTATAATTTATATAAATTATAGTTTGTTTTAATTAATAAAACTATAATTAATTTTAATTAATTAATTAAAAATAAACTAAAAGAAGCCATATTCTTTAAACCTGTTTTTGACCCTGAGGTAAAGGTAACTCATATTAGCAGAGTGGCAAGATAAGACAAAGTAAGGGAAAACCTTGGTAGACGCTATTACAAGACAACTGACAACTTCTGCAAATTGAGACATCACAAATTCAATGAATAGAAAACATCAATATTTTAAAATATCTGCAACTACAATCAATAGGAAAATTAAGAAAACTATGGTCAAAGTGGCAACTGGCACAAAGAAATACTTAACAAAAAGAGATATAATGTTGTTCAGTCAGTAAGTCCTGTCTGATTCTTTGCAACCCCATAGACTGCAGCTCACAAGGCTTCCCTGTCCTTCACTACATGCCAGAGTCTGCTCAAACTCATGTCCACGGAGTTGGTGACGCCATCCAGTTATCTCATCCTCTGTCTCTCCTTCTCCTCCTGCCCTCAGTCTTTCCCAGCATCAGGGTTTTCTCCAGTGAGCTGGCTCTTCACACCAGGTGGCCAAAGCGTTGGAGCTTCAGTCAGCATCAGTCCTTCCAATAAACATTCAAGGCTGGTCTCCTTCAGGATTGACTGGTTGGATCGCCTTGCAGTCCAGGGGACTCAAGAGTCTTCTCCAACACCAATTCTTTGGCACTCAGCCTTCTTTATGGCCCAACTCTCACATCTGTGCATGACTAGTAGAAAAACCATAGCTTTGACCATATGGACCTTTCTTGGCAAAGTGATATCTCTGCTTTTTAATATGCTAAGTTTGTCATGGACATGAGTTTGAGCAAGCTCCGGGAGATAATGAAGGACAGAGAAGCCTGGCGTGCTGCAGTCCATGGGGTTGCAAAGAGCTGGGCATGACTGAGCAACTGAACAACAACGATGGTTAGTCATAACTCTCCTTCCAAGGGGCAAGCATCTTTTAATTTCATGGCTGCAGCCACCATCCACCCAAGGAAATAAAATCTGTCCCTGCTTCCACTTTTTCCCCTACTATTTGCCATGAATTGATGGGACCAGATGCTCCAATATGATACCCAATATAATGGTATGAGACAGGTTAATTCAGAGATAAAGACTGCAAGGCAGCAAAGATTAAAGCCTGCATTTGCCAGGTGACTGGGGAAACGGTGTCACATGCTGGGAGTCTGAGTGTGACCTTTCTGAATGTCTCTTTGCAAACTGTAGCAAAAGGTTTCAAATATGAAGACTCTGATCTCTCAGGTGAGATGACGTTCTCCATTGGAGCCCCTCTCTCCCCAAAGCCAGGAAATAAGTCAAAAGATGTTTATAGATGCAAAGTCTAGTATAAGTGAACAGACTGAGTATCCTACATTATGGAGGCCCACCTGCCGCCGTGGAACCCGAGAGGATGCCACCGTTTCTCACACTTCTTGTTACCTTACACCATGCCGCAAGCAGTATCTAGTTTAGGCTACACTTCTTACTTTTGATGCAATGCTGGCTAAGTCTTTCTCATGTTCATTTGCTGTTTCTCCGCATGACACTCAAAAGTTCGCCTAAATGGACTAAATAAGACAAACAAGATCACACGTAACATTCTAAACTGTCCATGTAGAGAGCAGGGCCATTTCTCTCTGGACCGCCCTGCACCTTGACGGGCTCTCAGGGTCACAGTGTATGGGAAACAGAAGGGCTGCCTGTGCTGTGTGTGTCTGACTCGAGTCTCTCCTGCTGCAGTGACGGGACTGGTGAAAGCTCGGGTGCTGTCCCCGCAGGAGTATAAGATGACAGGGGATGGCTGAGCTGACACCAGAAAGCCTAACAGAGGAGGCTATGATGGGGGTTTTGGCAGCAGCATGGGTTCCACAATGCCTCTAAAATCCAACAGCGAATTTGTAAATCAAATCAAAAGTATGTGAACCGAGCCCGAGTGGCAGGGATAAGTGGGGATGAAACAGAAGAAGCAGTGGCGTGCCGTGCCGTGATGCTGAATTTAAAAACGAGAGGCCTTCCTGGAGCCGGCGAGGCCCTCTTTGGCAGAATCGCTTCCTCACGTGGATGTTCCCAAGTGGACTATCCAGTGTTATTTCAAATGGTTTTGGCCTCATGTCACCTTTCTTGTGATCTTTTTAAAACTTGCCATTAGGTTGAGTTCAGCTCTTACCCCTCTACTGCAAAGTCGCACCCAGAACATGTCACGACAGGCAACACCATTGGAATGCAGCGCGTGGGCTGGGGTCCCAGCCCCTTCTCCAGGCTCGCCCCAGTCCCCTTCTCCCCACAAAACCTTGACAGGCACGTAACACAGCCGCACAGACCACTGCAAGCGTGGACGCCCCGCAGCCCACACACGCTGCACAGACCACTGCAAGCGTGGACGGCCTGGGCCCCCAGACACGCTGCACAGACCACTGCAAGCGTGGACGCCCCGCGGCCCACACACGCTGCACAGACCAATCTAAGCGTGGACGGCCTGGGACCCCAGACACGCTGCAGAGACCACTGCAAGCGTGGACGCCCCGGGGCCCCAGACACGCTGCACAGACCACTGCAAGCGTGGACGGCCTGGGCCCCCAGACACGCCGCACAGACCACTGCAAGCGTGGATGCCCCGGGGCCCCAGACACGCCGCACAGACCACTGCAAGCGTGGATGGCCCGGGGCCCACATACGCCACACAGACCACTGCAAGCGTGGATGCCCCGGGGCCCCAGACACGCCGCACAGACCACTGCAAGCGTGGACGGCCTGGGCCCCCAGACACGCCGCACAGACCACTGCAAGCGTGGACGCCCCGCGGCCCACACACGCTGCACAGACCAATGTAAGCGTGGACGGCCTGGGCCCCCAGACACACCGCACAGACCACTGCAAGCGTGGACGCCCCGGGGCCCACATACGCCACAGAGACCACTGCAAGCGTGGATGCCCCGGGGCCCCAGACACGCCGCACAGACCACTGCAAGCGTGGATGGCCCGGGGCCCCAGACACGCCGCACAGACCACTGCAAGCGTGGATGGCCCGGGGCCCACATACGCCACAGAGACCACTGCAAGCGTGGATGCCCTGGGGCCCCAGACACGCCGCACAGACCACTGCAAGCGTGGACGCCCCGGGGCCCCAGACACGCTGCACAGACCACTACAAGCGTGGATGGCCCAGGGCCCACATACGCCACAGAGACCACTGCAAGCGTGGATGCCCCGGGGCCCCAGACACGCCGCACAGACCACTGCAAGCATGGACAGCCCGGGGCCCCACACACGCTGCACAGACCATGCAAGCATGGACGGCCCGGGGCCCAGACACGCCGCACACACCACTGCAAGCGTGGACAGCCCGGGGCCCCAGACACGCTGCACAGACCACTGCAAGCGTGGACAGCCCGGGGCCCCACACACGCTGCACAGACCATGCAAGCATGGACGGCCCGGGGCCCAGACACGCCGCACAGACCACTGCAAGCGTGGACAGCCCGGGGCCCCAGACACGCTGCACAGACCACTGCAAGCGTGGATGCCCCGGGGCCCCAGACACGCCGCACAGACCACTGTAAGCGTGGACAGCCTGGGGCCCACATATGCCGCACAGACCAATGTAAGCGTGGACGGCCCGGGGCCCCAGACACCGCACAGACCACTGTAAGCGTCGATGGGCCGGGGCCCCAGACACGCCGCACAGACCAATATAACCGCGGACGGCCCAGGGCCTCAGACACGCCGCAAAGACCAATATAACCGTGGATGGCCCGGGGCCCCAGACACGCCACAGAGATGCACCTCTCGAGACAGCCGGCCTCACAGAGCCCAACAAGGGACTGCACGGAGCTCGGGGGCTGTTTGAGCAAGGCACCCACCACCTCCTCCGCCCTCCTGAGTCCTGGCCAGGCCTCAGGCTTTGTGAAGCTTCTGAGTCATGACGGCAGTCAGGTACGAGCCTGGGGGAGGAGCCCTGGGCGCCCAAGTGCCGCCCATGGTGCCCGGCCCTGACACCCCATCCACGTATACTCACAGCACACTGTCTGCCCCAAAGTGAAAGTGACCGTGTTATTCGCTCAGTCGTGTCTGACTGCGACCCCATGGACTGTAGCCCACCAGGCTCCTCCATCCATGGGATTCTCCGGGCAAGAGTACTGGAGTCACTTGTCATTTCCTCCTTTAGGGGATCTTCCCAACCCAGGGATCAAATTCGGGTGTCCAGCATTGCAGGCCCACCCAGGGGCCAGTCAAACAGATCTCAGATGCTGACAGCGTAAACGGAACAAAGCACACGATTTTCACTTTAGTGGGGCCCGTAAATGGACAAAAGCACAAACCGGAGCACGTGAAATGTGACAGGGTCTGCCTGGCGGTCGGTCTTCCACGACGCGGTCAGCTCGCCCAGCTGGAGCAGCTGGTTCCCTCTGGCTGTGCCTCAGACCCGGACCCTCGTGTCTGACTTTGGGGTCCACGTCTCCCCAGGCTGAAAGACCCATTTCCTAACTGAGCGATCCTGCATTCCTGGAGCAAAGTCTCGGGGCAAACAGAAAACACAAACCACAACAGGACAGGAGCCCAAAGCCCCACATCCTCCTTCTCGGGAGCCCGAGAGCAGGTCCAGCCCCTTCTCCCCGAGAGACCTTCCGGGCGCCGCCCCTCTGGGTCAGCAGCCACTCTGATCGGCTGGGCACATCGTCTCCCCCGTCCCAGGCACGTAGTCGTGTCTTCTTTTATCCATCTCGCCCACCCTAGGCAAGAGAGCACGTCCTTTCATGAGCATACTCTGTGATCATTTTCGTAAGCGTAAGGTTTTTTGTTTTTTTGTTTTTTTTTTTTTTTAACTGGGAGAGTCTTGCCTCCAGGCTGAATCAAAAGCTGCTCGGGCCGCGTGGGCCCTGATTCATGCCTCGCACCCCTCGTCTCCAACTGCAGGCGAGGCACGCAGCAGGGGCTCGACGAGCGCCCGCTGATTAATGGAACTTGAGCCATGAACGACAGCCCTCACTGGGGAGCCCGAGCCTTCAAGTGGGCCAATTAGCGTCTCTGCCGCCATCACCACTGATGGGGTATTGTGCGCTGCTCACGTCTACAATCAGAGACCCAGGTACTCAGCACTGCCGACAGCTTTCCACGCTCTCAGGCAGCCAAAAATAGCTGTACAGTAAACTATCATTATGCCGGAGGATGGTAAATTGGGGTGCTCTAATTAATTAAACATTCTGGCCAGTAAAAAAGAAAGAAAGGACATATATATGCAGAAGACCGGCTTTTACACAATGAGAATACTTTTACAAAATAAGATACACTCGGCCCCGAAATTATACCCGACCACGTGACTGCATCGTTGGGAAACGACCTAAAGGACTCCGCTGGTGCCTGATGCAGCGTGTGCAGAAGGCATCGGTCTGGGGGGGAAATCTGTGTTCTTCTCGCTCAGTCGTGCCCGACTCTTTTCGACCCCACAGACTGCAGCCCACCAGGCTCCTCTGTCCTTGGAATTCTCCAGGCAAGGATACTGGAGTGGGTTGCCATGCCCTCCTCCAGGGGATCTTCCCAACCAGGGACTGAAGCCACGCCTCTTTCGTCTCCTGCATGGGCAGGCAGGTTCTTCACCGTTAGCACCATCACCTGGGAAGCCCTGAGGGAAAGTCTGTGGGCCCTCAAATATGGCAAGTTTCAGGGAGAGGCTTACATCTCTCCTGGCACCAATACCCATGAGATGCCAGTTTAGACGTTCCAGTATCATCATTATTTTCAATAACTGAGGCTTTAACTAATTACATGAACTTCCTGGTTATCGTAATTCTGCAAAAACAATCATTTAAAGAGCGTATTATTTCTAGGTTTTAAAATGAATGAGAAGAAAGTTTGAGGGCAGATTTCCTGGGAGATTGAACATTAGGCGTCTTTCCCAGTCTCAGAATTCTGTCTTGCAATATTGTCTCTTTAAAAATCCTGGTTTTGGTCATACGGGTTACCAGCCATTTCAACAAAGACCGAAGCAGTTAACTTTAGTTTATGCATACAGCTCGATTCATGCGAATTTCAGTTGGTTATTCCAAGACTGTCCAGTGTACAAAAACAAATGTATCAGCTACTGTTTCCAACTTTTCTAGCTTGGGAAACTGAGGCTTCTTTGTGCTTACACGCTCAGAAGTATTTGAATAATGAGCATATTTTTAAATGAATAAAATCGTATTAAAACCTTGTGTAACTCAGTCAATCTGTTCTGGTCGTACGTTAAGGGTGACCTGGGAGCCTTGGAAAAGGCCACGCCAGGCTTGAGAGATTTTTTTTTTTTTTCCCAATTAGGTGAATGGGGCTGGGGTCCAGGCATCCACATTTTTTAAATCTGGGGAGATTCTAACCAAAGTTAAAGCCCAAGACTGTGGCAGAGAGAAAAACTGGGCTTCTTTTTTTTAAGTTTAAACTTTTTACTTTGTACTGGGGTGTAGCTGAGTAACAATGTTCTGGTGGTTTCAGGTGAACAGGAAGGGACTCAGCCATACAGATACATGTATCCATTCTCCCCCAAAGCCCCCTCCCATCCTGGCTGCCAGGTAACTCTGAGCAGAGTTCCCTGTGCGGTACAACAGGTCCTTGTTGGTGACCCATTTTAAAGATAGCAACGTGTACGTGACCTTTCCAAAGTCCCTAACTATCCTTTTCCCCCAGTAAGCACAAGTTCATTTTCCTAAGTTTATGAGTCTCTTTCTGGAAAAACTGGGCTTCTTAATCAAATATTTATAACATGAGAAATATCTGTCTCATCCAAACCGGAGAGAAGCAGGTATTTATTGCCAGATTACCGAGGGCTTGACTTACCTCAAGTTTGAGGAGTAAATAAACTCTGAGTTCTTTTATTCTCCCACCTTAACCAGCCTCCCTCACTTGACTCGAGATGTAATTCTAAACCTTCAAGAAAAGCGTATCAACAAACTCCTCTCATCTTTCTGCTAATTCAGAAGTGGACAAATTCCTCATAAAAAGTCCTGAAAGCAGAACCAGCTCGTAACTGGTTCCCACGTCCTATACTGGGCGCACAGGTTTGAGGAGGAGATAGCATCTCCGGGGTGAGGCTGGGAGGCGGGGCGGTAAAAACTTCGTATCACGACATCAAAGCCGGGGAGAGATGAAAAGGCATCTCTCTATTTGCATCATAAACAAATTTTACATATTATGATATTCCAAGAATCTTTCATTTTAACAGGTGGAAAAACAAGGACGGAGGCCGCGTGTAAAACACAGAGCCTCACTTGTGGTCGGTGATGAAGTTTACGGGGCTTTGATAGAAGCTCTGCCATGACTGCGCGGCAGGCAAGGGCTTGTCGGGCTCTGCCCAGGGCACGGTGTTTACCGATCCCAGGGTGATGCGATAAACCCGTCGTCAGTTGGGCACAGCTGCAAATTCATTTTTAAAAGGACCATTTCGGTCCCACTGAACCCATTTCAGATTTTTTTACCTCCTTTTCTGAAGGGCTGTAACTTAAAAGGGGCGACTTGGTGGGTTTCAACTGGCTTGGCACAAGTGCGGATCTGCAGGGCTGGGTGAGCGACATGGGATGTGGGCACGGTTTTCCTGCAGGTCCCGGGACGGAGGCTGCCGGGGTGCAGACACAGGCTGGCAGCTGCTTCCCGCCACTTGGCGGTGAGCGTGGGCTCGGGGAGCAGCCTCAGCGGGGAGCAGGCGGCTGCATCTGGGCCCGGCACCTGTTCCTCACCCGGGCAAGCAAGGGCACAGCGACAATGGCTGTAATCAAGGGAGAGTGATGAGCGATTAGGTGTCTTCTAATTGTACCTGGAACCTCTGAAAGAGCCCCACTCATGCTTGTTTGAGTCCTTAATTACAGAAACGCCTCTCAGAAACGGCTGCCGCTTCCTAGACAAGAACGCACTCATCTCTGGATGTGATGGTCCACTTTGCAGCGAGAAGGGTGAGCATGAGGAAGCCCTGAGGCTCTCCCAGCCGACGGACACGCAGGCTAGTTCACCGAGGCAGTCTCTCCCTTTCAGACATTATCCGTTGCTGTGAGCTCAGTTTGTTTCAGAGCTAGATTTGGGGGTTTTTTCTGACTTGTTTTACTTAGTTTTAAATTTTTAAATTTTGTTGACATACAGTTTTAAATTTTATTAGTTTTAGTTTTTAGTTAGCTTTAAATTTTATGGACATACAGTTGATTTACAATGGTATGCTTAATTTCCAACGCACTGCAAAGTGGCTCAGTTATACATATATATGCATTCTTTTCCATTACGGTTTATCCCAGGACACCAAAGACAGCTCCCTGTGCTGGACAGGAGGTCCCTGTGTATCCGTCCCTTACATAGTCCGCACCTGCTAACTTAGACTCCCCGTCCTTCCCTCCCCCACAGCTGCCCCCCACCTTGGCCACCACTGGTCTGTTCTCTATGCCTGTGAGTTTGTTTTTGTTTCAGAGACATATTTTGCGTACAAGGCACTTGGAAATTTTCATTAAGTCAGCGACTTCGTGAAAATGAGGAGAAACGCATGGCAGGTCAGCACCACAAAACACAAATTAGTGTCCCTTCATCAGACAGCAGACAGAGTGTGAGGGAAACAGAGGCCAGGCGCGGTGTCCCGGCTGTGCTGCTGAGAGAGCCAGGGGCCCGGCGGGAGCGGCCCTCAGTGAGATTCAGCCCCGGGAGATATGAGAACGGCCCAGACCGGGGTGATGTCTCGGCTGCCCAGTCACAGAGGGGCCCGGCCCACGGCATGGCGCGTCCGCCAGCTGCCGCATCACTGGGCGGTTACCCGTGGCATTACGGGAGTTTCTGGGGCGGGCCAATGAGACATAATGAAACACAGCCACCTCTGGTGGCCCTCACGTCAGGGGAACGTGGGGGCGACAAGACAGGCTTCTGGTGGGCGCTGCACACTCCCTCTCGATACAGCGCAGGATGACATCTCATGACAAAGAGGAGGCAAGTCACGGGCACCCCACATGCAGACTGAGTCCCAAGAAGTCAGGCTGGATGCAGAGAGACGTGAGGCTCCAGCTGTTTGCTCCCAGTGAATCTGCCCATCCTGGGCGTGGGGGGCACCTGGGTGCTGGTGGGCGGAGGGCTGGGGGTGGGAGCGGGACGGCAGATTAAAGCAGCCCAGAAGTCACCCCAGCCTGGGCCGTTTCCACGTCTCCCAGGGGGACTCTTCCTGCCCCGGTGTCTGGGCCTCGGTGACCCAGTGGCAACAAGGACTAAAGGAGGCTGCTCGTAGGACCGTCTCCGGACCACCCCAAGCTGCGGGTGCTCCAGCCTGGGCACTGGGCTGCTCCCTGATGACCCGCACTGCAACCAGGGCCGTCCAGGGCCCCAGGTAGGGAGCCCCCGGGCAAGCAGCTCCTCTTGTCCCAAGCCCAGGCCTCTGCCCACCCACCGGCTCAGCCCGCAGCTCCGCACGCCTCTGGCAGAAGCCACCTGGGCTGTGGAGCCAGGCTCCACGTGGAGGAGCAGCAGACGCACCTGGTTTTGCTTTTGCCCCACACAGCAGCCTTCTGGAGTCTTAGCTCTGTGGGGACCAGTCGGGATTGGACGCTTCCTGTCTGCCTTCTCCATCACCCCTGTTCGCCAGTCTTCCCACGGGGTCAGAGGAGCTGGCCATTCACGTCCTGGGCCTCCTCTGCTCGGACCTCACCCTCAGCAGGACAGTGGGAATAAAGGACCTCAGGGAAGGTGTCCTTTCTTGACAAAGCCTGGCATTCCTGATGACTTTGACATCATACAAATGCCGTTTGGAATGTCTCCAGTTGACAATCAAGGTCCTTCTCTTTCCTCTCCTGCTGGGACACTCCCAGTCCTCCAGTCACAACGGTGCACAACCAGGGGAGGACTGGGGAGACTGCACAGAGAGGGACAGCAAATGGGAAAAGCATGTTAACCTGATTTTACAGCTTCACTGCCGTTTCACTACATCTAGAATTATTTGCTTTTCACCACATCACCAGTGAGCTCTGCACAGAGCGGACAGAGTCTGAACCCGGCATTTAAGAAAGAACAGAACATAGGTGAGAATGGGGGACTGGACAGGCCAAGTGGAGACCAACTAGAGCAGAGACCCAGGAAGTCAGAGCAACGAGGGTCAACCGTCTGAACGCCTCCAAAGCCCGGATTTGTGCAGGCACAGCATCTCCAAAGATCCACCGGAGTATGGTATCCAGGTAGACCTACCACCTTAACTTTCTAGCCAATAAAGTGTTTTCAAAAACGATTATCACAACGCCTTGCAAGCTCTTCAGCTGCCAAACAGATATGCAACACTTACTCCAATGAACGGAAAGATTTAACTTAACAAACCACTTCGTGTTAGCTGTTGGAGTTATGATGCTAAGTTGCTTCAGTCGTGTCCAACTCTTTGCAACCCTATGGACCACAGTCTGCCAGGCTCCTCGGTCCATGGGATTCTCCAGGCACGAACACTAGAGTGGGTTGCCCTGCTCTTCTCCAGGGTATCTTCCCAACCCAGGGATTGAACCCACGCTTCTCACATATCCTTCACTGGCAGGCAGGCTCTTTACCGCTAGCACCACCTGGGAAGCCTCTGCGATGGCATCAGTAGGTACAAAAGAACAAAAAGAAAAGAAGAGAACCGCCAACTAGCTAATAAGCAGTGGAGTGGAACTCCAACACAATTTGCAAACTTCGAACTTGGGATTCTTCCTGTCATATAGTACTGTCTCTCTGTCAGCACCCCTAACACTTCAGAAATCAAAAGACAACGGAGCGCAGATAACCGAGAAGGGCCTACTGGAGAGCACCTGGGGCCATACTCAAGAGCCTGTGGTAACTGATAATGGAAGAGGAGGCAAAAAGGAACACATACGTGTAACTGAACCACTCTGCCATACACCTGAAGCTGCCACGACACTGTAAATCACCTGTATTTTAATAAAAAAAAATCTAAGGCAACAGAGCCAATAGCCCCTCCCTGAGTGACTGGCTTCGCCCTGGGCCCACGTGAGTGACGACCGCACGCGGCCACTCTGCTGCTCGGCCCAAACCCGCCACTGCTCCCCCAGACGCCACGCCCACAGGGCGCACCGCGGCCCCCTGGGCACAGAGACCCGTGCTGCTGCCCAGGGACCCACCAGCTTTGGGCTGCTTTCATTTCCGTTTGCATGGATTGAACATGAGGGCGGTGGGAAGGAAGCTGCTAAAATCCCACCGGCTCCAGCAAGCCCCCACGCGTGGACCTCTATCCACCTTTCCACACAGCACGGATGCCCAGACCTGTGTGGAAGGTCACTGGAGATGCTGCTCCCTGGGCTGGCCCAGCGCGGGGGGGTGGAGCAGAAATCACAGGGGCTCACGGTCTCCCGTCAAGGGGCTGAGGGCTGCCTCGCCTCCCACAGAGGCCTTCTCCCTTAGTTCCCCGTATAAGCAGGTGCAGGCTATACTCCCACACACTGGGGATCTCTCAGGACGGTTCTTAACTGCTGCCTTCACGCTGCCACCGAGCTGTGGTCATGATCAAGACTGAAGAGGCGCCAGGACAGCCAGAGGCATCCCACCTCCCACCTGGACCTCTACAGACACCCACATCGGACGGCACACACCGAACTCTCAAGACCCAGTTCAACGATGACCAGCATCCTGCCATTTTTGTTTCACTGTCTTCCACTGGGATCTCAAGGTCCCGGTCAACTCTTATCATCCTTCTATTTTTACATCCTTATATTTTTCTTTGGGGGGATAAACTTAAACATGCTGAAATGCACAACTCTTAACTGAATAATTGTGACAAATTAAATCACCTGTGAAGCCCACACCCTATCCCCGTAAAGAGCATCCCAGCTTGTCAAAAGGCGGCCTCCTGTTCCACCTCCCAGGAGCAATCACCGTTCGGACACATCTCACCGTTGACCAGCGCAGCTGGGATTCAAACGTCACGTAAATGGAGTCGTATAAAGCATGCTGTGGGGGAGAGGCCTGGCTCCTGTTTTCAGCTTCATGTCCGTGAGAGTCATCCGCCTGGCCGACTCGGCCACTGCTCACTCCTCTGGTGGCTGGTGGCATCCACTGGGTGACTATGCCAGAGTTTGCTTGTCCCTTCACCCACTGGTGGCCACTGGAGTTGTCTCCAGTTTTGTACAATTGTGAGTAAAGGTTCTATGAACCCTAGGATGTAAATATTTTGGACAAACATTTTCCTGTGTTGTTTTGTTGGTGTGTTGTTTTTATTTTTTATATAAAAACATGATCGCATTACTGGAGTCTAAGGGCATGTGCTTAACGTTATAAGAAACTGCCAAACACATTCCAAAGTGGTTTCGCTGCTTTACAAACCGACCAGAATCCAGCTGGAATTGCAGCTGCCCTTTTTCAGACGTAGCCATGCTCTTCGGCGGGTGGCCTTGCACCCTCGTGATGTTTGTCCGCACCTTCCTGACACCTACGATGTTGAGCACTTCCTTATGGGCGCATTTGACCAATGGACATCTTCCTTGGTGAACTGACTGGTCAAGTCCTTTGCCTATTTTTTAAAATAAGGTGTTTAATTTTTGTTATTGAAAATAAGAATTATATTCTTGGTACAAGTCCTGCGTCACCTATGTGCCTCAAGAATACTTTCTCCCAGTCCAGATCTGCTCATTCTCTTTCCCAAAATACACTTTTAATGAACGGGAAGGGTTTTTCTTTAAAGAAGTCTAATCAGAAATTTCCCTCTGAACATTGCTTTCTGTGTCCCATGCAAGAACCTCCTGGTTAGAGAGACACTCTCCAATGTCTCCTTTTAAACACGTTATAGTTCTAGTTTTACTTTATAGGTACATGACACACCTCAGTGTTTGTCTATGAGGGAGGGAGGCCGAGCTTCTTTCTCATTCATTTGTCTGTTTATGCTCGTGCGAGGGCTTCCTCCCGCGCAGGCTTTTCTGGTTGCGGCGGGCGGGGGCCGCTCCCCAGTCGCGGTGCCCGGGCCTCTCGCTGCAGCAGCCTCTCCTGTACAGAGTGCAGGCTCCAGACACACGGGCTCCTCAGCCGTGGCTCACGGGCTTACTCTGCGGCATGTGGGATCCTCCCAGACCAGGGGTCAAACCCATGTCCCTTTCACTGGCAGGCAGATTCTTGTCCACGGGACCACTAGGGAAGTCCCAAGTTTGTTTCTTTCCCCCATACGGGCATCGGGTCATTTCAGTAATATTTGTCTGTTTTAAAAAAACCTACTTTTACCCTTCAACATTTTAGATGTCTTTGTTAAAAACCAATCGGCCATATAAGGGTGGGCTCTGGAACCTCTATTTTACTCCACTGTTTACTGATGTCTATTTTATATTCTCAGACTAAAACCACACTGCTTGGCTGCTGGACTTTCCAATAAGTCATGATGTCAAGTATCACAAGCTCTCCCGCAGTCTTGAGGCTGGTCTATCTTTCTTAGGCTTCTAAATCAATGTTAGACTCATTACCTAAATGCTTACTGTGTGAGACTGGGATTGTGTTGAAAACATAATCAAATTGGAGATGAGAGACAGCTTACCAGTACTGAGCCTTCCAGCCTTTCATGAACATGGTACATGCCTCTTCACTTACTGAGGTACTTCCTATTTTCTCTCATCAAAGTTTGGTCATTTCAGTGTGACATACTCTGTATGTCTTTTGTTAACTTTATTTCTAAGTACTTTATGCTTTTTTGATGCTATTACACATTGATTTTTTTAAATTTTACTTTCCAACTGGCTGCTGCTAATTTATAGAAATTCAATTGCAGTTTTGAATATAGACCTTCATCCTGAGACTTTGTTAAATGTACAGATTTGTCCTAAAAAGACATTGTTGTGGAGGTTGTTGTCAATAACTTAGGATTTTCTGTGTAAATAATCAGCTTGTCTGAGACAGGGCCGTTTCACCTCCTTACTTCTATTTCTTCTTCTTATCTTTCTGCGCGGGGCGGGACGCCCATACGAGGCTGAGTGCAGTGATGGCAAGAGGTATCCCTGCCTCGTTCCCAGCTGTAGAGAAAAGCATCAGTGTCTCAATAACCTGGAGGTTTTAGTAGATGGCTTCCCTGGTGGCTCAGATGGTAAAGAATCTGTCCGCCGTGCAGGAGACCCGGGTTGGATCTCTGAGTCAGGAAGATCCCCTGGAGAAGAGAATGACTTCTCCAGTATTCTTGCCTGGAGAATTCCATGGGCAGAGCCTGCTGGGCTATAGTCCAAGGGTCGCAAAGAGTTGGGCACAACTGAGCGACTGACACACACACTTTTATCAGATTGAGGAACTTTCCTTAAATCACTAGATGCCTGAGAATGTTTGTCTCGAACGGGTTTTAATTTTTACCAAATTTTTTTATGAATCTATTGAAATGAATCTATTACTTTCTTTTTTTTTTCAATTTCTAGGGTCTCCGATTCTCAAACATTAAACCAACTTTACATTCACAGGATAAAGCTCACCTGGTCATGATGTATTTTTCACACATATTGTTGGATTCAATGTGTTAACGTTTCATTAAAGATTTCAGCATCAATGTTCTTAGAGGATACTGGTCTATAATTTGTTTTTTTCTGTGACTCTCTTTCTCAGGTTTGGGTATTACAATTATGCTACCCTCGATAAACGAGTTTAAAAGTTTCCTTTCTCTATTTCCTAAAACATTATTGTAGGATTGATGATTTTTCTGCCTTATATATTTGAAAGAAGTCTCCAATGAAACCCTCTGGGTCTAGGGTTCTCTTGTGGGAAATTACTTTGTAGGAATTTTAAGGTCTTGGATAGATATAAACTTACTTGGCTTTTTCCTTTCACCTTGTGTAACTTTTCATAAGCTGTATGTTTTCTGAGGAATCTGTCCATTTCAATTTTCATTTATTGACAAATGTCAAAAGACAAATGTCCAACTGTCAGATCTATCAAATTTACGGGCATAAACCTGTTTGTAATATTTCCTTATTATACTTCTGCAGATGCCTGCAGGGTCTGTAATGATCTCCCTTCTTTCCTGACTAATACTATCAGTTTTTGCTTTCTCTCTTTCTTGCTGAATTATTTTTGCCAGGAGTTTGTGACTTTATTAATATTTTCAATAGACCTCACTGGGCGTTGTCCTGTTCCCGGCTGTTACGGGCTGTTCCTGATTTATTTCTGCTCCCAGTTCTATCATTTCCTTCCTTCTAGCTACTTTGGGTTTCATGTACTCATTTCTTTTTTTCTGGTTTCTTGAAGTGGAAAATTAGATCATTGATTTAAATCACTTTCTTTCTAAAATAAGCATTTTGGAGTTATAAATTTCCCTCTGAACACTGCTTTAACTACATTTCATAAAATGTGACATGCAGTGTTTTTATTTTCATTCAATTTGAATTATTTCCCTTTCGCATTGTGATTTCTCCTTTGACATATGGGGCTTTTTCAAGTTCATCATTTAACATAAAAACATTTGGAACTTTTCTGGAGCTCTTATTCTTATTGATTTCAAATGCAATTCCATTGTTGCCGTAAGACACATTCTGTAGTATTTCAGTCTTCGGAAGTTGATTAAGTGTCGTTTTATGGCCTGGCATATGAGTTATCGTGATAAGCATTCCATGTATGCTTGAAAATAATGTGAAATCTGCAGACGTGGGCAGAGTTTCCATCCATGTCAATTAAGCCACTGAGATCCTACAATTCAGGTTTACAATTTAAGTGGATAAATTTATAAACATATAGATTTATAATCGTAATTCATAATTGAGATTCTCTGTCTTTACTGATTCTTTCTGTCTAGTTATTCTATAGACTCCTGACAACACAGTTTTACTAAGCCTAGTAAATGCTGTCATTCCCGGTGCAGTTATTTTGAACCTCTAGGCCTCAAGCTTGTACAAAGTGTTTATGGTTATGTCTTGCTGATAGACCTGCATTAGTATGAAGGGGTTTTCTTTATATTTGGTGATATGTTTTGCCTCAAAGCCTATTTATATATATTACATTTATTATATCTATATGTTGTATATCTATTTAATATACCTCTATTTTTATATATAGGAGTCCCTGGTGGGTCAGTGGTAAAGAACCCACATGCCAACGCAGGAGACCAGGGTTCAGTCCCTGGATTGGGAAGATCCCCTGGAGGAGGGAATGGTGACCCACTGCAGTATTCTTATCTGGAGAATCCCATGGACAGAGGAGCCTGGTGGGCTACAGTCCAGGGGGTCACAAGAGTTGGACATGACTTAGTGACTAAACCACCACCACCAGCATTTTTATGAAATAGACATGTATATCTGCATTTTTCATCTGCATTCAGACTAGTCCTATGTAAGTGTTCAGCAGCTCCTGCCAGTGGCCACTGAGCTGGGCAGCTGAGCCCTGGAGTGCCTCTGTGCTCTGTGTTGAAGACTAGGTTCCTGGGTATAGAGTTCTAGGTTGGCAGATGCTTTCAGCACCTCAGTTTAAAACGTGATTCCAGTGTCTTCTGGTCTCTGTTCCAGAAGAGACCTCTGCGGTTGCACTGCCATTTGCCTTAACGCAAGATGCCATCTTCCTCTAATTGCTTTTCAACTTCATATTTATGCTTGGATTTCAGGAACTTAACTACGACATGCCTAGAGGTCAGCAGTTTGGGTTTCTCTTCTCTTATCCTGCTTGGAATTCTTTGAGGTTGTTGGATTTGTAAACTTGATGTTTTTTGAAACATTCGGGAGACTTTAAACTATTATTTCTTCAAATCTATTTTTCCATTCCAGTTTCCTTCTCATTGCTTTTTGGAACTTTAATTACAGATGTGTTAGATTCCTTGATCTCTATTTAACTCCAGGCTTTGGAAGCTCTGTTCATTTTCTTCAACGCTTTTTCTGTTCTTCAGAATTGATCATTTCTATTGATCTATTTTCTTTTTTTTTTTTTTTCCCTGTTCTTTTTTTTTTTTTTTTTTTTGGCTACACTGGTCTTTGTTGTCGCAAATGGGCTTCCCTCTGATTTCACAGTACAGGCTTAGCTCCCCTGCAGTATGTGGGATCTGTTTCCCCACCAAGGATGGAACCCACATCCCCCGCACGAGAAGGCAGATTCTTAGCCATGGGACCATCAGGGAAGCCCTCTATTGATCTGTTTCAAGTTCACTGATTCTTCCATCATCCGTCTTCATTCTTCTGTGAAGTCAGTTCTGTGACTGCTTCAGTTCTATTTTTGAATATTCAAAGCCAGTAATTCCTACTCACCAGTTCTCTCCCAGAGCGCTCCAGCTAGTCACTTACTAGGCATGACTTTCCTTTATCCTCCGGTATGCCCGCTGTTAAGCCCTTTAATGCGCACCTACGTGCACTGCAGCATCTGGCTCACTTGTGTCGGTTGCTGTTTGCTGTTTCTTTAAGAGCGAGTACATTTTCTTGCTTCTTCACACAGCTGTGGGGTGCTTCGTCACTCAGTCGCATCCGACTCTGACACCACAGACGGTAGCCCTCGAGGAGCCTCTGTCTATGGGGTTTTTCAGGCAAGAATACTGGAATGGGTTGCCATTTACTCTTCCAGGGGATCTTCCTGACCCAGGGATCAAACCTGCATTTCTTGCTTCTGCGTTGGCAGGTAGATTATTCACCACTGCGCCAATTACTATTAAACACAAGTCATTATGGATGAAACACTGTAGTTTCTGGATTATTTTATGCTTCTCTGGAGAATAATTTTTATTTCAGCAAGCAGTTATTTTCAGGTCAGTTCAGTTCAGTCGCTCAGTCATGTCCGATTCTTTGTGACCCCATGGACTGCAGCACACCAGGCCTCCCTGTTTTTCACTGTCTCCTGGAGCTTGCTCAAACTCATGTCCATCAAGTCAATGATGCCATCCAACCCTCTCATCCTCTGTCGTCCCCTTCTCCTCCTGCCTTCAATCTTTCCCAGCTCAGGGTCTTTTCCAATGAGTCGGCTCTTTGCATCAGATGGTCAAAGTATTGGAGTTTCAGCTTCAGCATCAGTCCTCCCAATGAATACTCAGGGTTGATTTCCTTTAGGATTGACTGGTTGGATCTCCTTGCTGTCCAGGGGACTCTCAAGAGTCTTCTCCAACATCACAGTTCAAAAGCATCAATTCTTTGGTGCTCAGCTTTCTTTATAGTACAACTCTCACATCCATACATGACTACTAGAAAAACCATAGCTTTGACTAGATGGACTTTTGTTGGCAAAGTAATGTCTCTGCTTTTTAACATGCAGTTAGTTTGGCAGGGCTCAAACACCATACTCTGCAGTAGACAACAGCTAAATTCTGTTTAATTGTACTGGTTTCCAGATGCCACTTTCTCAGCCTTCAACACACAGCACAGCTCAGCAGTCAGCTGGCAGTTGGGTGGGCTGTATATGACAGTCTGGGGCACCTCTCTTTCATCATTTTCTAACTTTCTAGATGGTCAGCCAGCCCCAGGGTCCCTCAGTCTAGAAACTCTGCAGGTGTCTGCCATCCCAGCCACAAACTGGGGATCGGGGAGGGCCTTCAAGCAAAGAGGCATGAACTCAAAAATATTGCCACCTCTGTGGCTTGCATTTTAAGAGTGGGCTCCTCTCCAGCTTCTGCCTATTATCACTTACTCTCCATCGACACTGAAAGGGTTTTTATTATTATTATATTCTGTTCAGCTTTTGCAATGATTATCCTTGGGAGAGTTAACCTGATAAGCTACTCTGTCATTACCACAGTCTTGAACGTCCATGTATTGTATTTTGAGTACTGCCTATGATAAACCTAGGCTTCCCAGGTGGCTCAGTGGTAAAGCATCTGTCTGCCAGTGCAGAAGATACAGGTTCGATCCTTGGGTCGGGAAGATCCCCTGGAGTAGGAGATGGTACCCTACTCCAGTGTTCCTGCCTAGAAAATCCCATGGACAGAGGAAGCTGGTGGGCTACAGTCCATGGCGTCACAGCGTCAAACACGACTGAGTGACTAAGCACGCAGGATAAGCTTGGTAGGTTTTTGGTGCCCAGATCTGACCTGAACTAGCATTAGATGTTTCTCTCCCTTTAATTTTTGCAGCAGGCACTCCTACAGCACTTTGAGGAAGTCCAATGGATGGGACTGTGTCAGGATCGCCTATGGAGGTTTCCTCTCAAGCTCTGGAAGCCAGCAGAACGGTAAGGTGAAAATCGCCACCCAAGAATCCATATACATGTGCCATCCCCTCCTCAGACAGTCACCACAGTCACCTCCCACCAACAACGAGCTCTGTAACAAGCTGGCACTCAGATCATTTCCCCTCTCAAAATCCTTTGGGAAAAAAACAACTGATGAACTTCAGAAAATCTGTTTCTATGATGAAATGTTCCTTCCTTGCTGCCTTTTTTCACCTGGATTAGAACCAGCCACTCTCTTACCATGCTATTGTAGTAAAAACATGGTAACCTGGCATCTTTACGAGAAACCTGGACTTGGGAGACAGCCCCAGAAATAGGGTTTGCTTGAGACCAATTTGGACCCAACCATCTCTCCAAAGGGCTTCCCCAGTAAAGAATCCACCTCCAATGCAGGAAATGTGGGTTGGACCCCTGTGTCAGGAAGATCCTCTGGAGGAGGGCATGGCAACCCACTCCAGCATTCTCGCCTGGAGAATCCCATGGACAGAAGAGCCTGGCAGGCTACAGTCCATGGGGTCACAAAGAGTTGGGCATGACTGAGAGACCAAAATCTGGAATCCAGGCTCCAGGTTGCAAGAACCTCTCCTTTCTGCTGAAGTCCTGGTGGGCACACACTATCTAGAAATGGCCACCCATCACTTTGTAGGAGTCAATCTGGAACCTCCAACTAGACCACACCTCCCTACTGACAGGACCCCTTCTCCTCCTGTGGTCTCCACAACACCAAGGACCATGAGTGAGGTCCTAAGTCCTAAGCCATTGCTGGTTTTACCATATCCAGTACAGGGGTCCCAAAGATGACCCAAGCCAGCCACCCAGATGACGCATAAGGATGACTTGTTGGCATCATTTTGGAGGCAGGACAAGAAGTTTCAACCTTAGATCTTCACGACTTTAATTTCAACTTTGCCTTAAAGTTAAGTGCCTGCTACTGCTGCTGCTAAGTCGCTTCAGTCGTGTCTGACTCTGTGCGACCCCACAGACAGCAGCCCACCAGGCTCCGCCATCCCTGGGATTCTCCAGGCAAGAACACTGGAGTGGGTTGCCATTTCCTTCTCCAATGCATGAAAGTGAAAAGCGAAAGTGAGGTCACTGAGTCAGGTCCAACTCTCAGCGACCCCATGGGCTGCAGCCCACCAGGCTCCTCCGTCCATTGGGATTTTCCAGGCAAGAGTAGTGGAGTGGGATGCCACTGCCTTCTCTTAAGTTAAGTGCCTGCTATGTGTCTGATCCCCTGCCAAGGGCCAAGGCATATGACACAAAGTAAGATCCGTGGTATCAAGAAGTCCAGAGTCCAGTGGGGAAGCAAGACAAAAAACAGCTAATGAGAACACAGGATTGTCAATATCAGAGGTGTTAGTGAAGGAAACGGTGAAGAAAGGGTAACAGGTTTGGAGGAAGTAACTTTGCAACAGTGATATTTATCACATTGTGAAGGACAAGGAAGCCTGGCACGCTGTAGCCCGTGGGGTCATAGAGTTAGACATGACTCAGCAGCTGAACAACAACAAAGGCCATCTCTGAGCTCTGAGTTCATCTCCATGGACAGTGACACTGCTTCTGGCAAACGTGTGCCTGTAATTCGCAACCAAAGCTGGGGGAAAACACAGGAGCCTCGGTCCCTCTGTCACATGTGAGATTTGCCCCACCCAGGGCCTCTCCAGGCTGGGGGCCCTCTCCAGGCCCCCTGGCCCCCGCCAACCCTCACGTGCAGTCTTGGTAACCAGTTCAAGACACCCGCGTCATTCAGGGTTGCATAAACACACAGGTCAGCCCAGGTAAGAACACCATGAACCTGTGCTTCTGTTGGGCTGAGCGCGCTCCATCAGCACACCCACAAGCCCGCCGCCTCTCCTGAGCTGTGTTCACGCCCAGGAACGTGGACCCCACAGTGTGGGGGGCACCTCGGGGCTCTGACAGGGCCCCGTCAGGCCCTGAAATTATTCTAAATTCCCTACTAATGTCTCTGGGTATATTCCCAAATCTAGCCCTGAGGCTGGAAAAACGCATCACTCCGGTCTCTTCACACTGCACAAAGGTCTTCATTTCCCAGCTCAATTATAACTAGAAAGTGTCTGAACTTGGCCTCGGTGGTCTGGTTTCCCCATTAACATCTGGATCCTTGGAATTAATCTCTTATAAGGACACTCCCCTTTAGACACTGAACTCTGGTTTCTCAATATGCCACACTTGAGGATTTCTGATTTCTACTAATCTCAGACTGTGTGAAAAAGGACGGGTTGGGAGGGGCACGAAAGTCACCGCTTCTGTGGGCGTTAACTGATTGCAGCCTTCCTCATCCTCCTTGAACAAAACAGGATATTTATTGGGATAAGGCCGAAATATTATCACACTAAACTAACCAGGAAAGCAACCTGCACAGACAGGTGGCCTTCAAAGTGCAGTAAACCACCGCGGATCAATCCCTACTTTAACCCAAGCTCCTGGGAAGAAAGACCACACAGGACATGAATGGTGACTCAACTGTGTAGAAGACCCACGTGTGACTATGTCCTCCTGGAGGGACGTGTCCAGTGGGCTGACATGGGGCTCTGGAGGGGGCCCTGACCCGATGAATTTCTGCAGCAACAATTAGAGGAAACTGTCAACAAATGTGTCCATGAAGTGTATACGTACACAATCCCGAGGGGACATGGTACAAGTATTTGTAACCTGACAGGCTTTAAAAAAAAATAGCTGAATGACCGAAACTAACTTCATGTAATAGGTCCTGTACTTCAAAAGCTCAACTGCAGAATTAGGGAAAACTGAGGATACTAATTTGTGTTTAAAAACAAACAACAGTAATAACTGAGAAGCTTCTTAAATGATAGCACTTAAACACGGTCCATTAGATGACAGACCTTCCTCCACCTCGAGGCTGAGCTTTTTCTGTTTACCATCAGCTCCTCAGCAACTAACACATGTTCAGCACTTAACAAGCGTGTGCTGGGATGGGTGATGGACAAAGCAGGGTACAAAGCGGCCACAAGAAGCGGCTGGATGATCTGTGTCGATGCTCTGCTCTGCAGCCCAGGACAGGCATGGCCCTGGGGCTGGCGCAGGCCTCCGGAGCCCTCGTTTGGTCCAGCACAGGTCAGAGGAGGTGCTGAGTCAGTGCTGAAAGCTCAAAGCATTCCACTGACTATCCAGAGGGTCTTGAAACAGCGCTGAAAGATCAACACAGGTTTCTAGAGCAGTGAAAATACTCTGAATGATACCACAGTGGTGGACCCACGGAGTTACCTCTTTGTCCAAACCCATAGACTGGTATGTGGGAGACCTGGGTTCGATCCCTGGGTTGGGAAGATCCCCTGGAGAAGGGAACGGCTACCTACTCCAGTATTCTGGCCTGGAGAATTCCATGGACCGTATGGGGGTCGCCAGGAGTCAGACATGAACGAGCGACTTTCACTTTCCCTTAGACTGGACACACCAAGAGTGCACCCTGACGGGAGCTGCGGGCTCTGAGTGATGACCACACGTGCCCGTGGCTCCACTGAGTGTGACAAATGGACCATCTGGCAGGGATGTTGAAAGCGGGGAGGCTGGGCTGGGGCGAGAGGTGGGTGGGAACTGTCTGGACGTTCCTTTCAGTTT
Organism: Capra hircus; assembly: GCF_001704415.2. Lineage (NCBI taxonomy): Eukaryota > Metazoa > Chordata > Mammalia > Artiodactyla > Bovidae > Capra > Capra hircus. Next base: position 1,960,426 of record NC_030811.1, on the reverse strand, counting down.
TGCCAGGAACCTAAAACTGCTCTAAAAATATGATGTCTTTTTAAAAAGATTAAACTGGGAGGAAGCTGTAAATGGCAATAGTGTGAAAAAGCAAAAGCGAGCGCAAACCACGGCGGGCATGATGGCCAAGTTCTCGACCTTGAGGGCCGCACCCACCAAGGAGGCCAAGGGGGAAGCCCGTCTGCTGATCTTCAGTCGCCCAGGAAACCCCCGGGGAGCCCGCAGCCAGCACCCCTGGACGGCGGGGGCAGGCCCGCCCAGCCAGGCCCCCAGCCTCCACACACATTCCGCCCACTGGCATTCCCGGGTTCCTCCCGAACACCCACCACCTCGTGGACAAGCCCACCCCCGGGACATTCAGGACCGTTCAGTCGTGTGATCCCCATGCTGAAGACCCTGACGGGAGCAAAGGGGCAAACCGCGTGCCTCGCAAAGCGGGAGGCCTGCCACTGGGCCCGCACGGGCCACCAGGGGCCCAGCACACGCTGTACACAAAGTCTTCCCCAACGCGCCCGGTGGGGAAGAAAGCCACACAGGGCGGCTGGCCGGGCACAGCTCACGGGCGAACATCCAAGCCAAGGGGCTGCCTCAGACAAAAGGGCTTGCAGGTGTCAGCACCGCAGGCACCAGGGAGCTAAGCGCGCCCAGCAAATGCGCTAGGGATGAGAACTCGTCCTCCTGAGTCAGGACGAGTGTTACGAGGTTGCCTTTTCTGGGAGGGCTGCGAGGTAGGCGTTTCACCATGTGCTTCCCAAATGCATGTGACCTCAGATCCTCTGTCCCCCGCAGAGCTAACCCCTCCCCCGGGAAGGCCCTCAGCATGCACACAGCAAGCGGGATGCCCCCTTCCTGCCAGGCTGTGGTCCAGGAAACCGCGGTCTGGACATGAACGAACAGGTCAGATGGCATTTGGTGGGGACAAGTAGCCACCTTGACTCAGAACCGACAGGACACACACAGGTCCCCACCCCAGGGGTTCCTGTAGGCACAGCTCAGACAGCACTCTGCTCCCTACAGAGGTCTCAGACGCAACCCCAAGGAAGACTTGAGGCTGAGTCTGAAGCGGGGCAGGGACTCCTGTTACGCGGCAGTCACTGTCCTTGCCAGATGCGGTGCTCGGGAAGCTGGGGCAGTGGGCGCACCTCTGTCCACTGGCATCGAGCTAGACTGATACAAAAAATCAGGCAGACGGCCATACCTGCCACCCAGAGCTTCACCTGAGGGACTGAAATGGTTTTTACGAGCTTAAATTTAAATTACCAGACTCACAAGATAGTCTTCCTCAGACGTTTACCAAAACATTACAATTTTCAGTATTCATGCAAAATTAGGAGGTACTGTTAGTCCCAGCTCGTAAGGTTATGCTTCAAGTCTTCCAAGCTAGGCTTCAGCATTCCATGAACTGAGAACTTCCAGACATTCAAGCTGAGTTTAGAAAAGACAGAGGAACCAGAGATCAAATTGCCACCATCTGTGGGATCATAGCGAAAGCAAGGGAATTCCAGAAAATATCTACCTCTGCTTCATTGAATACCCTAAAGCCTTTGACTGTGTGGATCATAATAAATTGTGGGAAACTCTTAAAGAGATGAGAATACCAGACCATTTTACCTGTCTCCTAAGAAACCTGTATGCAGGTCAAGAAGCAACACTTAGAACCCTGCATGGAACAGCTGAATGGATTAGGATTGAGAAAGGAGTATGACAAGGCTGTTCACTGTCACCCCGTTTATTTAACTTATACAAAGAGCACATTGTTCGAAATGCCGGGCTGGATGAGTTACAAGCTGGAATCAAGGCTGCCAGGAGAAATATCAGCAACCTCAGATACACAGATGTTTCCACTCTAATGGCAGAAAGCAAGGAGGAACTAAGCCCTTTGATGAGAGCAAAGGAGAGTGAAAAATCAACATTCAAAAAACCAAGATCGTGGCATCTGGTCCCGTCGCTTCATGGCAGATACGTGGGAAGAAGGTGGAAATAATGGCAGACTCTCCTCTTCTTGGGCTCTCAGATCACTGCGGATGGCGACTGCAGCCATGAAGTTATAAGACGACTGCCTCCTGGCAGGAAAGCTAAGACAGACCCAGGCAGGGCGTTAAAAAGCAAAGACACCACTTTGCCAACACACGTCCGTCTAGTCAAAGCTACGGTCTCTCCATTAGTCATGAACGGGTGTGAGAGCTGGTCAATAATGAAGGCTGAGCAATGAAGAATAGATGCTTTCCAACTATGGTTTTGGAGAAGACTCTTAAGAGTCCCTTGGACTGCAAGGTAATCAACCAGTCAATCTTAAAGGAAATCAACCCTGAGTATTCACTGGGAGGACCGATGCTGAAGCTGAAACTCCAATACTTTGACCACCGGATGCAAAGAACCGACTCATTGGAAAAGACCCTGAGCTGGGAAAGGTTGAAGGCAGGAGGAGAAGGGGACGACAGAGACTGAGTTGGTTGGATGGCATCACCGACTCGATGGACATGGGTTTGGGTAAGCTCTGGGAGTTGGTGATGGACAGGGAGGCCTGGCGTGCTGCAGTCCTTGGCGTCGCGAAGAATCAGGCGCAGCTTGGTGACTAAATAACAAGTTTATCCCAGGCGTCAGCAGCCATGAGGCACCAGTTTCCGGGGACCACAGGCAGGGTTGAGTGAGCTACCTCTTGACCGGTCCCTTTGGTTCCACCCTGACACTTCTGGCTTCACACTGATGATAGGCACAGGCCCTTGACAACTCTTCTCTCAAACATCCCGCTGCCATTTTCCTCTCTGTCACAGATCTTGCCACTAATTTTTCAGCAGACGTTGATTGAGTTCAGCTCTGTGTGCCGAGGAGAAGGCTGAACAGTTGACCCTGCCCTCCTGAGGCGTGCTTCCTAGAGGGGTTATACCCTGACCACAGATCTCGGACATTACTTTTAGCAGAATTTTCTCTCTCCTTCAAAAGTAGAAAAAGACAGTAAGCGGAATACCAGGGAAATACACGCCCAATCTCATGCCAGTGAAGACATTCCCTGGAATTCCAGATTCTAGAATCTTGCAAGGAATTCCTGGGATCAATAGGCCACGGCGGGAAGGGAAGGCCATGGTTTCGGGTTCTCTCCACAGCTTTAGGAAGCGGGACAAGATCTGCCATATTCTTATCTCGTTTCATAAAACCCAAAGAAGTACGTAGTTTTAGGAAAAGCTGTAAGACAGTTTTCATGTCTTGGTGTGTGAGTCACAGCGTAGTGGATAAACAAGCGACCGGGGACAATCTTGAGCACTTTGTCGTCTCTTTCGCCTGTGAGTCCCACGTCACCCTGTAGGGTCAGGGTGGGTGGTCGGGGTTTTCCATCCCAGCCCTCGGCCCGGAGGATGGGGCATCTGGGCCTCGTCCCTGGGAGTTCCGCAGCTCAGCCCCCGAGCAGCGTGTTCTTCTGAGGGTCACTACGAGAAGCTGCTTTATGAACCCTGTCACTCTGAATCCTTCACCGAGACGCAGGGGCATAAATAATTAAGAAACTCCTGCTGCATTTGTGGTTGAGGACGCTGCGCACCAACCCTCAGGGCCTGATGTGAAAAGTCCAAGGTGAATATTTTTTGCATTCAGTTCTTGGAAAAGGCTTGCTCTTTCCCAAGAATGAAAATGTCTCTTTCTTTCCGAGGAAGAGAATTCTGATTCTCGCCCTGTCTTCATACTCACTGACCTCACCAGAGCGAAAGAAGATGGAGAAGAAAGGAAAGCAAGGCCAGAGAAGGGGGAACAGGATACGCTGAGCTGGCAGAGGGCAGGGGACAGCTCGCCGAGCGCAGACAATTCTCGGGCCCTGCACTGTGTCGTAAACACCACGGAAAGGCCTAAAGTCTTTTATGAAGAAGAAACGTGAGCTCACAGCACAGGAAGCTCTACTCAATACTCTCTGACAAAAGACTCTAAAAAAGAATGAACATACGTGTGCGTGTGACTGAGTCACTTTGCTGTGCAGCAGAGACTAACGCACTATGAATCGACTGTACTCCAATAAAAATTTTAAAAATTAGAGAAAGAAACTCAGGGTCTTCAGCAGCCTCTCGGGAACGCCTCGCACCCCGGGGCCACCTGTCCCACCCACCGGGGGCCCGTCCCACTGCAACCACCACCCTCCAAGGAGCCCGGGTCACAGAGCGGTGACGAGGAAGCCCCGTCGGGAGGGGGACCCGGGCACCACCTGGAGCAAATGCATTTCTGGCCCGGGCCACCTGCACAGCCGGGAGTTGGACGCACCGTGCCACGCCGCATTTCAGACACACCCACGAGAAATTAACCTGAAATGCAACCATGGCGACTGCTGGGATCCTCCCGCCCACCCGTGATGGAGCTCACAGACCTTCTGTGAGGCCGGACCAAATCTGCCCCAAGCTGCATCTCCCAGGAGAGGGAGGCCAGCACCTGCGAGGACAGCTCGTTAGCGGGGCAAACGCAGGATGCAGGACGGCGTCCACAGCGTGTCCTCAGGAGCACTGGGCCCAGGGGACCAGAGACGAGAGGTGGGTCCTCAGGCTCTGGGGCCTGGGGGTCCAGGCCTCACCCCAACTCTCCCAGGTGGGGTGGTCTTATCTGTTTTCTCATGGAGGCCCTAAGTGATATTTAATGTTAAAACGGGATTCTGCTGTCCCCAAATACTGAGATGGCAGAATGAGGTGACCCTGGGGACACGCGATCCAATCTGTCGCCTGTCACTCAGCCTACCTGCCTTCCTCACGGCTCAGGTCATGACCCCCAGTGACCCCGTCTGCAGACTCCTCACGGCTCGGGTCATGACCCCCAGTGACCCCGTCTGCAGACTCCTCATGACTCGGGTCATGACCCCCAGTGACCCCGTCTGTGGGCTCAGTGACACTGTCCCATCTTTATCCTGACACAGCGACCGCTCCCTCCGTACGGGACTCTCTCCTCACCTACACTGAGCCCTCTGAGCTTCCCCACCCTGAGCTGCTCTGATGCAAGCCCTGCCCTCCTTGGCACCCCAGGCAGCAGCCGATGGCAACCCCACTGGGCGTCCACTGCCAAAGACACTCGGCGTGAGCACAGCTGGACTCCGGATGTGCCCCAGAGCCTGGTTTCCTCCTGTTCCCCTGTCTCCTGCCGTCACGGGTAAGACCCCTGGTGCTGAAAGTTTTCCGTGTTGTGGGTTCAGAAGCATTCTGTGTGCACACGTGTGTGGGCACGCACATGCCTGCTTTTGTGTTATGTGTGTGGGGATGTGCTCAGACATGTTCAACTCTTTGCTACCCGATGGACTGTACCCGCCAGGCTCCTCTGTCCATGGGCTTCCCAGGCAAGAATGCTGGAGTGAGTTGCCATTTCCTCCTCCAGGGGATCTTCCCGATCCAGGGATCGACCCCGCGTCTCCTACACTGGCAGGCAGATCCTTCACCTCTGAGCCACCTGGAAAGCCCTGTGTTGGGACACTAACCCTCAGAGTGATGGTGTTGAGAGGTGGGGCCTTGAGCAGGTGATCAGGCCACAAGGGTGGGGCCCTCGTGGTGGGATCAGCACCCTTGGGAGAAGAGTCTCTTGACCCTGTAGATCAGCCATACTTCAATAAAATAAATTATAAAAAGAGGAGTCTCTCTCTGCCATGTGAGGACACAGTGAGAATACAGCTGGCTACAAATAGGCCGTGGGCTCCCACCAGACTCCAAATCGGCTGGTGCCGTGATCGTGGACTGCCAACCCACAGAACTGTGACGGACGTGTTTTTTGCTTAAGCTGGCCAGTCCCTGACATTTTAGTTACAGCTGAGAGTCTCGAGACAAGGGAAGAGAAGGTGAGTGTCTAACCCAGCGGACTGTCCATGTCTCCAGATGTCACAGACGGACAACTGTCTGCACCGCGTCTCTCTGATGAAACATATATAAATATCCACGCATAAATATCCACATCTTAAGAACTACTTCAGCAACTTCACAGCACCCTGCCGATTTGGAAGCGTCTGTCCAGTGGGTGTCATGGGTGAAAAGCACTGAGGAGGTAGAATCCACCATGAAAGGGTCATCAGAAAGGGTGCAATGCTAGAAACTGGCCAGGAACCTCTGAGCCAAAACCGGAGGAGCGCGGCTTGGAGCGGCGACGCCAGCTGTCCTGAACCCCTGAAGGGCTACCCGGGGGAGGGAAACACCTCCAGGCCCCCTGGGGCCACGGATGCAGCTGCTGGACTCTGGGTGTGAGTCCTGACTCTGGACATCAGTGGCCACGTGACCTCGAGCTTCCTGGTCTGAGATTTGGGGAAGCCTCACCCTGTGTGGGGCAGCCTCACGGCACAGTTCATGAAAATGGTGCTCACAGTTCTTGGCATCTAGGAAGAGCCTCAGAACAGAACAGTTACTGGTGTCGTTTTGATGCCTAGACCCACCCGCTCTAACAGAGCAGGAGCAGGAAGCTATGACCCACAATGAGATTACGGGCTGAAATCAGAGGTAACCCTGGTTTGTTGATCATGGAGAAATCGGAGGTCTGCTATGAGGTCATCTTGACAAATAATATAGTCCACAGCTGTCTTCCACGGCACATCTTCCATACAAGACCTGAACTTTCCAAAATTAAAGCGCTCTTGGGTTAGCTGGGATTCCCAGGTGGTTCCGCTGGTAAAGAATCCACCTGGCAATGTAGGAGACACAGGTTCGATCCCTGGGTCACGAAGATTCCTTGGATAAGGAAATGGCAACCCACTCCAGTATTCCTGCCTGGGAACACCCATGGCGAGAGGAGCCTGGAGGGCTCCATGGCATTGCAAGAGTCGCACACAGCTGTGTCTGAGCACAGCACACTGGGTTAGAAAACGAAAACTTCCCAAAGGCCCCTAGTGATGAGGCCTTTCCACCACCCACACACCATTCAGATCTGAGAATGCCCGCCTCGCCCTGGGCTGGGGTCAGCAGGTGGTTGCAAATATCTGACACCCCCGATGGGGAGGTGGGCTCAGGGTGGCTTCCACCAACGGAGGACAACAGAAATGAGTGCAGCAGGCAAGGTCTGAGCAGGAGAGAAAAGCTCCAGTCACTTCAACAGGGAAAGCGCAGCGCAGAGAACTGGGGACTGGGGTGACGGGGGACCCCAGTGAGGAGCAGGGAGAACCCTGAGTGCAGGAAAGCAGGAGCCACAGAGCGCCCCACCCCGGGGCCGGGATCCAGACGTGCAGGCAGGGTCAGCCCGTGGCTCTCACGACCCACCTGCCTCAAGCCCACCTTGAAACGGGGTTCTCTTCTCCCTCCCCCACTTCTCAAGGCCTCGCCCGGCTCCTTCCCATGAGACCTTCACATCCTGCGTGCGCAGCAAGCCCAGTGCCGCCCATGGAGACGGGCTCACGACTGATGGCCTCTCCTGGGTCCAGGCCAGCAGCCCCTCCTCCCGATGACCACAGCAAGTCTTGTACCCATCCCTGTGGCTCCCGCGAGCTGAGCACCCAGAGCCACACGGAGATTCTCCTGCAGGCTCAGCTACTGCTCAGAAGGCATCTGGGCCAGGACCCATCGCTTGTCGGGAACAGGGCACATTCATTCAGTGTACAGCGGTAAACACGATGCTCTGAGCCACCACGGAAGTGGCTGGCAGCCCGGGCAGCTGGGATGGCTCTCAGACGCCCCCTCCCAGAGTCCGCAGGGTCCCATCTCTCCAGAGACCCTCCGGGGTCATCACCCCGATGCTGTCCCTGGGCTGTGAATTGATCCCAAGTTGCCCTTTGCTGCAAACTGGTCCCTCTCTCCTCTCTTTGAGAAAAGGCTCAAATCACTGAGGTATGGCTAGTGAACTAATCATACCCCAGGTTAACTGCCAAGAAGGGGCGGGAGGTTGCCTGCTTCAGCTTTGCGGAATACCTGTCTGCTAACGGCGTGCGGCCAGGGGACTCCGGGCAGCAGAAATGACTGCAGCAGGCAAGGTCTGAGCAGGAGAAAAAAGCTCCAGTCACTTCAACAGGGAAAGCTCAGCACAGAGAACTCCTGGGGACTAGGGTGACGGCACTAGTGTGCCAGCAGCAGGCAGGACGCACCAGGGCGGAGGGGGCCATCCTCCAGCCCCACAGGCCACTCCCCACGGCCTCCTGCTCACAGCTGTGGGAGGTGAGTGCGGATGGAAACCGAGGAGGAGCCAAGCAAATGGTCCACACGTGACATAAAAGATGATCTAACAAAGGAGAGGGTAAGACAGCTCAAAAACAGCTCAGTGAGAAAAGTCACAGGAACACGCGCCAGGTTTAAAATTCCGTTGTGGACAATGCTCACCACGCAGAGATGAGCAAGACCATCGCTTCCCTCTGGCCGGTCGCCCTCCTAAAGGAGCAGCAAGGAGTGGGCGGCTGCCTCTGGGAGCGGAAGGGCCACGCTGGACGTGGTCAGAAAGCGGACGGCCTGGCCACAGGGCTGCAGGCACAGCCCTGGGTGGCCCCCCAAAATGGGGACACCCAGAAGAGCAGACACAGCCAGCCGGGGTGGGCTGGGGGGACGGTCACTCCCGGCAGAGGAAACAGTCTGCAAAGCCCAAGGGCAATCAGGGCGATGACCAAGCATCCGGCAGAGACCGGGACCCAACAGCAGAGGCCACACGGCAGCATGTTGGCGAGGGCTGGGCACCGCACCACTGCTTGGAGCCAAGAGGAAGCTAAAGCAACCCTAGGCTGGAGTCTGTTGCCTGGCGAGAACGGTGGCGCGCAGATACAAGGGTGGAGCCGTGTGGGTTCTGAAGAGGACACCGTTTGGCTGGTTGACAACCTCACATCATCTGTTGGAATTACAGTCTGGGATCCGGAACGTGTCTCTGAGGAAGTGATGTCCGAATGAGACCCAAAATATGGAGAGTTAATGATGTGAAGTTCAGGGTGGGGGAGCAAGGTCGACAGAGACACAAGGCATTTGAGGGCCGAATCAGGGAAGGGGGGATGGATGATGGATAGATGGAATGATGGGTGATGGATGGATGGAAACAGGGTGGTTTCACCTTTTACAATCATTTAGAATCAGCCAAACACACACGGACACACTTAAACACACGTATCAACACACGCACACACATCATATGGATACCATGGGCCTACGATTCTTTCCTGCTTTAATATTAGGCAAGTGACAGCAGCAGTGGCCTCCCATACCTCGGCCCAACCTAAAGATGACATTCAGGAGGAAAAATAATATCTCAGAGAAAACCCAGCTGAAGATGAACAACCAGGTATTTCACTAGAGAGAAGAGTTACGTTAGATGCTACTCAGCACTTTACTCCTAACTCCAAGTGGGAGCAAAATGTGACGTGTATCTGCCAACAGGAGACTGCCTTCAAAATTCCTTCATCTTCATTAAAATATTTAAGATAGAAGTTAATTAAGAGACTGCTCCCCTTTTAGGTTATTGTTACAACAATAAAAACTAAAAATGGCCACGTCTCCCAAGTCAAAAGAAATAAAAGCAAAAATAAATAAATGGGACCTAATCAAACTTAAAAGCATTTGCACAGTAAAGAAACCCCATCAACAAAATGAAAAGACAACTTATGGACTGGGAGAAAATATTAGCAAATGATGCAACCAAGGGCTTAATTCCCAAAATATACAAACAGCTCATGCAGCTCAATATCCCCCTAAGAGCAAACAATCCAGTCAAAAAATTGAGCAGGAGACCTGAACAGACATCCCTCCCAAGAAGACACACAGATGGCCAGCAGGCACAGGAAAAGATACTCAGGATCATTAATTATTAGGGAAATGCAAATCAAAACTCCAGTGCGTCAGAGTCACCAATCACGCAGCAGCCAGAATTACCATTGTTCAAAAATCTACAAACAGGGAATGCTGGAGAAGGTGTGGAGAAATGGGAGCCCTCCCAGACCGGTGGGAAGGTAAATGGTGCAGGCACTGTGGAGAACACAACGGAGGGTCCTTAAAAACTAAAGATAGAGCTGCCATCCGATCCCGCAACCCACTCCTGGGCATCTTTCCGGAAAAGGCGAAAATTCGAATTTGAAAAGATCCCTGCACCCCAGTGTTCACAGCAGCCGGGCACGGAGGCAGCCTAAGCGTCCACCGGGAGAGGAGTGGGCAAAGAAGCTGTGCCACGTACGCAGCGGCCGCCGCTCAGCCGTGAAAGAGAATGAGACGGCGCCATCCACAGCTACAGGGGTGGACCCAGAGACGACCATGCTAGCCGAAGCAAGCCAGGCAAAGACAGGTATCACATGATGTCACTTATATGCGGACTCTTAAAAAAATGGCACAGAAGAACTTAATTACAGAGCAGAAATCGACTCAAAGACACAGAGAACAACCTTACAGTCACGGGGGGGCGGGGCATCAATCAGGAGTTTGGGACCAACAGACACACACCACTATATACACCACAACCACCCAAGACCTACTGCATAGCACAGTTTTGAAAATATTCAAGATTTTTTAATAACTTCTAGTCAAAAAGACTCTTGGAAAGCATTAACGTGTGTGTGTGTGTGTGTTTGTGTGTGTGTAACTGAATCACTTCGCTGGACGCCTGAAACTAACACAGCAGTGTAAATACTTCAGTTTAAAAACAAGCTAAGTGTCCACCATAAACAGGGGCTACATTCAAGGCTTCAGATAGTCGCTCCCCTGCTCAGCCTCCCAGCCGCCTGGAAACGAGTGATAACGTCAAGGAAGCAGCCTCGGAAGGGTGTCTAGTGTGCTCAGGCTTACAAGGCTGTGAGTAACTGAAAGATTCGTGCCAACACCTATTAAAATGTCATTTTTGAAACAAGGGGAAAAAAATACCCACATTCAATCCTCCAGGTCCCTCCTCGGCCCTCTCTGTGTTGCTGTGTCTTGTTTTTCTTGAGTGAGCAGAAGAACCCTTTCACTGGTTACAGGCTGTCGCCCAGGCTGGGCCCTCTCACCCAGAAAAGAAAAGGACCTCAGCACCCCAGAGAACCTCGCTGTCCCAGGATGCCCGCTCCTTCTGCTCAAGGTCCCTGCAGACCAGGAGCATGGGACCCGGCCCTTCTCCCGTGAGCCTGGAGGGCACGCGGGCCGCCTGCCCGGACCCCACAATGGGAGGGCGTGCAGCTCGAAGGCTGGCGGGAGAAAGGGCCCCTTGAGGCTCACACAGGGGCTGCAGAGGGCCTGGGGCGGACACAGCCCAGACGGGCCCACCTGCCACCATGTCAGCTCCAACAGTCCCGCTCACCCAGAAAGGGAGACAGGGAGACGATGGGGAGGGGGTCTCTCGGCAGAGTCTGCTCCCCTAGAGCCCCGAGTCGAGAGAGGCCACAGTGCTGCGTCCCCCGGGAGCAGGACACTCGGAGTCCTCTCCTGATTGGGAATCGAGGCCTCCGAGCCTACCGTCACCCCAGCTCCCTCCTGCCTCCGTTAGGTGAGAGCCCAGTTAAGCTCGACACTGATATCGGTGCTCCTGCCTTGGAGATAAAAATAACTGGCGGAGCTGAACGGAGTTCTGTCCCAGTTTATTTAAGGCATAATCTCAAGCATCCCTTTGTCCTAATTACGGCGCCGCTCCCCAAAGGCGGGAGCGCAAAGAAAGCCTGAGAGCGGGCCACGTTGTCTTTCCAATCTTCAGTGTCACTCTCTCAAATATTTACAAACCTCCCCAGAGCGGGGGGCTTCCCGGGTGGCGCTGCGGTAAAGAGCCTGCCCGCCAGTGCAGGAGACTTAAGAGACGCGGGTTCCATCCCCAGCTTGGGAAGATCCCCTGGTGGAGGGCATGGCAACCCACTGCAGTGTTCTTGCCCGGAGAGGCCTATGGACAGAGGAGCCTGGCGGGTACAGTCCACGGGGTCGCAGAGCCTGACACGCCTGAGTGACCACACACACACAGTGGAGGCGTAAGAAGGCTCTCACACACACACACAGTTCAGAGGTAAGAAGGCTCTCACACACACACACACACACACAGTTCAGAGGTAAGAAGGCTCACACACACACATAGCGCAGGGGTAAGAAGGCTCGCACACACTCACACAGTGGAGGGCAAAGTGGGGAGAGGATGAAGCCAGGCCTTCCTGAGGAACTCAGGCTCAGTTCTTCCAAGTTCCAGAGACGGTTACACTCTTTACCCGTAGTGACAGCCCCTCAGTATGTGTCGCCATGGTGCTACCTTCATCCTTCGTGAGGACCATTCACACACCTGGGGGCTCAGAGCGCTATGGGCAACGCCCAGCGCCAGCCACGGCCATTGGAACCTGCCGCCCGGACATTGGTTAACTTCTGAACGTCTCATCTCACAGCAAATTTCATGGAAATCCACTTTTTAATTTATAAATATATATATGTCTGTATACATTAGAGGTCTACTCTAGCTCTAATCTGCCTGCAATGCAGGAGACGTGGGTTCAGTTCCTGGGTGGGCAAGATCCCTTGGAGAAGGAAATGGCAACCCATTCCCGTACTCTTGCCTAGAAAATCCCATGGACAGAGCAGCCTGGCCAGCTGCAGCCCCTGGGGTCATAAGGAGTCGGACAGGACGCAGCGACTAAACAATACTACATAATTTATGGACAAGCGCGTAGGCAGACGCTCTGTTTCTGGACGTTCTGCAAATCCATCTGAAGGGTTAGCTTGAGGCCCTGAGTAAGGTGACTTATTCCATTAAAAGCAGAAAAACCCTTCAAACAGGACTGGGAAGAAACAAGTGCGACATTCCAGCAGCCTGAGTCACTTCCTGCCAGCCAGCCCCGCCCTCCCGAGCTTCAGGCCCCGTCCACCTCTTCAGAGGCCTCCCAGGTACAGGTCTGGGTGGACCCTTCTCGCTCAGAGGCTGAAAGGAGCGATACCATCTGGGAGTCCTCCCCTCAAGCCTCCCCACTGAAAACTCTCCTGAAGAAGCTGAACCTTCATAAAATAGCTGCTCTATCCTGATGCAGGTGGCGGGTGAGCGTGAGTTCACTGATTCTCTGAAAGTGTTTCTCAAGCCTCCACTTTGTTAAAGGCAGCCCACGCGGGGTCCTGGGGTCTGGGCTTGCTGCTGCACTATTGAATGTGATAACAATTAAACTCCTCTGCGTCCAGAATGGTTTATAACTTGCTCAAAGTGCTCCACGCAGAGGGTCCCTTCAGTGTGCAGTGTGCCAGCCGCAAAGAATTTCATCACTTACTGTAAATCACACTCATAAACAAATAAGAACATTATTTAAATGAGAGGCCCTTCACTTCGAGAAACCATATCACAGTTACTTCAAGATCCAGTTAGATGTAAAGCTTCATTTGGGAAACAGAAGATGAAGATGAACTCTTCTCCTCAGGCCATCTGGGTCAGGGTCAACAGTGTGTCTCATCTGACTTCATCGAGCAGCAAGTCTGCCCAGGTAACAGCTGGCCGAAGGGCTCTGCCCAGGACCGCGGCACCAGGGAAGGAAGAGGGGTGAGCCATGCTCACCACGCTCACGGTGACTTCTCTTTAACCGCTGTTTAGGAAAAGAACAGTCTACTTGGGGCTTCCCTAGTGGCTCAGACGGTAAAGAATCTGCCTGCAATGCAGGAAACCCAGGTTCAATCCCTGGGTTGGGAAGTTCCCCTGGAGAAGGAAATGGCCACCCACTCCAGTATTCTTGCCTGGAGGATCCCATGGACGGAGGAAACCAGCGGGCCACAGTCCCTGGGGTCGCAGAGTCAGCCATGACTGGTGATTCCCAGTACATTTGAGATGAAGAAATTCAGGGGTTAGACTACAGTTTCTGAAACAGAACACCCTGACATGTAAACACACAGATGTCACACTGAGGAGTCAGCGCTGAGTTTTCGGAAAGTTAAAATAAGCCTTAAAATCACACGGTGACCCCCTGACCTTGGCAGGACCTGTGAGCCCCGAGCATGTGACGAGCAACTCAGGTATCTGCAGACAACCTCCTAAGGCTTGCCTGCTTCAAAAGCACACGGCTTTGCCGTAAGCCCGTTGTATCAGCTCTCATTACTGCTTGAAAATAATGACAATGTTAACTGTCTTCTGCTTTGATTTAAAATATATATAATATCAAGCTGTATTCGCTCAGTCGTGTCCAACTTTGCGACCCCATGGACTACACAGTCCGTGGAATTCTCCAGGCCAGAATACTGGAGTAGGTAGCCTTTGCCTTCTCCAGTGGATCTTCCCAACCCAGGGATCGAACCCAGGTCTCCCGCATTGCAGGCGGATTCTTCCCCAGCTGAGCCACCAGAGAAGCTGATATATAATATTACGTGTAACAATACATAAGTATATGATATCAACATAACATATTCATAAAACAGGTCATATGAAGAAGGGAAAGGCCAAACAGCAGGGATCATCCATCTGAGAAAAGATTCTTTACATTAAAGGAGTTGCTGGAAAGTATTTTTGAACTTGAAGCTTCCAGAAGCACTGAAGCGTTGGTCTATAAAGCAGGTCCTTCTTGACAAACCCCAGAGAAGGCGGCTAAGGCCGAGGGGGACAGGACCCCAAGCGGGGCCCCTAGAGAGGACCCTGGGGCAGGAGGGAGCATTTGCAGGCTCTGGGGAGACGGAGTTCCTGAGGCCTGGCCCGGCGCGGAGAGCGGGAGCGGGTCACGGGGCTCCTGGCAGGTCCCAGCCACACCTGCCTGCCGCTCCAGCCAGACGGCCCTGGCCCGCAGGTGTGGGTGTCTGAGATGGCGCAGGCACCCTGCGTGGACCTGAGGGCCAGGAGCGGCAGCGTGGCGTGGAGCCGCTGAGGCTCCCCGCTTCCCTGGCCCTCCCAGCGGGCGCATTCCCGCCTCCCCACCTCTGGGCTCAGCCCCGCAGCCAGGTCAGGGCTGTCCTGCTCCGCTTGTGTGAAAGCCTGCACCAGGCTCCAAGCTGAGGCCCCGACAGCAGGCCACGGGAATCCCGCCGCCAGAGCATCCTTCCCCCAGGCTGTCTGCCCGAGCCCGGCCCCCTGGTACAGACAGACCATGGGCACTGGACCCAGCACACCTTCGGCGGGGCTGGAGACGGACAGGCCTGCTGACCGGCTCAACACAAAGGCAGAGCTGCAAAGGCTGGCCCTGGGCGTCTGGCCGTGGCGACCGCGGGGGCCAAGGCGCGGTGCGGTCAGCCACCAGCCCCGCACAAGTCCTCACAAAGCAGGCACGGAGACGGCAACGGGGGTGCTGGCACACGGAGACCCCGGAGGAAGGTGTGCCCCTCAGCGAGCGGCGCATCCCTCCAGCCGAGGGAAAACGTGCTCGTTCCCCAGGTACGCCCGGCGTCGTTTGGGGGAAAAAAACAACAAAAACGTGCTGGTTAAGATGTCCAGCTCTCTGCACACAGTCTGCAGTTACCAGACCACCGTCGTCCAGTTACACTGGCTCTGGATGTTGAATAACCGGGGACGTCAAGCTGGCCCGTGAGCCTCTCCCCAGGAGGCGGAAGAGGAACTGGACCCCCAGCGGCACAGTGCCCACAGCAGGGAGCTGCCTGCCCGGGGCAAGGAGGCCTTCTCCGACCGGGGGACAC
The DNA here is from genome assembly GCF_001704415.2 of Capra hircus. Taxonomy (NCBI): domain Eukaryota; kingdom Metazoa; phylum Chordata; class Mammalia; order Artiodactyla; family Bovidae; genus Capra; species Capra hircus. The sequence continues at coordinate 1,945,010 of NC_030811.1, read as the reverse complement.
ACGCTTTCTCCTTTCCTGACCTCCCTGACAGTCGTTCGTGCCGGCCAAGTGATGTCTTACGGGGTTGCATTTCTGCCTGATGGTTTCATGTTCAAAAATCGCCATGAACCAAAACACGGTAAGACCCCCAGACCACATCTGCCGTGCTCATAGCACCCAGCTCAGCAAAACTACACACGATTTCAGGGTCAGAGTCGACGGCGGGGGCATTGGAAGACTCTGGAAATAAGTGATAATCTCCTCCCCCATCGGCCTCCCCCAAGGACCCCTGCCTCACCCCATGGCAGGAGCGATACCCCAGGGCTCCTTCTGGACACCCCCCTCTAGAGCTCCTCAAATTCACTTTCAAGCTGCTCCCAAAGGCCTGCCGGGTTTCCAATAAAGGGGCCGCTGTCATGTACTTCCTGACAGCCCGTCTCACCAGCTGAACCCGAGACCCCGCACACACGCCCATCCCCACCCAGCGGCCTCAGTGATCTTACGACCACAATCTGAGCTGGTCAGCGTGTGCCCCAAACCTCCAATGTCTTTCCAAGACCCCCTAGATCAACCCCACACCTGCCCCTGCCCCCGCATGAGCCTCCGCCAAGCCCACACCCCGTGTCTCTGACCCTCCTCCCACCCCAGGGCCTTTATACAGGCTGCTCCTCCCACAGACTCATCTGCTCTGGGCTCTGCTCCATTGAACCCTGCGCACCCACAAAGCTCCCCCAGCCCCTCTGTACGCCCTCACATGCTCTGCTTCTCCAGGCAGGTGACACTCACGTTCTAGTGGAATTAACTAACGTCCACGCTCTGGCAAGAGTGCCTTCTGATACTTGCACGTCCTCTCTGCCCAGCACAGCTCCACTTCCTGCTGAAGTTTCCAGTGGGTGAATAAGCAAACCAGTGAAAACAATCCCAAGTGAGCTCCAGCGGGGGAGTACATTTCCCTCCAGGGTCATGTGCTTACTAAGATGACTACCGCACGTCGGGGCTTAGTCCTAGGACGATGCACAACCTCCTGGGTGAGGCGGTCTGTGGTGTCAGCACAGATGCAGTGGGGAGAAGAGCCCACTGTGAACAGAGCAGCTGAGCACGCGTGCGATCCAGGCCCTGCAGGCTCGCGGCCCCAGGGGCCCTGACCGTGGAGGTGACGCGCCCCCGGAGTCACCCCATGTGGGCCACCTGGCTGCCAGCATCCGGGGGCCAGGGAGACCCACTTCCAAAGACCACTGGCCCTGGGAGGAGGATGGACCCCAACAGTTCCAACCGGGCAGGGAGGGGGCCGGTCTGCCGCGGGCCCCTTGCTGCTCCAGGAGAAGTGAGGGCCCAAAGAGGGTGGCCCCCAAGTCCAGCACAGAGAGCCCGAGAGTGGCCCGGAAGGCTCGAGAGAGCCGCCAGCACCCTTGTCATCCCTGTGGTCCTGCTTCCAAGGGCCGAGGGTCACCCTTCTGACCCCTGCGGCTTCCTTGTCCAGTGGGTCCTCGCGGGCACTCGACGTGAGCCTTGCACACACGGGCCTCGTGCCCAGTGCTGATGGTGGGCACCCCAGGGCCTCCCCTGGCTGGCACACTCCCCCACCCCACAGTCAGCATGACCCCTGATGACGGGCTGACATCCTAGCCGCTCAGGGGCTCATGTCTCTTCCCCTTTTCCCTCTTAGGAGGTCAGCAAGGAAACTGCAGGCATTTGAGAGCAACTCGCGCGCCTCCACACTCCCAGGACACGCTGCCAAGCCGGAGCTCTGAGCGAATCAGGTGAACCGACATGACGGAATGCTGGGTGAGTCGAGGGCTCGCCTCCAGTGCATTAAGATGTTTTAGAGCTCGCTGGCAAGCCCCAACCTCAAAACCCTGATTATTTATTTATGCCCTTTTTTGTCTAAGAAGTTAAATCCCCAAAGCATCTCAATTTAGATCAAAAGCAATTTACCAAACTTCACCTGGCACACCTGTGCCTTGTGACTTGTTAATTACCCGCTTAGCATTTCCAGGGCTGCATGGAGAAGCAGCCTTACCGGCTACAGGGGGAGCCTCTGATACCCGCTCCTGGGACGAAGCCTTCCAGAATGCCCGAGGTGTTCACCCGAGGAGGCGCCCCACAGCCACGTGCATTTCTGCAAATTGCTTTTATTTTCCAGGGCGAGGAACTCAGAGCACCCAGCAAACAGACACATAAATGCAAGTGAGCTTGCTGACATGCTTCTTGGCTACCTGATCAAATTATATAATGGCACTAATATATCTTATCACCCGTGATCTATCGCACACAGGATCATTAAGTCCTAGCACCCCATTTATTTCTCCAGAGCCCTTGGTTTACAATTTGGCACTAGGATATTAGGAATAACAATAATTACTTGCTTTTTACATTGCTTCAAACGAAAGAAATCGTTAAATTGCACACATGAAAAGATGATCTCATTTCTAAGATGTCTCTCTCAGCTTGCCTGCCCTTTGGTTTTCCTTTCCTCCTTTCTTCTTTTTTCTTTTTCTCTTCTTTCTCTCCCTTCCTTCCCCCCCTCACACACTCTAAGCAATCATCAAAGTATCTTCTTCTGGAGCATAAGCAGTAGTTACAAATGCCGAGCAATTAAAAAGGAAAGGAGTTTATTACAGCAACCCAATGCAGAAAAATTTTGTCTTTTCGGTGTGACGAGACGGAAAGCATGACCTTTACCGAGCTCCAGAGTGCCGTGCAGTACGCCGTGTCCCAGGCAAGAAGCTCCTCCATCTTAATTTGCTCCCTGCTTTTTAAGTTCAACTCTGAGAGAGCTGAATAGGCTGCCTGCTTTGAGAACATCTAGAAAAAAAAAGATTACAAAATGTATTGGCTTGTGGAAGTCAGTAGCAAAGCCACAGCTCAATGCCTCGCAACAGTGGCTTTGTGATCCTCCCCAAAGAAGAAATCACTCCCCCTTAAGCCCCCACAGTTATTTTTATCCCTCCCACAAAACTTGCTGCGTTTTAACTTGTATCGTAATTGTAATTATGTCCCAGCTCATTCATTATGCCGTAAGCCCCTTTAAAGCCAGATTCTATCGCTGACTCCTCTCTGTATCCTTCCCCGCCCCAAACCGCCTCCGTCCCCCGCCTGGGGAGGAAGCAGTTGGTCCGGCTGCGGCGGGGCCGCTAGGGTCTCATCCCTGGGTCTTTACTCCCCTCCAGAACTGGTGGCATCTTCCCTACCTGCATGTATTTCCAATGGTGCTTCCTGTTCTAAAGCTTAACTGGAATGTCTTCACAATAATTGGGATAATATCCCACCCCACCCCGCAAGATCCTGATGTGTTAGACTGGGGATAAAAGGTACACAGAGAGGAAAAGAAAGTGACCCTGACCATCACAATCAAGAGAAGCTTATCGCCGTTGTTGTCGCTCAGTCGTGTCCGACTCTGAGTGACCCCATGGTCTGCAGTACACCAGGCCTCCCTGTCCATCACCAATGGACAAACCTCCCAGAGCTTGCCCAAACTCATGTCCATCAAGTCGGTGATGCCATCCAGCCATCTCATCCTCTGTCGCCCCCTTCTCCTCCCGCCTTCAATCTTTTCCAGCATCAGGGTCTTTTTCAATGAGTCAGTTCTTCTCATCAGGTGGCCAAAGTACTGGAGCTTCAGCTTCGGCATCAGTCCTTCCAGTGAATATTCAGGGTTGATTTCCTTTAGGATGGACTAGTTTGATCTCCTTGCAGTCCAAGGGCCTCTCAAGAGTCTTCTCCAACACCACAGTTCAAATGCATCCATTCTTCAGCACTCAGAAAACAGGAAAATGAATAATCTCAAAAACCATCAGTGCAGTTCAGTTCGGTCACTTAGTGGTGTCCGTCTCTTTGCGTCCCCATGGACTGCAGCACGCCAGGCTTCCCTGTCCATCACCAGCTCCTGAAGCCTGGTCACACTGATGTCCATCGAGTTGGTGACGCCATCCAACCATCTCATCCTTTGTCATCCCCTTCTCCTGCCTTTAAACCAACTCCCTTACGATTATACAGTGGAAGTGACAAATAGATTCGAGAGGCTAGATCTGATAGACAGTGTGCCTGAAGAACTATGATCGGTTCGTGACATCATACAGGAGCAGTGATCAAGACCATCCCCAAGGAAAAGAAATGCAAGACGGCAAAATGGCTGTCTGAGGAGGCCGTACAAACAGCCGAGAAAAGAAGAGAAGCAAAAGGCAAAGGAGAAACGGAAAGATACACCCATTTGAATGCAGAGTTCCAAAGAACAGCAAGGAGAGACAAGAAAGCCTTCCTCAGTGATCAAAATCCACAATGAACAATAAACCCAGAGGCTGAAGGAATTACCTGCCTGGAGCGTGTCCCCGCGCTCGTTCACAGATACACTTTGCCTGGATGTGGAACCAACAAAACGCGATGTCCGCGGAGCGTCCTCGAACCCGTGGGTGTCTGCGCACCAGACAGTCCTCATCGTGATCTAGGCTGTTTGAGCAGGAAAGACGTGTCCGTGTTCACTCTGTTCCACAGGGTAACGGATATCACAACCACGCGTGGTCGGCATGCTGAGCCGCAGCGACTGAACCTCTGGCGTCAAAACCAGCATCAAGCCCCCTTGCACGTGGAGACCCCGGGCATTCCGTGCCACGTCCATGGAAGGCTTCCAAGAGGAAGCCTTGGTGCCTTCCTCTTACTCCACCGATGGACGGGGCTGGAGTCGGAGCTCTTCAGATGGAGTGTGCCCGTCCAGGGAGAGCTTTACCCTAATAGACACCTCAGGGCCTCCAGCGGGTCGCGTGAACACCGCGGGCACTGGCAGGTGGGGTCTGCTCCCCCCTTCCACCTCAGAGACGCTCCAGGGTCCAGCCAGAGGTGGCAACAGTCATTCGAGTTAGAGCCGCTCGGCACACCAAGGGCCCAATCACCCGGAACTGGTGAGGGAGGCGGCGCCAGCACTGCAGCTTCTGGGGGACACATGCCCCCTGCTCACAGCCAGCAGACTTTACACAAAGTCGGGTTCCCCGCGCAGCCTGCCCAGAGCTCTTGCCTCTCCACTCCTGCCTAGAAGTAAACTGCTCGTGGCTGAGACACAGCTGAATAGACCAGGCAGCGGCCACTGAGCTGGGGTGAGCCAGGGCGCCTCCGGGGGCGGCCCGTGTCCTTGGCCAGCCGGCCATCATAGAGCCACATGGCATTAGCATACAAGGGCCGCGAGAGGAAAGCACTGCGGATGAATGCTCACAGCCCACGGCGTCCGCTCCCCCAGGTCTGGGGCACTGGGCTCTGCAATCCAGGTGTCGGCAGGGTTGTTCCTTCTGGAGAACCTCCTCCAGGCCCTCCTGCTTCCTGAGGCCGCCAGCAAGTCCAGGCACTCCCGGGCTGTACCCTCTGCCCTTGGCATCACGGGCTTCCACGTGCGCCTCTGCCCTCGGGTTTAAAGCCCACTGGTTAATCCAGGCTGGCTGCGTCTTGAGATCCTGACCTGAGTGACATCTGCCATGACCCTGTTCTTCAAATAAGGCCGCGTTCCCGGGTCCCACGTGACGGGAGCCCCACAGAGCCCACACGCACTCTTTCTCCCGATCCCTGCTTCCTCCTGGCTGTGCCTGTGCTGGGCTGTCCTTGCTGGGCTGGCTCTCCCCAGCTGCAGTGAGCGGGCCGCTCGCGGCAGCGGCTTCTGCTGCAGCGCCAGAGCGCGGGCTCGGCGGCTGCGGCGCGCGGGCTCGGGCGTTCCCGGGCCGTGTCTCCTGCATTGACGGCCGATTCTTCCCCACTGAGCCCCCAGGGAAGCCGTCAGGACCCTCAAAAGCCCTGGAGCCTTTACCCTATGTCTCTGGTTCTTCTCGGGAGCCTAACAACGTGGTGACCTCCTTGAGGACGTCCGATCTCAGCCACTGCCAGGTGACACCACTGCTGACCGGCTGTTCCCGCAAAGCAGGCTGGACTTGCCAGTCCAAACTCCTGGAGAGCAAGAACAAGGGGTGTTTCCCTACAGAATGGGCATACATTAGGACCTGAGTGTTGAAAAGTTTTCTTGTGGTAGTTTGAAGCGGTTGTTGCTCAGTCATGTCCAACTCTTTGCAACCCCATGCACTGCAGCACGCCAGGCCTCCCTGTCCATCACCAACTCCCGGAGCCTGCTCAAACTCGTGTCCATCGGGTCGGTGATGCCATCCAACCATCTCGTCCTCTGTCGTCCCCTTCTCCTCCTGCCCTCAGTCTTTCCCAGCATCTGGGTCTTTTCCAGCGTGTCTGTTAGCAGCATTGTTTCCCCCAGATGGGATGTTGTGAATGTGGAGAAGAGAGAAGAGAGACAGGAGACGAGGAACCATCTCTCCAGTCACTCCACCCGGAGCTGGGCACTCACCCTGCACACACCCTGCACAGAAGAGAGGAGGGCGGAAGCCAGTCGGGTCCTCGAGCTCATGACCTGACTGGGGGCTCACCCTGGCCCAGCAGAATCGGGGCATCTCACGGCCGCGATGGGACCCCTCGTGTGGCTGTGACCGGCGCAGAAGGGCAGAACCCCTCCACAGACAGGACAGGGGAAGATGCCCCGGAGGAAGTGGGCTGCTGAGGGAGAGGACACTTATTGCCAACGACCAGTCTCTGAAAAGGTTCAGCTAGATAAAGCTCGGGGGATCCTGCAGGTTTGTGTTGGGACAGAAAGTGGGAGAAGACGAAGCTTAAAGGGCAAACCACAGCTGGTCTGGAAGCCGCCTTGAGCCTTTATCCTGCAGGCAAAGGAGCTTGTAAAGCTCCTCCACCTCCTGGGCCCGGGGAGGAGCTCTGCCTGCCCCCCAGCGTCTCTGCTCACGAAGGGCAGGCTGTGCGCTGGCAGCTCCGGGGACTGCCGTGCCCGTGGCGGTCTTGGGGACCAGCACCCCAGGCCTGTGCACTCTTCACCCACGCAGTCACCCCACCTTTACTTTCACTTTCCAGTCAGCAGCCTTTTGTACGCAAGGCCAATTTTGGCAGTAGCAAGCCCCGGTCACACATTAGAAGTAATTAGAATAAAGCAGGTCGTAAAACCTCGCTTGGTAACTCACGCTGTATTTATAACATGTAAATAAGTCATGGGTACTCCAGCTGTGCAGAAAGGCTGCAGTGACAGGGCGAATAATAAGATGATGAAAGGTTGTCCAACTGCAGTGTGTCTACTGCAGGGAAGGTTTTAAGGTTTCATTTAGGAAGAGAGCATGACACCAGATTTACCAAAGGGGAGGAGGCCCCAGCCGGCCGCTAGAGCAGACAACGCTGTGAGATGCACAGTAGGACAGGACAGCGGGTGACCGGAAGCAGCCCGCTGACCCTCCTTCTAGAAGGGCCTCAGGTTACCACGCCTCTCACAGGAGACACTCAGACCTTCGTGCAGAGGAACTGGAGGCATCTTGCATGAAAAGGGATAGATTCATGTCAAACAGTTCTTCTCAGGGAAGGAGAAAGGAGCCTCCAGGCGCTGGAAAGGCAGTGAAGGAAGAACCCTTTGGGTTCCTGCACTTCTTTCTCCTCCTGATTTGAATGTCAGTCTCTGGGTGTCAGGAAGGTGTTTGGAAAGCAACAATCCCCCATTAAAAAAACAGGGCTGACAGAGAGCAGAGGTCACGGGGCAGCGGAGGAGGCTTGGGCCAGAGCCTGGCGGGCTGGGGGCACGTTGGAGAGTCTGCACTTAGAGCAACACTGCTTCCGGCTCCCCCGGCCCAGCAGCTCGATGCAAGAAAGACGACTTGGATGAGGTTCAGAGCAGAGCGGAGCAACAACAATATTAAGAGGCTGGCTTCAAGGATTGATTTAGGAGGAAAAGATTAAGGCCGCCAAGTGTGTACAGCGCTCCTAATCGTGGACTAAGCAAAGACAAGATAAACATCATCAGATATTTAAAGGGTAGAAGCAGCGAGGATAGAAGGGGATTATTTAGACGAGATTCTCCATTTATGCAACAGGTTGTAAACTGTCATAAAGAGCTATCAGATGAAGACTTGGCTCCCTCAGAGGACTCGGGAGGGAACTTCAGCTGAAACTCCAGAGCCTGCACCCGCCGCCCTCCCGAGAAGTAAGCAGGCCCCGGAGGGCGGCCCGCTCCACCGCAGCGTGAGCTGTGCGTTCACACTAGGACACGCGGGAGTGACCTGGAGTCGCGGCTCCGCCCACCGTGGTCTCCGGTTCTTTCCCGGGGCCTGGGTGGGAGAGGGGGGCTGCCGAGCTGCCCCGCCCACTGGGGAGGCCACGCCCCTGCCCCCCGCACACAGACCGCAACCTCGAGCGCCTCGGTCTCCCCCACCCACCCAGGGACCGCCGTTTCTCACCATCAGTGGGACCTCCTGGCGCTTGCCAGCTCTGGTCGCCTTCACGGTTCCTCTTGGGCTGGGCTTGGTTCTGCCCTGCGTCTGCTCCGGCCCTTTAGTGGCCCTCGATACGTGGCAGGGGCTCTCTCTTCTGGATGGTCATGTTCATCAGCCCGCACATGGAACCAAGATATCCTCCTACTAATTAAAATCCCCTTTTGTGCTCCATAAAAGCGTGTTTAAATTTTCTTCTGAAGGTCTTTACGCATTCTCTGTCAGGCTAAGTTCTGGATGCTGAAGAGCTGGGTGGCTATTCCGAATGGTGCCTTATTTATACCAGATAATCCAGCTGTTTGCCACTGATGAGTAAAAACACTACTGAGAACTGTAGGTTAATTTTATTAATAACCCAGGTTCTCTGTAGGTTAATTTTATTAATAACCCAGGTCCTTTGCTAGGCCCTGTTTGGCTTCAGTAACTCATTCGCTGACTCTGCTGGGCTTTCTCTGTGGATAATCATATGAAAATGACAGCTTAGCCTGCCTTGTCACATTTTTACACCATGCATCCTTGTATTTATTTGACACGTACTGTTTCTCTGTTCAGGAGAGATGTTGAAAATTAACACAGATAACAGTCATCCATGTCTTAATCCTGGGCTTCCCAGTGACTCAGAGGTAAAGAAACCACCTGTACAGCAGGAAACAGGAAACATGGGTTTGATCCCTGGCTAGGGAAGATCCCCTGGAGGAGGGCATGGCAACCCACTCCAGGATTCTTGCCTGGAGAACCCCATGGACAGAGGAGCCTGCTGGGCTGCAGTCCCTGGGGTCGCAGAGAGTCAGGCACAACTGAGTGACTGAGCATGTAAGCACATGTCTTGATCCTAATCCCAAAGAAATAATCTAAGGTTTTTCCACAAGCCACACTGCTCACTGTTCATTTCCGTTTATGCAGACCTTATAAAATTAAGGGGGCTTTTCCACGTCCCTTCTTTGTTTCTGAGAAGTGTCTTCACAAGGAAAGGTCAAGTCTCATCAAATGTGGTGTTCCTGAACCAACTGCAGTATCAAACGCGTCTTCTCCTTTAGTCCACCGTGCAGAGAGCAATGAGGAGGAACCCTGCTTTCCGGGGAGAAGGCGTGCTTAGCCAGGACGCATTCTGGCTTCACCTCTGGAGGAGGCAAGCCGCGAAGCACACACAGGACGCACAGGCGAGTGTGCGTGGCCTCGGGCCTCGGGTCTCCGAGACTCCCGCAGAGGCTCCTGCACTTGGTCCCTCTTGTGGAAGGTCCCACCCTGGTCTCACTGGCGTGGCTCCCAGAGGACCCTGACCACAACTCACAGGCTCTCGGCCCCCCAGACCTCCCCTAGGCACCCCCCACCATGGCCCATGCCGCCAAGCGCTCACGGATCTCCTTCCCACCGATGCTGGGTTCTCCCGACAGAAGAAGGCACCCTGGGAGCAGCCCTTCTCTGCCCCGCTGCCCACAACACCCTGGAACCCGACAATCAACAGATATTGGCGTTGACAAGTGGCAGGTGGCCGCGGGAACTCCACGTGCAGGCCTTTTAAGTGGGTTAAAGCACGAAAGACGGCAGAGGACAAGGAGTTTCTGATGACCTAAAGCTCTCTTAAAAGGCTAAATGACACTCGGGGGTGCGTGAGGAAGACAGGCAGACAGACCCCAGACCCACGCACAGCTCCCTGGAGACGTGTGTTTACAGCGGACATCACTGCAGAGGTCTGGGGGGACCCCTCTGGAAGCCACCTCTGGCACAAGTGCTAGAGCCCTCGCTGCCCACCCAGTGAACGCCGCAGGAGACGCACGGCCCGGGTCCCCCGACCTCCCGGAGCTGGAGCTACGGCAGGGGGAGCACGGCCAGCTGACAGCCCCGTGGCAGAGCGAGGATCCCACGGGGAGGAGGTGTGAGGCGCAGGGTGTCCCAGACGCACCCAGAGCGGCTCCCGGCGGGGGAGCAGGCAACGTGGCCCACAGAGAGGCCTGGAAGGCCCCAGGGCCAACCAAGACGGGGCATCCCGGAGCCTGGCGGGGACTGTCCGGACACCCCCGAGTGGAAGAGGGGCCGGGGGGCGCAGGGCACCCTGAGCTAGCTCCCCTGAGGCCCCAACCTCCCTCCGGGCTGGCCTCCGTTGCCGCAGCAGCACATTGTCAGGGTCTGAGATGTCTGTGTTTGGAACACTTGCCCTGCACTGTCCGGGCACCTCCCTGGGGACACTGCAGCCCTGCCAACGAGGGGAGCGCAGGGACCCTCCTCCTGGCGGGAGAGCCTCACCAGGACACCAGCCGGAGAGGACGAGGTCTTCACTCGACATGGGCCTGTGTGCTCAGGTGAGCTCCAATGTGGCTGAAAAAGCCTTGCGCTCCATCATTCCTGACGTGGACCTTCTTCCAGAGACACAAAAGGGGGTACTAAGTCACTCAACCATGTCTGACTCGTTGCGACCCCATGGACCCTGGCCCACTGGGCTCCTCTGTCCATGGCATTTCCCAGGCAAGAATACTGGAGTGGGTTGCCACTGCCTCTTCCAGGGGATCTTCCCAGCCAGGAATTGAACCCAAGTCTCTCGTGTCTCCTTCGTAGACAGGCAGATTATTTCTCACTGGGCAAAAGGGACCAGCTACCAAGGAGCCACTGTGACTGACGCGGTCCTCACTCAGAGCAGGGAGCAGAAGCCACGGACAAGACCGGCGGGGAGGCGGCTTCGGCTTGCAGTCGCCAAAATGAACAAGCGGTTGTTAGCTGTTCATTATCGACTTGGCCAACTAAAAACTGAATCCCTCACACCACTGGGAAAACCTCTCACTTCTCCATATTTTGTATGCTTCCCACAGACTTTGCTAAAATGCTGACGGCCTTCACACCATCTGATCAAGGACGGCTTCTCCCCCATTACCCAACATGCTGTGTCCGTCCTTAACGGCTTGGATCATGTTATCTATTTATTTAGCAACAGATGGTGTGGTTTTTTTGAAGGCAAGGATGAACTCAGACGCAGGCTAGTATGTTTTTTTAGTTCTACGACTTCTTGTGATTCTAGAAACCGTATCCTCAATCTGCACTGAGTGAAATCGCCACCATCCCTGTTCTCAGCGCGTGTCCTCGGTTCACCTCATCAGGTGTGTATGATGTCTCCTCCCTGGCACTGAAGGCCGAGAGGCTGGTCCCCCGAGAGCAGAGGGGGCCAGCCCGTGGGGTTCCCTCCTGCACTGCGCCCTCTGTCCTCTGCTTATGCATCTGGGACACGTGTTAACACTCTTCTGCACTCTGCCCCCTTCCACCGTTCTCAGGGTGAGAAGACCCAACAGTCACGTCCACTCTCACGTCCAGACCCTCCTTTCCTCTGTGCTGCACGCGTGGAGACGGCGCCACCTGAGTAGATTTCTGAGGACACTGTGAAATCAAGACCGCACGAAGACCTGCAGGGGCCAAGAGTTTCCCAAAGGATTATTGTTCCCCTGTATTTAATTCAATCAAAACACTCATTCTGCAGAATAAAGAAGCTCAGCAAGATCTGGGGGTCTCCTGACAGTCCAAAGCTTTAAAAAAAATCAGTTCTCCCCGAGACTGCCTTTTCTCTCTGGACTGTGGAGCCTCGGTTTGGGGGGACCTAGAAAAGACCCTGATGCTGGTAAAGACTGAGGGCAGGAGGAGAAGGAGGCAACAGAGGGTGAGATGATTGGATGGCATCACTGACTCAATGGGCAAGAGTTTGAGCAAGCTCCGGGAGATGGTGAAAGACAGGGAGGCCTGGCATGCTGCAGTCCCTGGGGTTGCAGAGAGTCGGACACGACTGAGCAACAGAACAGCAACCACCACCCAAATGGCCCTGGGCTGGAGGGAGGGCTCCTCCTCCGTGTGAGCTGAGGCCCTCCGCGGCCCCTTCTCCAGCAGAGGAAGACTCAGGCTGGGCCTGGGTGTCAGGGTCTCTTCACTGGGACTCGGCTCTCACTGGACCCAAGAAGATCGTTCCAAAAACCCTCGCGTGAGTCCACAGTGTCTGGAACCTGGGCATCTGGGAACACACCTTCAGAGGCACCGAGCTCAAACATCGATGAACAAAGAAGGTGAAACAGTGACGGCTACAGTCACGGGCAAGCCCCCCACGTCTGCGACGGGGAGGCAGGTGAGCAGCCTGGCTGCAGTGTCTGCGGGGAGCCTGTTGGGCAGGGGAAGGACAGCCTGGGCCGGGCTCAGCAGGGCGCCCACCCTACCGCAGGCGCATGGACGCAGAGACCCCCCCACCCACTGGCCCACCCTCACGGGGAGCACCCTTCCCAAAGCCATCACGCACTCTAGCTTCCTGAGCTCTGAGTCCTTGGGCGGGTCCCGCTGCCCCATCTTACAGGCAAGGAGACTGAGGCTCAGCACAGCGAAGAGCCCTCCCATTCCAAGGGCCAGTGCCAGCTGACAACCAGGCTGGGAATCCGTGTCCCTGGCCTCTTCCAGAGGTCAGTCCTCAGCGTAGGGCCTCCTTCCCACCCGCACAGCATTCACACCACGCCCAGCAGCAGGCTGCCCACCGCCAACAGCACATGAGGCTAAGACTGGGCCCCTGCATGCAGGCTCAGGGGCCGAAAGCAAACCCGCCTCCTAATGGGCATAGCGATCAAATAAACATGAGGGAGAAGGCCTCGTGCGCTGATGCCCTGACTTCGGGTCACGTTAAAGTGCTGTGTCATGGACTGCGCTGGTGCAAGGCCCCCGCTTGACCTAAGGGTGCAGCTGAGGACTGCTGATCTGTTTGGCCCCACCAGGGAGGAGGGGGCCACCGCCACTGATCTGCACCCAGGACATGAAAGGACCCAGGTACCTACCGCTCGTAAAACTGGGCTACCCCTTCATGCATGTGAAAGGGCAGCTGACGTGAGGCGACGGAGACCAGGGCAGAGCTCTCTGGGCGTGACTGCGAGCGCTGGGGGTCTGTGTGTGTGTGTTGGGAGGGTGACAGTGTGTGTGTGTGTTGGGAGGGTGACATTTAAATTCATGTGAAGCACTTCAGATGTGATGAGGACATTGGGAACAGTGGGGGAGGGAACAGTGAGCCTCCAGAATTCTTGCTGGGAGAATCCATGGAAGGTGTGAAAGGCGAAAAGGTACGACACCGGAAGATGAGCCCTCCAGGTCAGCAGGTGTCCAAGATTAAATTACCGGGGAAGAGCAGGGAAACAGCTCCAGAAAGAAGGAAGAGGCTGGGCCAAAGCTGAAACGATGCACAGCTATAGACGTGTCTGGTGGTGAAAGTGAAGACCGATGCTGTAAAGAACAACATTGCACAGGAACCTGGATGTTAGGTCCATGAATCAAGGTAAATTGGACATTGTCAAGCAGGAAGTGGCAAGAGTGAACAGTGAAACTTTAGGAACCAGTGAATTAAAATGGATGGGAATGGGCAAATTTAATTCACATGACCATTATATCTACTACTGTGGGCAAGAATCCCTTAGAAGAAATGAAATAGCCCTCAGAGTCAGCAAAAGAGTCCGAAATGCAGTACTTGGGTGCAATCTCAAAATTGACAGAATAATCTCTGTTCGTTCCCAAGGCAAACCATTCATTACCACAGTAATCCAAGTCTATGCCCCAAGCACTAACGCCAAAGAAGCTGAAGTTGAATGGTTCTGTGACAACCTATAAGAGCTTCTGGATGTCCTTTTCATCATAGGGGACTAGAATACAAAAGTAGAAAGTCATTTGGCATTGGAGTACAAAATGAAGCAGGGCAAAGGCTAACAGAGTTTTGTCAAGAGAACACATTGGTCATAGGAAACACCCTCTTCCAACAACACAAGAGATGACTCTACACATGGACATCACCAGGTCAATACCTGGTCAATACCTAAATCAGACTGATTATATTCTATGCTGTTGAAGATGGAAAAGCTCTATACAATCAGCAAAAACAAGACTGGGAGCTGACTGTGGCTCAGATCATGAACTCCTTACTGCAAAATTCAGGCTTAAATTGAAGGAAGTAGGGAAAACCACTAGACCATTTAGGTATCACCTAAATCAAATCCCTTATGATTATACAGCTCAGTTCAGTTCAGTCGCTCAGTCGTATCTGACTCTGTGACCCCATGGACCGCAGCACTCCAGGCTTCCCTGTCCATCACCAACTCCTGGAGCCTACTCAAACTCATGTCCATTGAATCAGTGATGCCATCCAACCATCTCATCCTCTGTCATCTCCTCTTCCTGCCTTCAATCTTTCCCAACATCAGGGTCTTTTCCAATGAGTCAGTTCTTTGCATCAGGTGCCCAGGAGTTTCAGCTTCAGCATCAGTCCTTCCAATGAATATTCAGGACTGATTTCCTTTAGGATGGACTGGTTGAATCTCCTTGCTATCCAAGGGACTCTCAAGAGTCTTCTCCAACACCACAGTTCAAAAGCATCAATTCTTCGGCGCTCAGCTTTCTTTATAGTCCAACTCTCACATCCGTACATGACCACTGGAAAAACCATAGCTTTGACTAGACGGACCTTTGTTGGTAAAGTAATGTCTCTGCTTTTTAACAGTGGAGGTGACAGATAGATTCAAGGGATTAGATCTGATAGACAGACTGCCTGAAGAACTATGGACAGGTGTTCTTAACATTGTACAGAAGGTGTTGATTAAGACCATCCCCAAGAAAAAGAAATGCAAAAAGGCAAAGTGGTTGTCTGAGGAGGCCTTACAAACAGCTGAAGGAAAAGGAAGTGGAAGACAAGGGAGAAAGGGAAGGACACGCCCATCTGAGCGCAGCGTTCAGAATTCTAGGCTTATAACCATGAACGTCTTCCCCAATCTTCATCTAGGGGAAGGGAAAAGTGCAAATCAAAAGACATCTCTTCTCAGAACACACACAATTTTATAGCAAATATTTCAGGCTAAAGGCATCATTGGCTCAAAGGACATGAGTTTGAGCAAACTCTGGGAGACAGTGAAGGACAGGGAAGCCTGGGGTGCTGCGGTCCATGGGGTCGCAAAGAGTCGGACACGACAACAGCAGCACCAGTGCAATCCAGAGGCTAAACTGGAAACCCCGTGAGACCGTGGAGAGGGGCTGTCCACCCCTGTGCGTGTCATCTGCAGCTGAGAGGAGAAGGCACTCCCCAAACCGGAGAGGTGGGGTTAACCTGCGGTCCCCGCAGACGAGCGTGACCGCAGGCTCATGACTGCCCCACAGCACTGCGTGACGGACAGCAGGGAGAGTCCAGTCGCCCCGCTGACCACAGCCGAGGCTGGTGCTGGGGATGCACTCGTCCTCCAGGCTCTGGGAGGAGAAGCAGCGCAGGGAGTCAGGCTGTAGGCTCCACCTCCTGCCCCCCTGGAGTCAGCACAGTCACAGCACCCTGCCCTGAGCGCACGTGCGAGTCAGGACGACACCGTGACACACAGCACACAGCAGGCAAGACGCTAGCGCAGGGGTGCGCGCCGGTCAAGAACGCTCCCTTCAATGCACCAACAGCCAACGCGGAGGCTTGCAGTCTGGGCTCCTACACGCGTCCGCTTTACACCCCAGTTCACGACAAGGGACCTTCACCAGCTCCTGGGTGGGCTGTGGACACACACGTGGGATGTACAACCGATGGCATTATGCTCTTGGTTCTGTTTTCAAAGGATATGCGTTTCCATGTCACAAAACCACACCACTAAAGGCAGTGAGGGCTGAGCCTGCGGGAGTAGACACTTAGTCAGGAGGCTGAGGAGTGACGAGGAGACAGAGGGGCACAGAACCGCCCCAGAGCCCAGCGGCATGGGAGGACAAGGCTGAAGGAGACTGGACTGGGTGTGAAGGGCCGTAAGCGCCGTAAGAACAAGGCCACGAGATTCAGGACTCAGGAAGAGATGTGCAAGCCTGCTTAGCTGCTCAGTCATGCCCGACTCTGTGACCCCATGAACTGCATCCCGCCAGGCTCCTCTGTCCATGAGATTCTCCAGGCAAGAATACTGGAGGGGGCAGCCGCTCCCTCCTCCAGGGGATCTTTCCAACCCAGGAGGCAAACCCAGGGAAGCCCACCAGGGCTTCTCCCACCAGGGGAGCCCAAGAATACTGGAATGGGTAGCCTATCCCTCCTCCAGGGGATCTTCCCAACCCCGGGCTTCCCTGGGGGCTCAGCTGGTAAAGAATCCATGTGCAGTGCAGGAGACCAGGGTTCAGTTCCTGGGTTGGAATGAAACCCATCACCAAATAAGCATGAGTGGAGATCTCGGACAAGACGCTGGTCCTCCCGAGGCCCCAGTCTACTCAGCAGAAGCGAGAGGAGCCCTGGGACACGAGACCAGGAGCGGTGCCAGGTGGCGCCCCCTCCCAGGCAGTGGGCCCACAGAGCCAGTAGCCTCCCAGAGGATCTGGAGTGCTGACCTGGAAACACAGAGGGCACGCCTCAGGTAACGCAGTGCTGCTGGAAGAGTCTGATCTGAGGACCCGTGTCTTTTAAGAAAGAGACGGTTGCTAAAAGCGTGAGGACCAAATTATAAGACTGGGAGACAGAAGGCTCAGAAAACTATCCCACGGTGACCTGGCTGGCTCACCACCCCGGGTCCCAGGGGCTCATGGCCCAGACCACTGAGCTGCCCCGGGCCCCCAGCCTGGCCACGGCGAGGTGCGTGTCCTGCCCCTGCGGCCCGGGACACCCGTCCTGGCCCTCCCTCATGACGGTGCCCTTTGTCGGCACCGTCCAGCCATTCGCCAAAGCCCGCCGACGCTGAGATGTCTGCCGGGCCCCGGCATCGTAATCGGTGCCTCCTGGGAACTGAGTGAGTCCCCCGCCCGAATCCTGGCCTCGGCTGCCGTGGCCCTTTCCTCGGGCCAAGCGCCTGCCCCCCCAGGGGGGAGTGTCTGTTTTGTGGGCCAATGACTCACAGCACCCTCCCTGAAGCCGGACCCGACGGCCTGCAACACAAAGCTTGTGGAAATCTCCATTTACAGGACCGATCACTGAGCTGGCATAAAAGACACTTTTCTGGATGCTCCTAATGTGGTTAGAAAACTACGTTTCAACAACACACAGAGACTGTACAGGGATTCAGCGGAAAGGGAGGAACATTTCAGGAAGATTTCATGCAAGGAAATGTCAGGGACTTCCCTGGTGGTCCAGGGGTTAAGAATCCACCTTCCAATGCAGGGGATGAGGGTCCAACCCCTGGTGACGGAAACTGAGATCCCACGTGCCCACGCAGCACAGCTGGAGAAGCCCGACCGTCACAAGGACCAGCCTGTGTGTCTCAACAAGGACGCAACGCCACCAAAACAAAACAAATCAAATCAAAAGGAAGTCTGAGCCGGAACCTCAAGAAGGGGATTGGTTTTGGAGAGCTGGGTAAAAAGTAAGGATTTTTAGCAAGAAAACATCCTGTTAAAAGCTGTGGAGTCAGAAAGCTCGAGGTGTGGTCGAGAAGCCAGGCGGTCACCCAACACAGACCGGGGAGCCAAGGGGAGCAGGCGTGCCTGGGGGCCCAGTACCTCAGTGGACAGGACAAGGCCCCTGCCCTGGGGCAGATCATGTCCTAGTGACCAGGCACCTAGAGGAAAAGGTTCACAGAGGCGGCAATGGGATGGGGGCAGTGAGAGGAGGGTAGCGCAAAGAGAAGCGCCCACCCTTGGGGGCCCCAGGCCTGTGTGCCCACGAGAGCAGGGGTCACAGCCAGAATCCCCCGGGGCCTGGCGCTGGGCCTGGGCATTTACCATCTTCATCTGTACCATGAACACATCTTACGCAAGAACTCTGTGACCACGGCTACATCCCGGTGTCCAGGTAAAATTTGTGGGATTCACAGGAGAATATAGACAGCTGTTCATCATGGTTCCTGCACAAGCGGTTACGTGTATTTTTCAGGTGGGGTGAACGGAACCTCTGGACGCATATGCCTCTCCCAGAGGGAGCACAGGTGAGCCCTGCACGCCCACAGTCTGAAAAGGACTGCAGGTCCCCCAAAACCACTTCCCGTCTCCTGGAATCTGTGACTAGAGCAGGGTGAAGTCCCAGCCCTGAGGGCACACCTGCAATTTAGGAAGTGTTTTGGTTAGGAAACCTGGAGGTTGGTCAGGAAAAGGGGCCAAAAGGCGCGGACAAGCACGGGGGCTCCAGGGACAGGGGTTGCTCGTCCCCTAGGGGTGGGTGCAGGGGGGACCAGGATCCCGGGACAGCCCCAGGAACGCCACCGCTCCCCGGCTCCATCTTTTCCTGCTTCCGCCCTGGCAGGACAGCTCCAACCTCAAGACTCTAAGAGGCAGCGAAGACACACAGGGTGTTAGGAAGTGACCTCAGCACATCAGAGACCCCAGGTCTCGGTGCAGGTGATGAGGAGAGGTGAGGCTCAAGCAGGGGGTGGCGGCTGGGCCCCGGCAGGTGAGGGCCTGGAATGTGTGAGGCCCTCCGACAGGTACCGAGGAGCAGTTGCAAAGAGATAATTCAGGCAGCGAGGAATTGCAGTTCAAAGCCAGTGACACAGAGAGAAACCTGAGATCCCAAGTTCAAAGTCGCAGCAGCAAGAACAAATTGCCGCGCGTCTCAGCGCAAGTATGGCTGGGTGCGCGCTCCGCCAGCTCCCGGGGTTTGGGTGGGGCCAGGCTGGAGGTGCGGCTCGGCTTTGAAGTCCCCAGAAGGCTGGGGGCCTACATCCCTGCAGGGCGGGGCCCAGGAGGACAGAGCATCAAAGACGCCTCCCTCCACGTTTGCTCAGGGCCGGGCTCTCTCCAGTTACAGCTGCCGTAACCCATTGTGTAACCCACTGTTTGCTTAGGTTTAACGCAGAGTTAGAATTCTGGTTTTGTTTCTCACTTAGGAAAGAAAATCACTTTGTAGAGGGAGGTTACTAAATAAAACTTGGAGAACTGTATTCAGCCTCAGAAGATGACTTTTGGCTTGAATTTGATCCCTGGTGGGTGACTGAGAATGTATAGAATTTCCAGGAGACTAGAAGACATTTGAAAAAAATTCCTCTTGAGTAGTAACCTGCCGTGGTAACCAGAGAAGACATTTCTGCCTGCCCAGCTCCAGGCGGAGAGTTCTTGGGGGCCCCACACCATGGCATTCCTTCACTGGTTCAGGAAACACGAAGGTGCCTGTTGTCAACTCAGCTCTGGGCTGGGTCCTATGGATCCAAGGGTACAGAAAACACACTGCCACCTTCAAGGACTTAAAAGGTAATAAAACAAGCATTTTGAGTGTTTCCAGCAGTTAGTTCAGTTCAGTCGCTCAGTCATGTCTGATTCTTTGCGACACCATGGACTGCAGCACACCAGGCCTCCCTGTCCATCACCAACTCCTGGAGTTTACTCAGACTCATGTCCATTGAGTCAGTGATGCCATCCAACCATCTCATCCTCTGTCGTCCACTTCTCCTGCCTTCAATCTTTCCCAGCATCAGTCTTTTCAAATGAGTCAGTTCTTCACATCAGGTGGCCAAAGTTTTGGAGCTCTAGTAGAGTGAAGCCCAAGATAGTGAAGTGAATGTCGCTCAGTCATATCCAACTCTTTGCAGCCCCATGGACTATACAGTCCACGGGATTCTCCAGGCCAGAATACTGGAGTGGGGAGCCATTACCTTCTCCAGGGGATCTTCCCAACCCAGGGATTGAACCCAGGTCTCCTGAATTGCAGGTGGATTCTTTACCAGCTGAGCCACAAGGGAAGCCCAAGAATGCTGGAGTGGGTAGCCTACCCCTTCTCCAGCGGATCTTCCCCACCCAGGAGTCAAACCTGGGTGCAGGGCTCTCCTGCATTGCAGGTGGATAGCAGCTGAGCTCTCAGAGAAGCCCTCAGAACAATTAAGAAAAGTCAACCCCCCGAAAACTAGACCTTTGAGAATAAATATAGTAGAACAGGGGTGAGCTCCAGGAGGGGACACCATGACACCCGCAGGGGATCTCGAGAGCACTTCGCACAAAGAGACGGTTGGACAGTGCTGTCTGCAGTGGGAGAGACTTCCACACAGAAACATCTGAAACATCTGGTGTCATCGTGGACACAGAGGACTCACAGTGCACACGTGTTCAAGCTGCCTGGGACGATGCCTTCATATGTATATTCTGTCTACTGAGAGTTTAGGCCTCCCTGAGGTCTAGTCCATAGCTAGACTTCCGCTGGAGCACGTGACCAAGTCAGAGCCTCCTGGAGTGAGTTCTGTTTCCAGATCAAGACGCTTGAGCTGACGTCAGCCTGGCTGTCGCCCAACATCACCTGCAGAGACAGGGCCACCATCGCCCAGCATAAAGGGCCTGCCTATTCCTTGTATCACTTGTCTTACGATGACCCATATGTTTACAGGAAAGAAAGTCTGAGGCCCCAGGAGTGCGACATGTGGGAAGGATTCCCTTTCCCCTCAAGTGTTCACTGAGCACATCCTAATCTGCCTTCCACTGAGCTGCAAGATGACACGGAGACAAGACAATCCAAGAGATTGCTCCTGTCCCCAGACGCCCTGACCTTGCAGCTGAGATGCAAAATGTGCCTTCACAGAAGTGCCAAATGGCTTGCAACTGGCAAAAATAAAACTGCAGTGAGATTTCGAAAAATGAGGAAATTAATACAGGCTGCGGTGGCCAGATAAGACCTTCCAGAAGGGTAGGAACTGGAAAGGCCCTGAGAACTGCAGAGCTCCACAGATGCAGGGGGAGAGTGCTCAGAACTGGGTGTCGTCACCGTGTCGTCTAAACCAGAAGAGACTGGAGCGTGGGTGGGGAGAGGGAGGGTGGGGGCAGGAAACGGCTCGGCAACCGGAGGACACCTGCCTCTGGACAGGTTCCTGCGTCCCTCACCGGACCCCACTGTTCCCAGGACACTGATGGCTTACACTCTGGAACCAGAGATAAACTTTGGGTCGGAAAGAGCAACAGCGTAACATGCATTGCATCCTTGGCCTAAGAGCTGGAAAAGTTAAGCATCAGTGGCCCCTGTGGAAAGCTGAAATCATACACAGAAATCACCACGCAGATGGGTGGGAAACCACGATGACCAGAGGGAAAGCAGAGGTGCCCCCAAGGGAGATCCTGGCCCCAGGGAGGGATGGACCGTCCTCAAGGACAGGGACTAGGGATGCAGGCGGGAGAAGGGACAGGCTCGAGGGGACCAGGGTGGTGAAAAGCTGAGCCTCTTCTGAACCACCGCCAGGCGACAGGTCCAGCACTCCCACGTTGTGCTGGGCGCCTACTCTCGGGAAACCAGTGTTTCACGTGATGGCTCAGGATTGGATCAGAAACAAACCAGTTACACCACAGCTTTTCCTAGTCTTGTAGGCACACGAAGATGACTTATAATACACCCAAATTTTATCTCCATCTCAGCAAAGGGAAATGCCCTTCCTGTCGGCCGCTCTGCCAAATCACCAGGCTCCTCCAGGACATTTCTTCTCCCACACCCAACATCCATCAGCAACACACAAGATGGTGCCTGCAGAGCACACCTGGGTACAACAGCCGGTGCGGCCCCACCTGAGCCGCCACGGTCACTGCTCCCCTGGGTTCGGGCGTACTTCTGCCCTGGCCCTCCGACCTGTCCTCAGAGACGCCCCATCACCAAAACGGAACGTAACAAGTGGTGAGCACATGGAGAAGCTAGAGCCCTGGGGTCTTCTGGTGGGAACAGCCCGTCAGAGACTAAATACAGAATTACTGTGTGACCCAGCCACGCCCCTCTGAATGAACTACCGCCGTGACGCCACTCACCACCTCTGAAACCCACCTACCACTGAGACCCACTCACCCCAGCAAGAGACCCACTTACTACTGAGACCACACCCACCTGTGACCACACCCATCACTGAGACCACACCCACCTGTGACCACACCCACCACTGAGACCACACCCACCTGCGACCACACCCATCACTGAGACCACACCCACCTGTGACCACACCCACCACGGTGACCACACTCACTGCTGTGACCTCACCCACCACGGAGACCCTACCCATTGCCATGGCTCCGCCCACCACTGAGGCCCACCCACCCCTGTGACTCCGTCCACCACAGACCAAACCAACTGCTGTGATTCCACCTACCCAACCGGCACACACACCGCCTTTATTTTCTCCACTTAACCACTTTGACATATTTTATTTGCTTATTTATTATCTGTCTCTTCAAATAAGAATTTAGGTCCTATTAAGGCACAGATTTGGTCTCCTTTTTTGTCCCAAACACCCTGGACAGTGCCTGGAACACACCTGCCTCTTATAGCTGTTGGGTGAATAAATGGATGAGTGGGTCAAACTTGACTATATAAAAAAGAGAAGAAATCTTTCCTTAATAGCATTTTCTAAAACTCCGAGTCTGGTTATACTGATTTTTTCCTCCATGTGAAGGTGATGCTTTTTTCCAAAATCTGTATGGTCTATATGTGTATAAAGCACAGAAAAAAATAACTAGACAGAAATCGGCCCTATAGGGGCCAATCTCTATTCCCCATCTTTATTGTAAATCTCTGTATCACAATGACTTTATCACAAACGTATGGAGCATGGCACGTGTGCGTGTGCACGTACATATGAGGCTTTAACAAGCTTTGCAGTAAGAAGCTGTTGGAAGAACACTCAGCATTTTCCCTGTGGGTTATTTTTGTGATAAAATGTCCAGCTCTGGTTGCCGCACTAGGTTTCACAGGCTTCAAAAAACTGAACTCAAGGACTCCATATTTGAAGTCTGCACACATTCTAAAACCCCTCTTGAAAAGTCGATAATATTGGAACAATGGCTGATGTTTGGAAGAGAAGAGCATTCTTTACTCTGCAGAATTTTCTGCTAAAACCTCAGCTGTCAACACCGGCTGAGATCCTGCCTATCAGATGCCCTGGCCGCCTGACTCCCCTCGCCCACCAACCACTTAAAATACTTTGTTTCCTTTTAATCAGAATAAGCTCTGATTATCTCCCTTCAGAGCCAGGCCGCTGTTCTATCACGTTGACAGGCTGGGGAGGGCTGCTGCGTTTTCGCACGTGATGCAGGACAGACACAGGTAGACACCCAGGAGACAGACAGAGCTTCACACAGACAATGGGGGAATATCTCGTAGCTTCAGGGAGCACAGCAAGCTCCAAGAAAACACAAAGGAGCAGTGCCTTTTTGCCCAGAAGCAACGCGTTTCTGGATGTTTGTTTTCG
Source organism: Capra hircus (assembly GCF_001704415.2). Lineage (NCBI taxonomy): Eukaryota > Metazoa > Chordata > Mammalia > Artiodactyla > Bovidae > Capra > Capra hircus. The sequence goes on along the minus strand of NC_030811.1, from coordinate 1,921,675 downwards.
AGGCGGTAAGGGAGGCAGGCAAGCCAGAATTTGGCTTCCCCAGCTTCCCTCTAAGTTGGTGGGGATTTAAACGGCAGCTCACTCGCTCTGAGGAGCAGAGGCAACTATCAATCTGGAGACAGATGGCACCAGGCAAGCTCCCTAACATGCAGCTCTTGATCACTGGAGACCCACGGGGTGAAGAAGTGGTTTCCGTGCCGTAAACAGAAAGCAACAGGACAACGCTGGCTTCCAGTCCGCTACAAAAAACACTGCTCTCACATTATTTTCAGAAGAAGCAAAGCTCTATTACCTGCACAGTCTGATTATCTGAGAACAGAAGAACAGTGGCTCTTGGCCCGGTACTGGTATCTGTGGGAGACAGTGAAGGAAGAGACGGGGACGTGGTTCCCCCCACCCCAAGTTCAGCCCCAAGGACCAAAACAGACGCCTCCCAGACCAGCTCCCAGAATGGTCCACGGCTGTGATGACGAAGGCTGGCACCACTTCCTCCGAGAAGGCTTTCTCTCTGTTAAACGGAGTGGTTCCTCATCCATAAATTGCCCGAAATCTGTTTACTGGGGGAGATAACAGCCAGAATAGGGCTCCCCGGTGGCACGGTAGTAGAGAGCCCACCTGCCAGCGCAGGGGATGCAGGAGGCGCGGGCTCAATCCCTGGGCCTGGGAGATGCCCTGGAGGAAGGAGCGGCGGCCACTCCAACATCCCTGCCTGGAGAGTCCCACGGACAGGGCAGCCTGGCAGGCTGCAGTCCCCGGGGCCACAAAGGGCCGTGCGTGACGGCACGCCCGAGCGCAAGCACGGGGAGCCAGCCCACCAGTGAAGAGCACCAGGGTTTCCAGGGCAAAGTGCCACCTGCCAGGCTGCAGCCTTCCTCAGCACCACCTTCCGGCCGGCCGCAGCCCCACAGCCTTGCCCACTCCCTCCCTACAGGGCCCCGTGATATCCCAGTGGCAGAAGCAACAGCGAGCCCTAAAGGAAACCTCTGCTAGTTCACTAGCACAACCAAACTAGGAAAATCAAGTTCTCACCTAATTAGGGAACCCACTAACTGTGGAATACGCTATCGCGATAACGTTCTAGCTGAAGCGACTGAGATTAACAGAGTGGTGGCTTTTTGCATTTTTTTATTGTCGCGACTAATACCTTCAGGCATAATATTATATTCCCCAAGGCCTTGTCTTGGCAGCTAACCTGTTAGTACAAAGCCTTGATGATAGTTTCCCATTGAAATGGGTGTTTTTCAAGATTTCTGTCATAGCACTGATAACTTCTTTCAAAGACCACACGTCTCTACTTCAAACAAGCCATTCAGCCTCGCAGCCAGCAGCCTACTGCCCTTGATTCTGAACAATCTTGGGCAGTTCAGCGGAGGTAGGCACGCTCACAGACGGCACTGCTGCCTTTACTGACAAAGCGCTTCACTTGCTTCTCTGTTGCGCAGTCTCTCGGGCAGACCCGGCTCTTTGCAACCCCACGGACTGCAGCACACCAGGCTTCTCTTTACGGATCACAGTCTTGTCATGGCGCAGGGGCTTGCATAGGAAGCTCTGAGGCATGCCATGCAGGGCCACCCAGGATGGACGGGTCAAGGTGGAGAGTCCTGACAAAACATGGTCCCCTGGAGGAGGGAATGGCACCCCACTCCCGCATTCTCGCCTGGAGACTGCCATGGACAGAGGAGCCTGGTGGGCTACAGTCCACGGGGTTGCAGAGCCGGACACGACTGAGCGACTCACACACTTTATGTATGTTGCTAATTATCTCTCCATGGCTGCACAAGCAGGCATAGAAGAAGATGAGTCTGTGTCTTTAAACTTATTTCATAAAAACGTGTGTAGATAAGCATATGCACAGAGGCACGTGCCTTCTCGTGCATCATCTACCTGCCAAACAGAGATTATCGCAGCCATCCTGAACAAGAGACTCTGCCCTGCTGCATCAAGACACTGATTTCACATCCAAAGGTCAGACTGGTTATTTCACCCAGATTTATAAACACTGAAGATAACTGAACAGTTAACTGATCCGTTCTGCAAGGCTGTCCCTGCACTGCATAGCTCAGGGCACCTGGAAGGCATCCACCTGGAGCCATCGGATTCTCTCAGGGTGGCGAGAGGCAAGGGACCGCCAGGCATCACTGAGGGCGGACCTCAGCAGAGGCAAGTTCTGACACCCTTTCAAGTCTGCTTCGGTGTTAGACAGTGGGAACCATCCCACCGTCAGCAGTCACTGGGCACTTCTTACGTACATAGTACTTGATCAGGTCGTCAGATTTTTGAACTCAGAAAAGTTGGCCCAGTCTTTACATCATGAAGCAAACCAGTCATGTCTGACTCATTGCAACCCTATGGACTGTAGCCCACCAAGTTCCTTTGTCCGTGGGATTCTCCAGGCAAGAATACTGGAGTAGGTAGCCATTCCCTTCCCTAGGGGATGTTTCTGACCCAGGGATCAAACCCAGGTCTCTTGCACTGCAGATTTTTTACCATTTGAGCCATCAGGGATGCCCCAGTCGACCTACAAACATCAATTAGAAAATGATAAAAAGAAAAAAAAAAATCTTGAACTCACAGTGTTCAGGAGGAACAATGGTGGCCCATCCAATAAGTGGAGCAAAAACCACGAAAAAGAGACAGAACTCAAAAACTAATAATGATAAAAGAAAGCAGAAGCTGAAATAAACAAGCTGAGGCCCATGTGCGACTTCCTCTTGCTTAATCCAGGCTATCTTATCTCAAAAGCCCATTGGGAGCCTTTGATTTTCTTAGCCTGCTTTCCATATTCTAGTTCCTGGGTTGTTATAAATGTTACATAAAGTATTTAGTCTCAGATGAAAAAAGTGCCACTGAAGATACGCTTTTAGTTTTCTCAAATGTTGGTTTGGCTTCTATTTGGCTTGACATTTTGGGAAAGAATCTGAATGAGATCATTTTTAAAACAACATTGGTTGAAATCTAAGTTTGACTCAGTTAGATGTTTGTTCCTGAACGTGAGTGATCTTTGTGTTCATTTTCCTGGATCATCCTCGCCTGGTCCGGGGTGGTGGTGGCGGGGGGGCAGTGAGGGAAAGAGCGGGTGGCCACCCTGAAAACCAAATTGTGCTTATTTCAAGGACAGTAAAGTCAGAGTTGTTCCCATTGTCTAGAAATTATTTCAGTGTTTTTAAAAAAAAAAAATTACTGGAAGTACAGAAAGCTCATCTTTATAAAAATTATTATACCTTTAGTTTGCTTCCTGCAGAAAGGTCAGAGGGCCTACATTCAATTAATGGTGAGGATCTACTTCAGTCCAGGACATAATTCAGTGGTGACTACACTTACTATTCTGACCGTCTCTGAGACAAAAGCCTCAGCCATGTATGTCATCCAGACCCATTCACAACGAGCCTCGTTACAGGAACTAAACGCCCATACATGAAACAAACAAGCAGAGATTCTACAGTTTCTCCTGCTGTGAAATTTTGTTATGACAAGTAAGCTGCAGCTGTCTGGTCGATAAGCCCACAGACCGAACAGAGAGGCCCCTAGGTTCCTACCGTCGATGAGTCCTTAAAACCACACGCTCACACCCGGAGGACGAAAAGAAGGGCGTCACGCAAACACCTCCCTTTCTCTGCGTTCGGACGGCAGCTTTGTGTGTGTCTTTGTTGCTTGTAGCTTAGGAGTTGAAGTGGGTTTTCCTGCCTGGAATGGTTGGAATTCTTGCAGTGGTGAGAGGCGGGACAGAGCCCAGCGTCACCAGTGCTCGGACACAAGCACCGCGGGACTCGGCAACCACCGGCCGCTCTCCCGGCCCCTCCAGCGCACAGAGCAACCAGAGAGGAAGGCTCGCTCTCAGAGGCGAGTCCTCTGATGGGGCCGAACCAGGCCGGCCGGCCTTCATCCCAGACCGACCGCTCACTGGGAAGAGGAACACCAGAATCGCAGATCCCAGGGCACCACCGCACGGGCAGACCCCGCAGGAGCGCACGGAGCCCGTCTCCATCCGCCCTGACCACGGCCCAGCACCACGGGCACCCCGCCAGCGCCGGAACATCGGCGCGCTGAGCAGGAGCGGCCGTGCTGACCAGGCGCCCGGGGCCCTCGGGCAGCCCCCCAGCTCGGGGACGCCTCTGACAGGCACTGCCTGCGTGACCCTGTGCGAAAGCCATCTCATAAACCGAGGACTCGCGGCACATGCACTGTGTGCCCTGCTGGGTCACCAGCGCACCCAGGGCCCGGCCCCGAGTCCTGGAAGTCCTGCCCACGGCCCGCAGCTCTGTCCTGCTCTTGGCTCTGCAAAGGGAGGGCAAGCGTCTGCTGGGGAGACCCACGTCCTCACAGACTCTGTCCTCTGGTTTGGGTCGGAACTGGAAGCAAACAACCCCCCAGCATCCCCTACTCTGGGATCAAAGTCCAGAATCTTGGGGCTTCCCTGGCGCTTCAGTGGTGAAGACCCCGTGCCACCGATGCGGAGGGCGTGGGTTCAATCCCTGGTCAGGGCACTAAGATCCCTCATGGCACGGGGCACAGCCTATGTAACTAAGGTCCAGGCTCTTTGTCATCCTGGGGCCACAGGGCCACGCGCCGGGAGGCAGCCAGAGACGCCCATCTCAGAGATTCGTTCAAACACCGGGATGAGGAGAGGGCACGGGGCAGGGGCACGCAGGAACCACTGGCACGCGCGCCCCGGGCTCGCTCGCTCTCTCCTGCAGAGTGGAGGAAGCACCAGCCCAGGACACCATAAACACCGCACTGCCGCTTCCTCCTGCAGTGCGGGCCGCCTCTGCCTTCTTGGCCCCTTCACCTCTGCCCCTCACCGAGACAAGGCCAGCCCTCCCTGGCCATCACTCATCACTCCCCGGCTGGGCTGGCTCTCAGTGTCGGAAGCTTTACAAACCAACACCCGTGTCCTCAAAGCCGGGAAGCAGAAAAGACGCTGAGACCCCACATGGGATTCCCAGGGCAGGAGCCTTTCTCACCTGACAGGTGGGAGTGGAGTGCAGGCCTGGGTTGCTGGCATTGGTCTTGCATCCCTGGACCTGGCCTGTGACCTGCTTATGAATGAAGGGAACTAGGAGGGGTCAAGCTCCTACTATGTGCCCAGAGCCACTCGAGGGCCTCACGTAGCCCAGCTCTACGGATGGAAGCAGGGTCTCCGCGCCAGCAGGCAGCACGGGCCACCAGATCCTTTAGGGTCGGGTGGTGTCACAGAGACCCAGCCCAGCGCAGACAGGGCCACCATCAATACTCGCTGGATGGCTGAGTCAGTAGACGTCCCATACTCTAACAAAGGACTTATTTCCCTTCCCACACCGTGAAAAATGCAGGCCTTTATTCCACTGTAATCGGGAGAAGAGGCACCAGAAATCAGTGCTTTCGGGTTTTGCCATGTTACAGACACAGTGCCTATATGAACATTAGTTCACATACGAGTTCCTTTAATAATACTCCCATCAAGGAAACCCATCAGTATTTGAGTCCACCATCGGATATAACTCCAGGGGCTGCCTGCAATTTTTAAAATTTATTACTAGTAACCCCACCAGTAACTAACTTTGGGGTGTGGTGTGGGTGCAAGGCATCAGCAAAACACCTGTGTCCAAGGGTGGCGAGAGGTGAGGTGGGCAGAAACAGAATCAGAAGAGCTCTGCCCAGGTACGTGTGACCCACGCTTGTCTCAGGGCTGCAGACCCCAGGGAAGAGGGGAACCGTGAGGACTCCCTGCCTTCTGTCCCCAAAGACCCTCATACTCTGGGTGTCCTCGGACCTTCCACACCCCAGGAATGGACTCCCCTCTCCTATCACTGGCCGCTGTACCCCAATGCCCAGGGCATCCTCAGACCTTCCACACCCCACGAATGGACTCCTCTCCTCCCGTCGCTGGCCGCTGTGCCCCATTGCTGGGCGCAGAGTAGGTGTTCACTGGACGGCCTCTGCAGGAACAGACGGAGGGAGGGAGGTGCCTGCTGGCCCTCATGCCCCCCACCCCATCCTCCACACACCACAGGGTTGTCTTTCTAAAGCACGCATCTGATTTCAGAACTGAGGGGTGAGAAACATTCCTCTCGGAGACAGAAAAGGTACTTCTTAATCTCAAAATATATGTTCAGCAAGAGGAATATTTTTATAAAAATAAAGGATAACCTGTAAGAACATACACTAGACTGTGGAACTTCAGCAATGGAATCTACCCCATCGTTTGAAGCATCAGCAGTACATATTATATCTGCATTAGTGACAATGATAAATAGTGTTTTAGGATTTAAACGCATCAATTATAGCGTTCCTGGATATTCAGATGTCTTTTCCTGTTTCATTTTTACACAGTTCCTCTCTGAATTCAAAGCAACGCTCTGAAAACATTTTTTCATTCATTGTAAATTCACGGGGGCCATTCTTAGTTATAGCACTCTTGTGAAAACAAGGAAAACCCAATCTGCCTTTAGCAAAGTATCTTTATCACAGCAAATGACACGGTTTTATTCTGTACCCAGATAAAGAGAACACCGGTGAAATTAGGGTGAAAGTAAGTGTCAGTCTTGAATGAAAAAATCTTCTGAACTAGCTGGTCACCGAGAGCTATGTTCCATCAGCAATTCAATTCTTTCCTTCAAATGGTATTCTTCCTTTGCACCCATTCCTCTAGTGAAATAAGCCACTAACCTTGTACTGTAAGTTACTCTTAGTAACTCACTCTCCTGCAGGCAGAAGGGAAGAACAGAACAGAAAAAGAGGGAAGCTGTGAGGCAAAGCCACGGAAATTCCACCCCAGACACCCCGTGCAAATCCAGAATTTCTTGGAAAGAGTCTTTCTTCCACAACAACAGATGAGAATGGAGATCGGAAAAAAAAAAACATTAAATTCAGTTTTTGACTCTTGATCCACTATTTGAAACACTGAACAAACTCTATTGAAACTAGGGTCCCAGCAGCTCTGATTCCCAAATTCATTTTTCAAATGAAATCGTGTTCTAAGGACCTGCACCATGGCGCCATCTGGTGCTGACACAGAGAAAGATGCTTCCATCAGACAAGCACGACGCAATCCCTTTGTTAGCCTAACAGTGAAAATTTTAAAGCACACGACAGCTGTCTTTCATCACATTAATCCTAAAGCACGACTAAAAACAAAGACAGTCTGAAAATTAACTCTGAAACTATTCTGCCTACAGTGATCTTATTTTGAGCAGGGATACCTTAAGATCAGTTGACATCAACACTGAGTTCTTACAACCCACTAACTTTTGCTTGCTGGAGAAGACTCTTGAGAGTCCCTTGGATTGCAAGGAGATCAAACCAGTCCATCCTAAAGGAAATCAGCCCCAAATATTCACTGATGCTGAAGCAGAACCTCCAATTCTTCAGCCACCTGATGCCAAGAGCTGACTCATTGGAAACAACCCTGATGCTGGGAGAGATTGAAGGTGGGAGGAGAAGGGGACGACCGAGGAGGAGACGGTTGGATGGCATCACCGATTCAATGGACATGAGTTTGATCAAACTTCGAGAGAAAATGAAAGACAGGGAAGCCTGGCGTGCTACAGTCCATGGGGTTGCAAAGAGTCAGACGCGACTGAGCAACTGAACAGCTCTCTCCATGTTCATCTATTTTTAAGTAATAAAAGCACTTCCAACTGGGGTTTCTGGTGAGATGCTTTGTTGTGAAACCCAAAACACAAATTGGCACTTTCTCAATCAGACTCTGCTGTGGAGGGGGACAGGGTACTCCTCCCCCTCCTTCAGTTCAGTTCAGTCGCTCAGTCGTGTCTGACTCTCTGCAACCCCATGAATCGCAGCATGCCAGGCCTCCCTGTCCATCACCAACTCCCGGAGTTCACTCAGACTCACGTCCATCGAGTCCGTGATGCCATCCAGCCATCTCATCCTCGGTTGTCCCCTTCTCCTGCCCCCAATCCCTCCCAGCATCAGAGTCTTTTCCAATGAGTCAACTTTTTGCATAAGGTTGAGCTATTCAAAATCCTGAAAGATGATGCTGTGAAAATGCTGCACTCAATATGCCAGCAAATTTGGAAAACTCAGCAGTGGCCACAGGACTGGAAAAGGTCAGTTTTCATTCCAATCCCAAAGAAAGGCAATGCCAAAGAATGCTCAAACTACTGCACAATTGCACTCATCTCACATGCTAGTAAAGTAATGCTCAAAATTCTCCAAGCCAGGCTTCAGCAATACGTGAACCGTGAACTCCCAGGTGTTCAGGCTGGTTTTAGAAAAGGCAGAGGAACCAGAGATCAAATTGCCAACATCCGCTGGATCATCAAAAAAGCAAGAGAGTTCCCCCTCCTAGGAGGTAAATTTAAAGTCAAGGCTCTACAATGGACTTGGAGGGTCAGACTGATTGGCAAAGAAAACGGCAAAGACCTCCGAGTCGAGCTGACTTCTGCTTCTCAGAGCGGACAAGTCCTTCCCCAGAAATGCTCGTGACCACAGAGCGGTCCCCCAACGCTGCAGGCTCCGCCATCCCGGCTCTCAGGCCCTGGGAGACAGACAGCGCTGAGACCACCCCGCGAGCCACCGGTCCCGCTCACAGTGAAGGGTCACCACACAGGCAGCGCTGTGGTCCAACAACGGAGTCAGAGATGGGGAGGGAGCAAGCAAAGGAGACCCCTGTGCCTCCCAGGGAGGTGTAGCATCTCCGCACCACGGTTGGCGGGAAACAAGCGGCAGCCAGGGCCCCCAGCAGGCGCGCCCCATCCCACCCTCCGCCTTCCCAGCTCCGCCCTCTCCTGGGACCCCCTTAGGGGAGACTCAGATCTGACTCCTCAGGGCGTGGCCTGGCCGGCCCTGTTGTGCACATCCATTCCAGGATGCCAGCCTCCTGATTCCACGGGGCTGTCGGCAGCCTCACACGGGCTGAGTGGGCCCTTCCCCTGGCGGCTGGGGGGGGGGGCAGCCCTGCCCGAAGCCCCTCCTCCACCCCCACCTCAGGGCAGCTCCGCTGCTGGGTCTACCTGGGCAAAGGCAGGCCTAGGGTGCTGCAAACAGTGACCAACAGGGCAAGAGAGAGATGGGGAGGCAGTGACCACGAGGAGAGATGGGGACCAGGAGCAGGACCAGGAGGGCGCAGGGCAGGCAGGGGGTGCCCACCCCGACCACAGGCGCTGCCCGACCGCTCCGCTGAGATGGCTTCCTCTCCACTGCGGCCCAGCCTGCTGCCCTCCGTGCACTGCCCTGGTTTGCTGGACGAGCTGGATGAAGAGAGGGTGACAGGCTTGACCCCCAGGCTCATCTGGCCATGGGAAGCCCAGGCCAAGTCTGCTTCCCCAGTGGGCCCTCTGCCTCGTCCGACGCCCACCACCACCCACGAGGGAGCCGTGGGCCACACGGGACTCTCACTAAAGGCCATTTCCCCACCTCCTCCCCGCTCCCGACCTGCAGAGCAGCGACCCAGCAGGAGACAGCTGCAGATGAGAAGAGGGGTCACCACGGCCAGTGTGGAGGCACCAGCATCACGCCAAGGATAACCGCCCGACCCAGCTGCGGGACAACCTCACCTTTAACTTTTTTGATGACGTCCCTCGGGCTTCCCTACCACTCTGAAGCTTCATCCAGTGGCGGCCAGTGGGCACGCTGCCTCTCCGAGGTTTTGAAGCACGGAGAGGGCACCAGGGGGTCCCAAGCCCCAGAAATCCCACCCTGTGGCCTGAGCAGCTTGCCCCACCATTTAAAAAAAAACTTTTAAAACTTTATTCCAAGTTATCCTCCTCAGTGTTTGTAAGGTGTACAGGTAATGCTCTGTGCCAGTATCTAGGCCTGCCCACTGCCAGCAATGGGCTCTGAGAAAACCCATTTCCTGACACCCAAAACTTAAACCACTCTTTTCAAAACATACCAAACTCCCAATACTTGGAAGAAGTATTAACAAGCATCGTTTCCCCCCATCAATCTTTAAATCTGAACTTACGTTATTAATCCACATTGGTGGATGTTAAAATGAAGTCATTTTAACAACTCATGACTGTACAAATCAAATCATCACTAGTTAATATTAGAGTATTTTACAAATACTACATTACATCTTACCTTGCAATCTGAAACATTATATTTCATATTTGTGTAAGTTTATTTCAGATAACTGAAGCTTCAGAGAAGTCAACGGCAAAGTTTAAAGGATTGAGTTCTGTACATTGGTTCTAACCATCTCTGTTTTACACTCCGAGGCTCATGCCATTGTTCAGCAGTAGACGCCTGCTCTGTGAATGTAATACACCCTCCCTGTTGAGGAACACCCAAATCCACAGACAGATGGGTGGTCACTGACTGCATTTAATCTTAATAAGTAAATCAGGAAACTGACCTTTTGATCCCATTTTATCCCACTCAAAACTCTGGCTGAAGTTGTTTTCTGTGAAGCAGGAGTTGAGATGACTGCAGGAACTTTCTCTGAGAACAGAAATGCAGACAAAAGAGGGGATGAGAATGCCTCCTATCTGGCCACCACCCTTTCAATGACAACTTCGCAGGTTTCAGAATATGGACAAAAACTTTAAGGCTTACTCGGATCTTGGTGGCTTGTCCACAGATCCCGCCAGGCCAGCTCTCAGGCCGGCAGCCCGCGGTCCTCCCGACTGGGAGCCTGACCGCAGCCCAGCCGTGGATGCAGGCGACTGCAGGCGGGACGGAGACGCGAGCCCTCACGCGCTGCTGGTGGAGATGCAGGGACAGCAGCTCGGGGACCCGGGGGCCTCAGAGAGCTAGGCACGGGCTCGCCACGCGGCTCACCAATCCCACTCGGAGGCGCGCACCCAAAGCAGTGAGAGCAGAGGCTCAGACACGCACTCACACAGATGTGCTCACAGCAGCGCTGTCCACAGCAGCTGAGAGTCTGGGAAAGAGCCCCAACTGTCCATGAACAACTGACATCACACAGATCTGGTCTAGCCACACAGTGCAATACCATTTGGCCATAAAAAAGGGCTGGGGGACTCGTGCCAAAGCATTGTGGGGGGAGGATCTTCAAAACATTCTCCAGGTGAAAGCAGCCATCCACAAGGCCTCACATATGGATCCATTTACGTGAAGTGTCCAGAACAGGTCACGCCTACAGACAGAAGGCAGGGTTTTCCAGGGTCTGGAGGAGACGGGGAGGGAGTAAGTGCCTGTGGTGGGGGGTTTCCTCTGGGGATGAGAAAATTATTTTGGCACTAGACAGAGGTGATGGTTGTGCAATGATGTACTAAATGTCCCTGAATTATGCCCTTTGAAACAGTCAATGTTACATCATGTGAATACATAGAAAAGGAAAAACCAGCTTAGGTTGAAATTGATTAGGGCTAAACATAACCCTTTTCCTTACAACTTCTGCTTGGGAGTTCAGTAATTTCATCAACTCAGGGTGCCAGAAACTGATGGGATCCTTAATGCCTCCTCCAGGCAGGGCCATCAGGAGGGGAGGCAGCCCTCCTGCTACACGGCATGAGTGCCGTCAGCCCTCAATTCTCAACAGGCGTGTGAAAAACGAATCATCGCACACGCTATATGATACAAGTCACACAACCGGTACAGACACAGCACGGGTTACAGGCGCAAAACCTCTGCGGCCTGGTTATCCCCAGGCAGTGGGACGTGGGTCCAGGCCGCCCTTAGGGGGCAGTCGCTTCGAATGTGGCTCAGAGCCAGGCCTGCAGAAGCCGAGGTCTCTCTCCTCTGCGGGAGAGTCCTGGGCGGGGGTGCCCCCGAGCAGCAGGACGCAGGTCCTGCGCCACCCACTTCTGCCGCTGGCACCAATAGAGCCCGGTGCGCGCTGAGCTGCCAGGCAGGAAGCCCGCTTGGGTCTCTTGGCACCAGCGGGGCCGCGTCTCCCGGAAGGCGCCTCCGCGTGGGTCGGCCCGGCCGCGCTGGGCCGCTTCTGACCGCCGTCAGCCACACCTCCCTGCGGCTCTGGACGTGCGCAGGTTCACCGCTGGGCTGCGTCCTCCCCGGCCCGGGACCATGCGAGCGATGAGCCTGACGGCGGTCAGCAAGGGGTCAGAACACGGACACGGACACAAAACCCTGCAGCCGCCCCTCCCAGAGCAGGAGCAGGGCCCAGAGAACAGGGCGCCCCTCACGACAGCCAGAAAGCAGGGCGCCCCCCACGACACCCACAGACAGGGCGCACCTCATGATACTCACCCAGACAAGAGGCGGACTTGTCTTCAGGGCTGGTACCAGTGCTCTACTCAACAGTTATGAAAAGAGGGAAAGAAATGGTCTTATAAATTAAATCAATTATCATCAATATTTAAAGGAACACTGTAGTCAATTACTTTATAATTCACCCCATAATTTATTGATCTATAATTATTTTTAAGAGAGGCAGGCCTGCACCATTAGCAGTATACCATCAGTTAACATTTTCCTTGGAGCAAAAGATTTAGCAACATTGCCCGGGATTAAGTAATACTGTGCAGGTGTCTCTGACATTGTTTTAAATGAGACTGTCCTGGGCAAGTAGAGACATAAAGGCAGGTCCACTCAAAGAGAAAAAGAGAAGGCGCGGCAGAGACGGGAGGAGAGACAGCGAAAGGAGGGGACAGGAGGGGGCGGGGGGAGGCGCGCTGCTTCCCGAAGCACGTGTGGAGCCGCTGCGGGTGCGACCAGACGCTGAGCGCGGCCAGCAGCACACTACAGTGTGTGTGTGTGAGTGTGAGCGTGTGTGAGCGTGTGTAGTATGTACAGTGTACGAGCGTGTGTTTGCATGTGCAGTGGGTGTGTGTGTCAGTGTGTGTAGCACGTGTGTGTCAGTGTGTGTAGCACGTGTGTGTCAGTGTGTGTAGCACGTGTGTGTGGTCTGTGTGAGTGTGCAGTGTGTGAAGTGTATAGTGTAGGTGTGCGAGTGTGTAATGTGTGTAGTGTAGATGTGACTAGTGTGTGTGTTTGTGAGTGTGCGAGTGTGTGTGAGGGTGTAAGATAGGAGTGTGTGAAAGTGTATGAGAATGTGTGAGTAGAATGTATAAGAATGTGTGGGCAGCAGTGTGTGAATGTATATAAGTATGTGGTGTGTAAGGGCATGTGGGTGTGTATAAGAGTATGTGAGAGTGTACAGTTTCTAAGAGTCTGTGTATATGTAAGAGTCTGTGTGTGTGTAAGAGTGTTTGTAGTGTGTAAGACTGTGAGTGTGTGAAGTATGTGATTTATGAGTGTGTGTACATGAGTGTGTAGTGTTTGCGTGTGTGTGTATGTGTAAGAGTGTGTGAGTGTGTGCGCATCAACAGGATGCTACTGCTGAAGTTGCCAGGCTCATGTGCAGAACGGCTCACGCGGGAACCCCAGCCCAGGGCAGCGGCCGACACCCTACCCCAGGACGCCTGAGCTCCCAAGAAGGCACGGAGGAGTTCCGCTCCTGTCGCCTAGCCTGCTCGCTGGGAAAGCGTCCTCCCAGTGGTCACGTGAAGCAGAGGAGACCCTCCGGGGAAAGGGACCACAAGGTGCCCGGGACCGGCACAACCCCCGGGAGCTGCTCCTAGAGGACAGAGGAGGCCAGGCGCGTCCCCCGGGAATTCCAAATTCTTCTGACTTAGGGAATGACACGGTGATAGGAGGCCTTTTGCCTGCCACACCACAGTCCTTCCTGGGAACACCCTGGGAGCTGCGCCCCCGAAAGCCAGGGAGGCGCTTGGTCAGCCAGCTCTGCTACTCGAATTCAGCTCTCATGGGCGGTCACAGCCCGTGCAGCTGAGAGTTACAGTGCATCACAGCCACCAGAATTGGTGAGGAAGAAGCAAAGCCACTACCAACCACAGGAGATACACCAAGAAAATCCAGTAAACACATGAAAAGACGTTTGCTCTCACTAGTCATCAGCTTAGGGCAAACTAAGAACAGTGAGCACCGGTCTCTGCCCACTGAATTAATAAAAGCTAAGACAACATGAGAACTCAGGGAGCATACGGACCAACAGACCGCAGAGACTAACTGACACACCTCTTTGAAAAGAAATCTGCTATCATTTTGTGAAGTCGAGCATCTGGACGCACTGTGACCCCACAGTTCCCCTCCCAGGTAGATACAACCCAGAGAAACCCCTGGGCACATGCCTGAAATAAAATACACAAGCCTGGTAATAGCAGAACAGTTCATGGCAGCAAGACCAGAAACAATCAAGCATCCTCACTTGGGGAATGAATAAACCGGGACAAACTCACACAGAGGAACGCCATGCAGCCGTGAAAAGGAGCAGGCAGCCACATGCCACAGCAACTGCGTCTCCTTCCCGCTCCAAAAGCCACCGGAAGGGTGGCCGTGGGCCCAGCAGCTGGGAAACAAGAGATGCCAAAACCCGAGACGAAGGCAATGCCCGGCGGCCGACAGACTTGTGGGTCTTTGGGAGAGAAATGCAAAGGACCTGGCAACACCTCAGCTACGGGGAGAGTCAGGGAGGAGTTCTGAGCTCAGGCTCGTGCGGGGGGCCAGGTGACGCCATCCTCAGAGATGCGGACACAGACGGTGGGAGACGTGGGCACGAGGTGAGTCTAGATACGGGGCGAGAGGGGCACTCTGTAAAGAAGAGGCACAGTCCTGAGGACACGAGCGAGGGGCCACATGCGCGACAGGGTGATAACGCACACGTGGAAAGGAGATGGCAAGTGCAAAGGCCCTCAGGCAGGCCTACCCTTGGCCCCAAAACCTCTGGGAGCCTGCGTGAGGCTGGGCAGACACGAGATGACGGAGGCGGCTGAGATGGGACAGAGCCTGCAAACAGCAAGCACTCAGCACATCCTAGCTACCGTCCTCCTCGGGATTCACCAAGTGACCCGGCATGCGAGGTGCCTGGTCTAGGAGCCACAGGGAGACCACCCTTCCAGCCAACAGGTACTTCACAACATGAATAATCGCATCCCTAAAGGAAGCCAGTCCTGACTATCCATCTGAAGGATTGACGCTGAAGCTGAAACTCCAATACTTTGGCCACCCGACGTGAAGAGTGACTCATTGGAAAAGACCCTGATGCTGGGAAAGATTGAAGGCAAGAGGAGAAGGGGATGACAGAGGATGAGATGGTTGGAAGGCATCACCAACTCAATGGGCATGACTTTGAGCAAGCTCTGGGAGGTGGTGAAGGACAGGGGAACCTGGCGTGTTGCATTCCATGGGGTCACAAAGAGTCAGACACGACTGAGCAACTGAATGACTTAGTGACTGAACAACAACCACCACCCCCAAACTTTTTCTGCATTACTGATTTTTCCCCTCGGGTGATTCAAGTTGCTGTTTGTCAATCGCTATTCTGTCTCATTCAAGTTCCTCCTTTCGAGCCTAAAAGTTCCAATTTATCAAATTTCTTCTCCAAATAGAGGTTTAAAATTAGAGCAAAAATGCAATAATAATAAGCTGGAAATAGCACGTTGCTATAGTGATACCAAAGTCTAAAATTAGATTTTGATCTATAAAAAACACAAAATTCATTACTCTGCTACTCATTTTTGCCATTTTTCTCTGGGCCAAACCCATTTCAAAAAGAACCTTTATTATATGGAATCACAGAATACCTGTCCCACAGTGAGAAAGAGATGGATCCGGTAATTGAAGTCCACAGGTAATCCAGAAACCTCATTCCAGTTCAATTTCAAAACGTTCTGCCATCAATACTTTATTACATCCTCTCCCAAGTCACAAAACTGGCTGATTTATGAAGTTGGACAAGTCTCTTGGCCTCTCCAGACCTCGGTGTCCTCAGTGATTGTGTGCAGAGGCCACGCAAATGACCCCAGCGACTGCTCTAGGGCCACGGACCCCAGCAATTCCCATCACCCTTCCTCCACCCACAGGCAGGAGGGCTGGGGAAGGGACACCGAAGATCAACTGCCAATTGATTGATAACCAAGGCACTGATCCACAATTCCAAATGATCCCATGGAATCTTAGGGCCAGGATTTAGGTTTCCAGGCTACAGCAAATGATGCCTCAAAGTAAGACAATCCTAACCAGTGAGGCAGGATATTGTGACCTTATTCCATGGGAGAAGAGAGCAAAAAGGAGGGAGGCCAAATATTTCAGTGCCTGTCAGGAAATATTTAACTAACAGGTGACTCTGTGGTTGAGAAATGCAAGAAGTGGATGAGAACAGACAGACCCAGTTCTGGGAGATGCACCTAAGGTCTCATAGTGCAGCAAACATATTGAGAACATCACCAAGCTAATTCCTTCATTTACCAAAGACTGTCACCTCAGTTTAGTGAGTAATCCACTCCAGTACTCTTGCCTGGAGAACCCCATGGACGGAGGAGCCTGGTGGGCTACAGTCCATGGGGTCGCAAAGAGTCAGACACGACTGAGCGACTTCACTTCACTTCACTTAGAAAAGGCAGAGGAACCAGAGATCAAATTGTCAACATTCATTGGATCATAGAGAAAGCAAGGGAATTTCAGAAAAACATCTACTTCTGCTTCATTGACTACAAGAAAGCCTCTGACTGTGTGGATCACAACAAACTGTGAAAAATTCTTAGAGATGGGAATACCAGACCACCTTATCTGCCTCCTGAGAAACCTGTATGCAGGTCAAGAAGCAACAGTTAGAACCAGACATGGGACAACTGACTGGTTCAAAATTAGGAAAGGAGCACATCAAGGCTGTATATTGTCACCCTGCTTCTTTAACATATATGCAGAGTACATCATGTGAAATGCCGGGCTGGATGAAGCACAAGCTGGAATCAAGACTGCTGGGAAAAATAACAACTTCAGATATGCAGATGATGCCACTCTAATGGCAGAAAGCGAAGAGGAACTAAAGAGCCTCTTGATGAGGGTGAAAGAGGAGAATGAAAAAACTGGCTTAAAACGCAACATTCAAAAAACTCAGGAAACTCAAGCAGGGGTTCTGTATCAATGTAGAGGAGTGGGATGGGGCGGGAGATGGGAGGGGGGTTCAAAAGGGAGGGGACATATGTATGACTATGGCTGATTCTGGAGAAGGAAATGGCAGCCCACTCCAGTATTCTTGTCTGGAGAATCCCAGCGACAGAGGAGCCTGGTGGGCTGCCCAGAGTCAGACACGACTGAAGTGACTTAGCAGCAGCAGCAGCATGGCTGATTCATGTTGAGGTTTGACAGAAAACAATAAAATTCTGTAAAGCAATTATCCTTCAATTAAAAAAATAAGTTAAAAAAAAGATCAGGGCATCTGGTCCCATCATTTCATGACAAAGAGAAGGCGGAAAAGTGGAAGCCAATGGGTTTTATTTTCTTGGGCTCCAAAATCACTGGGGATGGTGACTGCAGCCAGACAATTAGAAGACGCTTGTTCCTAGAAAGAAAAGCTATGACAAACCTAGACAGCATATTAAAAAGCAAAGACATCATTTTACCGACAAAGGTCTGTGTAGTCAAAGCTGTGATTTTTTCCAGTGCTCGTGTACAGACATGAGAGTTGGACCACAAAGAAGGCTAACCACCAAAGAATTAATGCTTTCAAGTTGTGGTGCTTGAGAAGACTTTTGAGAGTCTCTTGGACTGCAAGGAGATCGATCCAGTTAATCCTAAAGGAAACCAACCCTGAATATTCATGGGAAGGACTGAAACTGAAGCTGAAGCTCCAATCCTTTGGCTACCTGATGGAAAGGGTCAACTCACTGGAAAAGACCCTGATGCTGAGAAAGACTGAAGGCAACAGGAGAAGGAGGTGACAGAGGAAGAGATGGTGAGAAAGCATTGCCAAGTCAATGGACAGAAATCTGAGCAAGCTGCAGGAGATGGTGAAGAACAGGGGAACCTGGCGTGCTGCAGCCCACAGGGTTGCGAAGAGTCAGCCCTGACTTAGCAACTGACAACACCAATAGGTGAGAAACCGCAGCCTAGAAGGTTATTTAGATTTTTATTACACCTACATGTTAGAGTGTTCATCTCTTGGACATCCTGGAAGCTCAGCGGATGAGGATCCGCCTGCCAAAGCAGGGGACACGGGTTCGATCCCTGATCCAGGAAGATTCCACACACCGCAGCAGAGCTACTTAGCCCTCGAGCCAAAGCTACTGAGCGCACTCGCTGTGGCAACTGAATCCGTGGAGCGAGAGCCAGTGCTCCGCAGCTAGAGAGTAGCTCCCACTCTCCCCAGCGAGAGAACCCCCGCGCAGCAACAAACACTCGGAGCAGCTAAAAATAAATAAATCATTGTTTTGAAAAAGCATTCATCTCTTGATTATGGAGTTGTGGGTAGATTTTATTTTCTCCTATTTGTTTGCATTTTCTGCCAAGAACATGTGCTACATTAGTACCATTGGGTTTTTTGTTTGTTTTTTCAAATAATGAGAGTTTTTCTTAAGTATTTAAGGAGTATTTTAGGGCTCTGTTTTTAGATCTTTACTCCAATTTAAAAAATAAATAACTGTCTGCTTGAAGAGAAATGCTAGCAGGTAACGCAAGCAGGGAAAGCCTGCAGGGCTGGTCAGGCGACCGGGCTGACCAGGCAGCAGGGCTCTCAGGAGATGGACAGTCTCCCAAAGAAGGGTCGTGTAGACAGGGCTGGGAGGAGGGCCTTCCCAGCCAGAGGACAGCCACACCTACCAAGAAGGGAAGCCCAGCCAGGAACACAGCCCCTCCCGGCGCAGACCCCGCACGAACGCCACCCGGGCCTGGGCCTCCTACAGCACCGGCGCTTCTGTCTCCACAGTCAAGTGGATAGATGAAGCCTTCTCTTAACGACATGGCTTCAGGAGCAGGAGGCAAGGGCTGCCTACGCTGTGTTTGCAGCTGTGTCCCCACGGACTATGTGTTAGGCACACAGTACAGGCTCAGCAAACGTCGGCTGATAAAGACAAAGGATGTACCTGTCAATTCTTTACTAGTCAGAGTGGTAAGGCTGCAGCGAGAGTCAAGTTTCACACAGTAACAGGCTCACAAAGGTTAACAGCAGGGACTCTGAGATTTCATTTAGAAACTCTCTCATCAGGCAGCTCAGTTTTGACTAGTCATATTTCAGTTCAGTTCAGTTCAGTCGCTCAGTCATGTCTGACTCTTTGCAACCCCATGAATCGCAGCACGCCAGGTTTCCCTGTCTATCACCAACTCCCAGAGTTCACTCAGATTCACGTCCATTGAGTCAGTGATGCCATCCAGCCATCTCATCCCCTGCCGTCCCCTTCTCCTCCTGCCCCCAATCCCTCCCAGCATCAGAGTCTTTTCCAATGAGTCAACTCTTCGCATGAGGTGGCCAAAGTACTGGAGTTTCAGCTTCAGCATCATTCCTTCCAAAGAAATCCCAGGGCTGATCTCCTTCAGAATGGACTGGTTGGATCTCCTTGCAGTCCAAGGGACTCTCTAGATTCTTCTCCAACACCACAGTTCAAAAGCATCAATTCTTCGGTGCTCAGCCTTCTTCACAGTCCAACTCTCACATCCATACATGACTACTGAAAAAACCATAGCCTTGACTAGTCGGACCTTAGTCGGCAAAGTAATGTCTCTGCTTCATATTTAGTAAGCTAAAATCATGCATGGCACATGAATACACACGACTGGCCTTACTTATAGTAGGTTGTCTACACAAAGCAAGGCAGGATTCCTGCCCCTACACCCCACCACTTACCATCAGGGCTTGAAATTCCCAAAATTGCTGATTCATTTGAATTTAACACATAAATTTTGGCTTATAGCAAAATTCAAATACACTTTCATGGAGCGTATTAGCATATTACACCATTATCAACCTTAAACACTCAGCACCAATAGGTTCTCTTTCATTTTTTACTATCTTCAAATAGGCTTTCAGATGGTTTACAACAGTACAGATATAATAGACCAAAGTTAACCATGAATGAGAAAAAGATGTGAGTAAAGTAGTAAGAACTGGCAGCAGGCACAAGCGGGCACTATCTCTCTATCTGCCCACATGGATGGGTGGGGGAGGGGTGGGTGGGTAGATGGGTGGATGGGTGGATAGGTGGGTGGATGGATGGACAGAGAGACTTCCTGTCCATCAAGCCAGAGCTGAGTTACATCATCCTTCTTTAAAGTCAACACTGGTAGAAATAGAGCTCTTCCTGGACCCGAGCAACGTGATTCTAAACCATGTCGTCAATGAAAGTGTTCCTTGAAAAGCAAACTTAGGCTCCATGTGGCTGTGTCCTTACTGGCCCTGTGGGCACAGTGTGGATGCACAATTACATGCATTTCCTTCTCCAAGGAATCCAAACTGGAAAAGAAGAAGTAAAACTCTCACTGTTTGCAGATGACATGATCCTCTACCTAGAAAACCCTAAAGACTCCACCAGAAAATTATTAGAGCTAATCAATTAATATAGTAAAGTTGCAGGATATAAAAGCAACGCACAGAAATCCCTTGCATTCCTATACACTAATAATGAGAAAGCAGAAAAACAAATTAAGCAAACAATTCCATTCACCACTGCAACGGAAAGAATAAAATACTTAGGAATATATCTACCTAAAGAAACTAAAGACCTATATATAGTAAACTATAAAACACCGATGAAAGAAATCAAAGCGGACACTAATAGATGGAGAAATACACCATGTCCATGGATCAGAAGAATCAATATAGTGAAAATGAGTATACTATCCAAAGCAATCTATAGATTCAATGCAATCCCTATCAAGCTATCAGCGGTATTTTTCACAAAGCCAGAACAAATAATTTCACAATTTGTATGGAAATACAAAAAACCTCGAATAGCCAAAGCAATCTTGAGAAAGAAGAATGGAACTGGAGGAATCAACCTGCCTGACTTCAGGCTCTACTACAAAGCCACAGTCATCAAAACAGTATGGTACTGGCACAATGACAGACATATAGATCAATGGAACAAAATAGAAAGCCCAGAGATAAATCCACACACCTATGGACACCTTATCTTTGACAAAGGAGGCAAGGATATACAATGGAGTAAAGACAATCTCTTTAACAAGTGGTCCTGGGAAAACTGGTCAACCACTTGTAAAAGAATGAAACTAGAACACTTTCTAACACCATTCACAAAAATAAACTCAAAATGGATTAAAGATCTAAACGTAAGACCAGAAACTATGAATCTCCTAGAGGAGAACATAGGCAAAACACTCTCTGACATAAATCACAGCAGGATCCTCTATGATCCACCTCCCAGAATACTGGAAATAAAAGCAAAAATAAACAAGTGGGATCTAATTAAAATTAAAAACTTCTGCACAACAAAGGAAACTATAAGCAAGGTGAAAAGACAGCCTTCTGAATGGGAGAAAATAATAGCAAATGAAGCAACTGACAAACAACTAATCTCAAAAATATACAAGCAACTTAGACGCAGCTCAATTCCAGAAAAATAAATGACCCAATCAAAAAATGGGCCAAAGAACTAAATAGACATTTCTCCAAAGAAGACATATGGATGGCTAACAAACACATGAAAAGATGCTCAACATCACTCATCAGAGAAATGCAAATCAAGACCACAATAAGGTACCATTTCACACCAGTCAGAATGGCTGTGATCCAAAAGTCTACAAACAATAAATGCTGAAGAGGGTGTGGAGAAAAGAGAACCTTCTTACACTGGTGGTGGGAATGCAAACTAGTACAGCCACTATGGAGAACAGTGTGGAGATTCCTTAAAACACTGGAAATAGAACTGCCTTATGACCCAGCAATCCC
Organism: Capra hircus; assembly: GCF_001704415.2. Taxonomy (NCBI): domain Eukaryota; kingdom Metazoa; phylum Chordata; class Mammalia; order Artiodactyla; family Bovidae; genus Capra; species Capra hircus. The sequence continues at coordinate 1,900,107 of NC_030811.1, read as the reverse complement.
ACTGCTGGGCATACACACCGAGGAAACCAGAACTGAAAGAGACACGTGTACCCCAATGTTCATCGCAGCACTGTTTATAATAGCCAGGACATGGAAGCAACCTAGATGTCCATCAGCAGATGAATGGATAAGAAAGCTGTGGTACATATACACAATGGAGTATTACTCAGCCATTAAAAAGAATACATTTGAATCAGTTCTAATGAGGTGGATGAAACTGGAGCCAATTATACAGAGTGCAGTAAGCCAGAAAGAAAAACACCAATACAGTATACTAACACATATGTATGGAATTTAGAAAGATGGTAATGATAACCCTGTATGCAAGACAGCAAAAGAAACACAGATGCAAAGAACAGACTTTTGGACTCTGTGGGAGAGGGAGAGGGTGGGATGATTTGGGAGAATGGCATTGAAACATGTATACTATCATGTAAGAAACGAATTGCTAGTCTAGGTTCAATACAGGATACAGGATGCTTGGGGCTGGTGCACTGGGATGACCCAGAGAGAGGATACAGGGAGGAAGGTGGGAGAGGGATTCAGGGTTGAGAATTCATGTACACCTGTGGTGGATTCATGTCAATGTATGGCAAAACCAATACAGTATTATAAAGTAAAAAAATAAAAATTAAAAATTAAAAAAAAAAAGAACGCTCAAACTACAAAAATAAATAAATAAATAAACAACGTCATCAATGAAAGTGCTCCTTAAAAAGCAAATGTAGGCTCCATGTGGCTGTGTCCTTACTGGCCCTGTGGGCACAATGTGGATGCGTAATTACGCGCATTTCCTTCTCTAAGTGTCCAGATGCCAGGGTTTGGGCCACACCGCCTGATCTGTTTTTAAAGATGGAGATAACAGTGGGGGAAGATGACAAGCACCACCTTGACACACACTGTACACACCTAGTCTCAGCAGAGCCTGCCCTGAGGTCAGGGGGACGGCTGTGACACAGAGCTTTCGGCCATGCAGACAGCAAAGATGTTTCTGGAAACAGCGAAGGATCTATCTGCCCACCCGACATACTGCAGGGAGATGAGAGGCTCGAGGAACCCCGGCAGACTCAGCCTTTGTCTCTGTGTGAGTGTCTTCCTGAAACCATGGAGCTCCACCCCAAGCAAGCCAAGATCTGGGTTGTCTCACATGGTATTACCAAATTCTCACAAATTCCACTTTATATAGGTACCAATATATTACATTAAAAATGAACCACTGAGTAAGTCACATTTGTTTCTGGAGCTAGTGGTAAGGAATCTGCCTGCCAATGCAGGAGACACGAGAGACATGGGTTTGATCCCTGCAATGGGAAGATCTCTTGGAGGAGGAAATGGCAACTCACTCCAGTATTCTTGCCTGGGAAATCCCAGGGACAGAGGAGCCTGGAAGGCTACAGTCCATGGGGTTGCAAAGAACTGGACACGACTGAACATCCATGCACACACACACAGTTCTTAACGGAAGTATTTTATATCATCCATGTAAATGCCAGAAAGACATCTCAGTCCAGTTCAGTCGCTTAGTTGTGTCCTGCTCTTTGTGACCCCATGGACTGCAGCACGCCAGGCTTCCCCGTCCATCACCAACTCCTGGAACTCAAACTCATGTCCATTGCATCAGTGATGCCATCCAATCATCTCATCCTCTGTCATCTCCTTCTCCTCCTGCCTTCAATCTTTCCCAGCATCAGGGTCTTTTCCAGTGAGTCAGTTCTTTGTATTAGGTGGCCAAAGTATTGGAGCTTCAGCATCAATCCTTCCAATGAATATTCAGGACTGATCTCCTTTAAGATTGACTGGTTGGATCTCCTTGCAGTCTAAGGGACTCTCAAGAGTCTTCTCCAACACCACAGTTCAAAAGCATCAACACTTCAGCATTCAGCTTTCTTTATGGTCCAGCTCTCACATCCATACATGACTACTGGAAAAACCAAAGCTTGACTAGAAGGACCTTGGTAGGTAAAATAATGTCTCTACTTTTTAATATGTTGTCTAGGTTTGTCATAGCTTTTCTTCCAAGGAACAAGTGTCTTTTAATTTCATGGCTAAAAAAACATCTGCTTCACTGACTATAAGAAAGCCTTTGACTATGTGGATCACAACAAACTGGAAAATTCTGAAAGAGATGGGAATACCAGACCACCTGACCTGCCTCTTGAGAAATCTGTGTGCAGGTCAAGAAGCAACAGTTAGAACCGGACATGGAACAACAGACTGGTTCCAAATAAGAAAAGGAGTACGTCAGGGCTGTATATTGTCACCCTGCTTATTTAACTTATATGTAGAGTACATTATGTGAAATGCTGGGCTGGATGAAGCACAAGCTGGAATCAAGATTTCTGGGAGAAACATCAATAACCTCAGATATACAGATGACACCACCCTTATGGGAGAAAGCAAAGAGGAACTAAAGGGCTTCTTGAAGGTGAAAGAGGAAAATGAAAAAGCTGCCTTAAAACTCAACATTCAAAAAATGAAGATCATGGCATCCAATTCCATCATTTCATGGCAAATAGATGGGGAAGCAATGGAAACGGTACAGACTTTATTTTCTTGGGCTTCAAAATCACTGCAGATGGCAGCTGCAGGTATGAAATTAAAAGATGTTTTACTCCTTGGAAGGAAAGTTATGATCAGCCTAGACAGTGTATTAAAAAGCAGAGACATTACTTTGCTGACAAAGGTCCATATAGTCAAAGCTATGGCTTTCCAGTAGTCATGTATGGATGTGAGAGTAAGACCATAAAGAAGGCTGGGTACTAAAGAATGGACGCTTTTGAACCGTGGTGCTGGAGAAGACTCTTGAGAGTGACTTGCTGCTGCTGCTGCTAAGTCACTTCCATTGTGTCTGACTCTGTGTGACCCCATAGACAGCAGCCCACCAGGCTCCCCCATCCCTGGGATTCTCCAGGCAAGAACACTGGAGTGGGATGCCATTTCCTTCTCCAATGCATGAAAATGAAAAGTGAAAGTGAAGTCGCTCAGCCGTGTCCTACTCTTAGCGACCCCATAGACTGCAGCCTACCAGCTCCTCCATCCATGGGATTTTTCAGGCAAAAGTACTGGAGTGAGGTGCCATTGCCTTCTCCAGAGAGTGCCTTGAACAGCAAGGAAATCAAACCAGTCAATCTTAAAGGAAATCAGTCCTGACTATTCATTGGAAGGATTGATGCTGAAGTTGAAGTTCCAATACTTTCACCACCTGATACAAAGAACTGACTCATTTGAAAAGACCCTGATGCTGAGAAAGATTAAGGGCAAGAGGAGAAGGGGATGACGGAGGATGAGATGGTTGGATGGCATCACCGACTCGATGCACATGAGTGTGAGCAAGCTCTGGGAGATGGTGAAGGACAGGGAAGCCTGGCGTGCTGCAGCCCAGGGATCACAAAGAGTTGGACACAACTGAGCTGAACAAGAACAACAATGTAAATGCCAAAGGAAAACCACCAAAAATGACCGAGTTTGGGCAAAATTACAATTCAGATGATGCTCTTGACCATAATTTGCTAAATCAAAGGTTCCTAGACATCACTCCAGGAACATGAATCCAGGTCTCTGATCATCCACTCAGAGGAAAGTCCACAATGTCTAAAAGCAAAAATGCTGAAGTGCAAGTTAAATATCAAAGGTCTCAACGTCGGTTTACACCATTTAATACAGAGGTTTGATAAATTAGAAAATCATTTTACCCTCCTGATTCTCATGATGGCATTAGGATAAAACATCTTTAAAAAAACAGATATAAAAGCTTAAATCAATATTAAAATCATTCAACTTGCCCAATTAACAATTTCTGTCTATCGAGTCAAAGGTTGATGGTGGATACATAAATTCTACAAAAGGTTTTAAAAGATTTTTGACAGCTTTTTTTCCTATCAGTTGAAGCAATTGGTGTTAGAACTACAAATAAGAAGGGAACAGTGATCTGAGAGAGAGAAATGACCTAAGACAGGCTTTAAGGGACAGATGAGCCTCGTGGCCAACACGATTTGGGACTCTGGGCCATGATGGTGCCACCTGCAGGAGGCACAAGTCAAGATGTCCGGGAGAGTCTTGGCTGCTCCGTGTGAGCTCGGGAGACACCCCACCCCACATCTCCGGGCTCCCCAAAGGCGGCAGCAGCAGTCTCACCAATCTCCTCCCGGGGCAGAACGCGTGCAGAAAAGGAGGAGACGCAAACCAGCAGCCATAACTTCTTCTCGTGCCCAGCCTGGTCGGCCAGCCCTTGCTTTAGGTCACGGGGCGGGGTATCATCTATTTTTCTTAGTCCTGTTTTAGCATTTTCACCAAATTTAAGCAGCTTGCTGGGGAAATCTGACTCTGGCCAAGATTAATAAGAAGAGTATCTCATTTTCAGATTGTAATGTATTTCCATGTGCAGAATTATTTCCCTCCAAAATATGCCATTTAATTATTAAGGCCACTAAATAGTTGTAAATTTACATCAAAGTGAAGCTGGTGTGCGTTCCGAGGGAAGGGGTGTGGGTGATATTTTAGAACAACTTTGAGTGTGTAACTTTCCCATCAGCTGCACAAAGACAAACAGAAGAGCCTATGCTTCAGACACAGTCGCCTCCAGGGAAGTAGAGAAAATTTCCCCCAGCCTTTAGAAATCAGAAACCTTTGAATGCTGCTCTAGTATAGAATTTGGACCTAAGATAACAGAAAATATTCTTTCCCCAAAAGCAAACTTTCCATTGTTTCAGAACTGTACTTCCATCACTTATTTGGAGAATCATCAATGACAGTCCTATTCAGGCTTATTAAGCCTACAGATTCATCAGTCCTGGTGGAAATTCCATCAAGAGCAGCAGCATCAGCCGTGTCTCCCCCACTTCTTCCCACCCGACCCCCGGCTTCAGGCCCCCCTCAGTACTCCCATAGGAGTTGCACCATCATCCTCCAGGAGCTTGAAGTCAAAACACCAAGCACATCTTCAGCCCCTCTCTCTCCTTCCACACCGCAAGACACGCCGCCCGCATCCTGAACTCCAGACGTGCCCGTGCTGTCTCCCCCTGCTCCGGGGCTGCCCGGCCCTGAGCTCCGCATGGCCTGCTCCTTCCCACCACTCGGGCCCAGCTCAGGCGCTGTCCCTTCTGTGGGGCCTCTCGCACTCTCCCATCCGCACCAGCCCTGACCCTGTCTCCCTGGCCCACGCCGCGCTCCTCCACAGCGTGCTCACTGCCCTCAGCGGCCGATCGGTTGCTCACTGGCTCGTCGTCTGTCCCCTGGACTGGGACACACGCTCTCTGACTGCAGGGGCTGTCCTGTCCTGTCCATCCCAGAATCCCCGCGGCCCACCTAGAGCTGTTCCGGTCAGCATCACCCGGCGCCCGGGGGATCAGGAGCAGGAACCAAGAGACCAGGAAAAGCATGTGCTCAGAAGCGAGCACACGGAGGCCTCAGGGGCCTGGCTTACAAACTCTGTGGCCCTGCCTCCTTGCTGTTACCCGGAAGCTGCGCCTTTCTGAGACGGAGGGGGTGGGCATGGTGTAATCTTCCCGACGGGATGATGGTGAGGATGAGGACTCGACCCGCTGCCCCGTGGTCACGGTCCGGGCCTGTTGCGCTCGCTCAGACTTCCCTCCACAGCTTTTCTCACTAACCTGCAGTCATCCACATGCCTCCGTCGCCACCACGGTCTCCCCCATGGCATCCAGCTAAAGGCAGGGCCCCTCAGGCCCACTCTCCAGCAGCACCCATGGGGTGCCCCCAGCGCTGCACTGGCCACACGAGCATGCAGCCTGAAGCCTGGTCCCGGGGAAGGGGACTGCAGGCACGTCCCCAGTGAGAGGGCCTCTCTGCGCACCAACAGAGACCAGCACACACAGCAGGGGCCCTGGCGCCCAGCCACCGTCTGCCCACAATGCTGAACACCACAGAGCGTCTTCCTGCATTCACTGATCAGTCCAAGAAGCCCTCCACCTCAGGGCCCTTCTGGAATGTTCTCTACATATGATAGCTGCTCAAACACAGAAACACACCCACGCATGCAGACGACACCTGCTTCACCAGGCTGGGCGGTCCACATGCGCGTCCTTTGCTTTACTGAAGATTTACCCCAGGTCTCCTCTAAACCTGAACACATGAGGCGCTCTGAGCTCATTCCAATCGCCAGATACATTCTCTTCAGAGCACATCACTAGTATTATGCAAGTGCAACTTTAATAAAAGCGACAGCCAGCTCAGAATTAACTTCCAAACTCTGCACCGTGTCACCATGCATCATGAGGGAGCCGTAACGGCCCATCTGATTCCACGTACCCACACAGACTCAGAGGACAGAGCCTTTATCGTGTGGGCATTCCCCAGGAAGAGAACGTTCTAGCCAACATCCAGGAGTGGGCCATTTCCCGGGACCATGTTCAATTATTAATCTGAGCTTGATGAGGCTACAAAACATCTTACTGGAAAGGCAGCTGACAAAGGAGGGCTGAGATAGCTGGATCTGTTTCTCGCCCTTGGAAAATGTTCCATATCAACTAAATATCCATCACTTTTCAGCTAATATTAATGTTTTAATCACTGAGTCCATTAACTCTAACATGCATCTGTCAAGGACTTGTTATGAGCTAAACACGATGAAGGTACAAGGTACGTCTGAGATGTGGTTTCGGCTCTCAGATAGTTATAAACCTGGCTGGGAAAGCAATCTGTTTATACCTGAAAACTTCGAGTAAATTTAAAATGTGTTTTTATACGTTTTTTACAGACAGTGGGCTTCCCTGGTGGCCCAGTGGTAAACAATCTGCCTGCAAACGCAGGAGACGTGGGTTCGAGCCCTGGGCCGGGAAGATCCCCTGGAGAAGCAAATGGCAACCCAGTCTAGTATTCTTGCCTGGAGAATTCTGTAGAGAGAGGAGCCTGGCGAGCCACAGTCCCCGAGGTCGCAAAGAGCTGGACACGGCTGAGCAACTGGGCACACACACACAGTCAGTGCAGCTGAGAGAACAAGAGACGCTGCCTGAAAACATCAAGCACACTCTGACTTCGAGGTCTTTGCACCCGCTGCTCCTTCCAGATTCCAGAATGTTCTTTGCCTCCAGGGCTTGCTCCCTTGCTGCACTCAGGTCTCTGCCGAGTGCCCTGCATCAGTGGGCCTTCTCTGACCCTCCACCCACCTGCTCCGTTTCCTTGCCGGACAAGCATCTCTTCCCAGCGGTTGTCCATCCTGACCGACAGGGCTTCTTCCTGTGTAACCCTCTTTTGCCTTCCCCTCCCAGGAAAGAAGGTAGGAACTCGGTCTGTCCCCTCTCCGCGCTGTCCCCGACATCCTAACCGGCATTCAACCAGCATCTCCTTAACTACTGTTGAAGGAACAAGTCACATAACACAGCTTACTTCACAGCATGACGTCGTGTGGATTGCGACGTTTTCCAGGAAAGTCACGACTACCACGTGAAACTACAGACTTCCTAAGAAACGCGCCTTCCCTCCCAGTGTCAGTCCTGCAAAGTGAGCGGACAGGCTGCATTTCGCCTTGCTGATCGCACCAGTGTCCCACACTATGCTGGACTTGAATACACAGTACAGACACATGGAGATGGATTTATATGTGACCACTTAGATAAAGCCAACCCCAATTCACCATATTCTAAATTCTGAACATTAAAACCAAGGGTGGTGTTAATTTTGGACATTCGCACAGTTTGAAACCAACAAACTCCATATAGATCTGAGCCACAGTTTCTAAACACAGACCCCTTGTCAGCGTAGGTTATAAAAGAGAGAGACAAAAGACACTGTTCCGCTGTCTCACTTGCCTCGAGTGAATCAACTGCTACCCGAGTAGAAACTGCCTCCTACTACACTGGGTTTTCCATTTGTTGTATATGTTTGTTTGCTCACTTGTTTTGTTTTAGTCCAGACAGTTTATTCTGTTCTCAGATTGAAGTTGAAACAGCTCACATGTGTAGTTTTACCCCAAAGAAATAAAAAGTGTTCACGCAGGCTTCCAAAAGGTCCTCCAATTGAAGACGATGCATGAGACGCGTGGAGGGTCAGAGACGGGGAGGGTCAGACAGGTGGAGGGTCAGACACAGGGAGGAGCCCACCCCATGTCAGGAAGGCCACCCCCTCCCCCAGGAGACCCGACGCTCAGGTGAACTCAGTCCACCAGGGGTCAATCTCTCTAAGGACATGGAAGACTCATCAGCAAAATACCCACAAATGAGAACTCTTGTCACTGAGTAAACTCTAAAATAACTGCTATAACATGAAGACTTTCCTGCCAAAACAAACAAAAATGGTTTAGACAGCGTTCTTTTCGTGATGGAGGAAAGACCATGAACTAAAGGGACTCTGAGAACTGACCTCCAGAGTGAAATACTTCTGGGGCATTAGAGGGCTCCTTGGAGATGGCTTCAACTTGACGCTGGCCTTGGAAGTAATGTCTAGGGAAGACCTGAGACTCGGGCAGCACGGAGACCTGGATTAAAAAAAAACAAATGGGGCGGGGGAGGGGGGGAAACTCCAGACAAACCAACCTGAGGAACAGAGCAAACGCATGGGGAACGAAGAAAGTCCTCTTCATTTTCACGTATCTGCCTCCCTGCAGCCCTGCCCACACTCACAGCAAGCCATCTGGTCAGCGAACATCACACCCACCCACTGGACAGCAGGCAGATCCCCGTGTCCACTTCACTGTCATCTTAAGTGGAAACGCTGAGGGTAGGAAGGCCATCTGGTGGTAAAGACCATGCTGCTCTCCATCTCGCTGATGGAGACCACACTCTGCACACAGCTAAGGTGCAATTCCTGTCTCCTTATTCTGCACTACGTGTGTGTATATATATTATATTATACGTATATATGGGCTTCCCTGGAAGTTCAGATGATAAAGAATCTGCCTGCAATGCAGGAGGAGACCCAGTTCAGCCCCTAGGTTGGGAAGATTCCCCCAGAAAAGGAAAGGACAACCTGCTCCAGTATTCTTCTTGTCTGGAGAATCCCATGGACAGAGGAGCCTGGTGGGCGACAGTCCATGGTGTCACAGAGTCAGACACGACTGAGTGACTAACACTTTCTCTTTCTCACACACACACACACGCACACACACATATATATAATCATTCCTGCAAAGCTTTAAGATAGGGAAGGGAAATTCAGCCATGAAATGCTTTACATGACATAAAAATCCCCACCCCCAGTCCTTATCCCAGCCCCTCAGTACAAAGCAAGTTTTATTAACACAAGGCAAGTGCTCAATTTAAAGAAAACTGTGGGCATTAAAGCAGGTTGTTTTATGTCTCTGACATGAATACTCCGGGTGCATGAACTATTGAGGCCTGGGTTTAAGTGTGATTAATGCCTCATACTTGGAAAGCATCCAAACTTATTAAATCTGATGGAGTAAAACAGCGTAACTTTCTCATATTATTTCCAAGAGATACGATTAGGCCGAATCGCACCAGTGAATGAAACCAGAAGTAAGCCATGGGGCGGGGGCGAGGAACTCAGTTGTGTTTACAAAGAATTAAGAGGAGCCAAGCATTTCAGCAAGCACAGGCAGAGTTCAATCACCTCACCCCAAGGAGAACAGTGAGGCCTGAAACCCACGCCAACGGCCCCTCCCCGTGTCGCCTGTGACCTCCCCACACACCGCCGAGCGTGGCACCCTGCTGGAATCAAAGGAAAGGCCGTTCGGGCCCTGTTCTCTCCTCCCAGCCCGCAGTGGACATGTCATTCATACACACATCACTTCACACGCACACATCACACACGCCACATCACACACATACATGACATATCACACAGACACACACACATGTTATCTTGTATTCAGCCACACCAGGGCTGAGTGATGTTTAACAGCATCCTGTAAGTGACCCCCTCTCCACACAGAACGCAGGGCCTACACACCCTCTGCTTACGACAGTACACTTACCACCCAGACAAGCGGGTCCAAAAGCTCTCAGATTTACCAGTTCAGGTGTTGCGCATACTTGGCCTTTCCGACCTGGGGTGCTTTGCAAAGGCAAGCAGCCCTAAGAACACACCAGATATTCACCCAATTCTTTCACTTGTTCTCTGAGCGGAAATGAAACTCCAAAGAAACAAACAGAAGAAAACCATGGTCTGCAGCGCGTGACCCCGTGTCCAGCAGAGAGTGGCTCCGGCACATCCCAGGAGCCCCAAGGGTCACTCGAGGAGGTCAGCACAAGTGTGACTATGGTCTGCAATGCATGACACCCCATGTCCAGCAGAAAGTGGCCCCAGCACATCCCGGGCACCCAAGGGTCAGTCAAGGAGGTCAGCACAGGTGTGTCTGGCCCCTCACTTCAGGGCAGAGAGACACAGGAAAGGACAGTGGGCCACTGGGCCCGGCTCAGACTCTGCAGTGATTCTAAACACTACATAGCCAGCCTCTCGGATACCTGAATTCAGGGTGATTATTTGAGAAGGAGAAACATACGAAAATATTTGTAATATCAAAGCCCATCCGAGTCAATTACAAATCTCAGGGCAGATCTGAGACGTGGAGGGAAATGCTACACCCCCCAGCAGCCTCTGAACTGATAAAAGAATAACAAATTTTTTAAAATCTGCCAAACAACAAAGCTTCAATTTATTATACATGCTCGTCAATTTAACCTAGTAGGGGAAAAAAAAAAAAAAAAACCAACCTTAAAAGCCTGAGGGTGACACAGTGCCTTTAATACACAGACCCTGAGCACGCCACAGATCAAGGCCCCAGCCCCAGCCTGCTTTGTCTGCCAAAGATGAAAGCCGGGTGCAAACAGGTGAAGGCTCTGTTTGAATCATCACCTGCAATTAAGCAAAGGGAAACTAAGAGAAGAGGCAAGCTGAACTCACTCGGGAAAATACGTCCCGGACGGAGCAGGTGGATGCTCGCTGCCCCGTCGGCTGGCTCTCTCCCCACCGGATGGCAGGCATTCAGTGAGTTCCTGCCTGGAAGGACACACACACACAGACACAGACACAGACACAGACACAGACACAGACACAGACACAGACACACACACACACACACACACACACACACACACACACACACCCAGCGTCTGCCCCTCTCTCATATTTCTCTACATGTATCTTTCAGTGCTTGCCACTCTTGGAAACAACATCCCAACAACACAGGTCTGCGTGAGATCTCACGACATCTGAACCAAAGGTCTCCGGACACTTCGATGAGCAACACTGAGTTGTACATTTGAGAGTTGCAGGACCTCCCTGGCAGTCCAGGGGTTAAGACTCCATGCTGCCAATGCAAGAGGTACAGGCTCCATCCCTGGTTGGGGAGCTAGATCCCACATGCTGCACAGCAGGCCAAAAAACTCTTAGAAATTAAGTAAAATAGATAAGCAACGAGGATTTATTGTGTGGCACAGGGAACTGTATACATAATATTTAAAAAAGAAAAGAAAAAAGTTGCTAAGAGAGTAAATCTTAAAAGTTCTCATCAGAAGAAAGAAAAAACCTGTAGCTGAAGGGTGATGAGTGTTAACTCACTGAAAGGTGGTGAGTGCTAACTTACTGGGCTGATCATTCCCATATACATACACGTATCAAATCCCCAAATCTGCTAATCAAGCATAAAGGCCTCCACTTGACTCCCTTCTCCACCAACATTCCAATCACGATGATTCCTCTGTGCGTGCTCAGTCGTGCAGCTCTTTGCAACCCCCTAGACTGTACTCGCGAGGCTCCTCTGTCCATGAGATTCACCAGGCGAGAATCCTAGAGTGGGTTTTCATGCCCTCTCCCAGGGGATCTTCCCAACCTGGGATCCAACCTGGGTCTCCTGCTTGGCAGGCAGATTCTTTACCATCTGAACCACCAGAGAAGTAAACCAGAGCATGTTTACCCAAAACTTCCAGACCGAGCCCTCTTCCCATTAACACTATTTCCACAGTGAAGCTCTCTTCACTCCAAAAGAGCACAGTGGTTTTAATGAAAAGGCACCACAGCACCAGCTCACAGCGCTGTTGGTCAAGTTCAACTTCTTTTAGAAAAGCCGCACAGTCTGAAAGCACCCGGTGTCGCCCCCGTGGATGAGCACTGTCCGCCGTGACTCACAGGCCGCGCGGGAGACGGAGGAGCTCAGAGCAGGCAGGTGCCCTCTCCCCGCCGTCACACGTGGTCAGTGCACGCTGGACCAACCTGCCCCCTGTTCCAAACACCCAACCCCGAAAAGGAGCTTGACCCTCAGTAACGCAGGCTCCCCACCTGTGTGCTGCCCACAGAACATCCCAATGACAGTCTCAGATCCACTTGGACTTCAGAAAGAAACCCCAACTGTATCAAAATGAATAAATATGAACCTCATAAGGCTGACTCCTCTTACGACAGAAAGCATCATCTTTCCCTAAAGATCCTTTAGGAAGAAGACAGAAAGGACGTAACCCCTCCATGCATCAGAACCGTCTGGAAGCCTCTAGAGCCACTGCTGCCTTCTGTCTGCCTTCGTTTCTGTGAATCACTCACAACCCACGTGTGCTTGCTTTCTGTCTCTTGGAGGCTAACGGTGATGACGACACATGAGGCCAAACAGGAGAGCGACTGCCCCTTGGCCCCTAGACAGCACCTTCTCCAAGGCGACGATTCGCTCTTAATCTCAGAATTAAGGAAGAGAGTGGGGACTCCTGTCTTCTGGGTAAACCTGGGCCTCGAGCTGGTCCGCAGGCCAGAGTCAAGCCCTCTGTCAACAGTGACGTCTCAGCATCTCCCTGGAGCCCTCTGCCTGCTTCCTCTCTGTTACTGCTGGACCCTGGTTTATGCTCCATGCCAGGCACCCAACTGTGAGGTCCCTAAGCAACAGGGACCCTTCCCAAGTCAAAGCCAATGGGTCCAGAACTGGATCTTCCTGCCAGACCTGCATCTGTGGTTCAGATCCCGCTCACAGGCTCCCAACCTTCTGAGCTAAATGAGCAAGCGATCCAGAGAAACGGCACTTCCAGAACCTTGCCCTTTTGTGAAGGAAATGAACGTGCAGACAGCAGCGTGTCGGACAAAACATGCTTTCTTTCTTCAAACAGGCAACAACATACCTAAAATAACACAGCCTCAGGGGTGGGGACGGGCTGGGATGAGCGGATGCAAACTACGACATATAGGATGGAGAGACACCACGGCCCGACTGCGCAGCACAGAGACCTGCACTCAGCGTGCTGGGATGAACCGTACTGGAAGGAATATGGAAAAAAAGAACGTGAATATATGTGTATGACTGAGTCACTTTGCTGTACAGCAGAAACTAACACATTGTAGATCAAGTATACGTCCACTTTCAGGATAAACACACACTCTGAATTTTATAGCCTTTCCCCCTCAGTTCGCCCTAGGCCTTTCCCCAGACACCGCCCCATGAGCCGCGGTCCCCCACGCCAGCAGAGACGAGCAGAGGGCACCCCCATATTCTCAGCTACAGCGTTAAAAGAGGAAAAGACAAGAATGAAGCAAAGTCCAAGCAGACAGGTTTTCTGGGTGAGACCTTAGGGCTCTCAGCACAGACGTGCCGGTTTGGGGTCGTGCAGATAAGAAAGAGATGCTCCTCTGCCAACGGGAACCTGCAGACATGGTCAGCTCGTCTGCTCCAAAGGCGGGAGCAGAGGACGAGGCTGCCTCCCCGAGGACACGGTCACCCGGCCTGCCCGCAGCGGGTGAGCCACACAGGACGAGTCCGGCAGAGCTCCTCCCAGAGCCGGGAACACACGGCTGCTCTGGAACGTGGAGGACGGATGTTGGCCTTCCCATCAGCAGACACGCCTGAGCAAACGCAGACCTGAGCTGGGACCAGGCACCCCTCCCTCCCAGGCCTTGCCCACCTGGAGAGTCTAGGAAACCGACGGAGTTTACAGGGGCTCCGTGTAGCTGTCACTTAGCCCGGATTTCAGGAAGTGGGAAGGTCAGGGCCCAGCTTCTCTCTTCACCTTTGGCTGACTTGGTGACCCCCAGGAGCTATAATTCCTGCGGCCTCTGTCGCCCAGGGCAACACCGACACTTCGTGCCACAGCACAGGCCACATCCCTCTTTCCAAACTCCACTGCTACCCTGACTTTCTCCTCTTGCCCACGCTGCTTTGAACCTTTCTGAAACAATGGATTTTCGTTACAGGTATTTTCACAAACGCAGCCGCCAACCTCCAAGAAAGCAAGGCTCTGGCTCAAGCTTTGGCTGCCCACAAAGCTCCCGGTCTCCACATGCACTAGAGACAGTCACGACCCCCTGCCCCGCCCCCCAGCACCTCTGGGGACTCCCCTCCTAGTCGGAGAGGGGGCAGAGAGCAAGATCCCAGGACACCACCTTCCCTGGCACAGCTACTGAAGCATCATTGGTGCAAAGATACTTCCCACACCAAGTCGAGCTGAGTCAGTGAGAGGTTTTCTCAGAAATCTGAGGCAAGCAATACTGAGGGATTCAGGCAGTGCGTGAAGGGCACAGGGGCTGGGGTGCCACGCAGTGGCCAGACCCGACCCTGTTTAAGTCGAGGAAGCCAGTGCGTGATGCGAGAGGGATGAGACCAGGACGTGAGCAGCAGCACCGGCTCACTGTTGTTCAGTCGCTAAGTCTTGTCCGACTCTTTGCGACCCCATGGATGTTAGCCCGGCAGGCTCCTCTGTCCACGGGACTCTCAGGCAAGGAGCCTAGAGAGGGTGGCCATTTCCTTCTCCAGGGGATCCTCCCGACCCCAGGGATCAAACCTGCGTCTCTTGCGTCTCTGGCACGGGGACTCCTTACCCCTGAGCCACCTTGGGAAGGATTATCTGTCTGCACTCCCAGCTGACCTGAGACCCCACTGATCGTCACATCCCATCTTCAGCTTCTCCAGCTCCTGAACATAAACACCTCTCCCAATTTAACTACAGCTAGCTTGAATGAGCTTCTGGTTGTTGCAGCAAAAAGAGCTCTGCCTGCAAGGAGAAGACTAGGCCAGTGCGTGTACTCAGGGAGGAGAGGAAGGAAGGGTCCCAGGACGCGAGGGGACCGGTCCTAAGACCTCGGCAGTTACTGCGACGGACAGTTGCCCTGCTGCGCCTGCTCCCCCAACCTGCACCGCTGATCACAGTCACCCCCAGGAAGGGTGAGAAGGTGTGACAGGAACAAAAACCCGCTCTGCTGCCAGGGGTGCCGCTCATGATCATTTACAGGAAGGATTCGGAATTTAAAAATGAATCTTGGAAGTGCCCCTCCATAACCCTGGGGAAGCAGTTCCCAAGGTGGACTTGCAGGCACCAGAGCGCCCAGGGGTGGAAGAGAACTTCAAGGAGGTAAGCCTTTCAAGTCCTCCCCGCCGGTGACGCGGACACCGCCAGGGAAGCGTGGTGCGGCTGCCCCACAGTAGGACGGCAATGCCCGTCTTTAGGGGCAGGAAGTGAGCCTAAGAAGACGGCATCTTGAACATCGCCAAGAGGGTTTGCTTAAATCTCCAGCTTTGATCACAAATGTAACAAAAATATGTGAGACTGAAGCAGCCTCTCCTTTGCGCATACATCAAAGAAGCTATTAGTACAAGAATCTAGAAGTTTGTTCAAATAAATATTCCCAACCAGATCGCTGGGATCATTAGAGCACGAGGCCTTTAGACATTCCCAGTCCGGTCTCAGGGCGACGAGGAAACTGCTGGGGTGAGATCAGCGTGACGCCCCGGCGGTCACGTGGCTGGTGGTCACTCCCTCCCTCCTGTACTGCCTCGCAGACTCGCCCACCTGCACACGGGGTGTGTCATCACGCACACCCCCCTCGTAACCGTTCACTTTCTATAGCTCGACAGTGTCGGACAGCTTCCTGCTCAGCTCCGCAGTTCCAGTGTGGCCAACCACATTCTTCCCTGTCCACTGTCTACACAGCTACATCCAGAGACTTAGGAAACAAGGCAGGCCCAGTCTCCCCTCCTCCCTCTCAAGGATACGCGAGCCCTCGGGGGGCAGGGGTGAGCAGTGCCCAGGGGCTCACCATACACCACAAGGTGCCCCCTCTCCACACCAGGCAGCGAGCTGTGCGCCTGTCCGGGCAGCGCTGGATGAGCCCGGCTGTAGTCAGCGTCCACTGGAGCGGAGGCGGCTGGGCCTCAGGTGTAGTATCCAGAAAGCCTAGGCACGACTCAAGAGGGGCCCCGCGCTGACTCTCCCGTCTGCCTGCGACACTGCATGGCTCTCCAGCCCCGCCGACTCGCGAACTGCCCCCTTCCCTCCGCAGCTACCATTACTGCTCCCATGGGCACGCCTTTCCCTTCCAGCAATGCAGCTGCGAGTTTCCGTGGGTTCCGACACGTGTCCCGTGAGCCCAGCCACCGACATCTCCTCGCACCTGTCCTCTGCTCTGCGCTGCCCTCTGGCCCGCGCTGCCTGCTTCCAGCACTGGGCACTGAAAACAACCCAGGCTGGGGGACAACTTGAGAGCCATTCACTGGGAGAAAACCCCCCTGCAGCAGGTAAGGGGGGTGAGTCTGGGGCCTTCCCACCTGGGGGCATTCCCACCCTCCCCCCGCCCAGAGCAGGTGGGGAGGGCCTGCAGCTTTGCGGTCAGAGGGATGGACTTGGTCTAGGTGCTGGCAAAGCAGCTAGACCAGCAAGGGTCACGGGTGGGGTCGGGGTGGCACTAGACCAGCAAGGGTCACGGGTGGGGTCGGGGTGGCACTAGACCAGCAAGGGTCACGGGTGGGGTCGGGGTGGCACTAGACCAGCAAGGGTCACGGGTGGGGTCGGGGTGGCACTAGACCAGCAAGGGTCACGGGTGGGGTCGGGGTAGCACTAGACCAGCAAGGGTCACGGGTGGGGTCGGGGTGGCACTAGACAAGCAAGGGTCACGGGTGGGGTCGGGGTGACACTAGACCAGCAAGGGTCATGGGTGGGGTCGGGGTGGCACTAGACAAGCAAGGGGCACGGGTGGGGTCGGGGTGGCACTGTGGAAGCAAGCAAGCCAGGGGAGCCCTGAGGTGCACAAACTGATCACTGAGCTACACGCGTAGGGGAGACATGGGGGAGGGATGCAGCAGGATGTGGGGTTAGCAGACACAAGCTTTTATAGGGAGAATGGGAAAACAAGGTCCTACTGTGGCACAGACAACCACATTCAACACCTTATTACAAACCATCAGTTCAGTTCAGATCAGTCACTCAGTAGGGTCCAACTCTTAGGGACCCCATGGACTGCAGCACACCAGGCCTCCCTGTCCATCACCAACTCCCGGAGCTTACTCAAACTCATGTCCATCGAGTCGGTGATGCCATCCAGCCATCTCACCCTCCGTCGTATCCTTCTCCTCCTGCCCTCAATCTTTCCCACCATCAGGGTCTTTACAAATGAGTGAGCTCTTCACATCAGGTGGCCCAAGTATTGGAGTTTCAGCTTCAGCATCAGCTTAAATCATTACAAACCATAGTGGAAAAGAATATTGAAAAAGAATATATAAATATAGGTGTAACTGAATCACTTTGCTGTATAACAAAAATCAACAACATAAATTAACTATACTTCAATGAAAATGAAAAAAATAAAGTCTGTCCTCCTTTCACAGAGCCTTGGGGAAAAAATAAAAATAATAAATTAAATCAAACAAGCTACCTGTGCAGGTAGCAGGTCCCAGGGAGGTCTGTAACAGTCACAAGCATGGGACCTTTGTGAGTTGCTGTGCCTTTGAATGCAGCCTACACACAGCCCAAGTGGCAGAAAGGAACCTTCAGTGTCCTAAATGTGAGAAAATAACCTCCACTCAGATCGTCAGCTGACTGCTAAGCTACACAGGCATGGGGAGCCCTCTAGGGCCAGGCAAAAGAGAACAAAAAAATGACTTGAGATGTTCACGGCTGTGCGTTTCAAGGAGACATTTTACACCACGAGTCCAGGCAGGTTACTTGCCGACACTCTCAGAGGAACAAACCAGGATTACAGGATATGCAGAAAAATAGAAAGTGCATACATAACCCATACTCAGGAGAGAAAAAGAGCAATCAACAGAAAGTGATGTCATGTGGGCCAGAAGTTGAATTAAAGATCTTCTAAAAAGCTATAAATATATTTCAAAGAATTAAAGGAAAATGGGTTCAAAAAACTGAAAGAAAATGTGCTAAGCATGAGTGAGTAGAGAAGGAATTGGGGGAAGGTTGGAAACTATAAACCAGAGCCAAACAGAAATGCTAGAGCTGAAAATTACAGTAACTAAAGTTAAAACTTTACCAAATGGACTCAACCACAGATATGAGGGGGCAGAAGAAAATATTCAATAAACGTGAAGACAAATCAATAGAAAGCACTCCATCCAAAGAACAGACAGAAAAAAAAAAAAGATCTGAGAATAAGGAATGAATAACACACGTCTGCGGAACAATGCTGGAGAAGGAGACGGCAGCCCACGCCAGGGTTCTCGCCTGGAGAATCCCAGGGATGGGGGAGCCTGGTGGGCTGCCATCTATGGGGTCGCTAAGAGTCGGACACGACTGAGCGACTTCACTTTCACTTTTCACTTTCATGCACTGGAGAAGGAGACGGCAGCCCACGCCAGGGTTCTCACCTGGAGAATCCCAGGGACGGGGGAGCCTGGTGGGCTGCCATCTATGGGGTCGCACAGAGTCAGACACGACTGAAGCGACTCAGCAGCAGCAGCGGAACAATGCTATGTGGACCAACATGTATGCAATTGGGGTCCCAGAAGTAGAGACAGGAAATGGAGCAAGACATTGTCCAAGAACTTCCCAAACTGAGTGCAAACATTACCTTAGAGAGCCAAGAAGCTCACCAAACCCAAGCAGAATAAACAATAAGAAAACCAATTCGAGGTTTTTTGTATTTCCATACAAATCTTGAAATTATTTGTTCTAGTTCTGTGAAAAATGTGGCTGGTAGCTTGATAGGGATTGCATTGAATTTGTAAATTGCTTTGGGTAGTATACTCATTTTCACTATATTGATTCTTCCGATCCATGAACATGGTATATTTCTCCATCTATTAGTGTCCTCTTTGATTTCTTTCATCAGTGTTTTATAGTTTTCTATATATAGGTCTTTAGTTTCTTTAGGTAGATATATTCCTAAGTATTTTATTCTTTTCGTTGCAATGGTGAATGGAATTATTTCCTTAATTTCTTTTTCTACTTTCTCATTATTAGTGTATAGGAATGCAAGGGATTTCTGTGTGTTGATTTTATATCCTGCAACTTTACTATATTCATTGATTAGCTCTAGTAATTTTCTGGTGGAGTCTTTAAAACCTCGAATTGCCAAAGCAATCTTGAGAAAGAAGAATGGAACTGGAGGAATCAACCTGCCTGACATCAGGCTCTACTACAAAGCCACAGTCATCAAGACAGTATGGTACTGGCGCAAAGACAGACATATAGATCAATGGAACAAAATAGAAAGCCCAGAGATAAATCCACACACCTATGCACACCTTATCTTTGACAAAGGAGGCAAGAATATACAATAGATTAAAGACAATCTCTTTAACAAGTGGTGCTGGGAAAACTGGTTAACCACTTGTAAAAGAATGAAACTAGATCACTTTCTAACACCGCACACAAAAATAAACTCAAAATGGGTTAAAGATCTAAATGTAAGACCAGAAACTATAAAACTCCTAGAGGAGAACATAGGCAAAACACTCTCAGACATAAATCACAGCAGGATCCTCTATGACCCACCTTCCAGAATATTGGAAATAAAAGCAAAAATAAACAAACGGGATCTAATTAAAATTAAAAACTTCTGCACAACAAAGGAAAATATAAGCAAGGTGAAAAGACAGCCTTCTGAATGGGAGAAAATAATAGCAAATGAAGCAACTGACAAACAACTAATCTCAAAAATATACAAGCAACTTATGCAGCTCAATTCCAGTAAAATCAACGACCCAATCAAAAAATGGGCCAAAGAACTAAATAGACATTTCTCCAAAGAAGACATACGGATGGCTAACAAACACATGAAAAGATGCTCAACATCACTCATTATTAGAGAAATGCAAATCAAAACCACAATGAGGTACCACTTCACACCAGTCAGAATGGCTGCGATCCAAAAATCTGCAAGCAATAAATGCTGGAGAGGGTGTGGAGAAAAGGGAACCCTCCTACACTGTTGGTGGGAATGCAAACTAGTACAGCCTCTATGGAGAACAGTGTGGAGATTCCTTAAAAAATTGCAAATAGAACTGCCTTATGACCCAGCAATCCCACTGCTGGGCATACACACCGAGGAAACCAGAACTGAAAGAGACACGTGTACCCCAATGTTCATCGCAGCACTGTTTATAATAGCCAGGACATGGAAACAACCTAGATGTCCATCAGCAGATGAATGGATAAGAAAGCTGTGGTACATATACACAATGGAGTATTACTCAGCCGTTAAAAAGAATTCATTTGAATCAGTTCTGATGAGATGGATGAAACTGGAGCCGATTATACAGAGTGAAGTAAGCCAGAAAGAAAAACACCAATACAGTATACTAACACATATATATGGAATTTAGAAAGATGGCAATGACGACCCTGTATGCAAGACAGCAAAAAAGACACAGATGTGTATAACGGACTTTTGGACTCAGAGGGAGAGGGAGAGGGTGGGATGATTTGGGAGAATGGCATTCTAACATGTACACTATCATATAAGAATCGAATCGCCAGTCTATGTCTGACGCAGGATACAGCGTGCTTGAGGCTAGTGAATGGGGATGACCCAGAGAGATGTTGTGGGGAAGGAGGTGGGAGGAGGGGGGGTTCATGTTTGGGAACGCATGTAAGAATTAAAGATTTTAAAATTTGAAAAATAAATAAATAAATAAATGAGAAAACCATACCTGGGCACACAGTAGTCAAGCTGCTGAAAGTCAAAGATAAAAGTAAAATCTTGACAGCAACAAAAGAAGGACAGCACGTCGCATGCAGGGAAGCAAAGGTGCAATTTAAAGCCAACTTCGCATCACAAACAGTGGAGGCAAAAAGACACAGAGATGGCATGAAAACAGGGTAAAGCTCCCAACTGAGAATTCTATTCCCAGTTGAACTACCTTCCATAAAGGGCAGTGGAATAAAGATGTTTCCAGATATACAACACCAGTAACATGTATTATCAAAACTGCCCTACAAGCAATGATAAAGCAGTTCTTTAGGAGAAAAGAAAATGATGCCAGATAGTAACTCAGATTCCTGGGAAAGAATGAGGCACACCAGAAATAGTATGTGGATAAATATTCAAAAAATGTTTCTTCCATCTATTGACTTTTAAAGAATGTTTAAAGCAAATCATGCTGATGGACTTTAACAAAGAGAATGTGCATGTAGGTTTATCTGTATGTATATAGTTCTACATGTTACACTGGGCTTCCCTGGTGGCTCAGCAGTAAAGAACCCACCTGCAGTGAAGGAGATGCAGGTTCCATCCCGGGGTTGGGAAGATCCCCTAGAGGAGGCAATGGTAGCCCACTCCAGTATTCTTGCCTGGAAACCCCATGAACAGAGGACCCTTGTGGGCTATGGACCACAGGGTGGCGAAGAGCTGGACACAACTCAGCAACTGAGCAGGCACACACATATCTTACGCCCGTGCAAAGCACCCATACTTTTCCAGAAGAGAGGCGTCGTTAATTTGAAGTAGATTGTACTAGGTTTAAAATAACTATGCAACCTCTTGAGCAACCACAAGATAATAAAACAGAAAGAAAAGCACACAAAGAAATATAGGTAAGAAATCAATAAGGATATTAAAGTGCTCTATTTAAATATTTAACACAAAAGAAGAACAGGAGAGCAAAATGGCAGACATGAATCCAACCATAACAACAATTACATTAAATATAAATATACTGATCGGTCCAATAAAAAAGCAAGGATGTTCAGGCTGGACCCAAAAGCAAAATCTAACTATATGCTGTCTACATGAGACACACTTTAAATTCAAAACTACAAACATGGGCTTCCCTGAAGGCTCAGATGGTAAGCATGTGCCTGCAATGTGGGAAACCAGGTTTGACCGCTGGGTCAGGAAGATTGCCTACAGAAGGGCATGGCTCCCCACTCCAGTATTCTAGCCTGGAGAGTTCCATGGACAGAGGAGACTGGCAGAGGACAGTCTATGAGATCGCAGAGTCAACACGACTGAGTGACTAACACTTTCACAAAGATGGCAACAGTGAAACAACACGCAAACTTTACACCTGAGAGAGCTGGAGCGACTGTGTTCATCAGATAGTTATCAACCAAAGGACGTTACTCAAGACAAAGAGGGGCATCTCATGATGATCAGGTAGATGTCCAATACAGCGGAAATACACGATAATTTCAGCGTACACGCACCTGGTAAGAGAGCCCCCAGGCACACGTAAGCCCAAACGGAGAGTGCTGAAAGGAGAGACGGGTCACAGCTGAAGATCTGACTATTCTCTCTCCATGCTTCATAGATCAAGCAGACGGAAGACCAGTAAGGACACAGAAGACCTAAACAACACTGTCAGACAACTGAGGTCTATAAAGCACTCCTACCCAGCAACAGCAAAAGACGCACTTGTTTCAAACACTCGTGGAACGTTCACCAGGATAGACCATATGCTGAACCATAGAGCAGGTCTCAATAAATTTCAAAAGACTGAAATCAGAAAGAGTGCTTTCTGACTACAATGAAATGACATTTTAAATTGATGACAGAAGAATACTCTGGTAAATCCCCAAACATGTGGAAAGTATATAAGATACTTATAAATAACCAACAGGTTAAAGAAGAAATTGTGAGCAAATATATAGCTTTAAAAGGATGAAAATGAAAACACATCAGAGTTTGTAAAATGCAGGTAAGGTGGTGCTTAGAGGGAAATTCGTCACTGAAAGTTTACGTTAGAAAAGAAGAAAGTCTATAATTAGGGACATAAAATTCCACGTTGAAAAGCTAGGAAGACAATAAAATAAGAAGGAAAGAGATCCTGAAATCATGCAGAAATCAACGTAATGGAAAACGATCAAGTGACGAATAAAAACGGAACCAAGACACGATTCTTTAAAACTGTCAATAAAATTTATAAACCTTTAGCTAACATGGCGGTTGGTGAACAAATACCATGTTCATCTCGTCATCTGCTCCCTCTTCGAGAGCTCTCACGAGCTGGTTGTGAAAGCAGAGAGTGAAGTCGCTCAGTCGTGTCTGGCTCTTTGCGACCCCATGGACTGTAGCCCGCAAGGCTCCTCCATCCATGGGATTCTCCAGGCCAGAACGCTGGAGTGGGGTGCCATTTCCTCCTCCAGGGGATCTTCCCCACCCAGGGATCAAACCCAGGTCTCCCGCACTGCAGACAGACTGTTTTACCAAATGAGCCACATTTGTAGTTGGTTGTGGGCGACCTCCTAATGCTAAAGTTCAGGATCTCCGCTGAGTACCATTACCCTTGACCAGCACGACTCTGAAGGCCACCTTCATTCCTGAGCCACGTCCAGCCTCTTCAAAATTCCTTACTTCCACTCCTGGCCCACTTTCTCCTCCTAGCCCAGAGCTGGGACCGTCCAACGTGCAGCCCCTCAGCCTGCCCTCCTGTGCATTTTCCATCAAAGAACTCACCCGTTCACGGCTTCACAGCACCCGCCCTCCAGCCGTCCACCTCCTTCCACTTCCTCGTGCCCATCACAGCGGGAATCAGAACGATTGAGCCTCAACAGAGCATCCCCCACCCCCAGACAAGCCAGCTGCGTTAACTGCCTTCCCCACTTCTACCCGTGGACCCCCTCAGCTAAAACACACTCTTCTTGTGTATTTATCTTACCCCAGTGACGCGGCTCCAAAGGCACAGGAGGTCGCGCTTATTCATTTTTTCCTGGGTCAACATTAGGAAGATAGCTCTCCACCCATCGAACACAAGCAGCCGCTGTTTCTGGGTGAAAATGCTTCAGCCGCGTATCTGCAGCTTGTGGCCGTGCTGGGTCTCTTCTGCCTGCCGCCTCCTCTCCCCGACCCCCGCCGCGGCCCTCCGGTGTGTCTCACATGTAAATTACAGCTGCAGGCTAGCACGCACGTGCTGGTCTCTGTGCTTAGCAGCTTGTCTCTCACGCAAACCATTAACGCTAGCGCCAGCCTTCCTATCAGGCTTCCGAGCCTGGAAACGCAGGCCGTGTCCCCGCTCGGGGCTTTCTCCTGGTATCCTCAGCGCCCCGCCCCTCACTCGTCTCCTTTCCCGGACCATCCGTCTGCCGGCTCGCTTACCCTCCAAACCATTCCCAGCCTGCAAGGTGCAGATCAATACTGGCCTCCATTAGAAAGCTCTCCCACCCTCTCACAGCCCAGACAGTCACTGTCTCTACTATTCTCACACACAGTGTCTCAGACGCAAGATTTTTCTACTTGTGTGTGCGCGCGTGTGCTCCGTCGTGTCCGACTCTTTGCAACCCCGTGGACTGAACCCCGCCAGGCTCCTCTGCCCATGGGATTTCCCAGGCAAGAATAGAGGAATGGGTTGCCGCTTCCTTCTCCAAGGGATCTTCCCGACCCAGAGACGGAACTGCATCTCCTGCGTGCCAGGTGGACGCTTTCCCGCTGAGCCACCAGGGAAGCCCCTGGCACATGGCACCTGCTCAGCAAACGCCTGCTCATAACGCGGCTATTATCACCTGTGCTCCCGTTAACAGCAGCTGCTGAGGCCCCCTTGGCAGGCTCGCTTGCTCCCACCCAGGCCTTTGCTGCCTCCGCTGAGCTCTGTGTCGCCCCCTCCGGCCTTGTCACCGCCCTGGCACTGTCACAAGCAGCTGTCTGAAACAGATGCGTCCTGAGGACAATTCCCCAGATAAACATTTTAACAGATCTTTTTTCTCAGCATCGATGTACTAAGCATAACACTAGCCCATTCTGATCAGAACAACCAAACTCTGAATCCTTGTTTTTGTCTGTCGTTTAATTTTTTATCACTAACATCTTTGGTACGTAACTCTGTCCAACACTGCCTTAGGGTAGACCACCACTAACACTGACCTTACCAAGAGGTCTCAATTACATGATCCTTTTTTAAAAACCATCGCTACTTGCTAAATTGCTTTTTCTTACAAATCTACACCCACTGATAGGATTTTAAAATTTTAAAAGACCCGTAAGTATCCTCTCCATCTGACCAAGTGTGAATCTTTGTGAAAGGAAGGCGGTCATTTAAGTGAAAGGGAACTGATCTGAGTCCATTTCATAAATCAAGACTGTTACTTCTCTCCAAGGGGAGATGTCAAAAGCTCAGATGGTCTAATCCTTGCTGAAGGGTGGCATATTGCAAGAAAACTGTACAATCCATGCAGTGAACAGTCATTTTCCCTGTCCATCCTCCTGCCCCGCTCTGTTCACCCTGCTCCTCTGACACCTGGGGGAGCATTTAGACAGGAGGGCTGGCCCCCTTCCCCACCGAGTCCCGGCAGAGCTCCCTGCTGGCCGGCCAGAGCAGGGTCTTTCGGGGGGGTGGGGTCTGCATGTGGAGAAGGCGCCGGCCATGCCCGGCCCTGCATCTTGCCGCTGGGGCGGGCCTGTGCGGGGACCACTCTGCGGCTCCTCTGCTCAGACCCTCTGCGCCCCGGGCCTCTGTCCGTTTCAACTCTGCTCTTCACCCTTCAGTCTAACTTAGGAGCCCACGTCTTTCCAGGAAATCCTCCTTTCTCGTCTCGAATGGTCATAATTTCTACCATCGTCAACTACGAACCCTGGCTAATACAATGGACGCAGGGACCATGGGACCCCGTGTCTGCTCACCCCCTGGGCCACACTGACCCTCCCCAGGAGGGAGGTGCGATTGCCACACGCATGGTGTGTGTGTTACCAACCCCCCCCCCCGGCAGGTGGCTAAAAGGTGGAAATGACCCAAATGTTCCCCGACTGATGAACGTGCAGACAAAGTGTAGCACGCCCGCACAGTGGGATATCCCTCAGCCAGCACCAGCACTCGCCACCACAGGGACAGGTCTGGAGAAGCCGTACGCTGCCTGAGAGCGGCCAGCCACAAAAGCCCAAATGCTGCCTGATTCCCTTTATGCGCAATACACAGAATGGGTGCACCCATCCACACAGAAAGCAGGTTGGCAAGTGCCAGGGGCTGGGAGACGGGGGCAGGGAGTGACTCCTGAATGGATACGGAGTTTTCTTCTGCAGTGATGAAGATATTCTGGAACTAGAGGCGGCAGTCGTACAACCACATGCATGTACTCAATGTCACTGAATTGTATGCTTTGTTTTTTTTAATTGTGCACTTTAAAACGGGCACTTCTATGTCATGTAAATTTCACCTCAAAAAAGAAAATACGAGAAGCAGTCTAAGTGTTCATCAACAGATGGACGGATAAAGCAGATGCGATACACCCGCAAACGCACACACAGAGGAATATTCTTCAGCCATAAAAGAAGAAAATTTTGTCACATGCAACAACATGGATGGCCTTGGAAGGTATCATGCTGAGTAAAAGAAGTCAAAGAGGGGAAGATCAGTACTGTACATCATCACTTATATGTGGAGTTTTTTAAATAAAATGAGTGACTATGACAAAGCAGAGAGTGAGTCTCAGATACAGTCAACAAACTAGGGAGGAGGCAGGAGGGGGAGCGGGGAGGGAGTGGGGAGGGGCAGGGGATTAAGAAGGGCAGACTGCTGCATACAGAGTGAGCACACTGCAAGGGCCTGCGGCACAGCGCGGGATGTAGAGGCGGCATCCTGTAACGACTTCATTTTCCCTTTATTTACTGCTGGTCACACTGGGCTTTCTCTAGCTGCGGCGCGAGGGGGCTGCTCTCCATTCTGACGCTCGGGCTTCTCGCTGTGGCGGTTTCTCTCGTTACCGAGCACAGGCTTCAGGGCTGCGGGCTTCAGGAGTTGCGGCTCAGGGGCCCTCAAGCACGGCTCAGGTGCTTGGGCTTAGTTGCTCCGCAGCACCTGGGATCTTCCTGGACCGGGGACTGAACCTGTGTCCCCTGCATTGGCAGGCAGATTGTTATGTGCTGCTCCACCAGGGAAGTCCCATAATAACTTTAAATGTAATATAATCTCTAAATTCTGATTCGCTGTCGTACACCTGAAACTAAAATAGTATTGTAAATCAACTATATCTCACTTAATCAATTAATTCAATTAAATCAAGGCTTAGAGCAGAAGGAAGGAAAGAATTAGGAAGGGAGGGAAGGATAGGGAGAGAGAGCAGAAGAAGAGAAAGGAAGTACAACCCAGGGAAGTAATATTCCCGTCTTACAGACGAGGAAGGGAAGACCGAGAGCAGGCCCATGCTCAGGTCCAGACCCAGGGACTCCTCCTAGACATTCACTCACAGCCTCCCAAGCCCTCAATCTGAAGAGGTCAGGGTGAGCGGAGGGACAGGCGGACTTTCCCACAACAAAGAGTGTGTTCGTGCATGTGTGTGAGAGACAGAGAGAATCCATCTGGATCCAGAAAACATTAACAGACAGCAGTTGGCCTCTACCGATGAGCTCTGATGAAAATCACCCTCGGTCTGGGGCTGAGGTCCCTGGTGGCTCAGATGGTGAAGAGCCTGCCTGCAGTGCAGGAGACGCAGGTCCAGCCCCTCCATCGGGAAGATTGCCTGGCGAGGGGGTGGCTGCCCACTCCAGTGTTCCTGCCTGGAGGTTCCATGGACAGAGGAGCCTGCTGGGCTACAGTCCATGGGGTCACAAAGAACGGGACACGACCGAGGGACTAACAGTAACACTTGTTAAGTACCAGACTATTGACGAATGGTAAAGAAACACGATTCCATGTCTCCTGTTTACACTGACTTCCACTGACACACAGCCCAGTGTCACCACAAAGACAGGTTAGGGTCCTCCCATGTTTCTTATTCAGCTTCTATCACGATTTGCCTCCTTTCTGCTTCCTCCCCTTCTCACCTGTGCCTTCAATTACTAGAAGTTATTCCATCATGTTAATGCTTTTTTAATCTTATGCCTTCATAGCCCTATTAGTTTTCCAGTACTGAATAGTATTTTTACCCTCCTAATGTTATTAATTTAGTTATTTTCAATTTGATGATCTGTACTTGACAGTTTTTGACCTTCTATTCAAAATCAAAGTCCTCATTACGTTCACCTTAAAAAAAAATCATAGCAGAGTTTTCTTGGATTATTGGCCAGATGGCATCACTTAAAAAAAAAAAAATCCAGAAGTCTGACACAAAGCTACAAGTACCAAATAGCTTATATTGGAGGAAAATGCAAAGATATGACAGCTAATACAATAAAACTCATTCTTTTCCATCCTATTTAAAAACAAAATGTCAATCTAAGAGCAGAAATATATCAGCAGTGTTTATTATCTGCCAAGTAATAGGGTTATAAATAAAGTAATTCTGAGCGCTTGTAAAGAGTCTTGACACCAGTAAATCATTCCACTAGGAAGCAGCATTCCATCCCCTGTGCTGTTAACTGTCCACCCCTTCAACACAGCTCGTCAGGAAGAGGGGCCAAGACTATTCAAACAAAGCCTGCTGGATCCTTGCAGGAGGATCTCCTTACTTCCCCAGCCCAACACCCAACAATATGCCTTAACCTCTGAACAACACCAACTTTCCAAGAGCTCAACAACCGTGAAGCCCTTCTGAGTATTTTTTAAAATCTCAAGAAATAAAGGTGGAAAGAAGTTCACTGACAAACCCATTACTTTAGGAGAAATTCTCAAATAAAAATTATTTCCAAGAGAAATAAATACTGCAAAGGGCAAGAAACTGTGAGTTGGGAGAAATTAATAAATATGCAAAGCATGTATTTTAGTGAAGAAAACTACACCAGATCTCTCAAGAATGTATTAAACACTGACATGGTTTGAATAATGATGACTACTTACTACAACTGTATTTGTGAACACAGGCAGTGGGCAGCAACGCCAGCAAAAAGAGGGAAGAGAAGGCTGAGCCTGAGCTCTGTGGGGCTGTGGCCAGGTGGGAACAGAGTGAACCAGAGGATGGATGGATGGGCGGATGGATGGGTGAATGGATGGATGGACGGATGGACAGATGGATGGATGGACAGATGGATGGATGGGCTGATGGATGGATGGATGAACAGATGGGAGGATGGGCAGACAGACAGATGGATGAATGGGTGGATGGATGGATAGGCGGATGGATGGATGGATGCGCAGCTGGATGGATGGATGGGTGGATGGACGGATGAATGGACGGATGAACAGGTGAATGGATGGATGGATGGCAGATGGATGGATGGATGGATGGACAGACGGATGGATGGATGGTTGGACGGACAGATGGATAGGCAGATAGATGGTTGAATGGACAGATGGATGGATGCATGGATGCATGGATAGATGAATGGATGGATGGACAGATGGACAGATGGATGGATGGACAGATGGATGGATGGGAAGCTGGATGGATGGGCGGCTGGATGGATGGGTGGCTGGATGGATGGATGGTGGGTGGATGGATGGATGGATGGATGGATGGACAGATGGATGGGCAGATGGATGGATGGATGGATGGATGGATGAATGAGCAGATGGATGGATGGATGGATGGGCAGATGGATGGATGGATGGATGGACAGATGATGGATGAATGGACAGATGTATGGATGGATGGATAGACAGATGGATGGATGAATGGACAGATGGATGGACAGATGGACAGATGGATGGATGGATGGATGGGCAGATGGATGGATGGATGGACAGATGGATGGATGGATGGATGGGCAGATGGATGGATGGATGGATGGACAGTTGGACAGATGGATAGATGAATGGACAGATGGATAGACAGATGGATGGATGGATGGGCAGATGGATGGATGGATGGATGGATGGGCGGATGGATGGATGGATGGACAGACAGATGGATGGATGAATGGACAGATGGATGGACAGATGGACAGATGGATGGATGGATGGATGGGCAGATGGATGGATGAATGGACAGATGTATGGATGGATGGATAGACGGATGGATGAAAGGACAGATGGATGGATGGATGGATGGATAGACAGATGGATGGATGAATGGACAGATGGATGGATGGATGGATAGACAGATGGATGGATGAAAGGACAGATGGATGGATGGATGGATAGACAGATGGATGGATGAATGGACAGATGGATGGATGGATAGATAGACAGATGGATGGATGAATGGACAGATGGATGGATGAATGGACAGATGGATGGATGGATGGATGGGCAGATGGATGGATGAATGGACAGATGTATGGATGGATGGATAGACAGATGGATGGATGAAAGGACAGATGGATGGATGGATGGATAGACAGATGGATGGATGAAAGGACAGATGGATGGACAGATGGACAGATGGATGGATGGATGGATGGGCAGATGGATGGATGGATGGACAGCTGGACAGATGGATAGATGAATGGACAGATGGATAGACAGATGGATGGATGGATGGGCAGATGGATGGATGGATGGATGGATGGGCGGATGGATGGATGGATGGACAGACGGATGGGCAGATGGATGGATGGATGGACAGATGGATGGATGGATGGGGCAGCACTCTGAAGAGAAGCTTCACAGAGAAAAGTGGCCCTTGCATGGAGACCCAGGTTGAACATCTCTTGGGTTTGTGAAGAAGCAGAGGGAGGGCAGCTCTGCAGAAGAAACACCAAGACAAAACCCCAAGGGTGAAAAATGACTCAGCAAGCACCCAGGAAAACAAGGAAAGAAAGTCCCACCATGAGCTTCAGAAACCAAAATTCCAGGTGAAAATCCAGCAGACTTTAGCTAAGTGTATCAGTTTGCAAGGGCTTCATCACAAACTGCCACAAACTTTGTAAGTCAAACAACAGACTGATTGTAGGCAGGTCCTGGAGGCCAGGTGTCAGGGGCTTGGCTCCCCACTGAGGCTGAGGGGACCATTTTCTTCAGGGCCTCTCCCTGCTGGAAGGGGAGCATCCTTGTCATTACGTGGCGTCCTCCCTGCAGAGCTGCCTCTGTCTGTCCAATTGTTTCCTTTTTGTAAGGACACCAGTCACGTTGGATTGGGGTCACCCTGATGACACCCAGGCTCTGGTTACATCTGCAATGACTCTATTTTCAACTAAGGTCATGGTGCAGGGACTTCAACATTTCAATTTGGGGAGCACAAAATCCTACCAATGACAGTGAGCCATTTTCCAACTTTCACAGACCCACATGCCCTAGAAGATGGTTAACAGGGAAGACTCCTGCAGGATCTTCACAGAAAGTTCATCAAATGTCCTTGGGTCATAATCCTTGTTTAAATTTTGGTGTTCTTTTTTGTTCATTTTTATTAAGGCTGAGACGTCACTCATTTTTTCTAAAGGAGAAGAGCAGAATTGAGTTACACAAACACCTCAATTAAATGCTATTTGGATGGCTTCTATTTTTATTAAAAAGAGGCAATATTCTGCTCATCAAAGTTGTTATACACTGCATTTTTATTTTTTGCTTATCTGTAATACATCAAGTTTCTACAGTGAACATGTACTACCATTTTCTTTTTTCTTTTTACCTTTTGACCCCCTTTACCCATTTCTCCTGCTCACTACCCCTGCCTCTGGCAACCACCAATATGTTCTCTGTGTCTAGGAGCTTGTTTTTTTGTTTGTTGTTTTTTTTTTTAGATTCCACATGTAAGAGAGATCATGCAGTA
Source organism: Capra hircus (assembly GCF_001704415.2). Taxonomy (NCBI): domain Eukaryota; kingdom Metazoa; phylum Chordata; class Mammalia; order Artiodactyla; family Bovidae; genus Capra; species Capra hircus. The sequence continues at coordinate 1,868,548 of NC_030811.1, read as the reverse complement.
CTTGTCTTCTCTGTCTGACTTATTTCATTTAGCATAACACCCTCGAGGTCCATCCATGTTGTCAAAAAGTGGCAAAATTTCCTTATTTTTATGGCTGAATAACATTCCATTGTATGTATAAATGTTTACACATTTACTTTATGCATTTATCTATCAATGGACACTTCAGTTGCTTCCATATCTTGGCTTTTATAAATAATGCTACAGTGAATACAGAGGTGCATGTATTTGGGGGGGGAGGGGGTTAGTGTTTCTGTTTTCTTCAGATAAATACCTAGAAGTGAAATCACTGAAAATATGGTAGTTCTATTTTTAATTTTTCAAGGAACCTCCAGGCTGTTCTCCATAGTGACTGTATCAATTTACATTTCCACCAATGGTGAAGAAGCATTCCCTTTTCTCCACGTCCTCACCAACATTTGTTACTCATGGTCTTTTTAATGACTCCCATTTGGACAGGTGTGAGGTGGTATCTCAGTGTGGCTCTGATTTGTATTTCCCTGATGATCAATGATTTGGAGCATCTTTTCATATTGGCCATCTGTATATCATCTTTGGAACAAATGTCTCTTTGGATCTTCTGACCATTTCTTAATCACATTGTGTGCTTTCTGCTGTTGAGTTGTATGAGTTCTTCATACATTTTGGGTATGAACCCCTTATCAGATATATGTTTTGCAAATATTTTTCCATTCAATAGACTGCCTCTATATTGTGTTGCTTGTTTTCTCTGTGTTCAGTTCTTCAGTTTGATGTCGCCTCATTTGTTTATTTTTGCTTGTGTTGCCTTTGCTTTTGGTGACATATTCAAAAAAGCATCACAAGACCAGTGTCAAGGAGCTGACCACCTATGCTTTCTCCTAGGACTTTCACAGTTTCAGGTCTTAAAGTCAAGACTTTAAAGCATCTTGAGCTAACCGTTATATATAGTGTGAGACAGTGGTCCAGTCTCATTGTCTTGGCTGTCAAGTTTTTCCAACACTGTTTAATGGAGAGACTCTCCCTTCCCCCAACCCCACCATACACTGCTGACTTCTTTGTCCTAAATTAACTGACCGTATGAGTTCATCTCTGGGCTCTTTATTCTGTTCCATTGATCTATCATCTGTCTTTATGCCAGTACCATACTGTTTTAATTACTATGGCTTTGTAATATTGTTTTAAATCAGGCAATGTGATGCCTCCAGCTTTGTTCTTCTTTCTTAAGACTGCTTTGGCTATTCAGAATTCTTTGTGGTTTCATACAAATTTTAGGGTCATCTATTCTATTTCTGTGAAGAATGCCACTGGAATTCTGATAGAGATTGCACTGAATCTATAGATACCCTTGAGAGGAGTGGATATCATAATATCTGAGTCCACAATAAGCAGAACTAACATTTACAAAGTTCCATGTGCCAAACACGAGGTAAGACCTCTACCTGCCTGCCCCAGGGAGCCTCCCAGGAACGCTATTGAGGGGCCCTTTTATTCTCTCCATCTTCTATTCAGGCAAACAGTGCTTGGCTCACTCATCCACTTAGTGGCCGAATGAGGACTCTGTCCCCACGGCCAGGGTGTCCAGCCTCTATGGCAACCTCACGTACAAAATGAAATTTGCTTTCAGAATCATGACTCAGACAAACTACAAGACTCTTAGTCACACAGAAAGATTAAATCTTCCCCACTGGCTATTGATTCCTTTAACAAAAATAACGGCAGAGTTCATCCATCTAACAAGGACTTTCATAACTGAGGAAGGAAAAAGAAAGGGCCCAGTCAATGCTTGAGTTCCCAGCAAATGGGGAGAGAGGACACTCTGTGTTTTAGATAAATAAGGTTTTATGGCAATACTGGACTCCATGGTTAATCTTGCTTATTCCAGCTCCTCTCTCTTTACATTTTGTGAACACATGAATACTTTTCATCTCAAATAGTCTCTGGAGGCCCATGAATTTTTCAAGATGATTAATTGAGTTTGCTAGCTAAATCTTAAGATTAAAAACTGTCTCTCCAAACAAAGGAAGTTATTACTAACTAGATTTGTTGCTCTCTCCCCCTTGAAATTCAGACTTAAAACCAAAACAAGCGTTGCTGTCACTATCACCCACTGTCGCTCTAAATGGCCATGTATCAGGCTTTACAAGTGGATTTTCAACTTACAGGCTGTTTACTGGGGCTTTTGGTGTCCCAGTATCATCTCCTTCACGGAACATTAATAATTCCATTGATCTATCATGAGATCTTCAAAATTCTATTATACGAAGTTTTACTTAGAGGGCCTGATAGTGCACATGCTTTTGCAAAATCCAAACAGTAGACTGAAGGGTGGTATAACTCCTCTTTCTAGAAACAGCCTAACCTGAGGTTACAGAGAAGGAGTAACACTGAGAAAGATATTTAAGGATGAGAAAGTCAGAAAGAGAACTATCCTAGGTATGGAGTAAACATCAACCTTGTGTTGTACCTAAAAATGAACTTTTCAGAGGCACTTGGAGGATCATCTCGTACAACACTTTCTAAGAATTTTTCTGAAACATTAGGTTTACACAATGCTAAAGGACATCATAAAAAGTAAAAATGAGGGGGTGGTTGCCACACAAATCATTACAGGAAATTTTGAACTTAACCGAATTAAACAGTAATTTAGAGCATTTAAAGACACTGTGATTCTCCAAGCAGGAGATTAAATGTTCTTTGTTTCCCAAACTTATTTGACACGGGATTCCTCTTTGCTGGAGCATCTCACAGGCTTGATGCTTTGAAAGACAGAGCTGGGAGCCGCTGAACAAATGGATCCATCTACACAGAGATGGGATGGGGTCTAGGTGGCGGCCCCAGCCCTGGAAGGCAGGCCCCCTGCCCCCCTCCATCTGGTCCTCCCAAACGGCGAGCCTTGCAGCCTCCACTGGGCCACGTGCATGTTATCACCATTTCTGTGCGGAGACTGAACATGTATACATAGTCTCTGTGCACAGCCTCTTTCCGGTCAATCCACTGCCACGCTTACTGAATCCTGGAGGCACCATAGCAACCACACACTGATCCACAACAAAACCTGCTACGGCTTACTGAATGCTTACAGGCGGCACACTAAACATCTCTATGACAGAGATGAGATAACTATCCACAGTTTCAAACGAGGAAACTGAGCCTGAAGGCTGCCCACAGTCAGTAAGAAAGGAGAAGGTGGAGATTCAAACCCAACCCAAGCCCTTCATCACCACACACACACACACACACACACACACACACACACACATACACACACAAATACATACATACATATACACCCCACATACACACACACACACACACACACACACATACAAATATATACATACATATATACACACACAAACACACATACACACACACCCACACAGATACACACACACACATTCAGGCACACAGATACATACACATAAACACACATATACACAGACACAGATACACACACATATACACACAAATACATACATACATATACACCACACACACACACACAGATACACATACACGCACACAGATACACACATATACATATACATGCACACAAACACATACACACACAGATGCACACACACATATACACACAAATGCATACATACATATACATCCCACACACACAAACACACACATATACACATACAAATACATACATACACACAAACACACATACACCTACACGCACACAGATACACACACATATACACATAGACGTATAAATACATACATATATATACACACACACACAAACACACACCCACACACACACATACACACATACAAATACATACATGCATATACACCCACACAAACACACACATACAAATATATACATACATATACACCCACACACAAACACACACATACAAATACATACATGCATATACACCCCACACACAAATACATACATGCATATACACCCCACGCACAAACACACATGTACACATGTACACACACAAATACACACGCACACACATGTACACATACACACATACACAAACACACATATACACATACACACACATATACACATCAGTTCAGTTCAGTCGCTCAGTCATGTCCGACTCTTTGCAGCCCCATGAATCGCAGAACGCCAGGCCTCCCTGTCCATCACCAACTCCTGGAGTTCCCCCAAACCCACATCCATCGAGTCGGTGATGCCATCCAGCCATCTCATCCTCTGTCGTCCCCTTCTCCTCCTACCTCCAATCCCTCCCAGCATCAGAGTCTTTTCCAGTGAGTCAGCTCTTCACACACACACACACACACACACACACACACATGCGCGCGCGCACACACACGACAGCCCACCTCTCGGGTCCAGCGCTCAGTAAACGTTCATGATGGCGGGTGCTGAGTGTGCCGGGGCGGGGTTAGAAACAAGGGAAAGGTGTCACCAAGGTGCGGAGGCATTTGCCTTCAGTGCCTGCAAGGCTGAGCTAATCATTTAAAACCACTCTGATTTTCTCCTGATTCTTGCCTTTCTTCCCAGCCAGGCTCCTCTTCCTCTGAATTTATACCAGTGGGAGGCATTCCCTCAAGACCACTGTCCCTGCCCTTGATGCCTCTGATTTTGATATAAGGTCGAATTCTTCAAGGAAATACAGGATATAAAATATTTCCCAGAAAAAAATGGCAACACAAGAAGCCAGCTGCCTTATGCCATATATTTTATCTTGAAAAAGCCTGTTTTTCTTTTAAGTGGTAAATTAATCAAAACTATAAAATGGGCATTCATTCTTTACTTACTACTCAGAAATGAAGGAGGGTTTCCCAGTTTGTGAGCAATAATTACAATCTATGACTATCAGATATTCCCAGCATTGTGGCAGCTTTTGCACTATGAAAGGGGCACACAACACCATCTCTAGCCTATGGGGTGCTAATGACTTAGGTGCAGAGGTCAGAGACCCAGAGCGTGTCAAAACCTAGAGCACGTCAAAGTACAGAGCGCAAGGTGTGCCAGATTTCACAAGGCAAACCTGTGCAGCAAAGGAGTCAGGCCACAGACAGCGGGACTAAGCTGGAGAGACTCCTGAGGGCTGGGGGCTGAGAGCATGAGCTGGGAGCACTCTGTCCCAGGAGGACAGTGTTGGGGCCCCAACGCCCCCAGAAGCAGGGGCCCATTCAGGGGAGCGGCTATCAGACCACACCTCCAGCCGTGATCCATAAGGTGGGGTGTTTCTCCCTGGCTTTCATGTTTACACCCTTCCCAGGTAGTGGGCCACTTCCAGCAAGGTGATAGGGGCTGCCTGTCAGTCCCCAGACACAAAGGCTTCTCTCAAACACATATGAAACCTGCTGGAGTGAGGATTAATTGGAAAGTCCAGCCTCCTTTACCTCGGAGAAACCTCATTTCCATATAAAAATCACCCCAAAAGTTAGTCGAGTTCCTTCCTTTTTCAAGGGGGCTCCATGCCTTTTCTCTCCTATTCTCACCACGTTTCGGTGAGACAGGAAGCACGGGCAGCCATGTCATCACTTAGCACGTGCAAGGACAAAAGCAGGTCAGATGCTGCAGACAGAAGGGAAGTGCCCCAGCACCTTGAGGGGGCAGCTGGCCGCTGTGAGCACAGCCTGGGCATCTGACAGTGCTGCTTCATCTTGTGTGGCGTGGTGAGGGCACTGTGTTTACTCAGGAAGACGCCCTCGCCGTGGAAGCACAGGCACCGAGCGTTGGAGGACTAAGTGCCCCTGAGCCGAGAGCATCTATAATTTACTCCACGGTGCTTCCGCCCCAGGGTCGTGGCAGCAAGGAGACGTGGCTGACCCGGCGCTTACATCATTCTATCATTCTTCCATATACCTGGAGTTTCTGACAATAAATACAACAAAAAGCAAAGCAGACCATGCCTAATGGTGACTTCGCACACATCCCTCAGGAATCACTGTGTATAAACTGCAGAAGCGGATCCCAGGATCACTGAACAGTGTTTGCTGCGGGCAAGAAGGAGATGCACGCGCCAGGTTCCGCTCCTCCTGAGGGCAACGCAGGGCAAAGGAGCGTCAAGTCTGCCGGAGTCCGCACAGAAGGCGCAGCCCGCCTGCTCCGCCAGGCTCCAGCCGCCGTCCAGCCGGACGCGGCCTGCCCTGGAGCCTGACACCGCGGCTCTCAGGAGACCTGCCCAGGCAAACAGCGCCGCCTCGGCCCGTCACGGCCTCTGCCTTCCCTTCCTGTCCAACACTTATGTTTAACCTCGGACCCGCCACGGCGTCGTGATCGATCACGCTCGGCTCCACTACCGCTGCTGCTGCCGCTGCCTGAAGGCGGGGCTGAAACGACGGGCCAGCCCCAGTGTCCTCGTTACCTCAGGGCTCATCTCAACCTCGCCACCCGCCCCATCGAATGGACTAAGCGGGAAATCCCACGCATACGGGCTGCAGGAGCCGGATCGGCTCCAGGAGACCAGGGTCCTGGATGGTCAACGTCATGGGACCCGAGCCTCACCCAGAACATTCCGCTGCTCTGCTGAGGGGCATTCCCCGGATCTATTTTGACATGAAGTTACCGCCTACTCACAACAGAAGGGCCACAGTGCGCGTGCATACATGTGTGTTTACAAAGGGTGTGCTTGCATGCACGCATGTTCTACAACGGGTGTTGTGTAAAGTGTGTGCACAGGCTGTGCGTGAACAAGTGTGCAGAAAGCCTCACACTGCTCTGTCACAAGCAGCAGGCTGGTCACCTCCCCCCTCTTGGACCAGACTGATGTGCCAGGGAAAATAACTGGGAACGTTAGGATCAGGCATGTCAAGCTTACTTCTTATACTTACTGTGCTTACTACTTAACAGTGACGAAGAAAGGAGGCCAGTTACCCTTTTCTGACCAATTTAAATGGAAGAATATATGCGTAAAGCTGTATTCCCTTTTATTTTGTAATAGTACTTTTTTGTCTCCTGTGCCATACAGTAGGTCTCTACTGGCTATTTCAAACACAGTGTGTGTACATCTCAATCCTGAACTCACTATTCCCCCCCCTTATTCTTCCCCCAAGGTAACCGTAAGCTCACTCTCTAAGCCAGTGAGCCTGTTTCTGTTTTGTGATTAAGTACCTTTAGATTCCGCCGATCACAGATACCATATGATATTTGTCTTTCTCTGACTTACTCCGCTTAGTATGATAATCTCCAGGTCCATCCGTGTTACTGCAGATGGAGTTATTTCATTTTCTCATGGCTGAGTAATAGTCCATTGTGTGTATGCACACCTTTTTTTATCCATTTATCTGTCCATGGACATCTATTTTGCTTCCGTGTCTTGGCTATTGTAAATAGTGCTGCAATGAACATTGGGGTACATGTATCTTTACAGATCATGTTTTTCTCCAGCATATGCCCAGCAGTGGGTTGGCTGGATCATATGGTAGCTATATTTTTTTAAAGAAGCTACATAAGATAGCAGTTTTAAATGGTTGGGCTTCCCAGGTGGTGCAGTGGTAAAGAATCCGCCTGCCAATGCAGGAGACTCAGGAGACCTGGGTTTGATCTCCAGGTTGGGAAGATCCCCTAAAGAAGGAAGTGGCAACCTGCTCCAGTATTCTTGCCTGGAGAATTCCATGGACAGAGGAGCCTGGTGGGCTACAGTCCATGGGGTGGCAAAGAGTCAGACACGACTGAGCAACTGAGCACGCACGCACACACACACACACACACACACACACACACACACACGGACGACTTGAGATCGACTTATTTTTCACGAAATATGGTGACCGAGGAGTCCATATTCTATGTTCTCTGAGGTGACTGAGTCGTAAAAAGACTAAGCTTAAAATTCCGCTTCCCTTCTGGAAGTGCCGTGAAGGTCTGCGTACTGTCTTGGCCACCGCATGTCCTAGTGTTCACGGCGGACCTCTGTGGATTCATGAGCACACGAACCAGCTCGGGCTCCTCCCAGGGACGGCCCCTCACGCACCCTGGTGGCCAGTCTGCTTGGCCGCTACCAGCAGAGCCTCATTCCTCACTGTTCTCAGGGGGCATGTCCTTGAGACCCCACTCCGGGGCTTGCAGACAGCAATGCCCCCGCTGCCTCTTCACACGTGCAGCCCCGGGGTCACGTCCTCTTCTCAGAAGACGTCAGTCACAGCGGACACACCTCATGTAACTTCAGCATCTCTGTGAAGTCCAGTCTCCAAGCAGAGTCACACCCTAAGTACTGAGGTCAGGACCTCAGCACACGGATTTGGGGCATGATTTGGCCATAATGGGCTGGCAAAACACCCTTCTCTTCCTTGGAGGTGAACTGGGACACAGAGAGCTCTGGGTTCTCAAGAGTAGGGTTTGAACCACAGGTCCAGGAATCGTTCACAGTTAGTGATGAAAGTGGGAAAGCAGAAAAAAGTCAGTAAATGCTGCACCGTGCTGGGTGGACTGGGCTATGTGTCCAAGCACCGGACAGGAAGGGGCTTCATGGTGAGACGTGGAGCTGGGCTTCTGCTCCAGTGATTCTAAAATAGGAGCAGATGAGGGGAGTGAGTGCTTGGGGAGACCCTGACACTTAGAAGGGTGGTCACGCTGGGAAAACAGAATGTTTCTACACAAAGCTTTCGAATTGTGGTGTTGGAGAAGACTCTGGAGAGTCCCTTGGACTGCAAGGAGATCAAACCAGTCCATCCTAAAGGAAATCAACCCTGAGTGTTCACTAAAAGGACTGATGCTGAAGCTGAAGCTCCAATACTTTAGCCACCTGATGAGAAGTGCTGACCCATTAGAAAAGGCCCTGATGCCGGCAAAGATTAAAGGCAGGAGAAGGGGATGGCAGAGGGTGAGATGGTTGGATGGCACCACTGACTCCATGGACATGAGTTTGAGCAAGCTCCAGGAGATGGTGAAGGAAGGAAAGCCTGGCGTGCTGCAGTCCACGGGGTCACAAAGAGTCGGACACGACTGAGCAACTGAACAACAACACAAAGCTGAAGTCAGGAGCATATGGGCTGTGTCTCCACTAAGGACTCGTGCTTCTTGCTTACTGGAAGAGCCGAGGCCCATGTCCGCTCACAGACAGGGATCCTAGAGACGGAAGAAGGGGGCTGGAAAGAGGGGGCTGTCCCGAACCGCAGGCCCCACGGGGCAGACTTACCCAGCACTGACCCTGTGAGTCAGGGCCTGGGCGGTCCACCCAGTTCTGCTGACCAAGGGTCTCCGTTCCTGCCCTCACTCAGGAGACTCTCTCCACAGACTTTCTAAATTTTATATTATCAGGTTGAATTTACTCTGTCCTCTCATTAGAAGTACTTATAAGAGAGTCTCTTCTAGTTAATACTTATAAGTTCATGAGAGAACTAAAAATCTCTCAATCCTTCCAAAATATAATATAATTTTAATCATTTCTCAATAATTCAGCCCTTAAGAAACAAAGAAAACCCTTTAGTTTTCTAAATGGGAGCAACTTCCTCTTTAACGATCTTCACTGCCATCTTGGTCTCAGGCAGGGTTGAGCATTGCCACAGGCCACATAAACACTGTTCTCCCCTGACTGCTGTGCAAACAGTCAACATCACCCCGCAACCCAGTGGCCCCCACCCTCTCTGCATGGCTCTGTGCCACCTGCCGACCTCATAGGAGTGCACCCCCCAACCCCGTGACTCCGAGTTTCTAGCTGAGCCACTGTGAGGGTCGGGAGACAGGCCTAAGAAGCTGCATAAAGGGACCTCCCCTAGAGCCCCCACCCCGCCCCGGCCCCTGCCCCCTGGCCCTGGCTAACAGCTTCCTACTGGAGCAGCCTCCGGGGGCTGGCCCCTAAACTCCCTCAGTGCCCCACCTAGGAACCCCTTCACTATGGTCTCTGCACTTGCATTCTCTGCTTCTGCCAGAACCTCACCCACGAGACACTACTGCAGCAAACCAGGAAGAGGCTTCATCCAACCACCGCGTTCTTATTGCTTCACGACAACTAAGATGCTTTCCACGCAGAAAGTGTGGCAAAGGCACCGGGGGCCTTGCCGACGTGAACTCGAGAGAAGAGCCGTCGCTGCTGCGGTTTAGCATCTTCAGACGGCGCATCTCAGGTGCCCACAGCCCACAGCGCAGGCCCCCTCCCATCAGGACTTCCTTAACAAGACGGGCCTGTCAGTCAGAACGCAGAGACCCACACAGCGTGGTGGCCGCACAGGCTCCCTGCCCTGTGTCCGCACCCCTGGGAGAGGGGTGGTCCGCAAGGGCAAACGGCCCCTGGAGCCCGCTCCTTCCCCTCCTGTACCTTCACGCGGTTCCACTCCGTGGAAAGACACTGCGTCCTCTCAGGAATGGCAGATAAAAACAACGGTGTGGCCTCCAATTGAACCTCCCCGCCTTCACCTCGTTCGAGGAGCCCCTGACAGCCCAGCATTTCGCTCACAGTGACTCACAAAACCAGCACCCACCCGAAAAGCCTTCCTACATGAGGGCAGAGACAAGAAGTCAGTGTCGATTTTAAAATATGGGAAAATGCGCTTTTTAAAAATCAAACAAGTCTGATAACAGGGTGAAATAAAGAAGTCACTATTTCTGGGAACTAAAAATAGTCTCTTGGAGAAAAAAACTCTCTGGCTGTTGATCTAGTAGGAAAAGAGATAATCTGTTTAAAGCAGTGAGTCTCAAATTCCTGATTTCCCTGCAAACGCATCATGAATCACGGAAGACCTGCCAAGGTCTTTCTGCTCCAACCACTCATAAGCCATTCAGGGAATGGTATGCTATTGACCTTCATCGTGTGTGCTGAGGGTTCTCTACATTTCTTTCTGTGTTCCCCTTGGAAAGACTCATCCACCATCAGAGTTTTCAGATCAGGAGCTAACTTCAATAGAGTTGGCATGGCATTACAAAACGCTCTGACACCAAAAGAGAACTTCACCTGAGACCAAACATAAACGTAGGCTGTGAAAGGTGCTTCCCCGGCAGAACTGGAATTTCCCTCGTTAGCAGGGAGTTCTCCCAGTCGGCCCCCAAAGCATACGCTATACTCCAGGACGCCTCAGTATTTTCCCTTCGCCTGGGTCCTTTAGTCTTTTTTTCCCAAGGTGTTAGATTTTGCATGTGTGACAAGACAGCATCACCTGGGGGAGAGAATGCTGGAGCAGAACTCCAGAGAGGTCAGCGTCACTTCACCTCTTTATATCTCGATTTTCTCAACTACAGAACGCGGAGAGGAGCTTCCCTGGAGGCTCAGTGGTTAAGACTTTGTGCTTCCAATGCACAAGGCACAGGCTCAACCCCTACTGTTGCTGCTGTTGTTGTCTTTGTGACCATGGACGGCAGCACACCAGGCCTCCCCGTCCTTCACCACCTCCCAGAGCTCAAACTCATGTCCACTGAGTCGGTGATGCCACCCAACCATCTCATCCTCTGTCGTCCCCTTCTCCTCCTGCCCCCAATCGCTCCCAGCATCAGGGTCTTTTCCAATGAGTAAGCTCTTTGCATCAGGTGGCCCAAGTATTGGAGTTTCAGCATCAGTCCTACCAATGAATATTCAGGACTGATCTCCTTTAGGATTGACTGGTTGGATCTCCCTGCTGTCCAAGAGACTCTAAGAGTCTTCTCCAACACCACAGTTTAAAAGAATCAATTCTTTGGCACTTAGCCTTCTTTATGGTCCAACCCTCTCATCCATACATGACTACTGGAAAAACCATAGCTTTGACTAGATGAACCTTTGTCTGCAAAGTGATGTCCTTGCTTTTTAACATGCTGTCTAGGTTTGTCACAGCTTTTCTTCCAAGGAGCAAGTGTCTTTTAATTTCCTGGCTGTGGTCACCATCCACAGTGATTTTGGAGCTCAAGAAGATAAAATCTGTCACTGCTTCCACTTTTTCCCCTTCTATTTGCCATGAAGTGACAGGACCAGATCATAAGACCTTAGTTGTTTGAATGCTGAGTTTTAAGCCAGCTTTTTTTTTTTTTTTTTGACCCCTAGACTGAGAACTAATATTGCAAAGGCTGAGGGGCCAGGCCAAAAAATAGAAGGAATGGGACAAACCCACCATCACCTCACAAATGCATTACACAGATGACTGCAGCTAATCCAGGAGCACTTCTAATTTCTCAAAAAAGCAAGACAGAGTTAGTCAAGTCTCTACTTTTAAAGCTCTCGTAGGCAATGTTCTCATGGTTAGAAGTGGCTTAAGGCTCTCTACACTTCAGATGGAGGGTGTGAAACAGGTCCTTTGGTCTCTTGGTCCTTCCCCATCCAGGAGCCGCCACTCCCACCCCTCTGCCCACTCGAGTCCCTCTTGAGGTGCTAGCAGATGTCACTGCTATTTCTATGAGGTTGTGTTGTTTGTTTGTCTGTTGCATTTCAATAGCAAATTATGGGAAACTTCCAGTGTGTCTTATGCTGGGATCTCAAAGTCTCTCACAGGAAGTTCAGCAGGGCTTCGGGAGCATTTGGAGACACACTTCAGTCTACCCCAAATGCAGACACCTCTCTGCTCTGCTGCAAGGAGTCAAGCCCTTTCTAAAGAGAATGTTGTGATCCTACCCACAAAATTAAAACCTGAAAATAAGACAAAATCTAAGACAGCAGTTGCTGTAACAAAATCTCATAGGCTGGGCAGTTTAGAAAGAACAGAAATTTATTTTTCATGGTTTTAGAGGCTGGGAATCTAATACTAAGGTGTCAGTATATTCAGGGCCTGCTAAGGACCCCTTTCCTGGTTCAAAGAGGGTCCTTCTCCCCGTGTGCTTATGTGGGGAGGAAGGAGCAAGGAGCTTTGCGGGGTTTTTTTTTTAAATAAGGGCACTACTCTCATTCTTGAAGCTCCCTCCTCATGACTGCATCACTTCTCAGAGGTTCTACCTCCAAACACCATCACCTTGGGGGTTAGGTTTCAATGGATAAACCTGTGGGGGACACAAACATTCAGATCATAACAAAAGGCAACATTTGGATGGAAATATTTTCCACTGAAAGATGCCCATAATTCTTCCTGGCTATAAAATCCATTTGGTCTCTGGAGAAAATTTACGGCTTCCTCACTTAAACCAGCTTCCATCAGTGCGCTGCAGTCAACCCAGAGTGGAGCCTGTCTGCACCACTCCTGTCTCTTTAAGACACTCATCAGCCCTGGAACATCCTCCAGGATAGATCGCATGCTACTCTACAAAACAAGTCTCAGCGAATTTAAGAAAGTTTATCAAGCATCTTTTCCAACCACAATGCGATGAGACTAGAAATCAACTAAAAGAAAAATACTGCAAAAAACACAAACATGTGGAGGCTAAAAACCAAACACATCACTGAAGAAATCAAAGAAGAAATTGGCTTTTAAATACCTGGAGACAAATGAAAATACAACAATCCAAAATCTGTTGGATGCAGCGAAGCAGTCCTAAGAGGGAAGTTTACAGCGATGCAAGCCCGTGTCGGGAGATAAGAAAAATCTAGAATAAATAAGCTAAGCTTATACCTCAAGGAACTAGGAGAAGATGAACAAAGAAAACCCAAAGTTAGCAGAAGGAAAGCCATCATAGAAACTGAAACAGAGACCAAAAAATAAAAAAATAGAGAAGAGCAATGAAACTAAGAGTCGGTTCTTTGAAAAGATAAACAGAATTGATGAACCCGTAGCCAGACCTATCGAGAACAAGACAGGAAGTCCAAATAGATAGAATCAGAAAAGAAAGAGAAGTTACAGCCATCACTACAGAAACACAAAGGATCATGAGATTATTACAAACAATACGCACCAGTAACACGAACAGAAACAGAAGAGATTAATGAATTCTCAGAAATACAGTTTCCATCTAAACTAAACTCCAACAGATTCAAAGATACAGAGAGCAAATGTGTGCAGGCTAAGTCACTTCAGGCACGTCCAACTCTCTGCGACCCCATGGACTGTTCCCCACCAGGCTCCTCTGTCCACGGGATTCTCCAGGCAAGAATCCCGGAGTGGGTTGCCGTGCCCTCCTCCAGGGGACCTTCCCAAGCCAAGGATCAAACCGGCGTCCCTTACGTCTCCTGCTCTGGCAGGCGGGTCCTTAGCCACTGCTGCCACCTGGGAAGCCCTAGAGGGCAAATGGGTGGTTGCCAAACGGGAAGGGCGAGGTGGGCTGGGAGGGGAGGGGAGACAGGTGAGGGGGGTGAAGAGACACGAATCTCCAGTTAGCTGATAGGTGAGTCATGGGATGCAACAGACGGCATAAAGACTATGGTAGGTAATGCTGCAACAATTTTGTAGAGGGATGACAGTCATGTGACTTACCATGGTGATCATTTCATAATGTAGGCAAATGTCAAATTACTAGGCAGCATGCCTGAAATTATAACAACATTCTATGCAAACTATATTTGAACAAAAAATGAAAAAGCAAAGACAACAAAAGAAGACACGCATCAATTTTTAGCCTGTTCTCTGCTTCAGTGATATTCTCTTCCAAATTCATGGAAAGCAGTTCAAAAAAATCTGAAAAATGGGGTCACTAAATAAATATTCATTGTTTTTATTAGTATTAATGCTTATTAGGCTATGGTTTTTCCAGTGGTCATGTATGGATGTGAGAGCTGGACTATAAAGAAAGCTGAGCACTGAAGAACTGATGCTTTTGAACTGTGGTGTTGGAGAAGACTCTTGAGAGTCCCTTGGACAGCAAGGAGATCCAACCAGTCAGTCCATCCTAAAGATCAGTCCTGGGTGTTCATTGGAAGGACTGATGTTGAAGGGGAAACTCCAATACTTTGGCCACCTGATGTGAAGAGCTGACTCATCTGAAAACACCCTGATGCTGGGAGGGATTGAAGGCGGGAGGAGAAGGGGACGACAGAGGATGAGATGGTTGGATGGCATCACCAGCTCGATGGATATGAGTTTGCGTGAACTCCAGCAGTTGGTGATGGACAGGGAGGCCTGGCGTGCTGCGATTCATGGGGTTGCAGAGTCGGACGCGACTGAGCAACTGAACTGGACTGAATGCTTATTAGTTTTATTCTGTCAGATGAACTTTAAAATAATTTTGTCAACTCAAAAAAGTAAACAAGAGGGATTTCTATCCAATTTTAATTGAATTTTTACCCCCACAAGTAACTGTGGAAAAACTGACATCTGCATAGTATTCAGGCTTCCTGTGCATGGAATGCTTCTCTATTTCTTCCTATTTTCCAATAAAATAAATGATAACTTCCTTCTAATAGTTTCTACACTTTTCATCTGAATGTCATTATTTCAGGCAGGAATCACTGGCTTCAATAAAAAGAATTACCACTCAAGCTAAGAAGGAGAAAGAGAGATTTTACTGTTAGACTGCCTCTCATGAGGTCAAAGACAGAAGATAACACAGACCCCATCACAGTGACTGAAACGGGGCCTTGGGGAGCCCAGGCTCTTCCTCCCGCCTCCATCTCTGGAGCCAGTGGTCCCTCCTCTCTGCTTGTCCAGAATCTGCTTCATTCTTGTGCTTCTCTCTTCAGGCCAATTTCTCTGCTTCCTCACAACTTCTGTTTCTCTATAATTTTAGTCGGCACATGGCTTGGGTTTTTCATGGCCCAATTCCACCCCTAACTCCTCATGAATTTCTACCTCTGCTTCCTTCCACCAAAGAAGTCACTGTGTCTCTTAGTTCAAATTCGTAAGAGATAAAATCTGGTGAGTTATCGGCTAAGTGAAAGTGAAAGTTGCTCAGTTGTGTCCGACTCTTTGTGACGCCATGGGCCCCACTAGAGAGCCCATGGAATTCTCCTGGACAGAATTCTGGAGCGGGTATCCTTTCCCTTCTCCAGGGGAACTTCCCAACCCAGGGATCGAACTCAGCTCGCCCACATTGCAGGTAGATTCTTTACCAGCTGAGTCACCAGGGAAGCTCAAGGATACTGGAGTGGGCAGCCTATCGCTTCTCCAGAGGATCTTCCCAACCCAGGAATCGAACTGGGGTCTCCTGCACTGCAAGAGGATTCTTTATCAACTGAGCTGTGAGGGAAGCCCGTGTTATTGGCTAGTCAACAGCTAATTCGGATTAGCAATTTCACTCCTGGACCAATGTCACATCTCGGGTCCAAGGCGGTGCGATGAGCTGAGCGAGGCATCGAGATACGACAAGCAGGATGGCTGTGTGCACAGCAGAGGACCAGGCCTCCACAAGTGCCCCAAGTAGGTCAGGAAATGACAGGCCTGTTCAGCAGTACTGCTATACATTATCCACAAGTCTGCCACCATGAGCAGGATTCACTTTTCATTGTATTATCCACACTCTATCCCTGTACATAGTAATAATCTTGACATTTGTGTTTTTATTGTGTATCCAGCAATTTTACATATCAAATCCAATTGTTTTTAACTTATTCCTTTTAGAGTTTTCAGTTCTAACATAATGATTGGTTTTTGTACTCTCTTTTTTAATTTTATTCTTATCAAGTCATTTTTGCGATTCCTAGGATTTTCAGCTGTATGCAGGTTAGGAAGCAACAGTTAGAACTGGACATGGAACAACAGACTGGTTCCAAATAGGAAAAGGAGTACGTCAAGGCTGAATATTGTCACCCTGCTTATTTACCTTATATGAAGAGTACATCATGAGAAACGCTGGGCTGAAGGAAACACAAGCTGGAATCAAGACTGCTGAGAGAAATATCAATAACCTCAGATACGCAGATGACATCACCCTTATGGCAGAAAGTGAAGAAGAACTAAAAAGCCTCTTGATGAAAGTGAATGAGGAAAGTGAAAAAGTTGGCTTAAAGCTCAACATTCAGAAAACAAAGATCATGGCATCTGGTCCCATCACTGCATGGGAAATAGATGGGGAAACAGTGGAAAGTGTCAGACTTTATTTTTGGGGGCTCCAAAATCACTTCAGATGGTGACTGCAGCCATGAAATTAAAAGACGCTTACTCCTTGGAAGGAAAGTTATGACCAACCTAGATAGCATATTCAAAAGCAGAGACATTACTTTGCCAACAAAGGTCCGTCTAGTTAAGGCTATGGTTTTTCCTGTGGTCATGTAAGGATGTGAGAGTTGGACTGTGAAGAAAGCTAAGTACTGAAGAATTGATGCTTTTGAACTGTGGTGTTGGAGAAGATTCTTGAGAGTTCCTTGGACTGCAAGGAGATCCAACCAGTCCATCCTAAAGGAGATCAGCCCTGGGATTTCTTTGGAAGGAATGATGCTGAAGCTGAAGCTCCAGTACTTTGGCCACCTCATGAGAAGAGTTGACTCATTGGAAAAGACTCTGATGCTGGGAGGGATTGGGGGCAGGAGGAGAAGGGGACGACCCAGGATGAGACGGCTGGATGGCATCACTGACTCGATGGACATGAGTTTGAGTGAACTCCGGGAGATGGTGATGGACAGGGAGGCCTGGCGTGCTGCGATTCATGGGGCCGCAAAGAGTCAGACACGACTGAGCAACTGAACTGAACTGAGGATTTTCAGAATAGCATGAAATAATAATGAAACTATTAAACATTCATGTTTTTCCTATTTTTTGCAGACTCCTCTAATGTTATACTGTTAAACAATATGTAAGGAATTGGAAATGATATCACAAACGGTTCAGAAATGTAGATGAGCAATGCTGATACAACACAGACCTAACAGGACAAGACAGTGAGGACCAGCCTGACGCTCCCAGACCTAAGAGAAGTCCTGAGACATGAGACGATGAAAAGAGGATCGAGCCGATCTCGAGACAACTCTGGAAACACCCCTGCTCACTGGGGATGCAAGAGCGGCCACCCTGAAACCACAGGCTTCACACAACAGCCACGTCACACAGAAAGCCTGGAGCGTGGACAGGGCTCCCTCTGAGGTGGTGGTGGCCTACCCCACTCTCCCCAATGGTGACAGTGGCCCAGAGGGACGCAGGCAGAAATCAGCCCCTGGGATGCCAGTCACCTTTAAAAAACGGGGGGGGTGGGGGGGGGGAGGCGGTCGGGGGAGTTGGGAGTTGAAGGAGAGTGTGGAATGGATAAAAATAATATGCTATGAAAATATTTAATTACCTGCCCCAGAAATCCTTACATTATATATTATTTTGAAATTGAGGGGTTTTTGCTTTAAATTACAGCATGCTATTAGTCAAACTCCTTTCTTTTTAAAAAGCCTTTAATTTACTATGGCCAAATATCTTTATTTTGTGCACGGCATTGTCAGTCTGGTTGATTATGATCTGATTTAATTAGCACTATATTTCTCTACTGCCTTTCCAAATAGATTAAGATCTTGGAACAGTAGTCATGGCTTGTACTTCTTTCATATTCTACACAACAGCTATCATTTTGCTGTAACTACGATAGGTATTCAATAAATACTTACTAAATATAGACAACATTACCAGGCCACTATTGATAGCCAGGGATTCCATTTGTAACCTGGTCATTATCTCATGAACGCTTGTTATGGGTATTAAGTTCAACTGATCACAGATGAGTGTAAACAGACTGTGCAAGCCCATTACCCACCCCAGTTTGAAAACCATCAATCTGTAACACAGCGGAAGACCAGAGCACATCAGTCTGTCAGTGCACGCGCGTGTGTGTGTGTGTGTGTGTGCACGTGTGTACAAATAAATGTTGGTTCTTTTCCATAGGTTTTTTGTTTGGAAGAGAAACAGGGAAAGGGCAGCCTCTACAAGGCAAAGCATAAAGTTTCTAAGCGGTAACTTCAGGTTTTCACTCAAAGTGAACTCAGTTCTTACTTTACAGATAATTTTAATAGTTTGTCAAGTGTCTACATTTTACAAAATATATAAAAGTGTTATTTCTTTAAAAATAAAATCCCAGAACATCTGTCATCTCTTGCAAGAACTGGAATATGTTTGGGGCCAGAGGTGGAATACAAATACTGTTCTCTTGGATTAGATTTTTATTGTTTTTAAGTAAAAACCAAACAGGCGAATGGGCATCAGACACACACGTCAACATGAAGACCAGGAGCCCTGAGTCTGGAGGGAGGGGAGACGTGTGAGCGCGCTGGCAGCCCGCCCCAGACCAGGAGAACCGAGCGGCCCCCAGCCCTTCTGACAGACGTCTGCTCAGCAGCCCCAGCTTCCCACGTGCGGGACCCAGGCCGCTCGGATGCAGCGACCGCCACGCTAACTCACCCAGCGCAACGCCTCGGGGGCCTGCGCTTAGATTTATGGTATCTATTATTGGGTTGTAGATCAACCTAGATATTACATGTCAGTGTAAACACCTTTTCACACTCTTCACCATATAACTTGTCATTTTTAATCTCCTACACTGATGTTAAACATCTCCTTACCATCAAACTGTAAATACAGCATGGACTGTATTTTCTATGTGACTAAAAAGAATGATTGAAGAGCTGATTGAAGAAAATATTCCTTGATTTATTTCACCTGAGGTTCCCCAGGACTATGCTATGATTTATGCCCCCGCGCAGGCTGTCTGATTAGTTCACTCTGGGCTAAAAAGGCAGACCATTTAAAAGCATTAAAATCGCAACGAAAATGTGATCTGCTCGGTAAGCACAATAGTGACATCTTGTGTCTAGGAGCGCAGGAGTTACTGGCAGCCCCACTGCTCCCAGTTAGAACCAGGGCCTGGTGAATGAGCAACAGGCCCCTGCTGCGCAAGCCAAGCACGGACTGCTCCACAGTCCGGCAAGCCCCTGGGGCTGCGAAGAAACCGCAGCGGTAACTCTTCACTTAGCATACTCAGCAGGCACACGGGGGCTCTTCATCACTGAAGAAAGTCTGGATCCAAGAGAAGGAACATCAGACAGAAAGCTGAGAGGCTGGCGCCCCCGGCCCAGCCCTGCCTGTCACTGACTCGTCCTGCTAGTCCCTCGGTTGAAGTCAACCGCAGAAGTTTCGTGCCCAAGGCTCTCGCATTGTTTATTACAAACGCTGTCAAAAGAACACAGAAAGCACACATCATTGTTAAATATGACGCTTGGTATCCCTGGAGTTCAGACAGAGACTCCAACCCTCCTCCACCACTGACGACTGTCACAGTCACCTACGGGCGCCACGATGCTGCGTAAGGAATACCCAGGAGCTTCGGGAGCGCAGCACAAGCAGGCAGCTGTCTCCCATGTCTGAAGGTCATCGAGGGGCCAGCTGACGCAGGCTGGGTCCAGCTGAGCGGCTCAGCTCTGCCGGGGGACAGCAGGCGTCCTGCGGAATCCCCCCAAGCCAGGACACCTCAGGGGCCGAGACACTCGGGTCTACAAGCTGCAGCTGCCATACGCCAAGCCCACGGCCGAGGGTAGGCAGGCGCACCTCCACCAGTGGGAGGCTGGCAGGCACGCGACGAGCCCCAGCCCGGCCCTCCGGGCAGAGAAGTGGAGACACAGGCAGGAACACCAGGACCCCGCGCACACACACCAGGAAAAGTGAACGGAAGACGGGGATTTCAGCCCACGCTGCTGACTCTCCTCACAGCCGATGCACCCACCCAGATGCTGGACCCACTCACTTCACTTACTCAGTACCTGTTGCGAACACCTCCGAACAAGACGGGGTGGAACACCAGGACCCCGCCCACACACACCAGGAAAAGTGAACGGAAGACGGGGATTTCAGCCCACGCTGCTGACTCTCCTCACAGCCGATGCACCCACCCAGATGCTGGACCCACTCACTTCACTTACTCAGTACCTGTTGCAAACACCTCCGAACAAGACGGGGTGGGAGGCCAGGATCATGGACCTGGTGCAACAACCCCTCAGCACCTTGAACTCAGGTCCATGTACACTCACTGCCCAGGCAATGTGGGCATCTCTGTGACGCGTGGACACCACTTCTCACTACACAAGTGAAGGGAAGTTGCTCAGTCATGTCTGACTCTTTGCAACCCCACGGCTTCTCAGTCCATGGGATTTTCCAGGCAAGAGTACTAGAATGGGTTGCCATTTCCTTCTCCAGGGGATCTTCCCCACCCAGGGATGGAACCTGGGCCTCCTGCATTGCAGGCCGACGCTCTGCCCACTGCGTCACCGGGGAAGCCCTACAGGACCCTAGGAAATATGCAGCGCGTCAGTGTGAGCTTCGTGCGACTGCGCTTCCAAAGCACATACTCAAAACGGAAATGAACAGCAAAGCAGGTTTGTAATCTTAGTCAAAACGTGAAGACCTTCCTTTTTATAAAGAACTTTTGAATAAAGACATACATGTGAGAGATTTGGGAAGAGTTTAGTCAATCACTGCAGATGGTGACTGCAGCCATGAAATTAAAAGACGCTTACTCCTTGGAAGAAAAGTTATGACCAACCTAGATAGCACATTCAAAAGCAGAGACATTACTTTGCTGACTAAGGTCCGTCTAGTCAAGGCTATGGTTTTTCCAGTGGTCATGTATGGATGTGAGAGTTGGACTGTGAAGAAGGCTGAGCACCAAAGAATTGATGTGTTTGAACTGTGGTGTTGGAGAAGACTCTTGAGAGTCCCTTGGACTGCAAGGAGATCCAACCAGTCCATTCTGAAGGAGATCAACCCTGGGATTTCTTTGGAAGGAATGATGCTAAAGCTGAAGCTCCAGTACTTTGGCCACCTCATGCGAAGAGTTGACTCATTGGAAAAGACTCTGATGCTGGGAGGGATTGGGGGCAGGAGGAGCAGGGGACGACCGAGGATGAGATGGCTGGATGGCATCACAGACTGGATGGATGTGAGTCTGAGTGAACTCCGGGATGATGACAGGGAGGCCTGGCGTGCTGCAATTCATGGGGTCGCAAAGAGTCAGACACGACTGAGCGACTGAACTGAACTGAAGATGACTTTCAGTTTACTGGGACTAAAGGAGCCCTTTCTTTCCCAGTGCCGTGGCATTTTATCCAAGCATATCTTCGTGAACTAGACGCTCACTTATTCCGTACCCAACACATTTCACAAGTGGATTTGAAGGGTCTACTAGTGTCAGAGCATAGGCCTGAGAAAACGCATTATTGGGGCCTAGAAACAATTTAAAACATTCACGTGTCAGCTGAAGAGGAGCAAATAAACTACACACTGTCCCCGGGAAGGGGGCTGAGAAGGGCAGGCTGACCTGTGGTTAGGCGGACGGGTGGGGGCAGGAGGCGCAGAGCGCGGGTGCCACTGTGACCCTGGGCACGTGCCCCTGCTGTAGCTGCCATCCTGCGCACAGCGAGGAGCAGTTACAGATGACACAAGGGCGGGGCCGCTGGAGAGGGACACGGTTATCCAGCGGGGCAGGCTGACTGCGGAGCCCCAGAGCCCCTCGTGGAGGCACACACTCAGGTGCCAAGGACTGACGTGACAGAAAGCCTGCAGTTTACACTCAGGGACCTCAAGGCAGTACCTGAGTGTCCCTTACTCAGTCCTGAAACCTCCCTCTGTGTTTCCAGTGCTTCCAAACAAAACCTGAAACCAGTAAACAAATACCCAGTGGAGGACTTGTAAGAAACTCAGCTTTTCAGGAGCCCCCTCAGTCCCGACTATCAACACCACGGATAAAGTCTCTTAGGCAGGAAAACAGACAGGATCCAGCTGAAAACTGGCTGCACAGCTTTATGAACCAGCACGACACACGGACGCAGAGCTGAGAGGAAGCCACGGGCTCCCCGGGAGTCGGGTTCAGGAACGGCCCGGCCAGCTGACTGTCGGCATCGCTGAGATAACACAGTAGCAAGGGTCACACAGGGCAAGGTGGGCACAAAGCACATGATTCACACAACAAGGTCTACAGAACACTAATGACGATGCCAGAGGCCAGCCCACCCCATCCCTCCTTTTGATCATAAACGCAAAAATCCCAAATAAAATATTAGCCAATCAGCAGCGTATAAAGATGAAGCTGTCGTGGCAGAGTAGGATTTAGCTTTAAGAATTTTAAATGACTCGGCATCAAAATATCTAGTCAGGGCATCTACCAATTAACCCAACAGATTAGGGAAGAAAAGCCACAGAGTCGAGTCAATGGATTCAGAAAAACCATTTTATAAAGTTAGCAATCATTCATGTGTTTAAACCGTGTAGAAATAGAAAGGAACTTCCTGAACTTGACACCCCCACCCAGAAAAAGATAAACCCTAAGGCAGGTTTCCCTCCCAGCTATGATGAAAGAGCTTAGAGCAAACCAGTGTTCTCACCAACAGCAGACACAAAATCTGGGGAAAACAAAAGTCCTGTCCTGCTTGGAAGCACTGGAGCGCCTCTGAGGGAACCAGGACTTAGGGGACAAGATCGCGGGGCAGGGAGATCACAGCAGAGCTGAGCTGACACTGGCAGCAGCTCCCACCAAGGCGCCGGCTGGTTCTGGTACCAGCAAGGTTCTGGACCTAAACAAAGAGCCTGTGCCAGGCCACAGCTAAGAGGCAAAGACACCCACCGAGATGGCGACTGTCTTAAGAGGACGGAGCAACAGAAGCTGGAGGCGCGAGGGGCCAGGACCCCAGAGGGGCGCAAGGACGAGACTGGCCCCACAGCATGCCAGTCTCTTCCTCGGGAGGCCTGCTGGGGTGAGACTACGAGGTCAGGCAGCATGCATCCAGAAAGAGACCCAGGACACAACGATCAGAGTGCAGCCAGATTCCAAGGAATGGGGACTGGAGGCAGGGCCGGGCGGGGCAGGGGGACCCCGGTGACCTGCGTGGGGAGAGGGGCAGATGAGAGCCTCCCAGCCCACCTCGCGGCAGCTCAGCCCTCCAATGGATAAAGGCCATTGCACACCCTTCCAGCACAAGCAATGAACCTGCCTCGGACAAGAGGACATCAGAAATTTTACAGTCGCTCATACACAACGTTCAGGAAAACAGCGACTCACACGTTAAGAGACAGAGCCATCTGACCCCAAATCAAGGAAGAACACGCCAATAGAAAGTGACCTACATGTGATGGAAATACTGAAGTCATCAGATGAGGAGCTTACCAGGGTCACGAATATGCTCCGGGAAATGACGGAGAAGACGACGAATAAAGGATAGCCTCATCAGAGAACTGATGTCTGTTAAAAAGGACTGAATGGAAATGTCAGAACTGAAAAATACAGTGACTGAAATTAGGAACTGCAAAGATGGGTTCAATGGGAGATGGCATTTAATGGAAGGAAAGATTCATGGACCAGAAGCAGGATGAAAAGAAAATGTCCTAACCAGAGCATAACAAGAAAAGAGAGCGAGAGAGTGGAACAGATCGGGAGATCCAACATGTTAGTATCTAAATTTCTTCTTGGAGTTGGAGTTCCAAGAAGAAATGGGAGTCACTGCAGGCGAAAGACAGCTGAAGAGATAAGGACTCAAAATTCCCCAAACCAATGGAAGACATCACCAAGCCACAGAGTTGAGAAGCCACGCACCTTCCGAGCAGGACAGATGGGGTGGGGGTCCCCAGGAAGCCCTGTGCTCACTGGGGAGAGTCTGAAGCACGACAGAAGAGGGCAAACAAGTCGCGGCCCGAAAGAAGACTTCTGCAACCACAAAACCAACAGAAGATTAAAAACCACCTTCCCGTTTTCAAAGGCTGACAAAGCAGTTTTTAAAAGACAAGGAGATCACTCACCTTCCAAACCCTTGCCCATCAGCCAGTCCCTTGCTGAGCGCTGGGGGCAGAGGAAGCAGCAGCTCTCACCCAGGCAGCTCTCCCGAGAGCCACAGGCCCCGGGGCCACAGTGTGCCTCCCGAGCACAGGCCATCGCGAGCAGTGACGCGTCTCCCCACGACCTAGCAAGGGCACCACATTCATAGCCTACAGAGTCTGCTCTTTGTACCTGACCCCTTAGCCAATGCACAGATTTGGGGGGGGGGTTGTTTTTGCAGCAGAAACCCACCTAGAGCTTCAGACTTCTAATGAGAGTCTGGCCAAGGAGACCCGAAATGCAGTGGGATATGTAAGATGGAAGCTTATTTTTCTCTCATTTCACAACCCAGACACGGTCACTGGGTGGAAGACTATGGCATGATGTCACCCAAAGGCCCTGGCTAGCCAGCCAGTTCTGCAGGACACACTGTAGACAGTCTCTGCCTCAGGGCTGTGGCTGTCTCGGCAGGAAGGCAGGGACGGTCCGGGCAGGGGGCGCTCTCACTTCTGCAACCCTCGCGCCACCCAGACTTGGTCACACAGTCACACCCCTTACCCGAGGCTCTCAAAAACGCAGCTTGAGCTTTCCAACCTCTCCAAAACAAGGAGGGTGAGGACAGGCTGCCAGCCGACCCAGAGCACCTTAGGGCCGGTTCTCGACCCCGCAGAGTGCACCCCTTCCCAGGGAGGCAGGTGCCCAAGGAAAGCAGCGTTGGGCCAGCCCCGCCGGGGTATCGGCTCCTCCAGACTCGGGGCCATAGCCTGGCTCCGCTGCTGTTCTCACCTCTCCTGCCACCAAGACAAACCGGTTTCAGGAACTTTGTGGGCTCCTGATCTGGGCTTCACAGGTGCCTCAGTGAGTAAAGAATCCGCCTGCAGCACAGCAGAGGCAGGAGATGTGGGTTCCATCCCTGGGTCGGGAAGATCCCCTCGAGGAGGAAATGGCAACCCACTCCAGCATTCTTGCCTGGAGAATCCCATGGACAGAGGAGCCTGGTGGGCTATAGTCCATGGGGTCAGAAAGAGTTGGACGCAACTTAGCAACTAAGAAACAAAAACAAGCTTTCAGTGGCCAAAAAAAATTGAAAACAAAATAAAAGTGGCTCCAGGTACAGAAACAGTGGTACACCACCAAAGAATCCATAGAAAACAATGAGACAGAACTCTACCAATGGACCTGGAGGGGTTACTGGGTTTATTATTTGATTATTTATCATGCACTTATTATATGAAATGCATATAAGTATTTTAAAAAATCAAGATACAGGGAAATGTAGTATAAATTTATATAAAACAATGCACAGAAAAGTACATATGCCAAAATATGTGCTAATTATTATTAAGTAGCATGGAGAGCGTTAGGGAATTATACACACCGTGTTTTTAATAATATTGTCATAGGAGGACCCAGAGAGGACTTCAGAAGGATACGGATGTGAGAAATGACAGAAGTAACTGAACGCTGCACGAAACAGTTCCACTCACTTAAAATCCCATGAGCCTGACTACTGAATGCTGACGTCTGCCGTCGCCGAGCAGAGCACACGCAGGTGAGCTTGTGTTTCCTCTGACCGTTTTACAACCCACATGTCTTATGGACTCATACTGTGACATAATCTCCATCTTTGGCTGCAAGGAATATAATCAATCTGATTTCGGTGTTGACCATCTGGTGATGTCCATGTGTAGAGTCTTCCCTTGTGTTGTTGGAAGACGGTGTTTGCTATGACCAGTGCGTTCCTCTCGGCCGCCACTCCTGACCTTAGATGTGGGGTTCCTCTTCTCAGCCACTCCTGCACCGCACAGCCGCTTCACCAATATATGAACCGTGAACTTCCAGATGTTCAAGCTGGATTTAGAAAAGGCAGAGGAACCAGAGATCAAATTGCCAACATCTGCTGGATCATGGAAAAAGCAAGAGAGTTCCAGAAAAACATCTAATTCTGCTTTATTGATTATGCCAAAGCCTTTGACAATGTGGATCACAATAAACTGTGGAAAATTCTGAGAGAGATGGGAATACCAGAGCACCTGAACTGCCTCCTGAGAAACCTATATGCAGGTGAGGAAGCAACACTTAGAACTGGACATGGAACAACAGACTGGTTCCAAATAGGAAAAGGAGTATGTCAAAGCTGTATATTGTCAGCCTGCTTATTTAACTTCTATGGAGAGTACATCATGAGAAACGCTGGACTGGAAGAAACACAAGCTGGAATCAAGACTGCCGGGAGAAATATCAATAACCTCAGATATGCAGATGACACCACCCTTATGGCAGAAAGTGAAGAGGAACTAAAAAGCCTCTTGATAAAAGTGAAAGAGGAGAGTGAAAAAGTTGGCTTAAAGCTCAACATTCAGAAAACGAAGATCATGGCATCTGGTCCCATCACTTCATCGCAAACAGATAGGGAAACAGTGTCAGAGTTTATTTTGGGGGGCTCCAAAATCACTGCAAATGATGACTGCAGCCATGAAATTAAAAGACACTTACTCCTTGGAAGGAAAGTTATGGTCAACTTGGCATATTAAAAAGCAGAGACATTACTTTGTCAACAAAGTTCCGTCTAGTCAAGGCTATGGTTTTTCCAGTGGTTATGTATGGATGTGAGAGTTGGACTATAAAGAAAGCTAAGCGCTGAAAAATTGATGCTTTTGAACTGTCGTGTTGGAGAAGACTCTTGAGAGTCCCTTGGACTGCAAGGAGATCCAATCAGTCCATCCTAAAGGAGATCAGTCCTGGGTGCTCACTGGAAGGACTGATGTTGAAGCTGAAACTCCAATAGTTTGGCCACCTGATGCGAAGAGCTGACTCATTTGAAAAGACCCTGCTGCTGGGAGGGATTGGGGGCAGGAGGAGAAGGGGACGACAGAGGATGTGATGGTTGGATGGCATCACCGACTCGATGGACATGGGTTTAGGTAAACTCCGGGAGTTGGTGATGGACAGGGAGGCCTAGTGTGATGTGGTTCATGGGGTCACAAAGAGTTGAATATGACTGAGCGACTGAACAGAACTGAATGACATAATCAGAAAGTAAATTACTTTGGGTGATCAACGGGTATGAATCAAATAAAACCTAAAGGAAACAGAAGGAAGAACATAATAAAGGCAAGAGCTGAAATAAAACTAAAATCTAACTAACCATTAGAGAAAAACCGATTTGCTTTTTGAATGACAAGTAAAAGTAATACGCTGTAGGAAGAAATAGAAAAAACACAAATTTCCCATATCAGGAATAGAAAAAAAAAAAAAGGCGATTCAGGAAGAAATCTGACAGATTTCAAGAAGATGAGAGGGAAATACGAGGAACTACTGTATGACAACAACTTAACACACATTTCAGGGCGCACACAAATCACCAACCTAAGAAACTAAAAAATGTAGAAAGATGCAAAAAAAGAAACTGATTTGTAATTTAAACCCTTCCTATAAAAATTTTCTCTTATAAAATAATACCTAAGGTGGGAAATAATTTGAAGAAATAAGCATTCTTGTATGTTGTTGGAAGAAGCAAAAATTGACACAAGCTCTCTGGGGGGAAATTCAACAACATACATCAATTTTTTTTAACACGTACACCTTCTCACTCGGATGAGAAGCAGGGATGTTCTGCAAAGCCTTCAGTCTACTAACCCCAGCAGTGGACAAGCAAGAGCATTTGAGATTATCCATCATCAGGCTGCTCATATTTGCAAAAACAGAAATTGGAAACAAACTGAAAGACAAACTATACAATTAAATTAACTAATATGAAACACAATGTAGTTAAATTAGTGTAAATCCATTACATTCTGACAATGAAATGAAATGTCTATGGTGATGATGATTACCTGTATTTACCAAATTCAAAATATGTTCAAAAGATATATTTGAAAGGCTATGAAGTAACATACCTGGTAAAAAATTAGTTGTGGTTTCCTTGAGCACACCTCTGTATATTTTCATGGCCAAAAATTAATCTGGAAGGGTTTTTAACTGAGATGCTAGTTATGATTATTAACAGACGGTAAGATCTGAGTGGTTTTCCTTTCTCATCTAAAGTTGTCCCTGCTGAGTATTTTGATACTGATCGTACATTAATTTTTAGTCTAGGGTTCAGTTCTAGATTTAAAGACACGCTTGAGTCCTTGCCTTTCCACCATCAACCCCTTATAAAATCAGTGTCATAAAGCAAGTTAAATTGAGCAGAAGGACCACCTCCTGTTCCTATGCATCCTTTTGTGACCACACTGATACAACAGCTGGGGACCTGGGCACCAGAAACACCGGCTTCCCTCTCATGCTGATCTCACCCAGGCTGGCCCACTGCCCGACGCACGAGCCGTGCTATCAGAGCTGGTGAGGACGCGTCCCCCAGCAGGCAGGTGTTCAGGCAGTGACGACGCCCAAGTCCACCGATGGAAGGAGGGGGAGAGAAAGGGGGGAAGGCAAGAAGGGAGGGAGAGAGGGAGGGAGGGGAGGGAATTCTGAAGAGCACAGAAGGAAACAAAACCTTGGTGTGATGGTTATCTCATGAAAGCACTCAAATTCTTCAGAGCCTGTTCCCTTGATGATCAAAGTTCTGCCTGTGATCACTAAACTTGGGGATAAAGCGAAGCAGGTGCCCAGCAGGACATGACGTTTCCTGGATCATGTGACTTTTCCTCCTTGCAGAAGAGCCAAAGGTGAGAGCACCTATGCCTAGGACCCGTCCAGGATCTGCAGTAAATTGCAAACAGGCGACTGTGGGGGCAGCGTGACTGGATTCGAGGCATGTGTTCAAGCACCGGTTTTATCATTTTTCATCTTGGGAGCTTAGATAAAATAAAGTACTCCCGAAAATAATTAAGGTTGTCATTTCTCCAATTGGACCAAAAGGAAGCCACAGGTGGATGCGTGGGTCCAGAGAGGGCCGCCTTACTGGGTGGCGTGGAGGGTCCCAGCAGGCAGGGGGCTGCATCCTACAGGGAGGTGGAGAGCTGGCCAGGTGGGCCTTGCCCGTCTCCAAGACACAGCCAGCTTGTTGCCCATCAGGAACTATAACCCGCTGAAAATGAAGACCCAGCACCAGACACGCTGTTGTTGTTTAGTCGATCACTCTTGTCCAGTTTTCTACAACCCCATGGATTTAGCCCCACAGGCTCCTCTGCCCATGGGGTTCTCCAGGCAAGGATACTAGAATGGGTTGCCATGCCCTTCTCCAGGGGAACTTCCCAACCCAGGGATGGAACCCAGGTCTCCCACACTAGCAGGCAGGTTCTTTACTGCTGTGCCGCCCAGGAAGCCCCGCACCGTCATGAGCTGGACCAGCCGCAGAGCCGCATGTCCGGGAAGGTGGTCCTTTAGGGCGAGGGGACTGAGCGCCACGCCCGCCCTGAAACCCCGAGCCCACCTCACAAGCTCACTCAGCTCTGAGACCTCGTGGCCTCACTTCCCCTTTGTTCCAGCCGACTCCACCCCACCCCAGGCCACTGGGAGCCACTCTGCAGGGTCTCTACCGTGGGTGGCCCCAGCTCCTCCACACAGCGCCTTGATCGGGACCCTGCTCTCCATCTCCCCGGACGACAGGCTCCCAGAGATGGGAGCTCCTATCTAACTGTCAGGTCCCTGGGGTTCACCACCAACGAAGTACACGCTCCGTCCACACTCACCCACACCGCCCAAAAAGCCAGGGTAACGCGCCTGTGTGTGTGCTCAGTCGCATCCGACTCTGCAATTCCACGGACTGCAGCCCGCCAGCCTCCTCTGTCCATGGGATTCTCCAGGCGAGAATACTGGAGTGGGCTGCCATTGCCTCCTCCAGGGCATCTTCCTGACCCAGGGGCCGAACCCGTGTCTCCTGCATTGGCAGGCAGATTCCTCACCATCTGAGCCACCCGGGAAGCCCAGCCCAGGGAACGCTTCCTGCTGTTTCACAGGGAGTTACCATGGCGTGACGCCCCAGGCCTTTACCTCCAGCACCAGGAACCTGGTGGGGCGGCGGGGGGGGGGGGGGGGGGGGGGCGGGGTTGCTCAGGAAGCTAGAGCTGCAGCAGGCGAGGGGCACCAGGCCCACCCCAGCCTCTCAAGGGACAGCTTTGGTCGGGTGGGGGGGAGGTGGCGGGTGTGTGGACACGAGAGCTGGAGCGGGCCTGAACCCAGGCCTGGTGGGCTCTCGGAGATGCCAGGCCAGGGGAGGGACAGAGGGGACCAGGGTGACTCGGCCAGAACAGGAAGAAGGTCCAAGGCCAGCTCTGCAGGTGGCCCTGCCCGGGATTTATTCACATGCAGAGGCACCTACATCTGAAATTGTCTGTAAAATCAGATTTTTTTTCCTGACAATTTTTGCTAAATTGGGTAAAGAAAGACATTAAATCCCATTTATAATATCATAAATTTTCCAAATCTGAATAACTACGTTCCACTCTACGAGGAGAGTGCCAGGCCCAGGAACCCAGCTGTCCCCCTCACCTGCTCCTCACAGGCACTTTCTGGTGGGAGCATCTCGTTTTATGATCCCGTCTTTCTAACTGATACCCTGAATGAAGGGCTGACTCAGATAATAAAGCCACTCCAATTACTGTCCATTAGAAGGCGAGAAAACATTAAGCCCAACCCAAGCTGGGGGGCCGCCCTTGCAGGGGAAAACTAACTGAACGCGTCCACAGGCAACACCCCTCGCCAGCCAGCACAAGGCCTTTCATATGGAAAGGGCAGGTTCCGGTCCAGCGGCGAGCTTTCCCACGGCACTGGCGGACAGAGAAACCGTGGCAGGAGGGAAGCGCAGCCGCTCGCCTGCTCTGGCCCCCTCTCCTGTCTCTCGACCTTCTCTTCTCAGCTACCCCACAGCTTGGGAGAACCTCACATGCATCCAAACGGACGCAGACAGGTGACTGCTTAAGGGGCGGGGGACTCCAACTTCAGATCCCCTGGAGACCCTGATGGCAGGGCCCAGGCCCGCATCCACCCTGGTTGTACCATCCCAGGCTGGGGTGGCCGGAGCACGTCAGACAAACACATCTGCATCCAAGCGCACCGAACAGGTGAGGGCTGCAGAGAAAGGGGGCTGGCTCAAAGGTCAAGGGAATGCCCGCAGAATGTGTCTATCCCAGTGGTTGCCCCTTACACTCCCCATGCTTTGGATGAAGGCTTTATGCTGACATCTGTTATGAGGTGGAGAGATTTCCCGGTCATCTCACAGTGACCATGAGCCTGTACTACCTCAGTCATCCTATGACAGTGATGGTGTAAGCCCTGGGCAGGGACTCTGCCCGGCCCCACCTCCCGTGGAGTCCTGACCCCCTCTCATTCCACAGGGGTGAGCAGCTACATAGCCATGCTCTTGTTATTCACATTCACAACCATCGTGGGAGATTCATCAGGAACTCAGTCATGCCAAGAGGCTCTCAGGATGATTGATCAGAACTGGGAAAAAGGAACTAGCCAGGCTGGTCCACACATACCCGTCTGTCCCAGAAAATGGGGTGTTCGTGCCCCCAAGTTCACGGAGCATCTTCACACCTGGCGCTCTCTCCTCCCGGGATGGGGCTGCAGTCGGGGCACCTCCCTCCGATGGGCTCCAGGAGCCTCACAGGTGACCACTGGCTCATGTCACTGCCGTGGAGAGCAGTGGGAGCAGGAAATACAGGTGGGTCTGAGAATGACTGGGGTTAAATAGCATCCAAGCCACGAATGGCTACTCATGGAAGCCAGGACACACGTAACCTTTAAAGATGCTGATTTGAGGACTCATCCTAAACCCCTGTTCCTCCAGCCAGGATTTAACTGGGAAGCACAACGGAAGAGAAAACTCTTCAGACAGTAGAACAGCAGGAACAGGACCCTGCGGACAGGCATGAGATGCGTGCGGGGGCCAGGAAGGCCCTGCTACTGGCGAGAGATGGTGGCTGCCCTCACAGGCTGGCGCTCCCGTCCTCCGGAGCCAGCGTCCAGCCCGCCTCTTCTGAAAGGTCGCGGGACCAGCAGTGGACTTAAGGGCCATGTCCTTGCCAGCAGGGGTTCTGCTGAGGCAGCCTCAGCCCGTGCTGCATGGCGTGGGCAGCCCCGAATGCCATTCACCCCTCCCCACTCAGACACTGCGGTTTGGTGCCTTTCTAATTTGGAAACTTTCTCTGATTTTAAGACACTCTTCATGTACCAAGGACAGGGATCATTGTTACATCTGATAAAACTGTTTCTTCCGACTTTAATTAAAAACTTTTATTTAAAAACAGTCACCTCTTGAGAAAGCCCTTCCCTGAGTGGCCAGCTTAAGGAGGCCTGGTCACCCTTGGCTCCATGTTCTCCTGACTGCACTTGTCACTGCAAACAAATATAAACACATACTTGTCTGTATTCTCTTGGGGCTCGAGCTGTACGGGGGTGTGGGTACCCCCAGCACACACCATGTGCTGAGGGAAGAAAGGAAAGGATGGGTTTCAAGACACCTGACCCCAAACTTAGCACCTCGGCATCCTGACAATTGCAAGCTGGAGGAGTCAGAACGTGCCAGAAGCAGGAAGGTTAATCTGACCTCCCCCGTCCCCCAGACGAACTCCCAGACTTTGCCTTCACCACCTCCATCACCTCCTCAGAAAGAGACCCAGCATTTAACTGAGAAAAGAAGCCTCAGTGTCACAGTCGACCCACCATTCTGGATTCAGCCTTCAGCTCCAGAGTCTACTGTTCTGATGCGGAAGAAGGGAAATCAGTCTGGAAACCAGCACTCAGGAAAAGACTGCCTATAGAACATGGGCTCCCAGAGTGTGGGAACTTCATCTTCACCGACCTCATCCCTGGCACACAGATAGAGCTATGTCAACATCATTACTGAAGGACTCAGCTACTTTCATTGCACCACATCAAAACCCTCACTAACACTTCAGCTCACTCAAATCAAGCTGCCACATTCCAAGGATATCCTGTATGCAGGGCACACTTCTCTCTCTGAGCATCTCCTGTGTGCCAGGGCACACTTTTTCTCTGATCCTCTCCTGCGTGGGGGACACACTTGCTCTCTGATCCTCCCTGCGTGGGGGGCACACTTCTCTCTCTCTCTCTGAGCATCTCCTGTGTGCCGGGGCACACTTTCTCTCTGACCCTCTCCTGCTTGGGGGGCACACTTCTCTGAGCATCTCCTGTGTGCCAGGGCACACTTGCTCTCTGATCCTCTCCTGCTTGGGGGGCACACTTCTCTGAGTATCTCCTGTGTGCCGGGGCATACTTGCTCTCTGACCCTCTCCTGCTTGGGGGGCACACTTCTCTGAGTATCTCCTGTGTGCCGGGGCACACTTGCTCTCTGATCCTCTCCTGCGTGGGGGGCACACTTCTCTCTCTCTCTCTCTGAGCATCTCCTGTGCGCCGGGGCACACTTTCTCTCTGATCCTCTCCTGCTTGGGGGGCACACTTCTCTCTCTGAGCATCTCCTGTGTGCCAGGGCACACTTGCTCTCTGATCCTCTCCTGCGTGGGGGGCACACTTCTCTCTCTCTCTGAGCATCTCCTGTGCGCCGGGGCACACTTTCTCTCTGATCCTCTCCTGCTTGGGGGGCACACTTCTCTGAGTATCTCCTGTGTGCCGGGGCACACTTTCTCTCTGATCCTCTCCTGCTTGGGGGGCACACTTCTCTCTCTGAGCATCTCCTGTGTGCCAGGGCACACTTTCTCTCTGACCCTCTCCTGCGTGGGGGGCACACTTCTCTCTCTCTCTCTGAGCATCTCCTGTGTGCCGGGGCACACTTTCTCTCTGACCCTCTCCTGCGTGGGGGGCACACTTCTCTCCCTCCCTGAGCATCTCCCGTGTGCCGGGGCACACTTCCCCTTCCTAGTATCTCCTGTTTGCAGGGGCACACTTTTCCTACTGTAATCCTTGCAAGAACATTCAGAGGCACAGATTAGCAGGATGAACAAAGGAGATTAAGTGATTTGCCCGAGTTCAGAAAGCTGGTAAAGGATGGAGCCGATTTTCTGATTTCAGTTAAGGGTTAAAAATGAATGACCCTTCCTGGTTAACTCTCAGTGAACCCGCCCATTCACTAACACATGGCGCCTCGTTCCCAAAACTGATGACCTCAAGGAGGCCAATAGAACTAAAGTCACCTGGAAACATGCCTCTGGAGCTGAGCTGTGAGCACACAGTGACTTGCATCCCCAGCCTAAGACCCATTTGCTAGGCTGGCTCGCTGTTCCTGGGATGGGGGAGCATCCACGTCCCGTCTTGCCTGGATGGGTCAAGGACAACAGAGACGGAAGGGGGTTCAGACCCATGACACGACACGGCAGTCAGCAAACACAGTTGCCTGAAAATTTCCCTTACGACGACACTTCTTCAGTGTATGTGGTTCCACGGGCAGTGGGAATGAGCTCAGAAAGAACCGGACACAACCCTGGCACTGAGTGCTGCTCCGCGAGCCTGCTGATGTGCAACCACGCCCGCGTGACACCTCCCCCAGGCTGTGCGAGCACCGGCCCGCAGGGGCCCTGGCAGGCTCTGCGGTTCCCTCAGCTC
The DNA here is from genome assembly GCF_001704415.2 of Capra hircus. Taxonomy (NCBI): domain Eukaryota; kingdom Metazoa; phylum Chordata; class Mammalia; order Artiodactyla; family Bovidae; genus Capra; species Capra hircus. The sequence goes on along the minus strand of NC_030811.1, from coordinate 1,833,684 downwards.
TGTGCTTGGCCTGCCCCCCCAGCGGGGTCCCTCTGATCCTTTTCCTCCATCCTTCTCCACCTCTGGCTGCAGCATCCCGGCAGACAGTGTTAGCTGACTGACCAGCCAGCTCTGAGGCTGACACAAATAACCGTGTATGTTGCGTGTGGTAGACTAGATCTCAGGCAGCTGACAGGGACTCAGGGAACAGCTTTGTTGGGAAACGTGGAGGACTCTTTGCTCTGAGGAATGACACCCTGGCCCTGGGTAAGATGGCTAACACGTCCGGGCTCCAGCTGTTCCTCGGGCGATGGTGGCCCGCAAGTGGGGGCGCATCAGCCCCCTTGCAGTCTAGGAACAGGAGCTTGGCAGGTATGGCCTCAAGCGCGTCCCCAGGCTGCCCTGCCCAACCAGGGTCCTGCACCCACACCCCCGCCCGCTCTGCACCAGGGACCCTGCTCCCCACGCCCGGTGGCCCCTCACCCTCGACTCAGTCCCACAAGGCGAGATCTCTCTGCTTCAGAAGCTTCCAGGGCCGACTGGCAGAGAACATCAGGATGAATGTACCACTGGCTATTCGCTTAAGAATTCCTGATTTCCCAGCTTACACACTGAGAAGCTGCACACACGCAGAAGGGTGCATATATTTTAAATTTACATAATGGAGGGAAGGAAACTTTATTTTGAAACATGAATTAAAATCCCAATTTGTTTTAAAGTGTATAAAACACATCTGGGTCCCACTTTTCATCTTATTGGCACATCTTGTAAATCAATTTATATTTTTTTAACTTTTTATTTTGTTTCGGGGTACAGCCAATGAACAATGTTGTGACAGTTTCCGGTAAACAGCAGAAGGGACTCAGCCATACGTGTACATGTATCCATTCTTGCCCAAAGCAACCCCCCTCCCACCTAGGCTGACACATAACAGAAAATCTATTTAATTTTTAATTGCTCACTGTTGACAAATAGAGACCAAAAGAATTTGTGCTGGGAAAGGCATAACTAGACTAACGGCTGTAAGGAGCAAGAGTCTTGTAATTGAAGTAGAAGCATGAACGAGGCCCACTGCAGTGGAAGCGGGTCCTCTCTCTGGAATTAACCCAGCAGAGACCCATAAAAGATTGATCAAGACAAGCACTCCATAACTTCTCAGGTGCTAATAAGCACTGCCTTGTTCCGCGGTGTGTTAAGCAGTTTATCATGTTTAGCCGTACGAGGATTTATAGAAAATCCATAGTTAAAACCAAAGGATGAGGTAATGAAGCACTTAGTAAATGAAGCCAAATTAAAATTGACGCCTCATATCACGTACTCCACAGATTTGCAAAAATCAGTTTTGATCCCTTCTTTTTTTAAGAATTAAAAATAGTCATGTCACTTCAGCTGTGCTGTTAGGGAAATAATTTTTTAAGGATAGCACTACTCAAATGACTACCTGCCTGTTTGTGGTGGAGGGCAGGAAACGTCTTGGAAATTAATGAACTTTTTTTCTACTCTCTTTTTCATCCAAGGATCAACTTTTTCCTGGAAATTTTTTGAAAGTTCTGTAAAATATCTTTTAGGATCACTCAGGTCTCTACTCTCCATCAGCTGATGGATCAACAGGTCGTGTGAGCATATGAGTTAATGGCTAACTAATAGTTCATAAATTGTAGGTCTGGACCACTAGGTTACATCACTGAACTCGGCTCCGTGGCAGGCTATTAATTAAAAGCATCAATTGTATGTTTTGTAAATTAATCTCTGAAGCAATATTATAATCACAAGGATATACCTAATCAAATAGATGGGCCACCGTAAGTGTTTTCTTAAATTTGGAAACATAAACTAACCATAAGTAATTACAAACATGTCGATGCCGGGCGGAGGGGGGTGTTGAGACTCCTTCAGTGTGGACAATTGGAAAGACCAGAAAATACAAACAAGATGTCCATGAAGCTGCTAGCCGAATCAAGGTTTAAAATTAAGACATACTAAAAACGTGAAAAGGGCCAAACTTTCTTAATAAAAAAAAATCAAGTTTGCCCCATACCAAACTGGGAGCTAACAAAATAGAGAATGTAATAGATCCTTGAAGACGAAGAAGGAATTTCCTGAAGAAAATTCTGATGTTTATAATGTTTTCTGGCCCATTGTGAATTTTTTAAATCAGAAATTCTGGGTGCATGATGAAACAGGAAAGCCCCACTAGGATGGCTACCATGAGTAACCAACTCCACACACACACCAGCACACACACCCACACACTCGCTCTGCCCGGGCGCCCGCTGGGATTTACCAGAACCGCCTCTCTGGAAGTGTCCCTCCAAGGTCACTTGATTTGACTGTTGTCAGCAGTGTGGGTCTCTTTCCACTCACAGTTCAGGGGAAGGTGGGCCTGGCTGGAAATCACTCAGCAGGCAGTGGAGGCAACAGGAGGCTGGAGAAAAGAGGGCACATTTCTACCACGGGAAGCTGCCGGAGAAACAGCCACATATCACCAACATCAGCGACTGCACCTTCACCTCCACGGAACAGAAAACTCAGCCTGCCACAGTCAGCTGGGCTCCGAAGGTCCATCTGAGGGCCCAGTGACAGCATCAGGACCCCGATGACCTCCCTCCCATGAGGCGGCACCCCCGGGCTCGGCTTCAGGCTGAGGTGGGTCCCTGCAGTGACCTGGGCTCCGTACTTCCCCCTTCGGAAGATGCCACCACAGGAGGCAAGATTTTCCTCGAGTCTTAGGAGTGGAAGAGCTTGCCCCGCAGCCCCCAGCAAATTCTAAGTGTCACTGTCCAAAGTGGGGTCATGTCCAGTCCTAAGTAATCCATGGGGTGACATGGCAGTCCTGTCTGGATGTCAGGTCCATGGCCAAGGCCCATCCCTCATGTGCTGCTGACCTTCCATGAGCTCCAAACAGATGTGGGCAGATTCAAAACACTCAGAGCACGCAGCAGAGTGGTCGCTGGTCACGGCTCGGCGGCCAGCGAGGGTCACAGGAGTAGCTCTGCACACACGCGGCTACTAGAGCCGCGCACAGGGTTTTATCGCCATGCCCCTGTGGTTCGGTCCTTATGTGCCTGCTGTTAGTTGCCTGCAGGCCAGGCAAGATCTGGCTCATGATTTAATTACATCAGAAACTGCAAGTAATTATTAAGGCCCAGTTCAGGGTCAAAGCCTCATAATCATAAGATAATTACCTTTGCTGTGTAAGTCACATCGTTTCGATGAAATACAAAAGTTGCCTGGCAAATAAACATCAAATTACACAGCATGTTCAATGTAATTACTATTAAGGAATCTATCGGAGTATAGAGCTACCACTCAGCGTGGCTGTAATGAGCAGCCGTGCTGTTGCGGAAGTTTCACACAGCTGCTTAGGTCTGGAGAAAGGAAACGGTGTTAAAGCCACAGAGGGCTAAGAAACGAGGAGGCGTTCAAGTGCTCTGGTCTGGGGGCTTTGTCTGTGTCATTTTTTAAGATGGTCAGTTCTTTCTCTCACTTTATTTACTTTCGGCCGTGCTGGGCCCTCACTGCTGCACTCAGGCGTGCCGGCTGCCGCAGGCAGGGGCCACTCTGTGTCAGCGCTTGGGCTCCTCACTGCAGTGACCTTCCTTGCTACGGAGCACAGGCTCCAGGCACGGGGGCTTCAGCAGTTGCGGCGCGCGGGCTTAGTTGCTCCGAGGCATGTGGGATCCTCCCAGACCAGGGATTGAACACTGGCAGGCAGATTCTTATCTGCTACACCACTGGAGAAGTCCTGCTTATTTCATTTTTTTAATCAAATAGTCTTTTCATAGGGCTCAATTCTAGGCAATTTAGAACATACACAAGAAGTCACATTGTAAGGGAGAAAGAAAAAAAACTAAAGGAACGTGAAAAACAACGAAATCTCAGGGTAAAAAAAAAAGAAAAGCAGTTATGTAACTACTAGTAAAGTAATGCTCAAAATTCTCCAAGCCAGACTTCAGCAATACGTGAACCGTGAACTCCCTGATGTTCAAGCTGGTTTAGAAAAGGCAGAGGAACCAGAGATCAAATTGCCAACATCCACAGGATCATGGAAAAAGCAAGAGAGTTCCAGAAAAACATCTATTTCTGCTTTATTGACTATGCCAAAGCCTTTGACTATGTGGATCACAATAAACTGTGGAAAATTCTGAAAGAGATGGGAATACCAGAGCACCTGACCTGCCTCTTGAGAAATCTGTATGTAGGTCAGGAAGCAACAGTTAGAACTGGACATGGAAAAACAGAATGGTTCCAAATAGGAAAAGGAGTATATCAAGGCTGTATATTGTCACCCTGCTTATTTAACTTCCATGCAGAGTACATCATGAGAAACGCTGGACTGGAAGAAACACAAGCTGGAATCAAGACTGCTGGGAGAAATATCAATAACCTCAGATATGCAGATGACACCACCCTTGTGGCAGAAAGTGAAGAGAAGCTAAAAAGCCTCTTGATGAAAGTGAAAGAGGAGAGTGAAAAAGTTGGCTTAAAGCTCAACATTCAGAAAATGAAGATCATGGCATCTGGTCCCATCACTTCATGGGAAATAGATGGGGAAACAGTAGAAACAGTGTCAGACTTTACCTTTTGGGCTCCCAAATCACTGCAGATGGTGACTGCAGCCATGAAATTAAAAGATGCTTACTGCTTGGAAGAAAAGTTATGACCAACCTAGATAGCGTATTCAAAAGCACAGACATTACTTTGCCGACTAAGGTCCATCTAGCCAAGGCTATGGTTTTTCCTGTGGTCATGTATGGATGTGAGAGCTGGACTGTGAAGAAGGCTGAGAGCCGAAGAACTGATGCTTTTGAACCGTGGTGTTGGAGAAGACTCTTGAGAGTCCCTTGGACTGCAAGGAGATCCAACCAGTCCATTCTGAAGGAGATCAGCCCTGGGATTTCTTTGGAAGGAATGATGCTAAAGCTGAAGCTCCAGTGCTTTGGCCATCTCAAGTGAAGAGTTGACTCATTGGAAAAGACTGATGCTGGGAGGGATTGGGGGCAGGAGGAGAAGGGGACGACCCAGGATGAGATGGCTGGATGGCATCACGGACTCGATGGACGTGAGTCTGAGTGAGCTCTGTGAGATGGTGATGGACAGGGAGGCCTGGCGTGCTGCGATTCATGGGGTGGCAAAGAGTCGGACACGACTGAGCGACTGGACTGAACTGAATCAAGGAGGCAGATTCCCAGGTGGCTGAGTGATAAAGAATCCGCCTGCCAATGCAGGAGACACAGGAGATGTGGGTTTGATCCCTGGGTTGGGAAGATGCCCTGGAGAAGGAAAAGGTAACCCACTCCTCTATTGTAGCAGGATAACCCCATGGGCACCGGAGGCCGGGGGCCAAAGAGTCAGAAATGGCTGAGCAGGCAGGCAAACAAGGAGGCAACCCAGCAAGCGGCTGGCGAGGCGAGGGCTCCGGCAAGTGGGTGGCCGCCAGGCTTTGTGGGGTCTCAGGATGCGAAAGGGACAGCCTCCCAGGGCCACCCAAGGAGCAGAGCTGGATCTTTACAAGCCTCTCTTCATTAAAATTATTACAAAGGAAGGCTCTGGGCTGACTACCCCCACCTTCCATAAGGAGCCAAACACACGCCACTGTCACCGTGGATCTGGTCTCCCACGAAGCAAGAGCAGAACACTTTCCACAAATGAACAACCAACCGCCGGGACTCGGGCCCTATCGGTCCAGGGAAAAGGTGTTCAGCAGTTTGTTCTGACTGATGGCTCCCATACCCCCTACTTTGTTTCTTTCTGTTCCTCATCACTTTTTCCCAATTCCTTCATACGATCATTCCCCTGTCCCTACAGATATCACACATATCAGCTCTCATCGACGTGGACCCCAGAAGTTTCATACGTTAGAACTCAAACGCTCAGGGCTGCACTCACGTCGGCCAACGTGGTTTCACCGCCTCACCCTCGGCTGTTTTCAGACTCTTTCTCCACGAAACAGCCCTGGACCACAAGGATGCCCATTCAGCTTCTTCTCTGAAATCTTGCTGAACTTACCGTCTGCATATAGTTGGGATCTCCCTAAGTACAGAGCTGTACTATTGTATCACTGTCTCATGTATTTTATTTTGTCTCTGCCAATGAAACGGTTAAGCTAAAGTTTATTTTTCATTATTCTTATTGCAAGGAGATCAAACGAGTCAACCCTAAAGGAAATCAGCCCAGAATATTCACTGACGTGAAGAGTGACTCATTGGAAAAGACCCTGATGCTGGGAAAGACTGAAGGTGGGAGGAGAAGGGGACGACAGAGGATGAGATGGTTGGATGGCATCACCTACTCAATGGACATGAGTTTGAACAAGCTCCAGGAGTTGGTGATGGACAGGAAGGCCTGGTGTGCTGCAGTCCACGGGGTCGCAAAGAGTCGGACACAACTGAGCAACTGAACTGAACTGATTCTTACTGCTGAATATACAGTGGGTATATAATAGCTGTTAAACACTATTTGATTCATGCAACAAATATTTCTAGAGACCTGCCAGGTCACCGGTGTTGTGCTGAGATACAAGGGTGCATGAGGAAGATGTGACTCTACCACTAAGAGGTTTCAATCCAATGAGTGAGTTACAGGGTAAGCAGTCACAGCTGATCCATGTATAGACGCCATAACAGGGAAGCCCCTGCACGGTGGGGGCTGCGATGGGGGACAGCTGGCCTGGAGAGACTCTGCAACACAGACAAAGGCAACACCCCAGAGCCAAGAGGTCTTCCCTTCACCATCTCAGCATCAAGAAACCACCTGCCCCCCTCAAGCAACTGCTCCCCAGCTTTTACAAACTCCTCTTTCAGCAAGTCTGATCACTGGTGTAAGAAACATCTAAGGTTAACAGTCAAAATGCACAATGGTCATGTCAATTTTTATGCACAATTTTGAAAATCAGAAATACAATCAAGTAAAATGTCATGATTTTTTTCTTTTGACTTTTCGAAATCTCCAGATCTGTTTCTCTTCAGTCTGGAATATTTGCAGTGAAAGACAGATAACGGCAGCCACAGCACAAACCACGGGATCACAACCACACTCAGTCACGCTTGGGCTGAGCGCTCACTTCCGCTTCCGGGGGTGACTCACCAGGACTATGGATTTTCGGAAGCATAAATGGAATCCAACCACTAGTCCCTAAAACACTAAGAGAAACCACACCAAGCCAGCAGCGAGATCCTGATGGAGTTTACAAAGTGAAGGTCAAGTTCTGCCGTAGCACCTTGGTGACATCAAGGTCTGCTGACACAGTGTCTGATGGGAAGGGGTGGGGGCTTTGTTTCTGAAAAATGTCACCAGCATTGTGGATGAACTTGAAAGTTGTGCCTCCTCCACAAGCAAAAATGTCCTCAGACACAGCTTACTCAGCATAAACCAACCGATCCTGTGCACCTACGACAGTGAAATCACCCTTCGTTGCACGACTCTGCAAATGGTATTCGCCTTCACAGTGCCTATCTCAACTCAGCTAAAACCAACTGCACAGTCTTCCCAGGATCACTGTCTTCTAGACTGGAATCCAGACCCCACAGGTTGGGACCACTTCTTCCTGCTCCTCATGCCACTGCCCAGTGCCCAGCATGCTAATCCGTGCTGACCGAAAACCACAAGTGTGCCACATTTCAGCTGGGGGGTGGGCATTTAGAGAAACATAACACAGCATCCTGGTACTCAAGGAGCTACAGATCTGGCTGGTCAGACAGAACGTCACCACGTCACAAGGTAATTCTCAGAGCAGACAGAGTAAGATAAGTGGCGAATGGTTCAGATACTAACCTCAACAGACACTGCACACATAATACTATAATACACATCTTTGTGCTCAAAGCCGGATCGGGCAGAATTATATTCTTAAGTGATGTTTCCAGAATTGGGCTCAGATGGTAAAGCATCTGCCTGCAATGCGGGAGACCTGGGTTCGATCCCTGGGTCAGGAAGATCCCCTGGAGAAGGAAAAGGCTACCCACTCTAGTATTCTTGCCTGGAAAATTCCATGGATGGAGGAGCCTGGTAGGCTACAGTCCATGGGACAGCAAAGAGTCAGACGCAACTGAGCAACTTCACTGATTCAATTTCACTGGCTAGTATTCTGTAGAAAAATAAAATTAATCCCCTTTTTGCAGAATAATAATAATAATATTAAAATGGTAATATTCAGAATATCCTAAACAAACTTCCTGGTTTCAAATACTTGTAAGATATTTTAACAGGAAAATTATCTAAATGTATTAAGCAACAGACAAAGATAAAGGACTTAAAACAATCCCTTTCTTATACGTCCAACTGTTATAAAGAATGGTAATAAAAATCCAGTCATTGCTATTATCTCAACATGTAAAGAGCTCAGAAGTTGCTCCTCCTGTCCTGACGACAAAGGAAAAGTTTACTGAATGGAAAATCAGTCACCTTTCTTGGATCCATCAGAAACTGAGGTCACAGGGCAAACCGCCACCCAGGGAACGGGGACAGAAGAGGCAGAGAGTCACGGCGAGACCTCACCTGAGACAGAAGCAATGCGGCCGCAACTGGTGGGGACTTGGGAATGGTGGCGTCGGTGTTGGGGTCACGGGTGGACACGCTGGAGAGGTTCCTGGGGCCACAGTCTCGGGGGGACCCCACGCAGTCACGCTAAACCTCTAAGAACACCCCCAGATTCTCAGGTGAACAGCCAAGAAAAATCCTCCTCTGTTTCTGGCAGAGAGAAACAGAAAAGAATCATTTTGTAAAGACACCCGGGGCACTCGCTATCACAAAGGTCTACTTGGTGGGGAAAGACCCATCCAACCTGGATCACTGTCCAGCCCGCCCCGCCTTCCTCTCTCACCTGAGGAACATGGCAGAGGTCAGGAGCAACTCACAGATCTACTTACAGAGAGGCAAAGCATCAGAGAAGGAATAAGTGAGAAAAGCACAATGATTTTACCCTCATTCTTTACTCACATCACAGACAGGTGTCTGTGGGAGGCCATCACAGTGCGGATGCAGCAGGCGCTTACAGTCCTGGGCGCAGGCAGCGAGGGCATCAGTGTTAGAAGCGGGCAGGCGGGGGCACCAGGGGGCTGGGCTGCCTAGCTAAAAGGTAGCTGGAGGTGAACCCAGATTAGCTGCAAACATACGTTAGTGCAGCAGGCACTAACGAAGAATTCAGGAGTCGGTGTAACTGACGTGCTGAGAGAGGACAGAAAGTGGGGCCGCACAATGTTTTCATCATAGACCATCAGTTAAAACCAAAAACCACTATCTAACCCCAACAGGGAAATGTATGCCCTGTTAAGCAAAGCCTTCAGAGGAATCCCATCTGAGGGATCCTATCTCCCCTTCCAGAAGTAACGACACTCAACCTGCATGCTCTTTGGCACCCAGCCCGAAGATGCGGCTGGATGTCTGGAGCAGACAGTCCCAGCAGCCCAGCCTGGAATGGTCCCAGGGCAAAGACACGGATGCCAGCCCGAGCATCAGGAAATCCAGGCTCTGGGCCTCACCTCCTGCTGATTTGCTAACAAGTAGTCTACATCAGTTTCTTCACTCCTCCAGCCTCATTTCAATCCTCTTTAAAGTGAGCTAACATAGTCTAAACACAGTAGTCCCCCTACATACGAAACTTCAAGTTTCGAACTTTCAGAGATGCAAACGCGTGCTCCATCAACAACAGGCATGGGAGGAACTGCAGCTTGCCCTCTGTCTCCTATTGCTGATGGCCCTTCAGCTCTTCCATCTCCGCCTCCCTGCCCTCCTCCAGTCAGAGACTCTTCCTGCCTGTTCACGTGATGCCAGGCCCTGTGTGCCAGCTGCTGTATGGTGGTTGTGTTGTAGCTGTTTAGTCGCTCAGTCATGTCCGACTCTTCGCGACCCCATGGACTGCAGCACGCCAGGCTTCCCTGTTCTTCATCATATCCCGGAGTTCACTCAAACCCATGTCCACAGAGTCAGTGATGCCATCCAGCCATCTCATCTTCTGTCGTCCCCTTCTCCTCCTGCCCCCAATCCCCCCCAGCATCAGGGTCTTTTCCAATGAGTCAGCTCTTGGCATCAGGTGGTCAATTATTGGAGCTTCAGCTTCAGCATCAGTCCTTCCAATGAATATTCAGGACTGATTTCCTTCAGGATGGACTGGTTGGATCTCCTTGCAGTCCAAGGGACTCTCAAGAGTCTTCTCCAACACCACAGGTCAAAGCATCAGTTCTTCGGCACTCAGCTTTCTTTATGGTCCAACTCCCACATCTGTACATGACCGCTGGAAAAACCATAGCTTTGACTATATGGACCATTGCTGGCAAAGTAATGTCTCTGCTTTTTAATATATTGTCTAGGTTTGTCATAGCTTTTCCTCCAAGGAGCAAGCATCTTTTTATTTCATGGCTGCAGTCACCATTTGCAGTGATTTTGGAGCCTAAGAAGTAAAAGTCTGTCACTGTTTCCATTGTTTCCCCATCTGTTTACCATGAAGTGATGAGACTAGATGCCACAGTCTTAGTTTTTTTAATGTTGAGTTTTAAGCCAACTTTTTTACTTTCCTCTTTCATCTTCATCAAGAGAGTCTTTAGTTTCTCCTTGCTTTCTTGCCATAAGGGTGGTGTCATCTGCATATCTGAGGTTATTGGTATTTATCCCAGCAATCTTGATTGCAGCTTGTGTTTCATCCAGTCCAGTGTTTCTCATGATGTACTCTGCATGTAAGTTAAATAAGCACTGCTGTACTTTTCAAGGTACTGTAAGAGTTAAAACGTTTTTTGTTTTTTTATGTATTGTTTGTGTGAAAAGTATTATAAACCTGTTACAATATGGTACTACATAGCTGATTACGTTAGTTGGGCACCTAGGCTAACCTTGTTGGATTTACGAACAAACTGGGCTTATTAGGAACATGCTCCCAGAATGAAACTCATTCATATGTAGGGGACTTACTGTAACGGCTAACAGTCTTTCCAAATTCACAATTCTTGAATTCTAAATTGATAAAAATAATACAATAGCTACTAAACGTATACAAGTATACTCTGCAATTGTATACTGTACATGACTGTGCATCCAGACAACACAAAATACGGTCAGATAAATCTCCCCTATTAACATTACTAACAATGCCTTCATTAACATTGTTTTATAATTTGAAAGCCAACTGGTAATTCTTATCAACTATAAACACAATGTACATAAAAAGACCACATTCCACACCAGATTCATTACCTTTCTTCACTTCTAAACTTACTTAAGTTTTAACTAACACCATGTTTCTTGATGAAGAGACAACTTTGAGACCTCTCCGCTCATTTATCCTGAATGCTCGATTCTTGATTTTGCTGGTTTAAAGAATGCCATGACACCTCCCCAGTACCAAGACCACAGGTACCATTTGTGACTATATTCCACACTGTATTCAACGGATGCCTTACATACATCCCTTCATTCACTCCTCATGATAGAGCTATGGAGTAGGTACCGTCCATATTTAATCCACAGAGAAACCGAGTCTCACAGAAATCAGGTCACTTGGCACTTGACACAAATCTAGTACCTTTCAGGGTCGAACTCAACTCAGATCTGAGCTCACCCCGTGCTCTTGCCACCATGTCTGAGTTTTCAAATATCTGTAGTAACAGGGCCCCTTTCTGGAGAAAAAGGTACATGGACTCTCAATATACAAAACAAATCACCGGACTCCATGCCGTGCCATGCTTCTCAGTCACGTCCAACTCCTTGTGAGCCCCTGGACTGCACCCCAGCAGGCCTCTCTGTCCATGGAATTGTCTAGGCAAGAATAGTGGGGTGGGTCGCCATTTACCCCTCCAGGGGACCTTCTCAGCCCTGGGCTTGAACCCATGCCTCTGAGCCTCCTGCACTGGCAGGCCGATTCCTCACCACTGAGCCACCTGGGAAGCCCACTCGAAAATACTGGGCCCACAAATCACAAGCAAATAGATTCACGCCCCATTATAAAGTAGATCAATGGACATAATTATGAATTCTGATGAGCATGTGAAATCGGCCATTACTGTTATGTTAGTGATTTTTTTCAGGCTCTGCATCAATTTACTCTTGTATTTTGTTTCCATTGCACAGCACTCAACACAGCTGAATGGGTTTTTAACACTTTTTATGTCGCAGTCATAAGCTGCTCTTCAATTCAGTCAAAGTAGTCCACAAGTTTGAAGGAAGGTGAGGAGGAAACTATAAAAATACGAAGCTCCAAGACTCACAACACACACTACACTAAGCTGAGGCGCAGAGTGCGGCTCCCGGACGCCTACACCTGGCCACGCCCTGCAGGCCGCCGGGGTCTCCCAGGCCTCGCACAGACCAGCACTCCAAAGCCTGCCGCACGCTTCCCAGGGCCAGCAGACAGCGCAGGCAGGGCTACACATGCTTGGGTAGCAGGACCTTCTATACGGACCAGAGGCCTGAGTTTTTCTTTTAAAAAGGAGGAAAAAAGATAATTTAGGAGACAAAATTTTTAAAATTAACAATAAAGCTATAGAGTTATAAGAAATGCCCCCAATGGCAGGGTGTTCCTTATTTTAAAGTTTTCCCAAAAGAATTAATCTGGAAGCATAAATCAACATTCTAATGGCTTTTTATATCTTCCAATGTATTAAAATACAGAACATTTTGTATTTGAGGATGTTAATTTTCCCACTATTTAAAAAAAAAGGGGGGAGAGCTTAAGAAAGAAATTCACAGGCACAGAACAGAAAACAAACTTACGGTCACCAAAGAAGAAAGGGAAAGGGAGGGATAAACTAGGAGCTTGGGATTAACATATACCCAAGCCTATATACAAAACAGATAACCAACACGGACCTAGTATAGCGCAGCTATACTCAACACTGTGTAATAACCTATAAGGGGAAAGAATCTGAAAAGAATACATATAAAAATACATCTGTAACTGAATCATATAAATGAAAATGTATATTAATAGAATTTATATATGCACCATTGGGTCACTGCACTGTACACCTGAAACACAACACTGTAAATCAACTATACTTCAGTCTTTTATAAAAGAGTTTAAATTTTATATGAAGATAATATTCTTATTCACAGCATGAATGCACCCTGCCTTGGTGTGTGGAGCTGGTCCTGACTGGAACACGCACAGAAGGGCATCTAACTCCAGATGCTCAATACGACTGTCAGGATGTAAAGAGCTCCTCAAACAAAAGCAGTGGCCTTGTTCGATCGGCGCCTCTCCTCACCGAGAAGACAGCGCAGCGCTGTTGCGCTGGGTGTTCCTTCCGCGCTCCCTTCTGAGGGGCAGAGCTAAACTGGTCTTTGTAGCTCTCCACGGTCTGCCAAGTGTCACAAGTAAAACAGAAGAGTAATCGGTTCCAAGAATTTCCTTAAATAATATATGGTCTTAGTGCTGAGTAATTTATTAACACAACTACTAATGCCTAAAATGTTTTTGTCAAGTTTTGCAGAGATGGCATAAATGTTTCAGATGCCATCTACCCAGGCTGACTGCCAGCAGAAAGCAGTCCCGTTACAGAGGACTTCATGGAATATTTATAAGATCCAACTTAAAACAACCCCAGGCAGTTGGCCAAAAGTGCAAGATACTTGCTTCATAGTTATAATTTAAGAGTTTTATGAAATTCAACAAAACAGAAGAGAATCTGAACAATTTTAGGTGTCCCATTACACTCTATATATACGCTATATATACCCACTTCCTCCCAAAGAATCCCTGAGATGTCTTATGAACCTACTTAGGCTGCAAAAAAATACTTGGTCCTTGATGGATCTTTTAACCAACACGTGGAAGAAAGCAGAGGGCTGGTATGAGGAGGGTTCCAGGATGCAGACACTGGGGTTATTAGACCATTAGACAAGCCTTATATGTGAAAAGTTACTGTGGACAAAGTCCACAAACAGGATGGCCCTGCACTGCCCAGTTAGGGGGAAACCACGATCAGCCTGACTTCCAGTTTTGAGTAAGACAAGGTGTCTGTTGAAAGTGGTGCATCCGGAGGTGGGAAGTCACACCTGAGTAGGGAGGAGGGGTGCTGATGCTTCTCTGGGGGAAAGTATAGACTAAATGAACTTTAGGAACTGTTCATGTGGCCTCACTCACTCCATGCCAGTTGAAGTGGTGTCACTCACTTAGCGAAACAAAAATGGTACCCTGATGAGGCCGACTTCCAGGGATTTGGGGGCCAGAACTCATGAAAACAGGACAACTCCCACTATATCACACGGAGAACTAGTTTCAAATACAGCATTCAAAAAACTACATAGCTGAGTGCAACAGAAAGAACAGAAAACACCAGAAGCTCACAGTAAAAAGAGAAGGATGTTGCCAGCAGGACTTTGGTGCCCCAAGGCCTGGGAACCAGAGACAGGGCTGCCAGGCCCTCAGCTTCTGAGCACATGGCCTGAGTCTGGAGTGGGAGGGTGGGCCCTGCAAGGGATGAACGCAGAACCACCAAAGGCACAGAGGACAGATGCAGGGCAAAGATGCCGGCTGTCTCCACAGGGTCTGGAGGCAAGATCATCCGCAAGAGACGGACGACCAGCCGGCAGCACAGGAGGGTGGGGCGTGAACGTGAGCGCCTGGAGGCAGCCGGGACTCCAGGCAGAGAGCCCCCTTCACACGCCAGCCAGAGCCACCGTGCCTGCGCCCAGCCCCCCAAGGAGCCAAGAGGCAGACGGTCTGGGTGGACAGGTGCAAACCAGGCCAGAGGGAGGTCACGGCCCCACCCACACACCACACACACTCTCACATAACCACCACACACACCATATACACACACCATACAGACTCTCACATACACACCACACACACACACCCCATATACACACTCTCTCACATACACACCACACACCATATACACACCACACACACACACCCCATATACACACTCTCTCACATACACACCACACACCATATACACACCACACACACACACTCACATAATCACACACACACACCATATACACACACCATACAGACTCTCACATACACTCCACACACACACCATATACACACTCTCTCACATACACACCACACACCATATACACACCACACACACACACTCACATAATCACACACACACACCATATACACACACCATACAGACTCTCACATACACACCACACACACACACCCCATATACACACTCTCTCACATACACACCACACACCATATACACACCACACACACACACTCACATAATCACACACACACACCATATACACACACCATACAGACTCTCACATACACTCCACACACACACCATATACACACTCTCTCACATACACACCACACACCATATACACACCACACACACACCCCATATACACACTCTCTCACATACACACCACACACCATATACACACCACACACACACACACACACCATATACACACACCATACACACACATTCACATATGCACACTCACATACACCATATACACACACATTCTCACATACACACCACACACCATATACAGACACACCATATACACACTCACATACACACACCACACACACATGCACACCATATACAAATTCTCATATATACACCACACACACCATATACAGATACCATACACACACACACTCTCACATACACACACACCATACACACACACACCACACCCAGACCAGTTCAGAAGACTGCGTTGCGGAGGAATTTTGTAATTTGCTGCTGTCAAAGAGCTAATAAATAAAACAGCTTGTATTTGAGCCCAGGCAGTACGGTCAGAGTCATTAAAACCCAGCAGTACAATCCAAGATTTAACCTCTGCAGTGCTGCCCTTGCAGCTGAAGCGGGGAAGAGGGAAGTGCACCTGGGCCGGCAGGGGTCGCTCTGAAAAGAAACGACAGATTCAGAACCAAATACAGAGGAACAGGATACAAACCTTGGAAACAGCTCCTGAAAGAAAACATTCACCTTATGCGCATGGATGGGAAAAAGTTACAAATTAATGACCCAGAGTCCAGCCTAAGCTTGTAAATCTTGAGGAGAGGACACTGACATGGGGTGAATGTCTGTGTCCCCGAGGACTTACAGGCTGATGCCCTGACCCCCAGCGTGGCCATATCTGGAGATGAGGCCTCAAAGGAAATAAAGGTTAAATGAGGTCACGAGGGAAGGACCCCCAGTCCAACAGGATTAGTGTCCTCACAGGAGCAGATGCCAGAGAGCTCCCCAACCCTCACTGAGGGAAGACCCACAGGGGTCACGGGGAGGGGGCAGCCTCCCCCAGAGCCTGACCTCGCTGGCAGCCTGGGCTCAGAGGTCCAGCCCCCAGAACCGGGAGACGCAGATGCTGACTGATGACGCCTCGCGGCCAGCGGTACTTGGTCACGTCGGGCTGAGCTGACTGACACAGAAGGAAACGGAAGATCACGATGCGGAAAACTGTGAAGCGAGATGCTGTTCTACAGCTCGGGCCTTCGTCGACGATGCTGGATGTTCACAAACAGGCCGCTCTCCAACTATTTCCTTCCTTAAACATTGCCTCCCAGCCTCCCAGGTGGCTCAGTGGTAAAGAATCTGCCTGCCGATGCAGTAGGCTTGGGCCCGACCCTGGTCCAGGAAGAGCCGTGTGTCACAGCCTCTGAGGCTGAGCTCTAGAGCCCACGCTCCAACGAGAGGCCTGCACACCGTGCTGAGAGAGCCGCTCCGCTCGCAGCAGCTAGGCACAGCCATAAACAATAACACTGCTTTTAAAACTGCCTTTACTCCTCTTGGCCATTTTCATTTTCACACAAATTCTCTAATCAGCCTATTAGTTTCCACAAAACACTGCACAATTTTTATTGGAACTCCACTGAATCTACAGATGTATTTGTAATCACGGCATTTTTACAAAAAAGTGTTTTCTAATCCATTGATACAGCAAGTCTCTTCACATAGAAGGATCTTTAATTTATTTCAGCCGAGTTTTATACTTCTCAGTATGGAGACCCTGCACTTCTTTCCATAGATTTACCGTCAGCCATTTCATCTTGGTGATGCTACAAGTAACTTATTAAGATTTTGTTTCTAATTATCTAATGACAGCGTATTGAAGTGCAAGTATTAACCTTGAAAACTTTACCCACTGATTCTAATATTCACCTGTAGATTCTTCTGATTTTCTGTGTATACTACTCAATACAACATCTGAACACACTGAATCTGAATCAAACCCTGGTACTATTTTCTATCTGCTGAATGGTTTATTCAGTAGCAGTGTGACTCTGCGTTTTAAAGGAATATTTAGGAATTATGCTTCCAGGTTACTTTAATTAGATTACAGCCCATTAGCAGAACTGGAACTCTTCCCCACCCAACCCCATCCTCAGCCCAGGATGAGCCAAACACCCTTTACTACAGGCATGGACCACACCCTGTGTCTACATCCACGTCTCTAAAATGCTTCTTATATGACACCATCCTCTCCTTCCTTGTCTCTCTCTTGTCCTGAAAACAAGCCCTGTCTTCTTCAATTCTGTATCCCCAATACCAACTGTAACATAAGAAGCTCTCAATAAATATCTATGGAACCAAAGGGCCAAGCTAGGTTATTTGAGTCCAATAACGGCCATGAGTTTCACTAACTGATCTTAATCTTTGTGAAAGCAGGTGTAATTAATAACCAGCTTACAGGAAACTCTGGGTCAAAACAGAGGTTAAGCAGGAACTGTCCACGGTGACTAGCCTGGCGTGGGCACACGCACTTCCCCTTCTGGTGAGCTGGGTCCATACACACATGAAAACACTAAGAGCATGACCCCAAGGTCAGGTTTCTGTGGGGTGTGCACGTGTTTCGGACATGCATTACTGCCTCTGCCTCTCACACCCAGGTCCTCAGGAACAAAGGATCTCTATAGCAAGCAAGAGCTTCAACTCTTAATAATATGTTAAACTGATCATAACCAGTGCATGCTTGAGTGTGTGAAGTCACTTCAGTCATGCCTGATTCTTTGCAACCCCATGGACTGCAGCCCATCAGGCTCCTCCGTCCTGGGGATTCTCCAGGCAAGAATACTGGAGTGGGTACCCTTTCCCTTCTCCAGGGGATCTTCCCAACCCAAGGATCAAACCCGGCTCTCCTGCACTGTGGACGGATTCTTCACCATCTGAGCCACCAAGGAAGCCCAAGAACACTCGAGCGGGTAGCCTAACCTTCTCCAGCAGGTCTTCCCGACCCAGGAATAGAACTGGGGTCTCCTGCACCGCAGGCAGACTCTTCACCAGCTGAGCTACCAGGGAGGCCTCCTTCTTTACCACCAGCACTACCTAACCTGGCTACATGTCAGATCTCCAGATCACTATAGCCACAGTGGGCTGTCATCAGCCACGAAATTCTTATGTTGAATGTGACAGTTTTCAGAGAAGGGGCCTTTGGAGAAGCAATTCAGGTTAAATGAGGTTATGAGGGTAGGGCCCTGATCCAACAGGAGACTAGGAAGAAACCCCAGGAATCTGACAAGAGAAGAGGCCACAAGACCCAGAAAAAAGCCAAGGAGAGGCCTTGGGAGAAACCCAACCTGCTGGCCCCTTGAGCTTGGGCATCCAGCCTCCCGACTGAGAGGACACACTCCTGGGGCTGAGCCAGCCAGTCCCTGTGCTTTGTTACAGCTGCACGAGCTGACTAATACACGGGCCCCACATGCAGCTCTCGGAAAAAGGCCCTCCTGTGTGTCTGCACCTGCCCTGCCCTTCCCCCACCCGTCACTCCCAGGCCCCAGCAAACTGCAGAGCACAGATCTCCCCCCGAGAGTCTTCCCCAGCAGACCATGCACTGGGTCCGGGGAAGATTCCCACCCTCAACCCCAAAGGACCCACCCCATGGGTACAGCCTCCCGCACGGACATGCCGATGTGGGCAGCCACAGCAATGGAGCAGAACTCACCTAGCACACGGAGGGGATGGGGGGCACCTGACCCTTCCGCACGATGGAAGAGGAGAGGCCACACCAAGGGAGGGGATGCCCGGCTTGGCCCGACTCCAGGCTGACTCATGGTTTATCCGGTACAGTGGTGGAGTAAGCAAGGCTGAGGGGCACGTGGCTGTGAGATTTATCGCCCATAAAGCTCTGTGACCCGCCCCAGGAGAAGCAACAGGGCTGCTGTACCCAGTAAGTCTGCATCAACATATTTGTGTTTATATGTTTATGGAAAACTCTAAATTTCGATAAACACTTAAATTCCTACAGAAGATTTCATTCCTTTGCTTCTTCTCTTGACTTCTCAGAGGTCCCCACTGACCACCCCCTTTGTGGCGACCTCAGTGCGACCATCCTGAGGGCAGATGAGGCTCACATCTCCAGCGCCTCTGGCTCACAGACCGCAGCACGAGAAAGGGTCTGCAGCTCTGCCGCGGGGCTCGAGGCACAGAGGACGGGCAATCGTCTCCCAGCGTGAGGACCACATTCTGCTCCTAGAATCTGAGCCGCACACGAGCCTTATACCTTGTCCCCACTACATCCAAGCCAGTGACATCCAGCAACGTCTGCAGCTGGGTTAACACAGCTGTACCCATGGTGATTTCTTAGGTGTTTTTCTCCGCTTCGATGATTACAGGACGGTTCTGTGTTCACATTAGAGGGGACCTGGTGAAAGATACACACAAGTCTGTGGTATTTAGCAACTCGGCTCTAAATCTAAAATCATCTCAAAATAAAAGCCTGAGAAAAACAAAAGCACTGGCTTTGGATTTGACCTGGACATAAATGAGTGGAGGAGATGTGTGGTCGCCAGCTCTCTGGTTCAGGACTAGACAGATGGTGGTCCCCCCCACTGCTAACAAGACCCTCTATTTACTAAGACAACACCGGCGTCTATAACAAGCAGTCCCCAGCATTTCTGAAGCTGCCTCCAAGGCCAGCCGGCTCTTGGTCTTCAGTCTGTGGTGCTGGGGTCTCTCACATGGCAGCATCAGTGGCCGGAGAGAGAGGTGAGGCGCTGGCGCCTGGGTTTCATGGCCAGACAGCAAGCAAACCCATCACTTCTGCTCAAAGTCCATCGTTACCACCAAGTCACGTGGTCACACCCAAGTTACAGAAAGGAAGTTTTTCTGTGAGTCCAATATAAAGCCGAGGTGATGGGACCAGCACTGGTGGCCCTGCCCCTGACCCCTGACCCCGGGAGTCACTTACCAGCCATCACAGCCTCGCCCAGGTGCAGGTGGAGATGTTCAGCACCCTGACCTCTGAGACCTTCCCTGGGCCTCAGTAGCCCGAGGTTGCCGAGATGGGTCGCGGTCACCCTGGGAGGTGACCGGTCTGAAGCTGTGGTCGGGGTCAAGGGTCAGCAGTCAGGACACTGCAGAGCCGTGATAAGCCGTGCCTGGCAGCTGCTCTGCTCTAGTGGGTCAAGAGTGAGAGGGGAGAGGCCTCAGCTCTGGACTCGGCTTGCAGGAGGCCAGCCCCAGTAAACGGAGGGACGAAGCCCCTCGGCACCCTAGGGCCAGGCCTGTGGACACACTGGGACCTGGCATCACACTCACGGCCACCCTGTGACTCCAGCATGGACACGTCCATTCCAGGGCCGAGGAGTCTGAGGTCATACGTCCCCAGAATCCACAATACAGTGTCTGGTGCCGGGGCCTCACACGTGGGGCTTCCAGAGGCCACATGCGTTGTCCAGAGCCGGTAGCCTCTGCCCACACCCACCCAGAGACCCAGCTCCACCCCCAAGGGCCTGGCCGCCTTCAGGTGCAGCAGCCCCAGGGCAAGTGTCCACCCCGAGTGACTCAGCACCTCGGGGCACCTTGTCCGAGGTCCCCATGAGAGATGCTAAAGACCTGTTGGACATCTGGACGTCAGGACATCCCCCTGGTCGTTACTCTGAACTCTTTGGTGAACCCCAACTTTTGACAGCTAACACCCCAAATCCCCAACTTTACTTACTGGAGTAACTTCCTTAAAAAGAAACAAACAAAAAACAACGAAAACACACCCCACTGAATGGGAAGGAAGCCCTGTGTCCACATCACATGCTTCCAGCCGAGCTGGCTCGCATCTCCTTAAGGCCCAGGTGGGTGTTTTCACCGCCATGGTCCACATTCAATCCCTGGTTGGGGAACTAAGATCCCACAAGCTTGCACGGCACGTGAACGTGAACGTGAAGTCGCTCAGTCGTTCCTGACTCTTCGTGACCCCATGCACTGTAGCCTACCAGGCCCCTCTGCCCATGGGGTTTTCCAGGCAAGAGTACTGGAGTAGATTGCCATTTCCTTCTCCGAGGGATCTTCCCAACCCAGGGATCGAACCCGGGTCTCCCACATCGTAGACAGACGTACCGTCTGAGCCACCAGGGAAGTACACCCCCTCAAAAAAGGATGGCCTCTTTCAGCCCTCATCAGTCCCCCATCAGCTCCCCCAACCAGCCCCTCATCAGCCCCCATCACTGCCCCATCAACTCCCCTATCAGCCACCATCAGCCCATCAACCCCCTTATGAGCCCCAGACCATGAGCCAGACAAGCTCCCTTTGCTCATCTGTGCTGACAGTGAGATTACAGCCATCACCAGCCAGGGGCTGGGCCCCCGACGTGCCACCAGCCCCTTACCAAGCAGGATGGATCCATCACAAGTGCTCAGACCCTGAAAAGCCCTCCCATTCCCAAGTAACATTTGCTCCTCTGCTAACTCTACCTTGGAAACACCAGGTTTCCCTCCCAAGAAGTGCAAGTGAGAGAGGAAGAGCAAGCTTTTAGCCAAAATAAGTGGGACGTAGAGTCTAACTCGGTCTTGACTCGTTCCACAGATTTTCTGATTTAGGGATCTGAAGAGGCCCACCGCTTCTCTTGTCTGTCCCTGTGACTTCACACAAACCCAGCTGACAACGACAAAGCGCTTTCTTTGTCTCCACATCAGTTCATTTAAAGGGGACATGTTTACCAGCAGCTTAATCTGTTTAGTGCAAATACTCTTACATTCTTCCCTCCATCAGAAACAAAGCCCTTCAAAAATCACAGGGAAACTTGAAAGTCACAAGCTGGCCTTCGAGGCCACGTGACAGCCGTGTGCATCTCAGCTGCACACACACGCCTTGCTCAGCTCTCTAAACTTCCTCCCTTTGTGAAAAGTTAAGACCAGAAGCTGGCTTTCTGAGTGCTGGTCTCCATTTTTACAACTTTGCGTCACACAAACAATACAGTACCAACAAAAGATCGCTTTGATCCAAAGAAGCCCGTTCCTCTGATAATCAGCAGAAAGGAAAGCGACTTGTATGTCTGGCCATAAACTTAATTAGATCTGACATATTTAATAAGTGAACAATTGCTTGGCATTTCACAAACAGAATAAACCAAGATGCTTTTCTTTGGCTATTACATAGTTATATCAGGAAACATCTGATGCTACCAAATCAGCTGCCTGGAAGTTTTAATATCAGATTTGCAAAAAATGTATAGTATAATTATAATACTGTATTTGCTTGTATTTTACTTTAAATATAGAGTAATCTTTTAAATTGAATTTAACTATAAAACTTCCATAAAATAAAAATGCATGATCTCATAAAATCAAATCAGTCTTTAATTGTAATAATAAAAATTACATTTAAGTAATGCTGTCTCTGAGTTAATAGCTCCATAAAAGAGCAGCTGAAGAGCCAATCTGTGCTACTTGAGCAACTATTTCTTCAACATTTCTGTAATTAGAAGATGAGGTTTTAATACACTGCGCCCTGATTTGGCAGAACTCTTTGTTTGGAGGGAATTCCCAAGGGAGCCCACCTGGAAGTGGTGAAAGATGGCAGAGCAAAGATGACTTCTGTTGTTCTCCAAAGGAGTTATTCATTTTAACCAGATTCCAGAGTAAAATGGCAACATTAAATTTGGAAACATTAAGAAAAAACCAGTGCCGGTATTACACGTATTAATAAAGATGGAAGTAAATTTTGCTGTTGTTATTCACTGAACAATGAGTATTATTTTCCCAGTATTATACACTAATTTGCTAATTTGTGGACCATGTGGTTTAAAAGTCTGATCTTCATTTTTTAATGCATTATGAAGCTAACTAGTAAGAAAATTCTACTTCACCAATGAACTTTATTTTCAAGAAAGGCCCCCACTTGTTTATCTTCAAAGTAACACATGGTTACTTCTGTGTCTCAGAGGAGAATATCTGAAGAGTTTAAAGGCAGCTGATGGGACAGCAGAATATATCTGCAAATCATTTATGCCTCATCAGGGACTTAGATCCATAATATATGAAGTCCTAAAAGTCAACAACAAAACAACCCAGTTCCAAATGAGCACACAATGTAGCTTGTCCATTAAAAGCTTAATTTACCCTTTCCAAGGTTTCAATCCTTTCATCCACCCAATTATTCAGCAAAATTACGTGCAAAAAGCAGGAGTGACTAGCGACTGACTTAAATCAACAGCATTAGACTGGCCTCTGAACCACCTGGTCCCTACAGCCAGCGGATGCTTTCTTAGTTACTGAAACTAAAGGGACAACGTGATGAGCCCTGGGCAGGGAGCCCAGGGACACCAAGTCTTGCCCTCAGGCCCCCTGAGGCCTTGAGGCGGGGAACATGGGAAACAGCGTCCAGGCCAAGCGGAACTTCAGGCACCTTCGGCCGCTGGCCCCCAACCCCAGTGCACAACCCAGGAAACTGGACTTGTGGATGCCTTGCTTCCCAAGCCAGCTGGGAACAGATGACTTTAGAGCCTTGAAACACCAGGTGGCTTCTTCGCTCTCCACGTTCACTCTCGGCACCCCACCGTCAGCTGCGGAACCGCAGCCCTGACCTCATCACCGGCCGGGTTACCAGCTCTGTGGCCAGGACAGCAGGCGGCCGGCCCCGGCGCATCCTCGCCCCGGCTAACACGGCTGACTCCTGCTGCGCACTTAGCGCCCAGGGGTGGCGTCTCCACCCGCCCTGGACACAAGCACTGAGCCCCGGGCGCGGGTGCACGCCAGCCGAACCCTGAGAGGCCTCGCACAGCTAGACAGGGCCTCCTCCTTGTTCTGTCTTCCTCTCCTTCCTGGGCCGGATTTACCTAGACAGCCGGGTCCTCAGAAGCTATTTTAAGCCAGGACCATGACCTTAAGGACCTAAGCCCCTCCGGCCAAGGCTGGAGACAGAGGGTCCTAAGGCCGGACTACTCTGCGGAGCCGCCAGCGGGCTGTGTGCGTGAGGCCCACTCAGAGCTCCGCCACCGCAGCGACAGCCGAGGGGTCCCCGCCCGCCCCCGCGAGGGAAGCGGAGGCCGAGCCCGCCCCCACCCCGCTCGCGAGGAGGACGCCGCCCCGCCCCGAGCCGCTCACCTCACCTGAGGGGCCGTCTTCACTGGCCGGAAGGAAGCCATTTTCTCGAAGTGCGGGAAATGCTGATGAACGTCTCGTGCGGCGACCTCTGAGGAGAAGGTCCTCTGAGGACCGGCCTCGGAGAACAGCCCAGACGTTCAGGAGGCTGGAGGTGAGGCCCGGGACACCCGGCGACGCGCACGCAGCCCAGGCCCCGCCCCCCACCCGTGACGTCCCCTCGCGTCACGCCTGGCCCGTGACGTCACCACGCGTGTGCGGCTCCCGGGCGGAAGTCCCTGTATCGGCCTGTTTCCGCCGGAAGCTCGACTGCCTCGGTGAGGACGAGGACGGGGCACGGAGGTCGTCTCCCCGCGGGTGACTTTTTAACCCTTCACAGGTGATGTCTGTGAGCTTGGAGCAAGCACCTTTTCTCACACTTGCAGCTTCTCTTTAGAGCCCTGCGGTAACCCGGAGTTAGCCTCCACTGCAAGCTCCTGTGTGCCCAGCACAGGTGTGTGCGGGTGTGCCCTTGGCATCGCACGGGCATGGAGCCACGTGACTGGTTGGTGCACGACACACCACCAATCCACACAGCGTTTCCTGGGTGCCGCCAGGGACAAACACAGGGGTGCGGGCACCTTGGGGAGCAGATGCCTGTCCTGGGAGGAGCCACACGTGACTGATGCCCAGCCAGCCTGGCAGAGGGGAGAGAACGGGCACGCAGGGACCTGCCCTGGCCGAGGGGCCCGCTTCGGGGATGACTGTGGCCAGAGCACAGACTGCATGAGGGGCCTGGCAGGTGGCGGGACAGTAGGCCTGGGCCTTCATCCTCAGGGCAGTGAGTGTCATCATGGGGATGACAAGATGTCAGGATGCCTCCTGAGGTTTTCTTTCTTTTCTTTTTAAATTAATTGCATTGGCCTATAGTTGCTTTCCAGTGCAGTGTTAGTTTCTATTGTACAGTGAAATGAATCATCCACACCTGTGTGGATCACAATAAACTGTGGAAAATTCTGAAAGAGATGGGAATACCAGACCACCTGACCTGCCTCTTGAGAAATCTGTATGCAGGTCAGTTAGAACTGCACGTGGAACAACAGACTGGTTCCAAATAGGAAAAGGAGTATGTCAAGGCTGTATATTGTCACCCTGCTTATTTAACTTCCATGCAGAGTACATCATGAGAAACGCTGGACTGGAAGAAACACAAGCTGGAATCAAGATTGCCGGGAGAAATATCAATAACCTCAGATATGCAGATGACACCACCCTTATGGCAGAAAGTGAAGAAGAACTGAAGAGCCTCTTGATGAAAGTGAGAGAGGAGAGTGAAAAAGTTGGCCTAAAGCTCAACATTCAGAAAACGAAGATCATGGCATCCGGTCCCATCACTTCATGGGAAATAGATGGGGAAACAGTGGAAACAGTGGCTGACTTTATTTTCCTGGGCTCCAAAATCACTTCAGATGGTGATTGCAGCCATGAAATTAAAAGATGCTTACTCCTTGAGAGGAAAGTTATAACCGACCTAGACAGCATATTAAAAGGCAGAAACATTACTTTGCCAACAAAGGTCTGTCTAGTCAAGGCTATAGTTTTTCCAGCGGTCATGTGTGGATATGAGAGTTGGACTATAAAGAAAGCTGAGCACTGAAGAATTGATGCTTTTGAACTGTGGTGTTGGAGAAGACTCTTGAGAGCCCCTTGGACTGCAAGGAGATCCAACCAGTCCATCCTAAAGGAGATCAGTCCTGGGTGTTCATTGGAAGGACTGATGTTGAAGCTGAAACTCCAGTACTTTGGCGACCTGATGCGAAGAGCTGACTCACTGGAAAAGACCCTGATGCTGGGAAAGATTGAGGACAGGAGAAGAAGAGGACAGAGGATGAGATGGTTGGCTGGCATCCCGACTCAATGGACATGGGTTTGGGTGGACTCCAGGAGTTGGTGATGGACAGGGAGGCCTGGCCTGCTGCAATTCATGGGGTCGCAAAGAGTCAGACACGACTGAGCAACTGAACTGACTGAGGCATATATCCCTTCCTTCTTGGATTTCCTTCCCATTTAGGTCACCACAGAGCATTGAGTAGAGCTCCCGGTGCTATACAATAGGTTCTCATTAGTAATCTATTCTATATATACTACTATCAGTACTGTACATGGGTCAATCCCAGTCTCCCATTTCCTCCCACCACCACCCCTTTCCCCCTTGGTGTGCATATATTTGCCTGTAGAGACGTGGATGAACCTAGAGGCTGTCAGAAGGAGAAAGACAGATACTATATACTAACACAGAAATCTGGGATTAAAAAAAAAAAAAAAAAAGATATCTCATGCTGCCAAGCAGAAACAGAGACACAGCCATAGAGAACACCTGCATTTGTAGAAGATTCTTCCCAGAATTAAGAAGAAAGTCTGCGGAGGGAAGGAGGTGTGGGGCAGGCTGACCCCAGCTTCCACAAGGTCAGCGGCACCAGCACTCAACGGGGTGAGCGCCTCTGCCCAGCGCCCAGTGAGGCGGGAGCAGGCTCGGGACGTGAGTCCTGGAGACGGGGCCACGGTGTCCAGGGAGCCGGGATTCAGTCTAATTGAAGTCAGTTCAGCCACGTTTATCGATGCCCTTGCTGTTTTCCTTGGGGAACCCTGAGTCTAGCAGAGGTGCTGCCACCCACACTCACTAGACACCCCAGTGCTAAGAGCTGGGGCAGTCATGGAGCAGGCAGGCAGGTAGCTGAGCAGTCTCGTGAGAGGCAGCGGCTCTGGGACTCAAAAGATGAGGACTTGTTGGGGGCGACACAGGCCCTCAGGGGGCAGTTCTGACTGTAGCTGCTTTAGAATGGACTGCTCCCGGACTTCTTGGTTCACTGAGTCCGCAGCGGCCCAAGAATTTGCCTCTCCGTCAGTTTCCCACCTGACCCGATGTCACTGATCTCGGGACCAAGCCCAGGAAACACGGGGGCACAAGAGCGGGCACAAGCCAAGGCAGAGGGCCCCGCGACAGGAAGACTGCTGGGCACAGGTGCCCGGGCCCCTCCCCAAAAGCCTGTGAAACCCCCGGGGGACTGTGAAGTGTGACACCCGAGGGCCCTGGTCAGGGCGTGAGCCGCCTCTCCCTGCTTCGTGTCACTGGTGACACATGAGTATTCTTTTTTTCCTAACTTTTTATTCTAGGTGGGAGTCCAGGTGATTAACCATATTATATTCGCTTCAGGTGTACAGCCGTGATTCAGTCATACGTGTATCTAGTCTTTTCCCGGAGAGGGCACTGGCACCCCACTCCAGTACTCTTCCCTGGAAAATCCCATGGATGGAGGAGCCTGGTGGGCTGCAGTCCATGGGGTCACTAAGAGTCGGACACGACTGAGCAACTTCACTTTCACTTTTCACTTTTATGCATTGGAAAAGGAAATGGCAACCCACTCCAGTGTTCTTGCCTGGAGAATCCCAGGGACGGGGGAGCCTGGTGGGCTGCTGTCTATGGGATCACACAGAGTCGGACACGACTGAACTGACTTAGCAGCAGCGGCAGCAGTCTTTTCCCACTTAAATTGTTACATAATATTGAACAGAGTTCCCTATGCTTTCCAGTAGGTCCTTGTTGGTTCTCCATCTTAAATACAGGAGTGTATGTGTGTCAGCCCCAAACTTCCTGACTGTCCCTCTCCCAGCCATCCTCTCTGGGAACCATAATTCCCCATCAAGGCCACTGATGAGATTTGAACAAGCTGGAGTAAGGAAACACAGCATCAGAGATTTGTCCTCCCAGTTTACACCAGCTCCTTCACAGGTGTCGCATGGGCCCTGGGCATGGTACTCGGCCCCGCCCGCCTCACCCTGCACAGGCGAGGGCCTCCGTCGTCTCCAGCCGCCCTGCAGCCCCCGCCCCGCCAGCGCCGGCACCTGCAGGCACTCGGTGTGGGATTTACTGAGCGATACCTGGGAGCCGTTAGAATCCTGCCCGTGGGGAATGTCATGGCAGAGTGTGCATTTTAGGGAGATCCTCAGACTGATTTAAACAGGAAATGAGAGATCTCTTTTGCACAGTGGTGATCCTGGTAAAGATAAAGAGAATGTTGGAAGGCAAGGAGAGATGCGAGTTTTAAACTGGAGGTAAGAGCTGCGGGACTCAATGGCAGGAAACTAGGCGTACCGCTCTCTTTGGAGAACATCTGTTGACTCTTAACTTAGCAGTGGAGTCCTCAACTGTCTGATTGATGCAGATTACAGAAACCGCTTTAGGCCTCTCAGTTCCGCCTTTCCCTGTGTCTCCTTTCGTCTTCTTTCTCTCCATCATGAACTGCATGTAGTCTGACCCCAATGCCATAAAATTGGGCCTACACAGCAGCTGTCTGTCTTCATGTTGAGGAGACAAGCACTAGATAGACCCACACAGACTCCTGGAAGTGCACGTGTGCTTGGTGCATGAGCACCCAGTTCCTGCCCCTCGGCAGCTCACCCCTCACCTGTGGCCTCAGGAAGACCACCCCGGACCAGCTGAGTCAGGAACAGAAAGCTGAGACCTCGTGTGTGAATGGTTGTGTGCGATGGCCTGCTGGTACCTCCCAAAAGTGGGCAGCAGGGGCCCCTGGCCCCACGCAGGCTACTCCGAAGAGCTGTGGTTGAGGGGATCCACCCAGCAGGCAGGACTTCAGGGACAGCGTCCATTCATTCTGCCTGGAAGGAAGCGCAGCTGAGCTTCCCCGAGAGGCATTGTTGCTGGGCTGGGTGGTCAGAGATTTGGAAGGAAACAGGTGGAGAGCCGACCACGAGGTGTGAGGAGGCCCATGGAGAGACCTCTGCAGTGGACACAGAAGGAGAGTATCCGGGTCCCATGGAAAGCTTCCAAAGGGCAGCCTCATCTGAGAAGGATGGGTTTATGAGCATCCGAAGCCTCCTTCCCAGCCACGATGGCCATGTGATGGACGCCGAAGCCGAGTGGCTACAGCAGCAGGGAGGGAGCCTTGGCTGGGGCTCCTCAGTGTCAGCGTCCACTCACAGAGGCCACCGTGGCTACGCCACGCTGAGCCACACGCTGCCAGCAGCACATGACAGTGCTGAGTCCTCAGATGGTTCCAGCCTGCAGGGCGACCATCTGCCCCCTGACAGCGGGTGGAGAGCATCTCCATCGTGGGAGAGGTGGGTCTGTCTGTTCTCCGGAACCGACAGGTGCTCCAGAAAGAGATTCGCTTTCTCCGCCCACAATGCTTTTGCCAAAATTGCCATCCATAGAATAATGCAATATCCTTTTCATCCACCGATATTCCTTGTGACACTGCTTCTGGCCAGGGAGACTCATCTTGCAGCAAGCCAGCTCGCCTGTGCAATCCCTGCCCTCAGCACGTCCTCCTTTCCCTGCCTGTCCACAGGACCAGGGACGTGGGCCTCCACGCAGGGCTGAGGCAGTGTCCTCCCAGCTGTGCCGGATGCTCTGAATTCGTGACCGAGGAAGGTCCAGCGTTCAGCTCAGAAGTCTTTGCTAGTCAGACGGGTCCAAATGTACATGTCCCCGGACTGAACAGAGTTCTTGCAAATCTCCTTCTATCCCTTTATCATGATCATTACCACACTTGACTAACATCAGCCACCTACATGTTTGCCCCCCACCTGAAAATCTAAAATGCCCAGGGGCATGGTACCTGTCACATGCACAACATTTGAGGAAAGGAAGTGAAAGTCGCTCAGTCGTGCCTGACTCTGCGACCCCTTGGACTGCAGCACGCCAGGCTTCCCTGCATATTATATCTCGAGATTCTTCATCATATCCTGGAGTTTGCTCCAAATCATGTCCATCAGGTCAGTGATGCCATCCAACCGTCTCATCCTCTGTTTCCCCCTTCTCCTCTTGCCCTCAGTCTTTCCCAGCATCAGGGTCTCCTCCAAAGAGTTGACTCTTCACAAAAGGTGGCCAAAGTATTGGAGCTTCAGCATCAGTCCTTCCAATGAATATTCAAGGTTGATTTCCTTTAGAATTGACTGGTTTGATCTCTTTGCAAACCAAGGGACTCTCAAGAGTCTTCTCCAGTACCACAGTTCAAAAGCATCAATTCTTTGGCACTCAGCCTTCTTATGGTCCAACTCTCACATATGTATATAAGTAAGTAAAGTCACTCAGTCGTGTCCGACTCTTTGTGACCCCGTGGACTGCAGCCCACCAGGCTCCTCAGTCCATGGGATTCTTCAGGCAAGAATACTGGAGTGGGTTGCCATTTCCTTCTCCAACATATGTATATGACTCCTGGAAAAACCATAGCTTTGACTACATGGACCTTTGTCGTCAAAAGAAAAGGTAAGTGACATTATATAAATAGAAAAAGAAGACATGATCAGGGATTTCACAGAAGAGGAAATAACGGAAAGTTATCATATAAGAAGTCAACTTACAAGAATCATTTTTCTGTATATAAGCAATAAACAATTAGAAAAAAATGTAAATAGTAAATATTTACAGTAGCTCCAAAAATCATGTATTTAGGTATAAATGCTAAACATATTCTGAAAACTGTAAACCCTTGATTAAAGAAGGAAGATATAATTAGATGGAGAGACATACAATGTTCATGGATTATAAAACACTCTTCAACCATCCTACAGGTTTAATGAAATTCCAATGAACATTCCAGCTGATTTTTGTGTGTGCATTCGAGCTGATTCAAAAACCAATAGGGAGGACTTCCTTGGTCGACAAGCGTCTGCCTGCCAATGCAGGGGACATGGGTTTGATCCCCGGTCCAGGAAGATCCCACACGCTGAGGAGCAACTAAGCCCGTGAGCCACAATGACTGAGCCAAGTGCCGCAACGACTGCAGCATGTGTGCCTAGAGCCAGGCTCCGAGGCGGGAAAGCCACTGCGGGAGAAGCCGCGCACCACGGCGGAGCGCAGCCCTGCTCGCCACAGCCAGGCAAGCCGGTGGGCCAGCAAGGCCCAGCGCAGCCAAAAGCAAACAAATAAACAAGCTTAAAAAAGATAGGGCAAGACAAAGCAGCCAAAATAGCCAAGCAACTGTGAAAAGAAGAGCAAACTTGGAGGACTCCCAATAACCGATTTTAAGGAGGCGGGGGGAGGAGCGGAGAATATTCGTAAGTCACTTATCCACCAGGAGACTTGTATCCAGAAACCACGATGGATTCAAGCAATGCTTTCTTAAAATTTTTTTTAGTTTGTTGAATGTTAAGTTTTGTTTATTTTTATTGCTAGATATTTGCTTTACAATACTGTACTGGTTTTTGCCATACATCAACGTGAATCAGCCACAGGTCTGTGTATATATAGGTGTGTGTGTGTATATAGGTACATGTATATATTGGGCTTCTGCTGTCTCAGCTGGTAAAGAACCCGCCTACAATGCAGGAGACCTGGGTTCAATCCCTGGGTTCAGAAGATTTCCTGGAGAAGGGAAAGGCCAGCGAGTCCAGTACTCTGGCCTGGAGACTCCCATGGACTGTGTGGTCCACGGGGTCGGGCACGACTGAGTGGCTGTCCCTTATGCATACACCACGCACACTGGGAGGCTGGGAGGGGCAGGCAAGCCTGCAGCACCTGGCACTGGCGAGGGAGTGACGCGGCGGGAACTCGCTGGCAGCATCCCAGGAGGTTGCGCACACCCTCTACCAGACCCCCACTCTCAGATATCAGTCTAAGAGAGGTGAGCACACGTGATCACACAGAAACCAGCAGAGGAGTGTTTATAGGGGCTTTATCCCTAGTTGCCAAAAACTAAGATCAACCCAGATGCCCATTAAGCTGTGAAGGGATTAACAAGGTGAGGCACACTCCCCAAATGGAATGTGTCTCAGCAGTAAAAAAGGAACTCGGCTTGCATGTCGTGACACGGATGAATCTCAGCCACATCACGCTTAGGCCAGACCCAAGAGGTCACATACGGTGTGACTGCATGTACAGGACGTACTGGAGTGGGCAAAGCTGCAGGGACAGAAAGCAGCTGCCTGGCTGCCAGGGGCTGGGGACAAGGGGAAGGAATTTGTTACAATGGACGGAAGGAGACGTTTATAATGATGGGTTGTATGTCTTGATTTTGGTGCTGGTTACGTGATTGTTTGTCAAAATGCATGGAACTGTACAATCAAAAAGGCGTGTGTATTTTTTTACCTCGATATATTTAACTTTATAAATATTCCTGGTGTAGAAATATAAATTTAAAGGAATAGTATTGCTTCAAACAGGAGACAAAGGGAATGCTGAAAAATAATGGTGTGCCTGGATAAATTCTGGTACACCCATACCATGGATTATTTTGCAGCTATTAGTTATATTTGTAATATACAAGCTTGAATTTCCTACCAATAATTAACTCTACAAATGCAGCTTGAAGAGCAGAGCTAAATTTCTTTTACAAGAATCGTAATCTAGAAGAGTTAAGAGTTAAGCATAGCCAAATGTCCCCTGTCCCAGTCCTCTCTCCTTCACCTTTTTATTGATTTGAGCCATTGCTTGTTAAAACCCGAGAGGAAATAGAAGTACAGGGCATCCCAGAAAACAATTAATTTATCTCCCAATATAATCAACACAGGCTCAATAAAAAGAATCTGAAACCAAATGTTCAGATGAAGATTACATGCCTTTGTTTTCCATCCAGTTTTTATGGTGTTGAAACAAGGATTTTTTTTTAAAGCCTTGACTTTCAAAAGGTCACATGAGCACCATTTCCCTAAATCTTTGTCTGGTCTCACAACAAGTTTCCTTAATGCTGCCGCCCATCAGGTAAAAGCCAGGCCGAGGGGAAAGTTAAATAAAAAGCTATCTCAAATAGCATTTTTAAAAGGCAAACATCAACCTTGTAAGTATTAAAAGCACGTTCTGAAATCCGCTCTGATGACAGTTTAAGAAAGCTGCTTTTATGTGCGGGGAGCCCTGCGGTGCAAGGCCTTTTAAATGCGAGTGTTTACCTGAAGGACCGGCAAGGGCCAGAAGCTGGCCTTGAAGAGGCGCCGTCAGTGGCAGCCGGGGAGCTCAGCCTTGAACTAATAAACTGTCCCGCACCTTTGTCTCGCCGAGAAAGACCCGGCCTGCTCTCTCACAAGAACGTACAAGCCTCTTTAAAGGACTTGGGTTTTCACTCTGCGTCTCTGTACTTGTTGATTTAGAGTTTCTGTGAGTGACAATGCACATCACTGGGTTTTTTTCTAACTCTGTCATCTGTGCTACTGAGTGTACTTTGACTCAGATCAAAGTTGAAAGCTTCTAGAAAGATACACAAACCACAGTGTGACAAATAGCAGGCTGTGTTTGACCCGGCAAACAATAAATTACTTTCATCAATCCCGGTAAAGAATCCCATGTTTTCAATGCTAATTCTGAGGTCTGAAATGACAGAACTTTACTACATTCTCAAAGAACGAAGAGCTTTAAATACTAAGGAAAAGATATAAATAAAACTCACATACTACAAGTACTGAAATTTCCATTGTTCAGAGAACTGTGATTTCAATCTGCCCTTGTCTGAAATCCAGTCGTAAAGTTTAAACGAAGTAGCATAAGTTCCAATAAAAACATGTTAATTTGCCTCTCTTTCCATTGTTAGTCTCTCAGTCACGTCTGACTCCTTGCGGCCCCATGGACTGCAGCTCACCATCCTCCTCTGTCCATGGAGTCTCCAGGCAAGAACACTGGAGTGGGTGTCCATGCCCTCCTCCAGGGGATCTTCCCGACCCAGGGAGCAAAACTGTGTCTCCTGCGCTGCAGGCAGATTCTTTACGAGCTGAGCCGCCAGGGAAGCCCTCTCTTTTCATAGTTGAGAATAATTTGTAGTATGTCCATGGCCACTCAGATGGCATGGAACGACACAACCTTGCTCTCACCCTGTGGACTCACCAGGGATGCTCTGATCAGGAATGGTCATCAAATAATATGGGAACAGGAACACTCGCCACCTGTAACCACTAATCACAGCAAAAACACCAACCGTCCACAAGCATGAGCTACCTACAGGCACTGGGGAAGCGCTCTACACACATTCCCTCAATGATTCCTACAAAATTCCTCACAGTTTGCATACACCACCTAACTTAATCTAATGCAGACATTATTACTCCCATTCACCGAGTGAGGAAACTGAGGCACAGGAACTTGACTGTGCTGCCCAAGGCCACACACACCTTGCAAGGGACAGAGCCTGGACTTGAACCTAAGTCTTTTCACTTCTAAAACCCAAATCTTACTGCATCACAATAAGAACAGTTTATCCTAATATTTACCGTGCTGTGCTCAGTCGCTTGAGTCAGGTCCAATTCTTTGCAACTCCATGGACTGTAGCCCGCCAGGCTCCTCTGTCCATGGGATTCTCCAGACAATACTGGGGTGGGCTGCCATGCCCTCCTCCAGGGGATCTTCCCGACCCAGGGATCAAACCAGCATCTCCTGTGTCTCCTGCATTGCAGGCAGATTCTTTACCGCTGGGCCACCAGGGAAGCCCAATAAACAGTCTCTATAATGGTTTAACAATTGACACACGTATCTTTTATTTCAAAATCCTTCTAGAATCAAAGAAAAAAGTCCTTCCTTTTTATCCCTAACTGAAGGTTTAAATTACATGGCTATTCCAGCTTGGAAAAGGATGAAGTTCACACTGGGTTGCTGGGTGCCTGCTGTGGGTGGGTTACTGAGCTGTGTGCTGCGAACACCACAGTGAAGAAAACCAAGTAAAACAATCCTCAGTTCCATGAGACTTCTTGATTTTTTTTTTTAATGTAGTTTTGGATTCAGATGTCCTGCCAGAATCTAAAAACCAGTAAATTCAAACTGGAGCTAACATTTTAAATTTTGAATAATCCTTGTATCCCCTACAACTACTCAGAAAAATTAGGTGACACAATGTGGGCGACAATTGATAATCACAGAACAAAAATAGGGAAGTTGCAAACTGCGGAATGAAGGCGGCTGGCCCGTTTACGTGGGATCAGAAGCGATGAAACGCGCAGGAAGCGCTGGGCCGTGGAAACGCCGGAAGTGACAGCAAGGAGTCGCTTTCATTCTTCACTCTCAAGCAAAGTGGACTCACTGGCCGTGCTTAGTGATGCCTAGTTTCTTGGCTGTCGACATCTTTTGTTAAAGTTATTATAGAAATTCCTACAGAAGAAAATGAGCCTCGATTATGAAACTAAAGCTTTTTTCTCTTCCACATTGAAACCACTTCTAATGAGTCATGATGGTGTGAGGCCACACAGGTAAACCTGGCGTTGTGCAGTGAACGTTCTCTCCTGCGCTTCCGCGAACCTGCTCCCCGAGCTCCAGGGTGCCTGGCCCCTTATGCCCGTCCTGGGGGTCTCACGGGGCCCCCTCCTGGCCACCCGCGCCCCTGACGCTGCTGCACCCCTTCCCCAAAGCCCTCCCCACCCAGGCTCTCCTATCTGCAGCTGAGCACCTGGGCGGGAGCCCTGCCACCCCGACTCCTCCCAGCACGGGGCCACCAGGCCTGCCCTCGCGCTGCCCCTCCAGCCCTCCCCTTCCCACCCCGCCTCTCTGCAAGCCTGTCCGCCCTCCCCTCCTTCCACACCTCGGGCCTGGACGCACACCTGCCCTGGCTGCTCACCTGTGTGGCTCGCTCTGCACGTGCTGCCCGGATCTCTTCGTCTCTTCTGTTCCACTTTCCCTCAGGCCTTCTCTGATCTTGAATTCCCACCCCAAACCCTCGTCATCACTGCCCCCAGCGTCCCCCCACCCCAGCCTCTCCCTCCTCTCCCGAGAGTGGCCCGCAGCTCTTTTTATTGTAAGGTCAGTTCACACGCATGCTTTTCTTCTCTTTCTAAACGATAACCTCCTTGAGGGCAGGACTCTGAACTGATTTCACTTCGATGTCACTGGCGTTCTTGGCATCATACTTTCATAGACTAAGCATTTCATAAATATTAGTTTAATGACTAGGCAATCAAACATGTATTTAGAAATAATGGCCATGTAAATTAGTTATGCGGAAAGCAGCACAGGAACCAGCTTTATTTAAAATATACTATACATGAAAATACTTCCAAACCAAGCCACACAGAGGGTTAGCATAGAACAACTTTAGAAAAAGAAAACTCACTCTTTATGTACTATCTTTTATTTAGGAGTTTATTTTTGTATTTCTACTTACACAAAACTACCTCTTTTTCTGTTAAAGGAGTTGAAGCTTCGTAAAAGTTCTCAACATGACGTTTGTTCCAGCGTGGTGTTTATTTCCTGTTCGACACTGTCACAACGGGGCAGCTGGACCCTTTCAGTATTCAACTTCATGCATTGCTGTGTACACAAAACGTGATGTCTTCTTACAAAATTCACACACCTGCTGTACTTAAATATACTCCAAACTCACTTTCTTTATGATTCATTTTAAGGGCAATAAAGAGACAGTGACAGTTATTATAATAGGACTTAATATGAATGAAAGTATAAGCTATGTGTGAGACTGTTGCTACCTAAAGGCTCAGAACTAAGAAACTGAGTGCAGTGGGCAAAAAGAAAAGATCGTGGATACTTCATATAGAAACTTCTAGAGGACTTCAGTAACAGTGAGAATAAGGCGTGTTCCATCTGAATGACACATATGACACTTTCAGTTCTCACTAAACATTTACTTCCAAATTATCTCTGAGCTCTGAAGAAACACAGGCAACTGCATAGAAGTAGTTTAATGGACTCGTTCTAAATAATTTCTTGATTAATTAATAAATTCTGGACCCATGAGCTAAGCTGTCACTTAAAAAGTAGTAGTGATACGTTTCGCCTGTGTAACCGAATGAACTACCGTCAATGAAGCTGTCTCCCCAGACAGTTTCACTTGCCCAGACATAGCGCACGGTGTGGCCCCGCCCCGGGGCCGTGGAGGGGGCGGCAGGCGGGACGCAGAGTCAGGCAAAGCGCTCCCCGCAGCCTGGCCCACCCCGTCCGCGTGCACCCGCGCTCTCCCAGGCGCTCCGGGTGCCACCCTCTGGTCCGCGCGCCACCCTGGGCCTGCCCTGGCTGTCAGCGCAGCAGCACGCGGGCACACACGGACCTGAGCAGCCCCGCGGAGAACGCGCCTGGGCCGGCCTGAGAGGCAGTGCTCCTGGGGCAGGACTGCGCGACCCCAGTTGCCAAGGCCACCAAGGCCACTTGAATGAGAGCGCTTTTCGGTTTCTTCCTTAGTAAGTTGCTTGTTCGTGTAAGAAGTCGTTCCCGCCAAGGCCTCCAGCTAAGCCCAGCCAAAATCACCAACCTGCGGACTTACTCACAGCCCAGATGAGTCTTACTGCTTGAAACCCACTGAGTCCGGGGTGGCAAAGGGCTGTGACGGGTCATCACTGCGACCACAGACTCCGGACGTGGGGTCGTGGGGGCACTGAGTATACAGGCAGACAACAGCCAGACCATATGTGGTAACAGAACGCTGACCCACAGTCTGGCAGCAGCCAGCCAGGAAGCCAGCCTGTGGCCTCTGCAGCCATCAGGCCCGGCAGTCAGGACTGATCCACACCGGCTTTGGTGTGTTTTGCCCATCCTCTCAAGTCAGGGCAAGGCAGAAAAGCGCAGTGTGCCCCAAAGCAGGCACACCAGATGCCCCTCGTCTGTCGTATGCAGCCCATCCCCCGCTTCCCTGAGCCCGCAGCCTCCAGCAGGGCACACTGAGCCTCCCGCGTTTCACTCCTGCCCATCTTCGAGGCTCTGCTGAACACAGTGCTGGTGGCCAACGCCCTCTTGAAAGAAAGCCCTCAGTCAATAGCACGTCTTCCTGGTCGGTCTTTCTTCACTTCCACTGCACGAGGGAGCAGAGGAGTGTAGACGTCATTACCAGCTCTGACAGAGGTATAACCAGGGGCCAAATGGACAGGTCATAACGTAAATAAAAGTGCCTGGTCAAAGAGCTGCGTTTTCACATCCCTTCACTTCAGCTTTGCCTTTTACAGCAGAGTCTTTTGTCGCAGGTGACGAGACATTCCTCACCGTGTGCCTAGGAGCTTCTCTTAACCCTCAACCTCAAAGCCTTTCTCCTCTGAAGCCCCTTTCCTGGTGATCATCCTTGTCAATCTCCTCTAAAGTCACCGCCTAGTCTAAATCCACCAGATCTTCAATCAGCGATGGCTTTCCCCATGAGGCCATTTCCATCAGCCACAGCACGTCCTGACGCTCACAAGATCTGTAATCTTAGCTCAGCAATCTCTTTGCCTCATGTTCTTTAAAGTGTTCAGTGTCCACCCTCAGTCAGAGGTGGACAGAGAAGCTGCGGCACAGCAGACAGTGGGGCATGAGAGGGACATTTCTATAGAGCTAATTCTGTAAGTGCTTCGGTCGATCAATTCTGATCACGAAGCCAGGAAGCGCTACTTCCCTGTTTTCATAATCTTCTTGTGTTTTAGAAAGATCTTTTGGAAACAAAAAACATTATGGTAAAAAATTTTATCTAAAAACAACCCTCAATACTTTTTATTTTTTAAATAGCATGTCAAGTGTGATTCCCTCGATCACACATTCATTTTTATAGTCTATCTCTTTGTATACATGCGTTGGAGATACGGCTAAATGGTATTCACCAATGTTCATGATAACTGCTCCTTA
This sequence comes from Capra hircus, assembly GCF_001704415.2. Classification (NCBI taxonomy): domain Eukaryota; kingdom Metazoa; phylum Chordata; class Mammalia; order Artiodactyla; family Bovidae; genus Capra; species Capra hircus. The sequence goes on along the minus strand of NC_030811.1, from coordinate 1,794,978 downwards.
TGGTGGGGCCTTAAGTGTGTCCACATCTGTTTATACATGTGTGTATATGTTTACTTTCTTCTTGGTACAGTTATATATTATTAGAAGTTGTTTAAAAGGCTCTATGATTTTACAAAACAGTAAAGTTTTTCTTTTTGAAAGCCCAAATGTTGAAAGTATACAAATAAACATCTATTTATTCAATAACTTACTGACAAATTATGAAAGTAAAAAACAATCAGGGAAGAGTTTAGAAATGTATATATACCAAATAAAGAGTAGGTACAAGAAGGCTAAGGGAGTAAGTAAAAAAAATCAGGGATCATATAAAGTAAAAGGTTAAAAAACTAAAAGAACAGATAATGAGGGAGGGAGAAAGAAAAATTACCCAATGAAAGGGAATGAAAGAAAGTAACCCAAGAAGAAGACAGTTATGGGGGAAAAAAACCAACGAAACATCTAGATTCGCAATGCTGACTTTTACCTTGACATGTAAATAGCTTGCAGACATCACTCCCATACTCACAAGGAAAGAGCTGAAAAAAATCAACAACTTTTCTTAGGATGACCAGAGATTAAGATCAGAGGGCAAACCATTACGCAAAAACCAGAGCTGGCTCGCTAATCACTGGAGCATGGGCTGGCTTCAGAGGTAAAGACCACTGGGGGCCAGGTCTTCCGTGAGCTATACCTCCAGGAGTTTCACCAGGTTCTCACGGTGAATTCTGCAGGAAGACTCCCCTCCCCTGGTGTCCATGGCAGTGGGAGGGAACACGCAAGGGAGGAGGCATTTTGAAATACACACGGAGCTTTCTCTTCTTTGATCAGAGACCTGCCCTCATGGGAAGCTTTGCTGTTGCAGCCAGTGACCTGGGGAGAGGACAAGTGGGTGAACCGAGCCCCTGCTATTCTTCCTGCCTCACCCGAGGGAGGGCAAGGAGGCTGACGGACTCTTGTCAAGTTCACAGCCCGTGGACACCAGCCCATTAAAAAGTGAAGACTTATCCTAAGACTACAGAACGCTTCTCCTCCCCCATACCCAGCCACCACATCAGCAGGGCTCCAGGATAATCAGAGTGGATTATGACTAAGAAAGATGAGGCAGAGCATCTGTCTAAGAGAGGGTTTCAAGGGAACTCCAACAGTACAGGAAAGAGCAAAGACCACAGCAGAAATGGAGGTGCTGGTACCTCCAGCTACAGCAAGGATTAAACACAGCACAACTCCTCACCAGATAAGCAAAAACCATGATGCTGACGGTCTATTCACCTCCCTTCCTACTACCCAAAGCACATGCCTGGCTCCCACCAAAAATAATAAGACACACAAAAGGCACTTTAAAAACTGCTGTCTGGGACGTCCCTGGTGGTGCAGTAGATGGGAAGCCACCTGCCAGCGCAGGGGACATGGGTTCGATCCCTGGTCCGGGAAGCTTCCACATGCCACGGACACCACCGCTACTGAAGCCCACACGCCCTAGAGCCTGTGCTCCACAAGAGGAGCCGCTGCAGCAGGAAGCCCGTGCACCAAGGCGAAGAGCGGCCCCCGCTCGCCACAGCTAGACAAACCCCACACCCGGCAGCCAAGACCCAGCGAAGCCAGAAACTCAACAACAAATCTGTTTTTCAAAAACCTGAGGGGCAGTCCTAAGATGGCGGAGGAACAGGACAGGGAGACCACTTTCTCCCCCACAAATTCATCAAAAGAACATTTAAACGCTGAGTAAATTCCACAGAACAACTTCTCAATGCAGGCAGAGGACATCAGGCACCCAGAAAATCAGCTCATTGTCTTCAAAAGGAGGTAGGAAAAAATGTAAAAGACAAAAAAAGAGACAAAAGAGGTAGGGAGGGAGCTCCATCCCAGGAAGGGAGTCTTAAAAAGAGAGAAGTTTCCAAACACCAGGAAACACTCTCACTGCCGAGTCTGTGGCGAGCCTTGGAAGCACAGAGGCAACATAACAGGGAGGGAAAATAAATAAATAATTAAAACCCACAGATTATGGGCCCAGTGGTAACTCCCCCAATAGAGAAGCAGCGCAGACGCCTGCATCCGCCACTAGCACGCGGGGGCTGGGCAGGGAGGCGCGGGCTGCATTGCTTTTTGAAGATCAGGCCTGAATGCCCCGAGGGTAACCAGAGCAAAGTAACTTGGGCTAGCAAACCAGACTGCGGGATAGCTACCACGCGAAAAGCTCTAACATAAGACACCGCCAGGACTGCGCACAGAACAAAGGACCGAATAGAATTAGCCGGCTGCAGAGCATCCCCCTCTGGTGACAGGCAGCCAGAGCCGGAAGGGCCGGAAAGGGGCAATCGCAGCCCCAGAGAGACATTACCTACCAAACTGCAAGCAGGCTTCTTTGCTAAGACTTCTTGGGGTCCTGGACAGTCACCATCCGCCTGAGGAGGTGCGCCAGTTGTACACCCAGAAAACCGAGCCGCAGGGATGGGAGAGGCGATGAGTCACAGCGACCGCGCTCGCCAAACACCCGAGCTGCTCGGACCTGGGAAGGGCACAAAACGCAGGCCCAACCGAGTCTGCGCCTCTGGGGACTACCTGAGTGCCTGAGCCTGAGCGGCTTAGACCAGGGAGGTGCGTGCAGCCCAGGGCCGGCCTCGGACGGTTCCCGGCGGGGCAACCTAGATCCTGAGCTGTGTGTGCCGTGGGCAGGGGCAGGCCCGGTGTGGCTGAGACACTGCGAGCACACGCCAGTGTTATTCGTTTGCAGCGTCCCTCCCTCCACACAGCGCGACTGAACAAGTGAGCCTAAAAAAAGTGTCCACCACCACCCCCCTTGTGTCAGGGTGGAAATCAGACACTGAAGAGACCAGCAAACAGAAGAAGCTAAAACAGAGGGAGCTGCCTTGGAAGTGACAGGTGCAAGAGATTAAAACCCTGTCGTTAGTACTGACTACATAGGAAGGGGCCTGTAGATCTTGAGAAATACAAACCAGGTGAAGGAACTATCTGAAAATGAACTGACACCACACTGCCCACAACACCACAGAAAGTCCTAAATATATACTATTTTTACATTCTTTTTTTTCTTTTTCTTCTTTTTTAACTTTTTTAATTTTTAAGTCCTCTATTACTCCTTTCGGAGAAGGCGATGGCACCCCACTCCAGTACTCTTCCCTGGAAAATCCCATGGACAGAGGAGCCTGGTAGGCTGCAGTCCATGGGGTCACGAAGAGTCAGACATGACTGAGCGACTTCACTTTCACTTTTCACTTTCATGCACTGGAGAAGGAAATGGCAACCCACTCCAGTGTTCCTGCCTGGAGAATCCCAGGGACAGGGGAGCCTGGTGGGCTGCTGTCTCTGGGGTCGCACAGAGTCGGACACGACTGAAGCGACTTAGCAGCAGCAGTATTACTCCTTTAATTTTCATTTTTATAACCTACTATTACTTTTGCAAAAAAAAAAAAAAAGACCCTATTTTTAAAGCAAACTTCATATATATATATATTTTTTAATAATTCTTGTGACTTTTTTTTCTTCTTCTTCTTTTCTTTAATATTGTATTTTTGAAAATCCAACCTCTACTCTAGATTTTTAATCTTTGCTTTTTGGTATTTGTTATCAATTTTGCACCTTTAAAAACCCAATCTTCAGTACCCACTTTTCCTTGAGAGCGAGATTACTGGCTTGACTGCTCTCTCCTCCTTTGGACTCTCCTTTTTCTCCACCAGGTTGCCTCTGTCTCCTCCCTCCCCCTTCTCTTCTCTACTCAACTCTGTGAATCTCTGTGTGTTCCAGACGGTGGAGAACACTTAGGGAACTGATTACTGGCTGGATCTGTCTCTCTCCTTTTCATTCCCCCCTTTTATCCTCCTGGCCACTTCTGTCTCCTTCCTCCCTCTTCTCTTCTCTGTATAACTCCGTGAACACCTCTGAGCGGTCCAGTTGTGGAATGCACATAAGGAAGTGATTACTGGCTAGCGAGTTTGATTCCACCTCATCTCATTCGGGTCACCTCTAACTCCCTCCTCCCTCTTCTCTTCTCCATGTAACTGTGAACCTCTCTGGGTGTTCCTCACTGTGGAGAAACTTTTCATCTTTAACCTAGATGTTTTATCAATGGTGCTGTATAGAAGGAGAAGTCTTGAGACTATTGTAAAAATAAGACTGAAAACCAGAAGCAGGAGGCTTAAGTCCAAATACTGAGAACATCAGAGAACTCCTGACTCCAGGGAACATTAATCGATAGGAGCTCATCAAATGCCTCCATACCTACACTGAAACCAAGCACCACCCAAGGGCCAACAAGTTCCAGAGCAAGACATACCACACAAATTCTCCACCAACACAGGAACACAGCCCTGAGCTTCAATATACAGGCTGCCCAAAGTTACTCGAAAACCATGTCATCTCATAACTCATTACTGAACACTTCATTGCACTCCAGAGAGAAGAAATCCAGCTCCACCCACCAGAACACCGGCACAAGCTTCCTTAACCAAGAAACCTTGACAAGCCACTGACACAACCCCACCCACAGTGAGGAAACTCCATAAAAAAGAGAATTTCACAAACTGCCAGAATACAGAAAGGTAACCCCAAACTCAGCAATATAACCAACATGAAGAGACAGAGGAATACCCAGCAGGTAAAGGAACAGGATAAAGACCCACCAAACCAAATGAAAGAGGAAGAGATAGGGAATCTACCTGATAAAGAATTACGATAGTGAATAACGATAGTGAAAATGATCCAAAATCTTGAAATAAAAATGGAATCACAGATGAATAGCCTGGAGACAAGGATTGAGAAGATGCAAGAAAGGTTTAACAAGGACCTAGAAGAAATAAAAAAGAGTCAAAATATAATGAATAATGCAATAAATGAGATCAGAAACACTCTGGAGGCAACAAATAGCAGAGTAATGGAGGCAGAAGATAGGATTAGTGAAATAGAAGATAGAATGGTAGAAATAAATGAATCAGAGAGGAAACAAGAAAAATGAATTAAAAGAAACAAGGACAATCTCAGAAACCTCCAGGACAATATGAAACACTCCAACATTCGAATTATAGGAGTCCCAGAAGAAGAAGACAAAAAGAAAGACCATGAGAAAATGCTTGAGGAGATAATAGTTGAAAACTTCCCTAAAATGGGGAAGGAAATAATCACCCAAGTCCAAGAAACCCAGAGAGTTCCAAATAGGATAAACCCAAGGTGAAACACCCCAAGACACATATTAATCAAATGAACAAAGATCAAACACAAAGAACAAATATTAAAAGCAGCAAGGGAAAAACAACAAATAACACACAAGGGGATTCCCAGAAGGATAAAAGCTGATCTTTCAATAGAAACTCTTCAGGCCAGGAGGGAATGGCAAGACATACTTAAAGTGATGAAAGACAATAACCTACAGCCCAGATTACTGTACCCAGCAAGGATCTCATTCAAATATGAAGGAGAAATCAAAAGCTTTAAGACAAGCAAAAGTTGAGAGAATTCAGCACCACCAAACCAGCTCTCCAACAAATGCTAAAGGATATTTTCTAGACAGGAAACACAAAAAGAGTGTATAAACCATAACCCAAAACAATAAAGTAAATGGCAACAGGATCATACTTATCAATAATTACCTTAAACATAAATGGGTTGAATGCCCCAACCAAAAGACAAAGATTGGCCGAATGGATACAAAAACAAGACCCCTATATATGTTGTCTACAAGAGACCCACCTCAAAACAAGGGACACATACAGACTGAAAGTGAAGGGCTTGAAAAAGACATTCCACGCAAATAGAGACCAAAAGAAAGCAGGAGTAGCAATACTCATATCAGATAAAATAGACTTTAAAACAAAGGCTGTGAAAACAGACAAAGAAGGACACTACATAATGATCAAAGGATCAATCCAAGAAGGAGATACAACAATTATATATGTACCCAACATAGCAGCACTGCAATATGTAAGACAAATACTAACAAGTATGAAAGGGGAAATCAACAGTAACACAATAATAGTGGGAGACTTTAATACCCCACTCACACCTATGGACAGATCAACTAAACAGAGTATTAACAAAGAAACACAAACTTTAAATGATACAATAGACCAGTTAGACCTAATAGATATCTATAGGACATTTCACCCCAAAACAATGAATTTCAGCTTGTTCTCAAGTGCTCATGGAAACTTCTCCAGGATAGATCACATCCTGGGCCATAAATCTAGCCTTGGTAAATTCAAAAAAACTGAAATCATTCCAAGCATCTTTCTGACCATAATGCAGTAAGATTAGATCTCAATTACAGGAGAAAAGCTATTAAAAATTCCAACATATGGAGGCTGAACAACACACCTATGAATAACCAAAAAAATCACAGAAGAAATCAAAAAAAATCAAAATATGCACAGAAACGAATGAAAATGAAAACACAACAACCCAAAACCTGTGGGACACTATAAAAGCAGTGCTAAGAGGAAAGTTCATAGCAATACAGGCTTACCTCAAGAAACAAGAAAAAAGTCAAATAAATAACCCAACTCTACACCTAAAGCAACTAGAAAAGGAAGAAATGGAGAAGCCCAGGGTTAGTAGAAGGAAAGAAATCTTAAAAATTAGGGCAGAAATAAATGCAAAAGAAACAAAAGAGACCATAGCAAAAATCAACAAAGCCAAAAGCTGGTTCTTTGAGAAGATAAATAAAATTGACAAACCATTAGCCAGACTCATCAAGAAACAAAGGGAGAAAAATCAAATCAATAAAATTAGAAATGAAAATGGAGAGATCACAACAGACAACACAGAAATACAAAGGATCATAAGAGACTACTATCAGCAATTATATGCCAATAAAATGGACAACGTGGAAGAAATGGACAAATTCTTAGAAAAGTACAACTTTCCAAAACTGAACCAGGAAGAAATAGAAAATCTTAACAGACCCATCACAAGCACGGAAATTGAAATTATAATCAGAAATTGTCCAGCAAACAAAAGCCCAGGTCCAGTCGGCTTCACAGCTGAATGCTACCAAAAATTTAGAGAAGAGCTAACACCTATCCTACTCAAACTCTTCCAGAAAATTGCAGAGGAAGGTAAACTTACAAATTCATTCTATGAGGCCACCATCACCCTAATACCAAAACCTGACAAAGATGCCACACACAAAAAAAAACTACAGGCCGATATCACTGATGAACATAGATGCAAAAATCCTTAACAAAATTCTAGCAATCAGAATCCAACAACACATTAAAAAGGTCATACACCATGACCAAGTGGGCTTTATCCCAGGGATGCAAGGATTCTTCAATATCCGTAAATCAATCAATGTAATTCACCACATTAACAAATTGAAAAATAAAAGCCATATGATTATCTCAATAGATGCAGAGAAAGCCTTTGACAAAATTCAATATCCATTTATGATAAAAACTCTCCAGAAAGCAGGAATAGAAGGAACATACCTCAACATAATAAAAGCTATATATGACAAACCCACAGCAAACATTATCTTCAATGGTGAAAAATTGAAAGCATTTCCCCTAAAGTCAGGAACACGACAAGGGTGCCCACTTTCACCACTACTATTCAACATAGTTCTGGAAATTTTGGCCACAGCAATCAGAACAGAAAAATAAATAAAAGGAATCCAAATTGGAAAAGAAGAAGTAAAACTCACTGTTTGGAGATGACATGATCCTCTACATGGAAAACCCTAAAGACTCCACCAGAAAATTACTAGAGCTAATCAATGAATACAGTAAAGTTACAGGATATAAAATCAACACACAGAAATCCCTTGCATTCCTATACATGAATAATGAGAAAGTAGAAAAAGAAATTAAGGAAACAATTCCATTTACCATTGCAAATAAAAGAAAAAAATACTTAGGAATATATCTACCTAAAGAAACTAAAGACCTATATATAGAAAACTATAAAACACTGGTGAAAGAAATCAAAGAGGACACTAACAGACGGAGAAATATACCATGTTCATGGATCGGAAGAATCAACATAGTGAAAATGAGTATACTACCCAAAGCAATCTACAGATTCAATGCAATCCCTATCGAGCTACCAGCAATATTTTTCACAGAGCTAGAACAAATAATTTCACAATTTGTATGGAAATACAAAAAACCTCGAATAGCCAAAGCAATCTTGAGAAAGAAGACTGGAACTGGAGGAATCAACCTGCCTGACTCCAGGCTCTACTACAAAGCCACAGTCATTAAGACAGTACGGTACTGGCACAAAGACAGAAATATAGATCAATGGAACAAAATAGCCCAGAGATAAATCCACACACCTATGCACACCTTATCTTTGACAAAGGAGGCAAGAATATACAATAGATTAAAGACAATCTCTTTAACAAGTGGTCCTGGAAAAACTAGTCAACCACTTGTAAAAGAATGAAACTAGAACACTTTCTAACACCATTCACAAAAATAAACTCAAAATGGATTAAAGATCTAAACATAAGACCAGAAACTATAAAACTCCTAGAGGAGAACATAGGCAAAACACTCTCTGACATAAATCACAGCAGGATCCTCTATGACCCACCTCCCAGAATATTGGAAATAAAAGCAAAAATAAACAAATGGAATCTAATTAAAATTAAAAACTTCTGCACAACAAAGGAAACTATAAGCAAGGTGAAAAGACAGCCTTCGGAATGGAAGAAAATAACAGCAAATGAAGCAACTGACAAACAACTAATCTCAAAAATATACAAGCAACTCATGCAGCTCAATTCCAGAAAAATAAACGACCCAATCAAAAAATGGGCCAAAGAACTAAATAGACATTTCTCCAAAGAAGACATACAGATGGCTAACAAACACATGAAAAGATGCTCAACATCACTCATTATCAGAGAAATGCAAATCAAGACCACAATAAGGTACCATTTCACACCAGTCAGAATGGCTGCGATCCAAAAGTCTACAAGCAATAAATGCTGGAGAGGGTGTGGAGAAAAGGGAACCCTCTTACACTGTTGGTGGGAATGCAAACTAGTACAGCCACTATGGAGAACAGTGTGGAGATTCCTTAAAAAACTGGAAATAGAACTGCCTTATGACCCAGCAATCCCACTGCTGGGCATACACACCGAGGAAACCAGAACTGAAAGAGACACGTGTACCCCAGTGTTCATCGCAGCACTGTTTATAATAGCCAGGACATGGAAGCAACCTAGATGTCCATCAGCAGATGAATGGATAAGAAAGCTGTGGTACATATACACAATGGAGTATTACTCAGCCATTAAAAAGAATACATTTGAATCAGTTCTAATGAGGTGGATGAAACTGGAGCCAATTATACAGAGTGAAGTAAGCCAGAAAGAAAAACACCAATACAGTATGCTGCTGCTGCTGCTACTAAGTCGCTTCAATCATGTCCAACTCTGTGTGACCCCATAGACGGCAGCCCACCAGGCTCCCCCGTCCCTGGGATTCTCCAGGCAAGAACACTGGAGTGGGTTGTCATTGCCTTCTCCAATGCATGAAAGTGAAAAGTGAAGTCGCTCAGTCGCTCAGTCGTGTCTGACTCTTGGCGACCCCATGGACTGCAGCCTTCCAGGCTCCTCCGTCCATGAGATTTTCCAGGCAAGAGGAAGGGAGTGGGGTGCCATTGCCAATATACTATACTAACACATATGTATGGAATTTAGAAAGATGGTAATGATAACCCTGTATGCAAGACAGCAAAAGAGACACAGATGTACAGAACAGTCTTTTGGACTCTGTGGGAGAGGGAGAGGGTGGGATGATTTTGGAGAATGACACTGAAACATGTATAATATCATATAAGAAATGAATCGCCAGTCTAGGTTTGATGCAGGATACAGGATGCTCGGGGCTGGTGCACTAGGGTGACCCAGAGGGATGGGATGGGGAGGGAGGTGGTGGGGGACGTTCAGGATTGGCAACACGTGTACACCCGTGGCGGATTCATGTTGACCTATGGCAAAACCAATACAGTATTGTAAAGTAAAATAAAGTAAAAAAAAAAAAAAAAAAGAAAGAAAGAATATTGAGCTTGGCCAAAAGCAGCAGAAAAAAGCAAAAAAAAAAAAAAATAAATTTAAAAAACCTGAGATCTGGAAAGACAAAGCAAGCATGTGAACCAGACTCCAATATGGCAGAGATTTTGAAATTATCAAATGGGTCTTTTTTAAAACAATGACAAATATGATGATGGTTCACATGGAAAAAAATGAACAACATGTAAAAACAGACAGGTAATTTAAGCAGAGACAGAAATTCTAAGAAAGAGTCAAAAGGAGACCCTAGAAATCAAAACTACTACAAAGAACTGAGTGCCTTTGCTGATTCATCAGAAGGCTGTGGCACATGGCCAAGGAAAGACTCAGCGAGCTTGAAGACATGCCAGTGAAAACTTCCCAAACTGAAATGCAGAGAGGAAGAAGAAGGAAAAAGAAAGAGAACATCCAGTAACTGTGGGACAATTCCCAAAGATTTAACATTTGTGTAGTTAGACCATCAGAAGGAGAAGGAAAGAGGCAGGGAAAAGAAATATTTGAAATAATAATGGATAAGAACTTTCAAAATTAATGGTAGACACCAAACCACAGATCCAGGAAGCTCAGCAACATCAACCAAGATAAATACCAAAAATTGTATACCTGGCATATCACATACAAATTACAGAAAACCAAAGGAAGAGACAAAATCTTGAAAGTCAAGAGAAAAAAAAAAAACTCACCTTACCTATAGAGGAATAAGGATAATATTTACATCAGACTTCCCCTCAGAAATCATGCAAGCAAGAAAAAAGTGGAGTAAAATATTTAAAGCATTGGAAAAAAAAAAACCCCACTAACCTAGAATTCTGTATCTAGTGAAATTATCCTTCCAAAGTGAAGGGGACACTAACAATAATCTGAAAAGGAAATAAAACAATTCAATTTTCAACTGCATCCAAAAGAATAACATATTTAGGAATAAATTTATGCAAGGAGGTGTAAGGCTTTTACACTGAAAACTACAAAATCTTGCTGAAGGAAATTAAAGAAGACTGTAATAAATGCAAAGATATCCTATGTTCTTGGATTGGAAGGCTTAATACTGTTAAAATGACTACCAAATGGGGTACAGAGATTCATTGCAATGAACCCCTATCAAAATCCCAATAGTGTTTTTGCGGAAATGAGAAAATTAATTCTAAAACTTATATGGAAGCTCAAGGGACCTAAAATAGCTAAAACAATCTGGAAACAGAAGAGTAAAATTGTAGTCTCCTACGGCTCAATTTATGGCACCTGCATAAGGACAGACACATAGACCAAAGTAACAGAATTGAGATTCCAGGTATACATCTATGGTTAACTGATTTTTAACCAAGGTGCCAAGGCCATCCAATGGGGAACAGGTAGTGTCTTCCCAAAAATGGTGCTGGGAAAAATAGATATCCACATGCAAGAGAATGAACTGTACGTCTGCCTCACACCGTATACAAACATTAACTCAAAATAGATTAAAGAACTAAGTCTAAGAGCTAAAACTACAAAACTCTTCAAAGAAAACATTAAGGGGAAATCTTCATGACATTGGATTTAGTGATGATTTCTTTAGTGATGACACCAAGAGCACAGTCGACAAAAGAAAACACAGATGGATGGGACTATTAAACTGTGAAATGTCTGCTTATAAAAGATGTATGAAGAGAGTGAAAAGACATACCACAAAATGGGAAAAAATATTTGCAAATCACATAAATGATAAAAGTTTCATTTCCAGAATATGTAAAGATCTCCTAAAATTCAAAAACAAGCATACAAGCCAATTTAAAAATGAGCAAGTGACTTGAATAAACATTTCTTCGAAGACAATATGCAATGGTCACCAAGCACACGAAAAGCTGCTCAATGTCACTAGTTATCAGGGAGATGCAAATTAAAGTCACAGTGAGATACCACCTCACGACTATTAGGATGGCTGTAACATTTTCAAGTTCAAGTTAGCAAGTGTTGGAGACAATGTGGAGAAACTGAACTTGTACATTTCGGATAATGTAAAATGGTGCATCTGCTATGTAACAGTGTGGTGGTCATGTACCATATGACCAGTAATTTCCCTCCTGGTATGCGCACAGAAGAACTGAAAACAGATATTGAACAAACGCAAGTACACGTGTGTTCACAGTAGCGCTACCGACGTTAGCCAAAACATGGGAACAGCCCAAGCACCTAAGAATGGTGAATGGATACACAGATTGTGGCATATACATACAAGAGAATATTACTCAGCCACAAAAAAGAATGAAGTACAGACACATACTACAACACGGATGAGCCTCAAACACATTACGCTAGCTTAAAAAGATCAGACACAAACAGCCATATAGTGTATGATCCTATGTATATGAAATACCCAGAATAGGTAAATCCACAGAGTTAGAATGCAGACTGGTGGTTGCCAGGGGCTGGGGGAGGAGGGAATGGTATGGGATTTTATTTCCACCATGGAGTTATCAGAATGTTTTGGAACTAATCAGAGGTGGTAGTTGCACATTTTAAAGATGTTAAATGCCACTGAATTGTTCACTGTAAAATGGTTAACTTTATGCTATGTGAATTTCACCTAAATAGTTTTTAAAATAATGGAGAAATATAGACCTTTTCAGACAAACAAACAAACAAACAAAAAAAAAAACCTGAAGGAATTTGCTCCCAGGAGAACTGTCTTGCAAGAAATGCCGAAAGTTCTTCAGAAAGAAGGGAAATGACATGGCTCAGAAATTCAAATATACTTTTTAAAATATTTGAATAAAAAAGATGGTTAGAGAAGGAACAGATGAAGGCAAAAACAAAATTTTTCATTTTTTTATGTTCTTCACTGATCTAATAGATCTATTGTTTGTTCAATATAATCAACAAAGAGCAATATATTGGATGATTTATAGCTTACAGATACGTGAAATGACACCAATGTGATAAGGAATGGCAGAGAATGGAGTCTACTCCTATCCATGAAGCAACATAATGTTATTTGAAATCAGATTTAGGTTAGTTGCAAATGTATGCAGTAAACTTAGTGAGTGAGTGAGTGAGTGAAGTCACTCAGTCGTGTCCGACTCTTTGCGACCCCATGGACTGTAGCAGGCTCCTCCATCCATGGGATTTTCCAAGCAAGAATAATAAAGTGGATGGCCGTTTCCTTCTCCAGGAGATCTTCCCGACCTAGGGACTGAACCCGGGTCTCCAGCACTGTAGGCAGATGCTTTGCCATCTGAGCCACCAGGGAAGTCTCCACTAAAATAATTTTTAAAGGAGTATAATTGATATACTAAGAAAGGAGAGAAAACAAAACAATATAAAATGCTCAGGTAAAATCACAAAAGGCAGAAACAGAAGGAAAGACCAAAAAGAAACACAGAACAAATGCCAAAAAAACAGAAAACATATATAGCAATAAATATTAATCCAACTCTATAAGGATCACTTTATAAGCGAATGATCTAAACACATTAAAACACAGAGACTGACAAAGTGGATTAAAATACAACAGTCAACTACATGTTGTTTAAAAGAAACCCACTTTATATAAAGACAATGCTAGATTAACAGTAAAGGAGTAGAGACAGATATACCATGCTGCTGCTACTGCTGCTAAGTCGCTTCAGTCGTGTCCGACTCTGTGCGACCCCACAGATGGCAGCCCACCAGGCTCTGCCGTCCCTAGGATTCTCCAGGCAAGAACACTGGAGTGGGCTGCCCTTTCCTTCACTAATATACCATGCTAGCACTAATCAAAAGAAAGCTGGAGAAACTGTGTTGATGTCAAACAAAGCCAACCTAAGGAGACGATAATCATCAAAGATAAAGACAGGCACTTCATAATGATAGATGGGTCAACTCTACATGAAGACATAACTATTTTCCATGCGTATGTACCTAACAACAGGTCAAAATATGTGAGGCACAAATTTACAGATCTGCAAGAAGAAATAGATAAATCCACTATTATAAGCCTCCCATCAGTAACTGACAGATCCAGCCTGTAGAAAATCATTAAGGACACAGTTGAGCTGACCAGCACCATCAATCAACCAAATTTAATTGACATTTAAAGAATAGTTCGTTCAACAACAGCACAATGTACATTCTTTCCAAGTTCATACGGAATATTCATCAAGATAAACCACATTCTGAAACTAAACTACTAGTTATCAATAACTGAAACAGTTTGAAAATGCTGAAATATTGGGGAAATCAATTACACATTTCTACATAAGACATGAATCAAAGAAAAAAGTCTCGAGATTTTTTAAAATACTTTACATAACTTTGAAAATGTAATTTATTGAAGTTTGTAGGATGCAGAAAAAGCAGTGCTTAAAGAAAAATGTATAGTATTGAATGCATGTTAGAAAATAAGAAAACTCTAAAATCAAGAATCCTGGCTTCTGCATTAGGAATCTAGAGCAAGAAGAGTAATATAAACCAAAAGCAAAGAGAAGAAAATAAGTAATAAAAATTAGTGCAGGAACCAATGAAATTGAAAACAGGAAAACAATAGAGAAAAATGAACAAATTCAAAGCTGGTACTTTTAAAAGATCAATAAAATGTATAAACCTCTAATGAAGGAAAAAAGAGAAGACAGAAATTGCTAATCAGAAATTCAAATGGGATGATCAATGGATTGCTACTGACCCACTGGACATATAAAAATAGTAAAGGGATATTCTGAACAATTTCAACATCCACAAATTTGATAACATATTACACAGGCCAATTTCTTAAAAGATAAAATCTAACAGAACTTTTAAAAAGAAAAAGAGATAATCTGAACAGCCTATATTTAATAATAATATAGGTGCTAAAAAAAATTAAGCAGCAGGTCAAGAGTGTTTCACAACTAGACTTTCAAGAAAGAAATCACACAAATTTTCTACAATCTCACCCAGAAAACAGAAGCACCACACTGATACCTGCACCAAATAAAGGTGTTATAAGAAAGGAGGACTGCAAACCAATGTCCCTGATGAAAACAGGTCCCAGTTTCTCAACAAATTATTAGCAAGTAGAACCCAACAATGCATGAAAAGACTTACATACCACGACCAAGTGAAGTTTAATCCAGTAATGCAAAGCTGGCTCAACAGTCCAAAATCAGTTAATGCAATCCATCACATCAACAGGCTAAAGAAGAAAAATCATACGATCTTATCAATGGATGCAGATAAAGCATATGACAAAATTCAACACCCATTCATGACGAAAAACTCTTAGTGAACTAGGGATAGAGGGGAACTTCCTTAACTTGATAAAGAACATCTGTGAAAAACCTAACAGCTAACATCAGACTTCACTGTGAGAAGACAAGTGCTCTATCCCTCTCATGGGGAAAAAAAAGCAAGAATGTCTCCTCATTCCACACCTATTCAACATCACACTGAAAGTCCTAGATAATGCAATAAGACAAGAAAAGTAAACAATAAAAATATACATATTGGGAATCTTTGTTCTCAGAAGATATGATTCTCTACAAAGAAAACACCAAAGAACTAGCAAAAAAGGAAAAAAAAAAAGTCCTGGAACTAATAAGCAATTATAACAAGGCTGCAGGATATAAGGTTAATATAAAAAAGTCAATCACTTTTCTGTATACCAGCAATGAACAAGTGGAACTTGAAATTAAAAACAGAACACCGTTTACATTAACTCCAATAAAAATCAAATACTTAGGTATAGATCTAATAAAATATGTATAAGATCTACATATGGAAAATTACAAAACTCTGAAAGAAAGCAAAGATCTAAATAAATGGAGAGATATTCCATGTCCAGGGAAAGGAAGACAATGTATTTAAAATATCAGTTCTTCCCCAATTTGATCTATGGACACAACACAACCAAAATCCCAGTGAATTATTTTGTGGGACTCAACAAACTGATTCTACAGTTCATTTGAAAAGGCACAAGACCCAGAACGTTGTTGTTGTCCAGTTGTTAAGTCATGTCTGACTCTTTGAGACCTCATGAACTGCAGCACGCCAGGCTTCCCTCTCCTTCACTGTCTCCTGGAATTTGCTCAAACGCATGTCCATCAAGTCAATGATGCCATCCAACCATCTCATCCTCTGTTGCCCCGCCCCCTCTCCTCCTGCCCTCAAACTATTCCAGAATCAGGGTCTTTTTCCATGAGTCAGCTCTTTACATCAGGTGGCCAAAATATTAGAGCTTCAGTTTCAGCGTCAGTTCTTCCAGTGAATATTCAGGGCTGATTTCCAGGATTGACTGGTTTGATCTCTTCGCTACCTACGGTATTTCAAGAGTATTTCAGCACCACAGTTCAAAAGTATCAATTCTTTAGCTCTCAGCCTTCTTTATGGTTCAACTCTCACATCCGTACATGACTGCTAGAAAAACCATAGCTTTGACTATACAGAACTTTTCCGACAGTGTCCCGCCTCGGCTTTTTATTATGCTGCCTAGGTTTGTCACAGCTTTTCTTCCAAGAAGCAAGCATTTCTTAATTTCATACCTGCAGTCATTTGAAAATGCACGAGACCCAGAATAGCCAACACAGTACTAAAGAAGAGCAAAGTTCAAGCACTACATTATAAAGCTATAGTAAACAAGGCCATGTGGCATTGGTGAGAGCGGACAGATAAATGGAACAGAATAAAGAGCCCGGGGAAAAAAGGGTCTAGACACAGATCCTGAATCTTTCACAAAAACTACTCCAAATAGATAACACACCTAAATGTAGAATGCAAAACTATAAAATTTCTAGAAGATAAACTGTGAGAACATCGAGGTGACCTTGGCTTTGGCAATGACTTTTCACTAACAATACCAAAACCACAATCCATGAAAGAAAACAAATTTTAAAGATGGACCTCATTAAAATTTAAAACTCTGTTTTGTTAAAAATGTTGTTGTTGAGTTGATCAGTTGTGCCCAACTCTTTGCAACCCCATGGACGGCAGCACACCAGGCTTCCCTGTCCTTCACCATCTCCTGGAGCTTGCTCAAACTCATGTCCATTGAGTCGGTGACGCCATCCAACCATCTCATCCTCTGTTGCCCCCTTCTCCTCCTGCCCTCAAACTTTCCAGCATCGGGGTCTTTTCCAGATGAAAAAGACAAGACACAGACTGGGAGGAAATCTTTGCAAAATGCATATCTGATAATGGACTTGTATTCAAAATATACAAAGAACTTTTACCACTCAACATAAGAAGGTATCTTAATTTTTTTAAGTGGGCAAAAAATCTAAACAGACACCTCACCAAAGTAAATACCTAGACAGCAAATAAAGATATTAAAGATGTTCAATATCACATGTCATAAAGAAACTACAAATTAAAACAAAAATGTGATGCCATTACACACTTATTAAAACGCCTAAACTTCAAATAACTTACTATATCAAGTACTGATAAGGATGTGGAGCTAGTGAGGATTCTTTGGAAGACTGGCAGTTTCTAACAAAGCTAAACATGGTCTTCATATAATCCAGCAATCCAAATGAGTTGAAAACTTATATCTACACAAAAAGTTGCACACAAATGTTTACAACAGCTTTATTCATAATCACTGAAAATACCAGAGCGTCCTTCAGTAGATGAGTGGCAAATAGACAGTAGCATCTTGCTCAGCAATAAAAAGAAATGAGGCATCAAACGTAAAAAGACGTGAAGGAAACTTACATGCACGTTGCTAAGTTAAAGAAGCCAGTCTGAAAAGGCTACACACTGCATGAGTCCAACTCTATGAAATTCCGGAAAAGGCAAAACGACAGATGGTACAAAGATCAGCAGTCGCCCGTTATTAGTATCCTGCATTTATATGCAACCAATGTTGACACATTCTGATTAGCTGAAGTGTATAGTTTTAAGCATTCACATCTCTTTTTCTATTCTTGTAAAGATTTTGACAGCTGCACCACACCATGTCCACGATTACATTATCACTCAGAGAACTTCATTACTGTAAATCTCTCCCTCCCTTCTTTGTACTGTCTGTCATTTTGCCTTTTCCAGAATTTCAAGATTTTTACGGTTTTACAGTTTATGAACTCTTAAAACTACACACTTCAGCTAATCAGAATGTATCAACATTGGTTGGTCGTTTGGGACAAACGCAGCAAAGAAATGCAAGATGTTAATAATGGGAAACTGTAAAGAAATGCTCTGTATTATATGCTTAATTTGTCCGTAAATTTCATTAAATAAATAAAATTTATTAATTAAAAAACGTACCTGGATTTGATCAGGGTTGAGTCCGCACTGAATATATCAAAGCATCAGCAGATTCAACTTTCAGAGAAACTGCGCTGTTGCTGCAGTGGTTAGAGACCAGCACGCACCTCTCTTCCAGGCTGCCGTGGAGTTCACACTAGAAACCTGGCGTTCGTAACGCTTATAGCGGGCTTCCCTGGTGGCTCAGCTGGTAAAGAATCCGCCTGCAATGCGGACGGCCTGGGTTCGATCCCTGGGTTGGGAAGATTCCCTGGGTTGGGAAGATCCCCTGGAGAAGGGAAAGACTACCCACTCCAGTATTCTGGCCTGGAGAATCCCATGGACCATCTGGTCCGTGGGGTTCACAAAGAGTCGGACACGACTGAGTGACTTTCACTTCACTTCATTAGGGCAAAAAAATCACAAATGTCTGAGCAGCATCGGTACTTACAACCTCCAGTGAGTAAGCATAATCGCCCTGAAGCGGCTTGTAAAGTGTCTGGGGCAAGAGAATCACAGGGCAGTGGGCACAAATATCTTCATTGTGCCAGCCATTGCATCGTAACAGGACACCCCTCTTCCCCAAAGTGGCAAATCGATTCTAAATATATTGGTTTCAACAACAAAGAATGAATTTGCTCCATTTCCTGTTCAGAAAACAAGTTTTTAAAGGAGCTCTTTGGCTATGCCCGTGGCTTTAAATTATAGGCAAGGCGCTGAAACACCGCGATCCCTCTCCCACCCCCACCCGCCCCGACGTAGGAGATGTTGCCATTAGTGTCTGTCGCTATTTTAACGTTAACAGGAATGATGCAATCACTGCACTCTTGTCACAGATAGGAAAATACAGATATGCCTTTGGCCAGAAGGGATGAACTAACTCAACCCAAGCTCTTTCTCATTCCTTTATTACAAACAAAACACAACTCTGGTATAATCTCTAGGAAAAGGAGTAGTTTAGAAACTTCCCCCACTGGTGTAACAGCCTTTACAGGATGGCTGCCGCAGGACTCAGAGAGATCGCAACATTTCCAACAGTTGCTGGACCTCACATATTGCAAAATACAGGAGAAGACTTAGTTATTTGGAAAAAAGACTTGGGTGGAAATAAGATAGTTCAGTTCAGTTCAGTTAAGTCACTCAGTTGTGTCCGACTCATTGTGACCCCGTGAACCGCAGCACGCCAGGCCTCCCTGTCCATCACCAACTCCCGGAGTTCACTCAGACTCACGTCCATCGAGTCCGTGATGCCATCCAGCCATCTCATCCTGGGTCGTCCCCTTCTCCTCCTGCCCCCAATCCCTCCCAGCATCAGAGTCTTTTCCAATGAGTCAACTCTTCGCATAAGATGGCCAAAGTACTGGAGTTTCAGCTTTAGCAGGAAGTAAGATAAGAATTAGTAATAAATCTTGAAATATTAGTAGAAAGTTAAGGGCAATACTAAAGATTAAGAGAAATATATTGAAGGGAAGGCATTTTTGGTGACAGTTAAAATTGAAAGCTATCCATAAATTAAAGGTGGATTCTGCGCCACTGTTCTCCACTCTGCAGGTCTATTTCCAGCATTAAGGACAGTGCTAAGAGAGGCCGGAGTGGAATATGCATCGAGTGGGACTAAGAATATTCTGCCGGCAACAAAGGAGAAACGGGAGAGCACTAACATTAAATACACGAGGATGCGGAGGAGGTTAGACTAGGAAGGGCTGCTCTAAGCCTGCCTAGTGTCCATCAGCACAGCGTCCGTAGCCTTGGCGGACGGGCAAACTTCATCTGTGTGGACCAAACGTACTGAGAACCCAGACTCTCCCACCGCTAGTGTCCAACAGCTTGTCTGCAGTAGTCGTGGGAAAACCTCATTCTCAACCAGGAGACAAAGTCCAAATGCCAACTGTCATAGCTGGATATCTCCCTGTGTGGTAGAGAAGAACACGCCCAGCTCCACACTGACTCTCATCTCTGTGCTCAGTCGTGCTGGCTCTGCACGTCTGTAAAAGGACATCGACTATAGCCTGAAACATACACGGGAGCGCCTTCTCCATGCTCTGCCTCCCAGGCTTGGCCTTTCCATTTAAGGAGAGAGAAAAACATGCAGGACAGAAAAATACCAATTATCTGGCTGGAGGTTCAAAGGAACATTGTGAACAAAGGGTTCTGGCACCAAGAAATATGCAACAAGCCCCTCCTCTTTGGGTTAAAAAAAAAAAAAGAACCCTCAATGCTAATTTGGGTAAAATGGTTTTCTGGGACACTAGTCCACCATCTTCTCTGTCTGTTGGCTTCCCAAATAAAGTCACTATCCCCTTGACCCAACAATTGGTCTGTGGATTTATTTGACTGTCAGGCTGCGAGCAGTAGCTGCTCAGACTCGGGAATACCTGCATTGCTCCTACACAGACAAAACATAGTATATGATTCCCCCATCATATACATGCTTCTCATCAGAGAGCCAGCCCTTCCCGTCCTTGGCTGCCCCGCCTTTGAGGTGTGTGGACACCACCACCCTTCTCTTTACCGTGTTCATGCCCGGATCACTAAACTACAGCATCACGCACCGGAGGCTTGCCTCTTCGGGGCGCGGAGAATAGAGCACAGCGGACTCACTGCAGGCGCGTCCGCGTCTTCTCTCCGCATCGAAGCGGAGCGACCAGCCTCAGCCTGTCCTCTCCACCCGCATCTCCTCTCCTCCCCGGTGTCTTCTCCTCAGACCATTCCCAGAACATCCAGTTCATGCTTCTGAAATCCTAAGACATTAATAAGGCAGGTGGAAGCAGACAGGGTAGGGGGTCCTCAGAGAAAGGGAACCAGACACGGCCTTCTAGACATGAGAGAAGCCATTTTTGGTCTAAGCCATTTTGAGCTCTAAGCCTGGCCGCAGTGCTTGCCCTTGAACAGGCCTCAGTCATTAATTATATTAAAAGAAATGAAGAAATCAGAACCAAAGAAGATGCAATCAAGAAACAATAGTTCACCGATAACACAGCCCGAGTTCCCCCAAAGGGGTGTAGGTGACAATCTGATGCAACCACTGTTGTTGTTCAGGCGCTCAGTCATGTCTGACTCTCTGCAGCCCCACGGACTGTAGCCCCCCTGGCTCCTCTGTCCATGGGATTCTCCAGGCAAGAACACTGGAGTCAAGTGCCATTTGCAACCACTGAGTTCCGCAGGAATTAAGGCCCATCCCCCCACGCCAGTACAGAATGGAATGATGATGTTGACCCTTTAAGACCAAGGCTTGGATAAATGAAAACCTGGACTCTGTTGACCTTCACCCCAATGCAATGCTGAATTCTCCTCTGCTCAGGCCCCTTCACGAACGTGCATGTGAAGTGAAAGTCACTCAGTCATGTCCGACTCTTTGCAACTCTATGGACTATACAGTTCATGGAATTCCGCAGGCCAGAATACTGGAGTGGGAAGCCTTTCTCTTCTCCAGGGACTCTTCCCAACCCAGGGATTGAACCCAGGTTTCCTGCATTGCAGGCGGATTCTTTACCAGCTGAGCCACCAGGGAAGCCGAATTCATGACTGTGCATATACCTTGGCTTAAAACTTCCCCAACTTGGCTGTTCTGGGAGGCACTGCCCTGGGATGGAAGAGCCTGGTGGGCTGCCCACCTATGGGGTCGCACAGAGTCCGACATGACTGAAGCGACTTAGCAGCAGCAGCAGCAGCAATCTTTATATCAATTTAAAGGTATTTGTTCTTTTTAAACTTCAACATCTAAGGAAAATTCCCATTTAAAAAACTTCCTTCACTCCATCCAAGTGTTTGAACTTTCAGGACTGTTTTACTCTCTGCATGTTTTCTATCCTAAGGAAGTGGGCCTTTCTTCTGAGTGACATAGAATAGTTTTCCACAGGCATTTGCTTAAAATTTTAGCCTTGCACTTGTCACTTTGTAATTCTTGATGAAAAGCATAGCCGATGTGGCTGATATTTGAAGATGTTGTGAGGACCACAACTGCACGAGGGCTTCCCTGGCGGCTCAGAGGGTAAAGCGTCTGCCTGCAGTGCGGGAGACCCGGGTTCGATCCCTGGGTCAGGAAGATCCCCTGGAGAAGGAAATGGCAACCCACTCCAGTATTCTTGCCTGGAGAATCCCATGGACAGAGGAGCCTGAGCGGGCTACAGTCCACGGGGTCGCAAAGAGTCGGACACGACTGAGTGACTTCACCTAACTCATTTTCACTTAGGCGCTGTACTAAGCGGTTCATATACATGTGCTGTTTTAGCCTTATCCACACAAGCATGGGGTTCTCCAGGCAAGAATACTGGAGTGGGTTGTCACGCCCTCCTCCAGAGGATCTTTACGACCCAGGGATCGAACCCACGTCGCTTACATCTCCTGCACTGGAAGGCGGGTTCTTCACCACTAGTGCCGCCTGGGAGGCTCTGTTTTAACCTCACCAGAGCCCTAAGGCGGCAACAGTATACCTATTTATCATCCGAATTCTTCCCATTACAAGCAACGGAAAACCAGACCTCAACTGCCTGAAGCTTAAAGGGAAGTTATTCACTCAGGTTAACTGGAAAGACTCAGAGTTGGCTTAAAGCCCCTTCAGGACTTAAACTACCTCACCAGGGCTTGGACTCTGTCCAAATCTATGGCACTTCCTGTTTAATCTCCTTCTGAGGGTTCAGAACAGCCCCCAACAGCTTCCGGCTCTCACCTGGTGAGAAGACAGCCAGCACAGCTGCAGCTTCGCGTCTTTCCTTGCTCCTGCACTCAGCATGAAGAAGAAAGGCATCTTCCCGTTGCTCCCACAAGTAGGCAGAGTCCATCTGATCGGACCCGCTCCCTACTACGCTCATGCCAACTGTAAGTCACTGTGGCCAGGACAGGGAGACTTTCTGCTGAGCTGAGGCTGGTCGTAAGCTCCATCCCAGGGCACCTGATGGAGCAGGGCTCATGGACGCTGAGGGGAGGAATAAGTGCCCCCTTTATGCGCAGAACCCAAAAGTAAGACCTACTGACTGATCCCAAAGCTCTGGCGCTCTCTCCTCTGTGCTGGAGGGACACTCCCAGTCACAGAACAAAAGGTTCTCAGACCAGTGACCCTGCCTTGCCTCCGAGCCCCATCACCAATTGGAACGTTAATCAAGGTTACAGTGTTTGTTGGAAAAGCTTCCAATAGTATGTGAAGATTAATAAAATTCACTTCATTATGAATTTAATTTCGCTTTACCAAAAAATTTTAGCTGTTTTTAGTCAGTTTCTACAAGCTTCCAAACAAGAGTGGCCACCTTACAAAATTTAATTCCACTAGGAAAAAACATCTTCAATGAAGCTTCTAACTGTCTTGTCTCATCAATATAATACCATTCATTCCCATGTTACATCACTAACGAGGGCTTCACCATCCAACGATCTATTTCCAACCAACCTGGGAAGTTCATTAGACCTCGCTTTCAGGGGAGTGGAGAAAAAGGGACTATTTGCTTTTTGTATGCTGTCTCTGTACTTTCAGCTGAACTTCATTTGAATGAAAGTTGAAATAGTACAACTGAGTCAGTGTCTCAACAAGCTTCTGTTGGTCTCCGGGTTGGGCCAGAGTGTGGCGTTAAGTACGGGATCCAAGCTTACTTACCTCTAACCACTAAAAAGCCAAAGAAATGTACGCAACTGGTTTTCGGAAGCTGGACAACGGGTAGTGCGTGATGTGATGCTTAGAGAAGGGAAACCAGGGGGCCCAGGCGAGCCCAAGACAAAACCGAGGCAGGGCGGCGCCCCGGGGCAGGCGGGCTCCAGAAACCGCGCGGGGCGCGTGGGGAGAGAGCCGCGGGAAGAGCGCCCCGGGCCCGGCCGCACGCCAGCCGGCCGCACGCCAGCCCGCCCCGCGCGACCCCCGCGCGACCCCGCGCCCCGCGCTCCGCCCGCACGCCTGCGCGCGGGCCCCCAGCGAGGGCCGGGAGAGCGAGCACGCGCGGCGCGGCCTGTGCGGCGCGCGACCGACGAGCGCGCGCGGTAAGAAAGCCCCGCCCAGGCGCAGTGGGCGCTCGGCCGGGCCGGCGAGCATGCGCAATGCGGCTGCAAGCGGGGCGGGACTGGCGAGCCTGCGCAGTGTGGCAGAGCCGCGATGGGCCTCCGGAAAGCGTCTCCCGGCCCGGGGCGGCCCGGGGCTGATGAGCATGCGCGCTGGTGCTAGCCTGGCGCGGCGGCGGTTGCTAGGCAACGGCGAGCGGCGTCGGTGGAGGGCTCCGGCCGCGGTGGGCGTGCGGCGGGCGGGGTCGGTTGCGCCGCAGGTGTGGTCTCCGGTAGGGTACGGGGGAAGGGAGGGGAGGGGACGCCCTGCGAGCGAAAGCGGTCGGCACCGTCCCCAGGACAGCCCACCTGCTCCGCGGCCATCCCTTGGGAGGGCCTGACGGCTCAGTGCTTGAGAATACGTTACTGAAACGGTTCACGTGTACAGTTGACCCGTGAACTCCGAGTGAGCTGCTGAGTCCTCCCGTGTGCTGTGCGCGGATGTTCTTCAATAAATAACGTGCTACAGCGCCGTACCCTCCCTGGAGGAGGACGGGAGGCGGCGGTGGGCTTGAGCGAAGTGGGGACTTGGTCAAACCACTGGTACCCAGGGACCCGAGGACGTCACTTTACATCTGTCTCTGTGCTGGCCAACCTAGGTGCAGTCTCATCAAACACGTAAAAACAAGGGATTCCTGAGTTATAAAACGGAATAAGACAGTGTCCAATTGTCTTTTTAAAATTGTGTTTCTCTTGTATGCCTGTGTTTTTAACTAGCGTGTTTATAAATTAGCTTAAAGTCAGTCAGACAAATTGGTAACTAATTACTTTGGCACCACAGTAGTGTTTTTTTGTTACCAAGTCCTACATCATTTAACAATGGAATTTACAAAGAATATTCCTATTAATTTTAGCTCTAAATACTGGCTAAGGATTAACTTTCTAACCCTACCATTGCCACAGACTAATTATATAATTTTGGAGGAGTCAGTAATCTCTGGATATGTTTTCTCATTTTAAAATGAAGTTTGTGTGCGTGCACGTGCGAGCTCAGTTGCATCCGACTCTTTGCGACCCAAAATGAAGTTGGACTATACCTCAAAAAAAATGAAATTGGACTAAATACTTGAAAATAGTTTCTAATGCTGAAATTTAATGACACTATAGGACTTACAAGGGGCACCGTTTTTAACAGCTCTTATCCTGATGTTAATCACAATGGCTTACAGGAGATAAAAGTGTCAACTGCAGATGGTTAGCTGTGATTATTAAACAATTTTTAGGATGATGTAAACTATACTCTGCCAGGTTGTGGGCGTTTTGAAAGTCGAAGATTCTGGTAGTGATCTTTCAGCATTTTAAATGTCTTCTGCCATTTCTCCAGCCTAGACTGTTGTGATGAAACATTGGAAGGAAACTTCCTTCATGCTTCTCTTAATGCCAGCATGTAAGGGGATGAGGTTGCCATGGAAACGGTCGCCTCACTTCTAGGGGATCTTGGCAGCAGCTAAGCCCTGACTTTTCTCATTGTACATTTCTCATTCGACACTCTCTGCTTAGGACGTTCATTCTGTGGGACTAACTGGATGTAGGTGTCCATCCTGAGACACACATGAGGGATCGCTTCCTTTCTCCTCTTCCAGTCAGGCCCTCAATACTGCTCCCTAGGTGACCTCAGCAGGATACTGTCTCTCCCCACCCCAATGTATTTTGGTCTCTTGTCTTCTCAGATGGTAAAGAATCATACCCTTGTCTAAAAACTGCCAGGGTCAATTCCAAATTCTTCCTCCAGCTTTGGAGGGAATCGGGCTGTGTCATCTAATCCTCACGGTAGTCCTGCATGGAAAGTGCTCTGTGTGTGTCTTGAGATGGGAAAGCAGACTCAGATATGCTGCGTATTTTTCAAACAGAGCAAGACTGGGACCTGGCTCACGTTCTGCAGTCTGTGCTCTAGGCAGGGGGAGTCACAGAGCGCTCCTCCTCCATCCCGGGGCATCCACGGTGCCCTTCTCCTCTGAAACGCAAACCTCTGCTGAGTTCTGGAGCGTCCTTGCTTTCCTCGTGCTGTGGGGCAGCATGTTCATCGCCCGCTCTCTGTCCTTCAAATCCCAGGTTTAGTATAATGTTATCTCCTTAAGAGGCTTCCCTGATGGCTTAGATGGTAAAGATTCTGCAATGCAGGAGACCCAGGTTCGATCCCTGGATCAGGAAGATCCCCTGGAGAAGGGACTGGCAACCCACTTGAGTATTCTAGCCTGGGAAATCCCATGATCAGAGGAGCCTGGCGGGCTACAGTCCATGGGGTTGCAAAAAGTCATAGCAACTAACACTGTGACTTTTCAAGAAGTATTTCACTTACAATATTTCAAGAAAGATTTCACTGATCTTTTAGTCTGAAATTCTGTTGTATTCACACATGGTATCATTATAATTAGCAATGGATTGTTCTTATTCACATTAATATGTTTCCCCCAACTCACTGGAGAACTGCTTGAGGACAGGGCTTGATCAAGATGCAACTGGCTTGAATTCCTCCAAGACCAGACCACGGAACATGGGCTGTGGTGGTAGGTGGTCCTGTCACTTCACCATCAATTAGACCCTCAATTGATCTCTTCCCCATAAACTTCACCAGATATTTTATGCACACTCTAACTTTGACTTTCTGTTGACTTTTTTACAGTAGAAGAATTAAAGGACTGGGATATGAAATGATGATATAATTTGATATAGCCAAGCAACAGCTTCTCCTGAATCAGCATGTTAAGAAATAAGGTACACAATCCTCTTTAAAACACAGACATTGCTTTACTCATGAATGTGTTTTAATTCAGCTATTTAATGGTATAAAAAATGGTTTGCAAACCTTGCATCAGTGAGGCACTGTCAGCTGTGGTGCTTGGTGCAAGCATTTCTTAGCTGCAGAGCAATTTTATTTTGTGTAAGTTTTCACCAAAGAAGCATGCACTTGAACGCAAGGTCCTCTGTGGTATAGCAGAAACAAGCTTTGCCTGATCTAATGATAGTGAAACAACGTGCTCGGGCATGCACAGCTTTTATAGGTCAGAACGTATTCACTCTTATTATGATTAAGGCCTTAGTAATTAAGTGAAAAGATGTTACTGTGTCATTAACACAAATGAGACTGGCCTTTGGTCCCCCGACTTGGGTAGCGATAGGTGCAGCATTCTTTACTACTGGGTCTGGTCTGGTATGCCATCAAGGTTGAGGATTAAAGTGTAAGCTTTCTTGTAAATGAGCCATTAGATAATGTAACTGTAAGGCTTTTTTCCTGCTTTTAGGGTCATTCCTCTAAACAGGATAACTTAGCAGTCACTGCAGTGGCTTTGCAAGATCACATTGTACATGATCTTCAACTTCAGAATCTTTCAATAGCAGATTATTCTAAGACAAAGGTACAAAAGACAGAGAACAGATCCAAATCTCTAAAAAGAAATGCAAAGGCAATAATAGATACTGGGCTTAAGAAGACCCCACAAGGAGGCCCTAAAGTGGAAGATCCAGAAAAAGAATATGTTCTTGATCCAAAACCACCACCATTAACTTTAGGTAAGCTGATCTCATCACTCTTATTTTGACTTAGTAGAGCTAAAGAATCTAGTTGAGATGAATAGTACCATTTTCTCTGATACAGAAATTATTTTAATTTACAACCTTGCAGAAAGATACGTGTGTACTAAAGTTTAAAAACAGTGGTGGGGACAGTTTGAGCAAAAATTAAAGATAGTAATGATAAATGAAAGTTGCTTGGTCGTGTCCGACTCTTTGTGACCCCATGGACTAAACAGTCCATGGGATTCTCCAGGCCAGAATACTGGAGTGGGTAGCCTTTCCCTTCTCCAGGGGATCTTCCCAACCCAGGGATCAAACCCAGGTCTCCCACATTGCAGGTGGATTCTTTACCAGCTGAGCCCCCAGGGAAGCCCGGTAATGATAAGTAGAGCAAGAATAAGGAAGAGGAGAACACAGTAAACATTCTTTAATCTACAGTGATAGAAGTAAATCATTGAGTAAATGATAGGAAAGGCTCTTTCTTACAGTTGATTAACAGCTATTAAATATAGTAGGTAGGGGCCAGAAATAGGAAATCACCATCTGGCCAAGACCATAGTGATGAAAAGCAGCCACATCACCTTGCTGACAAAGGTCCTATAGTCAAAGCTGTGGTTTCCCAGCAGTCGTGTACAGATGTGAGAGTTGGACCATAAGGAAGGCAGCAGCCAAAGAAGCGGTACTTTCAAACTGTTTTTCTGGAGAAGACTCTCGAGAGTCCTTTGGACTTCACGGAGATCAAACCAGTCAGTCCTAAAGGAAATCAACCCTGAATATTCATTGGAAGGACTAACGTGAAGCTCCAATACTTTGGCCACCTGATGCGAAGGGTCGACTCATTAGAAAAGACCCTGATGCTGGGAAAGATTGAGGACAGGAGGAGAAGGGCACAACAGAGGATGAGATGGCTGGATGGCATCACTGACTCGATGGGAGAAAGTGAGGGACACGAAAGCCTGGTGTGCTGCAGTCCACGCGGGCACAAAGAGTCGGACGTGACTTAGTGACTGAACAACGTCCACAGTGACGGCGGTGGTGCCGGGATGCTGGCACTGGCAGGGAGTGGCGCTGAGACTCGGGCCTGGGCACAGCCTCAGAGCGTCGCCCCAGGGACGCACTCACTGCTCGGAGAAAGCGGCGGCACCTTTTCCGGGTGAAGAAGTCTAGGGCCAGGCTCTCAGAAGGGTGCAGGCCCCTCCTAGACATTCCCGCCAGAGAAGCCTTCTCAGTCTGCTCTGAGGACATATCAGTTGACCCAGAGGGAGGTTCCTGGCCGGGGCTCCGCAGAAGCGTCAAGAGAAGCAAATACAGACCAAGGTGCCAGGCCAGGTCCTGAGGGGCCGAGGGGGCAGGTCTGCTGAGCACATGTGGAATCGGGGTCAGAGCACAAGGGCGTCAGCGAGACTAGAAGGACACCCAGCGGGGCGGACAGATGAATCAACAGCGCTGGGTCAACAGGCCGAGCTGGGTGGGGCCACGGCGCTCAGGTCCCGTGAGGTGTTAGCATCTGGGGAGGCCCAGTGCAAGGCGCGTTGAGGCTCCTTTACACGGTTTTACAGCATTTACAAACAAGTCCAAACTATTATAAGCTGCAAACTTAGGAACAGAAAAGGTTTTATTTTTTTTTTCCATTTTTTGCAAGGGAGGTCAGATCCAGCCATGCGCACCCAGAAGGAAGCTGGTGAACATCAGCCAGCTTCCGCCATAGATTCACAGGGTTAAGAGGGTCTGTCCCGGCAGTTCCCTCATAGCTCGTTGGTAAATCATCTGTGTGCAATGCAGGAGACCCAGGTTCGATTCCTGGGTCGGGAAGATCCCCTGGAGAAGGAAATGACAACCCACTCCAGTATTCTTGCCTGGAGAATCCCATGGACGGAGAAGCCTGGCGGGCTGCAGTCCACAGGGTCGCAAAGAGTCGGACAGCTCTTAGCGACTACACCACCACCACCCAAGAACAGAGGAAGGGTGTTCTTGACGGAGACAGGCACGTGCAGGGCTCTGAAGCAAGGCAGCGTGGGTGGCTGAGTTGCTGAAAGGAGAGTGAGCTGGGGCCTGGTGAGCGAGGGTGGGGCAGAAGGGGAGGCTGGGGAGAAACCGGGAGGGGCCGACTAGGAGAGGGGTTGTGGTGTGGAACTTTTGCTGTGATGGAATATATCAAGTTTACCCCTTCAGCCATGTTTAAGTGTTCCGTTCAGAGGCAGTAAGTGCACTCCCACTGCCCAGCGATCATCGGGGCTGTCCGTCTCCAGAGTGCCTTCATCCCCCCAGACTCTGCCCACTTACTCCCCGCCCCTCTCCCCACCTTGGCAACCACGAGTTTCCTCTGCGTCTCTGAGAATCCGACCACTTTGGATCAGTCTTGTAATATCTGTCCTTTTGTGTCTGGCCTGTTGCTGTCAGCGTAACGTCCTCAGGGCTCTTTGTTCTGACAGCTGCGGCACTATCAGAACCTCCTCCTTGTTTAGGCCCGAACGCCACCCGCTTGCCGGCGTGCGGCACGTCTGTCCGTTCCGTCGGTGGACACTTGAGTTGTCTCCTCTCTCAGTTACCGTAGATGGTGCTGCCAGGAAGCTTTTTGTACAAGTACCTGTTTGAGTCTCCACTTTCCATTATTTGGGGCATGTGCCAAGAAGAGGAATTGCTGGACCGTGTGGTAATTCTATATTTAATTTTTTGAGGAACCACCATAAAATTTTTTAAATGATGCTGGGCCTGGAGAGGAGGTCTGCTGGGGACCTGGTGGTGGAGGGCGGCTGGCGGGCGGAGAAGGAGCCAGAGGCCTGCTGGCGGGAGCTGCCCTGTGAAGGGGGAGCGCGGGGCCCCCAGAGTGCCACGGAAGCTCCGACCTTCTCCCCGGAACTGCTCGCAGCGCTAGTCGCGTCCTAGACGCGGTGTCGCGCGGCAAGTGCGCAGCTTGGAGCACACGACAGTGGTTAGTGACCACCTTCCGTCTGCACGTGCAGTTTCTGGAAGCCATCAGGAGCCTCGGCACCGTCACCTGAGGCTGTAAATTACAGCAGGACGAGCGACCGATTTGGGATGAAAAAAACAGCGTTACGCATGTTAGCTACTAGTAAGGTGGGACTGTGAGGGGAAGCGCGCTGACTGAAACCGCCCTCCCTGGCCAGGCACCACGGTAACCACTTGCAGGAGTTGTTTTACGACAGGAGGTCCCGGTAAGGAACACGGAACTGATAAGCCACCTCCCACCGGAAGAGCGCGGGAAAGGTCAAAAGGAGACACCACATGTCCGACCACCTCCCAGAATCCTCCTCTCTGGCGTCCATCTTGGCTGAACAGGGCGTGCACCACCAGGAAGGACCCTGAGTCAGGATGATTGGCTAAAGACAACCCGGAAATTAATCCCATCACCATAAAACCCGAGACTGCGAGCCACATGTGTCTCCTCGGACAGTTCATTTCCGAGTGTTAGACAAGAGCCCGGTACTGTGCAACAGTACCACACGCTCTTAACTGTTGTCCAAACCTAATACTGCTCTGGGGTTCCCACCTTTTCTTGCTGACGTGCTGGAGTTCTCAGCGTCCTCTCTGTCTGAATCCCGTGTTGACTTTGCCACGGAGACTACCCTCTCCGGGTCTGTGTCTGATCGTACATTTGAACAGACTCTTCAACTACTGTTTCGTCTACCAGTTTTTCTCGTTATCCTTTATGATTTGGGGTGTTTCCATCTTTACCCATCCTTGAGATCGCAAAGATGTCCCTGTCTTTCCTTCACTACCTTTGAAGTTTTGCATTTCACTTAGATCTCAGCCCAGTTTATTTTGCAAATGATTTGGGGGAACATCATTTCATATAACAGTTAAAGTTAGATTCTTCCCTTAAATCATGAGCCATGCCTGCTTAGCTGGCTTGTGGCACCACGTTGTGCGTGCAGTGAGTTTTCTCTGTTTATCTGAGAGATGGGGAGGGGGAGTGTGCGTGATTTGGGGCTTCTGTTTCTATATCAGTATCTCACTGTTTTCATGCATAAAACTTTGTAATACGCTATAACGACTCATAGGAAAAGAGCCAAAATCTGTCCCCCAGAATGTCTTCCAAAAACATACTTTCTCAGAACATTAAAATACAATCGGTGACTTTCGTTTTATCCTCATGGAGACATTCCTTCTAGAACCTTCCACCATTCCGCTCGCATCTGGACAGTTGCTCTGCGGGGCTGGTGCGGCACTGTGGGCCCTGGGCCTCTGCTCAGCACCCTCCTGTGGACTGCGGCCCTGAGGCTCTCCTGCCCCTTAGCTTTCTGCACCCCGCAGTGCCATTGTAGCAGGAACTTCTGGGAAACAGCGTGTGAGCGGCCACATCCAGGGGAGCAGACAGCAGACCCCTGTGCTCTGCTCTGACATGGAGTGTGGCTGATAAGAGACTCTCACATGGAAAGCGCTGCCTCACAGTTCCGGAAGGGCTGCCTCCTGGCGTCTGTGTTGCTGTGGACGCATCCGACGTGCCTCTAGCTCCTGGTACTCTGGGATCTTTTTCTGCCTCTGCAGCATCGCAGTGACCGGACCTGGGTGAGTCCTTCGTTCCGGCCTTGCTGGGTGCTCTCTGGCTAGAAACAGGTGTCCTCTTCTGGGAGACGTTTGGGCTGTTTTCTTTAAGTTGTTTACTCTCGAATGCCTGACTTTCAGATGTCAGGCTGATGCTTGAGTTTTCGTATTTTCTGTCTCCTCCTTTACCGTTTTCTTCTACTTTGAGATTATCTTAACTTCCTCCTCCAGTCTTTTGGTTGACTCTGGTATTTCTATTGGACACTAAGAATAGAGCTCTTCTTGTACTCTGAGTGGGCCTGATGAGGCCTCCCGTTCTTGTTCCGTAGACCTAGCGCTTCACTCTCCATCCCTGAAGGCGGCCCTGTGGGCTGATGCTGTGTCCACTCAGTGGCCTGGGGCCGTGGTGGGGAGAGCGGAAACTGTGCTGACGCCCTCAGCCCCATTCTCCCGAGCTCCTCGCAGTTCCTTCTCCAGTGTGAGTGCTTCTGCTGGCACAGATGTTCTGGTCCTGCTCCAGGGTAGACATGCAGAGGATCCTCAAACGTGGCTGAGACAAGGACTAATCCTAACGGGTAACTGTATGTCATAAGAAATTTTTAGCAAGGGAAGAACTGGGTTGATACTCATTTTACAGAGGTCACTGGCAGCAGAAACAAGCAAAATTGGAGGAAGGCAATGCCAAAAGGTGAGAGAGAAGTTAGCTGAGAAATGAGCAGACCTTTGGCCAACACCTATGAAAAATTCATAAAATAGGATATCAGCCTGGCCTACTTTATAGAATCATTGTGAAAATGAAATAGATATGGGAAATTTTTTGTAAATAAAAACAACATAAGTGTAAGATATTATTCACCTTGAGGGTCCCTTGGACAGCAAGGAGATCAAACCAGTCAATCCTAAAGAAAATCAACCCTGAATATTCACTGGAAGGACTGATGCTGAAGCTAAATCTCCAATACTTTGGCCACTTGATGCAAAGAGCTGACTCATTGGAAAAGGCCCTGATGCTGGGAAAGACAGAGGGCAGGAGGAGAAGTGGACGACAGACGATGAGATGGTTGGACGGCATCACGAACTCGATGGACATGAGTTTGAGCAAGCTCCGGGAGCTGGTGAAGGACAGGGTGAGCTACACCAGGGAGTAGCCTGGTGTGCTACAGTCGATGGGGCTGCAAAGAGTCGGACATGACTGAGTAACACCAAATTATTCTCCTTGACTTCTGTGCACCCGTATAAAAGCAGCATTCTAAATACAGTGGAATGAAGTAAATAATGTGAATGTTTTGCCTTAATATTTGCAAAATAATGTCATTAAAATGATGCATGAGTTACCACCCTCTAAAATATACTGGACTCACATTCCCTGTTATTTGCACTTCAGCACAGAAGTTGGGCCTCTTTGACCCTCCCCCATTGCCACTGTCTGCGGATGAATGGGACAGAGTGAAGCAGAGGTCCGTTGAGCAGGGGGACTCCATGCAGCCGTGCCCGATATGCAAAGAGGAGTTTGGACTTCACCCGCAGGTGTTGAACGTGAGCCTTAGATAAGCAAGCCTGCGGGGCGTTCTCCAGTGACTGGACTCTGAACTGGGGATTAAGAGGGTCCATGCTTCTTTCTTCCAGTCTCTCCCTCCTACTTGACCCTCAAAGACTCAACATTTTCCTTTCCATTAGTTAAGTTTGTATATGAGAAAGAGCTAAACACCCTCACTGAACAGTCTTATTTACTGATTGCTCTTAATTCTCAAGTACAGAGTTTGTACAAGACCGTTCCCACTCCGCCGGCCGTGCACAGCTGGCAGCGTGCACAGAGCAGAAGAGTGGGTAACGCTTATGTTGCTTTGATCATCGAAATCCTAAAAGGAAAACTGAGCTCGAATATCTCCAAAGAATCTGTGGGAGGATCTTTAAGTAAAATCCTATAACAATCTTTATTATGAAAGTTTACCATAGTTAAGACTGATGATAATACAGTTAATACACAGTCTATGTCAAAGGTTTGTTTGTTTTCCTATACGTACTTTGTCTAATTAAACTTTAATCTCGTGGAAGTTAAGGGACTCTGCTATTCCTAGAATCTTTTCTTTGTTTGTTTTTAGAAAATGACCACCCTGAGTAATTTCTCTCATGTGTAGCATTATGCTTCCTACACAGAAGCACTTGGAACTTTGCTTTAAAAAAAATATACAGCAAATATATTTAAAAGCAGGCTTAGAATTCACAGCCTAGGAATCCCAGGCTTCGTCTACCAACCTAGCACATAAACTCTCAAACTTTATTTGTTTTAGTAAGTTTTTATGGTTAATGAGTTAGTTCACAGTCACAAACTTTTGTTCTTTACTAATTTGAACTCACACATTATTTTAAACATACTTATTATGTTCTAGTTCTCTATCAAGACCTAATCTCTTAGGTACATGAAGGTTGGGTATTTCAGAAAGATTGTGGTCCTTAAAGTGCAGAAGTAGCTCTGGGACGATTTAGCATTTAGTGAAAGAGCTAAAAAAGCCGCGAGGAGTCTTTCTGGCCCCAACAACCTCTTCCTTAATTGTGCTGCAGACACTTGGTCCGATGGTGATGTGAAGAAGGGAAGCTTGAAGCTGAATATCTGAAGGGGGACCAGGGTGTCGCACCCCCAGCGTTTCTCCCGTTCTGCTTTTTATAAGCTTCTCACTGTAACATTTTTGATTATAGACGTAGACGTGTGTCTCTTTTCAATTTCTAGTATAGTTCTCAGGTTTAGCTTTTTTCTTTGTTGTTGTTTAGTCGTTCAGTCATGTCTGACTCTTTGCAACCCCATAGACTGTAGCCCACCAGGGTCCTCTGTTCATGGATTCTCCAGGCAAGAATACTGGAGTGGGTTGCTATTTCCTTCTCCAGGGGATCTTCCCCACCCAAGGACTGAATCCCAGTCTCTTGTATTGGCAGGCAGATTCTTTACCATTTAGCCAACTAGGAAGCCCAGTTTTTCCTTAGTCGGCATTTTCCCGACGTTTGATCGGTTCAACTCATGTGTCTCTGAGGTGGACGTTATATCCCTTAACTGATGAGGAAATAAACCATTCCCATGATCCACAGCAGGCTGCCTTAGGACATGTACTCAGCAGGGCTGGGATCCAACCCTGACTTCAAGGACACTTTCAGTGTGTTTACCACCACTGAGTCATTCAATTTTCTTATCTCAGAGAATATTTGCCAATAACAACTATTCATGAACGTTTAATAGTATATTTTAAAAATACAGAGTTCAGTTCAGTTCAGTCGCTCAGTCATGTCTGACTCTTTGCGACCCCATGGACTGCAGCACACCAGGCTTCCCTGTCCTTCACCATCTCCCAGAGCTTGCTTGGAGATTTGATGGACTCATGTCCATCAAATCGGTGATGCCATCCAACCATCTCATCCTCTGTCGTCCCCTTCTCCTCCTGCCTTCAGTCTTTCCCAGCACCAGGGTATTTTCCAATGAGTCAGCTCTTCGCATCAGGTGGCCAAAGGATTGGAGTTTGACTTTCAGCATCAGTCCTTCCAATGAATATTTAGGACTGGTTTCCTTTAGGATTGACAGGTTGGATCTCCTTGCAGTCCAAGGGACTCTCAAGAGTGTTCTCAATACCACAGTTCAAAAGCATTAATTCTTCGGTGCCCAGCTTTCTTTACAGTCCAACTCTCACATCCATACATGACTACTGGGAAAACCATAGCTTTGACTAGATGGACCTTTGTCAGCAAAGTAATATCTCTGCTTTTTAATATGCTATATAAATTAATCATAGATTTTCTTTTAATCTTTAATTAGCTTTTTAATCTTTAAGGAACAAGCATCTTTTAATTTCATGGCAGCAGTCACCATCTGCAGTGACCTGGAGCCCCCCAAAATACACTGTCACTGTGTCCACTGTATCCCTATCTATTTGCCATGAAGTGATGGGACCGGATGCCATGATCTTAGTTTTTTGAACGTTGAGTTTTAAGCCAACTTTTTCACTCTCCTCTTTCACTTTTATCAAGGGGCTCTTTAATTCTTCTTTGCTTTCTGCCATAAGGGTGGTGTCATCTGCATATCTGAGGTTATTGATATTTTTCCCCACAATCTTGATTCCAGCTTGTGCTTCATCCAGCCCAGCATTTTGTATGATGTACTCTGCATGTAAGTTAAATAAGCAGGGTGACAGTACACAGCCTTAATGTACTCCTTTCCCTATTTGGAACCAGTCTGTTGTTCCATGTCCGGTTCTAACTGTTGCTTCTTGACCTGCATACAGGTTTCTCAGGAGGCAGGTAAGGTGGTCTGGAATTCTCATCTCTTGAAGAATTGTCCATAGTTTGTTGTGATCCACACAGTCAAAGGCCTTGGCATAATCAATAAAGGAGAAGTAGATTTCTTTTCTGGAACTCTCTTGCTTTTTCGATGATCCAACAGTTGTTGGCAATTTGATCTCTGATTCCTCTGCCTTTTCTAAATCCAGCTTGAACATCTGGAAGTTCACGGTTCACGTACTGTTGAAGCCTGGCTTGGAGAGTTTTGAGCTAGACTAGATGGACCTTTGTCACCAAAGTAATGTCTGCTTTTTCATATGCTGTCTAGGTTTGTCATAGCTTTTCTTCCAAGAAGCAAGCTTAAAGGAGGATAACTTAAAAGGACCCACATTAATGAGTTTTTGCAATTTAGGCTTCTTGGTGGCAGTAAGTTTCAAGGATCGGTTTTAGAACTTTCTGAGTTGTATTTATTTTTATATTTCTCCCATTCTCCCCATTATGAAGAAAAGTGTAGACTGAATAGAGGCATGATGGTAGGGTGAGGGGACGATTACTTTAAAACTGGGAGGTTTCCCTCAGGCCAGTGGCCCAGGGAAGGCACGGGCCTGTCCTGTCTCGGAACATGCACTCCTGGCGGAGTTTATCTGCTGCGTCCCCCTCCAGCCCAGCGCCCTCAGAGAGCCTTCAGAAACGCGGAGCAGGGCAGCGGGCTGCATGCTGGCTGCCCTGGTCTCACCCTTCCCTGGTCCTTCCTTCCAGAAGAACCAGCGGCCTTTCTCTTCATTCAGTCTAAGCTCCTTTGTTCCAGCCCAGAGTATCTTTAGACAGTCTGGATATAACATCTCAACCCAGAATATCACAGCACCACTGACTCGATGGACATGAGTCTGAGCAAACTCTGGGAGATGGTGAGGGACAGGGGAGCCTGGCGTGCTGCAGGTCACGGGGTCACAAAGAGTCGGTCATGACTGAGCGACTGAACAACAACGGAATATCAGTGTTCAGTGGGAATGTGGGCCACAGAAAGGTGGAATTTTCTGGCGGCCACCCTTGCTCTGCATTTAAAGGAGAAAAAGTAATTCATGTGTCTCTGGGATTTACTGCTCATTAAATTTGAGAGTGCAGTTGAGTTGAACAGAGCCCTAAGAAAAGGTGTTTGCTTTCTGTCCTCTGCACCCCGCCCCCAGCCTGGGTCCCTGCCAGCTGTGCTCTTTCTTA
This sequence comes from Capra hircus, assembly GCF_001704415.2. Classification (NCBI taxonomy): domain Eukaryota; kingdom Metazoa; phylum Chordata; class Mammalia; order Artiodactyla; family Bovidae; genus Capra; species Capra hircus. Next base: position 1,757,282 of record NC_030811.1, on the reverse strand, counting down.
GGATCTGCCCAGAAATACTTCTTTTTTATAATCGTCTCATTTTTAAATATACACTTGTTCTGTAGCAAACTTCGTGTGTTCGTTTGATGTTTCAGATTGTTGTTAAGTTTCTCTTGTAGAGCTTATATACCTCTGAATATTGTAAATGTCAAGGCTGTTCATCTGCTTCTTAACTTTTTCAAAGAAGCAACACAGCTTACCTTTCAAAGAGTCAGAACTTTTCTTTTAATTAATGCATTTATGCTGCTTCTCCTTTAAACTAGTATAAGCTTCAAACCTCCTTTGTCTTCTCTGAACAGGTGCTGCTCTCCTGCTCACACGTGTTCCACAGGGTGAGGAGCCCCCTCCACACCCCCAGGGCCCACGGCGCCCTCCTAGCTCAGAGGGCGGGCCGCCTCTCACTTTGGTGTTTAGCCCCTCAGTTGTGTCTGACTCTTGGTGACCCCATGGACTGTAGCCCGCCAGGCTCCTCTGTCCATGGGATTTCCCAGACAAGGATACTGGGGTGGGTTGCCATTTCCTCCTCCAGGGGCTCTTCCCCGCCCAGGGAGCGAAACTGCATTGGCAGGCGGATTCTCTACCACTGCGCCACCAGGGAAGCCCTCTCTCACTTTCCGGCTCCTGGAAAGAGCCATTTATGTTATCCAGAGTCACCACTGATGGCTAGAAATATGATTTTAGGCTAGAGCAGGACTCATCCTGTTTTGAAAGTTGTGAGTTCTTGGTGGCGTTAGAGCCGCACACGTCCCTAGAAGAGAGCGTGGTTAGTGGCGTCCGCCGGCGCGGGTGAGCCCCCGCTCCCCCCGAGTTCACTGCCCGGCCGCCTGAACCAGCGACATCCCCCTTCACATGGGGGTTCTCGGAGGTGTTTGATGTGCCTGCATGTACAGTCTTGTAAAATATCACTTTTCATGAGGGAGGTGTTAACGTATGATGAAACTTCTTCCCTTCGTAATCTAAACTGGGCCAGGTCTCATAATTATGCGAGAAAAGAACACTATAATTACATGAGAAGTAAAGTGTGTTGTTTCTACGTAATTACTCGTGAAATTTCAAGTGAAATGTTTTCCTTCAGGCTTGCCTTCAGGCTTTTGAAAAGTTCACAAATAAAAAAACCTGTCCTCTCTGTAGAAAGAACCAGTACCAAACCCGGGTGATCCGCGATGGGGCCCGACTCTTCAGAATCAAGTGCGCGACCAGGTGAGTGGCTGAGCCCAGGACGCGTGCCCGCCGCGAGGGGCAGGCCAGCCCCGGGCGCTCTGGGGGCTGCGGGGTGGGGGGTTTTCCCTCCCCCGGGGCTGGCCCGGGGCTGACGGCGCCCTGTGCCCTAGGATCCAGGCGTCCTGGCGCGGACACGTGGTCAGGAGGTGGTACCGGGACCTGAGGCGGACAGTGCCGCCCGCAGATGCCAAGCTCAGGAGGAAGTTCTTTGAAGCCAAGGTGGGTGTGACCCCGACGCGCCTGCCGGGCCGCGACACCCTGAGCCAGGCTTCAGGTTTAGGCTCTTTCAAATGGTGGAATGCCGGCCCCTTAAACTGGCTTTCTAACCCGGACGGTAAATACTTTCAGATTTCCTTTTCTAGTCACCGCATGAAACAGAAGTCGCTCAGGCGTGTCCAACTCTTTGTGACCCCAGGGGCAGTAACCCACCAGGCTCCTACGTCCATGGGATTCTCCAGGCAAGAGTCCTGGAGTGGGGTGCCATTTCCTTCTGCATCATAAAACTAGTAAAATTGGATCAGGTGAAATTCAGAGGAAGCTTTTGTGTGTCCACCTTATGACAACGATTTAGATAAACTCATCTCTTCAGAGAAAAGAAAGGGAGCCAGCTCAAGGTTTCACACCTCCTCCTGAGCAACGGAAGGGCTTCCTGGCGTCACCAAAGTGCAAGAGAGTTTTAGAAAAAAGTAACTGCAGTTTCTGCCTTTTCCTTTAACCAGTTTTTACCTGTGTGTGTGTATATATATATACATATGTTGGTCTGTTTAACAACTTTCCCTTGCGCGCCTCATACAGAAAGGCCAGGCGCAGAGGAGGGGCCAGCCCCGACCTGCACCCCAGCTTTGCGGCCTTGGGCGACACCCCGGCTCCTGCCTGGGGCCCCATCTGTGCTGTGAAGGCCGTCGTCTCCCCCGCAGAGCGGAGGGCCTGGCCCACAGTGGGCGCCGGAGACCACGTTTACTGTAAACGTTACCATATCGTTCAGGTCAGTCTGTGCGCGGCTTTAGACGTACTGCGATTCCGTATTTTGTAGACGCGCCCTGCATGAGAGGATGGCGTTGCGACAGTGTCACCTGGAATCCCTGAGGCAAACCCGCAGTCACACTCCTGTGCCTGCTGTCTGCGGAAGCACCACTCCCGTTTATTCCCACCCTTTCTAAACGCATCTGTCTCCTAGCCTGCACTCCCACGTGGGATAACGAGCGCTAGGAAGTTACCCTTCGCCGTGCAAGGGGTGCCCTCTCTCCCGCTGTGTGATTCCTTGTGTCCAGAGGCTAAGGACTGAGCCCCGTGTGCTGGGGAGGGGGTCACCGTGGGCCCTCGGCCGACCTCCTGCCCGACTTCAGGCTGCAGGGCTGATGTCAGTGGGTCTCACAACCCCACCATCCTTCTGCGTGCCCAGGGTGGGAAGCTTCTTCACTGTCCCTGAAAGTGGGTGGATTTAGCTTGACCACAAAACAGCGATCATAACAGGTTTTTCTAATGCCCTTCCTGGTCACTAGGTAACGGTTCCAAGCAAGGTAGCTGTCAGTATGCGCACATCACCATGCCTCAGACTTAATAGAGAAAGTGTTCTTGATTTGCACTCAGGAGTAGGACACCAGTAAAGGCAGCATGTGAGCAAGCGACCTTAAAATACCGAGTCTCTTGATGACTCGGGGGTTGACGCAGGTGGAGCGAGCCCTTCTGTGGCCCAGCAGGGCTGGAGCTGCCCCGGGGCCACCCCCTTCCCTGGCGTGGCGGGGGGCCGGAAACAGGAAAGAGGCGTCGGGAACCTGGGGCTCCCCCTGGCAGGACAGGTGCGGTGGACGTGGGGCCGGGGCGGGGCCTGGGCGGCTGCAGGTGCAGGGGTGAAAACCCCCGAGTTCCCCGACGCCTGGGCCTTTCGCAAGCATCCCCATTTTACAGGAGAAACAGCAGATCAGCTAGGACTCCGGATAAGGGACCCGATAGAAAGGACACGTGCCGCCTTTGCTGTCCCTGGACAGTGAGCTCAGGCAGCACCATGCTCACCTCCTTAGTAGCTCCCAGCTCCACCGAGTCTACCGGCCTCTCCAGAGAGCCTTGGCCCTTCCCCGCACGGAGCCCCCGTGCTCACCACCCCCAGCCTGGATGGGGCCGCCGTCACTGCCTCCACAGGCCGCTGCCTCACCTCCGCCGGAGCCGGCGATCCTGCGTGCTGTGGTTCACTCTGAGCCAGTAAGCGACTGCCTCCCATGTTGGCGTTTCCTCTTCCCCTCACGTTCCTGCCCTGCCTTTCTGCATTCTTAGTCTGACAGTGAGGCTTATTCTCTGTGCTCCTCTTAATAATTTATAAGACATAATAATAATTATTATATATAATTATTACATAAATATATGTGGGCTCTCAAATCAGAAATTATCATTTCCGCTTGGAAGAATTTAATGACAGACTCAATCGTCGTTTTACCTTCTGAGTATGATTTTTTAATTTTCATGCATCAGTTTAACTTTTGAAAGCGTAGACCACCCTTTGCGTTCACACGGAGCAGCGTCGAGCGGCTCAGCCGGCTGCACACACACGTCACTCTTCCCCAGAAGCATTTTAACTTAGTGAAGTTATACTCCTACTTAGTTACACAAATAGGATTTTATAATTGCCTCTTTCAATTTATGAAATCTAGAATCCCCGGCTCTCTCTGCTAGTTTCCTAAATCTTCTCCACAATATTTTCACACCTCACGCAGGCCCCCTTATCCCATTTGGCCATGAACAATCGACATCTGTAAACCCAAACCTCACTTTCAATAAGTGAAGACTGAATTTACATCAGGTAGTGGATTGGCAGAAGTACACACGCCTGTCCCTGCTCCTGGTGGCGGATAATGGTAGAGGCCTTGGATACTTAAATGCCTTCCTAGGTGGAACCCAGAGACCGTCCTTTATGATGCAGACCACTTCCTATCATTTATTGAATGACTTGATGGACTCACTTGTTGAGCTGTAAGTATGGTCTTGTTGCTCAGTCGCTCAGTCGTGTGACCCTTTGTGACCCCGTGGACTGCAGCACGCCAGGCCTCCCTGTCCTTCACCATCTCCCGGAGCCTGCTCAGACTCACATCCATCGAGTCAGTGATGCCATCCAGCCATCTCATCCTCTGTCGTCCCCTTCTCCTCCCGTCTTCAGCCTTTCCCAGAATCAGGGACTTTTCTAATGAGGAGTCAGCTCTCCCTAGGGATGGTCTAGGAAATGTTGGCCTACAGCTTCAAGTGCCGGCATGCTTGTGTGGAGTCTGAGAGGTGATGGAACTAGGCCACTGAGTTTCACATCTCCCAGGAGTCTACACTCAGATGAGGATGTACACAGATGGCAGTCTGAGAGCCATACCAGTAAGTCACTGTGAGCAGCTGGGTGAAAGGTCATTGGGGAGCTGCATTTCTCACACACAGTCTCGAAGGAATCACCCCACAGATGAGTCAGAATCCATCGAGAGGAGGAGAAGTGCACACACTGGAAAAGCCCCGTGATCCTCTTCTCAGCCCAGGGGCCGCAGTGCCAGGCACTGGGCAGACTGACCCCTGAGCCCCTCGTGCACGTGGAGCGCTGGGACAGAGCTGTGCCTTTGCACTTCCACACCTGGGCCCAGCCACGGGGGCCCCTGTAAGCAGGTGGACCTGGAATGAGCAATACTCTGTGAAACAGCTGGCTTCAACAGAACAGTGTCATAAAGAAAAAAAGAGGAATGTTCTGGAACAAAGATACTTGAGAGATATAACATTCAAGTGTGATGAAAAGCCTTTGACCGGCTCCTGGGCCAACACTAACCGTGAAAGGAACGTGAAAGCCAAGCAGCTGTGGCAGCAGAGGAGCACGCTGACCTTCCCAGCAACCGGCTCCAGAGGCACGGAGGCCTGCGGTCCCCATGGGAAGAACTCAGCGTCTCAAGGAGGCTCAGCGAGCGACCATGAGCACAGAGAAGCCATTCAGCGGTCTCAGGAACACACGCAGAAACACAATGAGAAGCTTAACAGAGTGATAGAAAAAAGAACCAAGCAGATTCTGGAGCTGAAGTATACAATGAATGAAATGAAAAAAAAAAAAAAAAAGAACTTTAATAGAAGGCCTAAACATTAGAGTGGTTCAAACAGAAGAGTGTGAGTTAAAAGACAGAACTTCTGAAACTGTTCAGTAAGAGGAGAACAAGAAAACGAGTGCCGGAAGCGCATCTGGCCCCAGGAGTGCGTTAGAAGCGGCAGTGTGCACACAGCAGAGCCCAGAAGAAGAGGGAGCAGGGAGCAGATAGCCTATGAACAAACAACGGCCGAGAACTTCCCAGACGGGGTGAGACTGAGGCATCCAAGTTGGTAAACCTCATAGGCCACCAAACAAATGCAATTTAAAGAGACATTCTCCAAGACACATTATAATGACGGTCAAAAATCAAAGACAGCATCTTAAAAGCAGCAAGAGAAAATAAGCTTGTAACTAACTTCAGAAAATGCCCACAGGCTATCAGTGGGTCTCATCAGACTCACAGGCCAGAAGGCGATATATTCAAGGTGCTAAAAAGAGAAAAAACTACCGAGCAAGAATCCTCTGCTAGCAAAGATGTCCTTCAGAAATGAAGGAGAGGCAGTAGAGCCTGCCCCAAACAGATGAGAGCCGGGGGCTTCATCTCCAGACCTGCCTCCTGAGAAACCGTGAGTTTTTCAGACTGAATGCTAATTTCGGGAAGGACTCTGTGGCCCGTGGACTGCAGCCACCAGGCTCCCCTGTCTATGGGCTTGCCCAGGCCAGAATACTGGAGCAGGCTGCCCTTTCCGCCTCCTGGCGATCTTCCTGACTCAGAGATCGAACCCTTGCCTCTTGGCGTCTCCTGCATTGGCAGGGGTGTTCTTTACTATTGCGCCACCTGAGAAGTCCAGGTAGTAACATGGGAACATAGAAAAGAAAGCACATTGTCAAATTCAGAATACTCTTAATACTGTGATATTGTGCTATATTACTCCCTTGTAAAGGTTAAAGGACAAAGTATTAAAAATAACTATAGCTGCAGTAATCTCTCAGTGAATATATTTGTCAGTACTGTAAAAAGATGTCAACTGTGATGTCACAGAAGTAAAAGGGGGAAGTAAAAGGGCGGAGCACGTGCAGGCACAGTCGTCAGTGCGTCTGTACGGTGCTTCATGGAAGCCTCTTGGTAACCACACGGCAAAACCCTACTGTAGATACACTGAGTCAAAGAGAAGGGAAGAGAGCGTTCCACCCCGCAAGACCTTCAGTCCACAAGGGACCAGCGAGGGAGGAAGAGAGAAGACAGGAACCAGGGTCAGACAGGAGGCAGTAGGGGGCGTCCGGAAGTCCTAATATGAGTGCATTAATCTGTCCACTCAAAAGGCATAGAATGAGCAGATGGATTAAAAAGCAAAACTGCCCACAGACAGACTTGCGCCACCAGTAACGGCACAAATAGGCCCACATTGAGGGGACAGAAAAGCTACTCCGTGCGGGCGGGAACCAAGAGAGAGCAGGGGCAGCTGTGCTTCTCTCAGGCAAAGTAGGCGGCGGAGCTGCAGCAGACGGAGAGGGCCACTGCGTGACGGCGGAGCGGCTGATCCAGCCAGAGGGTGTGACTGAGACTAGCCCAGAAGGGCTAAAAACTTAAAGCCTGGAACCACAAAACCCTCAGAAAAAAGGACAGGGGGAGTCCTGGCACTGATCTTGGCAATGATGGTTTTGGATACAACACCACAACACAGGCAACAAAAGCAAAAATAAATAAATGGTCCACCTGAAGCCACCACAACATTGTTATATCGGCTCTCAGTGCAGTTCAGTCCAGTCGCTCAGTCGTGTCCAACTCTGCGACCCCATGAATCGCAGCACGCCAGGCCTCCCTGTCCATCACCATCTCCCGGAGTTCACTCAGACTCACGTCCATGGAGTCCGTGATGCCATCCAGCCATCTCATCCTCTGTCATCCCCTTCTCCTCCTGCCCCCAATCCCTCCCAGCATCAGAGTCTTTTCCAATGAGTCAACTCTTCGCATGAGGTGGCCAAAGTACCGGAGCTTCAGCTTTAGCATCATTCCTTCCAAAGAAATCCCAGGGCTGATCTCCTTCAGAATGGACTGGTTGGATCTCCTTGCAGTCCAAGGGACCCTCAAGAGTCTTCTCCAACACCACAGTTCAAAAGCATCAATTCTTCGGCGCTCAGCCTTCTTCACAGTCCAACTCTCACATCCATACATGACCACAGGAAAAACCAGAGCCTTGACTAGACGGACCTTAGTCGGCAAAGTAATGTCTCTGCTTTTGAATATGCTATCTAGGTTGGTAATAACTTTTCTTCCAAGGAGTAAGCGTCTTTTAATTTCATGGCTGCAGTCACCATCTGCAGTGGTTTTGGAGCCCAGAAAAATAAAGTTTGACACTGTTTCCACTGTTTCCCCATCTATTTCCCATGAAGTGATGGGACCAGATGCCATGATCTTCGTTTTCTGAATGTTGAGCTTTAAGCCAACTTTTTCACTCTCCTCTTTCACTTTCATCAAGAGGCTTTTTAGTTCCTCTTCACTTTCTGCCATAAGGGTGGTGTCATCTGCATATCTGAGGTTATTGATATTTCTCCCAGCAATCTTGATTCCAGCTTGTGTTTCTTCCAGTCCAGCGTTTCTCATGATGTACTCTGCATATAAGTTAAATAAGCAGGGTGACAATATACAGCCTTGATGCACTCCTTTCCCTATTTGGAACCAGTCTGTTGTTCCGTGTCCAGTTCTAACTGCTGCTTCCTGACTTGCATACAGGTTTCTCAAGAGGCAGGTCAGGTGGTCTGGTATTCCCATCTCTTTCAGAATTTTCCACAGTTTATTGTGATCTACACAGTCAAAGACTTTTGGCATAGTCAATAAAGCAGAAATAGATGTTTTTCTGGAACTCTCTTGCTTTTTCCATGATCCAGCGGATGTTGGCAATTTGATCTCTGGTTCCTCTGCCTTTTCTAAAACCAGCTTGAATATCAGGAAGTTCACGGTTCACGTATTGCTGAAGCCTGGCTTGGAGAATTTTGAGCATTACTTTACTAGCATGTGAGATGAGTGCAGTTGTGTGATAGTTTGAGCATTCTTTGGCATTGCCTTTCTCTGTAATTGGAATGAAAACTGACCTTTCCCAGTCCTGTGGCCACTGCTGAGTTTTCCAAATTTGCTGGCATATTGAGTGCAGCACTTTCACAGCATCATCTTTCAGGATTTGAATCAGCTCAACTGGAATTCCATCACCTCCACTAGCTTTGTTCATAGTGATGCTTTCCAAGGCCCACTTGACTTCACATTCCAGGTTGTCTGGCTCTAGATGAGTGATCACACCATCATGATTATCTGGGTCATGAAGATCCTTTTTGTACAGTTCTTCAGTGTATTCTTGCCACTTCTTCTTAATATCTTCTGCTTCTGTTAGGTCCAGACCATTTCTGTCCTTTATCGAGCCCATCTTTGCATGAAATGTTCCCTTGGTATCTCTAAGTTTCTTGAAGAGATCTCTAGTCTTTCCCATTCTGTTCTCAGCTATACTCCAACACAAAATAAAGAATTTAATTAAAAACATAATTAGCTAGAGGGGAAAGGAGGGAAGAGAGGAGAAAAGTTAGGGATGGAAGCCAGATTTCTCTGAAAGTGTTCAGTTTGTGTTTTTATTGATTAAATGTTCATAATAACTAAAAATTAATAAATAAACTACAGCAAAATAAATATTTTCCGCACGTCACTGGAAACAGTCTACAAAATGAAAAGAGACAACCTAAAGAATGGGAGAAAATATTTGCAAATCATAAATCTCATAAGGGGGTTATATTCAAAATATATAAAGAACTCATGCAACTCAATAGCCAAAAAAAAACCCAACCATCTGATTTTTTTAAAATGGGCGGAGGCAGTGACTAGGCACTCTTCTGAAGAAGACATACACACAGCCAGCAGGTGCATGAAAAAGGTGTTCAGCCTCAGGAATCATCAGGGAAATGCAAATCAACACCAGGGTGATAGCACCTCCCGCCTGTTAGAACGACTGTAATGAAAGGCGAGAAAGAACACGTGCTGGCGAGGATGTGGAGGGAAGGGAACCTCTGGGCGCCCGCGGTGGGAATGTGAATAGTTACGGCCTCGATGGAGACCGGATGGAGGTGCTAAAGCTTTTGTAGCAGTGGGGCTACCACAGGCCGCCGCGCCACCCAGCAGCTCCACTCCTGCGCGTCTGACCATCTAAGGCGAAACCAAGCGCTCAGGGAGATTTCTGCACCCCCACGTTGGTGGCAGCATTGTGCCTGTCGGCCGTGACCCAGGCGCAGCCTGAGCGTCGGTCAGCAGGTGGATGGACGAGGAAGACGGGGAGCGCTTGCAGTGGAATTCGGCCGTGAGGAAGAAAGCAAGGCTGCCGCTGGCGCCCGCGCACAGGAACCTCGAGGGCGCGATGCTAAGCGACACGAATCAGACAAGCAGGGTGCGACTCCGCTTGTCTGCGAAACCCGCGGAGGTGGAACTGACAGAAGCAGAGCAGGACGGCGGTGGCCAGGGCCAGGCGAGAGGGGCGGGCAAGGGGGGACGCCCGCCAGAGGGCAGCGTCCCGCTGCGAGCCGCCCTGTGCTCAGCCGGGCGGCGGCCGCCAGCAGCACGGCACCCGACGCCTGAAAGCTGCCAGGAACGAGATCGGAAGTGCCCTCGCCGCAGACAGGAAACGGTGCCAACTCGCCCTTCAGTACCTAAGAGACTCGGGTTCGACCCCTGGAGTGGGACGAGCCCCCGAGGGCACAGCAGCACACTCCAGTATTCCCGCCTGGAGCGCCCCGCGGACAGAGGAGCCCGGCATGGCTGTGCGCTGTGGCCCACGGGGTCCCGAAGAGTCGGCTTAGCGTGCACGCCCCTCCTGCGGCGATTGCTCCCCAGTATGTAAGTGCATCCAGTCATCACATCGAACCGGAAACTTACACCACGGTATACATCAGTTCTGCCCCAGTAAGGTCGTAATGAGGTAGCACATCCTCGCTAAATATCAAAATACACATAAAACTTTGGTAACAGATTCTTGTGAAACGACAGACGGACGGGTGATGAACCAGTAGAAAATCACCCACCTCAGTGTCCAGAGATCCTAAACCTACAGGAAGGAGACAGAGCAGATGAGTGAAGAGAAAGACCTGTTGAAAAGGATGGTTAATTCCGGCGTTCATGTGAAGAAGAGAAAGACACATTGCTTCATACCTTATCCTCAGAAGAGTTCCATATTAATTACACGGACACTTTCCAAGAGAATATATAAAGCTACTAGAAGGCAACAGATGATGCACCGAGCCCTGAGCTTTGCCCGCCCAGGGCCCAGGATAGCGTGGAGACCCGTGTGCGCCGGGAGCTTAGAAGACCCTCCTGACGTTGCCGCTGGAGCCGGGGGTCAGCGGCCCCCACCGTGCCGAGCTGCTCAGCAGAAAAGCACCAACATGACGATGGTCAACAGGATGAAATGATCGTCTTTACCTGAGTTTTTAGTAACAGCGGAGCACTGGCTTTTATTAAGACATAGATTGAAATACACATGTTATTCAGGGGTTTTGGGTATTTCCATGTGCTTTTTAGAAGATGTGATCCTGTGAATAGAGTAAGTATTTCTCAGTGCAATACCGTAACAACCTAATAAGAGAGATATTAGACATGAAACAACCGTGAACTCTGAGTTAGTAAAGAAAGAAGTCATTGTCCAGAGGTGCCTTTAGGAAAAAGACTTTCATCTCAGTTCAAAATGATACCCTATTTTATTAAAGATAATTCAATGGCATTTTTCTAATGGTGGAGACTCTTGAGAGTCCCTTGGACTGCAAGGATTTCAACCCTGAATATTCATTGGAAGGACTGATGCTGAAGTTGAAGCTCCAATACTTTGGCCACATGATGCGAAGAGCTGACTCACTGGGAAAGACCCTGATGCTGGGAAAGACTGAAGGCAGGAAGAGAAGGGGGCAACAGAGGATGAGATGGTTGGATGGCATCACTGACTCAATGGACATGCGTTTGAGCAAGCTCCAGGAGATGGTGAAGGACAGGGAAGCCTGGCGTGCTGCAACCCCTGCGGTCACAAAGAGTTGGACACGACTGAGTGGCTGAACAGCAATGATGGAAACAGAATTCTATTATTTTCATCAAGAAACAAACATGTGTAAGTTTGAACTGATTGTTTTCCTTTAAGTGCCTATAAAAATACTTTAACTTGAGCTTGTCAGTATAATGAGCCTTTCCAATCTAGAAATCACAGGTTAAGAGATTTAAAATAGAAGAGTAACTCTTGGTCCTGGATTCTCACTGTCTTTATCTTGACAGTTTTTCAGAACCAGACGTGTCCCAAACAGAGCCCAGCTTCAGAGGCATTGGGGTCTGCAGGTTCCCTAGTGATAGATCCAGTAAAAGATAAAGCCCAGAGCCGCGGTGAGCAAGGGGTTCATCGAGGCCCCAGTGGGCGGGAGACCAGCCCTGTGACAGGGACATTCCAGGAGCGCCAGGCGCCTGCACGGGCCTGCCTTTGGCTCTGCCTTCTGATACCCGCGTGCTCACCCCGTCACCCTCCTCACACAGAAATGTCGATCAATGCGCTGTTAGGGACCCAGAGTCTGAATTTCAGAAATCGGACAGTTCACAGAGCAAAATGTGCAGTAGCTACGGTATTGAATATAGTGCGTTTATCCTTCTCTGTGGAACCGGGGTCCTTTAAACTGGCGGTGACTTGTGCAACCAGAAGCCGCATTTCTCAGCTGTATCTCCATACTGACCACGGGCGAGAGTCAATGTAAAGTCATCTTAATTTAGTCTAAAAAAACTGAAATTGCCAATGACTAAAGAAACCACGTGACCCACTTCACCGCCCAAGGCCGACGGATGGGTGCGTGTCGGCCCCGCCGCCTCTGTGGGCCTGTGAAATCGGGGCGCTGCAGCGGGGTCCCCTCTCCTCGAAGCCCCTGCAGCTCTGTACCCCAGGGGTCTCCAGCCGTCCAGGGTCTGCCAGTGATCAAAGAGAAACCCCGCCTCCAGCAGACTCATTACCAACTTTCAAAAACTGTTCATTTGGCCAAGTAACAGTTAAACCCAAGTATCTCATGGAGGCCCTCAGAATCATCTCGTAAGATTGAAGGGCTGTTTCAACAGCAGGAAAGCTGGAAGTACCTGACCACACACTACAGGATATTCCTGGACACTGAATTGTTCAGCTCTAAAAGTTCCACCCCACTGAATTCCCTTTTTTTCCCCCTTGACTGGCCATAGGTGAAAACTTCTCGCCATACCTGGGGACCACTGGCCTGGTTCCCTTCAGGGAAAGGAAGGCTAATCCACAGAAAGGGAAGGCAAAGCGGGGGTGAGACTGTGATATTTTTAGGCACCACACATGAGGAAGTGCTCTTTCCTTTAAAGTTTCAAGACCTCACCAAGATGTATATGTCTTTAATACTCGAGATTAGATTAGCTCCGGCCATTCTATTTTTATAAATCAATCCGTCTTTCTTGTGAAGAACCCTGGCCTTGCCTGCTCGCCCTTCTGTCTCAGGGCGATTAATAAGGGGAATTAATGAGGTCTTCTCCCGCCTCAGTCGTTGTGCGTCTGCCGGGTGTCAGCAGTCCAGCAGAAGGCAGAGGTCATCTCTCTACAGACAGTCACGCTCCCCCAGGCCCAGGCTTTGTCTTGGCAGAGCTGCCTTGCCTGGAATACCCCTGGCACATTCCTGACAAGACAGAACAGGGCAGAGTGAAGCTGCGTCACACCGGAGGTCTCTCAGACACCAGGCAGGGCCGTGCTAAGGACGGAAGGGGGTCGCCTGCTGAGCCCGAGCCCCCGGGGAAGCGTGCGGAGTGACCCTGTGTTCTCGGCGCCCTCGTCGCAGCGACACTGCAGGCCGGGCGCGCTCCCGCGCCGACGGCTGAACCCAGATCAAAGCAGCCCGGGGAGGTCACGAGAGCCACCGTGCTCACGCCTGTCGCAGTGTGTACAGAACGCCCAAGTGTCGCCCAGAATGCAGTGGCCGGTCCTTGAGTGCCTTTGATCCTTATCTGGGAGTTCTGCTAGCATATGTCATATAATTGAGGTATGGCCTTTTATTGCGGCAATTAAAACTTTTCAAATGCATTATATTATCTCCACCCGAGCTAAAAGTCCGGGCCATTGTTTAGAAAGCGAGGTGAGGGGTCTGTCAGATGCTGCGGTTGACTTTAGGGACGGCCGCTCCCAGCCCCGCCCCCGGGAGGGTGCTCTAACTTTTTTTTTCATTCCATCTCACCAAACAGCATAATGGTCTTCACGTTTGCTCAGCCCTTTTGACTTCCTTTATCACATAGAGATGGCAAACATTCTGTTGCTAACTTGAAGTGGCTCCAAGCAGCAAGACAGGAGGACATTAAACCAGTAAAAGCTTATCAACGGATTCATTGATACGCTGTAAATTCCAGGCGTTTCACTTTGCTTTTGAGGGCGGCCGTAAGTCAACACATTAGTAAGCAATTGCTGACATCAAGATGGATGCTCAGAGGGGCCCCTGGGCAGGCAGAGTTCACCTGGGCACTTCTGTGAGCCCGTCTTCTTGACTCTTTACCCGGGATGTGCTTGTAAATGACCAGTGATTGCTCCACATATTGGTTACCTGAAGCCGTAACTGCTTAATTTATCAAATAATACGAAATGTGAGGCTTAGAAAGAGAAACAGAAGATACTCATTTTTAATGGAAAATTTTATGTACTTTGTATGCTTCTGTAGAATTAATATTAACCACTAGCTTGAAAACTAGAAGCCGATCGTCTTGGTGTCTGTGTTCTTGCCTTTCCAACCACTAACGGCCTCTGACCCACGTGACAGTGAGGAGCTTAACAGGAGCAGGATGCTGCTCAGGCAGGAATCTGACCTGTAAGAAATATTTAATAATAGCTACACTTGGGGCGTGGCCCTGACCCGGCCACAGCATAGTCAGTACCCATTTGCTAATTTAACTTTTTTTAGGATATTATTCTTGCTAACTTTTCAATACTTGAAGCGCATGAGTGAAGTCATGCCAGCTCACTCCGAGAACTGCGCCGCAAGTGCACACGGAAGGCTTTTCCGCGTGTTTATCAACAAGCAAGAGCCCGTGTTACAGGCCAAATACTGATGCTTTACTGAACCTCGGCACTGGAAATTTGTTCAGAATCCTCCCACACCGACAGGGTCCTCTTCTCAGCCCCCACGAGACGGCAGGGCACTGCTGCAGCAGGTGTACCCTGGGGGCGTGTGGGCCTTCACTCCTCAGCTGTTGCAGATTTCAAGGTGACGTTTTTGTTGAATGCCAAGGGCCTCCCCAAGACGAAGCGGAGGAGCCAAGAGATAAGAAATACACATAGGAAGAAGGAAGGAGCCCCGCCGGCGACAAGTGTCAGCGGAAGGAGCCAAGAGAGCCCTCTGGGCGGCCAGGCAGAGCGCTAGGCGGGCCGGAGAAGCGGCGGGCAGCGGGCGGAGGGAGCCGGGCCGGCCCGGGCGGAGGCCGAGCAGGAAGGCGGCGAGGAGAGGCTGCCCAGAGGCCCGAGGAGGGGAGCCGGGGTCAGAGGCGGAGTGCGGGCGGCCGGCGGCGTCTGCCCGCCCTCCCGCCTTCCTGCTGAGCCGGGCGCCCAGCTGGTCAAGGAACCACGTGGTCCCTCTCCCCGCTGGGCCAGGACCCTCTGTGCTTTCACCCCTCACCTGCGAAAGCTAACCGGCAGGGCGAGGGCACAGTGCTTTAGCTTAGCTTAAAGAACCTGCGTTTTTTCAATTAAAAAAAATTTTTTTTTATTGAAGGATAACCGCCTCACTGAATTTTGCTGTTTTGTGTCAAACCTCAGCTTGAATCAGTCATAGGTATACATACATCCCCTCCCTTTTGAACCTCTCTCCCGTCTCCTGCCCCATCCCACTGCCCTAGGTTGATATAGAGCCCCCGTTTGAGTTTCCTAAGCCACACAGCAAATTCCCGTTGGCGATCTGTGTCACATATGGTGATGTAAGTTTCCATGTTACTGTCTCCATGCATCTCACCCTCTCGTCCCCTCTCCCCAGGTCCGTGAGTCTGTTCTCTGTGTCTGTTTCTCCATTGCTGCCCTGCAGATAAAGTCTTCAGTACCATTTTTCTAGATTCTGTATCTGTGCATTAGGATATGATATGTATCTCTCTCTTTCTGACTTACTCCACTCTAAATAATAGGTTCTAGGTTCATCCACCTCATTAGAGCTGACTCAAATGTGTTCCTTTTGATGGCTGAGTAATATTCCACTGTGTATATGTACCTCAGCTTTCTTATCCCTTCATCTGTCGATGGACAGCTAGGTTGCTTCCATGTTCTAGCTGTTGTAAATAGTGCTGCAATGAACAATGGGATACAAGTGTCTCTTTCAATTTTGGTTTCCTCAGGGTATATGCCTGGGAGTGGGATTGCTGGGTCATATGGTGGTTTTATTCCTAGTTTTTAAAGGAATCTCCATACCGTCTTCCGCAGTGGCTGTATCAGTTTACATCCCCACCAACAGTGCAAGAGTGCTCCCTTTTCTCCACACCCTCTCCAGCATTTATTGTTTGTAGACTTTTTGATGAGGGTCATTCTGACCAGTGAGGTGATATCTCACTGTAGTTTTGATTTGCATTTCTCTAATAATGAGCGATGTTGGGCATCTTTGCATGTGTTTGTTAGCCATCTGCATGTCTTGTTTGGAGAAATGTCTGTTTAGGTCTTTTTCCCACTTTCTGATTGGGTTGTTTGTTTTT
Source organism: Capra hircus (assembly GCF_001704415.2). Lineage (NCBI taxonomy): Eukaryota > Metazoa > Chordata > Mammalia > Artiodactyla > Bovidae > Capra > Capra hircus. Next base: position 1,741,311 of record NC_030811.1, on the reverse strand, counting down.
CTGGTACTGAGTTGTATGAGCTGATTGTATATTTTGGAAATTCATCCTTTGTCAGTTGGTTCATTTGCTGTTATTTTCTCCCATTCTGAGGGTTGTCTTTACACCTTGCTTATAGTTTCCTTTGCTGTGCAAAAGCTTTTAAGTTTAATCAGGTCCCACTTGTTTCAGTTCAGTTCACTCAGTCGTGTCCGACTCTTTGCGACCCTATGAACTGCAGCACGCCAGGCCTCCCTGTCCATCACGAACTGCTGGAGTCCTTCAAACCCATGCCATCGAGTCAGTGATGCCATCCAACCCTCTCATCCTCTGTCGTCCCCTTCCTTCTCCTCCTGCCCTCAATCTTTCCCCGCATCAGGGTCTTCTCAAATGAGTCAGCTCTTTGCATCAGGTTTCAGCCTCGACATCAGTCCTTCCAATGGACACCCAGGACTGATCTGCTTTGGGATGAACTGGTTGAATCTCCACTTGTTTACTTCTGTTTTTATTTCCATTACTCTAGGAGGTGGGTCACAGAGGATCTTGCTTTGATTTATGTCATCAAGGGTTCTGCCTGTGTTTTCCTCTAAGAGTTTTATGGTTTCTGGTCTGACATTTACGTCTTTAATCCATTTTGAGTTTTCTTTGTGTTAGGAGGTGTTCTAATTTCACTCTTTTACATGTAGCTGTCTACTTTTCCCAGCACCATTTATTGAAGAGGCTGTCTTTGCCCCATTGTATATTCTTGCCTCCTTTGTCAAAAATAAGGTTCCCATAGGTGTATGGATTTATCTCTGGGCTTTCTGTTTTGCTCAGTGATCTATATTTCTGTCTTTGTGCCAGTACCATACTGTGTTAATGACTGTAGCTCTGTAATATAATCTGAAATCAAGAAGGTTGATTCCTCCAGCTCCATTCTTCTTTCTCAAGACTGCTTTGGCTATTCAGGGTCTTTTGTGTTTCCATATGAATTGTGAAAATCTTTGTTCTAGCTCTGTGAAAAAAATGCCATTGGTAATTTGATAGGGATCGCAGTGAATCTGTGGCTTGAGCTTGGTAGTATAGTCATTTTCACAACATTGAACTTTTCTACCCAGGAACATGGACTATCTCTCCATCTGTTTATGTTGTCTTTGACTTCTTTCATTAGTGTCTTACAATTTTCTGTGTACAGTTCTTTTGTCTCCTTGGGTGAGTTTATTCCTAGATACTTAATTCTTTTTGCTGCAGTGGTGAATGGGATTAATTCTTTAATTTCTCTTTCTGATTTTTCATTGTTAGTATACAGAAATGCAAGGGCTTTCTGTGTATTGATTTTGTCTCCTGCAACTTTGTTAAATTCACTGATTAGCTCTAGTCAAATCTATGTTTTAACTGGAGGAAAACTGCTTTACAATGTCACGTTGATTTCTGCCGTCCAACAACGCCAACCAGCTATAACTACACAGAGTGCTGTCCCTCGTGAGCCCTCCTCCCTGCACCCCACCCTCCGGGAGTCACAGGTGCCAGGAGGGGCCCCTATGCTGGCCGCAGCCTCTCACCAGCTCTCTGTGTTAATCTGCATTTTAAGTCTCCAACGACCCCTGCAGATAAAGGGATGGCTGTTTTTCTCATTTGTGAAATGCTTCCCATTCAGGCTGAGGAAGCGTGCCCGTTAACAAGTGTGAGAGCGACGTCAGGTGAACTGTGCACCCACATCCACACTGACCCTGCCCTCTGCGCCCAGAACTGGGGGACTGTGCCACAGACCCGGCGACACAGGGAGTGCCCCCCGGCCAGGTGCCCCACTCCAGGCCCACGGCTACCTCTGGGTGCGTCCCACCTTCCTGGAGGGGAGACGCAATCAGTCAGGGTTTTGTTGAAAACATGGATTTCCACCAGTTGTGTCCTGGAGAAAACCCTGGAGAGGTGAAGGGGTGGCAGCGGCTTCAGCCGTCCCAGAGCTCCTGGCTGCATCTGCAAAACCGCCACGGCCATTTTCTTCAGCAAGTGCTTCCCCGGTGCCTCGCGTGGCCAGTGCACAGAGCGGCTCACAGACACACAGACGGGGGCACACAGGGAAACAGCCCACCCAAGCTGGCAGAGAGGATGAGGCGGTGCCACTGCAGAGCTGGAGGCAGGGAGGGGATGCCGTGGGCGTCCTCACGGGGCCACTGGGACCAGCGTGCACAGCCGCTCCAGGCACCTCAAGCCGTGAGAGCTCACGCAACACGAGGACAGGCGTGGAGTCTCGCCATCGCCCTGGGCGTGTGCAGGAAGAGGAACACGCGTCTCGGCACACACACGTGACAATACACACACATATGGAAGAAAATGGAAGCGCCCGTGGCCTCCACACTTCCTCTGCCACTCCCTGAAGTGACCCTGGGAAGCTCAGGAGGGCACCGCACACTTGAAGCTGGGTGGTCCCGTCTCAGGGAAGGGAAGGGAGGTGAAAGTCGCTCAGTCGTGTCTGACTCTTTGCGACCCCGTGGACTATACAGTCCATGGGATTCTCCAGGCCAGACTGCTGGAGTGGGTAGCCTTTCCCTTCTCCAGCAGATCTTCCTGACCCAGGAATTGAACTGGGGTCTCCTGCACTGCAGGCGGATTCTTTACCAGCTGAGCTATCAGGGAGGCCCACATCTCAGGGAGTGACGACTAGATTGGTGTTAAACTGTGACTCCTAACCCTTAATCGGGCAGCTTCTACGAGAGCAGTTCCCGTCGCCAGTGAGCATCAGTCCCCTTGCCCCAGGGGCTGTTAGAACATGGATGGCTGCCTCCGCCCGCAGTGCTGACCCAGGAGGACTGGGGCGGCCCGGAATCGGCACTGCTAGCAGCTCCCCGGCGAGGCGGATGCTCTGGTGCAGTGGCCTCGCCTGGAAGAAGACTGCGGTCCCCCCACCCCAGCGGTGGGACACCCCGGCATTGCCGTCCCGGCAGGCAGCACTTCTGCTGAGAACTAATGTGAGAGCGAACCTCGGCATCCCAGAGACTGTGTAAGGTCTGCACTGGCAGGGGCTACTTCTGGAGGAGGAAACGATCTTACCTCTCAGCTCTCTACAGGGAATCTCATGCTGCATGAAAAGCCAACTCAGAGAAAACCTGACGTAGAAGACATTAATTGGAAGGCACCTGTATATGCATTCCCAAGGAATTCTCCCTTTCATAAAGTATAGGGGCCTCTTCGACTTTCAACAATAGGGATTATCAGGTATCTGAAAGGCTCAGGAACAGAGAAAACGGAGCATTGCCAGTTGGAGCCCATGAGCTTGGATCCAGCTGCCGGCTGGGTAATTAGTCAGCAGGAAACGGAACTGGACTCCGAAATGGAAAAGCGTCTTCGTCCAGGCCTCAGACACGGCTGGGAAACCACCGCCGGCAAGACCCCAAGACGTAGGCGCCTGAATTCAAGCCGTGGGCTGCCGGCCGCTTCACAGGCGGCCTTCGCCTGACAGTCGGCCTTCACCTGACAGTCGGCACCCGCCCCGTAAGCCCCAGGGACCAAGGCCGGGGAGGGTCAGCCCCCACAGCCCTGCCCCCATCCTGCCCAGGCTCGAGGCTTCTTGCGGGACGGAAGGGAGCTAGAAGGGGCCCCCGGGGCCACGAAGGCACCTTCTGGCGGAGGTGACCAGCACGGACATGCTGCACACACGCGGTGTCCCGTGGACCGGAATACTCGACACTGGGACATCTTCTGGGCCCGTGGAGAATGTGTTCCACGCATCACACACCTGAAGGACCACGAGGCCAAACTGAGTCCCGAGGAAGGAGGACATAGCTTGTGCTTTGCAGTGAGCCACCGTTAGCCCCCAGTGCCGCGAAAGGCGCGGGCTAAGGGGAGGCACGCCCAAGTCCACGCGCCTCCCACGCGACCTCGGCCCGTAGCATTTTACAAACCGCACGTGGCCAAGTGCGCCCAGCAAACGCGTGCGCTCGTCTCTGCAACCCTGGTTTGCTCAGAGCTGTCGCCCTCAGCGGACAACCCCGATTCCTGTTACCTCATTTGTCCTGAGAGCAGAGTGCTTTTCTTGATATCTCTGTACCAAATGCAGACCTTTATAAAGAGGCCTGAGCCTGGGGGAACGTTAGAGACTGTATTTGAGGACTGTGCCTTCAAAGCGAAACCAAAGTTTGCGATAAGCTATGATAAGCCGCCTTCATATTTAGGCTGGCAGTGAAATCGCGATGGGTAGGTAAGTCCTAAAAATGTGTTCTGTGGCATGGAGACACACGATCATCCATAAACTGATTACCTCAGCTTATTTTTTTTAGCTCTTTAGGCAACAGGGGTGGGTTCAAAATGAGGATTTCAGAGCTTGGTGAGAAAGGCAGGATGAGTAACCAACTCAAAGGGAGGAGATGGTCTTTCTCGTGGATTCCCTTTTTGGAAATGTTCACACTGAAAGGACGGTTCCTGACCTGCAACTGCGAGGGATGACGCTGCGGAGCCAGGGGACGTGCCATGCTAGGCATCACTCATGACAGCCTGGCATAGGCCCGGGGGGTGGCACTGCCCAGGGGCGGGCCTGTGAGGCTCCAGGGACGCTGCGAGCGCAAAATAAGCATGTGACCCACTGTACCCGGCTCTGGTCCCTCCTCATCTCAACTCCTCACCAGCGTGCTCCCTGCCCCCAAGCAAGTCTCGCCAGCAGGGGCCCCTTCCTGAAATCTCCGCCCACGCCCTCTGGGCTGCCGAGTGTGAGGGCGGCTGGGGGAGGGTGCTGGGGACCCCGGGGCGCTGCCCAGTGTGGCTCACGGTGGGCGCGGGTGCTCAGTTCACAGAGATCAGCCAGCGCCTGCTCTGCTCCTTCCGCACGGACATCGACGCGCTCTTCTCTGAGGTGGACCACTGCCTGGCCGTCAACCGCAGCGTCCTGCAGCAGCTGGAGGAGCGCTGTGGCCGCGAGCTCTCCGAAGAGGAGTGGGGCGAGATCCAGACCCAGGTAGGCGCGCCAGGCCAGCCCTGCAGCGGGCGGGGAGGGGAGGGGGTGAGCTGGGCAGATCCAGACCCAGGTAGGTGCAGCCAGCCTGCTGGGGGCGGAGGGCCACGCACCGCGTAGAGGGGCCTGGGATGTGTGTCTGCCGCCAGAGAGCCCTGGGACCCTCGTCACCCACTCTGGGGTGAGGCTAAGGGCCTTGGGTGTGGAATTCTGCTTTGATGAAGGCGTCTAGTGAGCAGGGAAAGCACCAAGGTCAAAGGCCTCCCCACATGCCCCCACCCTGAGCTTCCTGCCAGTCTCAGCCTGTGTACCCCTTGCATCTGAGGAGAGGGACTCCAAACCTGGCAGGGGAAACACTTACTTCAGTTTAGTTCAGTTCAGTCGCTCCGCTGTGTCTGACTCTTTGCAACCCCATGAATCGCAGCACACCAGGCCTCCCTGTCCATCACCAACTCCTGGAGTTCACTCAAACTCATGTCCATCGAGTCGGTGATGCCATCCAGCCATCTCATCCTGGGTCGTCCCCTTCTCCTCCTGCCCCCAATCCCTCCCAGCATCAGAGTCTTTTCCAGTGAGTCAACTCTTCTCATGAGGTGGCCAAAGTCCTGGAGTTTCAGCTTGAGCATCATTCCTTCCAAAGAAATCCCAAGGCTGCTCTCCTTCAGAATGGAATGGTTGGATCTCCCTGCAGTCCAAGGGACTCTCAAGAGTCTTCTCCAACACCACAGTTCAAACGCATCAATTCTTCAGCACTCAGCCTTCTTCACAGTCCAACTCTCACATCCATACATGACCACAGGAAAAACCAGAGCCTTGACTAGACGGACCTTAGTCGGCAAAGTAATGTCTCTGCTTTTGAATATGCTATCTAGGTTGGTCATAACTTTTCTTCCAAGGAGTAAGCGTCTTTTAATTTCATGGCTGCAGTCACCATCTGCAGTGATTCTGGAGCCCCCCAAAATAAAGTTTGACACTGTTTCCACTGTTTCCCCATCTATTTCCTATGAAGTGATGGGACCGGATGCCATGATCTTCATTTTCTGAATGTTGAGCTTTAAGCCAACTTTTTCACTCTCCTCTTTCACTTTCATCAAGAGGGTTTTTAGTTCCTTTTCACTTTCTGCCATAAGGGTGGTGTTAAAAATCACAAAAATAGTAAAATGCATAAAGAAGTTTAGCAGCTACTACATAGTGTCAGAGACTGCTTAATTAAAAGAAAGTCGGTTACAAAGGTTCAGCATTTGATAAACTGTGTTTTGAAGTGGGTTATCCCAGGTGGGTTGCGGTCCCTTCCATTTTTTGCAGGAGTAGCACAGCACAGACATAATCAGCGTTATTTTAGCCCAGGGTGAAATGTCTTCACATTTAGAAGACCCTCGTCTGTGGGTGCCTGGTTCTCACTAAACTCGGGGCACTGCCCGCCGCGGCATGGCTCGCACGTGTGACCGCCCACCCCTGTGTTGCAGGCCCTGTGCCGGGAGGCCCCCGACTGCCCCATCTGCCTCGCCGCGCTGGCGCCACGGGAGAGGGTCCTGCTGTCCTGCTCACACGTGTTCCACCACGCATGCCTCCAAGCCCTGGAGGAGCTCTCCCTGGGGGACAGCGCACCTTTCCACACGTGTCCGCTCTGCCGCTGCTGCTATCAGAAGAGGATTCTTGAATGTTGAATTCACAGGGAAAAAATTGCATAATTCAGGGGGGCAGTGTTAACCTTATTGTTGGTAGTTGTAGGTTAGGAAAGCTGACAATATTTTAAAAGCTCACAAATCCATCCAATTCTAGTCTTTATAAAAAGAAAACTTCAAATTCATAAGTTGAGTCAGCTGAAGTGAGAAACGGATTAAAAACTTCTATCTTGGAGGCTCTACAGTTTGCTGATTAGCTTGGCTTCTGGTTGGTGGGCTGGGCTGCTCGTGAGAGTACAGTGATTCCCTCCCCCAGGCCTGCTCGACAGCGGCAGCTCGTGTCCGACTGCAGGCGGAACCCAAACCTCTTAGAGCGTCCAAAGGCCCTCTGCCACTCAAATGCTTGCTTGTAGTTGTTGCTTTATCTCTATGGGATAAGTTACTGTTGACTCCAGCACTTTGAATACATAAACCCAAGATATAAAAATAAGATATTCACTGCGTTCAACATCAGTTCAGCCACTCAGTGGTGTCTGACTCTTTGTGACCCCCTGGACTGCAGCACGCCAGGCTTCCCTGTCCATCACCAACTCCCAGAGTTTGCTCAAACTCATGTCCATCAAGTCAGTGATGCCATCCAACCATCTCATCCTCTGTCGTCCCCTTCTCCTTCCACCTTCAATCTTTCCCAGGGTCTTTTCAATCAGGGTCTTTTCCAGTGAGGCAGTTCGTCCCATCAAGTAGCCAAAGTATTGGAAGCTTCAGCTGCAGCATCAGTCCTTTCAATGAATGTTCAGGACTGATTTCCTTTGGGATTCACTAGTTTGATCTCCTTGCTTTTCAAGGGACTCTCAAGAGTCTTCTCAACACCACAGTTCAAAAGCATCAGTTCTTCGGCACTCAGCTTTCTTTATGGTCCAACTCTCACATCCATACACGACTACTGGAAAACCATAGCCTTGACTAGACAGGCCTCTGTCAGTAAAGTAATGTCTCTGCTTTCTAATATGCTGTCTAAAACAGCATGTCACGTGTTAATAACTCAGAGCCACATGTTCACGGCTCACATGTAAAGAAATCCATGACTCTTCCTGGGAGCCTGGTCATTCACAAGCACTGACCATAGGGTCCTGGCGAGGTGCCCCAGCTGCTGGGACAGAAGAGGCCCCAGATGTTAGGGACAGAAGAAGCAGCCTGTTCTTCTGAACTTGCCCGCCCGTCAGCAGTGGGTGAGGGCCGAGGAGCTGCCCTCAGTGGCTCCTGGCTCTCGGCTGCTCTGCCTGGGGTCTCCAGCGAACCCTCCCCCGTGCTGAGGAACAGCAGGTAGACTTTTCCTTTTAACTAAAAAAAAAATTATTTCTTTATTTGGGTCTTAGTTGTGGCTTGCAGGATCTTCATCGTGGTGCCTGGAGTATGTGGGATCTTAGTTCCCAGACCGGGGGTCGAACCCCCATCCCCTGCATTGGAAGGCAGGTTCCTACCCCTGGGCCACAGGGAGGTCCTGCAGGCAGGCTTTGCGGCCACCCAAGTGCTCCTGGCAGGTCAGTGCAGCCACAACTAACAGCCAGGCCGGGAGGCGGGGACAGACAGGCGGCCAGGGCCAGCTGCACGCCTGTAAAGGTGCACAACGACCCCAGCGTCGCCTGGGAAGGAACCCCACCACGCCTGTTCCTGTTCATTTCTCATCCCATCTGGGGTGTTTTCTTTACATAAAGCCCATGCACACATGGAACAACAGACTGCTTCCAAATAGGAGGAGCGCGTCAAGGCTGTATATTGTCACCCTGCTTATTTAACTTCCATGCAGAGAACATCACGCGAAATGCTGGACTGGAAGAAACACAAGCTGGAATCAAGATTGCCGGGAGAAATATCAATAACCTCAGATATGCAGATGACACCACCCTTATGGCAGAAAGTGAAGAGGAACTAAAAAGTCTCTTGATGAAAGTGAAAGAGGAGAGTGAAAAAGTTGGCCTAAAGCTCAACATTCCGAAAACGAAGATCATGGCATCCGGTCCCATCACTTCATGGCAAATAGATGGGGAAACAGTGGAAACAGCATCAGACTTTATTTTGGGGGGGCTCCAAAGTCACTGCAGATGGTGACTGTAGCCATGAAATTAAAAGACGCTTACTCCTTGGAAGAAAAGTTATGACCAACCTAGATAGCATATTCAAAAGCAGAGACATTACTTTGCCGACTAAGGTCCGTCTAGTCAAGGCTCTGGTTTTTCCTGTGGTCATGTATGGATGTGAGAGTTGGACTGTGAAGAAGGCTGAGTGCTGAAGAATTGATGCTTTTGAGCTGTTGTGTTGGAGAAGACTCTTGAGAGTCCCTTGGACTGCAAGGAGATCCAACCAGTCCATTCTGAAGATCAGCCCTGGGATTTCTTTGGAAGGAATGATGCTGAAGCTGAAGCTCCAGTACTTTGGCCACCTCATGTGAAGAGTTGACTCATTGGAAAAGACTCTGATGCTGGGAGGGATTGGGGGCAGGAGGAGAAGGGGACGTCCCAGGATGAGATGGCTGGATGGCATCATGGACTCGATGGACGTGAGTCTGAGTGAACTCCGGGAGGTGGTGTGGACAGGGAGGCCTGGTGTGCTGTGATTCATGGGGTTGCAAAGAGTCGGACACAACTGAGCGACTGAACTTATGCACATATGTCCCTTAATGAGCACATCCACATATCCTGGGGTATGTTCACTTTGCAGTGATGGAGAGTCCCATGAAAGAATCTGGAGCCTGACTTGGAGATGATTTAAATGGTGAGCAGACACTCGTTGGACCATTAAGAAGGCTGAGCACCGAAGAATTGACGCTTTTGAACTGTCATGCTGGAGAAGACTCCTGAGAGCCCCTTGGACTGCAAGGAGATCCAACCTGTCCATCCTGAAGGAGATCAGCCCTGAACATTCGTTGGAAGGACTGGTGCTGAAGCCGGAGCTCCAATGCTTTGGCCACCTGATGGGAAGAACTGACTTATCTGAAAAGACCTGATGCTGGGAAAGATTGGAGGCAGGAGGAGAAGAGGACGACAGAGGAAGAGATGGTTGGATGGCGTCACTGACTCGATGGACATGAGTGTGAGCAAACTCTGGGACATGGTGAAGGACAGAGAGGCCTGGCGTGCTGCAGTCCCTGGGGTCACAGAGAGTGAGACACGGCTGAGCGGCTGAACAGTGACAACACTGTCGTGAGAGAGCTCAGGAAGGCTGGCTCCCAGACAAGCCCCCTCCTGCTTCCCGCCGGTGGCCCCTCCAGCAGAGCACAGCCTGCTGAGGACGAAAGCCTGGCCGGCCTGATGCCCAGCCCCATGCCCAGAGCCTGCAGGGGGGCAGCCAGGGGGCCCCAGGTGCTCGGCGAGCGCGGGGGGCCACTCAGGGCCGGCGTGACCGCGTCCTGGGCACGCTGCCCACACCTGGTGACCCTGCCCGCTTCCGCAGCCCGCCTCTCACACTGTCCCTGACTCTGTGAGTTGTGCAGATCCTTCCAGGAACCTTCCTGCCTACTGCGCTCTGCAGACACAAGCAGCGGCTCCACAGGAGCCTGGGCTGCCGTGAGAAGCGGCAAGTGAGAACCCCGTGAGGGCGCCGGGGCGTGTCTCACTTGGCCGGGACTGTTGATGGCAGATCAGGGAACTTCCTTACTGAAAAGCTCTGGAACATGACGCCCGGCAAAGGCTGCGGAGGCCACGCTTACCGGACAGGAAGACGCCGCAGTGGGGCAGCCGCTTCTCCGGGCAGATGTGCGCAGGGCAAAAACCACAGGCACCACGCAGAGGCTGTACGATTACATCGCAGTCTCTCTGGGTCTCCTTTGAAAACTGCTCACTGATCAAGAAAGAGTGGCGGCCCAGAGAAACGCGAGTTTGGTGGAGGACTCACTTGTGAGGCTGCCTAAATCCATAGATACTCCCTAAGTTTCATCTTACCTGTCCAGGCAGCTGGGTATTTGGTTTATTCTCATTTTAGTAGTGAATTCCAGTTTCGTTTCATTTAATATACATATATATCATTTTGAAATAACCTAGGTGCACAAAGAGTTGTGACAGTTCCCATGGAGCCTTCGTCCAGCTTCCCTTCATGTTAACACGCCTTAGTAAAACTGTCAAAACCAGAAAACTAGCATTGAAACAAGTGTTAACTGACCTACAGATTTGATCCACTGTCTCTGGGATGTCTTGTGAACGAGAGTTTTCTTTGCCAACAAGAGTGCTAATGTCTAAAAGAATGCGTCGTCCTCTCTATCAGCCAGGGGTATGTAGGGATGTCACCGTGTCCTGTGGGAGACAGAGGGGAATGAGTCGCTGGTCAGGACCTGAGAAGTGAAGAGGGCGAGTAAGTATCCGTAACTCAAAACACACGGTTAGTGTTCAGTACATGAAGAGGCGCATATTCTTCAAAACAGCATGAGAAATACTAGTTACAGCTCTGGGTCACAGAGTTTAGACGCCAGCCCGATCCTTAAGGACACTGGGTTTATGGAGAAGGCACGGAGGTCACACACTGTTCACCGTACGATTTGCCACGACCCACAGCAGCCTCGTGGGGAAGCAAAGCTGATGGGCGGGAGCTGCGTTCGGGGCTCCGAGCAGACTGCCGGCGGTGAGCTGAATGCCCGCGGGGCGGCCCTGTCCTTGGGAGCCCCCAGCGGCTGCCCAGTTCCTGCAACTGTCCCTCCGGAGGGTAAGTTCATGCTTGGAAGTGGCTCGGAGTCCCAGGGGTAACCCCCCTTCACATCCGCAGAGCGGGTAGACCCGCTTCTTTGCAGTCAGTCACCTTCCCAGGGCCCCACACCACACGGCTTTTGTTTGCCCCTGGACTGCGCGGGGCCAGGGCCCCGGCCGCCTTGTGGGAAGCCACACTCCTTGCTCTGAGCGGCTGTGTGGCAAGTGACAACCACGACTGCACTCCTTTCCTCAGAAGAAACCGGGAAAAGGATGACTGATTTCCACAAAGGAAGCCTTCCAAGTGGCATGTTTGGGCTTCCCTGGTGGTGCAGTGGCTAAGAATCCGCCTGCCAATGCAGGGGCCACAGGCTCCATCCCTGGGCCAGGAAGATCCCACATGCCTTGGGGCAGCTAAGCCTGTGCTCGTCGATGCCTGAGCCTGGGCCCTAGGGCCCGGAGCTGCAGCCTCTGAAGCCCGTGCTCCGCAATTAGAGACACGCGCACCGCAGGGAAGGGTAGCCGCCGCTGGCCGCAGCCAGAGCGCGACCTGTCGCAGCGAAAATGAATTAACTTTCAGAAAAGTAGGCTGGTTTGAGGAAACGGAAGTGTTCTGGGATTGATTTAGATGGTGGTGTTTGCCCAACCCTGAGGATATACTCAAGGCTAGCCACCTGGGTCACCGGGCTAAAGCCCGTGCTCCCTGGCCTAGCGGCAGTCTGGGCCCCCACCGGAAATGTAACCTCGGCCCAGTGTCGGGGGCCTTCCGGTCCTCATCAGGTGGCCTGTCGTGTGGCCCCCTCTGCCCAGAGAGGGAGGGGCAGCCTGCACAATGGCACCCTGGCCGTTGCCCTCCCCAAAGACGCCTTGGCTTAAAAACGCTCCCTCCTCCTCTTTGGCTGATAGCCCCCTCGTCCTGCCCCCTCCCTATAAACGAGCACCTTCCTCCTTCTACAAACCCTGGATGCTCCCTCTAGCCACAGGACGAGATGCTGCCCGAATCATAAACCACCTAGTCAAGCCTTCAGATCCCTGGATTTATTTGAATTTGGGTTTTAAACACGAACCACCAATGGACTGTACACTGTGGGAGTGAGTTTTATGGCGTGTGGTCAGGTCCCCCCCGCAAGATGGCCATTCTCTTGCTCTCTTGCTGGCCCAGTCCTTGCCTCACCTGCAGCCTACTCTACACCCCTTCCCTCTTCCTCGCAGAGCCTGATCAGTACCTGCCCGCACGGCTGCCTGCCAGCCCCAGCTCCTGAGCCCTCCAAACTTCCGCCCAGAGGGGCTCCTTCGTGCTGTTTTCCTGACACCCAGCCAGCCTGACATCCCCCACCACTGACGTCTACCCACCGTCACCCATACCGGGCCCTACCCCGGGGCCAGCCTGTAACTGATCCATACCCCCTGTAGCTGACACGCACCCCCACCCTCCACTCGCAGCCTGAAGTCACTCTAGGACCTTGCTTCCGAGGTGAGATCTCTGATCCAACAAATCACTGAGGTCTCTGCTGCCGCCGCCAGCCTCCTCCTTTGGTCTTGTGACGGGGCAGTTAAGGCCTTGTAGGCCTGTGGGGTGCAGCCTGACACGTGGTATGCGAGGTACCACTCAATGGAAGGAGTTGGGCAAAATTCGGTAAGTACTTTAAAAGCTCTTAGAGTAGGGAAGTCCTACATATGATATCAAAAAATTTATGGGATATTATAAACTTTAACTACTTCAAAATTTTAATTTCCATATAGCAGAAAACAATGCGAACAAGGTAAAAAAAGCAGGGAAAATATTTATGACGAAAAGATAAGCACTTAGCACTGGATAACTGTATAAAAGAGTCAGGATGAGAGCTATCAAATGGCGGCTAGGCATATGTAATAGCCCATATAAGGAGAAATGTGAACAGTGGACTGATGCTGACGCTGAGCTTCCAATCCTTTGGCCACCTGATGTGAGGAACTGACTCATTGGAAAAGACCCTGATGCTTGCGGGAGGAGAAGGGGACGGCAGAGGGTGAGATGGCTGGAGGGCATCACTGACCTGATGGACATGAGTTTGAGCAAGCTCCGGGAGTCGGTGATGGACAGGGAAGCCTGGCGTGCTGCCGTCCATAGCGTTGCAAAGAATCGGACATGACTGAGCGACTGAACTGAACTGAAAAATTCTTTTTAAATTCTCCCACTAGTTACTAAAACTGCAAGAAAAAACACCTTTTGCCCATCAGGTTGTCACTGACTTGAAGACTGGCAAAATCCAGGGTTAGCCAAGTGCACACATCTCAGACACGCTGCTGATATTCCAGGGTTAGCCAAGCGCACACATCTCAGACGCGCTGCTGATATGGTCTTTCTGGAAAGAGTTTGCAGTATGCATCCTCTTTGAACCATTTTTATTTCTAGGAATGTAAGACATTGTGACTTACAATAAGAAATACACATATGGTCTTCCTCCATTTCTGGCACAGAGCTCTAAAGAAAGACCCTCGGAATTTCCTAAGTGATAAGAGTGTCTTTTGATATTCATAACAAGCCCCTTTCAACCACACCTGGGCTTATGTGAATGAAGTGACTTTTAATTTCAGTGAAGCTGATTTACAAAACTGTGTTTGTTTCACGAGTACAGCAAAGTGATCTGGTTATTCATACACGTGTGTATATGTATGTATTTACACTTTTTTTCCAGTCTTTTCCATTGCATCAGTAACTTGTCGAAAGAAACTGAATATACTCCCTGTGGTATACTGTAAACCCTTGCTGTTTCTATTCTGTCTACAGTAGTCTGCGTCTGTTAACCCCATGCTCCTATTTTGCCCCCCGCCCTTCTCTTTTGGGAACCATGTTTCTCTTCTGTGCCTGAACACGTTTGTTTCGTAAATAAGTTAATGTGTACTCCTCTTTGGTATCCACCTATAAGAGGCATCATATCTTTCTCGGACTCACTTCACTTAGTATGGAAATCTCTAGGTCCAACCATGTTGCTGCGAATGGCATTATTTCATTTTTTATGGTTGAGTAATATTCCAGTACTTTGGCCACCTCATGCGAACAGCTGACTCATTGGAAAAGACTCTGATGCTGGGAGGGATTGGGAGCAGGAGGAGAAGGGGACGACCGAGGATGAGATGGCTGGATGGCATCTGTGACTCGATGGACGTGAGTCTGAGTGAGCTCCGGGAGCTGGTGATGGACAGGGAGGCCTAGCGCGCTGCGGTTCATGGGGTCACGGAGTCGGACACGACTGAGCGGCTGGACTGAACATTCCATCGGGGCCTCCCTGGTGGCTCATATGATAAAGAATCTGCCTGCAGTGCAGGAGAGCCAGGTTTGATCCCTGGGTTGGGAAGACCTCCTGGAGGAGGGCATGGTAGCCCACTCCAGTATTCTTGCCTGGAGAATCCCAGGACAGAGGATCCTGGCGGGGGCTACAGTCCATGGGGCCACAGAGCTGGACACAGCTGACGGTCGCCTCGCTTCAGCGCTCCACCGCGTGGGCACCACGCCTTCTTCACCCATGCCTGTGCTGACAGACATCTGGGCTGTTTCCACGTCTTGGCTACTGTCAACAGCGCTGCCATGAACACCGGGGTGCGTGCCACTTTTCCAACCAGTTTTCTAGTTAGATGCCCAGATATACGCCCAGGAGTGGGGTTGCTGGGTCATATGGTAACTCCAGCTTTTGTGTGTTTTTTAAGGAACCTCCACACTGTTCATAGTGGCTGCACCAATTTGCCTTCCCATCAACAGTGTAGGAGGGTTTGCTTTTCTCCACACTGAATGGGGTGACTTTTGTAGACTCCCCAAGGATCGCCAGGGGAACCAACCCTGTGATTAGGGGCTGAACTGTCAGCCCCACCCTCGTGACCTGTGGGGAGGGGAGAGGGGCTGGAGCTGAGCTCATCACCAGCGGCCAATCATTTCATCCAGCACGCCTGTAGGGCGGAGCCTCCTCCACACAAACTGCCTCCTGAAGGCATCCTGAGGGCTTCCAATGGCCAGGTGGAGGCTCTGCGGGGGGGGGGGGGGCACCCCAGGAGGGTGGGACCCCCACCAACGGTGGGGAAGTTGAGCGCCCCCTCCCCAGACCTGGCCTGGGGGTCTCTCCCAGCTGGCTGGTCCTGACCTGCGCCCTTCATGGGAGGCAGGTCATCCAGTGAGTGAGCTGCTGCCCCGGGTCCTGCGAGCAGCTCTGGAAGGAGCTGGACTGGATGAGGGAGTCTTGGGCTCTGCTGTGGAGCGGGCCAGGCAGAGCGTGATGGCCTCTGGGCTCCGGATGTGCGTCTGAAGTGGGGGTGGGCAGTCAGGCTTCCTGAGACTGACCCCCTCAGGTGTGGGGCTGCACTGACCGGAACTGCAGGACACCCAAGCAGTGACGCACAGAGGACTGGAGAAGCGCCTGATGAGGGGAAACCCACACTGGCGGCCAGAGAGGAGACAGAGCAGACAGCGGAGGCTCCCACTGCCAACTCCGCGAGCGCTGCCCTAAGGCGTGCAGAGAGCGGTTCCTCAGAGTCCATGGCAGCTAGGGACCGGAAATAAGCTAGACCTACACGGAGCTGACTAGATACGGCCCCCACACATCAGGAGGGGGGCTATACAGACATCCCATGGAATGACATTAACCTATACGTCAGGAGGAAAAGAAGTTCATGAGCAAAGGATGTTCCATACACACACGACGGGGGCATCTGGTGTGTCGCAGAGCAACCGCGTGGAATTACTGCCGCAGGCACGCTTCCTGCAACGTAAGAGCGCAATTCGGCAGAACAGCAGGAACATCCCAACCATCCGACGTCACCGCCATTTCTTTTACCAGCTGTGCCACGTGGCTTGCGGCACCGCAGCTCCCCAACCAGGGACTGAACCCGGGCAGCGAAAGTGCCACGTCCTAACCACAGGACGCCAGGGAACTCCACACTGCCTTTTGTAGACCAAGATTTGACGTCTATTTCAAGGACAAAGCCTCATAAGAAAACTGTACTTAATTTAACACATCTCGACTTTCAAGTTTAACCAGAAGAATGTAACAAGGATGTACAGCCTCACAAGTGTTTTCTTGTTTAAAGTTTTCAACGTAGCCTACATTGTTCCAAAATCCTCATCACAACTTTAAGACACTAAGCCTTTAAGCAACCTGGCAGCTGAGTCATTTCTGTAAGGATCAGCGAGGACGCATTTAGAAAAGCCTGGTGGACCAGAGAGACGCGGAGCAGCTTCCACAGGCTGGTCTCAGCTGTTCCTACAGTGACCACGGCCAACGATTTAAGGCCCACCCTAGCTCCCTATAGGCTCTGCCCCAACTAACTGTGACATCCTCTTACCAATGTCAAGCCATCACGACGGAACATTTAATTATTAAGAACAGCGGCCAATACTTAGGAGCATCTGATGTTTTGGGCCCTGCGCTACGACAGTGGCCTGGCGGCCCCGCTCAGAGCCCTGGGCACAAGGCACATGTGTGCAGGTGAGAAGCCACCCGGGTCCCCCTACACGGCTCGTGGGTGGGATGCCACTTTCTGACTGGCACAGGTCACGGCTACCGTTGCCTAACCCTTTTCACAAGCACAGGCCCTGCCCGTCTCATGCATGGGAAGGAGTGTGGAATCGTAAGGAAACCGCAGCTCTGCTCAGCTCACAGTGGGGCTCAGAGCCCAGGTGCTTGCCCGGCACCAGCGGCTCTGCCAAAACCTCCCCAAAGGTGGAGCTCGCTGGGCCGCGGGAAACCCGCAGGGCTGAGAGCTGGGACGGGCACAGCAGAACCAGCATCTTTAAGAAATTTTCCCGAACTGTTTTCTTCCTTCCAAGGTGATCAAGCCGCATTCTTAAAGCCCCGACGTCTCACTCGTGGTTCCTTATCTGGCTCACTGTCCTCACTAAGCACCGTAAAAACAGGTAACAATTTTAAACAAGCCCCTTAGTTTGTCTCAGAGGCTCTGATATTGCAAGGCTCTGTCAACTAGCACAGGGGCTCCCTGTGAAGACAGGTGCCCTCCATCGGCTGTAACTGATCAGGCCATCTGGGAAGCAAGGCTCACAAAGTGGCGACGGGTGAGGACTCAGGAGCCAGCTGGCCCGGGGTTCAGACCCTGTGCTCCGTGGGTCCCGGGCGGGTTACCCAGCCCCTCTGTGCTTTAGCTTCCTCATCAGCAAAGCGGGAATACTAACAGTGCCTCCTCCCCAGGACTGTCGTAAGGATTAAACGAGCTGTTGTTCAGCTGCTCAGTCGAATCCGACTCTTTGCAACTCCATGGACTGAAGGCTTCCCTGTCCTTCACCGTCTCCCAGAGCTTTCTCACACTCACGTCCATCGACTCGGTGACGCTGTCCGGCCATCGCATCCTCTGCCGCCCCCTCTCCGCCCACCCTCAATCTTTCCCAGCATCAGCGTCTTTTGTATTAGGTGGGTGAGTATTTTTAAAAACACCTATAAAATGCTTAGAACAATACTTGCCATAGGGAAGTATAATAGCAGTGCCTACTGCTACTATCGCTGTTGTTATTACCAATTTAAACCAGTAAGTCTCTTTGCAAGCTATATACGTAAAACTGGTCTCATCTTAAAATGACATCTTAGATACCTACTCATGCTATCTGTAATCTAGACAGAACTAAGTCGGCTTGAGTTTCTGAGGCCATGCCACACTTCTGCACCTGAGACAAGAAGGCAGTGTTCAAATGCTTGACTCGACACCCCGGTGTTGGAAAATCCCGAACCACCCGACTGGAGTCACTGGGAAATAAGAACCCTTGGAGCAGGCAGAGGGGAGGCGGCAGCGATGCGGACCTGCGCTCACAGCCAGTGCTACAGCTCGCCGGCGTGTCCCCAGGCCGCGTCCTCACCTCCCTGTGCCTGGGCCCCCGAGCTCTGGAGCGGAGGGGGGCATCTCCCCTGCCCCCAGGTCTAGGGCTGCTGACAGCAAGGACTCTGCACCCGCCTCCTGACTTTACCCCCTAACTTCGAGGCCTGATGAGATGCCATGGTGAGGACTAGAAAGAGCAAAGAAGTGGGTCGCTGCTGAGAAGCAGAGGCAGGAGGGGAGAGTGCAGGTGCGGCTGGGGAGGGCCAGGCCCGGCACTGGCGCTGACCCGTCGCCTCAGCCTCACGCCCACTGCTAAGCCGGCACAGGGGGACTGCAGGCCCCAGGAGGCCGTGAGTTGGCGTGCTGGCTCCAGGGGCACCCCAGTCCTGACGCTCGGTGCCCCAGTCTGCAGGCAGGCCGTTCTTTTAAAACAGCAGCTTTTCAAAGGTAAGAGCCACTGAAGCAGTCGCGTCATAGAACACTGTACTCTGAGGAGCTGATACAGCTCTCCTCCTCAGACCCATAGCCGACGTGTGGGCGCCAGCCCCCCGCGTTCAGACGCCCTGGCCCTTCGCTGCCTCTGGTCCTCAGGGAAGAGCACAGCAGCAGTGTCTGCCCGGCTCCCGTGACCCTGCTCGTGAGAAGCGGGCTTCTTCACACACCGGGAAGAGCACACACCAAAGTCACACCCACAGTGACTGGGCTGTCTGAGTGCCTACCTGATTACGCCTGAACTTGGAAACAACTTTCCTAATTGAATTACAAAGAACTGGAAGTTAAGTAACTTCTCTTGAAAATGAGCTCCCAGCACTACTCCTTCAACACATATGGATCACTTGGTTTTGAAACTTTATAATCCACGTTTTAGAGTCAGCAGTTTCTACTGACTTTAATGACATTCTTTGCAG
Organism: Capra hircus; assembly: GCF_001704415.2. NCBI lineage: Eukaryota > Metazoa > Chordata > Mammalia > Artiodactyla > Bovidae > Capra > Capra hircus. Next base: position 1,722,413 of record NC_030811.1, on the reverse strand, counting down.
GGCAACAAATAATTTTCATACTCAATCGCTTCAGAGCATCTGCGATAATGGATTTTACCTGAACAATATTCAAAAGCCAAAACAATTCCTTGTGTTCATCATTCTTTCAGCCAGGAAATGACTTAGTGGTTTCTATCTAATTAAAAAAATATATATACAAAAAAAAAAAAACAGGACAGAAAATGGCAGCATGCGTCACACCCAGTAAAAGCAGGTCCTATTTCCTTAGATTTTTGCTTGTATGCATAGAAGTGTGTGTGTTACGCTGTAAAGTGGATTTCTTACTGTAGTCAGAAGTCTGGAAGTCACTGCCAGAGAGGCTTCTGTCAGTGAAGAACCAGATGCTAAGGGCATTTGCCTTCCAAAGACCCTGGATTAAGCTGCCCAGACCACAGTCAGGTATGTGGCTCAGTCCTTCAGTGGAAAAAATCAGAGAAATCCTATCTAAGTAAGTCAAATAAATAACATAACATACATGATATCAATCATTTTAGGTTGCAAGAAACTGACCTACCAAAAACTCCCCAACAAAAAGGACACAAAACATCCATTTCTTCAACTTACCGTTCCATCAGAACAACTACTGCCCTTCGTAAGATGCAAATGAACGCAATCTGTACCCTTACGTTTAGCCATGAGGGTATATAAGATAAAAAACAAAAACACAAATATTTGAGTACTTGTAGACCAAAATATGAAGTCAGTTTTTGTAAAACTTTAATTTCTGAGTCACACTGAAAGTAATCTCATAGAGACCAACAAGACTGACGATCTGTAAACAAAACACCCTGTACGCAAACATCGTTCGCCAGTGCATCCGAACACTATCTTCAAAGTAACATCATTCCAGTTTTTAAAAGCGTCAATGGTCAGGACTGCATGGATCCGCATCGCAAGCCCTGCCTTTACACACTCAGTACACCAAACTGTCCTAGCAACACAGAGAGCCGCCAAGGAGCACGCCGCACACCCGTGCTGTGCGCAAACAAGCTGACCGCCGGGGCCACAGGGGGCCACCTGCGCCCCAGCGAAGCCGGGCGGAAGCCACCGCCCCAGGTCAGGGGTGTCTGCACCTCAGACGCATCCAAGCAACAACCACCAGTGAGGTTTCGTTCTCATCTGCTGCCCACCCCTCAGCGTGGCACAGAAGCTGCTAATGTGTGTGCGCAGAGTCTTCACATCAAGCCTCACATTTACAGCAGGTTCGTTTTCATAGAGAATGTGCACAAAGCTAAGTAAATTTTAAACCTAAGAAACACCCTGGAAAATCAGTGAAGACCATCACAAATGCTGTAAGTGTAAGATGTGTAGCCAGCGTGCTTACATCCAGAACCAGGAATGAGAACAGCAGCAGTGCCCACTGCCCCTTTACACTGGCTCCTGGGACTGGGACTGAGAAACTGTGAGCGGAGCCTTATTAAACCTGTCACTGACGCACCCCGCCCGCTCAGGAGCAGGGCAGTCTGGGCGTCTGACTGCAGCGCCGGGCCCTCCGGCCTGAGGCCTCGTGGTGCCGCCCCCGGCCACGGCGCTGCTGGCTGCAGCCCGGCTCCACGTGCTGCCCGACACCCCCCTCCCAGCACAGGGCCACACACCAGCCTCCAGCGTGTCCAAGAGAAGCGCCTGCAATTAGAATGAGCATCTCACTCAGGAATGAGGTTTGGACATGACCGGGAATACACAGGCTATCTGCAGTCTCAAGTGGTTGTCATTACGTGCAGACCGAGGATGTAACCACCTGTATTTGCTCACACAGAACACGTCTGAGACCCAAGGTTAAAAACCATCCCTCTATTCCACACAGCAATGAAGAAGCACCCAATGAGAGCTTGAAAAATCCACTATACATTTCACTCCTTACCGACCCAAACCTGGCTTAAGTCCTCTGATGGAAAGAAACTTTCAGGTGAGCAAAGAGTTGATACAGACGTTGAAAAGTTTAATACTTTACTCAAAAATTTTCAGACATCTTACAAATACCCAGAAGCTCTTCTGGATGTGTGCCCTGAAACTGGTGTAAGTTAAAAGTGATATTCTTTTATTTAAAGGAACTTTTTTCTCTTCTCCCCTTGACCTGGTCTGCTCAAAGCAAGCCAAGTTTCAGTAAAAATCAAAACCTCTAACTAATGCTTAAATAGGTATAATTACCAGTAAAACTGAAGAAAGCCATTTTTTATAAATTTTTCTCAGTATGTGGATCTTATGCTGAGAATTCACCCATACTAGACTGCTTGTATTTACTGAGGGTCATTTAGAATCACAAAATGTTCTTTTGTTTTAAAACTAAGCTGCATTTTAACAAGAGAAACTCAGAAGGAAATGGAGAGGTCTAAATTAAGAAGTATACACATGGAGCTGAGGTTACTTTTTCTTATAATTTTGCTTCTTAGTGGAAATTTTTAATGTCAAATATATACAGCCTATTTTTCATAAATTTCTCTCCCCAAAACCTTTAGATTCAACAATTTGAGGAAACTATGCTTTTGTTTTTGTCTGAACACAGACTCTACTGCCACACACCCAGTGCACGTGGGCACACGCATTTCTGGCGGCCTCGTGATATGAGGCGCGTGAGGGGCCCGCCGCCTCCTCCTGCGTGCACAATTTCTGGCGCTCTAACCTAGCGGAGGGTGACACAGAGTAGCATGGCAGAGTTTTCACTCAGTGGACTTGAGGTCAAGAACCTGTCCCCGTAACTATTTACAATTTAATAACTGAATGAGCGTGAGGTCATGACACACTGCAGAACTGTCCTGACACCACGAATGTTGGCCGATGCTGTGTGTTCTGGCGTTAAATGATCGCTTTTGTAAGTCTGAGGTTTAACTTGGCATGTGCAGAAGTGACCGAAGGCGAAAGAAGGGGTTTCTACCACAGAGGATTTACGGTTCCACAATGGACACAGGAGCACAGGGAATTACGGGATTCCTGAAAAAAATGTTTAAAAAAAACTGAGTGTACATACAGCCTATAAGGCAAAACCTAAGTTCCAAGTGTCTTCAACACTGGCAGCTATGTGTGCGAGGTAATGCTGAACTGTCTACACACAGACTGTCAGGAAGCATGGTGGCGTGACCCACCCTACCATAGCTATTACGCTGGGCAGCAGACGGGTTCCTGTGGCACTCTACCAAGGCTCAGGTTACAAGGGTTTTGTATTTTTCCCTTAACTCAAGTTCCAGTCAGTATCCAGGAACATAAGTCAGAACTATGCTTTCGTTTTTTTCTTGAAGGAAGTAGAAAACGTCATTTGCAACCATCACAGTTTCAATGCAGCCACTGCAACCACACCTATCAACTTCCATTTTTCTGCAGAAACTGCCCATCTGAGGACTAAGGAAGGATGCCTTTCATGTAGGTGTCTACACTTTGAATGGACTATATAATGAGATTTAAATGAATCCTTAGAAAGCCCCAAAGTCGCCTTTTCTCACATTCTCATGGCTGCACAGCTGAAGCAAGCAAGCATGTCCCCCAGAAGATGCGCTGCCCAGAGGAGCCTGCGCTTGGCTGGAAACGACAAGGTCCACCCAAAGGCAAACAAAGAGGAGACGACCTGCGGCAGCCACGCCCTCAAACTGTGAAGACGGGGACACGGACAGGCCCAGGCCCGACACGTGGACCACGGCCAGCGGGACGGCCCGGCTGGCGGGAATGTCGCGAGTGTGGAGTGCTTGCTCCCGACTGCAGAGTGGCGCTGCGGCCTCACAGTGCTTTCTGATGTCCATTTGCAGAAGGCTTTGCTGTGTCTGAATCCCTCGGCGTATCTGATAAGTGCAGTTTATGAAGCCCTGCAGAAAAATGAAGAAAACGTAAGAACTAACACACTGCTGAGAGGCTGGGCAGAACATGAGGTGCTCCTGAGGAGACTGCCGCGTGGCCTACTCCCTGCAGCAAGAAAGGGCTCTGTGCCCCACTGGCAGCGCCCAGGGCCTCCGCTGAAGACAGCTGCCCGGGGGGAAGCCAAGCCTCCCCTCATGCAGGAGCCGTCCCCTCACCCAGCCTCCCACAGGCCCAGCTCAGCTTCCTCCGCTGAGGGCAGAGCCCCTGCCCTCCACACAGCCCCCGCCCCGCCCCACCTTCCACCACGGCCCCAGGAGCAACTTCTAATGAAACTGCTCCTGCAAGCTTATCCCCATCCTCAAGGGCCCTTCTTGGGGAATAACTTGAAACAAGGATGATCCCATTTTTGTTTTAAAATACACTCATACATACACACTCACAGGAAAATGCAGGGAAAACACACTAAGACATTAAGCGTGCAAGTAAAAAGAAAAGCAGTGGAGAATATTTCCAAGAAGAAGGGAAGGACAAAGAGCAGCCTGAACACAGAGTACACGATTACCCTGCCTCGTGAGTTCACTCCTTCCCTCTATCACACGGCGATTACTCAGCGGGTACCCGGCACACCGAGCAGTGCTGTGCCTTTCTGGGCAGGAAAGGCAGGGATTTTTAAGAGCTTAACTGGTATTGAAGCTCTGGGCACTTTAACAAAACGAAGCATTAAGATATTTAAGAACACATAAGCGGCACATCCATGGAAAAGGTTTCCAGGGAACAATTTTCATGAGGCTCAGACATTTATAAAGATATACTTGGATGACTTTTTCCCTAAAATTTCAGGTAGTTTTCTAGCTAACTTGATATACAATTTTATGCCCCTCCCAAGCCAACACAACATGCCAAATTTTTAAATTTCTATGACCTGCACATCTTCATGGAAAAAAAGTGAAATTGAGCCTGTCTATGATGGATGACTGGGAAGGAAAATATAAGTCAGTCAAAAACACGTATAAGTCAGCCAAAAACACGCACGCACGCACGCATGCACGCACGCTCGCTCGCTCGCTCACTTCTGGTTTCAGGAGTGACCGAGCCACTGAGTGACAAAAGGTGCCTCCTGGACATGGGGCAGCGCGCTAACTCAGGCGGCTGCGGGGGGGTGGGGGGGGCGGGCGGGCAGGCACACGGCCACCAGGTGGTCAACTCTCGCGGAGACTCAGCCCCTTCAGGGGCCATTATTCTGATGAGCTACTTTTCAAACCTGGGCGGGGGGGTGGTGGCCAGGAGCACAGGTTATCTATTCGGAAAAACTACAGTGTCTCTCTTCTGTAGAAATCATCACCGGCTCCACCATCACGGCAGCTGAATTCCCAGTGGCTGCCATGTGCCAGAGGCTCTATGAGAAAGACTCTGTGATTCTCAACCCACAGCAGCAGAGGAAAAAGCCCTCCCACACCACCCCCAACACACAAAAGAAGAAAAAGAAAGGAGATGGTTAAATTTTATATTTTCTGATCAAATTATGATTCTCAGTGAAATCATATTAAGATTTCAGATCATTCACACATAATACACACTTAATGAGGATCTTTTTCTAGCTATCAAGCACTGCCTCCTTAGAGCACTCCAAAGAGTAACAGAAAGCATTAGGAAAGCTGTGCCTATGAGATGTTCCACATGACTCTTGATACCACCACTGCCTCTTATGGTCAAAGAGCCAACACAACACACACAAGCTTCACCTCCGGTTAGATTATGTCTTACTACTTTGATAAAGACTCCTTTAGCAAGATGATATCCAAAGCACCCAACTCAAATGCCAGATTTACTGCAACTTATTCACCACAGTCTCATTTTAGTGGCTGGTGAGTAGGATTTATCTAAGATTATGGTAACTACTATTGCTGATGCTACAACAGGCTACAATATGATACAACAAGCGAAAACATGAACTTGGAACTCTAAACATCTGGCTAAGAGGACTGTTTGATTCCCATTTCATCTTCAGATTTTAATCTGACCAGCATTATGGAACCTGGGCATTAAAATCCCCAAGGTGTCTGGGGCTTCAGTTGAAATGAGATGTAACTCTTCCCTTTCTGCCCAGTATTTCATCAGCCACTCTCCTAGGATAAATTCACAGTAAAACAGACATGAGTAGATAATCTGAAGTCCTTTTTCCTTCCCAGTGGTCATCCTTTCAAGCATCAGGATTGGAAAGCTTGGTGGTGTGTAAAGCTTTACTGCGGTCTGCCTGGCAGACACCCCTGTACGTGCGAACAGGGCCTCAAGGCACCACCGCCCACTGCATTCTGCAAGAGCCCAGAGCCACAGAGGCGCACGGAGTCCTCGCTCACACGGTGTCAATTCAGGCAAATGGGCTCATGGCAGGACTTCCTAGCAATGGATCACTGCCTTCCCCTCTTTTATAAAATTACACACCCTAAACCCAAGAAGGGTTAGAAACAAGACAGTTTACATTGTCCTGGTATTCCCAAAACACAAAGCCTGAAATGCGCTTCTCACTAACATTGAAGCGAGCATGAGGATATGGTCATGGGTGCCATCTGCCCCTTCTCTAGCTTGGCCAAATCTATGAGCTTTTAATACTGGCTCAGTGCACATGTCTCAATGCACATGACTCACGGAATACGTAATAAATGCCCTCTCTCTTATTAATGCCAAACACTAATGCTTTTATTCCGAATTATTATCTGACTTATGAAGAGAAGTGTAATTGTGGGTCAGCCTGAAACTTACAAAATCCAATTCTCAAAAAAAACCTTAAACTACTAAGAGGCATCATCCCCAGAATGTGAGCCTTGCACCTCACGCTCAGCTCACCACCACTGCCCTCACCAGCATGGGAGAGCTGCTGCTCCCTGAGCTCTCGCGGGCATCAGGGCTCCCGCAGGCCCTGACGAGAACTGTTCTAGTTAATGTTCACAGCAGTTCTGAAGATGATATTATCACTGTTTTATAGATAGATGAGAAAGATAAAGCTTAATGAAGCAATTTTATACAGGTACAGAACCAATAAGCAGTGGGTCAGGAATGTGACCTCGAAGGTCACACATTCGGAAAATGAACAGGTGAAGACTTAAAATCAGCTGAAAAGTTAAAATTATTAAAAAGTAGAAGGAGAGAAAAAGTCCCCATAACCCTCAGGATTACCTAGGGCCTTGAAAAGCTCTTCTCGCACAGCAGAGGTGAACTTTCTGACCAGACACAAGGTGGTCACAATGGCAAACAGCAGATTGTAGGATAGCACAATGTAGAAATTTCCCAGCCAATTAAACCTTCCGAAGTCTCCAAGCAGATCGAATCTAGTGATTCCTGTTAAAATAAACAAAACAGCCCTTAATAAATCAGGTACAATATATTTATATAAATTATATTTACCAAGATAAAGTACAAATCAGGTCAAATTCCACGGCCTTCCTCATTTCTGTGAGTGGGAATCCTGGGCTACCACACAGTCATGACCCTGCGGCCAACCCCAGTCAGCCTAAGCAGCTGTCCCCGTCAGTCTCTGGCGGTGGCGAGCAGCGAAGCTGCAACGGGCCATTCGCTCAGCATTTCCCCACGTCCACAAGAAACCCGCTGTGCTGCTCCTGTGTGGAAGCTGGGTGCGGCCCATTCCCCGAAACAGGGAATGAGAGTTGTGTGGAAGAGACACTGACAAACCCCCTCCCGCACCAACCCTCGTCCCACCTCCCTGCAGGGCCCTGCTCACACGCCACCTCCTCCAAGAGGCCACCTGTCTCCTCTACCCTGAACAGCTGACCTGCCAAGGTCCTCCACCCTGAAAATGTTTCTTCGAGGCACACACTATCTGAATGTTTCTTTTCTTTTGTGGCTCAGTTACTGCCCACTTTCCCGCAGAATTATAAGAATAGGGACTCTGTTGTTTTCAGCCCTATGATCCCAGAACCCAGAGCGATGCCTTGCACATACTTAAAACTTCCCACTTAACAAGTAAACAGACAGAGTGGTTCCTTTCCAAGGGGAAGAACACACACGTTCATGTGTGAACTGCATGCTGCGGCCCTGTGGAGTGAGCGGCCAAGGCGGACACGCAGTGTCACGCTGCTGCGTGTGCTGAGCTGCAGTGCGGTTGGATTATACATGCATCACCACTTAAACACACCTGTGACATGTAAAAAGCAAGCCTTATGTTTCAAAAAAGGCTGAACAGTCATTCTATTCAACGAGCACGTGCCCTAGGCTCAATACTTCTTGGAAAGTTTGCATATGGAAGGATTTTTCTGACTATTGGAAGGTAAATAAGTAAGTGAAAACAGCATTCAAATGGTCAGTCAAGTGAGAGATGACGGGACTACTGATGTTCTTTAAGGAAGAGACTGGAGAGCTAATCATGGTCATATAAAATTTTAACCACTAAGGACTTGTATATCCAAAAACATGCACCTTTCATTTTGTGGGTGGCCTAAGAATTTCAAGAACAACTTTGACTAAACTCAACGTCGCCTCATCAGCTAACTTTCAAACTCAACTCTCATCCCCACTCAGTGCAGTCCCATCACCTCCTATCTGGACACTACGGAAGCAGCTCACGCAGACGACAGAAAATAGCAGGCGTCAGAAAGCAGGCCTCGTGTGACCACACGCATCCAGGGCCAACGCCTTGGAATCTGAGTGACAAAAGTCTGCCAAAGTAGGCTAAGGAAACACAAGATTCACGGGGATGTACAGTGACATACTGCTTCAGAGAAGGCGGAAGGGGCCAGACCCTAGCAGCACGCACAGCGCAGGTCACACCACGAGGTCACGGCAACGACCCGGCGGCAGTTTCTCTGAGTGAAGACTTACTAAGACTTTGTTAAAAGGAACATATGTCTAATTATATGTATTGCTTTTCAAATGAACTGTCACTTAATCTAACCTAGGGAGTTATCTGTAAACAAGCAGCAGTCCTCCCAAAACACACTTCAGTGGTTTCACGGCCTGGGGATCCCACATAAGCATCTGTGATCTTCGGAGCCCAAGACTCCTGAGCATCCGCGGAGGGACCCACACGCGTGCACACACAGCTGTGCACGGCATGAAGGGCGTGTACAGAGCAGCGGACAAACCCCAGGATAAAAGCCCTCGCCCAGATGCTCTATACGAGTCTGATCTGGTCTCAAAAAGGTCTGATCACACACCACCATTAGCAAAAATAAAATCAGAGTATATATACCCATTACATGTGTATTTTATTTGTAAACTATATACTCACTGACCTATATATTATTTTATACACAAAATTAAGACTTAAAAAATTATAGCAATAAAAATAAATACAAGTTCTGATAGCTTCTCCACACAGCCCAATGACTTACTTTGTGAATTCATGGGAAAACCAACTCCACTTTGGAAACCTCTGATACATGGAAACTAGTAATTCAGCGTCACCCAGAACTTGCTCTGTGTCATGCACCCCATGAGAGGAAAGCCAGGGGCAGTAAGTGAGAATTCACACAGTCAGACTGGAAGGTACGTTATCAACAACAGAAAGGTGCTTTCACTAGAACTTTGCAGCGGGCTCACCCTGGTATCTGGAGAGTCAGGTCAAGACCCAGTGGGAAACATGAGGAGAAGAGCAACCCCTCTTGTTAGAGGCTCTGGCCACAGACACCTCAGGTTGGCTTCAGACAGAAACCCAGAAGCCTGGTGTTACTATGGAGGCACTGAGGCTTCAGACGAAACATCAGAGATTATAGGAGCAAGTTCCAAAAGACACTGTTGTTCAGAATTTAACGTTTTAGAAATATAATATCAGCTAAGTACCCCAAAAGCTCTTCAATTCTGAAAATCTTCTAATAGACAAAAAGAAGTCTTAAATAAACACTTTTCTAAAATGTCTGAGGATTTTGTCACAGTAATAATTTAACTGTAAAATGTACTTATTTCTTTTCCAGTTTTATTGAAATATAATTTACATATCACTGCATGAGTTTAACATGTACAGCATGTTTTAACTCACATACACCATGAAATGATTATTAAGATCAGTGAATATGCATCACCTCCAACAGATACAAATTTTAAAAGTTTCAAAATTTTTTTCCATCTGATGAAAACTCTTAGGATTTATTCCCTTAACAACTTTCCTATGTAACACACAGCAAATAATTATATTCGTCAGGCTGCACATCACGTTCCTACAAGTCATCTCATAACTGGACATTTGTACCTGCGGATGACCTTCACCCAATTCCCCCTCTTCTACCTCCTGCCTCTGGTAACCACACATCTGAGCTTTCTTCCTAGGAGTTTGCTTTGAAGTGTCATCAACTGAAAACACTGCGTAAGTTCCCATGGTGTGACGCTGTGGTTTGCTATTTCTGTGCATCTCAAAGTGGTCACCATCTAGTTACCGACTATATTCCCCACACTGTGCATTTGAGATCCTGTGAGCTTTGCAAATATCTCCTGCACCTATTTCCTTCTTCCACTCACCACCTAGCCCCGGAAACCATCTGTCTGCTCTCTGTATCTGTAACTCTGATTCTTTTTCGCTGTTCATTTTTGTCTTCTAGAGTTCATATGTAAGTGAAATCACATAGTATTTGTCATTCTCTGACCTATTTTATCAAGCATAATACCCTCTAGGTCTACCCATGTTGTCACAAACGGCAATATGTTAGTCTTTTACGCCTGAGTAATGTGTGTGTGTGTGTGTGTGTGTGTGTGCGTGCATGTGTGTGTGTGTGTGTGTGTGTACATGTACCACATCTCTATCCATTCATCTTTTCACGGGTACTGAGGCTGCTTCTGAATCTTGACTACTGTAAATAATGCTGCAATCAACACAGGGGTACATATTTACTTTCTAATTAGGGATTTCATTTTCTTCAGAAAAGTACCCAGGAGTAAGACTGCTAGATCATACGGTAGCTCTATTTTTAGTTTTTTAGGGAACTTCCATACTGTTCTCCACAATGGCTGCACCAATCAACATTCCCATCAATGGAGCAGGAGGGTTCCTTTCTCTCCACACTGTTTGATGATGGCCATTCTGGCCAGTGTGAGGTGATGCCTCAGTGTAATTTTGATGTGCATTTCTCTAATAATTAATGATGTTGAGCATCTTTTTATGTGTCTTTTGACCATCTGTATGTCTTCTTTGGAGAAATGTCTATTTAAATCTGTCCATTTTTGGACTGGGGTGTTTGGTTTCTTGGCATTGATCCTTTGGATATTTTGGATATTAACTCCTTATTGGATATATCATTTGCAAACATCTTTTCCATTCAGTGGGCAGCCTTTTCATTTTGTTGAGTTTCCTTCATTGTGAAAAGCTTTTTAGTTTGATGTAGTCCCATGTGCTTATTTTTGCTTTTGTTCCCCCTGCCTGAGGAAACAGGTCTCCCTGTTTCCAATGCTGGCAAGCACGCTGCCTGCGCCTTCCTCTGGAAGTTTGCGGCTTCAGGTCTGGCACTTGCATCTCTAGCCTGTGTTGCGTTTACTTTCGTGCATGATGTGAGAGCATGGATCAGTCTCTTCTGCATGCAGCTGTCCAGTTTTTTCAACATCATCTACTGAAGAGGCTTTCTTTTCCTCATTGTGTATTCTCGCCTCCTCTGTCACAGATTAATTGACCATAGGTGGATGGATTCATTTCTGGGCTTTCTATTCTGCTCCATTGACATATATGTCTATTTTTGTGCCAGTACCATGCTGTTCTGATGGATGTAGTATTGTGGTATAGTTTAAAATCAGGGCACACTGACCTCCTTAATCTTCTTTCTCAAAACTGTTCTGGTACTTCAGTATCTTTTGTATAGTTCCACATGAAGTTTAGAATTATTTGTTCTAGTTTTGTGAAAAATGCATTGGTATTTTGACTGTACTGAATCTGTAGATTCTCTTTGGTAGTATGGTCATTTTAACAGTGTTAATTCTTCCAATCCATGAACACTGTATTTCCCTTCATCTGTTTTTGTTGCTTTCAATTTCTTTCATCAACGTCATAGTTTTCTGAGCATGGCTCTTTAATCTCCTTATTTAGAAATACTCAGGTATTTTGCTCTTTTTGATACAATAGTAAATGGGATTATTTTTTAAATTAATTTTTCTGATTGGTTTTAGTGTGGAGATATGCAACAGATTTCTGTCTACTGATTGCTATATATTAACATTACATCCTGGAACTTTATGGAGTTCATTGATAAGCTCTAGTGGTTTTCTGGCAGTGTTTGTAGGATTCTATTAGTATATGTCATCTGAAACAGGATGGTTTTACTTTTTCTCTAATTTAGGTTCCTTTTAGTTATTTTTTCTCGTCTCACTGCTGTGGCTAGGTTTTCACATAGTGTGTTGAATAAAAGTGGCAGGAGTGGGCATCCTTATCTTGTTCCTGATCTTTAATGAAATGCTTTCAACTTTTCAACACTGAGTTTGATGTCAGTTGTGGGTTTATCATATACTGCCTTTATTATGTTGAGGTATGTTCCCTCTACCCAATTTGGGCAGACTTTTTATCATAAATGGATGCTGAATTTTGTCAGATTTTTCTGTATCTACTGAGATAATCATATGATTTGCATACTTCAAGTTTCTTAATTTGATATATCACATTGATTTGCAGATATTTAACCATCCTTGCTTGCATCCCTGGAATAAATCCCACTTGATCACAGTGTGCGATCCTTTTAATGTACTGTTGAATTCACTTTGCTAAAATTTTGTTGAGGATTTTTGCACATGCTGACTCAAGTGATATTGGACAATAATTTTTGTGTGTGGGATATCTTTGTCTGATTCTAATACCAGGGATACCAGGGTGGCAGTGTGCCTTCCTAAGCAACTGTTTGGAATGTTTGAAAAGGGCAGGTGTTAACTCTTCTCCAAATGTTTGTTAGAATTCACCTGTGAAGCCGTCTGGTCCTGGGCTTGTGTTTGTTGGAGTTTTCATTTCTGTTTCTATTTCATTACTAGTATCTATCGGTACGTATTTTCTGTATCTTCCTGGTTCAGTCCTGGGAGACTGTACATCCCTAGGAACTTGTCCACTTCTTTTAGGTTGTCCATTTTATTGCGGCATACAGTTCTTCTTAGTAATCTCTTATGATCCTTTGTAGTTCTGTGGTGTAGGTTGTAATGTCTTCTTTATAATTTCTGATATTTGGGCCCTCACATTTTTTCCATAATCAGTCTGAGTAAAGGTTCACCAATTTTGTTTCTTTTCAAAACACCAGCTCTCAATTTCATTGATTTCTATTTTCTTTTTTTTTTAAGTTTCATTTTATTTATTTTTGCTCTAATTTTTCATGACTGTTTCCTTCTACTAATTTTGTTTTTTGTTTGCTCTCCTTTCTCTATAAGATTCTTTATTTGAAAATTTTCTTGTTTCCTGAGGTGGGCCTGTATCACTATAAATGTCCCTCTTAGAATTGCTTTTCCTGAATCCCATAGATTTTGGCTCACTGTTTTGTCTACAGGTATTTTAAAATTTCTCCTTTGATTTCATCAGTAACCCATTGGTTGCTTAGGAACATGTTGCTTGGGCTCCATATGTTTGTACTCTGGGAAGTTTTTTGTTTTTTATACACTTTTATTTTCTCTGCAAAGGTGATTCAGAGAATTTATCTTTTGGCTACACCACACAGCATGTGGGGTCTCAAGCAGGAATCAAAACTATGCCCCCTGCAGTGGAAGCATGGATTCTTAGCCACTGGACAAACCAGGGAAGTCTCAGGAATTTTTTAAAGATTGTAGTTGCTTTCTAGTTTCAAAGCATTGCTGTTAGAAACGATGCTTAATATGATTTCAATTTTCATAAATTTACCAAGACTTGTTTTGAGGCTTAGCATGTGATCTATTCTGGAAACTGTTCCTTGGGCACTTGAAAAGAATGTGTATTCTGCTTTTGGATGGAATAGCCTATATAAGTATATATAAATACACCACACATATATACATATACACATACATACACACACACACACACATATATACAGGAGGGAGGCCTGGCATGCTACAGTTCGTGGGGTTGCAAAAAGATGGACACAACTGGGTGACTGAACTATAATGTCCATTTGGACTAGTATACTTCTTTATTAATACCAACACTTAAGAGAAAACAGCAATACTTAAAAGTTTTAACAACTTATTGACCAGAGATGTATTAATATATCTTTTGTTACCCAAACGTTGATTAAAGTGTTTCACTATTCACTTACATAACAAATAGTCAGCCACAGGCACAAATTTCTGCAAAAATCCCCTGGGTGAATAACATGTTAATAAGACTTGTACAAATGTAAAACACTTCAAAATCTCTATTTCTGAAAGATAAAAAGGTACTAAGGCAGCAAATGTAAAAATACTACTAGCCATAAGATAATTTTAATTATTTAATGTTATTGAACTCTCCTTGACATGGAACAACAGACTGGTTCAAAATTGGGACAGGAGTACATCAAGGCTATATATTGTCACCTTGCTTATTGAACTTATATGCAGAGTACATCATGTGAAATGCCAGGCTGGATGAAACACAAGCTGGAATCAAGACTGCCAAGAGAAATATCAATAACTTCAGATATGCAGATGACACCACCCTTATGGCAGAAAGCGAAGAGGAACTAAAGAGCCTCTTGATGAAGGTGAAAGAGGAGAATGAAAAAGTTGGCTTAAAGCTCAACATTCAGAAAACGAAGGAAGATCATGGCATCTGGTCCCATCACTTCATGGGAAATAGAAACAGTGGAAACAGTGGCAGACTTTAATTTTTTGGGCTCCAAAATCACTGCAGATGGTGACTGCAGCCATGAAATTAAAAGACTCTTACTCCTTGGAAGAAAAGTTATGACTAACCTAGATAGCATATTGAAAAGCAGAGACATTACTTTGCCAACAAAGGTCCGTCTAGTCAAGGCTATGGTTTTTGCAGTGGTCATGTATGGATGCGAGAGTTGGACTGTGAAGAAAGCTGAGTGCCAAAGAATTGATGCTTTTGAACTGTGGTGTTGGAGAAGACTCTTGAGAGTCCCTTGGACTGCAAGGAGATCCAACCAGTCCATTCTAAAGGAGATCAGCCCTGGGATTTCTTTGGAAGGACTGATGCTAAAGCTGAAACTCCAGGACTTTGGCCACCTCATGAGAAGAGTTGACTCACTGGAAAAGACTCTGATGCTGGGAGGGATTGGGGGCAGGAGGAGAAGGGGACGACCGAGGATGAGATGGCTGGATGGCATCACCGACTCGATGGACATGAGTCTGAGTGAACTCCGGGAGATGGTGATGGACAGGGAGGCCTGGCATGCTGCGATTCATGAGGTCGCAAAGAGTCGGACACGACTGAGCGACTGAACTGAACTGAACTGAAAATATTCTTCACAATAGACCGCAAAATCAGCTCCCTGCACTAGGATTAAACTGAAAATGTCTCATGCATAGTTTCTTGAATAAAGATCTTTTTTTTATCCATACCTTTAAAAGAACTAAGGTACAAAACCTCACTTCAAGAAAGACCTGATTACTCCACCTGCAATATGAGTCAAGAGAATTTACGTTTGTTAGCCCACCTGAGTCAACTTTGACTTTTAGCAAGCATATTCATGTTCCTTAACTAGCGAGAAGTTGTGAGAGAATATATAAAGCTTGACACACTAAAAGGACCATTAAAGTAACTTTCTCAATAAATCATGTCTGCTGGCATATCATACAAATGGCTGCCATGTATATCCACGGCTTTAATGAAAGACTGCCAAAAAGAGCATATACATTTTGCTATAGAAAGCAAATTTATAAATTGAATGTTCTCTGATAAAATATTGGGATTAACACATTTTCCCCTCTCCGAATTCCCATAGTAGTATAAATTATTATCTTGACTAGATTTTTAAATTCCCTTCTCTAAAACCAGGCTTTTGATATAAAATTTACCTACACAGTGTCAAAAATTAGATGTGACTTGAATATAACATAATAAAATCCATAATTAATCATGAACATCATTAATTTCAGGACTAATGTAAATAAGCTCACTGTAAATTGTTTTATTTATTCACACACAAAAATAAATTCTAAAACTAACAAGAGGTCCCACTTTTTAGGGGTAATGGAGGACAATGTTGTTAAAGGAAAGACTTTAAATCTGACCAGTCTTACTCTGCAAACAAGTTTTCATTATAGTACATCAATTAGAAATATGTTCGTTGACATCAGAGTCCAACCAAAGCTAAATAAAGGAGACAGCCTCTCACACTTTCATTAATCAAAAAACTGGACAAGATATGCACACTTGTGGGATTCAAGACCCTGGACATCTAGCAATGAAGGTCAGTGATGCCAAGAGATGAGAAACAAGCCAAGCGGTCCTCTGTCTGCCACAGCTCCTACCTAAAGAGGGCTCCCTGAATGCAGAGCGGAAAGAACAGGGACAGAATCCAGCCACCTCACCGAGGTAAAGAGGTGCAGCTGGAGCTTGGGACAGCACAGTGGCTAGACAGCTGCACAGGGTGGGAACCTAGGAGGGAGACAGAGGACTCTTGAGCATTCAGCTGGGAACTGCCGAACACACTGGCTTGTGGAAAAGCAACCAACCCAGAGACGACACAGGTGACAGAGTGGCTAGCAGGGCATCAGGACAGTTGTAGCTGTGCTTCTCACACACCAGGAGTTAGGAGACTGAACCTGTTAGACAGGGACATGAGAGATATAGAACAGACCTAAATTAACCTTCTGCCGAGAAAAATTACAAGGCAAGACATGACGAACACACGAGATGGAACTAATGACAGATTAGACACTGCAAAAGAAAAGATCAGTAGACGTGAACACACGATTAACAGACGCTATTCAAAATGAAACAGGAAAACAAAATGAAACAAAAAAAAGAACACGGCACCAATGACTAAAAAAGAAAATGACTATCTCAACAGCGGAAGAAAAGCATCTAACAAAATCCAACATCCGATCCTGATAAGAACTCCAGCTAAGCACGACAAGAAGGGAGCTTCCTCAACCTGTAAAAGGTGTCTACCAAAACAAACTAACGAAAACTACAGCTAATAACAGTTAGTGGCAAAAACCAGAATGCTTTCCCACTACGAGGAACAAGTCAAGAATATCTGCCCTCATCACTTCTATTCAACACTGTACTGGAGGCTCTACACAATGCAACAGACAAGAAAAGGAGGTGAAGCATCTCTACTGGAAAGGAAGAAGGAAAGCTGCCTTTATTCACAGAACCACAAACATCCAAGTGAAACATTCCCTGAACCCTATAAAACAGATTCAACAAAACTAATAAATGAGCTGAGCAATGCCAAAAAAGATCAATATAGAGAAATCAACTGCATTTCTATGTACTACAAAGGAACTATTGGAAACTAAACTTTTTAAAAACACCATTCACAAAAACATCAAATGCGCAAGACGTAAACAAAAAGCTACAAAAACTGGTGAAGACAAATCAGAGAACTAAATAGGTACAGAGTGTTCAGGGGCTGAAAGACTCGATACTGTAGAGATGTTAATCCTCTCCAATTTCTTCTATAGACTAAACACAATCCAAATCAAAATCCTAACAGACAGTTATTTGAAAAATGACAAGCTATTTTTGAAAGTTATATAGGAATGGAAAAGGCCTTTGAATAACTGAAACCACTCTAAGAAAAAGAACAAGCTGAAGGTCTCTCAGCACCTGGTTTCAGGTCTCATCACCAGTTCCACTGCAGTCGCTCAGTCATGCCTGACTCTCTGCGACCCCATAAACTGCAGCGCATAAGTGGTCAGTGGTCTGGTGTTCCCATCTCTTTCAGAATTTTCCACAGTTTGTTATGATCCACACAGTCAAAGGCTTTGGAGTAGTCAATAAAGCAGAAGTAGATGTTTTTCTGGAACTCTTGCGTTTTTGATGATCCAATGAATGTTGGCAATTTGATCTCTGGTTCCTCTGCCTTTTCTAAATCCAGCTTGAACATCTGGAATTTCACAGTTCATGTACTGTTGAAGCCTGGCTTGGAGAATTTTGAGCATTACTTTGCTAGCATGTGACATGAATGCAATTGTCCGGCAGTTTGAACATTCTTTTTGGCATTGCCTTTCTTTGGGATTGGAATGAAAACTGACCTTTTCCAGTCCTGTGGCCACTGCTGAGTTTTCCAAATTTCCTGGCATATTGAGTGCAGCACTTTCACAGCATCATCTTTCAGGATTTGAAACAGCTCAACTGGAATTCCATCACCTCCACTAGCTTTGTTCGTAGTGATGCTTCCTAAGGCCCACTTGACTTTGGACTCCAAGATGTCTGGTTCTAGGTGAGTGATCACACCATCACAGTTATCTGGGTCATTAAGATCTTATTTGTACAGTTCTTCTGTGTATTTTTGCCACCTCTTCTTAATATCTTCTGTTTCTGCTAGGTCCAAACCATTTCTGTCCTTTATGGAGCTCATCTTTGCATAAAATGTTCCCTTGGTATCTCTAATTTTCTTGAAGAGATCTCTAGTCTTTCCCATTCAATTGTTTTCCTCTAGTTCTTTGCAGTGACCACTGAGGAAGGCTTTCTTATCTCTCCTTGCTATTCTTTGGAACTCTGCATTCAAATGGGTATATCTTCCGTTTCTCCTTTGCCTTTTGCTTCTTTTCTTTTCTCAGCTATTTGTAAGGCGTCCTCAGACAACCATTTTGCCTTTTTGCATTTCTTTTTCTTGGGGATGGTCTTGATCACTGCCTCCTGTACGATGTCATGAACCTCCGTCCACAGTTCTTCAGGCGCTCTATCAGATCTAATCCCTTGAATCTATCTGTCACTTCCACTGTATAATCGTAAGGGATGTGACTTAGGTCATACCTGAATGGCCTAGTGGTGTTCCCTACTTTCTTCAATTTAAGTCTGAATTTGGTAATAAGGAGTTCATGATCTGAGTCACAGTCAGCTCCTGGTCTTATTTTTGTTGACTGTATAGAGCTTCTCCATCTCTGGCTGCAAAGAATATAATCAATCTGATTTTGGTGTTGGCCATCTGGTGATGTCCATGTGTAGAGTCTTCTCTTGTGTTGCTGGAAAAGGGTGTTTGCTATGACCAGCGTGTTCTCTTCGCAAAATTCTGTTAGCCTTTGACCTGCTTTGTTTTGTACTCCAAGGCCAAATTTCCCTGTTACTCCAGGTATCTCTTGACTTCCTACTTTTGCATTCCAGTCCCCCATGATGAAAAGGACATCTTTTTTGGGCGTTAGTTCTAGAAGGTCTTGTAGGCCTTCAGAGAACCATTCAACTTCAGCTTCTTCAGCGTTACTGGTTGGGGCATAGACTTGGATAACTGTGATATTGAGTGGTTTGCTTTGGAAATGAACAGAGATCATTATGTCATTTTTGAGACTGTATCCAAGTACTGCATTTCGGACTCTTCTGTTGACCATGATGGCTACTCAATTGCTTCTAAGGGATTCTTGCCCACAGTAGTAGATAAATGGTCACCTGAGTTATAGTCACCCATTTCAGTCCATTTTAGTTCACTGATTCCTAAAATACTGATATTCACTCTTGCCTTCTCCTGTTTGACCACTTCCAATTTGCCTTGACTCATGGACCTAACATTTCCAGTTCCTAAGCAATACTGTTCTTTACAGCATCGGATTTTACTTCCATCACCAGTCACATCCACAGCTGGGCGCTGTTTTGTTTTGGCTCTGCCCCTTCACTCTCTCTGGAGCTACGTCTCCACTCTTCTCCAGCAGCGTGCTGGGCACCTACCGACCAGGGCAGCTCCCCTTTCAGTGCCACGTCTTCCTGCCTCATCACCACCCCACACTAACCCAGACGGTGCAGCACCAGTGCAAAGACAAGGGCACCAACAGAACACAGCTGAGTGCAGAAAGAGACCCACACTCACTCAGATGGACAACTGGTTCCCAACGAAGTGTCAGAGGCAACTGAGCGGAAGAGAGTTCTCAAGCAGTGGTGCTTCAATGATTGGTTACCAGATGCCAAGAAATAAAGTTCAATTCATACCTCATACTTTATACAGAAATTAACTCAAAATAGGTCATAGACCTAAGTATAAAGCTTTTAGAAGAAAACACAAGGGATAATCTTTGTGACCCTGGTTAGAGGAAGACTTAGTATATATGACACCAAAAGCACAATCCATAAAAGAAAATTTGGTAAATCTGATTTCATCAAATTAAGACTGTCTGTACTTTCTAAAATATTGGTAAAAGAATAAAAAGACAAGCCACTGAATGCGGAAAATATTTTCAAATCACATATCTTGAGAAAGAACCTTTATCCAGAATATGCAAATAGCACAAAAAACTCAACAATATGAAAATCACCCTAATTTTTAAAATGAGCCAAAGATCTAAATAAATATTTCATCAAAGAAAATATACAGACGACAAATGAGCACATTAGTCATCTGGGAAATTCAAGTTAAATTCACTATACACCTATTAGGAGGGCTGACATTAAACTGACTGACTGTACCAAGTATTCGTAAAGATGCAGAGGAACCAGAGTTTTCATGCACTTGCGATGGAGACATAAAAAACAGCATGAGCACTTTGCAACAGTCTGGCCACTCCTTTAAAACTGAAGTGCACACCCAGGCATCCCATTCCTAGTAACAGTTACTACCCAAGAGAAATGAGTCTAAATTCATACAGAGACTTTAGGTGTGAATGTCCATGGCAGCTTCATTTATAATAGTAGCTAGACGCTGTAAACAACCCAAATGTCCTTCAATGGGTGAACAGAAAAACAAACTGTGATACATACAAACACGGCAATAAAAGAAAATGAGCTACTGGCACATACAAGATGGATTAACCTTAAATACAATGAGTTAAAGAAACAAAAATAGTTCATAGCAAGTGATTTTACTCACAAAAAGTTCTAGGAAATGTGAACTGCTTTTACTGTGACAGAAAGGCCAGTGGTTGCCTGGGGACACTGGGGTCGGGGAGGTGGGGGGCGGTGTGAAGGAGGGACTGTCCAGGGCCAGAAGGAAGCATCTGAGGGAGACAGGCCTGCTCGCCGCCCTGACTGCAGTGACAGACTCACAGCCATACACAGTAAGGCAAAACCTACCAAACAGCACACTTTAGATGAGCACAGTGTACGACACGCCAGTCCATTTATTTCAATAAAGCTGTTAAAATGTGTTTAACAGGCTTCACACTATATCCTCCAAACCGTGCATGGGTGTATTAGTGTCTGGCTGTGCCAAATAGATTTAATTAGAAATTCTTTATTTCTGTACTTGCTGTTGTGGTATGAGTCCCATTTTGCAGGATTTCTGAGTTCCTATCATATTCCTAACCCTACAGAGTACTGTAAGAGTTACAAGCAGGTATGTGTGGCATTTATTTCCTTCAGCACGACTAAAGTCCCTGTGCAGCTGAGTAAAATGGAAAACTCAACAGCACACGAGGTCCTCGCTGCACACACATGTCCTAAACGCTGCACGCAGACACTGGGCACACCCGACCACGACTTTCCTTAAGGAGACCACAGTTTCGTGGAGCAAAACGTGAGCAGTCAGAACACAGTGATGAGTGACATGGCAGATGTGCAGAGGACTGAGAGAAGTGTTACGGGAGTGTGCAGGAGGGAGCTTAAAGGGGGAGAAGTTCAAGGAAAACTTTATCTGTGGAGTTAATGGCTGAGATGACTCTCAAATGACATGTTAGGTTATGCCAGGGAATCGGTGGTGAGGAAATTATTCACCACAGACAAAGTAACACATTCAACGACATAATGGACGGAGCTGTGTGTGCTTCCTATCCCAACACATCTGAAGAGCACCCCTGGTACAACCTGAACCAGGCTGAAGCAGGACACACAGGTGGGGCTAGGTATAAAGGTCGTGCTGTGCCACCTTACAGAGGCTGGAGATTAATCTAAGGGCAGAAGCCTCTGAAGCACTGGGAGTAGGAACACATTTCCACTGTAGGAGAAAGAGGGGTGCTGGGCCAGCCGTCAGAGCGAGGGGTGCTGGGCCAGCCGTCAGAGCGAGGGGTGCTGGGCCAGCCGTCAGAGCGAGGGGTGCTGGGCCAGCCGTCAGAGCGAGGGGTGCTGGGCTAGCCGTCAGAGCATGAGCAAACGCTGGGAGGGGAGAAGGGAGAGGGGCGGAGGATGTGCCCCAATAGGATGAGCCCAAGCAGACGTAAACCAAGCCACATTATTATTAAAACATCAAACATTAAAGAAAGGCTCTGAAAAGCAGCAAGAGAAAGACAACTAGTCACATTCAAGGGAACCCCCACAGTTCAGCTGGCTTTTCAGTATGACCTTTACAGGCCAGAAGAGCCTGGTATAATATATTGAAAGTACTGAAGGGAAAAAGACTTAAAACCGAGAATACTCTAACCAGCAAGATTATTAGAACTGAAGAAGAAATATTTCCCAGATAAGCAAAAGCTAAGAAAGTTGGTTCATCATCACTAAACTGGCTTAACAAGGGACTTCATTACAGGGAAAAGAAAAAGCCATAACTAGAAACCAGAAAGTTAGAAAAGAAAAAAGCCTCGCTGGTACAGGCAAACATAAAGGTACCAGGTCAGGGGCCTAAAAAGCTCGCGGGCGCGCACAGGCATCTCTGACTCTCTGCGGCCCCATGGACTGCAGCCCACCAGACTCCTCCATGTACAGAATCTTCCAGGCAAGAATACGAGAGTGTGGAGAAGGAAATGGCAGCCCACTCCAGTACTATTGCTTGGAAAATCCCATGGACAGAGGAGTCTGGTGGGCCACAGTCCATGGGGTCACAAAGAGTTGGACACGACTGAGCACGCCAAGTTTATAAAGATATTGATTCTCTTACTTCATTGAAGGACTTTTATTATTTCTTTAGGACAGATTCTTAGAAATGAAATTACTAAGTGAAACATATGCAAATTTTTAAGACTTTGAATACACATTGCTGGATTTTCTTCCAGAAAGTCTCTTCTATAAACATGTACACCCTGCTTCATGTCTATCCCCTCCCTCCCTCTGGTATACCCTCCAGTACCAGGTATTTTCTTATTCTTTTCAAATTAGATAAGTGAAACACTGAAAAAAAAAAAGAATATGAGAGTGGGTCACCACTTCCTCCTCCAGGAGATCTTCCCAACCCAGGGATCGAGCCCACACTTCCTGCACCGGCGAGCAGACCCGTTACCACTGAGCACCTGGGAAGCTCCAATAAAGCCAGTATAAAGGGTAAAAACAAAAGTAGTGAAAACATCCACGCATAGTCAAGTGATCCACAAAACAGAAAGATACAAAATGTGACGTTAGAAACATGCAAGCGTGAGGAAGAGGAGGGCAAGACGCAGTGCTTTTAGAGACTGCTCAGCCTGACGCAGCCATCAGCTCAAAATGGAGAGGGTTGTTATGCGTGAGTGTCACAGCAGCCTCAAACACGCAAACAGGAAAAACACACAAAGGCTAAACAGAAGGAAATACAAACACAACATTAAATGAAGTCGTCAGATCACAAGGGAGGAGAAGAAACGAAGAAGCACAGACCTACCCCAAACCCAAAAACAATTAACAAACCGGTAATAAAAAAGTACCATAAAAAATTATTTTAAAGCAGATAGATGAGCTAAATGCTCTAATCAAAAGGCACATGGTGGCTAAAAGAAGAATTACAAGGCCCATATATATGCTACTCACTAGAGACTTACTTCAGGTCTAAAGGCACACACAGACTGAAAGAAAAGAGGTGGAAAACAGTATTTCATGCAGACAGAAATGAAAAGAAGGCTAGAGTAGCAAAACGCTAATTCAAAACATACATGCACCTCGATGGTCACCGCGGCACTGTTTACAACAGCCAGGATAGGGAAGTAACCTCAGTGTCCGCTGACAGATGGACAAAGGACGCGTAACACGTGCAACATACATATGGTCATATACATACAGTGCAACATTAGTCAGCCACTAGAAAACCCAGAAATCCTGCCCTCTGCAACACACGGGTGGATGGAGAGGTGGCGTGAAACAAGCCAGACAGACACAGACACCATATGATCTCAATTCTATGCAGAAACTAAAGACGAACCGAAATGAAAGCAGACACACAGACACAGAGGACAAGCAGGTTGAGGGGAGGCAAGTGAGAGCGCGGGTGCAAGAGGTGAAGGGGAATGAGGGGTGCAAGCCTCTCGTTATTAAATAAGTAAGCCACAGGGCCTTAATATGCTGCACAGAGAACATGGTCAGCAACACTCTGCACGACACATGCTCCCCCTAAGCTTCTCGTGGGGACCGATGCATCATGTACATAAGCATCAAATCACTGTGCGGAACATCTGAAACTAGTATTGTACGTCAGCTATGCTAAAAAAAATCAACAAATAAAAATTTAAGAAAAAAATTTACCCTTGGGATGAGATTACAAGTCAAGCCAGGGGTAAAGAGAACAGGCGCCAGCCACCATCTCGACCGAGCTGCAGCACAGGCCTATCGCTCCCCAGCCCTCTCCACTGCCCCTCACCTCTGGCCACGGCTGGCCCACTCCCCGTCTCTGCGGGTTTTCCCGCTCCGGATGCCCCATGTGAGAGGGGCCACAGACTAGGCAGCCTTCTGTGCCTGGCTTATTCCACTCTGCACAGTGGATTCTAGGGTCAAACACACTGGAGTATGTGTCCAATGCTTCATTCCTTTTTCTCTTTTTAATTTTGGTAAAACAAGTGTAACACAAGGCTGAAACAAGAATCCGACACACCTTTCACACGTGACAGAGGGTCTGACCTGTCTTTACAGAATGACAAGACTTGGAGAGGCAGAGCAAAGCTGGAGAGAGGGTTGTGGGAACAATGCGAGCCAGTGTGGGCTTGGAGATGGGAAAGTGTGCTTGTAAATATCAAATCAATTTTAGTCATGACTATTCATATACTACAAATGCATTCTGTCCCAATGTGAAGGCAATTTAACTTAGTATTCCAGATGAACTAATGTATGTGAATTTTAATACAAACTAAAGTTAAATATGCCAGCAAATTTGGAAAACTCAGCAGTGGCCACAGGACTGGAAAAGGTCAGTTTTCATTCCAATCCCAAAGAAAGGCAATGCCAAAGAATGCTCACACTACCGCACAATTGCACTGATCTCACATGCTAATAAAGTAATGCTCAAAATTCTCCAAGCCAGGCTTCAGCAGTACGTGAACCGTGAACTTCCTGATGTTCAAGCTGGTTTTAGAAAAGGCAGAGGAACCAGAGATCAAACTGCCAACATCCGATGGATCATGGAAAAAGCAAGAGAGTTCCAGAAAGACATCTATTTCTGCTTTATTGACTATACCAAAGCCTTTGACTATGTGGATCACAATAAACTGTGGAAAATTCTGAAAGAGATGGGAATACCAGACCACCTGACCTGCCTCTTGAGAAATCTGTATGCAGGTCAGGAAGCAACAGTTAGAACTGGACATGAAACAACAGACTGGTTCCAAATAGGAAAAGGAGTGCGTCAAGGCTGTATATTGTCACCCTGCTTATTTAACTTCTATGCAGAGTACATCATGAGAAACGCTGGGCTGGAAGAAGCACAAACTGGAATCAAGATTGCTGGGAGAAATAGCAATAACCTCAGATATGCAGATGACACCACCCTTCTGGCAGAAAGTGAAGAGGAGCTAAAAAGCCTCTTGATGAAAGTGAAAGAGGAGAGCGAAAAAGTTGGCTTAAAGCTCAACATTCAGAAAATGAAGATCATGGTGTCTGGTCACTTCATGGGAAACAGAAGGGGAAACAGTGGAAACAGTGTCAGACTTTGTTTTGGGGGGCTCCAAAATCATTGCAGATGGTGACTGCAGCCATGAAATTAAAAGACTCTTACTCCTTGGAAGAAAAGTTATGACCAGCCTGGATAGTATATTCAAAAGCAGAGACATTACTTTGCCAACTAAGGTCCGTCTAGTCAAGGCTATGGTTTTTCCTGTGATCATGTATGGATGTGAGAGTTGGACTGTGAAGAAGGCTGAGCGCCGAAGAATTGATGCTTTTGAACTGTGGTGTTGGAGAAGACTCTTGAGAGTCCCTTGGACTGCAAGGAGATCCACCCAGTCCATTCTGAAGGAGACCAGCCCTGGGATTTCTTTGGAAGGAATGATGCGAAAGCTGAAGCTCCAGTACTTTGGCCACCTCATGTGACAAGTTGACTCACTGGAAAAGACTCTGATGTTGAGAGGGGTTGGGGGCAGGAGGAGAAGGGGACGACCCAGGATGAGATGGCTGGATGGCATCACCGACTCGATGGACGTGAGTCTGAGTTGAACTCCGGGAGATGGTGATGGACAGGGAGGCCTGGCGTGCTGCGATTCATGGGGTCGCAAAGAGTCAGACACGACTGAGCGACTGAACTAAACTGAAAGTTAAATGAAAGGGAACTATAATCATAGTCCAAGAACAAACCTAAAGTGCTAATTTTAAAACAAGTGCAAGTTTCAGATCTCCAACAGAGACCCACGCACTCTCTTCCTAGAGAAAGCCTCCTGAGCCGGGGGCCTCCAGGGTGGTCTCAGTGCCACGTCCTCATCTGGAAAGTGAGCTCTTCCCTGGTGCTCTCAGGGCCTGCCAGGTGGCGCAGCTGTAAGGAATCTGCTTCAATGCAGGAGATGTGGGCTTACTCCCTTGGTTGGGAAGACCCTTTGGAGAAGGAAATAGCAACCCAGCCCAGTATTCCTGCCTGGAGAACCCCATAGACAGAGGGGCCCCATCAGCTATAGTCCGCGGGGTCACAAAGAGTTGGACACGACTGAGTGACTCACACTGGTGCTTCCGCTTGGGCTTCACTTCTCGCTTGGGCTTCACTTCTCGCTCTGCGCGACTCAAAGAAAAGAACGTGCGTTTAAAACCCAGCTCATCAACAACCCTTCACAACGAAATATTAAACTAAACTCATACACTCAACTCTCTGCTGTGATTACTTGATAAATAAGTCTGATTCTTTTCACTTTTCTTTTAGTAAAGGAAGTGGAAAGGCAGAGTGAATGTGAGACAATTTTTTTTCTCTGTTGGTGCTCTGTGACATGTGGGATCTTAGTTCCTGACCAGAGATCAAGCCCATGCCCCCTGAATAGAAGCACAGTCTTAACCCCTGGACCACCGATGTGAGAGCGATTAACAAGATGAAAACAGGCAGTGCCGCTAGGTGTTGGCACAAGATGGTAGAGGTATCCAACTCCCAACCCTCTGGTTTGGTGTGCTGTATAGAAAGTGCCTGAGGACTAAAAGGGAAGGACAAGGGGTGGGGAGAGAAAGAGCAGGAGGGGGTGAGGGCGGGAGGCAAGGAGCAGGGAGGGCAGACGCGCGCACAGGCGTGGATGGGTCCTGCTGTGGGAACGAGCCACGTGAGGAGCTGCGGGACGCCACGTGGAGGACAGGGCTGCGGCCGCCTGCCCCAGCTCAGGGAGGGCGGCGGGTTAGAGGAGCGGATCGGGGGGCAACTGTGTGGGTGAAGCTGACGGGCAATGAGATACAGTCGAAGAACGGCCGGAGAAGGAGAAAAAAAGGGGTGCCCAGAAATGAAGAGAGAGGAGATCTGAGAAGAGGGCTTACAAAGCGCAAGTGCGGCAGAACAATTAAGACATCAGCAAAACCCACACAGCTGGGCGACTCGGAGGCCACAGGTGATCTGAGCAGGAAGAGGTACGCACTCTGGTTTGAAATTCATTTTCAGCTGACTGAATTCTGGTACAAGAAACGAGTTCGAAACCTTCTCTTCTCCTAACTCCTACTGGGTGGACACTGAAGTTAGGAGTCACACAGAGTAATACCCAGGGGAGAATTTTCGATTTTCTACACAGTGCTGTGTCTCTGTGTGTGTGCCCAGAAAAAGACTCTAAATAACTGTCCACATGAGACTGGTTTTGGAAACTCTGAAGAGGGGACTGGGATTAAAAGTGGAGGTCACAACGAAGTCAAGCCTGAGAGCTAATTCTTAATATCCTTTATAAGTGGAATTTGCTCATGTACATACTTATTAAAAACTAATTTTAAAATAGAACTTCCTACAAAGAAGGAGACAGTCTGTTCCTCGGTCTCAATATACAGGTGTGCTCTTAAGTATTCTCAGCCAGGTTGGGAGGGTCTTGGTTCTCAGTGCAAACTATAACCTTACTGTGGTTTACATTTAAAAAACTACACCTTCCATCTTCCAACTGAATAATCCTAACTGAAATGATCTTCATATGAAAAAATATTTTATGTCAAATTAAAATTCGAGGGATTTGAATGTATGTCAACAGCCAGCTAAATTCTTTAGAATGTGTGGCCAACACAACCTTCTCTCAGGCAGGAGGGACTCTGAAATAAGAACAGCCTCAGAAGGGCGCGACATGTGGGCGCTGGGAACGAGAATGCTGAGGGAGTGAGCAGCAGTGACTCTCCGAAGTCTTTCAGACATTTGACACAGAATGCTCTCTCTTTACTATTAAAAACCCTAACTAGATATAGAAATTTATTGCTCAGTTATAAGACGACTATAATCAATCAAGAGTTAGTCACGCCACTCATTTATTGCTCTCTTCGATATGACAGGATATAATGAGGTCATACACAATTTTTTGCTAAGAAATTTTCAATACAGGGCTTAAGAGTTACTTTTACATGAAAGTCATAATTAGGAATATATACCATGATTTATACTTTTGAGTTCTCATTTGTCATGTCTAAGAATCGTTTCTTTCTGATTCACACTGGGGAGGGAAAGCTTGGGGTAAAGATTAGTAGTACATTCACAAAATCCAAATAAAGACCTCTCCCTTGAAGGACCAGCGTCTAAACATGCTCCCTCCATCAAGGAACAAAAGAGAATAATCCACTCCATCTCCTGCAGAATGATAGGCTAGAGGGGACCCAGATGAGAAATGCATGGAAATACCAAAAACAGATTCAGATTCCAGCTGACTTGGAAGAATGAGTCGGGGGTTTTTGTTTTAATAGAGTAAGCATCCATACAAATTTATATATATATATATCTGTGCTTGGGCCTTGAATAACTTAAAATTTACAAAAGAATTTTGAGATGAAACCATAACTATAAAAATAATTTCATAACAGAAATTAGTAACAGTATTTCAAAGCCTATTGGTTGTATCTGAGAAAACTTTTCCTGTTAGGAGATTTCAAATAAAGAATAAGGTAAAAGCTGTCAATCCCTCAGTTGTTTCTTAAGAATAACAAAGAATATGTCCGCAATCTCACAAAATTTATTCTCAAATTCACTGCTGCCTTTAAAATATTTTATTATGAAAAATCTGGACATCTATAGGTAATTTATTAGATTTGGCCCTCTTCTGTTTTCACTTTGTTAGTCAACCATCTCTAATCATCTTGAGAGTTCATTATATCAAAGAGTAAACTGATTACTAAAAATATGGACATCATAGCCTCAAAAACGTTGGAGTCTTCAAAAATTGCACACTATATATAGGCGGCAAAACAGCACTGTAGAAATCACATCCCCTGGCATGGCGTCACTTGTAAAAGGTTCTAAAGAGTTCGAATGAAAAGTCTCAAGCACAGATCCTTCATGTTTCCCATGGACAAAACACTATTCTTTCTATTAATTTCATTTGGCTAAGAATACATGGCCAAAATGCTCCTTACAACCTAATGCTTTGGTTAAGTGATATGCTTCTAAAATCTACTCAGTGGCAATTTTTAAAATTAGTACAAAACCTTCTCTATTTAAACATAAGAAGCTATTTCAGAGGAATTCTGTAATAAGTCTGTCGTATCACACCAGGCATTCAACTCTAAAGCTATATTTTACACTTACGACGCAGCAATAGCAATTGGCAAATTACACTGTTTAAAAAATATTTTCATTTTTGAAGCAAAAATATAATCAAATGAATTATTTATATAGGTTCAAAATATCTCTAATTTACAGTTAAAGTTATCATTACTAAAAATGATTAAAATAAGAGGAAAACCGCACTCATACAGGTAAATGATAATTCCCCCCGTTCCCTGGCTTCTTATTTAACTGAGAATGCTGGCTGAACTCACAGAAGCAAATGAGAGCACCCCAAGGTCAGGACTCCCTTGTGAGAGGCAATGAGAAAGAGCGAAAACTTTCACAGCTTGGAATTCGGTTGTTAAATACATCCTCTATTCTAGTCTTATAAGCTTTTCAGCTAGTAAATCAAAATCCCGTTATACACTAGGATAATATTCAAGACAATTCTCTATATTTTATCTTCTTAAAATCAAAGACTCAATTCTGAAGGGTTAATAGAGGAATGAAAAGTAACTCTCTAGTCTGCATTTCCCATAAGACTAAAATGAAGCTTTCTCTTTTAGTCTAGAAATGTGCTTTTTCAATACTGTGAAAAGCCTCTATGAATCTGTTTAACGTATTTATTTCTTTTCAGCTATTCAGTGCCACTGGGCATAACATGTAATGCAGTGTGTGTTGATATTTTGCAAAGCGCCACATGACTCACTGTACCCTAATACACTCCATTAATCCTGTTTGGACAGCTGGGGCCAGGCGTTTGTTAGCTGCATTTTAATTGTCCCATCTTTCTTTTTCTTCTTTTTATTTATCTCTATGGCAAACTACTCAGGAATTTAATGTGTTGATCTTCAAAAAGCACATTTTGCCATTAATTTGTTTTCTTTGTATTAAAATGGTACTCAGCATGTAATTTTCTTCCATAAAATCAGTATATGTTACTATTAACAATTAATCTTAAATAAGAGTGCACAGTGAATTTCATACAGGGTAAAATGGGAGGTTGGCTGTATCACAGAAACTGTTGGACTTCCGTAACACAAATGGCAGCAGCTACAAATCAACTTACAAAAGTGCATTTTTGGGCATTTTCAAGATTAGCACACGATAAGCAGATGTCAAAGCAATAACAAGTCCTATAACGCAAACACAAAGGAAATAAGACCTCCTAAGTAAATGAGCTTTGTGTTAGTCTGTGGAAAAGGCAGTCCCTTTTACACTTACACTTAGATACCACTTTTTACTAAAATACGGAATTCTCTGTAAGAATCATGAAGATCACTATGACGCTTATACTTTCTTGGCACAGCCTGAGTCCCTGAGAGCTATGAGTTTTGAATAAATAATGGAGGCAACATAAGAGCTAAAACAAAAGCAATTCAAAGTTACTTGCAATTTTTGTCACTAGCTAGTTGTGAAGGTTGAATAATGGGATTTTAAAAAATTATTTGTGAATACTCAAGTCAAAATCTTAAGACTAGAAAATGAAACAGAACTGCCTAGTGGAAACTTTTGTCTGAAATAATATTTAGCCAATAACTGAGAATATAGTCTACTACAGTGTTTTACAAAAGAACATCAAATGAAGACTTATTCAACTATTTCAAGGACAAAGTGGAAATGTTTTACTTTTAAAAGATGACCAAAATATTCTTGTACATCGAAAAATTAAGAAAACTCTATGAATGACAGCAAGTAAAAACTAAGGAGCTAAAGTATACCCTTTAAGTCCGTGCGGGCATGCCAGCGCCCTCAGACATCTCACCACTTCCAAGTCTGTGCCCCGGACATGAAAGCAGCGTAAAGTACGTTCTACAGAGTATCAGTTTTTTAAACCACATGCTAAATTATATGTTTTTAAAAACATTTCATGTAGGAAAAAATTAGTTTAATATTTTCTAGACATTAAACATTGTTTTATTCAAAACAAAAACTTAACAGTTTCCTCACTAGAGGACTCAAAAATTTAACCAGTCAGTGAAAAAAAATAAAGGCTACTGTTTGGAAAGGAATATTTCCAAGCATTTGAAAACAATCAATGGTCTTTATTTGATAAAAGTGCTTGTTTTGGTACAACCCTATATACAAATAAATTATAGAAGCAAAGATATAAAATAACGTGGGAGGAAATAATATATTTCAAAGAGTGATCTTTTGGGAAAAGTTTAGAAGTCTAGAAAGTTTAGAAAAGACACTTGAACAGACTTTACGTGAAAAGTTCTCATTTAAACTTACCCAGTGTTCTTGACATCACAGGCAGCGCAGAGCTCAAAACCAAGATTGACACACAATTCCCAATGATCTGTTATGAGAAACCAGGAAGAATATTGGGCAGCTACACAGTATACGCTTAAGTAAAATCACTCACATACTGGCAACTTACTGTACATTCTAGTTACCTATGGTACTTTGCTAACTTCTTAATGATACTATTCAATACAGAAAATAAAGAGAACCAGAAAGTTTTTCTACAAGCATTTAAAGTTCTACTGGTAAGTTCCAGAAGGTATTTACAGTACCTGACACAAAGAGAAAACTGCATTTTACATTACTGACAGAGGTTGCTGATTTCAAAAAGATTCACCTTTAAAGCCAAGACTACTGCTCAAGATATATAATATCTACTTCTAATGTAAACTAAGATTTAAAGCCAAAAAACTAGAAATCTAAAGCACCTAAATTCTAGCAATTCTATTTCAATATATCCTATGCTTATTCTTTCATATAAATAAAAGATGCCAAAAGCACAGATTAGTACTTATGTTTAATTATGCTAAATATCTCAAGAAGCTATAACATTTTAAATAGACAGATAAAGACATGTAAAAATAACATCTCCCCTTTAGAATATGCTGAAAATAAGGAAAATCTGATAAAAGAAGCCAGCCGCTCCTGTGATTCTTCATTGTCAGCCTGTGGGAATATTTTACAAATGCAGTCTCTATATAAGATAACAGCCTTTGTTACTCAGAAGCCAATGACATATTGTAGAAAGCCAAATTAGCCTCAGACTACACAATGTTTCTGAACAGAACTCTTCCGTCTTGCTTTAATTATTCAAATTTGAAATACTTTGTCTCTACTACTTGTAGCAACTGAGTTCTTCAGATTTCAAACAAGCTCCCTGAAGTACAGTCAGCGCAATCAAAGTTACTCATTAGCAATACGTTTTCTTTGCAGGAAAAAAGGGTCCTTTCAGGAGCCTTCTATAGCTGGTTAACAAGCTCTGCGGTTCTCTGCATTTACAAGTGAATGGACACCATCCAAATTAAACAGAGCACATCCTTTTCCCACTCATTCAGCATTTTGAAAATCTTCCAGTGTGTGTTTACGCAACTTACAAACAAATACCTAGAACCGCAAATGAACCATTCAGGGCGATCACTAAATAAAACAGTCCGCTTGTCTTGGAAGGCAAAAGAGGGGCACAGCCACCTCAGACTCAGAAGTGCCTTACCTTTGTCATAGTCGTGTCATCCTTCTTGGGAATAAAATTTCCAAAAAATCGGAGGCTGTAGAAGCCGACGACAGAGGACACCATAAGATAGCTGTGAGAATCAAGGAAAAAACTCTCCAAAGAACATTTCCTCGAGTTCTCAACAGGCCCACAGGAAAACAAAACAGAATGCCACCTGGAGTGCTTCAGGAAGACTTAACTTGTTTTTCTTCCAGGAAAGTGTCTTAGTGAATTACCACTGTCCCAGAAAACTTGTTAACAGACAGAACTTCAGTTAAAGAAAGGATACAAAATCAAAATGATTTCAAGCGCAGCTCCCACAAAACCAAAAGCAGAAAGAGAAGCATTTCCTATTCCAGGCCCCTGGAGGGGGGAAAAAACACTTTTCAGAATTCAGTGACACTATTACATTTGGTTTCCCTAAAATTGCTGTTTCATAAATATAGACAGTTGAAATTAGAAATGTTTAATACCCTGGGATAACATCTAGACTTTCAAAGGAGAATAAAACACGGCATGAGGCTGAATTCACCAAAGAAACCAGCCACATGTTAACACTTCACAAGCTCAAACATTTCTGTTTCATCTCAAATATAATTTGAGTCGCTTATCAAAATAACATGATTACGTGCGTGTGCGTGCGTGTGTGTCCAACTCTTTGTGACCCCATGGAATTTCCTAGATGAGGATCTAGACTGGAGTGGACTGCCATTTCCTCCTCCAGGGGATCCTGCTGAACCAGGGATTCAACCCACTCTCCTGAGTCTCCTGCATTGGCAGGTAGATCCTTTATCTGCGTTTATTGTTAAATCCTAAATACTCTTGGGAAAAAAAAAAATCTTTAAATATAATAGTACAGTAAGAATAGAACATGTAATTGTCTGAACCCTGAGGCAACATATACAGTATACAATTAAAGTTCGTCAGGAGTAAGCTAAGCAACGGGAGACAGTGAACGCACGCATCCTGTTACTACTTCTGAAATTCAGTTTCATCTCCCTAAGGAATTCAGGGATTTTATTAACACAGATTTTTCAAATGCAACGCTGCACATTGCTTCCTAAACATTATATCTATTCGCAAAATCCACCTTTATCTGGAACTTAACAAAACAAGCAAGAAAAGCGGTATTTATTAAAAGGCCAGAAAGGCAAAAAATCATTTCCTACTGAAGCAGGGACAATTTTTTCCTAAGCTTACTAATTAAAGAAACTCTCTGAATACGAACTACTATTCTGGTATCAGCTTCAATGACATGTAACAGATATACAAGGATAATTAGGAATATAAAGTCAGCCTAATGAAAAAAATAATAATAAATAACATTATACATATTATTTATACAACCTAATTTAGGCATACAGAAGTGAGAATACTCACTGAAAATTCATACATAAATAAGGTAAGGGACAAAGAATTTGTCAACTTCTGTCAATCTTTTGAAGAAAAATAAATAATGCTAATAGAAATCTTATTAACTCGGATGGAAAACACCTTGGAAACATTCTCTGTCTCAAGAGAAGGCCTACAGGCAGGATTAAGATGCTCTGATTTTATTACACAATCATAAACAGAGCCTACCATGTGTATGTCCCTGTCTACCATGCATGAAGGGAATGGTACAAGTGTGTCGTGGGGCTCGGCCCTTACCCAGGGTGCACTACATGAAACTGGGTTAGAAAGAAGCCGGAGGTCAACACGGTAGAGGACTCCCTGCTCAATCGCTGGACCTGTGTCTAAACAGTGACGAGGACGAGGCTGTGGGTGGGAGAGGGCTGCTCCCTGTTGCTGTCGGTTGGTGGATCAGGAACCTGGAGCAAGCTGGGAGGCTCCAGCAGCGAGAGGTGACCAGGCGCTGAAGGGGCTGGGGGCAGGGAGTTAAACTGAAAATACTGCCCAAAGAGTTCACTTCTGCATCTTGGACTGAAGGAAAGGAATTAAGATAAACGTTGGCTTTCTTCTGTGAGACAAAAAGCGGGTCATGTGGTGCAGAGGGAGTGGCGTGTAGGGAAGCGAAGTCTGCTACCCCAAAAGGCATCTCTCTGGCAAGGGTCACTTCGGGCTGATTGTTTTTAAGAAACAGAAGACAGCCGGCCTTCCACTTTAGCCTGCTTCCGCTTCACCCCTTAAGTGCCTGAAAGAGTGTGGACAGAGGCCCTGGTCCCCGACGAGCACCATCGCCAGGCCCTCCAGGGTCAGGGCTGAGTGTGGTCCCAGGAACCTGGCAGGACCTGGAGACCACAGTCTGTTCTGGGTCCAGTTGTTTACCAAACGGCTGCTTCTCCATCTCCAGGAGAACTGCCTTCATTCCCCTTGAAGTCCCAAGCCCCTACCCTCTTCCTCTCTAAGATGGAATAGAAGCCTCAGTCGCCCAGCTTGTCCTGGGGTCTCATTATTCTTACAGCGCTCCCTTATACACATAATTGAATAGTTTTCTTCTGTTAATCTGTCTCATTTCAATTTAATTCTTAGACCAGACAGAAGATCCTAGAAAGGGTTAAGGAAAATTTTTTCCCCCCAAAGAATGAAAAGTCTGGAAAAGTTTTGAAGTCATTTCTATAGGGAAATGGCAAAGGTGCTAACTTCAAACAGGATAATAAAATGTCAAAATGTAAAGGCTACTTTAAGTATCCAAAGGTTTATAAAGACACCTAGAAAAAGAAAGGCTTATATGAGTATTTAGTGGGAACTACTTTCCATATAGAAAATATATATAAATAGACTAACTTCTAGAATTTAATAAAATCATTAATTTTTTAAAAAGAAAAAATTAAGTCAATTTGTGAAAAGAGGTACCTATGACTCCCTCCAGCAACTGAACATTTTGACTCAAGTTCACACAATGTCTAACTCTTCTGAAGCATGAGTCCTTACAACCATATTTGGATCTTTCGCAAACTCAATGAATCCATCTAATAAACTCCTTCAGTTCAGTTCAGTCGCTCAGTCGTGTCCGACTCTCTGCGACCCCATGGACTGCAGCACGCCAGGCCGCCCTGTCCATCGCCGACGCCCAGCGCTTACTCAAACCCATGTCCATAGACTCGATGATGCCACCCAGTCATCTCAACATAGACTCTTTCTATTTCACCATTTCAATATACATTTTCATAAAGGATCACAATGTGAATTTTAGTAAAACAAAGATAAACTCTAATAAAAAGTATAAAAGGAAACTCTGATACTTGACACAAGGCCCAGACAATCTACAATAAGAAATCAGAAACAAAAGACATAGTTTATAAACACTGTTTATGAAAGCTCTTGCATAAAGCAGTTCATACAGCTTGAAGTGCATATATACACGAAGGCGGGTGCTTTCATCCACCTGTTTGAAACACTCAGGCCACACATGGATACTTCATCAAAAGAAAGACAGTAAGTGCTTTACTTTACCCTTGTTCCCTTTGGCATTGCTGTTTCATCGACCAACAGGCAAAGAATATTACAAGCCACCAAGAGGACAGAAATGGACTACAACAGAAAAAGTAAGCCATCAGTTCTGAATCTCAAAGACATTTTGCCAATATACATATATTAAAATCTCAGTAACCAACCAAATGTATGCTTCAACATAGAGGAAAAGCAGTAAAATTCTACATATAAACCTGAAATAATGAGACCATAAAATTTTCAGAATAAATTCTCAAAAATTCTGCAAAGTACTGTAATCTCAAAGCTTAAGACAAAAGCTAGTAACATAGGTCCATTTATTAACCAATTTCACCAACTGCACATACTTAACAGATGGTTAAAGTGTTATCAGAACGAATGCAGTAATCTTCACGCCCTATCACAGAGCTTGAGCCGGGCATCAGCAACACCAGGTCTCTTCCTAATTTTCAATTGAAACAAAAGAATGAACTTCCTGCTTTTATGAGGAACAGATAATCTTGAGAACTTTTTAAAAATTCCCCTTAATTTTAATTCTTGCTCTATTGAGCTTTTACCAAAAAAAACAGCATACATGGATTTTAAGCCTGTTGACAGAAAATCAGTTGACCTGAAAACATTTAGCTAGGGGAATTGCCATACACAAATGCTAAAGTAAATAGAAAATAATTTGCTTTATTTAACAGCAAATGAACCCTTACTGTCTCAATGAGGAGAAGAACCATAACCGCAGGATACACCAAGTTTCTCTCCCATGCTGAAGCCTTTTTGCGCCTCTCTATTCGAAGGAAAAACAAAATAGAGTGAACTTTTCAGCAATTTCTAAAAACTCTCTCCAGATTTACATTTTCATTCCCTACTGCTACAACCAGTATTATTTTTACATAAATATTTTCCTAAAGCCATAAATTGTTTTGAATTTTCTTTCACAAACTACTTTTAAAACCAGTTTGCTACATTAAATACAGCTCAGTCCTATGATGCTCAAATCTTAACACCACTAAGTGAAGTGAAAGTTGCTCAGTCTTGTCCAACTCTTTACAGCTCCATGGACTGTAGCCCGCCAGGCTCCTCTGCCCATGGAATTCTCCAGGCCAGAATACTGGAGGGGGTTACTGTTCCCTTCTCTAGAGGGATCTTCCCAACCCAGGGATCGAGCCCAGGTCTCCCGCACGGCAGGCAGATTCTTTACTGTCTGAACCACCAGGGAATGCTGCAAGACATTTCAATTATTAATGAAATATAATGTGGATATACAGCTTACTCCTGAAAATACAGTGATCTCTGTATTTTTTTTTAATTTACATATTTACATACTGATAGTCTGACATACTGGCAGAGATCTGGAGTACCAGGTAACATGGGTAAGAATCCCCTTTAATCTCACACCTAAAGATAAACACTCCCGGTTTCCTAAAGGCTGGAAGCAAAACTCTAGTGACTAAGTCTACCTTGTATCACCCCAATCCTTATGCCACAACTGGAAAAGCTGGATCACATTTAATTTTTTAAAAAGCAGTGTGTGTGAAGAGATCAGAGAGCTGCCATGATGACGGAAGCTGAGGGCCATTCTCTGCCAGGTGAGCTGACGGGGGCCTCGGTGCGCACCACGCTCCCTCGCACAGCGCTTTCCAAACAGACCCACAAAGCTCGGGGATAACACAGACGCTGAGGGCAAAGCTTCTAGCATGCTCAACAGAGCCAGTGAGACACAGGAGGGCTGGGAGCTACCAAGGCGGCCAGAACTTGAGAGGCTGTGCTCAGAGGGAAAGGAAAGAGCAAACGCCCTCAGCTACTTTCCCCTTCAAGGCGTCAGCGGCTCAGAGGCTGAGAAGAGGAACCTTAGGTGGCAGGAGGAGGCAGAGAAGCCGAGCACCGCCGCTGTCAGGCTTACACTGCGTGAAGAAGACGCGGCCAGAGTCGGCAGCAGGACAAGCAGGCTTTCAGCTGGACCAAGGGCAAGCTGTACCCAAGGAGGAAGGACAGATCGGAAGCAGACAGGCCCTCACGAAGACCAAAACCCAGTCTCAAATGACTTTAAGCCCAGACAGACTAGATGACCTGTCCGTACCCTAACTGCCCCTACTCTAACTCTAACCAGAAGTGAGAGTAAATCCTCTCAATAAGAACAAAGCATCATGCAGAGTCTCTCTCTACAGCTTTAGATGACAAGTGCTACCAGGAGGTAGGACAGAGAAAAAGAAGGCAACAGAAGCAGACTTTCAGCAGATCCTGACGCTGGACATAGAAGAAAACAGCTTTACAGCAGCTATTAATAACTGATACGCTCAGCATAAGCGACAAAATGGAAACTGTCACAATTTCAATCAAGAAAAATAACCAAATGGAAATTCTAGAACTGGAAAACACTGTAACTGAAGTTCAGGGTTCAACAGATAGTTCCGACAACAGTTGTAACATGGCTGAAGAGAGTGAAATGGAAGAGAGATCAGTAGAAAGTATCAGACCAAAGCACATAAACTAAAAAGGACAGAGAGCGGCAAATGCAGGGTGAAAGGCCAGCACGCTGCAGCTGCGGTCTGGGGAGACAGAGGGCAGGGACGGCTGCAGTGCCTGCTGAGACCATGACCAGCAGCTGCCCGAGCGGGTGGAAGGCCTCGAGCCACACTCCGAAATGCCCCGGATCTCAAGAAGGGTACATACGAAGGGGAGAAGGCACTCAAAGACAGGAGGAGCAGAAGACTGCTACCAGAAACAGTACAAGTGAGAGAGAGTGGAGTGACGTATCTGAGCAGCAGCATCTACGAAAACTCATTTTGTGCACATACAAAACAGCGACTAACAAAGTGAGTAAGTCCATGCTCATCCTCCCTCCAAACTAAAAGACGTTCTTCATTAATGGTTTTAGGCAGACTGAAAGCTTGTAACACAGAGATTTCGTAACTTTTAAAAGTATTACAGACTACAGTAAAGTCTTTAATAAGAAACAAAGTCCCAATACATAAGTCGAGGAAAAAAGGAAAAAAATGTACAATACCTAATTTTTTCTTCAGAATCTTTACATTTTCAAGTTCTTGTTCCAACTCTGTTACATTATATTCCACCGATGAAGAGAGTCCTATGAAAGCAAGCACATTTTAGAAGTGGAACGGCAGGGCCCAGAACAGGCAGCCTTCATAGTTAATGAAAATACAAAAAACACACTGCCAATCCTGATTACTGATAATGAGAACAAAGGCTGCTGTGATTCACAGAAACATACATCCCCTTCTGTACCCCAAAAAACTTCCAAGTGCTTGCTGATTAAACACTACATGATTCCTAGAAAATGTCTTCTCTGGTAAAACTCTTATTTGATCTATTATTAATTTTTTAATTAATTACAAAAGTATCAAGTGCTTGTAATAAAGAGTAAAAGAAGATCAAAACTGCCTCCTCATCATCCCACCTCCCGAACGGGACAATCTGCCCGCAGCTTGGGTGAGGCTTTCTCCATCTGCAAGTACATACTCACAGATACGTATCTCATCATATTCACAGTCTTCACTATATATTTTATAAGAATAGGGAAAATCAGACATTATTTCACCACCTGCTTTCCTAGTTAATGATATGTCCATGCTGACAAATAGGCCCAACTTAACAGCTGAATAAATATTTGAGTATGGACATACGTCAATTTTATCCAGAATTATTCTGTTTATGAATATTCAGGTTTTCCTCATTTTTTTTTTGCCACTATGAACATTCTACTAGGCACATACAGCACATTCTGGTTTTATTATTTCTGTAGGACAGATTCTCAAAATTTAGACTGCAGAGTCAAACAATATGAGCATTTACAGTTTTAAAAGATATTTAAAGGTTACTTCCCCCTCAAATGTTGTGATTATAGTAAATTATCATAAAGATTTATATTTCTAGCAACACTTCATCATAACACGTCTGACATCAGATGATTTGGCCCAACTGTAGGCCAACATAAGTGCGATAAGCACAGTGCTCTGAGCACCCATTTTAGGTAGGCCAGGCTCAACTGTGTTTGGTGGGTTCGGGATTTTCAGCTTATGATGGGTTCATCAGGAGGTAACCCATCGTAAGTCAAGAAGATCTGTGCTCTCCAGTCTTCCCAGCAGTGGATACTGTGACTCCTGAAGTTTCGCCAGGATGAAGGGTAAATGACGTTTCCTCGGTGTGCCTCTGACGTGCATGCCCCATTCGTATTCTCTGCTGCTTCTCCAACGCTTTGTACAGCTCTGTGCGTGCAATGCTCAGTTGCTCAGTCGTGTCTGACTCTTTGCAGCCTTATGGACTGCAGTCCGCCAGGCTCCTCTGTCCATGGGATTTTCCCTGCAAGAATACTGGAGTAGGCTGCCAT
The DNA here is from genome assembly GCF_001704415.2 of Capra hircus. Classification (NCBI taxonomy): domain Eukaryota; kingdom Metazoa; phylum Chordata; class Mammalia; order Artiodactyla; family Bovidae; genus Capra; species Capra hircus. Next base: position 1,681,741 of record NC_030811.1, on the reverse strand, counting down.
TTCCTTCTCCAGGGGATCTTCCCAACCCGGGGATTGCACCCACATCTCCTGCGTTGGCAGGTAGATTCTTTATCACTGAAACACTTGGGAAACTCATTTCTATTTTATTTACTAAATTCTGAAATGAGCAAACTAACAACCCTCCGCTACACCTGTACTTTGGTTGATTAGCTTTTTCTCAATTTTTAAGATTTTTTTTTCATTATGTATTTGCTAAGATTTTGGGGCTCCTATAAAACTGTAGCATGTCCCTCACAAATCCCACCTTTTATCATTACATCATGACCCCCACTGTCTTTAATGCTTTTCTTTATATTCATCTCTGCCTTTCAGACATCATATTGATAATTTTGATTAGCTCAATATTCAATGTCTACATTATTACAATACAAATTTTATCCACTGCTTACCCATGTAATATACTACCATTAGCTTTCTTTTCTTCCAAAACATTCTTTTTTACTCCCAGAATTAATCTTTTTTTCCATTTGGTTAGCTTTTTATGCACTTACCACTAATTAAAAGCTAAACTTTCCTCCCAAATGTCTTTATTTCCTCCAGCAGCTTGCAAAGAAAGATGAATGGGAGGTAATTTTTTTGAAACTATCCAAGTCAATATTAAAATTTGGTGAAACATAAATTAGTTTTTCATTTAAAAAACATAAATGATGACAAGGCGTGTGACTTACAGAGACTGAGATTCTCATCTTCTGTAGTCGTCAAGCAATAGTTAATGCAGGAAAACCAAGAAATTGCAAGGGAGCCTTTTCCTTTAGTGTTTACAGATTTATTATTATTTATTGCTAAGTTGCTTCAGTCGTGTCTGACTCTGTGCAATCCCATAGACGGCAGCGCACCAGGCTCCCCCATCCCTGGGATTCTCCAGGCAAGACCACTGGAGTGGGTTGCCATTTCCTCCTCCAATACATGAAAGTGAAAAGTGAAAGTAAAGTCGCTCAGTCATGTCCGACTCTTGGCAACCCCATGACTGCAGCCTACCAGGCTCCTCCATCCATGGGATTTTCCAGGCAAGAGTACTGGAGTGGGGTGCCATTGCCTTCTCCATTATTATTTATTAGCCAGGTCAAAACTACTTATCCATCAGGACTGTGATGCCATTGCTCCACCATCTGCCAGCTCCCAGTGATAGCTCTGAGCGGTGTGAAGCTCTTTTTCCTGCTGGGCCTGAGTGGGAACTGCTTCTCATTTCCCCCAAAGAACAGGTGGGCCCTTGTCCAGGTGTCGGGAGTCACTCTTGTGCCCCAGGCTGGGCCCTGGGAGAGCACTTTCAATCCCCGAGTTCCTGTCCTTTAGGACTGGGACATCTGCTTGATTTTGTCATCTCCTCCATCTCATTTTCTCTGCTCTCCCCACTTGGAATTCCTATTAGTTGGATGTTAGATGTCCTGAACTGGTTCTCTGATAGAATATTAACTCCACCTTATTTCTGCCCATTTTGACCTGTCTTCTTCATCTTCCAATCCTTTAGACATATCACCATTTCTCACTTTCAAGGAGCGCTTTCTTTCGCCAGCTGCTCCATTTTTTCAGAATCCTGGCCTTTCTCGTGGGCGCAGCCCCAGTCTCTCAGAGCACTGACGACAGGTTTGCTTGTCTGCATTCTCATCCTGTGCGTGCTCTGTTCTCCCCCAGCACCCTTTACTGTGTGTTTGTCTTGGTTCCTGCTTTCCTGGGAGAAGTCTTCCTCTTCAGTCTGGTGAGTCGGAGTTGTCTGTTCATACTTAGGAAGGAAGCATTAAAACGATAATTTGATTTGAAACTCTGCAATTGCGACAAGACTTCCTGGTGGGTGCTCCAGCGGGTTCTTCATGGGCACCCAACTGCTAGGAGCCTGGGAGGCTCTCCTGGACAGACGGAGTCCCCAGAGAAGACTCCTCTGATCTCCTTCTCAGGGTTTTAGGGCTCAGCTGTCCCAGCGAAGAGAGCCAGGCACCCAGGCATGTAGTCTGTAAGAACTCATCCATCCACCACTCCCTCGACCCATGCCCAGGCCACAGGTTCCCCTTCTCTGGAAAATAACTCTCTCTACTGCTGGGGTGGGGGAGAGGCAGTGCTCTGAGACCCTGGATAGAGGGGAGAGATGGGGGATCAGACTCTTTCATGAGCAGGCTTCTCAGCCAGTCCTCCTCGTCTTAATTTGTCCCATTCAGCCCCATTTTGGCAGGTGTCTGCTGCTGCCACTTTGGGGACTTTCAGGGGTTGGGGTATTAATCAAGGACAGATGGTGTAGGATTCAGCTTCCTGGGGTCTGCTGAATTAGTCACTTCTAAAATTCTCTCAGGTCTACTAAATTTCAAAACATCTGTGCGGCCTTCTCTGCTCAAGTTCCCCTTCTTCTAGGTCTGTGTCTGTCTGAAAACTCACCTCAAAAACAAGGAGGCAGCTCCATGTAACTGGAGGTTTGCACACAGAGCGGGCTGCAAGGCAGGTGTTCTAGCAGTGTGTCAGTGACCCCCAGGCCCTCAGCCCCGCTGCCCACAAGCTGGCTGGTGACCGAGAGTGACGCCCTCCCCCCTTTCACGTGATTTCACGGTCCCTGTTTACTTTCGTTTCCTTATCATTTCTTCTTTCCCCAGCAAGTGGAATTTCTGTTTATTCTTTTCCCTCATGTTAATTTGACACTTCAGTGGTTACTTTCTCATCCTGAGCACACAGACTTAAGACTTACATTTGTTTCAACATAAAACCCCACAGGGAAACCTTACTAGGTAACTGATCCCCCACCAAGGTGAAATTTCACAATGCTTTCTAGAAACCATTCTCTCACTGCTTTCCACCCACCCCTCCTAAACCATGGTTTGTGCTGAGGTGGTTTTAAAAATACTTAGTTTAAGATTATTACTACATTCTTCCATTGGTATGGAGCTACCATATCCTTAATGACTAGAATAGTACCTAGTCACTAAATATACTACTCTAAAATGAATAAATAAATGAATGCCTTTTTCTGTCCTAATAGGTACATGACATCTTTAGAAATGCATAAATTTTTAATTGCTACAGTCCCTGTGCCCTTAAGACTCCAGAGTACTCAATAATACTTAACAGGTGATACATGGGGAGTTTAATTCTTTTCTCTCTCTCCTTTGTAAGTGACTCTTCTATGTGAAAGCCAGTAAACCTTTTTTTATTATCATTATCATTATTCTTACAATTCACGAATCTAACAGGATAACTGGATCTTTTCAATTTCTTGCTATAATCTTACCTAGGACTCTGCGACCTTTTTGATGTACACTCAACGCTTTCCTCAGCTCATTGACTATTTCTTCTATTATTTATGTGCTTTTTTCCTGTTTTTTCCTCCTTCTGGATGTTACTGAGACGAGCTCTATCAGCTCTGTAGTCCACGTCTATTATTTCATTACTCATTTCCTCCTCTCTGCACTTTCCTTTCTCTCACTGGATTCTACCAGATGACTGATTCCGTTTTCAGAAGGACTGTATCATTTTTCCACTGCCGCTGTAACAAACTACCATAAACTCAGTGACTTGAAGCAGCACAGACGGCTTGCCCTCACTTCCGGAGGCGGGGCAGGACCGCGCCCTCTGCACACTCCAGGGAGAACCAGCCGCTGGAGACGGCCGGCTCTCCTGGGCTCGGGGGCCTTTCCTCGGGCCAGTCCACCCTCTGCTTCTGCGCCATGGCCCCTTCTGTGGCCGCCTGCCTCCTCGCTCACTCCTCACGCTGCTGTGATGACATGGTGCCTGCCCACCAGACCATCCAGGGTAATCGCAACCCGTCACTGAAGCAGTGCGCAGGCCCTGTCCCCCTGTAAGGAGACGTGCGCACAGGCTCCGGAGCGGAGGACCTGGACGCTTCCGTGAGACCCTGTTCTGTCTATCACAAGGACTAGCTCATCTCTCGTCTACTAAATTTTAAAACTTGTCCCCGCATTCTAGGCAGTCTTTTTTTCTGCTCTAGTGATATCTCTTTGATAACCTGTACCGCTCTGGGGGGCTGAGTACGAATTCTCCTTAGTCTCTCCCAACAGCTGACTCCAATCAGAAGCACGGTCTCCAGATGCTCACCTTGGCCCTCACGCTCAGCCCTGAGCAAACACCACGTCCAGATCTGCTGTCCTTGCTCCCTCACCCGTCTCCAGGCAAACCAGCCCTCATCCAGTGATGGACATCTGCAGGGCCAGTAAGTGCAGTTCTTGGGGACTAGGGATGAACCGGCCAGAAACACCGACTCGGGAGGAGGAAGACTCAGTGCTCTGGCGTCTCTCAGGGTACAAACAGCACTCCTTTCTTAAAGGGAGAGACTCAAGAGAGGGCTCAGGCCAATGGCACAAGGCCGCGCGGCACGCTAAGCCCTCCTGTGGAACCAGAAAGCTCCCGTCTGACCTGGGTTTCTAGGAAAGGGAAGGGCCGTCCCTCTGCACCTCCGTTCTCACCACTGCCCATCACTAAAGAGACAGAAACCCAATCCTCTCCCCTTTGCAGAACCTGAGGTCTTGAAAGCGCTAAAACGTTATACACTATATTTCCAGAACTCATGAGTTTTTTTGCTTCCCAATATACAGCTGATTAGAGAACAGGGATAAAGATAGTAGAGAGGTATTCAGGTAGTGTGCCCCCAAACTACGACACTGCTACTGCAAATCCAGAGCTTCTGGCAACCAAAGCAGAAGACAGAGGCTTAAGTCACAGAATCAATGGACACTCTGTACACCAAAGAGCTCCGCAGTAAGATGGCACAGCTTTATAAGACTTTCAAGTAGCTTTGAATTTAATAGTCTTAGAGGTAAGAACATTTTGCTTTTCATCCCATTTCTTTATAAATTATATGGTATGCATCTATAGCTAATGCTCATTTAACTTCTACACCTAATAAATTATAAATACAATCCCAAACTATGTTTCATCCCCTATGCTTGTAAAGAAAAGCATAATTCCAGTAACCAGTTCACTGCTAGAAATAATAATCTGATGACTATTCAGAATTTTGAAATGGAATCAAAGTAGATAGTATTCCTGCTGTTAATGTAAAATTAAAAGACATAAATGCCTACTTTGTGGGTGTGATATCTAAAAAGCTCAGTACAGATGTCCATGCCAATCAAAGTTTTCAAAGGAAAATAACTAAAGTGATGTTTCTGTAACACTTTTTATTTTTTTTGATGGCACAACGCTAGGCACACAATAGGTAGTTTAATAAACACTGAGTGACCTACACACTAAAACCAAGATTACATTCTTATTGTCCTTAAAAGAAATTATCGTTTTACTAAATGACTAGATTTTCATCTGGAATAACAATTTTCAAAGACATCACCACCTTTTACTGCATATCTCATTACCTACGTGAGAAACGTAAGCTTGTTTCGGCCGAATATTCTAGTGTAAAAGGGAACGATGGCTCTTGTAAGGAGTCATGACACACCGAAAACAAGTACTGGAATGTTCTACAGATTTAAATTATACCAACAAAGCCATCAAAATACCCTAAAGAACTACATTATCATCACTTTATTTCAGAATGAATCTAAAATGTTCAATGTCAGCATTGTCTAGTCAATAAGTCAGATTGGTAGACCAAACCTGTTTGGACTAGTCACGAAAAATAAAAAGGGATTCTCCAAGAAAACCACAAAGCAGCTCATTTAAGGTCAATTTAACGGTATTATTCTGTTTTCCTTCCAGCCTCAACATAAGACTTCACTACCTCAAAGGGAATCGTAAGAGTATCTATTTGCACTCCCCCTAGGTGATTGGCAGTTCACCACCAATTAGTTCAAAATTACACTGTTACTAGCATGCAATAAAAACAACACCTTTCATCTTTCTTACACAGGTAAGAATACCTTCAGAGCCAATAACTTTGATCAAATGAGTATTTTTGATCCTGCCCCACCCGTCTCTTTGGATTCAGGAAAACTAATAGCTGAAGGCAACTTTTCCCAGCTTTATTCTTAAGCTGAAAAACTAGTGCGGCATTGAAAATATTTTCCTCCCAAGATAACAGAATTTCCCAAAGTCCAGCATTTCAACAATTAGGCTGTCTTCACACCTTTTCTTAATATGTAAGACAGCCTTAATGGCCACGTATTCATATATTAAAGGACAGACACTATTTACTGTACAATATATAACGCTGCATTTCTAATAACCACTATAAATCTCCAAATGATTATGTAAATAACTCAAAGAATATGAAGCAATAGAACAGTCTCCCTAAACAAATCAGTACCCTAAACCACCCAGGGCCCTAAACTTCGTCTCTAATGATTACTACTTGAAAACAGATGCCTCTAGTATATACTGTTTCATTTAACTTTCAAATTTAGTGTACAGACAAAAGAAAGCTCGTTATAAAATCTATTATCTAAGCAATTCTTTAAATTTTTTATTATATTTAGTACTTTGAACTGACCAAAGTTATCTCTGTCACCAAGAATGTGAGGTCACTCAAATACTTTTCATTATTCCTAGTCACTTAGACAAACGAGTTTGTTGTTAAAACCCAAGACTCCTAATAATTCATAGAATGAACAGTCTCCATCCCCTAAGCAAACACCAATTACTATACACCATAAAGCCACTGGTGATTAGACAGACCCCACAAAGCTTTTGAAAACTGAAGCCTGGACATGCAATCTCTAAAACATCTACCTGGGCATGAACAAACACTGTTACCATCTACAGAGGAGACAGACAAGTCATACACTCAAAAATTCTACTTCCATTTCTATTCCATTCGCAATGCTAACATTTGTTAAAGTTTGTTTACTTCTGACATATGCACAAAAATATGGCTAGTTACTGAACCAAGTAATATGAGATTTTTTTAATATCCAACACAATTTTGAAAATGCAAAATACTTTCATTACAAAATGGTCACAGGCAATATGCAGAATATTAAACAACTTAGGAACACTATATGAAACTGTGTACAATGAAAGGTTTGGCCCTTTTTTTTCCTACTTTAGCTACAAGGTAGTGGTGTACCTCAAGCCAGATGAGGTGTTAAGATTACTTTACTCTTGGGAACACCATCATAACCTGGGTATGGTTATACAAGCAGCTCACGTGCATTAAACTCATCTCCTGCTAACAAATCTAGACCGTCTACACAGAGCAACCTCTCTCTCTCAGTTTCAGAGAACACACTCGACTCTTGAATTCTGCCAAAGTAGTCTCCATCTCCTGGTGCTATATCTCTTCAGTCTCCTCGTTTCATCCCTTCTTCATCTCACTATTTGGGCCATATTTTATTGTCATGGAAGTGATTCTATGGCCCAAGAAGCTGAATAAATTGTAACAAGATATCTCCTACAGTTTCAGACCCTCGGACCCAAATGTCGGTGTCTTACTAAAAGAAACCATTTAATTAGTATTACCAGTAGAATTAATATTCTTTTCTGTTAGTTCATAAAGTCAAGATATTACTAAATCCTTTCTTCTGTCACAGTATTGCCCCCAAAGGGGTCATTCAGTGTCAACAATCTTTGCTATGCATGTTCTTGATGAAAGTCAGTATCTGATCAACTTCAGACTGTCTACAACTCCCAGAGTCTGGTAATCTGAGTTACTCTTATATCAGTGGTATAACCAACAGAATAACCATTGCTAGACTATAAAGAACGCTGAGGGCAAGTCAAGATGAAAATAGCGCTGAGGACCTGAGATGAAGCCCAGCGTGTCCTTACACCTCGGAGGGTGGCATCTGAGAGGCATTCCACAGCCAACCATGCTTCCCGTGACGACAGGAGAGCCTCTGACAGGATGCCGCCACTCTGAGCAAGCACAGACTGCCTGGTAAACTTGGCTGAGGGATAGACAACAAGATTCTAGGACTACAGGTTACTGAGTTACACAAAAAATGAGGACGTGTGGGAGTTTTTTTCAATCTTACTTTTCATAATACAAAAATACAGCAAAAATGAAGTCAGTACATCTTCTGTGCTCTTGAGTAAATAATTAGTACAAACCTCAATGGAAAAAGCTTTTAAAAAGATTAGAATGAAGCAGGAAAAGTAATTGCCACCAAAGGTGATATACTAACATTTTATCATGAAGATGAAAATAGTACATAAAAAATGGAACTGAATCATTAAGTTCAAAGGCTATATTTTAAAATAAATCACATTAAAAGAACTGTGAAGGTTTTGAACTTTACAAAAAATAATTCCTGTTCATTAGGTACTTCTAAAGTTACCCAGTACACCCATAGGCTATACACACGAAAGCTAATTATTTCAATTAATGCTGCTGTGCGACTTACACATTTAAACAGGCTAATGTATATGTATCTTAATCTTGGGAAGGAATCACAGAAGGTCTCCTACTAAGATTAATGTAATGGGACTTGCTGTTGGGCTACTCTTCAGGGGTCCTGGAGCAGAACTGGGTTGTGACTGCTCCAATTTCATGGCTTAACAATAGAGGGAGAATGGCTCTATTTCTCTTCCTTCACTGACACCAAACACGCGGCCTCCAGCTCCTCCGTCTTGGCTTGTCTCCAGAGGTCTCTACAGTGGGCTTTTCTAAACACTGCTCCACGCGGTGGGTTTCGTGCTTTCACCGAATCTCACTTCTTCATTCTTCACACCGCGGGTAAAATGACAGATCACTGTGTGTGCTTTTCACCTGTCCACTTACTCCCAACCCGCCACGCACCTGGTGCTATCAGAGGGTCAGGAAGAAAACCAGCCTGCAGCCCTGCCTGCTGAGTTCCTGTTCCAGGCAGGGAGAAGGGCAGTATGGGAAACGAGCAGGACATCAGTGACCACGAAGTGCTGTGCAAACAAGGAAGGGGAAGGCGAAAAGAAGTGCCGGTGGCAGGGAGGCAGGCCTGGCAGCACTGGCCCAGAGGCTCACCCACGGGAAAGCCCATGGGGAAGGGGCCCCGCAGGTAAAGAGCTGAGAGGCAGAGGCAGGGGCAGCAAGGCGTCTACAGGAGCCGGGGCAGCCGGGAGCCCGCGAGTGAGGGAGGGCTGACCCTCAGTGCTCTCCTCCCTCGCAGGCCGAGGATGGGGGCAGGGAGGATGGGCAGCGGTGACTGGCCGTCGCTCACACCAGGGAGGCGGCAGGGCAAGGGGTAAAGCGAGGTCAGATGCTGGAGAGGCTTTGAAGCCAGAGGCAAGAACTTCACGAAGGAATCCACACAGGAATGAAGAGCCGCCAAGGAAACTGCCTGGGCACCTGAAGATCGGGTCTGCCACCTGCAGGGACAGCTCCGTGTGAACAGAGGCCGACTGAGCTGATTTCGAAAGAGATGTGTTCAGGACGCCAACTGGACAGCCCAGTGGAGTGTGCACGAGACACCCGGCTCTACAGAGGGCCTGCCGAGAGGGCGGCAAACAGAGAGGCGCGCCAGGACCGAGGCTCGCAGCAGCCGATGTGAGGAAGGGGGCCAGGAACACCCAGCCCCGCAGGCTGAGCAGCAGCAGCCCATCAGGCGGGAGGGCAAGGAGCGCGTCGGCGGAGCGGCAGCATCCCCAGGAGGACGGAGCAGGAAGGGGGGCTGCCGGTCGCGGCCAGTGCGGCGCCGGCACTTCGGTAGCCTCGGAGGCGGGAGAGAGCCAAGCCTCACCTTTGAGCAAGGCTGTGTATGTAAACTGGCCGTAACACATCGCTGACGTACCGCCCTGGCTCAAAACTCACACAACTGTGCTTTGACCTCTAACAGGAGGGAAGGAGCTTTCTGAGAGACTGTTGCGAAGGTGTAATCCTCCATCGGGCTCGATGAACGCGTTCCGCTTCCTTCTTAGATCAACTGTCCCTGAGGACACTTCCTTCCTTACTCCTCCCCTTGCTCTTTCATTCTGTTGAGAAAGATCATGGTACCTCCCTGTGCTGACGGAAGCGGGCCAGCTGCTTCTGGGAGAGGCGGCAGCCCAGCCGGAGCTCCGTCCTGCAGTCGGGGAGAAGGGGCGCGGCCCGCTGCACCGGGGAGGGCCGGCCGCAGCCTCGGTCCAGCGGCGGGCCGGCCAGGCGCCGCGCGCAGGCAAACCCAGGCAAGGGGACAGAGTTCTGACACGAGAGCTTCTGCTTTCTCGACAAAACAGGAAGCAAAGTATCAGCTGAGAGTGACAGCGAAGGAGGTCTGAGAGACGAGAAGACGTGAGCAGTCGTCTAGAGACTGTCTGCTCAGACAGGCAGAAAGGTCAGGCGGCCACAGTCAGCGGTGAACCGCCATGCGGGCAGAGGACGTGCAGGGCGGGCTGGACTGAGGCCGCGGTCTCGCCAGGCGTGAGCACAACACGGGGAGTGCGAAGGGGCCTGAGAGCGCACACGAGGCACTGGCTGTGACGACAGCCTGGCACTAGTGTAACTGTGGTGAAGCCTGGGGACGAAGGGAATGCGGGGGCAAGCGGCCGTGGCGAGACGTTACGAGGGTGAACACACGGCATGTGTGAAAAGTGTCCGCTCTGAGCGGCTGCGGGAAGTGGGCTGGAGAAGCCAGAGCTGGGCGGCCGGTGCCGAGGTCACGCCAGCACAATCGCGTGCGCACGACGAGGCCCGCGCTCGCACGGCGGCAGTAAGCAGCTGGGCGGCGATTAGAAGGGAGGGCTCCAGGGGCTTCCCAGAGGGGGCACGCCCGAACCACCGAGGACTGGCTGGCCCGGCGGAGAGCGCGCTCGTGAAAGAGCAGACAGCGCACGTCCTCCCGCAGGGAGCAGGCCGAGCCTGGGAGGGGAGGGTGGCTGGAGAGAGGAGACGCGCTCAGTCAGGTCAGGGTCTGCAGACACGGATTCGGTGTCTGACACAGCAAGGGCAGCCCAGGCAGGCTCCAGGAGCAGTGCCGGCGGGCGGGCGGCAAGCGGGACCCCGCTGGGGGCTTCTGGGGAGCCGAGACGTCAGACAGAGGGGAGGCCGCGCACTGTGGGCCTGCGGCCGGCCCGTCCGTGCTCCACCCCAGAGCTGGCGCAGGGTGTCCCAGGGGAGGGGACAGCAGGAACCGGGGGCCGAAACGGCCCCAAGGAGACGTGCGGACCGGAGTCTGAGCCCACAGGACAGCCCCGGGCTCCCCGGCCGGACCAGAAAGAGGCCAAGGGCAAAAGGCACTGTCACTGCTGCCCTCTCCAGTGCGGGTCTGCACGGGCACCTCCCGCTCCAGAGACACACACACCACCTTCCTCCACGTCTTGTCAGGTCCTTCAGCACTGGACGCAGCCTTCACGCAGTCTCACCACGTCTCTTCCTCTTCTTCAGTTAACTAGCCCCCGATCTCAAGACTCGGGTTCTAAATTCACCTGCACGATGTCTGGTGCTTAGAGAAAGAAGCGTGGTGAACAGAAAAGGGAGGAGAGAGTGGGGCAGGCTGGAAGCAGGCCTGCTTCTCCATAACAGTGTGCCAGTTAGCTTTGTTACTGTCTTTGAAGAAATAACAACACTATTAACAAGCACAAAACCTCTAGCACCATCAAGTGTCAAGGAGGAGCAGTGGAGAAGTCACAGGCAGGCAATGCATGCCAAAGCTGTGCTGATAACTCGAACGCCAGCACAGAAACCGAGCTCAGGCACATAATGATTACCACAAGTCATCCTATCCTCCAGAGCAAAATAGTGTTAGTCCCACAATTAAGTCCCTTTTGACATCAAGTATCATGTTTCATCAGGTAACCACAAAGCTGGGATCAGAGCAACCAAGCAGATGTCCCCAAGCTACACACGATGCCCGTCAGCCCACACGCGCCAAGCAAGCACGGCCAGTGTGCCCTCAGCAAACAGTCCTGGGGTGGACCACCACTGTTAGCTGTAGTGTTTAAAATCTGTTACTCTATCCTGAAATTCTTTTTACTAGCCCAGAGTAAAAACTTAAGCTTCACTATTCAGGAATAATTTGAAACCTACGATAACTATCACAACACAGCATAGGTGGCAGAGTGCTGTATTAAATATACTCCATGGGGTGATCACCGTCACTAACCTCCTAGCAGTGAATGTGTGTTCAGTCGCGTCTGACTCTGCAGCCCTCCGGACTGTCACCCAGCAGGCTCCTCTGTCCACGGGATTTTTCAGGCAAGAATGCTGGAGTAGGTTGCCATTTCCTCCTCCAGGGGATCTTCCCAACCCAAGGGTCAAACCCGCACCTCCTGGTCTCCTGCACTGCAGGCAGATCCTTTACCTGCTGGGCCATCAGGGAAGCCCTGCTAACCTCCGATGACCTATGTTTTCTTAAATAGCAAATTACAGAATAGGGCTTTGTGCCATCGTGGCTTTTCTTCCCTCTGCACAACTGAAAAATATACTTACTGAAGCTCGTAATTCTTAACCTGTCTTAATCAAAATGTCCATTTTGCTTCAGAACCCCCTATGTTCCCCCTTCAACAGTCCACAGTGCTAACCAGCTGCAAAGAGCAAAGCGACAGCTTTATCCCAACATATCCCAACACACAGTCTCACTGGAAAGATTCTTAATGACCACCGACAGTCAGAAGTAGTGCATCGCCTCCCCAAATGGCAGAAAATAGAAGCACACTTATCACTGGCAACCATATCGTCCTTCTTTTTAAAGTCTTCACTGAATTTTTGCAATATTGCTTGTTTTACCTTCCGGGTTTTCGCCTGCAGGGCACCTGCAATCTTAGTTCCCCGACCGGGGATCAAACCTGCATCCCCTGCATTGGAAGGCAAAGGACTGCCAGGAAGTCAAAGATCATATTATTCTTAATCCCCTGCGAGCTATACCATTGCTGTGTTAGCTGGGATGTTTTATTTTGGCGTTGCCTCATTGTATACTACCTTAAACTCCTGGCAAGTGTTTCCTCTTCAATTTCTTTAGCTGTAACGGAGCCACTTTTTATTTTAGGAGCTAAGGATCTAGAGAAATTCTGGAGAGACTTTTTTTCTCCACTGTTGAAGGACAAAGTGAGAAAACCCTACATTTTGGCGTTTCTTTTGATTAGCCTTATTTCAAATTCTTTAATTTACAGAGCTCTGTATTTCACCCTTCCTAGATCTGAGCCTCCTGATCTGTAAGACAGAAGTGGTATGTATATAGGATGAGACATAACCCCATGCTGCAGGGGGCAGCTAGACATGGATTCTGAATGATCCAGGCAGATTTAGTATACAATGGTGTGCTTATCTAGATAAGACAAGTTCATTACAATATTAACTACTTTAATGAAATATCAGAAAGCTGACAGTATTGATTAAAGTTATAATTCTTAAGTTAAATAGGTTTAAATGTTAAAAGAGCTTTAATAAAGTTAGAAGAATAAAAGATACATGTAGTTCCAGTCTAAAAGCTAACAGTATCAAACTATATAATTATTACCAATAAGAATTCTCTAGAATAGATACAATCCGAAATTCTTTGATCTAAGAATAATATCTAATATCAACATTTTGGGGTTGATGATTTAAATTTACTATCTATAACGGAATAAAATAGGTATCTTTCTTCCCATTTCTCAATATGGTGTAGTTAAAGTAACCTTCCATTTTATACCTACTCTTGAATTATGATTGTAAAATATAGTTAGCTATTAATAATCTGATCTCGGTGGTAAGTTTTCAACATTTAAAAGAAAACTGCGTAGGAGAAAAGAGTGCAGGGTGAAATCATCTGAGAAAAATAAATTTTACTATGTCATTTCTCTGTTAAACTGTCATTACTCTATTCTTTATTTTTTTTTGTTTGTTTCAATTGTTTATTAACCAGAACACAAAAATAATCCTGGTAGACACCTTAGTTCATCCTTCTAATAAGCCTGTTGAGCTGGTCTTCCCTGTTGCCAGCATCTCCACCTTCTACAAAATGGGTGGTCTTTTTCTTCATTCCACCTCGTGGAGAAGACAATTTAAAGGGCCATAGGAAGTTGTTTGCTTCTTTGAAACGTTTTCCAACGGTATAGATCTCGTGACTCAGATCCTCCATGCAGATGATTCCATATTTCCCAAGAGATCGAGCAATCCACGCATTGTCTGTCAGGGCAATTCGCTTTTTGTTGATTTTGCCATAACCACGCTTGTAGATCAGTTCATCTGCAGACTTCAGATTTGGGTACCCCCACGCAATGTATGGCTCCACAGTTCTCAGCATGTTAACTGACGCCTTGTTGAGCTTCACAAAGGTGCCGCTGAAGATCTGCCGGAGGCGAGGGAGCTGCAGCACCTTTCGAACCTTTGGGCTCACACCGTTGATGCCTCTGATCCTGATGACAAACGCCAATTTGGGTTCCGCGGGTACACAGAAGTTGCCGGCTTTTCGTGCCATCCTAGCCATTTGAATTTCAGTTCTGTACATCTGCCTGTATTCCTTGTGGGAATACTTAGCTTTTTCATAGATAAGCTTCCTCTTTGCTTTCGAAGCATCTTTTGGGCAAACTTCTTTCTCAGTCGCTTGATCTTAAGCTCTGCGAAATTCTTCCACTTTTTCTTAAGGATTTCTGGCACAGCAGGAACCTTTTTTCTTCTCTTCTGCAACCTCCATGGTTCCAGCCGGGAAAGAGGCTACTCTATTCTTTACTGGTTCATCATTTGAAGCTAAAACTGATCAGTAATGAAAATTTAAATTTTAAAGTCTTTGACAGGCTTATGTGGTTATCAGTTGGTAATGAACAGTATCCCAAATGAGGACAGAGTTCCTGAGTACAGCAATCTAATCTGGCCCCTTCTTATAGAAGAAACACTGCTTCCTACCACACATTCACGATTTCAACAGGAGAGACACAAGGAAGGGATGTTACAGCTGCTAAGACAAACCTGCAACACGCCAGGAACTCTGAGTCCTGACACGCATCGGGTGTGAGCATCTGGCGGAGGACAGGCACGCCTAGTGGCCAGTGTCTAGGCGCTGAACGGACCCTGCCAGATCACAGCGACTTTCAGTGAGGGGGGCCTGGCCCGGTGCCACTGCTCCTCAGCACTCGGGCCTCACCTGGGAAGTGCACAAGCTCCTCTGCCGTCTCAGCCTCGGGCACCAGCACAAGAGCCTGAGGGGCTTGTCTTTCTCCCCTCAATTATCTGTCTTTTTAGAATTAACTAATGTTGTATTCTGGTCTAAATACGCAATAAATATAACAAATACATACCACTGAGTCGTCTCTGGAGTGCTTCTTCCTCTAGGGTAATGATATAAATTTGCTCATCCAGGTCTTCAAGAATCTAAATGTAAACACCACACTATTGAATAATACATTACAAAGCAGTGTTTATGAGAATATTTAGGCTACTTGGCCTATAATTTAGACAATTATTCAAATTAATGGGAATCTAAAATAAAAATAAACTATTCTATTTGCAAATTAAGTAAAAAAGTCTTGGTACAGAACTAAGCGAACTGAAAGCTGATTCTCACAAAATCTGCAGACACCTAAACTGGGGCTGTTTCAGTTTAAAGAATGAAAGAACTCTGCAGCTCTCTCAAAGGCACACAAATGCAAGCATTCCAAACATCCAAAAGGCTGAATGCAGTAATCTCTTCGTGCCCAAGCCAGTTCTCTGGAGCTGGAAGGAGCAGATCACCCAGTCCAATAATGGTTTCTCATCTGTTATTACATTAACCTGTATCATGTGTAGAACAAGAAATCCGTAAATGGAATCGCTACCATTCATACTCTCCATTTACATCATCTTTATATACTAAAAGATGTCCACAGATATTAGACACTGGGATTATGGAAATCACCCCAGACCGAACCCTACCGAGTGGTGAACACACACACTCACTACCAGAGTATACAACATTAGTAAAATCAACCACCAGAAAAACCCACTAATCAACAGCCAATTTATATGGGCTATTCTCTGCACTGTCTTCATTGCTGGTAAAATCTAAAGGCTTTATTATCACAGGTGGGAAATTTATTATCACTCTGGCCACCTGATGAAAACAACTGACTCCTTGGAAAAGCCCCTGATGCTGGGAGGGGCTGGAGGCGGGAGGAGGAGGGGGCGACAGAGGACGGGATGGCTGGATGGCATCACCGACTCAATGGACATGAGTTTGGGTACTCTGGGAGCTGGTTATGGACAGGGAAGCCTGGCGTGCTGCGATTCATGGGGTCGCAAGGAACTGGACACGACTGAGCGACTGAACTGCACTCATCACAGCTGGCCTCCCTGAGCCAATCCTAAGTATCTTCCCAGCTCTGGGAAAACTCCAAAAGAAGCCCAGAGCTGTTATTAATGTTGTGTCCTTCAACCCCAAACTACTTATTTCTCAGCAAAACAATAAATTGTGAGTTGATGGACAAAACAAAATGATGGAAATCCTATATATTAATACATATATCCTTTCAGAACCCTGATGAGGCATTTTCAGAAAAAGTAGTTTCAATCATGCAATCCCTATCAAGTATCAAGCAATCCAATAATTCCCAGGATTTGAACAAATTTATGGCCAAGAGCTGAAAACAAAATAAAATAATAAAATAAGAATATATAGTAAGAAACAAGTAATTATAAGAGATGGCCATCTTGTAAGCCCCGGAGAAACAGGAAGAAAGGGGGATGGCCCTCCCACAGCAGCCAAGGCCCTGACACTCCAGTCTCTGGAGGAAGAAGGGTCCACAGAAGCCCCAGAGGGAGGCCGGGAACGGGGCTGAGTCATCCAAGGCAGATTTCGCCTGTGAGGAGAGCATGGGCCACACCTCTGTGGGCCACGATACAAAATTCCTTTTCCATCAACGTTCTCACCACTTTCTACTGTTTGGACCACAATAGACACTTTCTACTTTTCTCAAGGTCTAACACATACAAAGGGGCCCTCCCTGGTGGCTCAGCCAAAAAGAATCTGCTTGCCAAACAGAAGACCTGGGTTCAATCTCTGGGCTGGGAAGATCCCTTGGAGAAGGAAATGGCACCCCACTCTGGTAATCTTACTGGGAAAATCCTATGGACAGAGGAGCCTGGTGGGCTACAGTCCATGGGGTCACAAATGAGTCAGAAATGACTGAGCAAATAAAGGACAGTAACACACACGAAAGGATTCCTTCTGGCTCTGCAGCTGCCCACTGATGTCTCGCCACCACAGGGACAGGCTGGTGTGAGTGAGTGACGCAGATGAAGCACAGAGAGGCACAGATGTCTGCGTGACGGCTGGCATGCTTCATCCCATCACTCCACAGCAACCCTGTAAAAAACAGACTCTTCTCACCCCACCCTGTAACAGCCACCAAACTAAGGTCTGGCAAAGGAAAGTTATCTGCCTTCAAAGCCTGTGCTCTTAGCCAGTCTGGGCTGATGGGGACCAAACTATGGATTGGACTTAGTCCTTGACCTCAAACAGCTTATATTCTATGTTCAGGACAGACATAAAAAAAAATTATAGAACTGAAATCAAAGTCATAAATGAAGCTAAAATAAAATGTTACAGAAGTTCGCAGGAAGAAAGATTCCCAGCTTCTATTTGGGAAGAAAAGTCTTCACAAATGTTTTTGATGGTGGTAGCATATTACCTGGTAGCTTCATTTACCAAAAGGAGAAAAGGCATTCCAATCGGAGCAGAATACCCAGGTGGGGAGGTGCAAAGTACACTCAGCAACAGAAGGGCTCGACTCGCGTTCCTCGTGCAGAACAAGCGGTGGCCGGAGTCCCAGCTCCGAGAAGAGCCTCTGGGTTCAAGCCCCGCCCCGGCCTCTCAGATCTGTGATCTTCTACAAGTTAATTGATCTCCCTAACTGCAGACAATTCAAGCATAAAGTAAGAACACCATCACCAAACTTATGGGCTTATCATCAGGATTAAATGAAGTTATGAAAAATGACATTAAATTAAGTACTCAGTGCACACATACAGCAAATACTTAATTACTAAATAAATAACCATTATTATGAGATGTTAGGAATAAGAAGTCTGAAGATGTTATTAATAACTGACAAGGTTGGGAGAAAATAAGCTTGGGGAGGGGAGATAAATAAGTAGTTTGATTCTTTATCTGTTGGGTTTTCAACTCCATGGGGTATTCAATTATAGCATATAAAATATACTGTAGTTTATATGCATTATCTTTTTCTCACTAGAAATAGACATTTAGAAGTGAGGTGGAAGCAGCAGAATGCTCAGGAAAACAGAGCAGAGCACCATTAGCCCAAGGACAGAACTTGAAACATTTGCCTATTTTAGGAGGCAGAAAGTAGAAACGGAGAGAGAGATCAAAAAAATAAAACAAAACATCCAGAGAATTAGGAAGAAACTAAATGAATACCATGTCATAAAACCTCTTTAAGAGGAAAGCAAATTTCAAGATTTAACAGCATATGTATTATATTTGAGTGTGTGCACATTTACATAGCAGGTAAAAAAAAAATCCGTTATTTTAAAAAATATGAAGATTGCCATTGAAAAAAAAACGTTCAAAATTAAGCAAACATTTCCTAAAAGAATATCTACTATGATATTCTCTGCTTCTTTCCCTTGATGAATCACCCTGACAGGGAAGAAAACATATAACCATGATAACTTAATAAGTACAAGCAGTGAAATGCAGACAAAGGGGAATATGGAAACGCAATTCGAGAAGCTTCACTGTCGCAGCTGAGAGAAGTGAGGCAGGGCTTGGAGCTGGCGTCAGAGCCAGGGCTCCAGGACGCTGCCAGGTGCCCGAAGCAGGTAGGAGGCAGTGGCGACGGAAAAGGGGAGAGCCCAGCATGCTCGGGCGTAGCACCCCAGCTGCGAGGCTGACCGGAACCACAGACACCGCGGAGGCCACGGCGGGAGGGGTGGCTCCAGGTAAGCTCAGGGCGGGCCGGTGTGAAAGGCCTTCTTCCATGTGCACAGCTCAGACGGGAATATGCAGGCAATGGTGAGCCACGAAAGTGGTGGGCGTGACAAACTCTCTAGGCACAGGTGAGGATCATTCCAGATTGTTAGACACTTGACACAGCAGCTGGAAGCCAAAGCGTGCGTGTGTCCAGTCACTCAGTCACATCCAACGCTTTGTGACCCCATGGACTGGAGCTCACCGGGCTCCTCTGCCCATGGGATTTTACTGACAAAATACTGGAGTCAGTTGCCATGCCCTCCTCCAGGGGACCTTCCCAACCCAGGGATCAAACCTGCGTCTCCTGTGTCTCCTGCACTGCAGGCAGATTCTCTACCGCTGGGCCACTGGGGAGGCCCAGAAGCCAGAGCAACTCAGGAACAAATCACCAAAACTACTATCAACTGAGAATTATTCTTAAATGAATATACAGTATTTCTGAGATTAAAGGGGAAGGTATAATTCAATTAATCAAGATACAATATGCAGACAAATTTTCAGGAAATAACTGCTTTGTAATTCAAAGAATATAGATAGTAAACTTTGAAACATAAAAGAGTTACTATTTGATATTAGATCAGTTCTGGTCAGTCGCTCAGTTGTGTCTGACTCTTTGTGACCCCATGAAATATAAGATAATGGACACTTAAAATACCTCTAAATATCTGTACATTTTGTCTTTAAATCTGTTAGAAGCATTCTCACCTGTGTGCCTCTACTTTGCATTTCAAGAGCAAAAACAAATTTGGTTTCCAAAGATGAGAAAGATGGAAACGAAACAGTAGCAATTGGGGCACCAATATATAAAAGTATTCTCTGTTTCTGAACGCTAGTTTAGAGCCTGAGGGATGCTCAGGTGTGGGCGTGTTCATTTAACGGACAAGACGCTTCACGACAACATACTCACTGCTGGCTTCACCAACAGCTGCCCCATGACAGTGAACATGCGGGAGAGGCCGACCGGAGTGCACACTGCGGAACAGAGAGAGCTTCCTTCAGAGTCAGGGGAGGCCGCGGGCCTGAGGCGAGCGGCTCGAGGGCCGCTGCCGCGCCGAGGCGCGCGTCGCGAGGCGGGGTTTTCTCCGTGCCTGTCCGGGCTCCTCAGTATCACCGCTAGAGAAGCTCTGGGGGCTGGCACGCGGAGGGTGGGCACTCTTGCACTTAAGGGAGACTTGTGAAGACCAAGGAGGGGCAGGAGATGCCAGAGTCCAGCTCCCTTCAAAGAAGTCAAAGAAAACCAGCCAGAAACAGGCTGCATTTCAAGCGTCAGAGCTGACTAGCTGAGAGCGGCGCCCATAAGCCGACGCCGTTTTACCTGCGCTCATCTGCTTTGAACGCTGCTGGGACGCGACGTGACGCTTTACGTGCAACGAAACAGAGTGTGAAGGAAAAGAAGACCACAAATGCATCACACAGAATTTTACAGTTACCGCTCAAAGACAGAGGGCAGTGCTGGGGCCGGGGCGGGGGCAGCAGGGAGAGCTGGGGAGCGGGTCTGATTGTCTCCCTCCCGTTCTCTCTCCAACTCCCTGCAAGAGGCTTTCTTTAGAGAAAACCAAAGGTATCTTATTGGTTCAAGGTTTCAGTGTATCAAAATTTATCTTGAACATACAAAAAAAGTTAAGAGCCAACTTAAAAAAAAAAAAAAAATCTCCAAGCTGTTAAAAGAATCTCATCAGGAAACTTGCCCATAATTTTCCAGAACACAGAACAACTCTGCTTTAACATCAATATTATGTCAGAAAAATACTTACAAAGAAGTAACAAGCATCCCATCAATGATATACAGGAATATAAATAAGGTAGGTAGAACTCCCAGAGATCTGTTAAAAAATGTAAATATTTTAGTACACCTGAAATACTGTGCATTCAGACATAGGCTGACTGTAGATTAATGCACAGCAAACATCGTAACTGCCCATT
Source organism: Capra hircus (assembly GCF_001704415.2). NCBI lineage: Eukaryota > Metazoa > Chordata > Mammalia > Artiodactyla > Bovidae > Capra > Capra hircus. The sequence continues at coordinate 1,661,132 of NC_030811.1, read as the reverse complement.
TCAGTCCACTAAGCCATGTAATTTCTCAACTGTACAATAAAAAGATCTAAAACAGAAGAGCAGGAAATAACTCTTTTGCAAAACCTGTTTAGAGGGAGAAAATAAGCCTCCACGGAATTTTAAGAACAGAAACCAATTAACCAAAGGGGGGAAAAAAAAGTCTGAAAAGCTGCTTGCTCATTCTATATACAAGAAACACAAAAACATTCATTTCTTTCCTTAAACATGTCAAAAGACTTCTTAATTCTGTAAATTAACACTATGGATTAACTATACAAGGATTATTGCATAATAATATACAAAGAATTATTAAAGTGTTTTAAAAAGTGAACGTGAAATTCTATTCCAAACCATGGTCTCCCTCAGAGAAACTGGTGCACACAAGTCAATCCGCACCGTATAAAGATTCCATGCTGGCAGCGTCATTGTCAATGAGTGCTGAGGCTACCCACACGATCCCGAGAATAAGCAAGGCCAGGAGGATGAGCATGACCAGAGTTTCTAAAATTCGGGCTCGGATTCCCTGAAAAATACAATAAAGATTTAGTTTTTTTATTTTAACACATGAACAATTGGGCTTCTGTCTATGTGAAAACAAAAACTCTTTGGAAGGGGAGGAAATTTATACTTCTCAGCAAGACAAAACACACTAACTGCTTACTGTTTGTAATGTTCAGACTGACTTTCTTTTGAAAATTATGTAAAACACCATTAATCTTTGAAGAAAGTACCCAAAAAATTCTTTAAAAAAACATTTTGCAGAGCCATTTTAAACAATTAATTACTTTCCTAACAGTTTCCACCGGCGAGAGTAGATTAACGAATTTTTATTTGTGATTCTAATCAAGGGATTATAAGGCTAATTAAGGCACACTGCCCAGCAGTTCTGTGAACACCCAACTTGGTGAGAGCACAGAGCGCCATCTACTGGAGAAGGCAGGAATCCCGCCGGCTCCCCACAGCCTCCAGCGCCCTCTAGCGGCCGGATGAAGGCCTCTTCACGGTGACCCGGCCTCAGAAACCATGGGGACAGATGGTATCAATATTTATATCAATTAAACATCACTCCTTTGTCCACATTAGATTGAATTTCTCACTAAATCCACCAGGATGGAATATAGTAAAGAATCACTGTGTGCAATTTTAAATGTATAAAACAAATTCCGACCTCAGGGCCAAACAAGAGGCCAACTCAAATTTGAAATCTAGGGGACTGGGCAAAAAAGAAACCTTTCTCATATTCTTAGGAAGCCACCAGATGACCGGGTCTGCACTTAAATGCAGATATTCATATTGTTCTTTCATACTGTAACATAACAAAATTGTAAGTATATCCATGCTTCTCAAATCACATAATATTTCCTTTCATATTAAAAAGTCTAAAGATATGAGCTATATACATAAAATCTAAATATGGACTTATTTCCATTTTGCTCTAAATGTTACTTTCTAATTTCTGATTTACAGAAACAGGTTGCTCCGCAAATTCAGTAAGAAAGGAAATGTCCTAAAGCCACGGCCAAGCGTTCACAGCCTGAAGTGATGACTCAGACTTACCTTACCACAGGATGGCCCCTCGTAGGTGAGAACATTTCTGGTAAAGAATCCGCCTGCAATGCGGGAGACCTGGGTTCAGTCTCCGGGTTGGGAAGATTCTCTGATGAAGGGAAAGGCTACCCACTCCAGTAGTCTGGCCTGGAGAATTCCATGGACTGTATAGTCCACGGGGTTGCAAAGAGTCGGACATGACTGAGTGACTTTCACTTCACTTCACTTCTTCAAAGTTAAGAGTCAGTGCCCCTTACGTGCTCAAGGCAAGGGAGGCTGGGGAACCAGAGTGATGGCAACCTGCATCTGGCTTAACACATTAGCTCTCACAGTAGCTATGACTCAAGTGAGAGGAAACAAGAACAGTCACAAAACAAACTACTAAAAGACATACTTCCACTTTGCTGAAGAACTCTCTGAACCCACACTTCACAACCTTCAAACCACTGAGGATACCAAAACACGACCACTACCTTTTAGCACTGATTTCTTTCTCCCCCTCTTCCTCTAAGCAAGAATTTTTTAATTACACCTTAAATATGATCTGAAAGTCTATAAATAAAACAGATTAAAAGAGTAGGCTCTGGAGTGTATGTATTACAATCTCAGCTTCATCTCTTCCTGCCTCTGAAGTGAAGTGAAGTTGCTCAGTTGTGTCCGACTCTCTGCGACCCCAGGGACTCTAGCCAACCGGGCTCCTCTGTCTATGGGATTCTCCAGGCAAGAATACTGGAGTGGGTTGCCATTTCCTACTCCAGGGGAACTTTCTGACCCAGGGATCGAACCCGGGTCTCCCACATTGTAGGCAGACGCTTTACCGTCTGAGCCACAAGGGAAGCCGCTGCAGCCCACATCCTGCCAGCCTCCAACTAGCCCACAGGAGCACCTGAGCTCACAGAACACGTCACACGTGTCTGAAGCGTCATCATACATGAGCTAAAGAGCAGTGTTACTCAGAACTATGAGACTTGATGTCCAAAAACAGGGCATTTTACTACAATAATATGTTACAATTATACCCAGCAATTACAATAATGTAACAGTACGTTACAGTGAGTGCTATAATGATAATAAATTTGGGGAACCAGTCACCAGTAAGACTTACAGACTTCTGACATTTTGGTAAGAACTGGTGGTGATTTAGTCGCTCAGTCGTGTCTAACTCTCGCGACCCCATGGACTGCAGCCCACCAGGCTCCTCTGCCCATGGGATTTCCCAGCCAAGAACACTGGGGTGGGCGCCATTCCCTTCTCTAGGAGACCTTCCCGACCCAGGGATCCAACCAGAGTCTCCTGAACCTCCTGCACCTGGCAGGTGGGTCCTTACAGCAGCTGAGCCACTGGGGAAGCCCATGGTAAGAACTGCTTCTTAGCAACTCAATCTGCTCTCATCACATCTGTTCCTCTGTGTTGGAGGCGATGCTCCATGGTTCTCTCCCACGTCTGAGCATCTCACCAGCAGAGGTGGGCAGTTCTCATTCTGCACCATCTTTTCAAGGATAGCTGCAGAGCGGACAGCCTGGGAAGACACAGACACCGTCTCTGCAGCAGAGGCACGTCTGCCTCCTTTACAGCGTCAAAGAAGAGGTCGCCCCACAGAGCAGAAGCCACACAGGTGTGCTGCAGCATCCCCTTGGCGCAGGGCTCTGCGGCTGCGACACAAGCCCTCTGCGGGAACAGCTCCCACGGGGCCGCGTCGCCCCTGTGGGGCCCGGGGCCTGGGGAGCTAGCAGGAAGAGCGGGCTGCTACACTTGCAGGCTGAGGCATGAAGGCCCCTGCGTCAGACCAGGAGTCTGGGTCTGCAGCCAGTGTCTGTGAAGCTGGCCAACGAACCTATCGCCTTGGAGGTACCGTAATGTCTCAGATCCCGGCAGTTTCAGACAGCTTTGGGCAGCTTTCTGGGAGGAACAGACAAGGGCCCACACGTTTGGGTTCAGGGCCAGGATCGAGCCATGAACCCTCTCACCCAGGCCTCAGACAGGCAGAAGTAAGGGCCCCTCACCCTGGCCCACCAGCTGGCACACAAGGGGGCTGACCCCTGGCCCGTACAGCTCCTTCTCCCCTGAGCGGAGCAGGAAGGGGTCTTCTCATGACCCAAGAGCAAGCCCTGCCAGGCCGGCTGACAGGAACGTCCTGCACATACCACGGCTACAGGGAACTACTTTTCTGCACGCCTGGCGCCCTGTCATATTTTTCCAACATTTTTAGAGTGGACATGTATGACTTAAGATGCAGGAGAACAGACTAACGTTCTCTTTAATTTTCAATATTTTCTTAAAATAATAAATGTCCAAGAGTCTGGAACCCAAAAGAATAACTTTTTTAAAATATCCAAGTTTGGTTTATGAGACAGACAGTAGAACAGGCTTGTTAAGAGCCCCAACCCGAGTAGCAGACCGCTGAGCCCAACTCCTGTTTCCATGCCTGGCCCGCTGTGTGACCTCGGCCAAGCGCCTGAAGCCCGCTGTGCCTCAGCTTCCTGCCTGCAGCATGAGTTTGCTACAGACGCCCCTGCCTCCCGGGTGGCTACCAGGCCCACAGGCGTGGACGTGTGCGGCGTGCGGAGCGCAGCCTGGTGTCATGCCTCACACTGCTGCCTCTGCGTCTGGAGTCTCCAAGGCTTGGGACTCACCTATCACTCGTGCTTCTCGATCAGCACGCTCCTCTTTTCCTGTCTACCACGTACAACCTAGAAGAAACCAGACCGACTTCCTCGCTATGTGAACACCCAGCTCAGCAGAGCTTCTGAGCACATCCCCAGCCACCGAAGGACCCGAGGAGCTCACACCAAGCCCTGTCTCCATTCTGTGGCTGCCCAGGCATCTAACCGGACCCCTCATCTCTCGGGCCCGGGGCAGCTGCCCCCTCAGTCCAGGACCTCCTCGTCTCCTGCGATCTCTCCACCCTCTAGCCTAGCTCTGGGTCTTCCTCCTCATCCTCCCCCCTCCTCTGAGCCTCCCAAGCCCTCCAACCAATCTTGCTTTCACTGGTCTAAACCCCACAGTAAACTAGCACCTTTTAGTGATAATTCAGTATCAGTAATGTTCTAGTATTCCTGGCTTTAACTTCCACCAGACCAGTTTAATTCCACCTGGAAGCTACAGGGTTGTTCAAGAAATTTACAGAATCAAGAGAAATTTTTGACGCTACCCTTCACAGTGGGACTCCAATGTCATCCGGCAATCCTCATGGTGATCTGTAGCTACTAATTCCCTCAGACACATGCAAACGTCTTCTTGGCCTTGGTCCTAGCCTCACGCCCTGTGTCCTTCCGTGACAGCTGACCTTACTGACCCTTAGGGAGAGCCAGCTGGCGACCTGCACGGCCCTCAGCTCCCCACTCCTTGGCCTTCGCTGCTGTCTCCATCCCTACGTCTTCCATTCTGTAAAGGGAAGTATCTCAGACCCTTTTCTCTGATGGCCCAGTCTTCAGTGTTCAGCCTTTCACAAGCGGTATCAGGGCTTCTCAAACACTGACATGCGCAGATTTACTGAGGGGCTTGTCAATCTCTGCGTACCAGCCCCTGTGGCTCCTCGGCCCATACTTGTGAAGGTGCTCCCCCAGACAGACTGCTCCCTTCTCTCCTGGAGGATCTTGCCTCCTCACGTGGCCAACAAACCTCAAGTTTATACCTTTAGTCCAAATCACACCACAGAGGCCAAGGTCCATAATCTTAACCACCACCTCACCTTAGATACCTCACAGCAACTTTCAACTGAACCCGAAAATCAAACTCATCACTTTATCCCCTAACCCTGCTCCTACTCAGTGTCACATGCCTCAATAAACGGCACCGCTATCCACTTTGTTGTTTTTGCCAGACACTCTGGAAACATCTGTATCACCTCCTTCCTGTTGCACCCTACCCCACCCCTCCCCCCCCCACACACACACACTTGATTCTTCCGTGTCACTTCCTTCCTGCTGTACCCCACCCCTCCCCAACACACACACACACACACACACACACACTCACTCACTCACATATACTCGATTCTCCCGTGTCACTTCCTTCCTCCTGCACCCCACCCCACCCCACCCCACCCCACCACACACACACACTCGATTCTCCCGCGTCACTTCCTTCCTGCTGCACCCCACCCCACCCCACCCCACCACACGACACACACACACTCAATTCTTCCATATCACTTCCTTCCTGCTGCACCCCACCCCACCCCAACACACACACTCACACACTCGATTCTCCCGTGCCACTTCCTTCCTCCTGCACCCCACCCCACCCCACCACACCACACACACACACTCAATTCTTCCATATCACTTCCTTCCTGCTGCACCCCACCCCACCCCAACACACACACTCACACACTCGATTCTCCCGTGCCACTTCCTTCCTCCTGCACCCCACCCCACCCCACCACACCACACACACACACTCAATTCTTCCATATCACTTCCTTCCTGCTGCACCCCACCCCACCCCAACACACACACTCACACACTCGATTCTCCCGTGCCACTTCCTTCCTCCTGCACCCCACCCCACCCCACCACACCACACACACACACTCAATTCTTCCATATCACTTCCTTCCTGCTGCACCCCACCCCACCCCAACACACACACTCACACACTCGATTCTCCCGTGCCACTTCCTTCCTGCTGCACCCCACCCCACCCCACCACACCACACACACACACTCAATTCTTCCATATCACTTCCTTCCTGCTGCACCCCACCCCACCCCAACACACACACTCACACACTCGATTCTCCCGTGCCACTTCCTTCCTGCTGCACCCCACCCCACCCCAACACACACACTCACACACTCGATTCTCCCGTGCCACTTCCTTCCTGCTGCACCCCACCCCACCCCACCCCACCCCACCCCACCCCACCCCACGACACACACACACTCGATTCTCCCGTGCCACTTCCTTCCTGCTGCACCCCACCCCACCCCACCCCACCCCACCCCACCCCACCCCACCCCACCACACACACACACACACACACACACTCGACTCTCCCGTGCCACTTCCTTCCTGCTGCACCCCACCCCACCCCACCACACCACACACTCGACTCTCCCGTGCCACTTCCTTCCTGCTGCACCCCACCCCACCCCACCCCACGACACACACACACTCGATTCTCCCGTGTCACTTCCTTCCTGCTGCACCCCACCCCACCCCACCCCACGACACACACACACTCAATTCTTCCATATCACTTCCTTCCTGCTGCACCCCACCCCACCCCACCCCACCCCACCACACCACACACACACACTCGACTCTCCCGTGCCACTTCCTTCCTGCTGCACCCCACCCCACCCCACCCCACCCCACCACACGACACTCACACACTCGATTCTCCCGTGCCACTTCCTTCCTGCTGCACCCCACCCCACCCCACCACACACACTCACACACTCGACTCTCCCGTGCCACTTCCTTCCTGCTGCACCCCACCCCACCCCACCACACCACACACACACACTCGATTCTCCCGTGCCACTTCCTTCCTGCTGCACCGCACCCCACCCCACCCCACGACACTCACACACTCGACTCTCCCGTGCCACTTCCTTCCTGCTGCACCCCACCCCTCCCCACACTCACACACACACCTGGACGCCGGGCCAGTCCAGCACCAACCCCTTTCGGCCCCTCCGTGTAATCACAGCTCAGACCCACCCACCTCTTGCCACTGCCGCAGCGTCTGTCTGGATGGCACCCAGCCTCCTAGCTACACCCACACTCCTCTCTCTCCCTGACCTGCCGCCTATCTCGCGTGGGAGTGTGTGCCATCTCAGAATGCAAGTCTGATCACTCCGTGCGCACGCACAGCTTGCTAGCCTGGGAAACAGATGCATTGCCGTGACAACAGACAGCAAGGCCCGAGCCTCCTCAGCGCCACTCTCCACCTGAGGGCCTGCGCAGGCACGTCCCTGAAGCTGGGCCTCACTCCTCCTTCTGCTGTTTAAAGAGTGTGCAAGATAACTAGCGATACACACGACCCGTTCATGGCTAGCCAGCACGGCACAGCACTGCCCGACAGCTCTCTCTGTGGTCGCGGAGGTGCGCTGCTCCACGCCAGCCACCGCGTGTGCACAGAGCCCCAGAACAGCAGAATGCAGCTCTGGGGACTGGAGAGCTGGTGTTTAACTTTAGTGACGTTTCGTTACCTTAGAGTCATATAGCCGCACACGGCTACTGGTTACCACACAGGTCAGAGAGACTGCTGGCAGCCTGCTTCTGACAGAATCTCATGTTTAGCGCACTCTGTACTCTCAAGTACTTTCTGGCCATTTTCCTAAATTAAACCTTGATATAAAATTCTCTGGACAAATCTCTCTGAGATTAACAACTATATGTGAAAGTTCTTCTTAAATGAAACAAGCTGTATCATTCCAAGAGGATGCTTTTTCTATTATAACTTTATTAATAAAATCAAGAAGAAACGTCTGACATGCACACTCACACGCTTAAGCAGCCAAATAAGAAACATCTAACCAGACACACCTCTGCATTCAAAGCACATGCACTCTTCAAAAATTCACTTCAAACTGATCACCAGTTCTTCTGAAAGCAACAACGCATAAAAAGGAATTTTTCTCATTCTCAGTTATTAATCTAAGTTTTTTAAAAAGAGTGAATCAAGAATTTCAGAAAAGGCTGCCACAGAGCAAGTCACTGCAATTACAGAGTATGGGTATACTTGCTTATGAAACACTGAAGATGACGGACGTCATCAGAAATAACTGTCACAATGACCCGCTCCACTGTGAGGCGAGGATGCCTGTTTTCCTTTTGTTAATTCTATTCCCTTTTCATGATTAAATGGGACAAAATCAGCCCAATATGAAATCAATTAAGTATCACATTTATGAGCTTTAGCAAAACCAACAGAAAAGCATAACAAATCTGTTCATTAAATGCAATGTGGCAGATTTTCCACCTTCAACAAAATCAGAAGAGAGAGAAAAAGGGTGAAGAGACTATAAATAATCAGACTTCATTTGTTCATTTAGCATCGACTGGCTCATGTCTCAAAAATACACAACTGTGATCATTGCCTTTCTTTAGAACACTAAAATACTGCAAAGCCTAAAGAGTACAGGCTTTGTGGCATGTAGTGTGGAGTTTTTTAAACTTTTGTGTGTGGCTCTGTTTACAAAGAAATGAAAAGCATTGTGAGAGCTTTTATCACTACCATTAATCACCAGCAAGACAGCATATAAGCAAAAAACTAGGCCTACTGCTCATCTTTCCATTAGGAGTCAGAATCAGGGGCTCGGACGCCCCCAGGGGAAGGTCCCTATCAACTTCATTCTTGCATAAGCTGAGCTAAAAGACGTGCCAGATGTCAGCATAAGGGACTGAAGCATCCTGCAATCGACAAAGTGGCAGACACTGTCAGAGCGGGAGCAGGCTCCCACTGTTCATCCTAGACAGTGAGAAACGTCTCCAAAACATGAGATCACAGGACTACTCACCATCAACAGTAACACTTGCTCACAGAATTCTGAATGTTGTACCATGCCATACAGTACTAGGATTTCATGAACTTTATAACATCTTTATAAACACTTGTCTAACCCAGCCCCCAAAAACATAAACCTTAGTTACCTTCATAAAACACCATCCCTTCTATTGAAATCATAGTATAATAAGCACTCAGTGTATTAGTAAAAAAAAATAAAACTTCAAAACAAACTACTTTCTTTCTGCCAAGGAAACATTGTTTTTAAGAAAAGTAAGCTATATACTTAATTACTTTAGTTTCATACCAGTTTTATTCTGGAAATTACAATCAGCTCAACATTTAGCAGTTCAAATTAGAGTAAACAGGCTAGTAAAGACTGAACACCCAATTTTGGTGCTGGCCAACTGCACCTTAAATGCTCTGCACTGAGCAGCAGTGAAGTGGGAACCGCGATGCGTTTGCAAAGGCTCTGCCAGTGAGCTGGCATGTCTCTATGGTGATGAGCATTTAGACAAGACTCCGCATGGACATCTTGACCTCGTGGAAGGTATGTAAACACCACTTCATATACTATGTCTCCACCCAACAGAAACGCCTGGGAAAATTTCTACATTCACAGAACATTTAAAACAAATATCAAGCCATTGTTTCCATTTAACAAAAAGGGTCTCTTAGTAACATTAAGATAAGGTTTGCTCAGCATGACATCAAGACAGCACCAAGCATACACGCAGTCGTCTGGGTAAGATCGATAGAAGTACTAATAAAGAACAGAAAATAAAGGCAGGTATTAATTATTTTCAACCATGAAAAAACTACAAACAAGCATCCCTAGAGAGTCAAATATTTCCCCCTTTGCTCCCAAAGTAATCATTAAAAGGAGAGACAAAAAGAGTTTTGGTCCCAAGTCAAAGAAAATAGCTTTATGGAAAGCACTGTTAAAACTCTAGAATGAAATGCTTTTTAATGTTAGTATTTTCTGCAGTTTATTATATATATACATATTTATTTAATATAGTCATACAGTAGGAAAATTGAAAATGCTAAGACTCAAGGTATTGAGACTTGACAAAAAGGAAGCATTTTAGGGTAAGTTAAAATAATAACACCAACACTGCCAGTTCATTGAACTAAGTTGTTCACTAGATTTAAATTAATGGGCAGAAATTCTCGGGATTTTAAACAAACAAAATCCTCCAGATTGCAAGTAAAATAAATAGATACAGTGAATTTCCAACATGTAAATGAAAGAACTGAATTGTAAAAAGACTGCAGGGACTTTCCATCAAAATGTTTAAATATAACTCTAAATTGGGGAAAAAAACATTTCTCAGTACACTTGATCACATCAAAATAAACTAACGGTTGGCCAGTAACGATCGTTTCTAATACTAACTCTGTTCTAATAATTCTTTAGTAAAACTTGACGGAAAAGGAAAGAAGGGAACTTTTTGCAAAGCTCCTACTACGTAGTTGCTTTACATGTAATCACTGAATATTCAAAATCAAGGCAAATTTATTATAAATGAGAAAGCTCACACCCAAAAAACAAAATAATCAGCCTATGGTCACTCTGGTCAAGGCCTGTCAGAACTCTTTAATTCAGGTCTGTCAGCTTTTGAAGCCTGTGCTTTCTACCCTCAACAGAAGACAGAAATAAGACCTAAAAGACAAACTGACATGGAAAGATAAGATAGGGGGAGAAGGCTTAAAACACACTAACAGTTTTAGGCAATCTATAATTTTAGTAAAGAAACTAAAGCAAAATACACAAAAGCTTCTTTTACCAGAATACCAATTTTTCAATTCCATTTCATGCTGAGCAAATGCTCAGTCCTTTAACAGAACATTGTAGCCATTACCTCACTAGTCCTTTCATAAAACACCCAGGCACAAGTTTCAATACAAACAAACTGAAAGAAGGATCATTAGGTTTACCATTGTATCACATTAGTACAGTAAAATGTATAAGATGCTAACGGACACACTATAATATGAAAGCAACTCCACGTGATAATTCAGGTAACAGTGTCCTATGGCTTTTGTGGCAGGAAGGGTACTTACACAAAAAGCACCAGGAATTCCCAGAAAGCACAGAAAGCTACCCTCAGGGCACTGAACTAGGACTTACAAACTAGAGAGAAGTCAAGGCCTGGCTTCGAAGCTTCAAAGGACAGGCTGGCTCTCTTAATGCCGGTGATGACTAAGTTGAAGGCAGTGCTCACTGAGCATCTGAAAGTCCTAGGCCCTTGAGAATGACGCTAAACCTCTCTGCCCGTGCTCTGTGAATGGACAAAGCCTGGGTGACGGCACCCCTGTCGGCAACATGCTTTACTGAGCGTTTTAAGCCACTGCTGAGACCTACTGCTCAGATCAAAGTGAAAGTGAAGTCAGTCAGTCGTGTCCAGCTCTTTGCAATCCCGTGGACTGTAGCCTACCAGGCTCCTCCGTCCATGGGATTCTTCAGGCAAGAATACTAGAGTGGGTTGCCACTTCCTTCTCCAGGGGATCTTCCCGACCCACGGATCGAACCTGGGTCTCCCACATTGCAGGCAGACGCTTTACCCTCTGAGCCACCAGGGAGGATTCCTTTAAAGAATCACTGCTCATTGACAACGTGCCTGGTCACCTAAGGGCTCCAGGTGAGACGTACAAAGAGATTCCAGCTGTTTTCACGCCTGCGAACATGACGTCCATCCTGCAGCCCACAGGTCAAGGAGTAATTGTGACTTTCAACCCTTGTTATTTAAGAAATACACTCTGTAAAGCTTTGGCTGCCATAGACAATGACTCCTCTGATGATCTGGGCAAAGCTATTTGAAAATCCTCTGGAAAGGACTCACCATTCTAAATGCCATTAAGAACATTGGGAAGAGGTCAAAAGACCAATATTAACAGGAGACTGGGAGAGGCTGGTTCTGACCTTCACGGATGGCTCTGAGGGGCTCAAGGCTTTAGTGGAGGAAGCAAGGGCAGATGCAGTGGAGACAGCAACAGAACCAGCACTAGCAGTGGGGTAAGGGTGTGACTGAAGTAGCGCGGCCTCATGATTAACTTTCACAGAAAAGCACTGCCTCTTAGGCACGAGCAGAGAAAATGGTTTCTTGAGATGGAATCCCTTCCTGGTAAAGACACTGTGAAGACTGCTGAGATGACAGCAAGCGATTCAGAGAGTCACACAAACTTAGGTAAGGAGGCAGCAGCAAGGTCTGCGAGGCCTGAGTCCAGTTCTAGAATCAGCTCTACGGGTCAAATGGCATCGAACAGCATTCATGCTGCAGAGAAAGGAAGAGTCACTTAAGGTGGCAACCATGGCCAACTTATTTTAAGAAACTGCCACAGCCACCCTCCTTCGGCAACGTCCCCCTGATCAGCAGCCAGCATCAAGGCAAGACCCTCCAGCAGCAAAGATACTGACTCACTAAAGACTCAGACGATGACTAGCATCTTTTTAGCAATGAGGTGTTTTTAAATTAAACTACGTACACTCAGACACAATGCTATTGCGCATGTAATAGGCTGCAGTATGGTGTAACCATAGCTTTCACATGTGCTGGGAAGCCAGAAGCTCATGTGACTCACTTTCCTGCAACAGTTATTCTCTTGTGGTGGTCTGGAAACAAATCCACAGTATCTCCAGGGCTGTCAATCTGCACATGGTGTAGGTATGTCTATTAAATGCCTTCGGATATCCACCCAACCTAAAGGAGCATCACCACAACCACTGTGCGCCTGTGCAGCCCTCTGCCATACACACCTGCAGCGCCAACCTGGTAACCCCACCTGAGCTGCTGTGCTCGTCACTTACTTTCTTTGGAAAGGCAGAGAAACCGGAGATCACAGTGCCACAACATCCACTGGATCACAGGAAAAGCAAGAGAATCCTAGCGAAGCATCACTTCCGCTTCACAGAACACACCAAAGCCTCTGACTGCGTGGATCACAACAGACTGTGGAAAATTATTAAAGAGATGGGAATACCACACCACTGTACCTGCCTCCTGCGAAACCTGCAGGTCAAGAAGCAACAGTTAGAACCAGACATGGAACAACGGACTGGTTCCAAATTGGAAAAGGAGTGCGTCAAGGCTGCTTATTCATGTAACTGATATGAAAAGTACATCATGCAAGATGCTGGGCTGGAGGAAGCACAAGCTGGAATCACGACTGCCGGGAGAAGTATCAATAACCTCCGACATGCAGATGACACCACCCTACGGCAGAAAGTGAGGAGGAACTAAGGGGCCGCTTGATGAAAGTGAAAGTGAAAAAGCTGGCTTAAAGCTCAACATTCAGAAAACAAAGATCATGGCTTCTGGTCCCATCACTTCATGGGAAATAGATGGGGAAACAGTGGGAACAGTGACAGACTTTATTTTCTTGGGCTCCAAAATCACTGCAGATGGTGACTACAGCCATGAAATTAAAAGATGCTTACTCCTTAGAAGAAAAGCTATGACCAACCTAGACAGCATACTAAAAAGCAGAGACATTATTCTGCCGACAAAGGTTCGCATACTCAAAGCTACGGTTTCTCCAGTGGTCATGTACGGATGTGACAGCGGGACTATAAGGAAAGCTGAGCGCAGAAGAATGGACGCTTCTGGACTGCGGTGCTAGAGAAGACTCTGGAGAGTCCCCTGGACTGCAAGGAGATCAAGCCAGTCAATCCTTAAGGAAATCTGTCCTGAATCTTCATTGGAGGGAATGATGCTGAAGTTGAAACTCCACTTTGGCTATCTGATGCGAAGAGCTGACTCTTTTGAAAAGACCCTGATGCTGGGGAAGACTGAGGGCAGGAGGAGAAGGGGATAGAGAGGATGAGGTGGTTGGATGGCATCACCGACTCAATGGACGTGAGTGTGAGTAAGCTCTGGGAGATGGTGGACAGGGAAGCCTTCGCGTGCTGCAGTCCATGCGGCTGCAAAGAGTCGGACACAACTGAGCAACTGAACAACAATGTGTAACATAAAATTTACCATTTTAACCATTTTTAAGCGTACAGTTCTGTGACATTAAGTACATTCACAGAGTCATGCAACCATCACCACCATCCATCTCCAGAGCTTCTTATACGCTCAAACTCTGCACTCATTCAACACTCTCCATCTGACCCCAGCCCACCCTCCATCTACTTTACGTCTCTATGAATCTGACCACACTAGGCTGCTCATATAAGTGAGATCCTAACAGTATTTGTCTTGTTGTATCTGATTTTATTTCACTCAGCATAATGCTCTCAAGGTTTATCTGTGTTGTAACATGTCAGAATCTCCTTCCTTGTTAAAGCTAATAATATTCCACTGTATGCACAAACCACAATTTATCTATTAATCCACTGATGGATACTGGGGCTGTTTCCAAGTTTGGTTGTCTATTATAAATAACCCTTCCATGAAAATGGTGTATATATTTATCTGTGGAGTCCTTGCTTTCAATTCTTTTGTGTACATACCCAAACCTGGAATATCTGGATCATATTATAATCATATTTTTAATTTTTTAAACAACCACTATACTATTTTCCACAGTGGCTATTATCATTTTATAGTCTGACTGACAGTGTACAAGAGTTTCAGTTCCTCAATATCCTCACCAATACTTGTTAGTTTTTTGTTGTTTTTTTTTTTCCCCTAGTAGCCAAATGGGTGTGGAGAAGGATCTCCCTGTGGTTTTGATTTCCATCCCCACTCCAGTACTCTTGCCTGGGAAATCCCATGGGCGGAGGAGCCTGGCAGGCTGCAGTCTATGGGGTCATGAAGAGTCGGACACAACTGAGCGACTTCCCCTTCTCTTTTCCCTTTCATGCACTGGAGAAGGAAATGGCAACCCACTCCAGTGTTCTTGCCTGGAGAATCTCAGGGACGGGGGAGCCTGGTGGGCTGCTGTCTATGGGGTCGCACAGAGTCGGACACGACAGAAGTGACTTAGCAGCAGCAGCAGCAACACCTAGTGATATCAGGGTCTGCTCCTGAGCTTACTGGCCACTTGTACGTCTTCTTCAAAGCAGTGTCTATTTAAGTCTTTTGTTCCTTTTTAAGGATCTGATAGAGTGAGATCCATCACTGTGTTCTTCAAAACTGTTTTGGCTATTCTTGGTTCTCTGCCTTCCATAGAATTATACTATCTCCTTGTCACATGCTATAAGATAACCTTAAAATTTTTAGCAGAGTTGTATTGACTCTAAAAAAACCTGAAAACTGGTATTGTTATCATATAAAGAAATTCATAAACATAAAAAAGCTACCCATTTACCTAGGTCTTTAACATCTTTCAATATGATTTTTTCTTTCCGTATATTATTTCAGTAAGTTTTAAAAACTCATTTGTTGGGTTTATTTCAATATACCTTAGTTGTCTTGCTATAGAAAAGATATCTGTAATTAGATTTTCTGTTTGTTGTTTTTATTGATTTTTCTGTATTAATGCTACATCCAGCTTCCTTGCTAAATTCTCTTATTTGATTTATAATTTATCTTTAGATTCTACAAGATTTTTCAAAAGACAACGTCATCTGTTAATCCAGACCGTTTCGCTTGTTCCTGTCAGTTCTTCCTTTTCTGGCCTAACTGTGGCTGGTAAAGAACTCTCCTACAGCGCTGTCTGTCACTGGAAATACAAGCACTCGAGATGGCTCTGACTATAAAGCGACTGCTTCTAGCGCCTGACTACTCAGAAGTGCCCGCGGCGGGCTCAGGGCAGACGCCCACGCGGCGGCAGTGCTCCCACAGCTCTTGGTCTGCTTTCTAACCGCCATGGTCACCCGTTTCACGGATGTGCTCTGTGTCTCTTCTGAGGTGCTCACTTGAGTCTTTTCTCTCATTTACTCTCCTAATAGGAATTACAGTCACAGACTTTCCAGTGTTAAACCAACCTTGATAGCTGAAATAATTTGTTTGAATGATGATCTGTTGTGTGCATAGTTGGATTCAGCTTACTATTTCCTGATTCATAAGAATTCATGAATAAGAATGGCTATAATGTTCCTTTCTCACACTAACCGTGTCTGCTTTCGGCATCAAGATCATACTAGTTCCATAAAATACAACTGTGCATGTTCCATCTTCAGATCGCTGGACAAATTTGCTGCAACTGCAGTTATCCATTTTTTAAAGTCTGAAGAAACATCCTGGAAACTGTCTCAACTTTTTTTTTAATCAGAATGACTTAACACAACTTTCATTTCTGGCAATACTGAGAACAAGGCATCTTAATTCCCTCTGCCAAGACAAGTCTAAACTGCTACATCAAATCTTTTCAAATCTCTGTGAAATCTTCTTTTTGTCTATCAACTCCGAGCAGTACATCGAATTTGGTACCTCTCACAATGCTGACTTTTCCCAGTTGTCTGGTCACCTTCTGGGTCCCTGCTCGTGTTTAACACACAAACCTCTTGTCCTGTTGCTTCTTCCTCTACCACCTCCTGCCTCTGGTGACGCTGGGTCTGAGAGTGACTGGGTGAGGCCTCTCAGGACCCTGTGTCCTGGCGGGCCTGTAAGCGTTTACGGGACGATCAGCCCCCAGGACCATGGGCTCTGTGTAAGTATTCCTGGAGCTCGCTGGCGGCAGCTCCACTCTGAACACCTGGCCCTTCCTGTTCTTCACATCCTTCAGCACATGGTTTTAATTTCTGTTAAAACCAGGTCTAAGAAGAATTTGAGGAACACACATACTTGGATATCCAGAAATATTAAAATCAGCCTGCTAACAGATGCAAAACTGGGTAACATCCTGTGGGACAATGAAATGGAATGCTGGGTGCTATCTTTTGTACAGGGAAGAAACCACTTACAGCCTCTATCAGACAAATTAATTTGCATCGGGCTCAGTTTCCTCCAGCTTCACTCTTTAAGCCAAAGGAGATGAAACACAGCCAGGTCAACAGAACACGAGCCAAGGGACACACCCCTGAGGGTCGCACAGTCCCCAGCACCCACTGGCAACACCCAGGGCCGCCTCCGTCCGCTCCCACATCTTGGACAATTTCCCTGGCACTAGAAAACTTATGTACACAAAATAATTTATTAAAATAAAGGCATAAAATATATGTACACACTAATTATAATTACACAATAATCCAAGTACAAATGTTGAAAGGTAATTTGGAATGATATAAAATACAACATGGGGTTAATTGGCTTTCTCTAAACTTGTTTAAATTATAATTTAAATATTAATGAAAAACCAACAGAAGTCAAGATATACAGGAGGATCGCCAAAATCATCAACCTTGTGAATATGCTTCATGCAAGCAAGAACGAACCAGGAAAATGAAACATTAAATATCCTGGAATACAGACACATTTAGGAAAGCTTTACATACATTTGCAGAAATCATCTTGGAATCCTGAGAAGGAATTTCTAAACACTAGACTGGAAAAGATCTTCTTTAAGCAACTTTAAGGTCACGAGGTCCTAAAGGTCCTAAAGGAAATCAACCCTGAATGTTCACTGGAAGGACTGATGCTGAAGCTGAAGCTCCAATACTTTGGTCACCTGATGTGAAGAGCCGACTCATTGGAAAAGACCCTGATGCTGGGAAAGACTGAAGGCAGGAGGAGAAGGGGACGACAGAGGATGAGACGGTTGGATGGCATCACTGACTCAATGGACTTGAGTTTGAGCCAAGCTCCAGGAGTTGGTGATGGACAGGGAAGCCTGGCGTGCTGCAGTCCATGGGGTCGCAGAGAGTGAGACACAACTGGGCAACTGAACAACAAGGTCATGAGAGGCCAAAACAGCTACAAAGCTAAAGAGGAGAGGCCAAAAGAAAAGACTGCGCCACACACTTGCTGATGGAATCAGGGCCAAGCCAAGCAGAGGCCACAGAGACTCCGAGGTCTGGAGAAGTGAGCAAAGAATGCCCCCAACTTTACAAATCGCTGAGTTTCACACGAAAGGTCTGTAAAGCTAACAGGCAGAGAGACAGAGGAATCAGGGACATCAATTCAAGCTGACAGGTAACAAACACTTCTTGCCACAGGAAACAGGGAAAACATGTGATCAATAAATGACCGATCAGTTGCACTGTCCCCGCAGCAGCCACAGCACCTAGCATACAAAAGGTGGCCAGCAGGAACTGACTGAGTGAGCTGGCAATGCCAGCAGACACTGCCACCCACAGGGCAGCAGCACTGAGGAACCCTGAGCGGCAGAAAGCAATGGGGTCAAGTCTACAGAGAGATGTCCGGGGGAGGGGATTATTAAAGGACAGGATGAAAATAAGAAGAGAATAGTGATTCCAGGTACTGCGAGCTGCAAAAAGTCCAAAACTACGTGTGATCGTAAGATTTAAGTATTAATATTAGGAATAATAGGTGATAGTAATATTACTGTGTACATTTCTTTAGAATAACTGAGTTATAGAAAAATTTATTTAGCTTCACGCTTTTTAATTACCTCACAAAATTAACTACAGATAGATTTAAATATTAGATCTTCGTAAAAACTCCCAGAAAAGATAGCTAAAATAGAATCGACTATATTACTCATCCTTGGCTTTGAAGGAATAATAACACTTTAATAACCTTAAACCAATATCAAATTACTAAGAAAATGTAAGTTTAAAACGGAAAAAAGCGAGGCTAAAATGAAATCAGGTTTTGTCGGCCTAGTTGTATGTTTGTTGTTAAGTAGTAAAGAATCTGCCTGACAAAGGAGGAGAGGCAGGAGACGTGGGCTCCATCCCCTGCATCAGAAAGACGCCCTGGAGGAGGGCATGGCGACCCACTCCAGTACTCTTGCCTGGAGAATCCCATGGAGAGAGGAGACTGGCGGGCTACTGCCCATGGGGTCACAAAGACTCAGACATGACTGCGCACATATACACACACTACCTGAGTTTCTCATACAGTTAATTGAAAGGCAGTATCCCTCGTTATTAATAGGACCAGCTCAAAAGTTTCTAAGTTTTACGAATCTTAAAGTACATTAAATAAACTTTCTAATGGTTTAGAAACCAACATTAATCATATATTTATAAACACTTAAAATTAAAATTCCATTAGACATCACGCTAAACTGATATTACACGTCAGGCTGGGCGATACAATGACACATCAGTTCAGCTCAGTGGCTCAGTCACGTCCGAGTCTACAGCCACACAGACTGCAGCACGCAAGGCTCCCCTGTCCATCACCAACTCCCAGAGCCTGCTCAAACTCATGTCCATCGAGTCGGTGATACCATCCAATCATCTCGTCCTCTGTCATCCCCTTTTCCTCCCGCCTTCAATCTTTTCCAGCATCAGGGTCTTTTCCAATGAGTCAGTTCATTGCATCAGATGACCAAAGTACTGGAGCTTCAGCATCAGTCCTTTCAATGAATATTCAGGACTGTTTTCCTTTAGGATTAACTGGTTTGATCTCCATGCAGTTCAAGGGACTCTCAAGAGTCTTCTCCAACACCACAGTCCAAAAGCATCACTTCTTTGGCACTTAGCTTTCTTTATGGTCCAACTCTCACAGCCATACATGACGACTATAAAAACCATAGCCTTGACTAGATGGACCTTTTTCGGTGATGTCTCTGCTTTTTAATCTGCTGTCTAGGTTTGTCACAGCTTTTCTTCAAAGAAGCAAGCATCTTTTAATTTCATGGCTGCAGTCACCATCTGCAGTGATTTTGAAGCCCAAGAAAATAAAGTCTGTCACTGTTTCCATTGTTTCCCCATGCTTTTGAACTGTGGTGTTGGAGAAGACTCTTGAGAGTCCCTTGGACTGCAAGGAGATCCAACCAGTCCATTCTGAAGGAGAGCAGCCCTGGGATTTCTTTGGAAGGAATGATGCTAAAGCTGAAACTCCAGTACTCTGGCCACCTCATGCAAAGAGTTGACTCATTGGAAAAGACTGTGATGCTGGGAGGGATTGGGGACAGGAGGAGAAGGGGACAACAGAGGACGAGATGGCTGGATAGCATCATGGACTCCATGGACGTGAATGTGAGTGAACTCCGGGAGTTGGTGATGGACAGGGAGGCCTGGCGTGCTGCGATTCATGGGGTTGCAAAGAGTTGGACACGACTGAGTGACTGAACTGAACTGATGGGACCAGATGCCATGATCTTAGTTTTTCGATAGCTGATAATTGATAAAATGTTGAAAATTATACATAATACTTTGAAAATACTGTTAGGCTAATTTCTTGGCTTGGTGTCCCTCAACAATACAGGTAGTAATATCGAACCCCAACTCCTGTGAGGTAGAGGCCTGTGGACTCTCAGGGGACTTCTGCTCAGAGCTAAGGCTGACAGACATTCCCTTTGAGTGAGTGAGAGAGAGAGAGAGAGAGAGAGAGAGAGTGTGTGTGTGTGTGTGTGTGTGTGTGTGTGTGTGTGTGTGTGTGTGTGAAACAAGTCTGCCCTTTTGCTGAGGGCTTTCAGTGGGGCTTGTTTCAACTCCCAGCCTGAAGAGAGAGAGAGTGTGAGTGTGTGAGTGTGTGTGTGTGTGTGTGTGTGTGTGTGTGTGTGAAACAAGTCTGCCCTTTTGCTGAGGGCTTTCAGTGGGGCTTGTTTCAACTCCCAGCCTGAAGAGAGAGAGAGTGTGAGTGTGAGAGTGTGTGTGTGTGTGTGTGTGTGTGTGTGTGTGTAACAAGTCTGCCCTTTTGCTGAGGGCTTTCAGTGGGGCTTGTTTCAACTCCCAGCCTGAATGTCCTGGACCACCTGTAACTACCTCCCTCCCCTGATAGGATATCACTTTTTCAGTTACCACTTAAGTTTCCTTGTACCTGTTTGATTTTAGCCCTTGGAGATTTTACGGAGGTGAGTTACAGACACAGTATTATTTAAAAGCAGTGCTAGAAGGCAGTGTGGAAGTCACTTCGTAGCAGAATGAAACTGGAAGTGGAAAACACGGACAGTGGCTTAAATAATCCAAGTAAACAATGATGAAGCCTGAACTAAGGCAATAACAGAAAGAGATAAGAATCTTGTTCAGGAGACTAAATGTGTATTTTAACGTGCAGGTTTTTATCACAACATAAGGTACTTCATTAAATCTCTTCTGAAAAAATCAGAAATATCATTTAATTCTAGGCCTTTAAGAAAGAAGCAAAAATCATTAAGAGATAAGATTTTCTGATACTTCAAAAAGGATTTTTTTTTTAAATTTAAGTCTTCCACAAGTCTTTTTAAAACCAGACTGCTTAAAATTTAATACTTGTTAATTAACAAGAGAAACATTAATATCAAGTAATCCCAGTAAAATATCAAAGTAAAAAAGCATTTAAATCCAATATTATAAAAACTTAAAATTTCTTCGTGTTTCAAGAAAGATGGCAAGAAATGTTTCCTTTAAATTGACCATTTTAGTACATTTAATTCTTTTTCTGCTGTTGATGTATGCTTATTTTTTTGTTTTTGCCTACTCATCTTATTTTTAATGACTAAAAGAACATACATTTTATGTATTTTTAAACAGTTCAACTGCTTTCAAAGTCAATCAGTCTGTAATAACAGTAAGAGTTTGTCTTTCTAGATGAGAATTTCTTTTCCTTACCAGAAAGTGTGCAAATCAATAAATTTTCTAGTGTAACTATTAATGACTTCAGTTTTAAAGAAAAGTAGATATACTACAACCTAAAAGATTACTTCATGTCAAAATTATCAAACAATCCTATTGCTTTGGATGTGTCTGAACACACAACTTTTATTCTGGTACAAATGGGCCAAATAAACAGGCTGTAAAGTGATGGTATCGGGTCCCAGCTGTACACGGTGCACATTTCATAGGGATCACAAGATTTCACTGTGGCAGGCTAAATAAATGACTTTACAGACAAGTAAACTGTTGCTCAGTCGTGTCTGACTCTTTGCAACCCCATGGACTGCAGCCAGCCAGGCTCCTCTCTCTACGGAATTCTCCAGGCAAGAATCCTGGAGTGAGCTGCCATGCCCTCTCCTCCAGGGGATCTTCCTGACCCAGGGATGGAATCCAGGTCTCCTGCACCGCAGGCAGGTTCTTTATCACCTGAGCCACCAGGGAAGCCCAAATAAATGTGAGTTTAAGTGCCCAAAACCAGAAGATTCTAGCAACCCTAACTAGCCGCTGGGCGAGCTCTCGTCCTACAGACCTGATTATGTAAGACGCTCTCTAGTCAGCACTGAACCTGGCATTTAACTTTACTTTCAAACAAAATTCACTACAACCAAGGGTAGCCAGTTTTCAACTTCCCCAAAAAAGTTTTAGAAGAGAGACTCTAATTGATGATAATGATTATTCCTATAAAACTTTTATGTATATCAGAAGTATTAGGGCCAGTTTAATTAAAAGTATAATTAGTTTAAAATCTGAACCTGGTGATTTTTTATTTCCTCCTTACCTAAACTTCTCAATTAACAGATTATGAGACATTCGTTGGTGATTTAATTATCATATAAAATAAAGTTTAAAATTCAGTTACCTATTAAATATAATACCTTTTTTTATGACCTACACTGTTACAAGATAAAAACACTTCTATTTCAAAAAGTAAATAAAGCTGTGTTGGTTGACGCCACTGTAACTTCTTATATCATTTGCTATCACATGTGAAGCAACCCCACACAAACCTTCCTGATGCCTCATCACTGACTTGCTCACAGCTGGTGCCTCTAAGCCTCTGATGATGATGGCACTTCTATCTGCACCTTGGTGCTTTACACTCGGGTTAGGTGAGGCACCCGGAGGGCGAGGCCAGACTGCAGTCCACTGTACAGATGGAGACACTAAGAAGCGAGCCTGGATGTTGAGGTCAGCAAAGAAGACTCAGGGGTTGCGTCCGGGTCTTCTGAATGCCAGCTCATGGTGCTGCCACCGTACTACCAGGCAAAGAAAGGGAAAATCCAGCCACACAGCAAAATCTCTCCCCTTCCGATAACTGGAAAGTGTCGCATTATTACAAAGTGTGCGGGAACTGAGCAATGTGCTCTAAAAGCACAGCTGCTCTTTCACAGCAACTGATACCACCATTGACATCATGACCTAGTTGCCTCCATCATGCAAGTGTACCAGGAAGAGTGATGAAATTAACACCATTCCATTAACTAAATGATTTTTAATTCAAAATCGTTTTAAACTCGAATAAGTTTTAAATAAAATAAATGCAACCTTTTCTTCAACATAATACTTTTATACGTCTTCCTCTGAGACCCTGCATGTCAAGCTCCAATGTCTGAAGTGCTGTTTATGTTGTTATAACCACACCTTTCACAGCAGAGTCACGATGCCAAAAGGAGCCTTGCACATAACAACACTGCCAGAGCCCAGTGTTCTGAAAATAATCAGCATTATCCATATTGTTTCCACAGAAAAACTCAGACCCTCAGCTGAAGGAAGGTAGAGGAATTCTTTTAATAAATTACTGAATGATTTTCTTTTCTTGAAGGTGTTGGGAAAATCAAATTAACACATAACAATAGCTAGTGAGATATGACTCCATTTTCTGTAGTAAACACCAAGATCAAAACGAGACCCAAGGTAAATTTCCTTGAAAGGGCCCCAGCAGGAGCTTCCCCGTTTGCACGTGATTTCCTCTCACCCACAAAAACCAGGCCAAATATGCGCATGTGCCGCTAACACTAAGCAGCACTTCCTCAATCACTCATTCCCAGCAATTTATGGATGATCAGTGGCAAAAACGAGCAAAAATAATGAAAGAATGCAGCGGGCTTCCTACTCATTTCTGTGTCTTTTTAAGATGGAGGCCTGATACAAATTAGCCACTGGGGGGAAAAGTCATCTGGTCATAAACTACAGTACAAGGCCCCTTTTATGTAAGTTTTGCCAAAAGGGACACAAACCAGGACGACTTCAAACTGTGACCCAGGATAGGAACATATTAAAGCGATGTCTGCTGCTCCTCCACTGTGCTGTCACGGTGCTCAGCTTTATAGGCCTTGCAAGCACTGGCACCCAGCTCTTCGCTTCCACCTGGCCAGTCTAATTAATTAGGGAAGGAAGTTACCTCAGATTTTGTCCTTTCTGCTTTTATTATCAAGCACTTTGTTTGAAGTTTGAGGAGTTAACCTCTTAATCCTACAGACCGTGTGCTATGTTCTGGACATTTGGGGATGTCTGGATGGCTTCGGTAATTGGTCAGGATGTTGCTGTCACTTATGGTAAATTTTATGCCACAACTTCAAATCAAAGATAGGCATTAAAGTGAGGCACAGTATAAAGTTACTCCCAGAAACATGTTTGGTTCATGAAACAATCTGTCATCGAAGAGATTTTTTTTTTTTACTTTCATTAAGTTGTTAAATTCTTTTCCTCATGACACTTTATTTTCTTTATGACATTTTAATTCAAAGTGAGATGCTAACATACAATATGAAACAGACATATTCCTAACTCCCATTTAAACTCCGGCTAGAGATCACAGAGAGTCAGACACAACTGAGCGACTGGGCTGAGCTGAACTGAGAGAGCAGACTGGTTGATTATGCAATCGAAAAACATCTTCTGACATCATCTGAAATAATCCAGAGGTCCCTCCGAGGCAGCGTGGGGAGAAAGAGTTACACAGGTGACCTGAGAATGACAGGAACTGGCACGCGGTCAGCCCCAAGACCCTCACACTCTGGTACAAGACTGAGCGGACAAGACAAAAGCTGTGGGAACACATCTCCACCACAAAACAAAGACAGAACCCCAGACACCACCTCTTCATCAGAGCTGAGACACAAGACGCAAGCAGAGGACAGGCTCAAGTACACGTGAGCACAGGTAAGGCTCACTGCAGCATAGACAGGTGACCGCGGAATAATCTAAACACACATGAGCACAAGTAAGGCTCACTACAAGACAGATAGGTGACTGCGAAATAACCTCAGCTAACTACTAACAGAATTCCAAGGTAAAAGTGACCTTCTTACAAAAACAAAACAAAAAAACCTGCTTTATCAAAACCACTTACATTCTCCTACCCTTGAGAATTATATAGAAGGGAAACAGCTAGGAGATGGGCCCAATAAAAAAGAAACAAAGGCCAAGGCCAGGAGAGAGAGGAAAGGCGATCTAAGGCCCTTAAAAGGACACGGTCAATCCCCCAGGCCTAAAATGTCCTGTTTGAATTAACATAGCGGTTTAATTAAAAACTAAGTAGAGAATTCTGCTTAATTTGATTCTCAATTCGAGCTCTGCATCCGCCATGGCCAGTGGCCAATTTCCGCATCTCGGCACGATATGCACGGGGCTGCTTTAAAATCGACTGCCCAGGGGAATCAATGGGAGTTTGGTGGGGCCATGTGCCATTCAGGGGCTCCGCCAGACTTTGACGCAGTAAAACAGCACCAGGAGGGAGGCCGAAGGGAACAAAAGGAAATTTCACTTAACCATATTACAAGTTTGTCATTACTCAAATTATTGTGCTGAATCTACCAATTACGGTGCTTTCTAAAGCTCTCCTCAAGGTCGCCTTGGAAGTAGATGTGTCAAATGTAACCAATGAACAAAGCGCTTTAAAGGGACCCATGTCAAAATGTCAGCAGCCCACCCCCTGCATCAGAGCAGTGGAGTTCCTCACTGTGGTACAGCCTATGGCAACACCACCTGTGGAAAGCACTGGAGATGCTACCAAACACTGTTCAGAATCTGAACAGTAGATACAAGTGGTCGTATTTAACGGGACGGCACAGTGCTGCAAGCACAAAGACGCCTAACACATTAGACTGAAACAGACAATGCTAACAACAACCCCTGAAACTTCCCTGTGACTGGAAAAGGTAAACATTGTGAATGAAATTCCATGATTACTCAGACTTTGAAGCTCTCTAAACATTCCTAATAAGGTCTAGATGACATTCTTTTTAAATTTTACTGAAACATATTTGATTTACAATGTTGTGTTAATTTCTGCTGTATACCAAAGTGACGCAGTTATACATATATGTATTCTTTTTCAAATTCCTCTCCTTAGGTTTATCACAGAATATTGAATATGGCTGGAGGGACTCTTAGGCAGTTTAGATTCTGCTTCAGTACATGCCATTTCAAAATGGGAAAAATAATGTGGAATCATAAAATTGTCTAATAATACGTGAATAATTAAGAGCTGACTGCTGTATTTCTTTGCTTCCCAAATATCTACGCATGTAACACTGATGTGTTCTAGAGTACGCAACAGTCAAATGCACGAAGCTCTAAGATAGCGACACGACACCTAATGTTTATGGAGTTCAACCCTGGGTTACGTGTTTCACGTGGACAACCACTTCTCATTCAGTCTTCCAGACGGAACGGTGAGGTAACTATCATTACTAGACCCACTCCACAGAAAGAAAACCTGAGGTGTAGATGATGCCGCCAGCCCAGGCAGCCGGACACTAAAGACAGACTCTCCCCCATAGTCCTGCAGCCTCTCCTCCACAGCCCCGCCGCCAGCACTAAGAGAACTATTCTGCCTCTTCCCCTCCAAGCCACCTCCCTCCTTCCTTCAGCAGCATTTATTAAAGGCCACACACTTTACTTGGTCTCTGCAACTCCCATTCGTCCCCCAGCCACCAGAGTCTCATAACAGGAGCCATCCTGAGCTCTGCACCCCTCCCTTTAAATCCTGGCTGTGTCTGGGAATTAACAGGATGGGTCAGGCCCACTGCATCCTGCAATCCCTGGGCACATTAGTCCCCTCAGAGACCATGCAGTGTAGCTGGTGGCTGGAGGGACTTGAGGAGACATACTCAGAGATGCACTCAGAAAAGGCACTCTTTTAATCACGTACAGAGACTAGAAGTAAAAAAACTGGAAGGAAGAACTGCTGTCTAACTGCAGGTGCAACATCTCTCTACTTGCCTTCTTACACCGCTCCTCAAGCTGTCTCCTCTCTGACCTCGGTGGACAAGGGCGAACAGAACAGTAACTTCTCACCGGGTTTTTGCGTCGACTGTTTTTAATTCTAGAGATGGTGCTACCTCTGCTCCGACAGCCCCTTTTCCAGTTGGTTAGTTCACAGGAAGGGAGGACAATGATCTGGATGCAAGAGGTCTGTCCATACTGCACTGTTTTTAAAATAATCTATTTAACTAATAACCAGACTTTTACATAAAGCATAACCTAGGGAGCATACCTTTAATCTCCAAATATGAAAATACATTTATAACACTGAGCTTTACGTAGTTTCTGAACTTGGTAAGATACCTCATGAGACAGACGGGGAGTGGGGGGAACTCTGCATGCATGAAGCAAGCACAGACAAGGCCCTTTTAGTGGCTCTGTTTGAGAGCCGGGGCGTGACTGCTTTGGGTGGGTAGTGTCCCCACAGAGCGCTCTGCATGCGCTCTGCTCTGCTCTGTCCCCCTTCCCCAGGGCGCATGCTGACACTCTGACGCACGCACTTACCTCTAAACGCACTTGAACGGAACAGCAGATGCCAAAGTCTCGTCAGCCACCCTGTGCCAACTCCCCGGTGTCGACAGCATAAAACCCAGGCTACGTGGCAGAGGACGCGGGCTTCGGGGTCTGGTCCTGGCCAGTGCCCTGTCTCCATTCTCCACTCGGAGCTAAGCATCGGCCACTCCCTAGTTCAGGCAGTGTCTCGGCCTTTGCTCAAACCTGGATGCTCGCCTGCAAGTCTCAGCTCATGGGCAGGATCACTCCTCCCTGAAGTCTTCCCAATTCTCTAGGCAAACCAAGACATCCCTCCCAGAGCAGCCTGCTGGGTAGAAGCTCCTCCAGCACCTCTGGTGTCTCCCTGTGTGAACCCTCGAGGGCAAGAGCACTGCCTCTCCGTCTCCGTGCCCGCAAGCCCCTCTAGCAGCGCAGGAGTCACTGCTCAGCAGGCCTAGAGACTCTGCCGGGTGAGTGCTGCCCCCACAAGGCCCCCACGCTCCACAGAACGCGCTCGCTCCAGCGCCTCCGACCGCCCCATTTCTTTCCTCCGATGACCTCTTTCTTCTCCGTGACCGAATTCCTTCCTTTCGACCCCTCTTTGACGTTCTGTTCCTCGTTCCAGTCTCCTAGAGCTCCATCTTTCGGTTTCCAGACCACACCCGCTCTGTGCACTGCCACCTGCCACACCCCTGCAGCACACCCCTGCCCCCTTGCAGCACGCCTCTGGTCCTCCACCCCTGGGCCCCTGGCCGGCCGCTGCCCAGCAGGCGCCCTGCCGGCTGTGCCCGCGCTCCCCAGTGCTGGCCTGTGAAGACCTGCGCACCCTAGGAAGGCAAGAAGCGAGCCGTGGGTCTCAGTGCCAGTTCTGCAGTGGCAGACATGAAGCTCTTAGACAATTCAGTAACATTAACGCCCGTGCATAGAAAAGGAGACTTTGAACTGAATCCCTTTCCACAACAAACCTTTCTATGATTCTTCAAGAAATTATGTTTTTTATTTTTTGGTTTTTTTGTTATGTTTATTTGTTTAAACTGAAACTATACAAAAGTTGTTCCCATTACATGGATGACTTAACTAATTTACATATATCATTATAAAAAACAAATCAAATATATAAAAGACAATGTTCTCAATGCAGGTTTGACCACCATACACAACCACCCACTCTGATCTCAGTAGATTCACCAAACATGAAAGCAACCATAGACCACAGTATGAATATGAATAACTCTTAACTAAAAGTTAAAAAGGTGTCATGTGTCTGTAAACTGTAACACTAGAACTCATTTCGTCAAGTTTTAAAAGTCACTCAAAAAGTATTAACTACTGAAATCCTTCCATTATAGTCCAAGCTTTCATAGCAAAGAGCTCCACAAGCTATAAATAGAAATGTTCCCTTCACTTTAAAATGTCCTACTATTCAAGGACAGAGGGAGTGATTCCCACTTACAAGGTCTGGGTTGACTGTCTAAGATGCTGGCAGTCTGCTCTCTGCCCACTCCTCAGCCTGCCACACTCAACTCGCAGGAAGTCACGGATCCTGGGAACCTGACAATCCAGGGCAGCCTGGTAAATGCTGCCCTCCTGCAGACACTGGGTGTGAAACCACTTCTACATCAAGATATAGCTTAAGACTTTTAGAATTTCATGTCATGCTTTACAGTAAATGCCAGTATCGAGGAAAAGAATAATAGCTATTGTATCAGGCTTATTCAAGAACATTCCACCAACTCTGCACATACTATAAAAAGCATTCAAAGGTCAAACGATGACTTCCTTCCTGTGGACACTTTCATTAACTCAATGTGTAACATTATTAACATTATTGTAAGAGCATTATTAATATTAATAAGGCATTGCTATTATTAAATATTTTACATTTCAGTAAAAGTTGCTTAAGCCTACTATTTCTAGCTCAACAATGAATGACATTTACTTCTTCATTTAAGAAATTTAATTCTAAAACATCATTTACTTACCTTTTTCAGACCAGCAAAACCTTCTGATTCCAGAAAGAAAAAGGCAAAGGGCATCAACACAAATAAACAAAGATTGGAAAAGAGAGAAGCAAGGTTCCACAAACCTATGAGGATAACAATAAAGGAAAGATGAGTTAGATATTGACAACCTTGTCAAAGAAAACTGCTGTGCTAAATTGTGCTATCAGTCAAAGCTCTGTGCTTTTTAATAGTAAAAAATAAACATAAACTTAATAGAGAGGCCTAACAAAGGACCTAAACTGAGCAATCAGAATAATAATTACACATTTCTGTAAAATTTTTATAACTCTGCGACTTGTACTACTGGTAAAAGTCAATAGAAACTACGGATTTTTCCCCATGCTCTAAAATAAATCCACTAAACATACGATATGTGCCACAGTCCAAAGACACAGCCTCTTCAGACACATTGGCACCTGAATATTTAAATGAGAGCCAGCAGCATGTACTGAGCGCTTAATAAACGCCAGATACTCCACTAACCATTTTACATGTATTATCTTGTTTAATTTAAGCCTCATAAAACCCTAAAAGTAATAATTAGCATTTATTGAGCCCTCATGTGCCAAGCACTGTTCTAAATGATTTACAGATATTATACAAACTCATTTAGTCTTCACAGCAATCCCCCAACATGACAGAGGCTGGTTATATAAAACCCGCCAAGCCTGCAGAGCCTACGTGGAGCTACACTAATTGCCGGGATTTTTTAAAACTACCGCATCAGAGAAGTTTAGTAAAAAGCAAGTTTACATCACCTTTTCCCTTTCTGGCACATTCTACACTCATAAAATCACAATAAAAAGCAATTGAGATGATAGTAAGAGTTGATTTTTAAAAATACAGACCTTTAGGTATCTCACTGGGATATCTGGACCAGCAGCTCACTTTTTATAGGTTATACACCCAACTTTAAAACTGATGGCTATAATCGTCATTAAAATTTATACAATCAAAGATAAAAATTATGCTAAGCATAAATTCAACACACTACATACACTTAAAATCCAACGCTTTTGAAAACGGGCAACTGATGTTCTTCTGAGACCCTTACTTATGTGGCACTGTTCCAGGCACTGGAGATGCAGCAATGGAGGAAACACACACCGCTGCTCTCGGGGACCTTCCACTTCAGACACACGGAGACCCACACCGAGCCCTCAGGGAGCCAAGGGAAACAGCTCCCAACTGCCCTGGTTCAGACCCCATGCACGTTTCGTCACACCCTAAACCCTCTTGGGAACAGACAGGAATGTAAACAAAAAGAATGCAGCACTCGTACAAGTTACCTAGAGGCACCTCCTTTAGTAAACACGGTGATATAATTAAAACCCAGTCTGCTGTCTCTTATTCAAAAATCTAGATAGGTTGAATGACTTTACAGTATATATTCATCTTAGCAGGAAACAGAATGTTTTACAAAGTGTCTTCAAAAACAATGTCTCATATCTTTCAAAGGGAAAAACTTTAATTTGTACTTGTAAAAATAAAAACTGTTCTAAAATACTTAACCACTTGGCAGTCTTAAAAAAAATTAAGGTGCTAAAAATCTTAATCTTCTTCAATCAGAGGGGTTATAGTTACAGCCAATTGTATTGTGTTAATAACCAGGAAAGACACATGAGGATGGTGACCAAACGGACACACAAGACCTCCAGACAGACCCGGGTTCAAGCCCCTGCACTTCATGTGACAAGCCTTCCAGGTCACAGGTTCGTCCTCTACACGAGGCTGAGGATCACGTCTGTAGGTGACGCTGAGAATTCAGTGAAATAATGCATGGACAACCAGCACATCTGTCACAAAACAAGCACTTAATGACTTTTTCCTTTTAATAACCATCGCATCCCCAGAGGCTACTAACACACGGTGCTAATTAGCTCCCATACCAAGCTACCGGACTCTCCGAGCACCCGTGTTCACTTGGTAAAAAAGCAGGACATAGATAAAAAGCAAGAATATTAATCTGTAGCAAATTTGCGGAGTTATTATTGCTATAGTGTGTATAATTTATTGACAATTTATGACTTTATTGACATAAAGTGTACAATGTCATAAACTTTTACAGTTACGTCACCGTAACCAAGACAACAAACGCAACCGTCACTCCCAGCTTCCTTACCATTTTATCATCTCTGCCTCCTGCACTCTCTACCCTACTCCACACTCCAGGAGTCAGATTCTGCACTTTACAAAACACTACATTTTTTATATAAAACTAAAGTTTTCTATGCATGGCAAAT
Organism: Capra hircus; assembly: GCF_001704415.2. Lineage (NCBI taxonomy): Eukaryota > Metazoa > Chordata > Mammalia > Artiodactyla > Bovidae > Capra > Capra hircus. The sequence goes on along the minus strand of NC_030811.1, from coordinate 1,629,578 downwards.
GTAGTATATGCTCTTGTTTCTGTCTGGCTTTTGCCACCTGGCGCAAGCCTGCTGAGGTTTCTCAAGCTGCGGCACATCGGTAGCCTGCCCCTCTGTATCAGGTTGCATTCAGTTCACCACACTCCACCCAGGTCCCTGCAAACTATCCGAGCTGCGGTTCTCACAACTGAAGCTATGTTTAGTTGTGTCTCACAACCAAAGTTGTAGTTTATACAACACAACTTTATACATAAACTTGAGTTTTATACACTCAAGTACAAGTCATCATATGGACACAAGCTTTCCTATCTTTTGGGTAAATACGTGAGCGTGCAATGTCTGGGTCATAAAGCAGGTGTGTTTCTTAACATTTAAAGAAACTGCCAAAATGTTTTCCAAAGTGGGTATACAATTTCACATACCCACCAGCAGAGCTGAAGTCTCATCCACATTTGACAAAAAAAGGGTCTCTCCCGCCTCAGTGGTTCTCACAGACGCACACTGGTATCTCGTCACGGCTGTAATTTGCATTGCCCCCATGAATAATAACGTCAAATCTTTTCATGAACTTATCTGCCATCCATTTACAACTTCTTTGCTAAATGTCTCTCCCAATGTGTTGCCCACTGTTTCATTGGGTTGTACTTAGTGAGTCTGGAAGCTCTTTATATACTCTGATTACAAGTCTTTTATAAGGCATATGATTTCCAGATACCTTCTCCCACTCTGTGAATTATCTTTTCATCTTCTTAACACCATCTTTCAAAGAACAAGATTTCCCAATGTTGACAAAGTGCAATTTATCAATGCTTTCTTTACAGATCATGCTTTAGCTATCTTGCTGAAGAAACTACAGCCTAACCCAATGGCAAAGACTTTCCCCTCTATTTCCCTCTCCAAGTGTTACAGTTTACATTTAAGCTGATGATTCTTTTGCATTACTTTCTGCCAGATATGGACTGAAGTTCATTTTTAAACCTATGACCAACTATCCAATTGCTCCAGTACCATTTATTGAAAACCGCCTCTTCTGCCAAACTGCCTTTACATCTTTGTTAAAAATAAATTTACATTTGGATGTATTCCTGGACCCTGTAGTCCATTTAGTTAGCCTATCTGTCCATCTCTGTGCTGATGCATGTGATTTTTGAGCCCCCCAAAATAAAGTCTGACACTGTTTCCCCATCTATTTCCCATGAAGTGATGGGACCAGATGCCATGATCTTCGTTTTCTGAATGTTGAGCTTTAGGCCAACTTTTTCACTCTCCTCTTTCACTTTCATCAAGAGGCTCTTTAGTTTCTCTTCAGTTTCTACCATAAGGGTCGTGTCATCTGCCTATCTGAGGTTATTGATATTTCTCCCGGCAATCTTGATTCCAGCTTGCATTTCTTCCAGCCCAGCGTTTCTCATGATGTACTCTACATATAAGTTAAATAAGCAAGGTGACAATATACAACCTTGATATGCTCCTTTTCCTATTTGGAACCAGTCTGTTGTTCCATGTCCAGTTCTAACTGTTGTTTCCTGACCTGCATACAGATTTCTCAAGAGGCAGGTAAGGTGGTCTGGTATTCCCATCTCTTTCACAATTTTCCACAGTTTATTGTGATCCACACAGTCAAAGGCTTTGGCATAGTCAATAAAGCAGAAATAAGATGTTTTTCTGGAACTCTCTTGCTTTTTCCATGATCCAGCAGATGTTGGCAATTTGATCTCTGGTTCCTCTGCCTTTTCTAAAACCAGCTTGAACATTTGGAAGTTCACAGTTCACATACTGCTGAAGCCTGGCTCAGAGAATTTTGAGCGTCACTTTACTAGCGCATGAGATGAGTACAATTGTGCGGTAGTGTGAGCATTCTTTGGCATTGCCTTTCTTTGGGACTGGAATGAAAACTGACCGTTTCCAGTCAGAGAGCATCTTTTATGACTTCAAGCATTGGAATTTGTTCAATGGCACAGGATATGGCTTTCTCGGTCACATCCCCAGAGCACTTGAAAAGAATGTGTACCCCATGACTGTTGGGCAGTGGTCCATGCATACAACTTAGGCCAGAGTAGTTGCCTTTATTCAGGCCTTCTACATCCTTAGTTCTTCCTGGCTACTTGTTCCATAAATTATTGAAAAAGGGATGGTTACATATCTGAACATAATTGTAACTTGAACTATTAACCCTTTCTTAAGTTTCTGCTTCATGTGTTTAATAGTGAAAGTCGCTCAGTCCTGTCTGACTCTTTGCAACCCCATGCACTGTAGCCCACCAGGCTCCTCTGTCCATGGGATTCTCCAGGCCAAAATACCAGAGTCGGTAGCCATTCCCTTCTCCAGGGGATCTTCCCAACCCAGGGATGGAACCCAGGTCTCCCACACTGCAGGCGGATTCTTCACCAGCTGAGCCCCAGGGAAGCCCGTGCATTTAATAGCTGCGTAGTAAACAGGCATTGTTTCAGTAGGTAAGTTTATTACTATGTTCTTTTAATGAATGAACCCCTTCATCATTATGAAATGATCTTTATGCCTATTAACATTTTTACCTTTCTCTGATAATAATGTACTAATTATTTCATCTTCCTTCTCCTTAGAATTAGTATAGTAAATCTTTTTTCTCCTATTAACCAGTTAACCAGTGTGTGTGTGTTTACATTTAAAGCAGGTTCTTACAGGCAGCATATATTTGTGTTTTCCTTTTCATTTAATATCTCTGCCTTTCAATCGAATGTTTGGGCCGCTGATGTTTACTGACGTGAGCAAGCTTAAGTGCATCAGTCTGCTCCTGGTTCTGTATTTGTCCCACTGTTTTGTCCTCCCTTTGCCTTCTTTCTCTGTGACCCTTGGGATTAACTGTTGCTGTGATCCCATTCTGTTTCTTCTGCTTGCTTATTGACGGTATCTCTCTTTGAGATACTTTAGGGTTGTTTGGGGTTTATCACATACACCTTTAAATCACCCCGACCTGCCTGCAAGAGGCACAGCAACACTTCACAGACAGCGTCTAGGACGCTTACAGTCTGCCTCCACTTCCTTCCTCCCGCCCTCGTGCTGCTGGTGGCATGCGCTTTTACTCACACGTTATAAAACTCACAACATCTTGTTACTGCTTTTTATTTAAACAGCCAATTCTTTTCATAAGACTTGTATGGTAAATACTCTTTTATATTTACCCAAAAATTAGCCGCCTCTCGCGGTCCTCATTCTGTCTTACAGGTCCAGGTATCTGTCTTCTTCCGCTCTGCCTCCGCTTGGAGGGCGCCCCTTATTTTTGGCAGTATAGGTCTGCAGTGATGAACTTTCACCTTTTGTATATCTGAGCCTGTCTTTATTTTGACTCTGTTGGGAAAAATGTCTACACTGGATATGAAACCAGGTCGGCAGGGCTTTCCTCTTTCAGAACTTTGAGGGTGCTGCCACTCCATCATCTGTCTTGCATTCTCTCCCACAAGAGATACGCTGTAGTTCTCATCACTGTCCCTCTGTACTTTATGTCTTCTTCTCTGATTTCTCCTTATCACTTGTTTTGATCAATCTGATGATGTATCTTGACAGGTCTTTTGTAACTGGGACAAGTTGAGCTTTTGGATAAGAGGGTTTACAGTTTTCATCTAATCTTGAAATTTTTCTGCCATTAGTTTTTCAGATATTTTTCTTAACTGTCTCTCCTTCAGGAACATCAGTTACATCACTGATGCCCTGGTTTTTCAGTCATTTTTTTCCTGTCTCTTTTTTAGACAGTGTTCTATTGCGGTGTCTTAGAATCCACTGATCTCTTCTACATTTAATCTGCTTTTATCCCATCCAGTACATTTCATGTCAGATATTACAGGTTTCATCTCTAGCAGTTTATATGGTTGTTTTTCACATCTTTCATGTCTCAATATGTTCAGTCTTTCCTCCAGTCCCTGGAACAAATGAAACAGTCACAAGAAACGTTTCAGTGTTCTTATTTACTAATTTCGAACCTGTGTCACTTCCAAGTTCTGACTGACTTTTCTCTTCATTATGGGTTGTATTTTCCTGCTTTGTACACAGCTGTAGGCTCATGGGAGGCAGAGCAAATCCCCAAAGATAGTCACGCCTTAATCCCTGGAGTTGTTATCCAGTATTATTAGTGAATATGCTACATGGTATATTCGTTTTTAGGGCTTCTGTAACAAAGTCCCACAGACTGGACAGCTTCAAACAACGAGAATTTATTCTCCCACCGTTGTGGAGGCTAGAAGTCCAAAATCAAGGTGTCAGAAGGACCACACTCCTTGCAGAGGTTCTAGGAAGACTCCTCCCTTAGAGGTGGCACACTCCTGGCCTCGTAGACACATCGCTCCAACCTCTGCCTTTGTCTTCGCATTCTTCCCATTGTGCAAGTCTCTGTTTTATCTTCCTGTAAGGACCCCAGTTATTGGACTAGGGCCCACCCTAATTCATCGTGGCCTTAATTTACTAACTATATCAGCAAGGGTATTATTTCCAAATAAGGTTATGTTCTGAGGTTCTAAGCATTCGTGAACCTGGGGGAAACACTTTCAACCCAATATACATGGAGACAAGAATGCTGCAGACACAATTAAGACTGTGGACTTTAATAAAGAGAGACACGGAAACCATCTTGGATAGGCCAGGTGGGTACAACCTAACCAAAGGAGTGCTTAAAAGCAGAGAACTTTCTCTCAGAGGAGTCAGAAATGCAGCAGAAGGTAAGTCAGGGAAGAAGTTGATACAACTTTGCCGGGGATTGGGGGGGGGGGGGGGCTGTCACATGAAAGCCTGAGAAAGAGGCAGGTAACCTACAGGGCAGATGGGCGCCTCGCTAACGGCTAGCCAGGAAACGGGGGCTCAGGCCCACAGCTACAGAGAACCAAGCTGAGCCACAGCGTGAATGAATCTGGAAGCAAACTCTTTCCTAGAGCCTCCAATAACTATGCTATCGGGAGAACCTTCACTTCAGCTCATGAGATCCTAAGGGCTCATGAGATCAAGAGGGCCCTTTTTGGTCTGCCAAAAAGAGAACATCTGTTTCACAAGATTTTCTTAAGGGCCATGTTTAAGCTGAGAATATGATAGCCCGTTAATTCTATCCATTTCAGGAAAACAAAATGCTTAGCTGAGCTTCTGACCAGTTTGGAAAACACTAAAACAAAACACTTTTGAACATCCAAGCCTAAAGATACCAGTATGTCTTTCAAATACAGAAGGTCTTTAACCACCCAGACTTCAGTAAAATGCTGAACGGACTCTGTGCATTTAGCTCACAACAAGAGACTCATACGGCTCATGGTTTAAGGCCTTCCCAGGCCTGGGAGCAAATGTCTAAGTGAGGGGCGCTTTATGTCTGACCAGCCTGGGTTTGCACCCACCAGCTATGCAAGACCTAGAAAAGGGACCTGAACTCTGCCGTCCTAGTTCATGTATAAACTGGGCTAAACATAACTCGCAGCACACTTGTGAACAATAGGAGAGAAATCACAGACCAAAATGCTAAGTTATCATCAGTGCCTCTCTCCGCCCTGACGCAACATAACGCAAATGGTTCAAAATCCTGAAAATTCCAAAGTACATCAGCAATTAGGCCAGACAGATGGTGCCAGTGTTAAAAAAAAAAAAAAAAAAAAACACCCATCTGCCAATGCAAGAGACATAGAGATGCAAGTTCAGTCCCTGGGTGGGTAAGATCCCCTGGAGGAGGGCAGGCAGCCCACTCCAGGATTCTTGCCTGGAGAATCCCATGGACAGGGGAGTCTGGCGGGCCACAGTCCATGGGGTCGCAGCTCTCGATCCTTTCCTTAAAGAACAATTCTCAATTACGCCAAAAAAAAAGCTTACACATCAATACTCTGTATTCTAATATGGCATTAAAAATACATGAAAACAACAATGACCAAAAAAAAGGCTCAGAAAATAAACTGCAAAGAAATATACCAAATTATTAACAATGTGAACACAGCAGAATTATGGATGACATTTTCTTCCCACTGGCCTACACGGTCTGAGCCTTCTATAACGGGCACATAAAGACACTTAAAAATCGTATTTAAGGAGTTTCACTCCTTTGTGAAACTCAAAATCCTCCACACCACAGCATCAAATAACTTCCCCACAAAATGCCTAAGAAAGGCAGAGAGCAGCAAAGACTAACTGAGGTGCTGATGCCTGCTGGGCCACCGGTCAGTCACAGACCTCAGTCTCCTTACTTTGTGGCCGCCCTAAGCACAGTTCACATTCTACCCTCTGCAAAAGCACAGATTATGGAATGGCAGCAGCTTCAGAGGCTGCACTCACACAGTTTCAACCGTGAGTATAAACCTTGAATGCTTCACTATGCTTTTATAATCAGGGGGACAATTTTATTTAGGCTTTGTAATTTGAAACAATTATCATCCATGTTATAAAGGAGACATCATTATTGTTGACTTCTAAATATAAAAAGTATATATACTTCTAGAATTTATCCTTCTGATCATTATGTGTCCCTTTCATATAGTGAAAAATACAAATTCAAATTCTCTAGAAATCAAAAGTTGAAAAACGAAAGTCTGCCTTAGGCACAAGATCACAAATCAGGAAAAATATCTATTCTACCTAACCAACACACTTAAAATGAAGATAGTCATAAAAATCTAAATAAAGAAATCTTTATCAGTAAGTGAAGAAAATAGGATGATCACAAAGATTCTGAATAACAATTCATTTAAGTTTGTAATGAAATTGGTGTCTTCTTTTATGTACTGAACTTTATATACTATAACACATATAATTTAATTTTTTTTATTTTCCCCCACTTCCCTCTTTCCAGGAAAGTCAACATTACTGCTGATGGTTCTACCAACCACAACTGCAAAAAGATATATAACCTCCACCACATTTATTTTTGTAAGAAAAATTCAGTTAACACAAAGAATTTGAGTTGATGGTAATATACTAGGTAACAGTATAATCACCTATGTAAATTAAATGCAAAAACTTAAATTTATTAACCAGAATAAATGTGAAAGCTTCAGACTCAGCTCATTCTAATTACCAAATTTGCAACATATAAGAAAGTTAAAGTTACTATGAGAACATTTAATTAGAAAAATAATAAAGCTACTGTACACTAAGTTGTCATTTTACTTTTGAAAACTGTAAAACTTAACAAGTTTTCAGCATTCTGCAAACATATATCAGACATACACACATAAACATCTCTTAAGAATATGGTATAATTTTGATAAAATGTTCTTAAATTAAAAATTAGGGCCAATACACAAAAGATACTACTACTACCACCTTTATTAATTATATATTATTACTTATCAATTTGTAAAAGAAAAAATGTTAGCTAAATTTCTCTACTTCAGAAAACTAAAATCATATGCTCCAACACAGTAGAACCCTAAAAATCCAGAAAACTTGCAGTTTATCTAAATCAGTTGCAATGACAACTGTTTTGAAAGATATTCAATATCTATCCCCAAAAGAGGTAGCTAAACAAACAAACGCTATTTAACAATTCCAGAATACTTAAATCAAAACTCAACCCAACCAAACTGAACTGCCAGATCACCAATGGATACATTACCTTCTAGCTCCATCTGCTGGAGTCACAAAATATTTCAATACAAAATATAACACTATGAAGCAAAAAAAAATCACTTTTTAATCACACAGACAAAAAACTTCATTCTTTTAAATTAGAAAATTAATTCAAGTTCAGCCATATTCAAAAATTTCCAAAGCAGTAAAACTAAGTTAAAACCATATTTCACTGGAATTGAAGATCTAACCCAATTGCCAAAAATGACGTATAATAAAAAAAAAATCTAAGAAAGCATAAGCTTTAAAGGAAAGACTACAAGTTTGCTCTTGAATAGTGAGTGTTGTGAGAACCTCACAAGCATAGCTTTTGCTTCTGTACTTGGAAAACAAAACAAAAAGAACAATTTTAGCAACAAGCTGTGAAACATTTTAACTTTGTTTTTAAAATTAAAAAAGCAATACGCATCTACTGTAAAAATATTATACATGCAAACACAAAAACAAAATTTTTTATAAAATATAAAGTTTCTGTATTATATAATCCTACCACTCAAAGAAAACTTTTTTTTCAACATCTTTCTCTATAAACACATATTCGTCTACATCATCACCTATAACGGTAAAAAAGCACTCACTGTTTGGATCTACCAAAATTTACGCAAATTTCCTACTTAGGTTGCTTTTTATTTCACCATTATAAATAATAAATATCAAGTAACTATACAACTAGAATAGTGCACATTATAACAAATGGCTGAATTATTGAGACCAATTAACTAGAAACTGTTAGTAATATTTGACTAAAAATGATACCTTAAAATTTAGTAAGAGCTAACTTTTGATTTAATGTTTATACATAAGTAAACATGATACCTATTTTTCCTTTCTAAGTTTAATTGCTTATAATCTAAAAGTGTGAATTTTTTGACCTTCTGTGGGTCTTGAAAATGTATAAAACAAAGATGAATTGGGGCTGTTCTTGCATCATGTCCAAAATATCATACTGGCTCTTCTTGCTGACAGATCGGAATAAGGTACACATGCCTTGCAGAGCCCAGCCAGGTTCACCGTGGTTATCCTTCAACAGGCGGAATCTTAGAACGGTCAGGCATATTATAAATGTGTATGTTTCTCTGTCTGGTCATAAGTGGGCATAGATAACTTAGCTGAGAGAAAATGCCTCAAAAACTGAAGAACTATTTCCTTATTTAAGGTTATAACTTGATTATATCCAAAGGTATATGAAAGTTTCATTTTCATTTTAAACTCACATACATGAAAGTATCGTTTTGAAGTGGATACTTCAGCGGCATTTAGTGTGTTTACAACGCTGGGCAACCAACTACCTTCATCCAGTCCCAAAGCATTCTCATCACTCAAGAAGGGAAAGTCACTAAGCAGCTGAACGGTGGTTCATCTGGAGAATTCCGCACTTCTCCACTTACTCTCTAATAGTAAAGACTCAGAAAGCGAACACAATAGACACTTTCTTCTATTTTTATTCTTTCCCTATTTTAATTGCAATAATAAATTAGAATTAAAAATAACACAATTTTAGCTACCATTTTCATTTGTCCTCTTAGTCCCTTTTGGACCATCCTATACTAAACTGTAATCACTGGCACGCCACGGCCCACACCAAGGGAACAATGAACCCCATCTCTCTTAGCATCCAGCTGACAGTGACAAAGAACCCCAGCTAAAACCATCCATGAGCAGAAGACTATCAACCTGACCCACTCCAGCTCCAATACCATTTCTATATTATGTTTTTGAAGAAAGTATTTTAATAATTCTCTCATTGTAGACACAGCTACATCTTACTGAAAGATAGCAACTTAGAACTATGTTAAATATTCTATTTATTCATGTCACTAAATTTTGGCCCAGAACCCTGTAATTCCAAGGTAATACAGTTAACATGAAGCATTTCAAACACATGTCCAAGATCCAAACCCTGTATTCAAGCTAAACTGAATACATTTATAGATATCAAAGCACTGTCGACACATACTTTAGCCTCTAATCCTCATGTGATTTACACATTAAAGGCACAATCATTCCATACAGATAACTTTTCAGAATAAGCCATTAAATTCATTTTCAAATTAAGTCCACTCTAGCAAAGTATTCCTAATAATACAATTAATAACTGTTACTCATCCAATCAATGAATCTTTACTTGTCCCTGTGCAAGAACTGGGACAGGTGCCTCATGGGAGATTAAGAGAATTTAAGACATGTTCCCAGGCCTCAAAGAATTTAGCATAAATTTATGAAACATTTAACAAAAAAGACAAAAAATAATTCAAGAAAATCCCATAAATGTCACAAGACGGCAAATGATTAACACGTGAATACGGATACCATCACTGCCCTGGGGTAAGAGAAGTCATCAGACATTCGGGGACTACTAACTCTGACTCTGAAATGACTCTACCTCCAGGGGACCCAAAACATCACCCCGGTCAGAGCAGGGGCTTGTGGAGGTCAGGGGTCAAGGGAGTTTAGCTCAGGCTGCACACGCCTCACAGCGGGTCCCTGAACCTGTGCCACAGTTCTCTCCCCCGGTCTGAAGTGCCTAACCGGAACGGACGTGCTCAAATGCAGGCAGAAGCCCCACACAGTTCCTTGACCTGCAGAAAAGAGCTATCACCGTGAGAAAGGCCAAGCAGAAGCCACTAGAACCACCTCTAACCTGGAAACCATAACCCACAAGAAATCCCATGTTCCTGAAGGTAAGGCGGGGAATGAGGGGGGCTGACTCTCACATCCCCAAGAGGGGCCTTGGAGAATGACTGTAGGCTCTTAGCGGCCTAACCAGAGAGCGACTGTCAACCAGGGGGTGCTACGGTGAGGCTGCTGCAGCAGACATGGCTTCACTGTGAGGGCAAATGAATACACGTCCTGGTACCTGGTATGCCTGTTGCTGCTGCTGCTGAGTCGCTTCAGTCGTGTCTGACTCTGTGCAACCCCATGGACTGCAGCCCACCAGGCTCCGCCGTCCCTGGGATTCTCCAGGCAAGAACACAGGAGTGGGTTGCCATTTCCTTCTCCAATGAATGAAAGTGAAAAGTGAAAGGGAAGTTGCTCAGTCATGTCCGACTCCTAGAGACCCCATGGACTGCAGCCCACCAGGCTCCTCCGTCCGTGGGATTTGCCAGGCAAGAGCACTGGAGTGGGGCGCCACTGCCCTCTCCCCTGGGATGCCTACCGATGTGACTAAAGCTCTTTCCTCCATCCCTGGCCATGAGGCCTGCACTAGCAGGCGGGTTCTTCACCACTGGGGCCACCTGGGAAAGCCCACCCGTGAGGCCCGCCGGAAGCCGTCTGCTTTCAGCTGGCAAAGCAAACAACTCAGCTTCACCGTCCTGACTTCGGGGCCCAGCTCCTCCTGGCCCTATGTCACAGCTGAGTTTGAGGGATCTCCTTCACCATCCCCTTCCAGGGGACTGCACACCACGCCCCTACACAGATGACAGGACGCTAGTCAGACCTAGTGAGTGAGCAGCAGCAGCAACCTGAGACTTGTCGGAAGACACTCCAGGGCCCAGCGGTCTAGGTCACAGCTCTTCTGGGTCACAGCCCTTCTCCTACGCCAAGTAGAGGTGCACTGCTCAGGGCCTTCTTGGGATTTGGAAAAGGAACATGCTCCTCGCATGGGTGTGCCGCTCCAGCCAATTGCTGAGTGATACAGAAAGCTGCCGGTTTTGAGCAGGGCTCAAAATAAGAGAAGGCTCAGTAGCATGCCCAGGCAGCTCTGCAGGCTGCTTTGCCCTTGGCCTTACGACCCAGCAGATCTAATGGTGCTGGAAGTGTCGGCAGCAGAGAGGATGCTGATCAGAGCCCATGACAGACCCTGGAGGGGAATCACAGCAAAGGCCCTTGGGATTTTGGAACAAAGTCCTGCCATCCCCCTGCAGGTAACTACTACCTTCCCTCTGAGAAAGTTACTGGTTTGCTGTCAGGCTTGTGGGTCACCAAGTCACCATGCAACCGGAGCCGGCCACCATGAGCTGGCGGGTGTGCCGAGCCATAAAGTGGGCGCGCACAGCAACACCCAACTTCAGGTGCAAGTGGTGATCGTGCCGAGCAGGCCCTGAAGGCAGGAGTGAGCCACGTGAAAGTGGCCCAGACGCCACGATCCCCCTTCCCTCCCCTAGCTGGGCTGCACCTGTGGCCTGATGGGCATTCCTTCTCATCAGCTGGCAGAGGAAGAGAAGATGGGGCCTGGCTCACAGACAGGTCTGCCCAACATGCAGACACTGCCCCGGGGGGGCGGGTGGACAGCCCTCCCTGGGACATCTACAAAGGCCAGCAGTGACTCCTCCCAGTGGACAGGACTGTGGGCAGTGCGCAGAAATGGCCAGACACATAATTATACATTCATACTGGCCTATGGCTCAGCTGGAAGGTCGGGGACTTGGAAGGAGTGTGACTGGAAACCCGATCACAAGGAGGTTTGGAGAAGAGGCATGCAGACAGCCAACTCTGAATGGGAAAAAAATGTGAACTGATTCGCATCTCATCAAAGGGAGACCTCAGCAGAGGAGCCTCATAGTAAGTGGACGGATGGCCTTGTCCTAGTCTCACAGATCCCGTCAGCCTCCGCCCCGAGCCACCCTGCCATCTCCCAGGGAGCTCATCAAAGAGTAGCCACGGTGCCCAGGACGGAGCTTATGTGCAGCCGTAGCAACGCAGACGTATACTCTCCACAGCCGACCCGGCCCCTGTCACCACCGCCTCAGCCACACACTGAACCACACCCTGGGTGCCACACTCTAGGTGCTCCCGTGACAGTCTGGCCCCATTAATGCTCATAAGTTTTAAAAAACAAAGAAGCACACATATCTAAGGTTGGCGAACCTTCAGCCCCAAGACAATCTAAGGAGACAAACACTCCTGGGATGTCATCTGCAAGATTAAACACAGCTATGAATTCAGAAGAGAAAGACAGACGTGAAGCTTCATGAAAGTCACTACAAGCAGCTCTACCAAAACACCAGAAGCAGAAGTCAGGCTCATCAAACCCTCGAGAACAACGTCCAGCTCTGGTGGCTAGGACTTCCTAAGACCTACCACGAGAATGTATCCAGAAGCAACGACGTAACTTAGGGGCTCCTCCTCTAGCCCCACAACCTTTAGCAGACGTGGTTACTGGGGGTTAAAGCTACTGTTTGCAGTCTACCTACTCATCCAACACGTGTTTCCTGGGCTACCACTATGTGGGGAGCACTTCTCTAAGCCCTGATTCAGAAACAAAACACAATGCCTGAGCTTAAACTCTTACATTATAATCAGAAAGGCAACCAATACAAACAGATACATTTACTTCCAAGGTTAAGACTCCAGCATAAATACACAGCACACCGTGTGCTGATAGTTCTTACTTTCAGTCCATAAAAAGAATAAACAAATGGCTATGACTAGTTCATTAAGTATGTCATGCACTTTCTGTTTAGTAAAACTGGAAACAAAGGCCAGCTCCCTCGAAATTCTGGTTAGCCTGGACTGAGACCACCTGCGCTTCCGGGAAAGCACCTGGAGCCCAATCCTCAAAATGCGCACAGCACAGACTGCAGCATCATGAAGGGGAGGGCCGAGCGAGCAGCCTCAGCAAGCGTTTCCAACACGTGCCGAAGCCACGCACAGTCATCTATGAGCTAACTGCTGGTCAGCAGCAGACTGCTGCCTACGCGTGTCCACCAGGAGCACCGCTGGTGCTCTGAGCCGCGTGACACAGGCCGCTCTCCCGGCTCCCGCGCGGTGTCCCACCTTGCGTGCTGGCCTCCCAGCGCATGGCCTACTTCCTTGCGTCAATTTCAGTAAAGACCTTAATTTGCTTGAGTTCAATTGCTAAGCAACAAAAAAGGAGTTATTTCTCGTTGTTCACTTAACAATTAGCCCTAACTTTACTGAGTTCATGTGCTCTTCAGGGCATCAGTGACTCCATTTGTTTCCAGTTTCAAGTCTGACAGAAAGCATAAGCCCAGTGTAAAATACCCGATAGACTAAGGGGTCAAAATTCTTGTCAAGAAACAGGATAAGCAGTATTAAAGGCCAGCTGGGAAGGAAACATTTGCAATTAACCTGACAGTTAATAATTTAAAAATTGCAAAAATGGACACAAGAAATACAGGGGGGCAATTCACTAAAAAACAAATGCAAATGACCAATAAATGTGCTTTGTAAATGCCTACCCTCACTAGTAATTAAAGAAATGTAAATTTAAAAGGGGAAATATCTCATATATTGAATTCCATTAGGGTTCCATTTCATTATTTATTTAGTTATATGTTCAGATGCACACACACAATATTCAAGGCTTTCAGTTCAGTTCAGTCGCTCAGTCGTGTCCAACTCTTTGTGACCCCATGAATCGCAGCACGCCAGGCCTCCCTGTCCATCACCAGCTCCCGGAGTTCACTCAGACTCACATCCATCGAGTCCGTGATGCCATCCAGCCATCTCATCCTCGGTCGTCCCCTTCTCCTCCTGCCCCCAATCCCTCCCAGCATCAGAGTCTTTTCCAATGAGTCAACTCTTTGCATGAGGTGGCCAAAGTACTGGAGCTTCAGCTTTAGCATCATTCCTTCCAAAGAAATCCCAGGGTTGATCTCCTTCAGAATGGACTGGTTGGATCTCCTTGCAGTCCAAGGGACTCTCAAGAGTCTTCTCCAACACTACAGTTCAAAAGCATCAATTCTTCGGCGCTCAGCCTTCTTCACAGTCCAACTCTCACATCCGTACATGACCACTGGAAAAACCATAGCCTTGACTAGACGGACCTTAGTTGGCAAAGTAATGTCTCTGCTTTTGAATATACTATCCAGGCTGGTCATAACTTTTCTTCCAAGGAGTAAGAGTCTTTTAATTTCATGGCTGCAGTCCAGTATTCACAGTAATTCTCTGGGTTGTGAAACTGTAATACTAATTTTCTTCACTATAAATTTTGCTTTCCAAATTTTCTACAGAAAATATGTATTTCTTTAAACACAAACACAAAGGGGTAAGAAAAAAGGTAGTTATCTGTATAAACTCCAAATGGATTAAACAGTTACATGCAAACAAAACCATTTTTAAAGAACAAGAAAAAAAGGAGTATTTGTCATCTTATGAAGGGAGATCATCTTCTAAATACAAAAACAATTACAGAAACGAAAGGAAGAAAAAGACTGGACACATAAAAAGCAAAAATCCTGCAACCAAAAACACACAGTTAAAAAGCAAGATAACCAGAAAAACATATTTACAAAAATCTGATAAACAGCTGATGCGTTTCACATATACAGAGATAACATAATTCAATATGGAAAAAGGTGGGCAAAAGACAATGAAACACATAGAAAGATATGTGTGTTAGATCTTTGTACATATTTCACAAATTAAAATGTCCTACCTCATTTAACATTTCCAGAAAATCGCAGAGCCAAGATTGAAATTCAGATCTATTTTGCTTCAAAGCAATATACCACATTGCCAAAATAAGTCATTATTTTTTAACCACATTAATTTTTAAATCAGTTTTCACTCCAATCCCAAAGAATGGCAATGCCAAAAAATGTTGAGAGCTACCATACAGCTGTGTTCATTTCACATGCTAGCAAGGTAATGTTCAAAATCCTTCAAGCTAGGCTTCAGCAGTAAATGAAAAGAGAACTTCCTGATATACAAGCTGGATTTAGAAAAGGCAGAGGAATCAGAGATCTAATTGCCAACATTCACTGGATCATAGAGAAAGCAAGGAAATTCCAGGAAAACATCTACTTCCGCTTCACTGACTATGTTAAGCCTTTGACTGTGTGGATCACAACAAAATGGGAAAACCCTACAAGAGGTGGGAGTACCGGACCACCTACTTACCTTCTGAGAAACCTGTATGCAGGTTAGGAGGCAAGAGTCAGAGCCAGATAGGAAACAATGGACTGGTTCAAAATTGGCAAGGGAGTACCTCAAGGTTGTATGTTGTCACCGGGCTTATTTTACTTCTAGGCAGAGTACATCATGCAAAATGCTGGTCTGGATGAAGCACAAGCTGAAATCAAGATTGCCAGGAGAAATAACCTCAGATATGCAGCTGATACCACTCTTATGGAAGAAAGCCAAGAGGAACAAAGAGCTCGATGAACGTGAAAAAGGAGAGTGAGAAGCTGGCCTAAGATTCGACACTCAGAAAACGGAGATCATGGCATCTGGTCCCATCACTTTATGGCAAATAGAAGGGCAAAAAGTGGAAACAGTGACAGATTTTATTTTCTTGAGCTCCAGAATCACGGTGGACGGTGACTGCAGCTCCTTGGCAGGAAAGCTATGACCAACCTAGACAGCGTATTAAAGAGCAGAGACATCGCTTTGCTGACAAAGGTCCACAGAGTCAAAGCCATTTTTCCAGCAGTCATGTATGGATGTGAGAGTTGGACCATAAAGAAGGCCGAGTGCCGAAGAATTGATGCTTCTGAATTGTGGTTCTGGAGAAGACTCCTGAGAGTCGCTTGGACAGCAAGGAGAGGAAACCAGTTAATGCTAGAGGAAATCAGCCCTGGATACTCATTGGGAGGACTGAGGCCAAAGCTGAAGCTCCAATACTTTGGTCACCTGATGCAAAGAGCTGACTCACTGGAGAAGACCCTGACGCTGGGAAAGACTGAAGGCAGGAGAAGGGGGCGACAGAGGAAGGAATGGTTGGACGGCATCATCAAGTCAGCCAACATGAGTGTGAGCAAACTCCGGGAGACAGCGGAAGGCAGAGGAGACTGGTGGGCTGCAGGCCATGGGGCCACAAAGACTTAGCGAGACAAGACCTACCAACTCAGCCACAACACAACAAATTTTAAAGTCTGTCCTTGACCAAACAGTTTTTCCCCCTTCTATCACACATTCTGAAATGACTAAAAAGATGAACAGCGAATAAATAAAATAGAAACTATGGTAAGCTTTTGTTTTTTTAAGGTCTGAAATGGAGGTTGAGTTCTGACATATCCAGATAAATCAAAATTCTCTTGCCAAATAATTAAATGAAAATGTATTTATCAAAATCACAGTATCAATGCTGCTTCCTGTAGAAAAGCTTTTCACAACTAACAATCAGACTAGTAAGTAAAATCTGATTTTCTGATTTTATGAAGGACTCAAATAGTTTACTGAAGGAAGACCCATATTTTTATGGAAAATAAGACACGGAAAAATTCTAAATACAGTACAGTATAAAATGAAAACACTGATTGTGATCATATTAAGACACATACACTAACCATGAATCAGGGAGCCATTCAGCCACTGAATATAGTAGTTTTGAGGAAAAGAAAGCAGGATTTCGTTGCTGATTATCGAGAAGGGTAGAAGCAAGACTGCTCCAGCCGACACTGCCAGGGTGAAGGTGCTCAGAAACAACCTGGAAGGGGAGAACAGCGTCAGCAGAGGCTGAACAGGCAGGGGCCACAGAAGCCACCAGAGCGTGGGCCAAGCTCCGCAGCCCCACATCCGGAAAGAGCGCGCATACGCCTCACTGGGCATGTGCAGCTGGGAGACAAACAGTGTACACACGGTCCCAGAAGCTAACCTAGACCAACTCTAAACTCACCTGTGAAAAGACCACTGAGCCCACCAAGTGGGCCTAAAGCAGACATAGGCTGGAGACAGCGCGCTTCACACGCTGATGGAGGATAAACGGAGTCTCACTCCGCTTTCAAATTCAAGCATTCATTTCACAACTGCAGTTAATTAACAATGCTGGCAATATACGCTAGGAGCGATGCAACAACTGCTTCAGGTGACAAAAATACTTGTGAAAGCTGTATGAAAAATGACTTAAGCTAAAATGGTTATTTCTGGAAGAAAAACTTCCAAAGCCATTGGTCTACTATCTCTTAAAATAGGTGAAGGTTAAATAAACTATATAATGAATTGTGGGAAACTAACAATATTTAGAAGATGGTTTTGTCATTTTTTAAAATAGGATGGCTCAAAATGTATAATATGGAAAACGTCTAAAAGTGAAAAAGGAAAGGCACAGACAATGAATATAAGCCGTGCTCTCTCCCACCCTCTCCCCCAACAGGTATATTTTCACACAGGAAAAGAGGTGCATCAAAAAAAATCTAGCATGATATATAACAGCTCCTAGGAGAGGGCCCATAAGGGGCTTTCACTTTCTCAGCTATACACATCCAAAATGCTTAAAATTTTAAGATCTAATTTTTAAAGTTTTTTGAAGACTATAATGACAAAGGAAAATGGAACCTCCCTCATTAAAATTAGAGATGAAATTTTAATTTAATATCCATTCCATTAAATTTAATGTAGAAAGAATGTGAAAATACATGTAAGGAAAAAAAAATCATACTAAATGCGCAAAACACATCTAATAGAGTAACTGTGAGGCCAGTGCCATCTTGTGGCAACCAAGAGAAGTGTTTTCCTACTTAAAAGCCATAGATAACCTGCCCTGTTTAGCAAATGACTGATAAAATTTTAATGTAGACATATGATACATGTCAAAAATACAATTCAACTCTGGCACAGGAGAAGGCTTACCAAGTGGTTTTGCTGGATATTCAGCCTGTTTGCTGGGAAAAGTGGGGCCCCAGCTCCACCCCAGTGTACTGCCAGCTCGGGCACCTACCCTCAGCTGACCTCCTGTGACCTCATCTCTGTCCTCCACCTGTGACAGCCACCTCTGCTCCCTCCTTCGCACCCACAGGCCCCGCCCCCAGGTCTTGCACGAGACTCCCAACCCACCCTCCCAAGCCCCCCGGCCACGACAGGGCCACACACTGTCAGGCTCACCCACCCTCCTCACAGGGAGCGGGCTCTCAGGCTCCGTGTGTCTGGGCAGTCAGCCCTCTCCCTCCGGGCCCCTCTGCGTCCTCTGGCCCATGAAGCGTTCCCAGCCCCTCCACCTCCTGACCCCCAGCACACTGGCCAGCAACCCAGCTGTAAAGGCCCACCGTGGCTTCCAAGTCTAAAGCTAGGAGGTGTATGTGACCAAAGAGTGAGTGTATGAGGACATGCCAATGTTTTTGAAATCAAAAGTTACCCAGAAATCCTGAATATATAGTCACCATAAATGTAACAGTGAACCTCATCAAAAACCTTCTAGAAGGTATTGTGACTGGCCTTGGAGATACAAACAGGGTCATACCATCCGCTGCCCTTGAGTGGCCAGAACCATCCATAAAAGGCTGGTGCGGCACAGCTAAATGCCAACAAGGGGTCCTCAGAGTAGGGCCCGGGGTCAAGCCAGAAAACGCAGACATGGTGGCTGCTTATACAACTGCAGAAGCACTCCTCAGAACTGAAGGCAGTTCTAGAAACGTCGCCTTCTGAAATGCAACAGACTCTGGCGACAAAGCCAGCAGGACTTCCTGGTGTGGGCTGAGAGAGGCTGAGGGACGGCCAAGACCTTCTGCTGGCTCCTCAAGCAAGCAAATTTCAACAGGTAATCAGGCCACAATTACCCACGTGTTTGCTTACATGTACTTTCTTGAAAAAGCTGCTGTAATACTTTAAAGTTGCTGTAATACTTTAGGTGAATTTTTTCCATATTTCTGCCCACAGGGCAGTATTAAGTTTTGAAAATTCATGACTCTAGAATTAGAAAACAGGAGAACTGAACATTGAAATACATACGAAATCCTGTTGACTATGGCGTCTTCATCTTCTTGTTCATCTGCAAAAATGTTCAAGGCATTAATATTTTTATCTTCCAACAAAATGCTTCATTAATTTAATGAAACATAAAATATAAACCTGAAGAAGCAATTTTCCAACCCTAATCTCACTAAATCAGATAGGATAGAATACGGTTAAAGAACAAGAGTCTTTTGACTGATCAATCCTGATTAACAAAACTCCCATATGTAAATCAAAACCTTCCAAATCTTTAGTGCTCAGGGAAATAAAGCGCAGTAGAGCCTTGGAACCACATTCAAGTTGACTGTTATAGGAAGTCAGTGAAATTGCTAATGGATGAAATTTTCTGGTTGATAATGTGTATTAGCAGCTCAGCTGTGTCCAATTCCTTGTGACCCCGTGGACTGCAGCCCGCCAGGCTCCTCTGTCCATGGGATTCTCCAAGCAAGAACACTGGAGTGGGTTGCCATTCCCTGCTCCAGGGGATCTTCCTGATCCAGGGATCAAACTCAAATCTCCTGCATTGCAGGCAAATTCTTTACCATCTGAGGCACCAGGGAAGCCCCTGGTTGATAATAGCCAAAAAAAAAAAAAATTATTATGAAATTAAAATTCAGAATCTTAGAACTCACACACTTTTCTGTACTTTGAGCCTATTGTTAGTAATGGTGAGAATGCGGATTTTACCCTAAACCACCCTGTACACCACTGCCTTGACACTGAGTCATTTTGTTCCAGTTACAGACAGAGATACCCCACGCTGCGTGTCTTTCTCAAGGAGCAGATGGCCCTTGCTCTGGTGCTTCCTCACCCTACCCTCTCCCTTACTCATGGCGGTTGGCCATCTTTTTAGTCCTCCCACATAATCTTACCAGCTAAGGAAACTATGATCCGATTACAAAGATATTACACAACACCCCAGCCCTTCTTTCTCCTCAATACCTCACTGGGGTTGTCCTCAAAGGCTCTCTGTGTGGGTCTCTGGAATTCTGAGCACCCACCGGCTTCAGCGACAATGGCATATTTGGGCCATTCTCTTAGTCCAAACTCTATTCTTAATTACTGGCTGCCCAAAATACTTCTACAACCAGAGAGACCACAAAGTACCAATTGTCACAATTAATTTTTATATTGTTGTACCTACATCTAATCAACCACAAAATCTTGAAGAGTGTTTTAATAGCTTCACATCCATTTCAGCTCTATTGCCAATACTCTATCAACCAGGGCCAGGGTCTTCATCACTCTTCTGTGATCACTCTAGAAAGCATCTAATAGGTCCCCAGTTTTCCTGCTCATCACCCCTAATTCCCTCTAAAGCAATGCATTGTTCATTCTCCCTCTCCCCCATTCAGTGCACATAGTCTATGAAGCGTGCCGCCAAGACATCTTTTAAAGCAGCTAAGATACTGTCTTGGATCCCAGTTCTTCAAAATTTTGAGAGACTAAGGAATCCAAAGAGTATTTCAGGGCAGTCACAAAGCCAAGCACTGCACGACAGCAAGCACTATTTCCTGATTTCTTTAAAAATTCTTGAAGTTTAATATGATAACATAAGGAATCTTTAATATATGAAATCCTTAAATATTCACATGGCACCTACTATTAGCCTTGCATCACAAGTAGAAATCTTGTGATTTCAAAGAAGTAGCTCAAATTTAAAAGAAGTCAGTAAAGTAACTAGTTATTTTATTTAAAAAAAACAATGGTTAGTTATAAAACTCTGGCATAAAAATCTGTGACTAAATCAGCACAAAATTCATTTATAAAAAAGACAGAATGGTCCCCCAGTGAGATAAGGGTACATATGGAAATAAAAGAATAACATGACACACAAGTGAATGCTAAACGGTATCATGCATATGTGCTAAGTCGCGCCGGCCACACTGGACTCTGCGACCCTGTGGACTACAGCCCATCAGAATCCCCGTGGCTCCTCCGCCCAAGGGTATTCTCCAGACAGGAACACTGGAGTGCCACACCCTCCTCCAGGGGCGCTTCCTGACCCGGGAATCGACCCTTGTGTCTTCGCGTCTCTGCACTGGCAGGCGGTTCTCTACCACTAGCGCCATCTGGGTATTATGGACGCTCTAAATTCTGTACCACTTTAGGAAGAGACAATGTTCTGGTAGTGAGAGAAAGAATGGGGCAGGGGTGACGGGGGTGAGCACGTTCAAATTCAGAGCCCAGGAACCTAACGTCCTCATAAACTCTGGAATTTCCCAGACACTGAAGAGCCCTGGGCTATTCTTAGTTGAATGTAAGAATGAGGATAAACAAGGGCTCAGGGCTAAGAAGTAGACCTGGTCTGACTACTGAGCCTGCAAGTAGTCAGATTCCCTGAGGTTATTTTTAGTGCTCTTAGTATCAGGCCGCGGCTCGCTGCAGTCACGGGCATAAGGAACACACCAGCCGTGCGGACGGGGCCACGGGGCCATGCGGCCACGGGACACGTCGAGACTGCGTGGCACTGGAGGCAGGGCTGTCGGCGGCGGGCGTCTGCTCACCTGACTTTCTCTTGTACCTCGTGATGATGACGTAGGAGACAATGTAGAGAATGGCGAAGAGGAGGAAGCAGATCTGAAATGAAAAATCCCGCACAGTTACAGTGCTTGCATACCTTCTAAGTAAGCCAAAATACATCTTTGGTATTTATAAGGAAAAAGAATTTAATCTATCACATAGTAAAAATTTTAGCCAATAAAAAGTATTATGAAGTATTAACTTATACAAGCTAGTCAACTCAGTTTAAAATCATTCCAGAAAAAAAAGGCCAATGAACATTTTTCTTTTCATAAACTGACCAAGTTGTTTTAAAATCTTGGAACTATTATTAAGAAAGAGACCATCACTGACAATTTTGAAAAGTAAACTCATGAGATGCTCCTATGCCCGCCAAATATTAAAACACACTCTGAAGTTTCGATAACATTTAAAGAGTATGCCGGCACCAACACCCGACAGTCAGTGAGAGAGACGCAATCACAGGAGAATGCGGACGCCCCTGGTGCTACAGCGGGTAAGGACCGGCCTGCCAGTGCGGGAGACATGGTCTGATGCCTGGTCCAGGAGACACGGGCGCCGCGGAGGAGCTGAGCCCACACACCAGCACTGATGAGCCCTCGCTCTCGGGCCCCGGGGCTGCGAGTCCCGAGCCTGTGCGCCAGAGGCTGCGAGGCACAGCCACTGAGCCCGTGCCCCGGGAGCCCGCGCTCCACGAGAGGAGCCGCCACGAGGACAAAGCCTGTCTGCCACAACGAGGGGCAGCCCCTGCTCACTGCAGCTAGAGAAGGCGCATGCAGAGCACCGAAGAGCCCCACACACAGCCAGAATCAAGACAGGATTTTTTTTAACTTTTTTAAATTTATGTACCATGGTTATACATACAAGAGGCCTCACAAATCAATGTGGGGGTGAGGATTATTCAATATTACACCACATATCAAAACAAACAGCAGTTGCACAAAAAAGTTTTTCAATATTAAAGTCCTTTTAATTTCTATCTTATCTAGGGTATGGCAGGCAAAAAAGGATGGGTGAAGGAATGGGAGATCTCATGACAGGTAATGACCAAGTATGCTTGAAATAAAGGCTTAATGGAACTGTGGACCACACCAGAAATATTTTGAAGACTTTCAAATGAAACCATTCCAGAGGACGATAAAGCTGAGAGATCTCCCTTGTATGTGGATTTCTGAAGAAGGGCTGGAGGCCATAAGACGAAGAATGACCTTGGACTAGGCAGTAAACAGCTGCGGAGCAGGGTAGTGACAGGATCTGACATACTGCAAAGGGTTTAGTCCAGTTACAGCGCGGAAAATACACTACGAAGGGGAAACAGCAGGAGCAGGGAGAACAATCAGGAGTCACTCAACAATCCAGAGGAGAGGTTGCGCAGACTCTGCAGTGGAGGTGATGAGGCAGGAGGTTCTGAGAGCAGGCTTGACAGGACTTGCAGGGATGAGTATCGGGCTCTCGGCCTGAGAAACTGCAACGGGAGAGGCGCCGCTTCCTGCGTCAGGGAAGATCACAGCAGGAGCAGTTTGGGGTAGAAATAGGAAGGCGAGTTTACACTGCTGACCACGCAGCTGGATATAAAAATCTGCAGAGTCCAGTGGGAGGGTCCAGGCTCGGGGCGAGAAAAGGCTCAGCAGCAGGAGACAGCACTTCCCGCCGTGCGACCGAGCGCGCTGCCCACTGCAGCGGGGGTGCAACGCAGGAGAGAGGCCTGAGGGCAGAGCCCTGGCCCCCAGCATGTGGAGCCAGCTCGACACAAGGACACAGAGAAAGCTGCCGGAGAAGCAGCGGCGAAGAGGCCGAGGCGCTGAAGGCCAAGCGGAGAGCTTATCTAGGAAGACAGAACCAGCGACCGTGCCCAGTGCTGCTGACAGGTCAGGTAAGATGAGGACTGGGGGCTGAAAACCGGGTTTAGCAGCATGGAGGTCACGGGCGACCTTGACAAGAGCAGTCCCTCTGGAAGGGTAGAGACAAAACCCTGACTGAGATGAAACGGATCAAGAAGGGAGAAAACCTGGAACAAAATGAAAGTAGTTTTTTCAGGAGTTTTATAACAAAGGGCAACAAACAAAGGCAATGTGAAACAGACTCCTGAGAGGGACTGCCTTAAGATGAGAGCAGTTACACAACTGTTGGAATGTTCTACTGCTTACCCGCTGATGCAGGAAAGGCGGGCTCTCTGCAGAAAGGCGTTCCAGCGCAGGGGCCATAGACACCAATTTATGCACAGTGAGGGGAGCAGGAGAGGCAGGAGCTGAGGGCACCGAGTTCCGCTGCAGGTGGCAGGGAGACGGCGGCGGCAGCGCGGGCAGCTTATATTTTCTCAGTGAAAGGGAAGCAAGCACGTCAAATGAATTGCCCATGAGGGTGGGACAAGACGTACGCACGTCACCCAGGATAATCGGACGTAAATGCAGTGGAGAAACGCCACAGAAGTGGTGTTTAAACAAATGTGTAAAGAAATGGTCTTTAACGTTCCAGGCAAGCCCAAGCCAAAACTCAAAGCAACACAGGAAGCCTGACAATGTTACACGTGAGATGAGAGCCTGATCCCCCGCTGCTGAGGCAGGAGCAGGCTGAGCTCCCCTAAACCATCACAGGCGTGAAGGCTCTAACAGGCACCTCTCTCGCTGTATTCTCCCTGTTCACTGAACCCATGGCAGGCAAGGCGCAAGGGGGAAGCTGAAGACAATTCAGGGAGTCGCGGGAACCGCAGACGCTCACGCTCTCCTGACTGGCAGAGCAGCCGCAGCAGCCGCAGCAGCAGGCGTGTCCTCGTGGCTGACCCAGCAGACACGCCGTAACGCGGGCATGACGCACCACAAGGGCTTGTTCAGGAGGAGCTCATCCACGCTTTCCAAACGACAGCGGCCGGCGGCCAGGCGGGCCCATCGTGGTGTGCACGTGCAGAGCTCTAAGGGAGCTCAGCTGTTACACATGCACATGTCTACACAACATGGGGCCAGAAAGCCTGACCACCGCCACCTGGCCAACTGCCTGCTCCCTACATTCCACCCCCACAGGGCCTCTCACTTCACAATCTACATACAGCCTCTCTTCCGCAGTCTTCCCCTGGCGAGGAACCCGGACCTTACAGGACACGGCCTTCAGAGCACACTGCTCTAGGTCTGGGACTGGCCTCCACAGGACACCTCTGCACCAATCAGCCCACATCTGTATCTGTGTACATGGGTTTCCCTTGTAGCTCACTTGGTAAAGAATCTGCCTGTAATACAGGAGACCCAGGTTCGATTTCTGGGTTGGGAAGATGCCCTGGAAAAGAAATGGCAATCCACTCCAGTATCCTTGTCGGGAAAATCTCATGGACAGAGAAGCCTGATGGGCTGCAGCGCATGGGGGAGGAAAGAGTCGAGCACGACTGAGTGACTAACACTTTTCCCAGAAGGCACCCCTCCCAGCTCAGGCCCCCTTCGGGCTCTTCACACTTTCAAGATGCGGTCTCCCATGCTACCCTCTACTTCTCTCCGTAAGGACCCACTAAACCCTCCACAGGCACCAGGCCCATTCCTTCACCTTCAAAGAGGGGGTTTTTGCGGCATTCACAGCGTACATCACGAGTCTGTATCCTCGGGGTCACAGCCCACGTGGCGAGCTCGTGTTCCCGCCCAGCCTCTCGCTGCGGGCGCTGACACTGCCGCTCCACTGGGCTGCACCACGGGCCTCACTAACAGGCAGGGGTCTGCAGTCTCGTGAAGTTCCACAACCTCTGTCTCAGTGAGGGGTGAGTGCTTATAGACGCCAACCATTCCATTTCATCCCCAGAACAAATGATACTGTCCACCCCTGTGCTCAGATTCACAAAAGCCATGCTGCCAAGGGTTTCCCTTGCCTTTGCTGAAACCACTTACCCGAGTCGACCAACTCCAGCTGAGTGCATGGTCGACACATCGTGAGCCCAGTCACACTGGGGGCCCCTTGAGGATGCCCCTCGAGGATGCCCCTTGGGCCACAGGCTTCTCATGCTTCCTTTTCTGCTGCACCACAGGCGTCACTGCCAACCCGGGACCCGCGGGCCTCACAATGCTCATGGTCGTCGTCGCTCATGACTTCCCTGTCGGAGGAGCTGGGTCCTCAGGGCCGTGCACCTCGTGCCCCAGTGCATGCAGACGCTGCTCCAGCGAGTCTCTGCAACTGGTGCAGCTGCGCAGCGTCACAGAGGGCACCATCCAAACCCGCCTTCAGGCCGGTCGGGAAAATCCACCTCAGAGTGCCAGCAAGAGAGCTCACTTTAGGCAGGCTGGTAAGGAGTCCACGTGGAAGGCCCCTTTAAGGAGGAGGTAAACATTCTTTCTATTTCACATTCTTTTACCTTAGACACGTAGGCCTTGTAGGCAGCAGTATCTCTTGTTCAAGGACAGGCTTTTTTGGAACTCAGAACGATCGCTAAGGGAGACAGTCTGGGTAAACCCTCCACAGCCTTGGGCTTTGGGTTAACCGGTTCCTTCTGGCTAATCCTGTGTTGGTGTCATCCCAGGATGTATGCTACGGGAAAGGGTCTGAGCAGAACTTTTACAGCCTTCAGGTATTTTTCCTACTCTCAGCAGCTAGCAGAAAAGTATATAATGCTCTGCTTAAACTAGCAAGGCAGGTGATCTTCCTACCCCCTTCTTCTGTCTATGTCAGCAGCTTTTTCTGCCACTGTTGCTTTAATAAAGTTTCTACCACACAAAGGTCTCAGTGACTGAGACCGTCTTTGGTCCCAGAGTTAAATCTTCTCCTCCGGAGACCACAAATTGGGTGGGAAACCGTTCACTGCACGTGTAAGCTATCACTACCATCTTGGAGGCTCATCTGGGATCCCAAGACAAGGAGCAGCTATCATTTTGGGGGCTAAGCTATAAGCCACCAGCAGCAGCAGTCCGTGCCAGCTCACTGAGCAAACAGGAACTCCCCGCCTGCAGCACCTTTTGAATGGTAGCCAGTGAGCCGTCCGCTGCTCCCCCGTCTCCCAGCAGGGCCCGTGCCGAGAGGGCCACGGCCACCTGGTGCCACATCTGCTGCGGCGGCCGCTGGTGGCCTCCATCCGCCGGGGCCTCGGGCCGCTCCACCTGCTGGCTGCCCTGCGGACCACGCCCACCGTCTCGCTGCTCACCCTGCGCGCGGAGCCCAGGGCGGGCGCGGCGTGAGCGGGGAGGCTGGGGAAGCGCAAGGAGCTGCGGGCACTGGGGACACGCTCCCTCTCTGGTGGCGGCCCCGCGACCGCAGGCAGCCGCATTGCACTTCCTCGTGGCCGGCCTGCCACATCGCAGCCATGATGCGCGCACAGGGCTCTCCAGCGAGGGCTTCCACATGTCTACAGGACAAGAGCGGCCCGTGACCCAGCAGGTGGGCCACGCCGCGCCCGCGCAGTGCTGTGAGCGCTCTGGGCCGTCACACGACCAGGCACTTACAAAACGGGCGAGAGCGAGGGGCTGTGGGGCAGAGAGCCCGACATCACAACCTGGCCAGCCAGTCCTCTTCCCCCCCATACCCTGCTCTCTGTCTCCCCTTTACGGCCTCCACTCGTGGACTTCCACTTTTCACACCGCTCACTCACTCACTCTTCCAACCACTTAGCTCACTTCACACCCACTGACCAACTCAAAGCACTTCTGGCAGCAGGCAGTGGTGAACCAACAGCCAAACCACACTTCATGATTTCACCTGCCCTCTAAGTAGCACCCTGACATCAGCGAGCTTCCTCCTTCTCTGACTCTTCTCCCAGACTCCATCACTAACTGGCTTCCCTTTTCCTGCCGGCCTTTAAACATTCTTCTTGTCTATGATTTCTGAGTAGAGCCAGAATCTTCTCCCAGGGTTTTAACCACCAACCCTCAGAAACCCCTAGACCACTGTTTGAGAACCACTGCTTTTGGGCATCAGCGAGAGTGAGTGAAATAATGGGCCATGAAAGCTAAGTGGGTTTGGGAGAAAAGTGAACCCAAGCGACAGACAGGAGTGGACACGCCCATCCACTGGGGTTCCTGGGAAAGAAGCAGCTGCAGAAAAAGGGCTTGCCCAAGGAAGCTGGAAGAACAGAAAGCCGTGATTAAAGCATGCTTTACGATTTTGAAAATTAGTAAGTAAAGCTGGTAGTAGAAGAGCAGTCTCAGGAGTCCCAAGATGTTTGTGCTGCAAAGTGGTACATGAGAAGTCATGAACGATAATGGACAAACAGAAATCGAGGAACCAAAATGCATGGCATGAGATGGACAAGACTAACGGAAAGCAACCCCTCTGAGAGCAGAGTAACGCTAACAATTATAAAAACTAACGGACATTTTACTACTTTGGAAATAAAAGTTTCTATGAACATAAACTGTATCAGACTGGAACAAAACAGTCACAGAACTGGTCAGACTATTTCTCTAGCTCCAAAGACGGGAGCTAGAGCTCCTTCTCAAATGAGCACATCTTTAGCAGAGACAGACCCACAGGGACGTGTAAAATGAGAACAAGGCACGGCGGGGCCTCCTATTCTCCTCCCTCCCGGGGGACAAAAGGAAACACCTAACCAAAAAAGGGGGCACCGCAGCTCCTCGCCACGAGAGGTGAGGCGTGCCGGCAGGAAGGGAGAGGACGGCTCCAAGGGCCCTCTGAGGAGACAGAGCTCCTCTCCCCAGACAGGGAGGGGAGCGCAGGGCTAGCCGAGCCTGCAGCAGCAGCACGCGTGCCTCTGCTCTCTGCCAGCCGCCCTGTAGCAGCCCCCACTGGGGACCTGCAGCCTCAGTCCTGATGCTGAGCAAGAATGGCCAGGCATCTGGAAGCTGAGTTCCCAGCCACAGGTAACCTAACAGAGGTATTCCTAAAGTCTGCTTTATATCACTTCAGCTTTTGGAAAGGAAAAAAAAGTGAAAAGCAAACATCTCCTTCAGCTCGGCATGTCTTACTGAGCTATACAGAGGCAGTGTCCACCCCAGCCGTGAGCAGCCCCGCCCAGCTCCTGCCTCCCTGGGAACCACAGTCAGCATTGAGCCACAGCAACTGTGAACAGTGTCTGTGAGTATCTGGGCTTCATCGGTTTATTCTGTGTGTCTGTGAGCAAGTGACTGCTTCTCTGCTCTGTGCCATTTCAGCTTAAGAAGGCTTTCCTAGGATGCTCTTCTTTCACATGTTGGGAAAAATCTATAATATTAAACTGTTACAAGCAAATATACTTCAATTCCAGGTGTAAGATTTGAACCTAAATTCAAACTAGTGCATTAGAATCAAACTGTACTACAAGTCTCTCATTTAAGACTGATGGGCTTCAGCTAATTTAAGATCACTACAGGCATAAACATCGTTTAAGAGTAATGGGTACAAATGGCCTCGAGGAGAGCTACCACTGAAGGGTTTCTAACAAAATCCTGGGAGAGGAGACAAGTAAACTGTAACTAAGCCAATAGTCTCATTCTACAGCAGAGCCAGAGACCTGGCTTTATCTTAAAGTTGCGAAATCAGAAATCAGAGATGCTTAGTATCCTTTAAGTGAACCAAACAGTAACTAAAATTAAAATCATAATGCTTTCAAATTACCTTAAGGGCCAGACTATGTAGTGAAACACAAGAAAACACAAATAGTTACAAAAATAATAACATAATAAAGATGAAACATATAGAAATCATAATTGTAAGTAAAACTACTAAAAGGAAACTCTCAGATTAAGACATAGCTAAAATAAAGTGACTCAGAAGGATGAAGACAAAACAATAAACAGAGACATACCAAGCAGATGCTAACAACAAAGAGAGTTAAAATGTCACATTCTTTTCCCCTCAGACAAGGCTGCATTAAGACAAAAAGTGTTAAGACAAACTGGGGCCCTCTGTCAACAATGGGATAGCCCATAATGAGGAGATAGTCTCCATGCATCAAAAGGCGCAGCACCAGAATACATTCTTTAAAACTAAATATGCAACGAAAAACAAAGCACTCGTGGCGAGCACGCTGAGTCAGCCCTGGCCGACTCGTCGTGAGCCCGTGGACTGCAGCCCGCCAGGCGCCTCTGTCCATGGGGATTCTCCAGGCAAGAGTACTGGAGTGGGCTGCCACGCCCTCCTCCAGGGGACCTTCCCAACCCAGGACTGAACCCAGTCAATCCGCACTGCAGGCGGGCTCTTGTCTGAGCCACCAGGGAAGCCCCAAGTGCCCCCCACTCTAGCACTCCACTTCCCAAGCCCCTCACAGCCAGGAGAAAATTCTGGCTCCGTGGACTTGCCTATTTTGGATATTTCATACAGAAGAATCATACAATATCTGACTTTTTGTGTCTGGCTTCTTTCACTAAGCATGTTTTCAAAGTTAATTCATGTTGCAACATGTATAAATACATCATTCTTTCAGACTTTTTACAGTAAAATAAACCCCTACTTGATGAAAAACACATTGCATTCTTGTTGCTAGCAGCTGCAAGCATTCTGTTCAGATCTACTTGCATATGTACACAAGGATATATGTACAAAGATGTTCACTGCTTCGCTGTAACTCCAACAACCACCTTTCAAAACAGAGACAACAAAATGGCCAGGGCTCCATTTCCACACTTAATCTGAATGCATAGCACATGCTGATATCTACTCTAACAGCAACTAACTAGGCCTATCACAATAAACTGCCCAATGCCTTTCAATTTGTGCTTCAACAAAGAATAAACAGTATTTCCTCACAAAAAATAACACTTGAGACATTTAACAAGGAGTAAATATTCCATCTCTCAAGATTAACGCAGCAAATTTCTAGTTCATTAACGTCATCTACAATATTACACTTTATTACTTGTTCTTGAGATTTTTCAGATTCTATACATTCTTACAATTGAGTCGTGAGCAAGAAGCCCTTTAAATCCATTCTGAAACCCGTCTGAGAAAACGCAAAGGAAGGGCAGTGTCACTCGTCCTCCGGGCTCCTCCTCCCACTTGCAGCCCTTCCCACCACACAGCCTCCCGCCTCCTGGATCCCCACAAACCCCTCGTCCACAGGCTGCAGCACAGCAATGATCTCTACCGAACGCTTCATGGAAATGAAACCTGTCTCCTAAATCTCCTAAACTATGTCTGATACTTAATGTATTTTAGGTATACTGGAGGTACTAACACAAATAGGAACGATCTTGACAATCTCCTGAATCCCACTGAGTACCCTGACAAAATTTTAAAATAAGCTGAGTAAATCACACTCCCTTTCCACTGCTAGTTTCTCAGCCTCCGTCAGGTATGATCAGGGAAAAGGGAAGACACTCTGAACTGGATGAAAGGTGAGCGTTTAGATGAGACTGGAGTCGACTGCTCAATAGGTGAAAGTGACTCTAAAGCTGTAAGATGAGCCCCAAGCTGTCATCAGGGGTATGGCACAAAGATCCAACAGAGCCCCGCTGCAAGCAGCAGGACGAGAATATTCAGCTTCTTTATAACTGTTTCCTAGACAGCATGTTACAAAACAGACCCATCACTTTGCCAACAAAGGTCCATATGGTCAAAGCCATGGTTTCTCCAGCAGTCATATATGGATGCGAGAGTTGGACCATAAAGAAAGCTGACCACTGAAGAATTGATGCTTTTGAACCGTGATGCTGTAAGGAGATCAAACCAGTCAATCCTAAAGGACATCAACCCTGAATATTGGAAGGACTGATGCTGAAGTTGATGTTCCAATACTTTGGCCACCTGATGCAAAAAGCTGACTCACTGGAAAAGACCCTGAAGCTGGGAAAGACTGAGGGCAAGAGGAGAAGGGGGCAATGGAGGATGAGATGGTTGGATGGCATCACTGACTCAATGGACATGAGTTTGAGCAAACTCTGGGAGATGGTAAAGAACAGGGAAGCCTGGCGTGCTGCAGTCTATGGGGTCACAAAGAATCAGACACAACTGAGGGACTAACACTTTTCATAGGTATTTTGCGGATACTCTTTACCAAGCTGAGGAAGTTCACCTCTACTTCCAGTTTACTGAGAGTTTATCATGAATGGATGCTGGATCTTGTCAAATGCTCCTTCTGATCTACTGATACCATCTTAGGGTGTTTCTTCTTTAGCCTGCTGATGTAACAGACGACACAAAGTGGCTTTTGTAGTACAATCCCAACAGTGTGGAGTTCTTTTGTACACTGCTGGAATCCACTTACCAGTATCTTCTTGTAGATTTGTGCATCTATGCTCATGAGAGGCATCAGTCTGTAGTTTTCCTTCACTACAGTGTCTCTGTCTGGCATTAGGGTAATACTGGCCTCACAGGATGAGTTAGGGAGTTTTCCCTCTGCTTCTATTTTCTGTAAGAGATTGCAGAGAATTTATATCACTTCTTCCTTAAATATTTGGGAGAATCACCAGCCAAACAATCTGGCACTGGTTTGGGAAGGTTAACAGTTGATTCAAGTTCTTTAGTAGATACAGACCTACTCTACTATCTGCTTTTCCTTGTGTGAGCTCTGGCAAACTGTATCTTTGACGGAATTTGTTCATTTCATCTTAAGTTTTCAAATCTGTGGGCACAGAAATGTTCATAATATCCTGCAGTATCGTTGCAATGCCAATGGAATCATCTGCAATAGCTGCTCTTTCATTTCTGATTCTAGTAATTTGTGTTTTTCCTGTTTATCTTAGATAGCTTCAGTTCAGTTCAGTCATTCAGTCGTATCCAACTCTTTGCAACCCCATGGACTGCAGCACTCCAGGCTTCCCTGTCCATCACCAACTCCCAGAGCCTGCTCAAACTCATGCCCATCGAGTCGGTGATGCCATGCAACCATCTCATTCTCTGTCATCCCCTTCTCCTCCTGCCTTCGATCTTTCCCAGCATCAGGGTCTTTTTCAATGAGTCAGTTCTTCACATCAGGTGGCCAAAGTACTGCAGTTTCAACTTCAGCATCAGTGCTTCCTATGAATGTTCAGGACTGATTTCCTTCAGGGTTTCTTCTGCTTTCCGAGTACTTCAGAGCTCCCCAATGCTATCTGTGTTACTAATCTGTAGTCTACCTGGACTGTGGTGTGAGAGCAGACGTCGTGTGGTTTCTGCTTTTAAGGTGCATTATAAAGTGCGGCTCATCTCCGTGAATGTTTCATGCAAGCTTGAGAAGAACATACATTGTGCTATTGTTGGATGAAGGCATCTGTAAATGTCAATTAGATCCAGCTGACTGATCGTATTATTTAGTTTAACTATATATGTATACGCTTACTGATTTTCTGCCTACTGGATCTGCCCATTACCAACAGAGGGGGTGTTGCAGTCTCCAGCTATGTTAGTCGGAGAAGGCAATGGCACCCCACTCCAGTACTCTTGTCTGGAAAATCCCATGGACAGAGGAGCCTGGTGGGCTGCAGTCCATGGGGTCACTACGAGCCGGACATGACTGAAGCGACTCAGCAGCAGCAGCAGCTATGTTAGTGGATTCATCCGTTTCCTTTGGCAGTTCACTCAGTTTCTGCCTCATGTATTCTGATGCTCTGTTGTCACGCGCATACACACTAAGGACTGTTATGTCCTTTAGGAAAGCTAACCCTTTATCATTATGCATTGCTCCTTTTATTCCCGACAATCTTCCTGGCTCTAAGTCCACCTTGTCTGAAATTAACAGCTACTTCAGCTCTCTTGATTAGTTAACACGGTCTATCTTTCTGCATCCCTTTACTTTTAATGTGTGTGTATGTATGTGTGCGTGCACACGCGCGCACATGCTCAGTCATATCCAACTCTTTGTGACCCCATGGACTCTAGCCCACCAGGCTTCCCTGCCCATGGGATTCTCCAGGCAAGAATACTGGGGTGGGTTGCCATTTAGGAAATGGGATCTCCAAGGGATCTTTCCCACCCAGGGACTGAACCCAAGTCTTTCACAAATCCTGCACTGGCAAACTGATTCCTTACCGCCAGCACCACCCAGGATAACACACTTTTAATATATCTGTATCTTTATATTTAGTGGATTTCTTATAGACAACACACACTTGGGATTTTTAATTCACTCTGACAATCTTTTAAGTGATTTATTTAGACCATTAAAGTAATCACTGATATTGTTGTTTTAATAGTTATCATAGTTTTAACAATTTTCTATTCATTGACCATGCTATTTAGATTTTTGCCTTTAGTCTTTTTCTGCCATCTCTGGTTTAAACTGAGGATTTTACGTGATTCTATTTTCTCTCTTCTGTTAGCCTAACAGTTACACTTCTTTATAAATATTTTTGTTGGCTGCCCTAGAATTTACAATTAAATACACTATACTGCTTCATAGGTAGTGCAGCTACCTTACAGAGTTTTCCCAATTTCTTCCAGCTGTCCCTACAACGTTAGTGTCATTCATTTTACTTATCCACAAGCTAATCACTGGATACACTGGTGTTATCACTTTCAATAAACTGCTATATGTTGGATTAAAAACAAGAAATTTATTTAACCTTAATTTATTCAGAATACTTTTTCTTTTCTTATGTAAATCTGAGTTTCTTACCTAATTTTCCTTCTCTCTTTAGAACTACTTTTAAAATTTCTTGTCAAGCAAGTCTATTAGCAACAGCTTACCTCAATTTTTGTTTGTACTATATAGCACAGGGAACTATCTTTTTTTATTTTTTTTTAAAGCAGATGTAAACTTTATTACTCCCATTTTATTCAATACAAATGGAAAACTCAAGCATACAAATAGGCCTAAAACACCACTTATTTCTAGGCTTTGTTGTTGTTTAATCACTAAGCAATGTCTGACTCTTTGTGATCCCATGGACTGTAGCTTGCTAGGCTCCTCTGTCCATGGAATTTCCCATGCAAGAATATTGGAGTGGGTTGCCATTCCCTTCTCCAGGGAACTATCTTAAATATCTTGTAATAACCTATAATAGGGGTTCCCCAGAGGCTCAGGGTTAAGGAATCCCCTGGAGAAATGGCAACCCACCCCAATATTCTTGCCTGGGAAGTCCCATGGACAGAGAAGACTTGCGGGCTACAATCCACGGAGTCACGAAAGAGTCGGACACGACTTAGTGACTAAACAACAACAGTAACCTATAACGGAAAAGAATCAGAAAAAGAAAAGTAGATATAACTGAATTACTTAGCAGTACTAATTGATTGAAACTAATACAAGATTGCGGGGGACTGCCCGTGAAGGGTTAAGTCTTGGGAGCTGCTCGGCGTTATGCAGAGCCTTAGGCACGTCCCTAAGCTCCCTGTCCCGCCCCCCTGAAGAATTTACTACCCTTAAGGCTCCGGGACGTCTCGGTCTTGCAACATTTCATAGAAGATAGATTAGCTTATTGATAGAAGATAGATTATCTATTTGTGATCTGTACACAACGGTAAGGGTCTTGTGATTGTATCTGGAGATTAATATACAATCTTGTGAATGTCAGAAGTCACGTACTTTATCCTATATATACTGCAGCACAATAAAGGAAGGCATCAGCCATTTTGGTCTGATCCTCTCAACCCCATCCTTTGTCTCTCTCTTATTTTTCTTAGCGGGGACGCTCCGTTCTCTCCCTGTGCAGGTGCGACTCTTGCTTGTGCTGGCCGCGGCAGGTGGCGCCCAACGTGGGGCTCGATTTCGACAGTTTTCCTCACCACTACTCTTATTAGCTAAAAAGAGTGAGTATACGTATACAAGTGAATTTAAATTGAGGAGGAGTAGTAAGGTATATAGTTGAGAGTATAAATATGGGACAGACGCATAGTCGTCAATTGTTTGTACATATGTTATCTGTAATGTTAAAACATCGGGGAATTACTGTTTCCAAACCTAAATTAATCAATTTTCTTTCATTTATTGAGGAAGTTTGCCCTTGGTTCCCCAGAGAAGGTACAGTAAATTTAGAAACATGGAAAAAGGTAGGGGAACAAATTCGGGCTCATTATACTCTACATGGCCCTGAAAAGGTGCCTGTTGAAACTTTATCCTTTTGGACACTAATTCGTGATTGTCTGGACTTTGATAATGATGAATTAAAACGTTTAGAAAATTTACTGAAACAGGAAGAAAATCCTCTACATGTTCCTGATCCGGAACCCAGGTATGCTGTTCCCAAGGGAGTTGAAGGCGACCCTCCGTTTTCTAAATTATCGCGTCCTTCAGATAATGATGATTCACTTTCATCCACAGATGAGGCGGAATTAGACGAAGAAGCTGCTAAATACCATCAAGAAGATTGGGGTTTTTTAGCACAAGAAAAGGGGGCGTCAACATCTAAAGATGATTTGATTGAATGTTTAAAAAACCTCACTGTTGCTTTACAGAGTTCAGGAATTAAGCTTCCCATTAGCAACTCTAAATCTCCTTCTGCTCCGCCTCTTCCCCCTGCCTATGCTCCTTCCATTATAGCAGGTCTCGATCCCCCTCCGGGGCCTCCTCCTCCTCCTCCTCCATCTGAGATTGTGTCTCCGCTGCAAAAGGCATTGAAACAAGCACAACGACTTGGTGAGGTCGTCTCCGACTTTTCTTTTGCTTTTCCTGTCTTTGAAAATAACAACCAGCGTTTTTATGAAGCGCTGCCTTTTAAACAATTAAAAGAGTTAAAGATTGCTTGCTCACAATACGGTCCTACCGCTCCATTCACTATTGCTATGATAGAAAGTTTGGGTACTCAAAATCTACCCCCAAATGATTGGAAACAAATAGCTAGGGCCTGTCTTTCGGGAGGAGATTATTTACTATGGAAATCTAAATATGCTGAACAGTGTGCTCGTATAGCCGATGTCAATCAGCAACAAGGTATACAAACTTCCTACGAAATGTTGGCTGGTGAAGGTGCTTTCCAGGCTACTAATACTCAACTTAACTTTTTACCTGGTGCATATCCACAAATATCAAATGCGGCTCGACAGGCATGGAAAAAACTTCCTAACTCTAGTATTAAGACAGAAGATCTCTCAAAAGTCCGACAGGGACCTGATGAGCCTTATCAAGACTTCGTGGCACGGCTCTTAGATGCTATAAGATGCCAAAGCGCCGCGCTAGATCCCAGAGAGGCTGCAGATACAAAACGGGGCGGCTGCGGCTTTTTGGACATACATTTCCGATCCACCTACGATTCAATCATTAGGATGGGATAAAGAAGTAGTACCTGTCTATGTCAATGATACAAGTCTTTTGGGAGGAAAATCAGATATTCATATTTCTCCCCAGCAAGCTAATATCTCTTTTTATGGTCTTACTACACAATATCCTATGTGCTTTTCTTATCAATCACAACATCCTCACTGTATACAGGTGTCAGCTGATATATCTTATCCTCGAGTGACTATTTCTGGCATTGATAAAAAAACCGGAAAAAGATCGTACCGTGACGGAACCGGACCTCTCGACATTCCGTTTTGCGACAAACATCTAAGCATCGACATAAGAATAGACACTCCTTGGACTTTATGTCAAGCCCGGGTTGCGTCAGTGTACAACATCAACAACGCCGATGCCACCCTTTTATGGGATTGGGCACCTGGGGGAACACCTGATTTCCCTGAATATCGAGGACAGCATCCACCCATTTTCTCTGTAAACACTGCTCAAGTATATCAAACAAAACTGTGGAAACTTTTGGCTGCTTTTGGTCATGGCAATAGTCTATATTTATAACCCAATATTAGTGGGAGTAAAAATGGTAATGTAGGAGTTACAGGGTTTTTATATCCAAGAGCTTGTGTCCCTTATCCATTCATGCTGATACAAGGCCATGTGGAAATAACACTGTCATTGAATATTTATCATTTAAATTGTTCTAATTGCATACTTACCAATTGCATAAGAGGTGTTGCTAAAGGAGAACAAGTTATAATAGTAAAACAACCTGCTTTTGTAATGTTACCTGTTGAAATAACTGAAGCTTGGTATGACGAGACTGCTTTAAAATTGCTACAACGCATTAACACAGCTCTTAGCCGCACTGAAAAAAGTGTGAGCCTGATTGTTCTGGGTATAGTATCTTTAATCACCCTTATAGCAAATGCTGTCACCGCTTCTGTATCTTTAGCACAATCCATTCAAGCTGCTCATACTGTAGATTCCTTGTCATATAATGTTACTAAAGTAATGGGAACACAAGAAGATATAGATAGAAAAATAGAAGATAGACTATCAGCTTTATATGATGTGGTTAGAGTTCTAGGAGAACAAGTTCAGAGCATTAGTTTCCGCATGAAAATCCAATGTCATGCTAATTATAAGTGGATTTGTGTTACAAAAAAGGCTTATAATGCATCTGATTTTCCGTGGGATAAGGTGAAAAAACATCTACAAAAAATATGGTTTAATACTAATGTGTCTCTAGATCTACTGCAGTTGCATAATGAAATTCTTAATATTGAAAATTCTCCAAAAGCTACTTTGAACATAGCTGATACTGTTGATAATTTTTTACAAAATTTATTTTCTAACTTCCCTAGCCTTCATTCACTGTGGCGTAGCATAATTGCTGTGGGCGCGGTTCTGACTGTTGTGCTTATATTGATTTGTTTAGCTCCTTGCCTTATTCGTAGCATTGTTAAAGAATTTTTACATATGAGAGTTCTGATACATAAAAACATGTTGCAACACCGACATCTTATGGAGCTTTTAAAAAAATAAAGAGAGGGGAGCTGCGGGGGACTGCCCGTGAAGGGTTAAGTCTTGGGAGCTGCTCGGCGTTATGCAGAGCCTTAGGCACGTCCCTAAGCTCCCTGTCCCGCCCCCCTGAAGAATTTACTACCCTTAAGGCTCCGGGACGTCTCGGTCTTGCAACATTTCATAGAAGATAGATTAGCTTATTGATAGAAGATAGATTATCTATTTGTGATCTGTACACAATGGTAAGGGTCTTGTGATTGTATCTGGAGATTAATATACAATCTTGTGAATGTCAGAAGTCACGTACTTTATCCTATATATACTGCAGCACAATAAAGGAAGGCATCAGCCATTTTGGTCTGATCCTCTCAACCCCATCTTTTGTCTCTTATTTTTCTTAGCGGGGACGCTCCGTTCTCTCCCTGTGCAGGTGCGACTCTTGCTTGTGCTGGCCGCGGCACAAGATTATTGTAACTTTAATGGTATTTTCCCCTGCTTTTCAACTATGAAAATCGTATTTTCATTTTGTACTGGGCCCCAAAACTTAGGTAGCCAGCCCTGGAAAAATTTGAAAACATGGAACTTCCTGGACAGCAAGTACAGAATATGAAGGAGAAAGTCCCCATCACCTTGTTCTTTTAAAATCTAGACATTAAGTTAACAAAGCTACATCAGGTTCTCTTAGTAACTAGAACTCTGAAACTGGCTAGCTACTCACAGCCAGGTACTCCTAGCTAGGACTTGATTCTCCCATGGAAAATCAACAACTTCAGAAAACATTAACATCAGAGAAGGCCACTCTGTGACCATAACGGATGAAGAATAAATAAGATCACTCTGTAGCTATATCTGAACAAAGACAAAAAATGTGAACTCTGTCCAAAGCATAAAAATGACTGGACACTCCTCACCCTGGCTAATCTGAATGACTTGCAGCTTTACCAACTGCAGCATGAGCCTCACTCAAATCTTTTTTCATCCTGTGTGCTCAGCTGCTCAGTCGTGTCCAGCTCTTTGCTACTCCATGGATTGTAGCCTGCCAGGTTCATCGGTCCGTGGAATTTTCCAGGGAAGAACACTGGAGCGGTTTGCCATTGCCTGTTTCAGGGGCTTGTCCTTCTACATATGACCTATTCAGATATCCAGTCACAGGGCTTCCCTGGTGGCTCAGTAGTAAAGAAGCCACCTGCCAAAGCGGGAGACACAGGTTTGATTCCTGCTCCAGGAGGATCCCACATGCCTCAGAGCAACTAAGCCTGTGTGTGCCACAATCACTGAGCCTGTGCCCCAATCCAAAGGCGCTGCAACTGCTGGAGCCTGTGCACCTGGAGCCTGTGCGCCCTGGAGCCCGTGCACCGTAGAGCCCGGGCGCCCTGGAGCCTGTGCTCCGCAGCAAGAGAGCCACTGCAATGAGAAGCCCAACTCGAGAGGAGCCCCCACGCTCCCCAACGAGAGAGAGGGCTTTGAGCGACAAACACCCAGCACAGCCAAAAATAAACAAATAAATGTTTTAAAAGAGTGATCTAATTCTGTGCACCTGAGATCCAAAAGGAAAAGGAAATAAAAAGACAGCAAAAAGAAGAAAGAACTGGATCATTACCACCTCACAGTAGCAGCTAAATGTGACCATTATAGTAACTGACAAGAGAACTCTGAAATATTCATAATATTAAAGATTCATAATACTAAAGTAAGATTATTACATGAGCTTTTAAAAATTAAATACTACACCACATACAAAAAACTAACTCAAAGTGGATCAAAGACCTCAAAAATGTCAGTTAAAACTA
Source organism: Capra hircus (assembly GCF_001704415.2). NCBI lineage: Eukaryota > Metazoa > Chordata > Mammalia > Artiodactyla > Bovidae > Capra > Capra hircus. Next base: position 1,589,642 of record NC_030811.1, on the reverse strand, counting down.
TACAACTCTTAGAAGAAAACATAAGGGAAAATCTTCATGGTACTGGATTTGGCAATAATTTCTTGGATAGAACACCAACAATACAGGCAACAATGACAAACAAGTGAAAAAAAAAACAGGGCTTCACCAAAATTTAAAACTTTAGTCCACCACCTTTTAGAGTAAAAAGGCAACCCACGGAATGAAAGAAAACATTGTCAGATCACAAAGGGATTAATATCTAGAATATATAAAGAACTCCTAAAACTCAACAACAAAATAACCCAATTCAAAAATGGGCAACGGGCTTCCAATAGACATTTCTTCAAAGAAAATACACAAATGTCCAAAAGCACATAAACCAATGCTCAACATCACTAACCATCAGAAACACAAGTCAAAACCATAATGAAATACCGCTGCACACCCACTAGGAGAACTACGCCTTTTTAAAAGCCAGAAAGCAGCAGGTGTCGGTGAAGAGACAGAGAAACTGAAGCTCTGGCACATCACTGCCAGGAATGGAAGACGGTCCGGCCTCTGTGGGGAGCGGGACGGCGACTCCTCAGGAAACGAAGCGCAGGATTACCATGAGCTCCAGAAACTCAGACTCCGGGCATATCCCTAAAAGAGCTGAAACCAAGGCCTGGAACAAGTATTCATACCCCCATGTTCGCAGCAGCATCGGTCACAGTAGCCAGGAAACAACCCGAAGGTCCCCTGATGGGTGAACGGATGAGCAAAACAAGGCTGCACACACAATGGAATTTTATCCAGCCTTAGAAAGGAAGGAAATGCCGACACGTCCCTCAACATGGATGAAGCCTGAAAACACGCTAGGGGAAATAAGCCAGACACAAAAGGACAGATACTGCACAACCCCACGTACACGAGTTACCTGGACAGTAACATTCAGAGACAGAAAGCAGAGCGGTGGCCACCGGGAGCTGGAAGGAGCGCGGAGCCAGTTTTCATCGAAGGAAAGAGTTTCAGTCTGGAATGGCGATAAAGTTCTGGAGATGGATGGTGGTGATTCACAGCAGTGCAAATGTGCTCAGTGTCACTAAAGGCACACTCAAAAATGGTAAACTGTAAGCTACGTGTATTTTATCTTTTTGGCAAAACAAAAAAAGTTGAATAATGTAAAGAACTGGCACCATGGCAGTCAGAGAAGAAAACTAACAGGAATCCAAAGTGGAAAAGAAGTTAAAACTGTCTCTATCTGCAGACGACATGACATTATACACGCTGCCGCTGCTGCTAAGTCGCTTCAGTCATGTCCGACTCTGTGCGACCCCAGAGACGGCAGCCCACCAGGCTCCCCCGTCCCTGGGACTCTCCAGGCAAGAACACTGGAGTGGGGTGCCATTTCCTCCTCCAATGCATGAAAGTGAAAAGTGAAAGTGAAGTCGCTCAGTCGTGTCCGATTCTTCGAGACCCCATGGACTGCAGCCCACCAGGCTCTCCCGTCCCTGGAGTTCTCCAGGCAGGAGCACTGGAGTGGGGTGCCACTGCTTTCTCTGACAGTGGAACACCACTCAGCCATGAAAAAGGATGGAATGACGCCACATGCAGCAACACGGATGGACCTAGAGACTATCTCACTAACTGAAGTCAGAAGGTGAAAGAAAAATACATTCCACTTATAGCAGAATCTTAAAAAAAAGATACAAATGAACTTATTTACAAAACAGAAACAAACTCACAGACTGCAAAAACAAACCTACTTTTAAAACTAAATGAAAAAAGAATTGGTGACAAGTCCTAGAGAAAATCAAGCATTTATGCTCACTCTAAATATGAGCACTTCAAGGAAGGAAAGCCAAAGACCAGAGACTCACTAAGCTGGGCCACTGTCTGCACGGGCTCCGCAGCAGCAGCAGAGTCTATCCGCCATTCAGGGGTCCTGGGCCAGGAGAGGTAGGGCTGAGGAGGAGCAGAACTAAGGGATTCTAGAATCAGTGTCAAAACTGAGTTGTTTCCAGGCTAGCAGACCAAAAACATAAAGCTCCTGGATACTAAAATATGGGTACTTTTCTCAATCCAAATAAAAGAATATCTGATTAATCTAAAATACAGCCAAAACAGACCAATGGAACTGCACAGAGTTTCAATTAAATCCCACAAATATACAGTTACTTAATTGTGTGACTGGGCTTCCCTGGTGACTCAGATGATAAAGAATCTGCCTGCAATGCAGGGGACCTAGGTTCAGTCCCTGGGTTGGGAAGATCCCCTGGAGAAGAGAATGGCAACCCACTGCAGTATTCCTGCCTGGAGAATTCTATGGACAAAGGAGCCTGTCAGGCTACAGTCCATGGGGTTGAAAACAGCTGGACACGACTGAGTGACTTTCACTTTCAATTTGTGACTAAGGTCATAAATACTGTTGAAGCAATCAGACATCCAAGTGAGAAAAAAAAAAATATCCCTCCTACTTTATAACACACACAGAAAATGAATTCCAGATGAGCTACAGGTTAAAGAGGAGGTAGCTGCTGCTCAGTCACTAAGGCGCGTTCTGCTCTTGGCAACCCCGTGATGGGACTGCAGCGCGCCAGGCTCCCCTGTTCTGCACTCTCTCCCGGAGTTCACTCAAACTCATATCCCTTGAGTCAGTGATGCCATCCAACCATCTCGTCCTCTGCCGCCCCCTTCTTCTTTTGCTTTAAATTTTTCCCAGCATCAGGGCCCCTCCGATGAATCAGCTCTTCGCATCAGGTGGCCAGATGATAGAAGGAGTAAACCAATGAAGCATTTGGAGAAAAGCACAAGAGAGCATCTTCAGAACCTTGGAGTAACCAAAGATTTTTTTAAACAGGACATAAAAAAAATCACTAGTCAGAAAAGAAAAAATTCTGATAAAGTGAACTATATTAAAATTAAGAATTTCTGCTCATAAGATATCATTAAGCGAAAAGGAATCCACTGAATGAGAAAAAGACTTACTATATACATACACATATATATACATATATGTGACTGAAGGATCATATCCAGAAAACACAAAGAACTCTTGCAATCACTATTAAAAACATAAACAAGTTTAAAAATGGGGAAAAGACCTGAAGACTCGTCACAAAAGATTTCCAAATGGCCAAAAAAAATATGAAGAGATGCTCAAATTCTTATCATCAGGGAAATGCAAATAAAACCTTCTGTGCAATAAATACCATGACACTTATCAGAATGGTTTTTTTTTAATGCTAAGTATTTGTACAGATGAGAAGCAAATCAAACCTCTTCTACAGTGCCAGTGGGAGTGTAAATTGGTACAACTCACTTTGGCAAACTACTTCAAAGTATCTACTACAGATGAACAAACCCACAACCTATAACCTAGAGGTTCCATGCTGAGTGCAGACCTAACAAATGGATACACACATTCACCAAAAGCCATGTACAAGAATACTGGTAAACAGGGCCTGAACACGACTGAAGCGCCCACCAACAGTAAAATAAAGATAAACTGTGCTAGAGCCACACAGCTACAGCATTATGGATGAATCACAGTCACATACAACACAGAGGAATTTCACAAGCGCTGATGAGTGAAAGAAATTAGACACAGGACAGAGCATACCATAAGGTTCTGTGTCTGTGAGTTCAAAGCTAAGCCCAGCTGTTAAAGCCAGGAGAGTGGCTCCTCCTGGTGGAACAGAGAGGACCCAGACCAGGAGAAGGGACTGGCCTCTGGGACGCTGGCCGCCCCGCTTCTCAGTCTGTCTTCGGGACTGCAGCAGCGTGCTTAAAGCGCCTCAGGCTGGGCATGGATGATTACGTGCTTCTGTTTATTTCAGCTTCAAGTCACAAATTTAAACTAAAATGCCGTATCAGAGTCCACCAGTTCAGAACTTACATCTCTTTATTCCAAGGTATGACTTGGCAGAGTGTTCTCAATTTTCTAGATCAGTAACTACCCAAACTAGGCAATTCTCAACCAGCATTTTCCACCTAAAACCAAGGGACTGACTGAGTTTGAGGGAAGGGAGTTAGAAGAAGGAAGAGGTAACCACAAATACCCCAAGTTTACATATTTTACATCGTTATGAAAACACAAACACACGCAACCATAACGTGCTCCAGTGCCATCAGGAAAAGGTGAAAACATCAAAGGAGGTTGCTAAGGCCAAGCCTGCTTCCCGACCCCTGGCAGCAGCACAGAAGGACAGGGGACCAACAACGGATGGCTCCCTTCAGATGCTGCTTCCAGAGCACAAAGGACTTCTGCTCGGGGCCCTCAACCCCATAGACCTTGGGTCTTCACACCAAACGCCAGGTTTCGGAAAGGTGTGTGCTAACCAGGACGAGGGTCCCGGCCGGGCTAGGATACCAAGCTTGGCCCTTGCCCGGCGCCTGCGAGGGCGGCCCAGGTCCTGCTGGATGCCCGCCTGCACACCTGCCTACTGTGCCAGGCCACAGGGGGAGCCGGGACACGGGGGACCCGGTCACGGGGGAGCGGGCCACGGGGTGAGGCCACTAGGGGGAGCCGAGCCACGGGGGAGCCGAGCCACGGGGGTGCGGGCCACGGCTGCAGGGTGGGCTGCGGGGCCGTCGTCCGCCGCTGGGAGGGTGACCGGCTCAGGACGAGCCCGGGGCGAGCAGGACGCAGGTGGCACCGAAGCACTCCCGGGGGCGGACAGGTGATACACGGAACCGCGCCAGGACAGGGAGCAGCTGGGCGCGCGGTGGGGACGGGGCCTGGGGGAGAGGCGCGCCGCGGGGACCCTAGGGAAGAGGGGAGGGCCGGAGGGGAGGGCAGGTGGACCGAGGCGGGGAGAGGCCGACGAGGCGGGCGGGGGGCGCTCACCGTGGACTCCCGCACTTGGCTGTGAAAGTGCTGCTCCCGCGCTGACACCTCGTCCTGCCCTTCCATCCTCCTTCATGCCCGCCGCCTCGCCGCCCGCGCGCTCCGCCGCACCATCGCCTACCGGCTCGAGGGGCTGGACGGCCGCCTCGCCGGCCGGGACGGGAATGGGCGGACAGTCGGCCGCTACACGGACGGTGACCAGAACCCCTGCTGCTGCCACAGCCGCCGTCTCAACCGCCGCCTGAGGAGAAGCCGCTCGGTGTGCCGAGGGCTGGCGCGTCGCGGGCCGGGGCGGGGCGGGGGCGGGGCGTGACGTCAGAGGAAGGCGCCGCGCGTCAGAGGAGCGCGCCGAGGGCCCCTGAGGGGGCGTGAGGCCGGGGGCGGGGCCTGGCGGGTGGGCCTTGGGGCCACGCCCCTCGCGAGAGCCGGCAAATTCCAGCCTAGAGCCGGGCGAGGAGCTAGCTGTTGGGGTCGGGTCCCGCGTGAGCGCGGGCTAACGGGGGCGGGCGGCGCGCCGGGGACGACCCTGTGTGGCAGCTGCAGTCCGCTCCCCTCACCGGCACCGAACCGCCAGTTCCCTGGGCGGTGTCCGCTGGGAGGTCTCCGGCGGGAACCGTCACTCCGCCCAAGTAAGCCCGGAAACCTGGTTTCACTGGATCTGACCAGCGGCCGGGCTGCCGCTGGCCTGGGGCCTCTCCTCCGGGAAGACGTAGATAGCCCTGCATGTGCGGCCCTTGCCGGATCGGAGGGAGGGGGTATTCTCGGGGCCCCCAGAGGCCCCCCACCCAGCAGTGAGTTTGCGGACCCGCGAGGGTTCCAAACAGAGGGAAAGTTAATCGCTCAGTCGCGTCCGACTCTCTGTGACCCCACGGACTGGAGCCCACCAGGCTCCTCTGTCCATGGGATTCTCCAGGTAACAGTACTGGAGTGGCTTGCCATGCCCTTCTCCAGGGGATCTTTCCGACCCAGGGATGGAACCCGGGTCTCCTGCATTGCAGGCGGATTCTCTACCATCTGAGCCGCCAGGGAGGCCAAGCATCTGCAGTCCTGTGTGGCAACTGCAGTTCCCTGGGCGGTGTCAGTCCCCTGCAAAAGTTCTCCTCCAGTGCGCAGCCCCTAAGTCCAACAGAGCTACCCTAGGTGTCCCGCTAACACAGTCGGCTGTATACCACTGCTTTGGGGGCTGCCCTGGTGGCTCGGACAGTAAGGAATCAGCCTGCAAAGCAGGAGACTCCGGTTCGATCCCCGGGTTGGGAGGATCCCCTGGAGAAGGGAATGTTTACCCACTCCAATATTCCAGCCTGGAGAATCCCGAAGAGTCAGACACGACTGATCCACTAACACACAACCACCACTGCTTTTACACTTGCTTCTGGAGGTCCTGGGCTTGAAACAGACGTTCTGTGCCGCTGTACCCTACACAATTTTGTAAAGCACACTTGTACAGGATGCGCGCAAGGAGCAGTGTAAGCCAGACATATGAACTAACTTCCCCGACTGGACATGTGAGCACAGTTCGCATTTGGAAAGTTCACAACTGGAAGGCTCAATGTAGGGGCCTTACTGTAGTTTACCCCCATTCTGCCTTAAATACCTTTTTGTTGTTGTTTTCCAATAAAGATGACTTCAAAGGAATATTTCATTTAACTTTTAGATTTTGGAAGTATAAGAGAGCCACTTAAATTGCTATTGCCTGTGAGCTTTCAGCATCTCCAAGAATTCTTAGGAAATGAGACAATCTACAGATTGCTTGCAGATTATTTTTATGATGTAAATTTATTTTGAAGTCTCTTTTTGTGATTTTGAATTAAAATTTTTTTCAAGACTCCAGCTCTTTTTTATGGCCCCTGAAAAGCTTCGAAGGCCTCCAAATACTGTGCATAGAGTGCCTCCTGCCAGAAAATGGTGGTGAGGACTTGGAGAGTGTGAAACTCGTCCTGAGCCAGTACTGCTACTGTCATAGGCGTATAAGAAACCAGGAACTACTTCTAACTAATTAAATCCTGTGCTCATCTTTATTTTGAATAAGTCTCAGTGCCCTAAAGAACCAGGGAAAGACAAAGAAGTATCTGTTTTCCTGAACACCCAGCTTCTGAGAGCTAAGTTAAATACCTGCCTGAAATGACCTGGATAATTTCTGGAGTAACGTCTCCAAAGCAGAGATTAATGAGATCCAATTTAAGATGTGAGATTTAGACACATATTCCAGAAAGTCAATATATGTGGTATTTCTGATCTTTCAACACTCCAGCCATCTAGACCTTTTAATTTCCTTTTATGCAGCTGTCTGCACAGGTTCGCTTACATTTGATCTGAGTTGTTTCCCTGTCTTTGGCACTTACATCACCCAGGGGAGTAGACCTCAAAAATGGCCACAAGCTTTTCCCTCTACTGTCACCCCTTTCCCTTGTGGCTTTCCCTTCCTCCTAGCAAGGAGCAGAGCCTATTTTCCAGCCCTTGAATCTGGGTCTGAACATGTGACTTGCCTTGGCCAAAGGCACATCAGTAAATAGGATACTCTTGAGAAGTGCTTGTGTATTTGGGCTTGCCCCTTCTGACAGTCCCTGGGCGCCCTCCAACTGCCCCTGTGCACTGTCATCCCGCCCGGTTGGAGGCATCTCTGTCACTGCAGCTGACATTGGCTTTTCTGCATCCCCCTAAAATAGGAAGCCCACACGCACAGTTTTTCGCCTCTGCTGGAAGCACTGCAATACAGTGTTCTCATTAACTGTAGAGCAAAAATCAAACTCCTTCACCAGCACCCAAGACCTTGACTTTGGGACCCCGTCCTGCCCTTCCAAGTCCTCCCCACTTCTCTGCCTAAAGAGCCCTTTCCTGCAGCCTGGCTTCCTCCTCTCACCACCCCCCTGGGTCTTCCCATTGCCAGCCCCTAGAACATTCACCGCTTCCATGCCCTCTTTCCTCTTCTTCAGATTCAGAGCTACCACTATTTACTGTCCACACCGAGACCTTCCTTCCCCACGAAGTCTTTCCTGGGCAATTCCAGTCTCTACTCACTCATTCATTCAAACACACGAACACACAATGGAAAAAAGACAGCTTCAGTCCCTGTTCTGGGGGAGCTGAGAGTCCAAGAGAACCGAGGGCACACAGCATTCATCTGACACTTGGCACGCACGTCCTTGTATTTCATCTCAGCATTTCACATATCTGCATCCACCCACAGTCAGAGTGCAAGCTCTGTGAGGTCTGGAGTATCTCTTCTTGCACTCTGTAAATTTCTGTGTACTTCCTACAAAACTCTTAGAAAAGAAGAAGTGAAAGCGAAAGTCATGTCCAACTCCTTGCAATCCCATGGGCTATACAGTCCATGGAATTCTCTAGGCCAGAATAATACTGGAGCGGGTAGCCATTCCCTTCTCCAGGAGATCTTCCTAAGCCAGGAACTGAACCCAGGTCTCCCGCATTGCAGGGGGATTCTTTACCAGCTGAGCCACCAGGGAGGCCCAGTATCTATTGGAATGCTTTGACGAACATAGACGATTCACAGGTGTTTATTAGCCGGTAGGCTGGTTACCCTGAGAAACTTCAGGAAGTCTTCAGATCTACCGACGTAGAGAATTGTGTGGTCGTTGCCAGTGTGTTCGCCATGATGACTTATGTGTCCACAGGTGAGAACACTGCTCCTTGCTGCGTACTCTGGTTTCACTGTCATGTCGGGTCTTTGAACCTGCCAAGATCTGGGATGGTTTCCTTCATTCCACTAGACCTTGCTTTGATTCTAACTTGATCAAAATGAGATCAAATTTCTAAGACATAAGGACATAGAGACCAATTTTTTTTTGTCTTTATACCCCATACAAAACCCAGCCAAGCAACATTCACGTATAACCCAAGTTCCTTCCCGCCTCTGTTAAAGGGCCTCTTTCTTTCCCTTTCCAAGCATTCACAGTGAAGAGATAAACAAGCAAAAATCTACTAGCAAGCCAGCTGTCTATCCCCAGTGAAAAACACAACAAACTGTGATATGTTCACGAAATAGAATTTTACCCTAGCATGAAAAATCCTCAAACCACAGCTGCAAGCAACAATACGGGTGAGTCTCTATGTCAGCACTGAACAGAAAAATCTCCCCCCAGCTTCCCAGCTCACTTAGAATCAAACACTGACTCCTCACTGAGACCTCTAGGGCCCCGGGAACCCACCCCTGCCCACCTCTGCAGCCCCTACCACGCCCCCATTGCCTTTGTCCAGAACATACTCCCCACGGATCACTACTGTGCCCTCGTCACTTAACGTCGCAGTGAGGGTGTTATCAACACAAACCAACCCAGAGGCTTGCTCACTTCACCTTGTTCTCTTTTCCTCTAAACAGGACTATTGTTTATGTATGCTCTCATTTTCTGTCCAGTCTAATTTGTCTGGTTCGCTATTTTCCAACACCAAGCACAGTTCCTGGCAAATACCAGGAGCTCAGTAAATCTTTCTTAGATCAAGAACTAATCGTTCTAATGCAGCTAATCGTGTGCATGAGAGAGAACGAGAGAGGTGACGGGGGCGGGGGGTGTGGATAGAGAGAGAGAGAGATGGGGCGGCATCTAGCTTTTGCAGAATACCCACCACACTGCTGGCTTCTCGCGTGCGTTGTATAACTCAACCATCACGGCAACCCTGTGAGGTAGGTGCTGTTGGCTCTGTTTTACCGCTCAAGACCCTGAGAAGAGGGTGAGTGACCCGACCTGTTCACACAGTCCACATTTGAACTCAGGTCCGTCTGATCACTAACTCCTGTCCTTCCCATAGCACAGTCGCCCCTTGTGCTGTTGGACTATTCCTTGGACTATACAGTCCATGGGGTCGCAAAGAGTCAGCCACGAGTGAGACTTTCACAATTGCCCCTTGCCATGCAATAAAACCACAGCCTGAGTTCATCGTGGGTGACCCAGAGGAGAACTTCTAGGCCCCTCTGTTGGAGATTCTGCCGTAACCACTCATCTCCCTTCCCCTGAAGTTTTCCCATCCTTACGTGTGCCTGAGTATGTACTGAAACCTACTGGTCCGTCCAGGCTCCCTCTGCCCAGGGCTGCAGAGGTGGTGTAGTGCTTAGGGCTCTCCAGAGGAAAAGAGCCAAGAGGAGATCCAGAGAGACAGACACGGTAGACAGATAGACAGGACAGACAGATGGACAGATAGATAGAAGGGTAGGCAGATGGACAGACAATATAGATAGACTGACAGACACAATGGACAGATAGACAGATATGATGAATAGATAGACATGACAGACAGACAGACGGATAGGCCAGATGGGGGGATACATAGATAGACAGATGGCCACATGTGGTTCCTGCCTCCATTCTCTTATAAAAAGCCAAAGTTCCTTGGGGAAGTGGTTGATTCTAGGGCTGAGGCAAGAAATATACAAGATAAGCCAGGAGCATCTTGTAGTGCCAGCAAAGAAGGTGATCAGGGAGTTCCCTGACAGTCCAACGGCTAAGACTCCATGCTCTCACTGCCAGGGTCCTGGGTTCAATCCCTGGTCGGGGAACTAAGGTCCCACAAGCTGCAGGACACAGCCAAAAACAAAAGGAAACGTTGATCAAAACCCGAAACAATAAAAGTGTGGGGGTGTGACGGGGACACAGGCGTCAACCTGAGAGTTAGAGCAAAAATAATCTGAACATAAAAATAAACAGCAAAGTATTGGGTTAGCATCAAAGGATAAAATAAATATTCATGAGTCAGTATTGATACAAACAAATATTAACTTTGTTAAATTCTTCCCCTCGGAGAAGTGGAGCTTACCTCCCCACCCCTAAGTGTCACTCAATTTATTGACCTGCTTCCAAAAAACAGACAAAAGGAGGAAAAGTCAAGTAACTGCAGAGGAAAAACCTGGGGGTCAGTGTGAGCACCAGCAGGGGTGAGTCACAGTGGCAGCATGCCCCTTGATGTGTTCAACGAGAATGGCCCTCCGCCCGTGAGGTCTTCCTCCCTGACGCACACCCTCACTCCAACCATGGGGAAAATGTCACACACCCAAATTGACTTGTGTTCTACAAAACACCAGACCAATACACCCCAGAGTCGTCAAGGTCATCAAAAACAAGGGCAGTCTGGGAAAGTGTCTCAGTCCAAGGGAGGCTCAGGTTGACAATGTATCAACACTGGTTCATTGGTGGTGATAAATGTACTGTAGTAAAAGGAAGAAGCAAGGGAACTTGGATACGGAGGACACGGGGACTTACCATCTTTGCAACCTTTCTGTAAATTGAAATTTTAAAGTTTATTTTTTTAATAAAGAAGAGAAAGAATACCAGGTAGCTTTCAAAATCTCCAGGAGGATCAGAGAACCAGACTTGAAGGAATGATGCCCCAGTCAAGAGCTGGTCCCTTGAAGATACCAGTGCACCATTACTGAGTATAAACACAGCATGTCCGCAACTTACTTGATGGGAATCACTTTTTTTTTTTTTATTTGACCGCTTCATGCAGCATGTGGGATCTTAATTCTGCAAACAGGAACCAAATCCATGCCCCCTGCATTGGAAGCAAAGAATCTGAACCACTGGGCTGCCAGAGAAGGCCCCGACACTGTTACAGGTGCAAGCTCACTCTGCTGCCCACACAGCAAGACCTTAAGGCTCTGAGAGACAAGGCGGCCGAGAAGACCACTAGTCTGTGACATTAGACGTTAGTCTGTCTCTCAAAATAGCCATCTTACGGGGCTCTGGCTGCCAGGTTCTTTTATAGATCAGAGGTGAGGGAGGTGAGGAAACAAAAACGTCACTGTCAGTCACTCGGTGGTGTCCAGCTGTTTGCGACCCTATGGACTGTAGCCCACAAAGCTCCTCTCTCCGTGGGATTCTCTAGGCAAGAATACTGGAGTGGGCAGCCATTTCCTTCTCCAGGGGATCTTCCCCACCCAGGGATCGAACCCAGGTCTCCTGCACTTCAGATGAATCCCTTACTGTCTGAGTCACCAGGGAAGCCCAATAAAGGCCATTAATCTTGCAAATATCTCCTAGAATGTCAAGCCTCAGGCAGGAGATGTGTTAATTTCTTTCTTCCTGCCATGCACAGGTGGACAAGGTTCTGAACAAAGGCACTTCCCGACCCAGGATCAAACCCGGGTCTCCTGCAGTGCTGGTAGATTCCTTACTGTCTGAGCCCCCAGGGAGACCCAACATGGAGACAGAACTGGCCTTTCCCTGCCTTCTAAGGCTTCTCCTAAGTCACTTCCAAGACCTTTCCTCTCTGGACCCTGGCAAATTGGCAGAACCTGGGTCATGAGCACACATCTGAGCGGCAAAGGAAGGGAGAGATGTTTTCCCTTTCTCTCACGGGAGGGGTCCCTGCTTCATAGGAAGGGGAAGTCCCCTGACAGGAAGGGGCTTCGAATATAGTTCAGCGAAAAGGAATTATACGGTCCAAAGACAGGGTTCTCTACTGGCCCAGTGTGACCCAAGCATGAAATCTAAATTGTAAAGACACGAATGGACTTCTGAATTGTGGTAGGTGATGACCATCCAGTGGTTTGCTGGAGACCCCCAGCACTGGTTTGTGGAAGCCAGTGTTTGTTTTTAGGAATTCCGCAGTTAGTAAACACAACATTATTTAAAACTAAATTATATAAACTTTGTTGTTGGTTTAGTCATTAAGTCGTGTCTGACTCTTTGTGACCCCATGAGCTGCAGCCCACCAGGCTCCTCTGTCCATGGGATTCTCCAGGCAAGAATCCTGCAATGGGTCGCCATGTCCTCCTTCGGGGGATCTTCCGGACCCAGGGATCAAACCTGGGCCTCCTGCTTGACAGGCGAATTCTTTACTGCTGAGCCACCAGGGAAGCCCTGTATAAACTCACACTTAATTGAACTATATTTAAAAGGTAAAAGCTACTGAAAATCCGTCATGTCCTAATTGCTTTATTATGCTTTCCTTGAGTCTACTTACATCTTCTTTACAATGATGTGCTGCCCCTTATGCAGTGACCTCTCACTGGTAGCTGGGAGCGGCCGTGCCAGGAGCCTGGAAACCAGGAAGCGCTGCAAAGAGCCTTTCCTGCCCCCTTGTCAAACTGGTTATGGTTACAGCACACCAGCGAAGCCAGAAAGATTTTAGAAAAGCCTAAAATGAAGATTTTCCATTTCGTGAGCTGAAGTCAAAAAACAGCTGGTCAGAGTGGTTACCCTTTCATGGAAACTGAGCGAAACTTGCTGATGGGGGTCATCTCAAGCGTCTGGAGCACTGGACCAAGGGGCCTCCTGGGGAGAATCAGGAAGACAGTCCTGAGTCTGAGAGAGCGCGTGAACGCTGAGAAACGCCTGTTACTGCAGGCCAGTGAAGCACCCGCAGCTTGCTTGCTTACTGGTGTTTTAGGGGGCGAAGTGAAGCTGTTCTTCCCTAATGCAGGAGGGCAGTGTGCAAGTCCAGGTGAAACCATGTACCTGAGATTGGGCCTTCAACCCAGCCAAAACCCTGCTTGGGACTTGAACCCATGGGACTGGGACTCAAACCCAGCCAAAACCTTGCTTGGGACTTGAACCCACGTGGCTGGAACTCAACCCCAGCAAAAAACCATGGCACCTGGTTTCAGGACCTAATGAAGCTCAGGTTCTTAATGTCTCATCACAGAAAGAATTCAGTGAGAGACAGAGCGACAGGTAAGAAGTGGATTTATCCAAATTCAGAGAGAAGCACGCTCCACAGACAGAGTGTGGGCCATCACAGAGGGCGAGTGAGGCCCTGGAATTTGCGTGGTGAGTCTTTATAAGCTGAGTGATTTCACATGCTAACGAGTGGGACGGTTATTGCAACCATTTTGGGGAAGGAGTGGTTTCCAGAATTGGGGCCACTGCCCACTCCTTGGTCTTTTAACAGTGCCTTGGAACTGTCATCTGACAGATGACCATCATATCTACTACTGTAGAAATAAAGGCAGGAATCCCTTAGAAGAAATGGAGTAGCCACCATAGCCGACAAAAGAGTCCAAAATGCAGTATTTGGACGCAATCTCAAAAACGACAGAAGGATCTCTGTTCATTTCCAAGGCAAACCATTCAATATCACAGTTATCCACGTCTATGACTGAACAGTAATGCTGAAGAAACTGAAGTTGAACGGTTCTATGAAGACCTATAAGACCTTCTAGAACTAACACCCAAAAAAGATGTCCTTTTCATTATAACGGACTGGAATGCAAAAGTAGGAAGTCAAGAGATACCTGGAGTAACAGGCAGAATTGGCCTTGAAATACGAAATGAAGCAGGTCAAAGGCTAACAGAGTTTTGCCAAGAGAACACACTGGGCATAGCAGTGTGTTCTTCCAAAACACAAGACTCTACACATGGACTTCACCAGATAGCCAATACCAAAATCAGATTGAGTATATTCTTTGCAGCAAATATAGAGAAGCTCTATACAGTCAGCAAAAACAAGACCAGGAGCTGACTGTGACTCAGATCATGAAGTCCTTATTACCAAATTCAGGTGTAAATTGAAGAAAGTAGGGAAAAGCACTAGACCGTTCAGTTCAGTTCAGTCGCTCAGTCATGTCCAACTCTTTGCGACCACATGAACTGCAGCACGCCAGGCCTCCCTGTCCATCACCAACTCCCGGAGTTCACTCAGACTCACGTCCATCGAGTCCGTGATGCCATCCAGCCATCTCATCCTCTGTCAGCCCCTTCTCCTCCTGCCCCCAATCCCTCCCAGCATCAGAGTCTTTTCCAATGAGTTAACTCTTCGCATGAGGTGGCTGGAGTTTCAGCTTTAGCATCATTCCTTCCAAAGAAATCCCAGGGTTGATCTCCTTCAGAATGGACTGGGTGGATCTCCTTGCAGTCCAAGGGACTCTTGAGTCTTCTCCAACACCACAGTTCAAATGCATCAATTCTTCGGCACTCAGCCTTCTTCACAGTCCAACTCTCACATCCATACATGACCACTGGAAAAACCATAGCCTTGACTAGACAGACCTTAGTCGGCAAAGTAATGTCTCTGCTTTTGAATATACTATCTAGGTTGGTCATAACTTTTCTTCCAAGGAGTAAGTGTCTTTTAATTTCATGGCTGCAGTCAGCATCTGCAGTGATTTTGGAGCCCCCCAAAAATAAAGTCTGACACTGTTTCCACTGTTTCCCCATGTATTTCCCATGAAGTGATGGGATCGGATGCCATGATCTTCGTTTTCTGAATGTTGAGCTTTAAGCCAACTTTTTCACTCTCCTCTTTCACTTTCATCAAGAGGCTCTTTAGTTCTTCACTTTCTGCCATAAGGGTGGTGTCATCTGCATATCTGAGGTTACTGATATTTCTCCCGGTAATCTTGATTCCAGCTTGTGTTTCTTCCAGTCCAACGTTTCTCATGATGTACTCTGCATATAAGTTAAATAAGCAGGGTGACAATATACAGCCTTGATATACTCCTTTTCCTATTTGAAACCAGTCTGTTGTTCCATGTTCAGTTCTAACTGTTGCTTCCTGACTTGCATACACATTTCTCAAGGGGTAGGTCAGGTGGTCTGGTATGCCCATCTCTTTCAGAATTTTCCACAGTTTATTGTGAGCCACACAGTCAAAGGCTTTGGCATAGTCAATAAAGCAGAAATAGATGTTTTTCTGGAACTCTCTCGCTTTTTCCATGATCCAGCAGATGTTGGCAATTTGATCTCTGGTTCCTCTGCCTTTTCTAAAACCAGCTTGAACATCTGGAAGTTCACGGTTCATGTATTGCTGAAGCCTGGCTTGGAGAATTTTGAGCATTACTTTACTAGCATGTGAGATGAGTGCAATTGTGCGGTAGTTTGAGCATTCTTTGGCATTGCCTTTCTTTGAGATTGGAATGAAAAGTGACCTTTTCCAGTCCTGTGGCCACTGCTGAGTTTTCCAAATTTGCTGGCATATTGAGTGTAGCACTTTCACAGCAGCATCTTTCAGGATTTGAAACAGCTCAACTGGAATTCCATCACCTCCACTAGCTTTGTTCATAGTGATGCTTTCTAAGGCCCGCTTGACTTCACTTTCCAAGATGTCTGGCTCTAGATGAGTGATCACACCATTGTGATTATCTGGGTCGTGAAGATCTTTTTTGTACAGTGCCCAACACGCTACTGGAGATCAGTGGAGAAATAACTCTAGAAAGAATGAAGGGATGGAGCCAAAGCAAAAACAGTACCCAGCTGTGGATGTGACTGGTGATAGAAGCAAGGTCTAATGCTGTAAAGAGCAATATTGCATAGGAACCTGGAATGTCAGGTCCATGAATCAAGGCAAACTGGAAGTGGTCAAACAATAAATGGCAAGAGTGAACATTGACATTCTAGGAATCAGTGAACTAAAATGGACTGGAATGTGTGAATTTAACTCAGATAACCATTATATCTACTACTGTGGGCAGGAATCCCTCAGAAGAAATAGAGTAGCCATCATGGTCAACAAAAGAGTCCGAAATGCAGTACTTGGATGCAATCTCAAAAATGACAGAATGATCTCTGTTCGTCTCCAAGGCAATATCACAGTATCCAAGTCTATGCCCCAAACAGTAATGCTGAAGAAGCTGAAGTTGAATGGTTCTACAAAGACCTACAAGACCTTTTAGAACTAACACCCAAAAAAGATGTCCTTTTCATTATAGGGGACTAGAATGCAAAAGTAGGAAGTCAAGAAACACCTGGAGTAACAGGCAAATTTGGCCTTGGAATGCGGAATGAAGCAGGGCAAAGGCTAATAGAGTTTTGCCAAGAAAATGCACTGGTCATAGCAAACACCCTCCTCCAACAACACAAGAGAAGACTCTACACATGGACATCACCAGATGGTCAACACCGAAATCAGATTGATTATATTCTTTGCAGCCAAAGATGGAGAAGCTCTATACAGTCAACAAAAACAAGACCAGGAGCTGACTGTGGCTCAGATCATGAACTCCTTATTACCAAATTCAGACTCAAATTGAAGAAAGTAGGGAAATCCGCTAGACCATTCAAGTATGACCTAAATCAAATCCCTTAAGATTATACAGTGGAAGTGAGAAATAGATTTAAGGGCCTAGATCTCATAGATAGAGTGCCTGATGAACTATGGAATGAGGTTCGTGACATTGTACAGGAGACAGGGATCAAGAACATCCCCATGGAAAACAAATGCAAAAAAGCAAAATGGCTGTCTGGGAAAGCCTTACAAATAGCTGTGAAAAGAGGAGAGGCAAAAACCAAAGGAGAAAAGGAAAGATATAAGCATCTGAATACAGAGTTCCAAAGAATAGCAAGAAGAGATAAGAAAGCCTTCTTCAGCAATCAATGCAAAGAAATAGAGGAAAAGAACAGAATGGGAAAGACCAGAGATCTCTTCAAGAAAATTAGAGATACCAAGGGAACATTTCATGCAAAGATGGGCTCGATAAAGGACAGAAATGGTATGGGCCTAACAGAAGCAGAAGATATTCAGAAGAGGTGGCAAGAATACACAGAAGAACTGTACAAAAAAAAAAAAAAAAGACCATTCAGATATTACCTAAATCAAATCACTTAGGATTATACAGTGGAAGTGACGAATAGATTCAAGGGATTAGATCTGATAGACAGAGTGCCTGAAGAACTATGGGTGGAGATTCATGGCATTGCACAGAAGGCAGTGATCAAGACCACCCCCAAGAAAAAGAAATGCAAAAAGGCAAAATGGTTGTCTGAGGGGGTCTTACAAATAGCTGAGAAAAGAGAAACTAAAGGCAAAGGAGAAAAGGAAAGATATCCCCATCTGAATGCAGAGCTCCGAAAATAGCAAGGAGAGATAAGAAAGCCTTCCTCAGTGATCAGTGCAAAGAAATAGAGGAAAACAACAGAATGGGAAAGACTAGAGATCGCTTCAAGAAAGTTAGAGATACCAAGGGAACATTTCATGCAAAGATGGGCTCAATAAAGGACAGAAATGGTCTGGACCTAACAGAAGCAGAAGATATTAAGAAGAAGTGGCAAGGACACACTGAAGAAATATATAAAACAGATGTTCATGACCCAGATAACCTTGATGGTGTGATCACTCACCTAGAGCCAGACATCCTAGAATGAGAAGTCAAGTGAGTCTTAGGAAGCATCACTACGAACAAAGCTAGGGGAGGTGATAGAATTCCATTTGAACTCTTTCAAATCCTGAAAGATGATGCTGTGAAAGTGCTGCACTCAATATGCCAGCAAATTTGGAAAACTCAGCAGTGACCACAGGACTGGAAAAGGCCAGTTTCCATTCCAATCCCAAAGAAAGGCAATGCCAAAGAATGCTTAGACTACCACACTCATATCGCACGCTAGCAAAATAATGCTCAAAATTCTCCAAGCCAGGCTTCAGCAGTACATGAACCTTCCAGATGTTCAAGCTGGATTTAGAAAAGGCAGAGGAACCAGAGATCAAATTACCAACATCCGTTGGATCATTGAAAAAGCAAGAGTTCCAGAAAAACATCTGCTTTATTGACTATACCAAAGCCTGTGACTGTGTGGATCACAACAAACTGGAAAATTCTGAAAGAGATGGGAATACCAGACCACCTGACCTGCCTCCTGAGAAATCTGTATGCAGGTCAAGAAGCAACAGTTAGAACTAGACAGGAAACAACAGACTGGTTCCAAATCGGGAAAGCAGTACGTCAAGGCTGTATATTGTCACCCTGCTTAGTTAACTTATATGCAGAGTACATCATGCAAAATGCCAGGCTGGATGAAGCACAAGCTGGAATCAAGATTGCTGGGAGAAACATCAATAACCTCAGATATGCAGATGACACCATCCTTATGGCAGAAAGTGAAGAAGAACTAAAGAGCTTCTTGATGAAAGTGAAAGGAGAGTGAAAAAGCCAGCTTAAAGCTCAACATTCCAAAACCTAAGATCATGGCATCTGATCTCATCACTTCATGGCAAATAGATGGGGAAACAATGGAAACAGTGACAGACTTTATTTTTCTGGGCTCCAAAATCACTGCAGATGGTGACTGCAGCCATGAAATTAAAAGATGCTTGCTCCTTGGAAGAAAAACTATGACCAACCTATATAGAATGTTAAAAAGCAGAGACATTACTTTGCCAACAAAGGTCCATCTAGTCAAAGCTATGGTTTTTCCAGTGGTCATGTATGGATGTGAGAGTTGGTCTATAAAGAAAACTGAGAGCTGAAGAATTGATGCTTTTGAACTGTGGTGTTGGAGAAGACTCTTGAGAGTGCCTTGGACTGCAAGGAGATCCAACAAGTCAATCCTAAAGGAAAGAAATCAGTCCTAAATATTCACTGGAAGGACTGATGCTGAAGCTGAAACTCCAATACTTTGGCCACCTGATTCGAAGAATGGATTCCTTGGAAAAGACTCTGATGCTGGAAAAGGTTGAAGGCAAGAGAAGGGGACAGCAGAGGATGAGATGGTTGGATGGCATCACCAACTCGATGGACCTGAGTTTGAGCAGGCTCTGGGAGTTGGTGGTGATGGACAGGGAGGCCTGGCCTGCTGCAGTCCATGGGGTCACAGAGTCGGACACGACCGAGTGACTGAGCTGAGCTGGAACTTTCATGGCGCCTCTGGGGGTGTCGTTTCACTTGCTCACTGAGGACTGAGGTCCAGTGTTGTTTGCTGTCTTGGTCCCATTTGATTCTAATCGGTTTATGTTGCGTCCTTGGGCTATGTCATTCTTTCACAAGCTGTGCCCTGCCCCTTTCCCTACTGTTACACAGGTGCAGAGAGGGGATAGCGGTGCTGGTCTGAGTCTATTCATTTCCCTGGGCCACCATAACAAAGTACCCAGGCTGGGCAGCTTAAGTGAAGTCACTCAGTCGTGTCCGACTCTTTGCGACCCCACGAACTGTAGCCCACCAGGTTCGTCTCTCCATGGGATTTTCCAGGCAAAAGTACTGGAGTGGGTTGCCATTTCCTTCTCCAGAGGATCTTCCCGAACCAGGGATCAAACCCCAGTCGCCTCCATTGTAGGCAGACGCTTTACCATCTGAGCCACCAGGGAAGTCTAGACAGTAGGAATGTATCTTCTCACAATTGTGGCGGCTGGAAGTCTGAGATGAAAGTGTGGACAGGGTCATTGCTCCATGGCCTGCCTCCTCCTCCTGTCCTCACAGGGCTATCCCTCTGTGTCCATCTTGTCGACATCACCAGATGTCAAATGGGATAGGAATGTGGTCTCAGATCTCACAGTCCCGGGTTTGAATATCAGCTTCACCACGTCTCAGGTTCAGGACCTTGGACAGTTACTTACCAGCTCTGCCTTTTCTCTACAAATGGAGATGGGCTTCCCGAATGACCAAGACGCTTTCCTGCTGTGGGTGTTTTAACTACGTGACACAGCCATAAAGTACGAGGACGCTGTAAGAGTCAGCTGTTGTCAAGCTCACCCTCATCTGAAAAGCTGGGGCCCAAGCGTGGACTGCGCTGATGTTTACACGATGGGTTATGTATTTGTGAAACAGTCACAAATTTCTATGAAACTCATGCCAAACTTGTAACTCTTGTGTAGGAGACTAAAGACTAAAGAATGCTTTTTTAAAAGTTTAATAATTTTCGGCCATGCCACGAGGCATGCAGGATCCTAATTCCTTGACCAGGGATTGAACCCACACCCCGGGAGTGGAAGCATAGAGTCCTAACTACTAGACCGCCAGGGAAGTCCCTGAAAGGATACTTTAAATGGTTGAAAGTAGCTTTAACTTGCCAAGAAATCGTCTGGCTATAGATCCGAAAGAGCTGAGACTTACAAGGACTAATCAGAGGAAACAAAGGGGTGTGGATGAGAATTAGCCCCTGGGAAATTGCAGGGAATCATGGGAATTTAAATCCACAGCTAAAAATAGCACTCTTCCACTTCCTCTTCAGCTTTTGGTGTCAGTTTCTGATTTTAACAAGATTCTGTCTTAGATAAATCATGTGGATTTCACCCATCCCTCTCTAACTCTCACTGCCGTATAAATAAAGAGATGATCAAGAGTCTACTAGCAGCAGAAAGGAGAGAAGAGGCCTGAATAATTCCTGTGTGCCCAGAATTGTCCTTTATTCCCCCTCTCCCTTCGCCACGGGCTGTTGGCTTTCCTTAGTGTATACCCGCAGTCCCCAGCCTCTCCACAGTAACCATCCGACAGCCACGGACACAGGACACCAGGAATGCCAAGGCAAGAAGAGACTTGCACAGACGTCTTTAAAGTTCCTCCCAGGCAGTGTACACACGAAAGCACTGTACCTCTGATCGGGAGGAGGGGAGCTTTCCCACCGAGGAGCATACCGAACGGCAGGAAGAGAAGCAGCAGGCGAAGAAGACGAGGTGCCCCAGGCCAGCGATCGGGGAGGGGGACAGGACGCACAGAGGTGGAGCACGCGTCCTGGGCCCTCCACAGACCGCCCGAAGAGAGCAGCTCCGGCCCCCCGAAACGCCTGCCAGCCAAGAACAGAGAGCAGGCCCCCACTCCCCCGAAGTCCTGTCTGCGCCCGTCTTTTCCCGCCTTGGCACAGGTGACCGCAAGGAAGCAGCCTGGTTGAGAGAATGTTCTTGTTGCAGAACCAGCTCATAAATTGCTCTTGGAAAGGGCAGTGAGAGCTTTGAAAAATGGATGCTGAGCTTTCAACACTTTTTACACTAGCTTTTGAATTGCTTCCTAAAGAAGAAAGGGTATGCAGGAAGCAGTGACCAAAACCATCTCCAAGCAAAAGAAATGCAAGAAGGCAAAGTGGTTGTCAGAGGAGGCCTTGCAAGTAGCTGAGAAAAGAAGAGACATGAAAGGCAAAAAAAGAAAAGGAAAGATACCCATCTGAATGCAGAGTTCCAGAGAATACCAAGGAGAGATAAGAAAGCCTTCCTCAGTGATCAGTGCGAAGAGATAGGGGGAAAAAATGGAATGGGAAAGACTAGAGATATCCTCAAGAAAATTAGAGATGCCAAGGGAACATTTCATGCAAAGATGGGCTCGATAAAGGACAGAAATGGTAGGGACCTAACAGAAGATATTAAGAACAGGTGGCAAGAATACACAGAAGAACTATACAAAAAAGATCTTCATGACCCAGATAACGATGATGGTGTAGTCACTCACCTAGACCCAGACATCCTTGAGTGTGAAGTCTAGTGGGCCTTAGGAAGCATTACTATGAGCAAATCAACTGGAGGTGATGTAATTCCAGATGAACTATTTAAACTCGTAAAAGATGATGCTGTGAAAGTGCTGCACTCAATACGTCAGCAAATTTGGAAAAGTCGGCAGTGGCCACAGGACTGGAAAAGGTCAGTTTTCATTCCAATCCCAAGGAAATGCAATGCCAAAGAATGATCAAACTATCATACAATTGTGCTCATTTCACATGCTACCAAGGCGGTGCTCAAAATCCTTCTAGTTAGGCTTCAGCAGTATGTGAACAGAGAAATTCTTGATTTACAAGCTGGATTTAGAAAAGACAGGAAGCAGAGATCAAATTGCCAACATCCATTGGCTCATAGGGCTTCCCTGGTGGCTCAGCTGGTAAAAAATCCAGCCACAATGCAGGAGACCTGGGTTTGATCCCTGAGTTGGGAAGATCCCTTGGAGAAGGGAACAGCTACTCACTGCAGTATTCTGGCCTGGAGAATTCCATGGACTGTATAGTCCGTGGGGTCGCAAAGAGTCAGACATGACTGAGCAACTTTCTCTTTCACTGGATCATAGAAAAAGCAAGGGAATTAAAAAAAAAAAAACTTCTGCTTCACTGACTGTGCTAAATCCCTTGGCTGTGTGGACCACAGTAAACTGTGGAAAATGCTTAAATAGAAGGGAATACCAGACCACCTGTCTCCTGAGTAACCTGTGTGCAGGTCAAGAAGCAATAGTTAGAACCAGACATGGAAAAATGGACTGATTCAAAATTGAGAAAGGAATACGTCAAGGCTGTATATTGTCATCCTGCTTATTTAACTTCTGTGCAGAGTATGTCATGCAAAATGCCAGGCTGGATGAAGCACGAGCTGGAATCAAGATTACCAGAAGAAATATCAACAACCTCAGATATGCAGACACTAATGGCAGAAAGCAAAGAGGAACTAAAGAGCCTCTTGATGAAAGTGAAAGAAGAGATTTAAAAAGCTGGCTTAAAAATTCAGTATTCAAAAAGCTAAGATAATGGCATCTGGTCCCATCACTTCATAGCAAATAGAAGGGGAAAAAGTGGAAACATTGGCAGATTTTTTTCTTGGGTTCCCAAATCATGGCGAATGGTGACTGCAGCCATGAAGTTAAAAGATGTTTGCTTCTTAGAAGAAAAGCTATGACAAACCTAGGCAGCATATTAAAAAGCAGAGACATCACTTGCCGACAAAGGTCCATATAGTCAAAGCTATGGTTTTTCCATGTACAGATGTGAGAGTTAGACCATAAAGAAAGTTGCATGCTGAAGGATTTATGCTTTCAAATTGTGGAAAAGACTTTTGAAAGTCCCTTGGACTGCCAGAAGATCAAAACAGTCAATCCTAAAGGAAATCAACCCTGAGTATTCACTGGAAGGACTGATGCTGAAGCTGAAATTCCAATAATTTGGCCACCTGATGGGAAGAGCCAATTCACTGGAAAAGTCCCTGATGCTGGGAAAGATTGAGGGCAGGAGGAGAAATGGGTGACAGAGGATGAGATGGTTGGATGGCACCACTGACTCAATGAACATGAATCTGAGCAAACTCCAGGAGATAGTGGACAGGGAAGCTAGGCGTACTGCAGTCCATGGGGTCACAAAGAGTCAGACACGACTTCGTGACCGAACAACAACAAAGAGGAAAAAGAGGGAAGGATGAGGAAGACATGTTTAAGGAGTCAGGCCTTTTCCTGTTCCTTTTTTTCCTCTGGGCGCACCCAGGGGAGTAAAGCTATCTCGGCTGTCTTACAGGTACTCCACCCTTCTCACCACGCGGTGAGTCATCCACTGACAAGTCCTTATTGCATGTATTTAACCAGTCATATGTGGATAGACATTCAGGTTGTTCAGAGTTTTGTATTCTTGTGTAAATGATGTTGTACAAAGATCCTTGTACATATTTATTTGCACACTTGTACAAACCTTGGAGGTGGTCCCCCACATCCCCCATGGGAGTTTCTTCTCCTTTGCTCCCTCCTGGGAGTTTCCAGATGAAGTCAAAGCAGCCCCGGTGCTTTTGGCAAAGGCATCATGCCCAGGCCGCCTCCCAGGAAAGTGTTCCATGGGGGACCTGGTGGAGTCAGAGCCAGAGCTGCCTGGCAAGGGGGTGGGTCACATCTGAGTCTCCACTCGCCACCAGGCCTGGGAGAGGAGACAGTGCCCAGAGGCGAGTCAGGGAACCCACCAGGAGGACGCAGACCTCACCCGGGCGTCCCCAGGGGCTGCAGCCCCAACCGCAGGTCCCCTGAGGACAACTGCCCGCCTGGATCGGCACCCTGCAGTGAGGCTCCTCCCCTGCCGCTGAGCTGGGCCCAGGAGTGAGCGCGTGGGGACGGGGAGTGGGCTGGGCGGGGCGGCTCCACCGAGAGCCTCGGCTTGTCCCCGTGCCGCGCTGCGCCACGCTCCTTCCACACCTTTACCTTTCCAGAGCAGCTTTGCTGTCATTTGTTCTTACCCCCAAACCCCTCCACATCCTCTCAGTCTTAGGTTGGATTTGAGTTACGGAGAATTGCCGTTTTTTTCTTTTTACATTTGAGTCTTCATGTTTAAAGCAGGGAATAGTTTTGTGAGCATCTAAGAGAACGGACATCTTTGTGTTGGCTCTTGGCTCTGGGGTTGCAAGCGTGCCCAGCAGCCAGCACCCTGCGAAGCTTCTGCAAGACCCCTGCTCGCTGCAGTCTGGTCTGCCCAGGGCTCCTCGCACCCCAGGGGGCAGCCTTTGCACACAGCGAGCCCAGGGTCACTCACAGCAGAAGACGCCCCACCAGGGCCCCTCTGCCAGGCATTCCTGAAGGAGCTGGAGGGGCTCACCTGTGTGGCTTGTAAACCTGGTCAGAAATATCTTGGTCATCTTTATGGGCTCCTGGGCACTGGCATTGCTAAACATCCTGCTACTAATGTTCTTCTTTTACAGCATTTTTAAAGCAAGTTTCAAGTGAGTGTCATAAAAATCACTCTATCCAGGAAGTCAGCACCATAATCCCCAGACATAAAGTGTGAAAGCAAGACGGAGAGTGCCGCGGGGCCACCTGACGTGCCTCCAGTCTGAGCGCAGGTGCCAGTTCATCAGCAAGCCACCAGGGCGTAAAAATGCGCGTCAGGACCAGTGTGAAGAGGGCCCGGGTTGCAGGTGGGGCCTGGAGGGCGGTGTGAGGAGCTGTGGCCTGCGAGGACAGCAAAGCACTCCCTCCTCAGCAGCGCTTGCCGCTTTCCAGAGCTGACCTTCTCGGGAGGCTTCTGTGACTGCAAGCATCGAGACAGGGGACCTCCCTGGTCGTCCAGTGGCTAAGACTGTGCACTCCCAATGCAGGGGGGCCTGGGGTCAATCCCCAGTCAGGGAACTAGATCCTACGCACAGCTAAAGATCTCTGGCATGCGGATGCTGCAACTAAGACCCCGTGTGACGGGACACATTGATCAGATAGATAGTGCACGTTTTTAAAAAACCGAGCCAAACATCCGCGACCAGCCTGAGCCCCTCGCGTTGCGTGTGCCTCACTGTGCCCTGCGCGCAGGAGTTCCTGACGTGGTGGCGGTTTTTGTGCGTTTGTCTCTCTGGGCATCAGTTCTCTAAGGGCAGCACCTGCGCCTGCAATTTCCCTCTCCAGCGCCTCACACCTCCCAGAGCTTCTCCGCAAAGGCCTGCTGCGGACCACGACCCGGGAGTCACAGCGGGAACAGGACCATAGCGGGGACTGTTGCTGTGGTTCAGTCCCTCAGTGGTGTCCGACTCTGCCACCCCATGGACTGCAGCACGCCAGGCCTCCCTGTCCATCACCAGCTCCCAGAGCTTGCTCAGACTCATGTCCATGGAGTCGGTGATGCCATCCAGCCATCTCATCCTCTGTCGTCCCCTTCTCCTCCTGCCTCGGTCTTTCCAGCATCAGGGTCTTTTCCAGAGGTAGCTGTCTCCAAGTCAAGAAATCTTAGGCGCTGGCGGTCCAGTAATTAGGACACCCCGCTTCCTGCAGGGGGCGCAGATTCAATCCCTGGTCAGAGAAGTAATATCCCACATGCCCAGCGGACGGGTCAAAAAATTACCAAAAAAGCTTAATGCAAGAACCAAACACAAGCGTTGCTTTGGAAGACGCTTCAGTAACCTCGTTTGTCTGATGGGAGCAGTGTGTGTTTGGGCTTGAGTGTCAAAAACGTTAGCAGCGGTTGGGTGCCACTCCCGACAAAGGCCGGGCCCCCTTCGCTCCCCAGCGGTCCGCAGGCGGTCCTCGGGAGAGCGTTCTGAGGAGGCGCCCCGGCACCGCTAGGGGGCAGGCGCGCCCAGCGAGACGCGCTCTGCCGAGTCCGCGCCGGGCGCCTGCGGTTGGTCCGAGCAATCGCTCACCTCGCCAGGGTTCCAGGTTCTGAGCACCGGAGCCTGTCACAAATCACAGGACTGGCACATTTTGCACCAAAGGTGATGCTATGGATCCTGCTTATCTTTACACTGCATTTTTCCTGAATCATGGGCCTACCCCGGGTCTTAAGGCGATTTCTTTCAGTGAAATCAACCGACAACGTTGGTTTCACTCAAAGGGACCGGTTGAGAGTGGAGAGAGCTCTGCGGCCCGGCCCTTGGTTCCTCCTTTACAACCCACAGATTCTCCCAAAGTGAAAAAAGCCTAATAAGCTACAGTCGTTCACTGGAGAAAAAGCCTTAAAATGAGAATCTATCCTAATTTATTAGCACTTCCCACACTGGACTTAATTTATCACTAAGAATGTTTTATGTGGCATTTTGTAGCTCACAAACCACATGCTATCCATTATTTACAATAACCCAACAGGATAAACTAGGATGAGCATCCCTTTTTAACAGAGGAGGAAACAAATATGATGGGGTGAAGTAACTCCCCAGTCAGTATAGTAGCTAGCAAGGTAAAACAGTTTGCACGGTGAGTAAGCCGCAGCGGCAATACCAGCCTTCAGCTCTCAGTGCCGAGCCCAGCACTCGCTGTCCCGCTCTCCGCAGCCGTCCCAGGAGAAAGAGTGAGTCACGGGGGCAGAGACGGAGTCACGGCGCAGACGTAGGCAGATGCAGGACTGCCGCAGCCAGGGGTGTGGGCGGAGACGCTGGGGACGCGGTTGTGGCTTGCTGTGGATGTCAGCATAGATGTGGCGATGGTCGCAGGTGTAGAGGTAGGTGCCCAGTTGCTGACGAACAAGGAAGGCTGGTGTGCTGCAGTCCGTGGGGCCACAAAGACTCAGACACAAACTGAGTGACTGAACTGAGCTGAGCGGGCCGCATTAATAGTTCTAGCATGCAGCTAGAGAACCCTGGGCCCAGATGCTCTAGTTCCAGGCCATTCCCTCTGTCCACAGAAGGTCTGGTTTTAGGGAGACAATGCCGTGGAAATGATGTCTGCCAGGCTGGAGGGTTCTGGGAGTGCAATCCTATGTACTGAAAGGGATGATAAAAATTCCCTTTCTCTTGTTCATCAAAATCAGCCTTTAATATAGTTAGAAATTTTGGAGCTTCCTGGCGCAGTCTAGGATATTAGTTTATACATAATCCTACTTTTTCCTTACATATCTGAGAATAAAAGATTAAACTCAAAGAAAAAAAATGAACAGTTAAAAATATGTTATATTTTTTACTAGTATGAAATTAAATTATGTTTTAAGAGTTCCAATACATTTCTAACTGTGGTAGATTTTAAGGTAATTATGTGTCTCTTCGGTAATATATTTGCTATCAACTTATTGCATAAAAGGATTGCTTGTGAATGTAAGATTATTTTTAGATTTATAGCCCTTTCAAGTGAAAAAGAGGTTTTTCAGGAGTACTTCCGATTTCCAGTGTCTGGTGAATTTTCCATTTACCATCAATAATACCGCCTACAGAAATCCCCCTTCATATAAATCCAGCCTGACATTCCTATAATGCACAGTGCAAAAGAGTGCTCTTAGGGCAAGAAATAATCTGTGTGAATTATATCAGGCCAGCATGCTGAAAACATTCATCGCGCAATTCGTGAATTCAGATGCTCCCAGAACACGTTTTGGTACTCGAACGAGATGTAGATGTTTTCATTGGCTATCTTGATAAATGCTTTTTGTGGGCACAGTGAAAACTGCTGATTTGAAAAAATATTTCTGTGACCATTTTTTTGGCCTGCCTCTAATGTGTATTACTCACATGATCAAAACTGTATGGCACTGTCACCCAGCCTAGGGCTTCCCAGGTGGCTCAGGGGTAAAGAATCCCCCTGCCAGTGCAGAAGGTGCAGGAGGCACGGGCTCGATCCCTGGAGAAGGAAGCGGCGAGCCACTGCAGTGTTGCTGCCTGGAAGACTCTACGGACCGAGGAGCCTGGCAGGCTGCAGTCCGTGGGGCCGCAGAGCCAGACACAGCTGAGCGACTGAGCACACACATTACCCAGTCTAAGGTGGGTTTTGTTGCTTTAACTTTTCCAATGTAAAACACTGGTTAAGGCATCAGGTGAAACTCTGCAATTTGGCCGTCTCTGCAGGTGTATTGGAGGCCTCGGTGTCCGTGGGCCGCTCCACTGCTGCCTGGCTTCAGTCTGCCCAGCACGGATTTGGAGAGGACCTGGGTAGGTTGCAGAGGCCGCGTTAACGACGCCGCTGTGTGTGCTGTGTTGCCTCACGCAGCCTTGAGCTGCTCTGGGCCCCAGTGCAGCTGTGCTGTGCTCTGTACCCTGCGCTATTGCGTCACGCTGCCCATGCTATATGCCGTCATGCTACTGCAGTGTGTTGTTTCAGGCTGTAGAGCTATGACTGCAGCATGTAGAAATTCTAATTCCGTCTGAGTTGAGGATGGAGTAAGTGTCTGGCCTAAATGATACTCTGACCACCCTGTCTGTATTCCCTGGACAGTTGGTACGCTCTTCACCTTCTGGGTTTTGATTTGTTCAGTTGCTTGTTTTGAAAATTGAAGGCTGAGAATTCAATGATTGCCCAGCCTCCTGCCTTTATGTAAGTGTGTGTGTGTGTGTGTGTGTGTGTGTGAGTGTGTTCTTTATGTAAGTGTTTGTGCATGTGTGTGTGTGTGGGTGGGTGTGTTCTTGAAGATCTCAGAGGGCTGGGATTCTGTTGGGCTGGCCCAAAAGTTCATTTGGGTTTTCCTATCCAGATGAAGATTTTGGCCACCTCAGTGTAACTGACCTTGGTGACCAGCCCTCCTGACTGAGCTCCTGAGCCATCAGCCGTCATCCACACAAATGCAGAGGCTGGAAGGCGCTCTGACTTCCCCGCTAGGGCTGCCCGCTCAGTGCTTCTCACGATGGTGGCCATCTCGCTTAGCTCCTGGCTTGTGTCTTGGGAGTGGAATTTAGTCTGTTATCTGAATTACAATTACAAGGAAAAAAGCATGCAAATAGATGTATAACATAAACTGAGGGGTTATTTTTGAAAGTCACCCAGTTAGCTTCTACAGTCAGGTCACTGATGAGAAACCATACACTTGTTTGTGAAAGATTGTTCCAGAAGCATTGGAAATCCGAGTAGGAATAAATCAGATTAATTTTCAAAATTCACAGGGATAAACTTTTTATTACGAAATCATGAATGTTCTATTTAAATTCAGATGCGGTTGGCTCCTTTTAGGTGTGTTACAATGATAAATGGTAGACTGAGGGGTGGCAGTGAAAATCCTTGATCCCTGTAAATAATTAGCTTGGTCAGCTTATAGAGCATAATGTCTAACATTGTAAAAATCCCAGTCTTCTAACTCTATCTCATTAGCAAAAGTAAATAAGTCTGTGTTAGGCCCACAGACTAACACAGGGACCCAGTATTGTCCCAGGACCGGCCAGACGAGGGGAGCACGCTTGCTGGCGGTAGTTATCAACCGGGTTTCTTCGCTCTTCCCACGAGGAGCCGGACTTGATTAGGTTAGCCGCTCTCGCAGTTATTCCAGTGGTCCATAACAGCCAACAGCCGAGGGGCAGACAAAGGACCTGGTTCTCCGGGGCACCCCAGAGGGGTGGCAGAGAGCTTCTCTGCTTCCCCGAGATGGGCCATGGGGCTTCAGTGAGGTGATGCCAGTGGTCAGTGCGAACGTGGCAACGGCCCAGCCAGGCGCAAGCTGCCCAAGCTCCTCACCTTAGTGCTCCCGTAGGCGTACCCACACCCTCACTCTTGCCTCGGGCTGTTTACAGAGTCACGCTGTCATCGCCCCTCCGCTGACACCTGCAGAGGAGGAGAATCGCGCTCCCTCTGTGCACAGCGTCTGCGCATGCCTGATCCATCCTAGGACGCAGGCGTCCTTCCTTCGCGTTCTAAGCAGCACGACCAGATGTCTTGCTTGGGGTGGAGAAGACGCTCACAGTCCCCCTCTTCTTTGCCTTCCTAGTTTCATCCATTCAGCTCTCCGGTGTTGACTTTCTCTGTGCTCTGCGCTATTCTGCAAAAAAAAAAAAAAGAGTGAAAGTCATTCAGTTGTGTCACTCAGTGCAACCCTATGGACTGTAGCCTGCAAGGCTCCTCTGTTCATGGGATTCTCCAGGCAAGAATACGGGAGTGGATTACCATTCCCTTCTCTAAGAGATCGGCCTGATCCAGGAATCAAACTCCAGTCTCCTGCATTGCAGGCAGATTCTTTACTGGCAGAACCACCTTAGGCACTTAGAATATTTGCATAAATAAAATTGGCAAATAGATACTTACATAAATAGACAGCAGTGCCTACAGCTCAGCTACCCTATGCTTGAAGCGAAAGTGAAAGTCGCTCAGTTGTGTCCGACTCTGGATTCTTTACCAACTGAGCCAAGAGGAAGTCCAAGAATACTGGTGTGGGTAACCTATCCCTTCTCCAGCAGGTCTTCCCGACCCAGGAATCAAAGTGGGGTCTCCTGCATTGTAGGCAGATTCTTTACCACCTGAGCTACCCAGGAAGCCCAAAAAAGTGAAAATGTTAGTCACTCAGTCGTGTCTGACTCTTTGCAACTCCATGGACTGCAGCCCACCAGGTTCCTCTGTTCATGGAATTCTTCAGGCAGGAATACTGGAGTGGGTGGCTGTTCCCTTCTCCAAGGGCTCTTCCCAATCCAGGAATCAAACCTGGGTCTCCTGCACTGCAGGCAGATTCTTTATCATCTGAGCCACCAGGGAAAGTCCCATGCTTATACTTTAGGAAAAGGGCAAATGTAATTGATAATTATAATTCATCAATTAAGTATCAGGTTATGATTGATAAATGCTGTACAGAGAATTAAAATAGGGTCTTGTGATAAAGAGCAGATTAGGTCTAGGAAGACCCAAAGGAGAACTCTGAAAGATGGGCAGAGGGAAGCAGGTTGGTCAGGGGCCCAGGCTGGAGGGACACCGGGCCAGGGGGTCATCTCACAACCCCCGACCAGCAGCACAGGCGCCAGGCCGGGCGTCTGCTGACCCACAGCCTTGAACAGGAGGCGATCTGGGTAGGCAGGTCCCTCCCCCACGACAAACGGGAGTTCTGCCCCCTGACAAGACCGGGTCACCCGGAGCATTAGCAGGGGACTGGCCAGAAGTGACCAGAGGGTACACTCTGCTCACAGCTGGAGACACTGGATGCCCAGAGGCCTGGCGGCAGGGTGGGGAGGACCCGCCATCTGGGCCAGGAGACACTCTAAGCTCTGGGGCTGGGGACTCATCTCCTTGAGGCACTGGGTGGCCTGGCCTGGGGAGGACTCCCTCACCCGCTCAGATGGCCGCAGCAGGCACCAGGCAACAAGCAGAGTGAGCACGCCAAGCATCAGACCGCCGCCAGAACTGCCGCCCAAGGGAGCAAGCCAAGACCTGTGCGCTGACCTAGACGCGGAGACCGCCTGCTGAAATAGGAGGCCCAAGTGGCACCAGCCTCCCAACACCGTGACTTCAGTGTCCTGGACACAAGTGAAGACCGCACGTCATCCAGGAACTAGGAACATCACCACCGGAGTGGGAAATGGCGATCAGACAGAGCGTGCCAAGACCAGGTCAGATGCTGAGGTCATCGGGCAGGGCTGTAAAGCAGCCCTGAGCACAGACGCACCAGTGAGGAGCCCCAGGCTCTCTGAAAACGGACGGAAGGTGGAAACCTTGGCAGAGAAACAGGCATTATGTTTTAAAAGAACCAAAGAAAATTACAGAACCGAAAACTACAATAACCAAAATAGAAAACTCGGTGGCCACCCTCAGTCGTGGAGCAGGGACGACAGAGGCCAGGATCAGTGACCTTAAGTACAGATCAGCAGAGCCTACATGATCTCAGTAACAGAGAAAATCAACTGAGAGGCATGCGCAGAGCTCGGGGCCTGCTGGACAGTACTCAGAGATCCCGCAGGCACCACGTCAGAGCCCAGAAGAGAGCAAAGCGGTGGAGCTGAAAGAAGGCTCCCCTGGTGACTCAGAACCTGCCTGCCAATGCAGGAGGTGCGAGAGATGCTGCTTTGATTCCTGGGTTGGGAAGGCCCCCTGGAGAAGGAAACGGCAACCCACTTCAGTAGTCGTGCCTGGAAAATTCAGTGGACAGAGGAGACTGCTGGGCTGCAGTCCATGGGGCTGCAAAGAGCCAGACACAGCTGAGCATGCACAGACACCAAAAGAGGAGTCCATGGACCGGTGGCTGAAAAATTTGGAAACGTGGTAAAAGACATACACCTGCAGATTCAAGTAGCGGAGCCTGTCCTCACCAGGATAAGCCCAAAGAAAGCCATCCAAGACATGTCAGTTAAATTCAGGAAACTCGAGACTAAGAACCATGAGAGCAGCCAGAGGAAAAGCGCGAATTGCCGACGGATGGACATCAATTCAACGAGAGCAGCTTTGTCGTCTGAGACCCCAGAGACCAGAGGAAAAGGCGCGACACTTGTCCAGGGCTGGGAGAATGACCTGCGAGCCACAAATCCTGCAGCCTCAGCAAGACTATCCTGCAGGACTGAAGGGAGAGAAGGCGTTCTCAGAAGAGAAACTAAGAGAATTTGCTGCTGATAGACCTTCACGCGTGTGTGCTCTGTCGTGCTGACACTTTGCCACCCCCTGGACTGTAGCCCGCCAGGCTCCTCTGTCCACGGGGTTCTCCAGGCAAGAATACCAGAGTGCGTTGCTATTTCCTACTCCAGGGGAGCTTCCTGACCCAGGGATTGAACCCGCGCTTCCTGCATTGGCAGGCGGATTCTTTACTACGGAGCCCCTGGGGAAGCCCCAACAACCCTTCAAACATGGCTAAAGGAGGTTCTTCAAATGTTATGGAACTGACAAAAGAAGGGATCCTGGAGCATCAGGAAGGAGGAAGGAATGGCAGAAACAGGGGTCAGCGCAACAGGCTTCCTTTTCCTCGTGAGTTTTCTAAGTCATGTTTGATGACTGCAATAAAAACTGTGATGCTGTTCGATACCCAGGACCAGGATGCATAACAGTGGAGCCTAAAGGAAAGCAAGGTTCCCACACTTCACCTCCTCAGCACCACAGACCCTCCCTAGGTGCTCGTGGGAGGAAGCTGACCCAGAGCTATCACGTGGCAAGGTGACACCAAATTGGGGGAAAACACACTGACGTGTGCACGAGTCGCGCTATATAGCTAAGATCCGATGCTCCTTCAAACCCTAATTAAAATGTGAGTCCTCCCAACGTGCGTACAGAAAAATCCTTCATGCTTATCCTTCCTCCGACTCAACATCAGTCAAACCTGCTAATTCACAAGTGTCCTCATCTGATTACAGAGTCGGTGCCTTAGATCACGGCAACTGCTCAGGTTCGCAGTCATGAATTTAAGACAATCAGGTAAAAAGCCATCCTTCTCCAGCACACACATCCAAAAGGTCTGATTCCACCTTGACAGTGGTTAGTGATTTTCTGTCTTATCTGAAGCGTTGCCTCCGTTATTCATTTTATTCCAAAATCAGTAGCGCTGCTGCTGCTGCCAAGTCGCTTCAGTCTTGTCCGACTCTGTGCGACCCCACAGACGGCAGCTGCTACTATCTGCCAAACTGGCCACCGAGCAATGGAGACTTGGCAACAAATGAGAGAATGGGAAAGGAGACCACGGATACTAAGAGAAGATAGGGACCGGGGGGCAGCCGTGACGATGGGGCCCAGGCTGCCCAAGACCCCGGGGTGGAGTCGGAAAGGGAGGTGACAACCCCTGCCCTCCCCCCCGGGACCCGGGGACCCGGGTACAGTCTCTGCACGTGACCTCCCTGCTCACCCCCTCCCGTGACGGAGTGGCCATTCAAGGGGGTTCTTCCTCAAAGAGGCAGCCTAGGAGGGAACCCTGGGGAGGCTGGCGCAGTCTCAACCCATTCATTTCCAGTCACTCTACTCCTGCAGAGGTCCGGGCTTGTGTGTATCCCCTCATGTGACAGTTCAGTGGGTCCCTGCTACGTGAGCTGTTTGTCCCCAGGAGGACCCACCTGCCCCGACCCCCATGCCTTTCCCTGGATTTATCTGGCCACCTGTGTCCACTGCCTGCCTCTCCCTCAGTGATCCCGGCCCCGAGAGTCAGCGCAGCCCACAGTGGAAGAGACAGTGGACCCAGAGAAGGACAGGTGCTGTGTGTGTGTGTGTGTGTGTGTGTGTGCGTGTGTGTGCGTGCACGCATGCACTCGGTCATACCCAACTCCTGGTGACCTCATGGACTGTGTCCCGCCAGGTTCCTCTGTCCATGGAATTTTCCAGCCGAGAAACTGGAGTGGGCTCCCATTCCCTTCCCTGCGGGATCTTCCCAGCCCAGGGATGGGTCGCACGCCTCCTGCGTCTCCTGCGCTGGCAGGCAGGGTCTTTGCCAGCTGGGCCGTTGGGCAGACCCTTGGGCGGTTCCCTGAGCTGGCAGCATGTCAGCCGGCCGTGGAGTCTGGCTCTCCTGCCCCCTCTCATCCAGCCACCACAGGCTGGAGGAGGGACGCCGGCCCCCCTCGCCTCCTGAACCGAGGAGCCTAGTCCTGCCCCTGCCTGGGCTCCGGCAGCACTCCTGATGCCCCAGCAGCTCCAGGCCCCTCTCACCCACGCGCCCGTGGGCTTCTGCTGCCGTCGAGTCCCTGAACCGTGAAGCTCAGGGCCGGAGCCTGAGCCATGAGAGGTTTCCCGTGTTAAAGAAGGTGCCCTGGGAGGCCTTGCCCGGGAGAGGTGCTCTTGCCCGAGCCGGAGGGTCAGCAGGACCAGCCCCTCCGCCGGGGGAGGCTGCCAGGAAATGAGTCTCAGGACCTGGAGGGAGACTGTCGGGCCTGCATGTGCCTCCCTGGACGGTCCTGGACACACCGAGGGCCCGCGCGGGTCTCAGGGAGCCCGGGCCCCCGCCTGCTCTCCCTGGGCATCCTGGTTGAAAGCTGCCGGCCACAGACAAGCCCTGGGGCCCGAGCTGTGCCCCACCCCCACCGCATCTTCTTTCTCCCCCGTTAGAGCACATCGCCACACTCTGTGTGAATCCTCTGTCTCTCCTTGCACAGAGCGGTCATGCCACGACCAAACACTAAAGCGGGAGCGTTTTGGAGAAAAAAACAGAATCCAGAATATTCTGAGCTGCCTAAGTTCCTCCGGGAAAGCGGAGGGAACAGCTGTGGGAGCATCAGTAGCTGTGCTCTCTTTAGACTTCACACATCGAGTTTGTATGTGATCGTGAAATATGTACAAATGGAGGCATTTCCATAATTCTATCATAATTTACTACTTGACCAAAATAAACTAATAAGATAAATAAATAGAGCCGCTCCTGCCCAACTGACTAATATGACCCCGCATAGAAATAAAATATTGGATGAGCTGGAGATGCCAAGTTTAAACCAGATTAGGGACAGGGTCTCAGTGGGCTGTTTCGATATAATTAACGTGATGATTTAATATGTTTTTAGCTCAGAACCATCGTGAGAGGGTTTTTTTTTTTTGCAATAACGTAGAAATGAAGACACAGTCATCTGAGCTGCAGAGGAATAAAAGGTTGTAATATTTTTGAGTTCTCTTGGCAGAGTGATCCATTCTCATCAATCTCAGGCTCTGCAGGAGAACATAAGCGTGTTTTTCTCCCAGTCACTCATAGCCGTTATTTAATGTGGGGTAGCCACCACAGTCCTCATTAATATATTAACCTATGGCTCTAAAAGGCCTCGCAGTAAACCAGCTGAAG
The DNA here is from genome assembly GCF_001704415.2 of Capra hircus. Classification (NCBI taxonomy): domain Eukaryota; kingdom Metazoa; phylum Chordata; class Mammalia; order Artiodactyla; family Bovidae; genus Capra; species Capra hircus. The sequence goes on along the minus strand of NC_030811.1, from coordinate 1,553,726 downwards.
CCTCCTCCTGGCAGCTTTATGTCACAGGGCCAGCAGACATTAACTACTGGGAACACTGACCTCAGGGATGAGCCCAAAGTTAACAAGCAGTCTGAGCCGGCAAGCAGAAAGAGGGAGCCAGGAAGCCCACCTCGTGGACACGCACACAAGCTGTTCGGGACAGAAGGGCAAGCCCACGTGTGATGCAACCTCGTCACGGAGGCTTCTGCAGCTTCCAGAGGAAAGATCTGTGCCTACGTGTTGCAAAGTGGAACCAAGTGCTAAATATATGGTTACATTAAAAAAAAAAAATGAAGATAGTACAAGGAAGTTCCCCTTCTTTGCTCAGCGTTCTAGCACTGAGGGGGTCCCTGAAAGAGCAGCCGATTCCTGGCCTGATGGCCCTGCGGTCTCCCTGGGGACACAGCACACGTTCTGAGCTGCCCTGGACTGGGGTTCGGTCGGGGGAAAGCCGCAGACCCCTGGCAATACGGGAGGAGAAAGCGAAGCTCGCATCTAGACCCTGCTCCCCCGTCTCCAGATGACTCCCGGGCAGGTGTCATCCCATCGTAGCCCCGGGGCTCCACCCCACTCCCCTACAGTGAGCCGGGCTCGGGTGAGCCCCCGCAGGACACGAGAGCCAGGGCCTTGTCTGTAGCCTGAAGGTCAGCCAAGACGGACCAGACCTAGCTGGGAAGCCAGCACCAGGACGGAGACGAGCGAGGGAAACAAGAAAAGGAGCCAAGAAGCCATATGCACCTATGACCCCGCGCTGACTTAAGATGCACAGAGCGTGTCAGAGGAAGACAAACACCGCGTGATATCACTTGTGTGCGTAATCTAGAAAACAAACCGCACAGTGAGCCTGTTTACAAAGCAGAGACAGACTCACAGACACAGGAGGCAAACCGACGTGCATCAAAGGGGGCGGGGGAGGGGTGAGTTAGGAGTCCGGGATTGACAGATACTCACTGCTAGACGTAAACCGGAGCGCAACAAGGACCTGCCGTGTGGCGCAGGGAGCTATATCCAGTAGCTTGCAGTAACCTATAACAGGAAAGAATCTGAAAAAGAACACAGAGAGAGAGAGAATTCCCTGCTGGTCCAACGGTCAGGGCTCAGCGCTTTCACTGCCGCGTCCCAGGTTCAGTGCCTGGTCAGGCAGCTGGGGTCCTGCAGGCCTTGCAGCACAGCCAAAAGAGGAAGAAGGCATACTCAGTCCCATGTGTGACACGGGAGAAGGGGATGGCGGCCACTCAGGACTCTTGCCTGGAGAGTCCCACGGACAGAGGAGCCTGGGGGCTACAGGGTCCCCAAGGAGTCGGACACGGCCAAGGGGCTAGAGAGACCCGCATAAAACACAAGCTGCTGTTCAGCCGCTCACTCGTGTCCAACTCTTTGGCGACCCTGCAGCCCGCCAGGCTGCTCTGTCCATGGGACTCTCCAGGCAATAATCCTGGAGTGGCCACCATTCCCTTCTCCAGGGGATCTTCCCGACCCAGGGGCTGAACCTGCGTCTCTTGCACTGCAGGCGGACTCTTTACCACTGGCCCATATGACCAAATCACCTTGCTATACACCAGACAGCAACACAAGGTTGAAAGTCAGCTCTACTGGAGTTAAAAATAGATGAGGTACCTCGAATAGCCAAATTCATAGTCAGGAAGTACTTTGGTATTAACAGACACCAGGGGCCAGGGTCAGGTTGGAGGGGGTGGCGGATGGGGACTTAGCGTGTACCGGGTGATTCTGATGCATCAATGTGGCTTCACCTCTAGTAAAGAGTGAGCCATCTGGTGAGTGGCGTCAGTAGAGGGGCGTCTGTGTGTGTGGGAGCAGCTTATTCCAGGCCTCAGGACTCTGCACTCCCAAGTTCATTGCGACGTCAGTCAGGATGTGGAAACAGTCTGTGTCCATCAACAAGTGGGTAAAGGAAATGCACGTACACAAGCAACCACAATCCAATCCTGAGAAAGAATGTCCACTCTCGTCTCTTCCGTACTACAACCGGGATGAGCCGGGAGAACACGATGGCAGGTGGAATGAGCCAGTCACAGAAGGACGAATCCCGCGTGATTCCACTCATCCCAGGAGTCTAAAGTCATCAGACTCGAAGGACCAGAGGGTGGGATGGTTGAGCCGGGGCTGGGGGAAGGGAGACCTATCAGCAAACAGGCGCAAAGGTCCAGGTGTGCAGGAGAAGCAGCTTCCAGAGGTCTGCCGCACAGCGTGGTGCCTCCACTGAACAATACTTTATCGAATCCTCGAAAATTAGCTAAGAGTGTAGGTCTCATGTTCAGTGTTCTTACCACAAAAAAAGAGAGGGGTGTGAGGAGTTGGGAGGTGAGGGGTAAGCTTGCCGACTGTGGGAATGGGATCCTCTCCAGACTCACCAAATTCAGCACATCACGTAGGTGTGTTTTCATCTGCTCATCATTCAGTTCAGTTCAGCTCAGTCGCTCAGTCGCGTCCGACTCTTCACGACCCCATGAACCGCAGCACGCCAGGCCTCCCTGTCCATCACCAACTCCCAGAGTTCACTCAAACTCACGTCCATCGAGTCGGTGATGCCAACCAGCCATCTCATCCTCTGTCGTCCCCTTCTCCTCTTGCCCTCAATCTTTCCCAGCATCACAGTCTTTTCCAATGAGTCAGCTCTTCGCATCAGGGGGCCAAAGTATTGGAGTTTCAGCTTCAGCATCAGTCCTTCCGGTGAACACCTGGGACTGATCTCCTTTAGGATGGACTGGCTGGAGCTCCTTGCAGTCCGAGGGACTCTCAAGAGTCTTGCTCATCATTGGTTCCTCAATAACGCCTCCCCTGGTGGCTCTGATGGTAGAGCATCCACCTGTAATGCAGGAGACCCAGGTTTGATCCCCGGGTGGGGAAGATCCCCTGCAGAAGGGCAACCCGCTCCAGCACTCTCGCCTGGAAAATCCCATGGACAGAGCAGCCTGGCAGGCTACAGTCCATTGGGCCACAGAGTCAGACATGACCGAGCAACTAAGCGCGCACACACAGAGGCCGACAAGAATGCCCGTCTGGGTGCTGGCGTGATGCTGCTGTAGCGGGTCTCTCGACGGTAGCGGAAGGGCAGGTTTAGCTGTGTCCTGAGGCCCCTGGAGCACAGCAGTGGTTCTGCACTGTTGGCACGAAGGAGGGCCTCCAGTTTAGTTAATTTCAGAGGCCACATGACCAGCTCAGCTAAGAACATTCTCAAGTCTCCCGATGTGAGAGCCGTGTAAAACAGAGCCATCTTACCATAATTAAACACGGGATTTGATGTCAGGGGGCCGCTCCTGCCCACTCAGATTTCCTCAGCGACATCATGACAATGGCAGAAGGCGCATTAAAAGCTTTGGATCTATACTGAGGTCGTAAAATCTGGCCCACAGACAGTTCCTGTCTGGGGATTCATACGCCAGAAAAAGATCAATAAATGCTGTGAGAAGTTCTACCAGCCGTTCCATAAACTGAGCGAATACTCCCTAGCTGAACACCACAGTGTTCCCATAATTCCAGTGCTAAACATACCACTTACTCAAATGAAATGATTTGTTTTCTATTTGTTTCCTTTGGGGAAATCAACTGAGAAACAAAAGGTTCGCCTTGCCTCATTTTCCAAGTAAAATCCTGAAAACAGCCCCAGATTAACACCAAACCCAGAGAGGCGCCCTTCCCCACCTGCCCAGTGGACACCGGAGGCTTTTGGTCTTGAACGCTCAGGTTCCAGTTTGGTGCCATAAAGCTCTAGGGGTGATGCGGCTTGTGGTCAGAGACATGCCTGTCTCCTGGCAAGCCAGCTGTTACCAACTGACCAGAAGGAAGACAGAGAAGCAAAATGCACGCTGGTATAAACGTCCACTCTTTAAAAGCCTGTAGAAAGTGCTCTCTGAACGACCGAGGTCTTCAGACAGGCGGCAGGTGGCGAGGGCCAGCGGGCATTGCCCGGGCGAGGGGGCCTTCGGGTGCATGCTCCCACTCTCCACAGGGAGCACTTTCCTGGCGCCCGAGAGATGAGCCACTCTTTCCACAGAGGAGACCCGCGGCTGTAACACGAGGCTGTGACCGACACTGGTCTCCCAATTCACGGGTGTGGCTTTTGCAGCCGCGCTGTTTAAGACATGCCCCGTTGAAAAGCTGGTGTTTAGGCAGCGTTTGACTGTTGCTAAAGATTCACTCTATATTAATAAGAAAATTATGTTGTCTACACAGAGTCCCGGATCTCCCAAGCCACAGGTCCAACTTCCAATAAATCGCTTGCCAGGTGACAGATAATGGTTTTCTTCCGGGTAGTTATTATTTCTCTGTCTATTTTTTTTTTAATGCAGTGTAAACGTTCTGGAAGCAACATAAGAAAGATGTCTTGCAGCAGCAGCATTGCTGGGTGAGCGCAAAGACTTAAACACCTAATAAGTCTTCACACGGTGAATAAGTGTGTTTAGAGGGACCCATTTTTTTGCCAGCATAACACCATTCGAGCAGCATTTGGTCCTTCAGGGAACACATGGAAAGGCCCCTGAAGTCCCCGGGGAGCCCGCTGGGGAGCCCCAGCCGGCGCCGGCTGCGCTGACTCGCCCAACCCCGCCCCCTGCACGCTGAGGGGTGACCACAATCCTGGTCTGTTGCACCTCCTGGGATCTTGGGGACACTAAGTGAACTGATGGGTTTTTAAAAGTTTAGACTCCTGCCCAGCTCACGGTAAACCCACCATGACTGTGAGCACTTACGTTATTGCGACTGACACGGAACAGTTAAAGTCTAAGCTCATTACATGCCAAGCAGCATTAGCACAAGAGTGTGACACACACACACACACAAGAAGAGTGTAGTACAAGACCACTTGATAACTTTTTTTAAAGGACCTGTTAAAACTTCTCCCAAAGAATGAAAAACGCTGTAGTGTGGGTGATTAAGATAATCGCAGTGAGCCCACAGCTTCCTGTGGGACCCTCGAGAGCCAAGCGACTCCACCAGGGATTCCCCACCCTGCTGCTGTGGACACTGACAACCTCTCCACTTCAGCCCATCCGGGGATGCGTGCTTTCTGGAGGCCTCCAAGGAGTCAGACGAGTGTCTCCCAGGTCCTGTCCTTGGGGGGAGACAGGCAAGGGCTGACATGCAGGCGCCGGGGGAAGTCTGACCCGGGCAGACATCTGGGGACATGGAGGAAGAGATCCAAAGTCAGTTTCAAAGCAGAGGTCCTGTCTGGTTCGGGCTGCGTGGGTTGAGGCAGTGTCGCTGTGAGCACGGGGCAGGGCGAACACCCTGGGCAGAGGGAAGACCAGCGGGAAGCTGGGACTAGGTCTGCTGGCTCTGGGCTTGGAGGGAGAAAGAGCTGCCTGAGATGCCCAGGGGTGTGTCTGTCTGCCAGCCTTGCCCCCGCCCTGGGGGTCAGTCCATTCTCTGCTGGACCCCATCCTCACAACTGGTCCGTTCCCCGGGCATGCGAGGGCTTCGGGAAAGAGAAAGGACAGAATAGGACCCCACCCTCCTTCTCCCCAGAGTGTGTGTGTGTGTGTGTGTGTGTTTGAATTTAGAAGAATTAAGAAGAATAACTTTCCCTTGGTTATTTCTGGATCATTGTTTGACGCTTAGCAGTAGGTTTTGTTTCTTTTAACTGCTCTGTTGACCTCGATTCTTCCAGAAGCAGACCTCGAGACAGGGACCTCAGCGGGTCAGGTCTGATGGAGGTCTGAGTGCGGTGGGGGTCCGGCCAGGATGGTGAGCACCCCGCTGAGGGTGTGTGCAGCTGGACGCCCCCAGTGACCCTCCAGTCCCGCCTGGCTGGGGAAGAAGCCGAGCTGGGCTGAGGGCTGCCCCTACCCTCTAGGCTCCCGCCCGCCTCCATGCCAGTGGGGCCCGGGACAAAGCCCCTTGCTCGAGGACGCCCAGGCACGAGCCACACGGGGGGGGGAGGGGGGGGGCACAAGCAGTCACTGACAGCAGCGGCTTCTCCCGCCCTCTTTTTCAAACATTTTGATAGTATCTGAGAATTTTACTCTGATAAAAAGAAATTAAAAGAAAACTATTTCCATTTAGGAAAAAAAAAAGCCTGGTTATTATCACAGTCCCAGGTTTTCTGAGTGGAGAAGCCGGTATCTGCATTCAGGCTGGGATCTGCGTAACCTGGGAGGCTGGTCGTGTAGCCAGTAATGACACTGAGCAGCATTAGGCAGTTTGAAAGGGCAGCCTTCCAGGAGGTGTGCGTGTGTGTGTGTGTGTGCGTGTGCGTGTGCGTGTGCGTGTGCGTGTTACATCCAAGCTTTGCCAGTTTGCTCTAATATAAGCAAAATGCAGTGTAACCAGGATAAGTCTGATAGCTGTCTAGAAGACAAAGAGTTTAAAACTAGAGCTAAAGGCAGGAGACACCCTTGTCCCCGTGTCACTGGAGTTGCCGTCAACGCTGAGTTAGGCTGGACGGTCTCGTGCAAGAGTGTTTGTGGGAAACAGGACGGTGAGCCCCCTGGCCACACAGCCTGCTGTGGCGTCAACAGCAGAGGCTTCCTGAACGGCAGTGAGAGACCGGGGACTCCCCAGTCCAGGGGCTAAGACTGTGCACGTCCACCGCAGGGGCCTGGGTTCCATCCCTGCTCTGGGAACTAAGATCCAGTGGCCAAAAGAAAGATTAAGAAAAAAATAGAAATCTTATATGACTAACAAAACAGGCTTAGCTTTTGCCAAGAAGATACAGTGAGCCACGTCAGAAATGTGCGTTGTTGTTTAGCTGACAAGTCGTGTCCGACTCTTTGCGACCCCATGGACTGCAGCACGCCGGGACAGGCTCCCTGTCCTTCACCATCTCCCAGGGGTTTCCCAAGTTCACGTCCCTCGAGTCGGATGCCTTCCAAACATCTCACCCTCTGTCGTCCCCTTCTCCTCCGCCCTCAGTCTTTCCCAGCATCAGGGTCTTTTTCAACGAGTCAGCTGTTTGCATCAGATGGCCAAAGCACTGGAGTCAGAAATGTAACCTCCCTCAGTTTAAGAGCATTTCAGCCATGTGCGCTCCACAAGGGAGAAGCATCTCCAGATAATAGAAAAATACACTGAAAATGGGTAAAAGTATAGAAAGAACAGGAAGAGCTAATGAAAACTGACAACCCAGCTGAACTCCAGCCAGAAGTGGATGTAACTTTATGTTACTCAAACGCATAAGCGCTGACCGAGGCAGCCCACGCCAGGGAACAAAGGTTCTGTAAGGACTTTGGTAATCCAGAATGAAATTGATAACCACAGTGAAAGCCGCGACATTAATAAAAAAGGGATCAATGACACAGACAAATATATTTACAGATCATCGCCTCAACATGAGGCCTGCAAAGACCCAGATGTATTACTGCCTTCAATTTTATTTATAGATCAATGCCTTAATGTGATGAATAGTTGGCTTGTAAACTAAAAATACTGAAAGTCACAAAGTACAGCTACGCTTTTTTCCCTTTGCTTTACTCGGCAGCGATGTCAGCCCAGGTCTGCGACCTGGGGGCAGCTCCTTGGTTCTCTGTGAGTGAGTGTCGCCTGCAGCGAACAGAACAAACTACACGCTCTGGCCCGAGGACGAGCTTGGCTCAGAGGCCTGCCTTCACTGGGAGACCCTCCCCCGGGGGTCTCCCAGTCCATCTTACCCCTTTGCTCAAGCTCACTTGGCCCCCACTGCTCTTGGCAAAACATGCAGCTGGTAATTAACAAGCACGCATGCGTGCTAAGCCCTCAGTCCTGTCCGACTCTCTGTGACCCCGCGGACCGTGGCCCGCCAGGCTCCTCTGTCCGTGGGATTCTGCAGGCCAGAATACTGGAGTGGGTGGCCATTCTCTTCTCCAGGGGCTCTTCCTGACCCGGGGACTTGCGTCTCCTGCCGCAGCAGGGGCTCTGAACCGCTGGTGCCACCTGGAGAGTCTTTCTCTCAGCGAGGTGAGAGGAGAAGCCTGAGGGTGTGAAGGCACACCTGTCTGGGCCCCAGGAGAACCTGAAGGCGTTCACTTGCTCATTTACTCACTCGTTCACTGCCTGCTTCCTGCCTGGAGCCGAGGCAGCCGCTGGAGCTGGAAACAGGCCGCAGGAAGGTGAAGAAGCCGGAAGCAAGCTGCTGCCTCCGCAGACGCAGAGACCACAGGATTCCCCTGGGACGGGGGTCCCACGGGAGCAGCAGGCAGGGAGACGGCTCCAGCCACCGTGGGCAGACAGGGCACATGGGACACCAGGGAGGCCAGCCCCAGGAGCCCCGGCAGAGGGGGCGCAGAGGGGGCGGCGGCTGCCAGGGGGACCGGAAGGGCTGCCATGGGCTCCCAGGCCGAGAGTGGACTGCAGAGGACGAGGTCAGGCCTGGGCCCGGGGCAGTGGCCGGGCAGCGGGCGTGGGTCTGGCTGGACAGTCTCGATCAGAGTCGGAGGGCTGGCTGCTGGGGAGGAGGCGGGCTGGTGAGGGTGCTGCAGAGCAGCTCGCTGACCTGCCACCTGTCAGGCGGGCCTAGAGGACCCCCGGGCAGGTCCCGAAGGGGACCACCTTGAAAGCGAGACTCCACCTTGGGCTGGACAGCGGACTTTGAGCTGTATGCCCAGTATCTATGGAAACGACACACCAGCAGGAAAACCAGACCCCCGCCCCCCCACCCCTGCCACCATGGAGGAGCCCCAGGGCTCCCACCTAGACTCTCCGTCCTAAGAGAATACCCTAATTATCTGTGTGACCGGATAGAATCTTAAATTCTATTATGCTTATTGGGGTATGACCACAGGGCTATTGATAATTGTCCGCTGTTAACTACCTAGGCTTAAGGCATACGAATCACGGGTTAGCTTCGATTCTTTCTTTTCCTTTGGTCAGACTAGTTTCAGGGAATTTGGGGAGGCAGGTTTGAGCACGTACACTTAGGGCGTGTACGGTTTTCACAGAAACCGGTCGGGTCCTTGGCTAAGAGGAGACTCTGCCCTGGGCCCGCCGGCGTAGCAAGCTGGTCTCCACCACCTGCATTGTCCTTCTAGTGAGTTTGCGTCCCGGAACGTGTGGCTATAATGCCCACACTATTTGGAGGAGCCGGCTCAGGTTTCTGGTTGGAAATTGACATTATCTGTTCATTCAAAAAATATATTTATACAATTTCCCTAAGCATGGCACCCCACTCCAGTACTCTTGCCTGGAAAATCCCATGGATGGAGAAGCCTGGTGGGCTGCAGTCCATGGGGTCGCTGAGGGTCGGACACGATTGAGCGACTTCACTTTGACTTTTCACTTTCGTGCATTGAAGAAGGAAATGGAAACCCACCCACGTGTTCTTGCCTGGAGAATCCCAGGGACAGGGCAGCCTGGTGGGCTGCCGTCTATGGGGTCGCACAGAGTCGGACACGACTGAAGTGACTTAGCAGCAGCAGCAAGCAGGGCTTCCCAGCTGGCGCTAGTGGTGAAGATTCTGTCTGCTCACGCAGGAGATGTGAGGGATGTGGGTTTGATTCCTGGGTTGGGAAGATCTCTTGGAGTAGGAAAAGGCAACCCACCCATGTGCTCTTGCCCGGAGAGTCCCAGGGACAGAGGAGCCCGGAGGGCTACAACCTGCGGAGTCGCAGAGAGCCAGACACGGCTGGAGCAACTTAGCACACACACAGCGGAAAAACGTGTAGGATGATAACTTCATAAAACACTGAACGGTCCCCCCCACACACACAGGAATATTTGTGTGGCACTGTTGGATAGCGCCGTAGGTATGTTTTTAAAAGGAAACGAATATTCACCATTAGCAGATTGGTTCCATAAACTGTGCCCATAAACCCACCCAGAAGAGTGAGGGACCCAGAACCAGCAGGTCTCCCAGGCTCAGTGCTGGGGCGGCAGCCGGGACCCTGGGAAGCCGGTAGGTGCAGACTCTGGGCCCGGGGTCTGGGAGGACCTGCCATGCCGGGCTTCCAACAGGACCCCAGGCAGCGCTGCTGTGGACACGAGGTCACTGAGGTGGGAAACCCTGAGCTGTGCCATCAGGGTCAGATGGGCAACGTGTCCGCTGGTGAAGAGCGAGCGTGTCGCCAGTTAACACATGCACTGACTCTCTGGGAGGAAGCGGGTTTCGGGGAGGAAGAGCTGGAGGCAGTCCCCCTTTTGCTAGTATTTATTTCTGTGGCTGCGCCGGGTCTTAGTCGTCTGCACCAGCTCCTACTTGCAGTCTGCGGGTTCTAGTTCCCTGACCAGAGATTTAGCCCGCCCCCCGCGCCGGGAGCTCGGAGTCTCAGTCACTGGACTGCCGCGAAGTCCCCAGACGCCCCTTTCTTCATTACACGTCTAACCATGGTGTTTCAGGGTTTCATGGTGAACAGGAATTATTTTTGTACCTGAAAAAACAAGATTTAAAAAAATATATGTTTTTAAAAATTGTTTTCTTTAAAACAAATTTTGGGAAGCTGAGTGTTCTGGACTGAATGCTGTGTTCCCCCAAATGCGTGTGTGTTAGGGGGAAGGTGTTAGGAGGTGGGGTCTTTGGCAGGTGATTAGGTTGTGGGGGTGGGGTGCTGACGATGGGGTTAGGGTCCTTATACCCAGGTCCACAGACGGGCCCGTAGCCTCCCCCAAGGTGGGGACAGTGCCTGAGGATGGCCACCAGTGAACTGGGAAGCGAGTCCCCACCAGATGCCAGGCCAGGGCACCCAGACCTCTGACTCCAGCCCCAGAGGCGCGGGGAGCGGACGACTGAAGTCTCAGCCATGGTTCATGGCGCTCTGTCGCACGAGTCCACACGGACTAAGACACGGAGTGGAAGGTTAGACTTCGGCTGTGTATCATCTTACTCTTAATAGATCATCCGTGCTATTATTTTAAAGAGCTGTCAGCAGCCAGCAGTTTGTTCCAGGCCGGGGAGCGAGCGTCTGATGCAACAGCCTCCGTCCACCCATCAATTCTGAGTTGCCGCAGGCAGCCCTGCCAGCTGCCCGGCCGTCACTTCGAAACACAGCCCTGTTCTGGTCACCCAGCCTCTGCCCACGTTTTCACCGGCTCCCCACTGCGCCCAGCATCAAGCCGAGGCCACCCCCCAGGCCTCACCCACTCCTCCAGCCCCACCTCTGGCCCGCACCTGCACACACACACGCGCACACACGCACACACACACACACACGCACACACACACACACACGCACGCACGCCAGCACCCAGCCCTACCACACGCACACACACGCGCGTGCACACACACGCACGCACGCACGCCAGCACCGGCCCTGCCACACACACACACACGCACACACACACACACACACGCATGCGCGCACGCCAGCACCCGGCCCTGCCACACGCGCACACACACACACACGCACACACACACACACGCATGCATGCGCGCACGCCAGCACCGGCCCTGCCACACACACACACATGCACACACACACACACGCACACACACACACACGCATGCATGCGCGCACGCCAGCACCGGCCCTGCCACACACACACACACGCACACACACACACACGCATGCATGCACACCAGCACCGGCCCTGCCACACGCGCGCGCGCACACACACACACACGCATGCATGCACACCAGCACCGGCCCTGCCACACGCGCGCGCGCACACACACACACACGCATGCATGCACACCAGCACCGGCCCTGCCACACGCGCGCACGCGCACACACACACACACACGCATGCATGCACACCAGCACCAGCCCTGCCACATGCGCGCGCACACACACACACACATACACACGCATGTGCGCACGCCAGCACCTGGCCCTGCCACACACACACACACACGCACACACACACACACGCATGCATGCACACCAGCACCGGCCCTGCCACACGCGCGCGCACACACACACACACACACGCATGCGCGCACGCCAGCACCCGGCCCTGCCACACACACGCACACACACGTGCACACACGCACACACACGCATGCGCGCACGCCAGCACCCTGCCCTGCCGCACGCTGTGGCCTGTGTGGCCCACGCATCTGCCTGTGTCATCCATGGGCTCTCTCACGTTTGCAGCCAGATGCCCAAGCTCCCTCATCCGCCCGGCCGGCCCCTCTCACCAGAACCAGGGGAAAAGGCACGAGCCATCCGGCGCCCCCAGGCCTGCGGCCCTGGGGCTCTAAGAGGCGCGGCTTCCCCAGGTGGGGGCAGACAGAAGCGCCACAAAGGCCGCCTTCCCTGAGGATCCTGCGGCCGAAAAACACCCCCAAGACCCCCCTACGTTAAGCCCCCACAAGGTCTTTAAAGTCGTGACTTCAGAGCAAGAAAACTGCTGAGCAAAAGCCGGGCTCAGGTTGGAGCAGAGGCGGAGGACGTGGGAGCCGCTGACCCCAAGCCTGGCCAGGTACCAGCCCCTTCCAGAGCACCCAGCGGGAGCGAGTGATGGGAGTCAGGTCAGGTCAGGTCAGGTCAGTTCAGTTGCTCAGTTGTGTCCGACTCTCTGCAACTCCATGGACCTCAGCACGCCAGGCTTCCCTGTCCATCACCAACTCCCGGAGCTTACTCAAACTCATGCCCATGGAGCCGGTGATGCCATCCAACCACCTCATCCTCTGTCGTCCCCTTCTCCCGCCTTCAGTCTTTCCCAGCTTCAGGGTCTTTTTGGTTCCTGTTAAAAGGGTGGGCACAAGGCTGGCTGGCGCCCTCCCCCAGTCAGCACCAGAGAAATTACTGGAGGACAGAAGAGCCTGGGGAGGGGGGCCTGCCCCTGGGCCCTTCCCGCTGCCCCTCACCCCCAGGCCCATTGTGCCAGCTGGGAGGTGGTCCTCCCCCTCTCTTCTCTCCAGGAATTGAGGACACTGGTCTGGGAGGTCTCCGCTCCCGGCCCAGCCTTTGCCGGCGGGGTGAACCCTCGGGACACAAGCCCTCACTGGGGAGGCCTCCGCAGCCACACACAGGTGACCCAGAGGGCTCCACAAAGCTGCGGGGGTGGACGGGGGCACGGGGTCCATTTCAATTCGGAACGAGTTACTTCAAAACTCACTGATGTTATGGCAGCCCTGTGGGATGGGCCGCGGATCCCCACTTTGCAGGTCACGCAGCAGCGAGGTCAGGATAGGAACCCCAGCGCTGGCTAGCACTTTCCTGCGGGTGTCCTCCCGCCACCATTCAGCCCTAAGTCCTGGGGGCCCCAGCTCCGGCCTTCCCCGCGCTATGCTTCTTTCCGGGTACAAACCACCCCGCTTAAAGCAGACATCCACAGGCTGGGTGCTGAGGCTGGAAGCTGGGAATCTAGGTGTGTGTGCGGTGGGCTCCCCGGGCTGCAGGACAGGGCCTGTCCAGGAGGACCTTCCTCCAGCCTCTACTATGGCCCGTTCTGGGAGCCGGGCCCCCTGAGTCCTCTTGGCTGCCTCCGACGTCCAGGTGGGTCTCCCAGGTGGGAGCTGGGGCTCCAGTGTCCCTCCCTTAGGAACCCTTGTCCCTGGACGCTGGGCCTGCCCAGGCCAGCAGGGCCTCCTCCCACCCATGTATCTGCAAAGGCCCTATTTCCCCAGCAGGTCAGGTCCCTGAATGCCAGCACACTTGAACTCTGGAGGCACCAGTCACGCTGGCGGGCGGCTGTCCATGGCACCATAACGGGGGAACATCACCCTGGCAATCCGAGCAACACCAGTGAAGGACAGGGGGGTCTTCACCCGGAGCCTGGAGGTCCGGAGGCCTGAGGCCGGAGCAGCGAGCGCGGGACACGGCTTCCGTGATCAGCGCGCTGTTCCCACAATGCCACCCGCCCAGGTGCCCGCGCACGCGCCTCCCCAAGGATCCACCCCCCAGAAAGCGCGGAGCCTTCTTTACCATCATCCCTAAGGTTTTCATTTTTAAGTGATACTGTTATTTGTGCTCATGAGCCCCTCTTGTGGGCCTGTGGGAGAGCCTGGAGGGACCCATCATTCTAAACAGGCGGGGTTATTTTAGCTGCTTTGTTTTTGGTTTGTATTGCCATTTCCTTCTCCAGTGGAAATCCAAACCAAAAACAAAGCGGCTAATAACCCCGCCCGTTTAGATCCAAGACCAAATATTTGTCTCTTTTTGAATTTTAATTATTTTTTGCCTTTGTTTTCTTTCGTTTTCAATGTTTTGTTTTTACCATGCATCTCGATTATTCTTTGCAACGGTAGTCCTCTCGGTTTTTATGTTCGCATAATGCTCTGATACGTGAATACATCGTGGTTTACTTATCTGGTTTACTATTGACAGACACGAGGGTTGTTTTCTGATTGTGAACAGCGCTGCACCGCGCGGCTCCCTGCGCTGCCGGCCTCCCGCCAGCAGGGGGCGGCGCCTCGGCCCGCCGCGCGCCCCGCGCCGCTCCCCGCCCGGAAGTCCCGTCCCGGCCGGAAATCCCGCGTTGGTGCGCCCCCAAAGATGGCGGCGTCCACCGGCGCTACGGTGCCGGCGCGGGGCGGCTTCCGGGGGCGCATGGGCCGCGGGAAGCGCGGAGGCGGGCGCGGGCCGCGCAGCGGGCCGGGGGGCGGTGGGGAGGGGCCCCTGAGGCGGCTGAAGCTAGCCGTGGAGGAGTTCGTGCAGGGGACCACGGAGGGCGGGACCCCCGGCGGCCGCGAGGGGCCCCGCGGTGCGGGCCGCGGGCGCCCGGGCGGGAGGAAAAGCCGCCGGGAGCTGAGGAGGGAGAAGCGGCATCAGAGAAAGGCGCGCCGGCTCCAGAGGGCGGCAGGCCCCGCGCAGGAAGCCAGCGACCCCCGGGCGGGGGCAGCGCGGGAGGAGGCGGACCGGCTGTCCGCGGGGCTGCGGCGCCCCCCGGCTCCGCCCAAGGCCGCCCCGGCCCGGACCCAGGCCCCCGCCGCCGCCACCGCCGCCCGGAAGCGGGCGCTCCTGGCGGCCAACGAGGAGGAGGACCGCGAGATCCGGAAGCTGGAGCGGCGCCTCGGCTTGAACAAGCGCAGGAAGAAGGGCGACGGCAGCAGCTCCGTGCCGGTCAGCTTTGCCCGCGACGGGCTCGACTATGTCCTGGGGGCCCTGGGCTCTGGGGAAAGTAGTGGCTTGTGTGAAAGCGGCAGCGAGGCGGAGGAGGGCGCGGGCCCCACACCCCCCGGAAGTGAGCTGGACACTGACGCTGAGGACGGATGGGAGGAGCAGGACCTGGAGCGGGGCAGCGGGCAGGCGGCAGAGGATGCATGCAGCGAGGAGGAGGAGGAGGAGGACCAGGACGACGCCGAAGAGGAGGCGCGCGGAGCCCAGGGCACAGCCAAGGAGGAAGGAGGCAGAAAGAGGGTCCGTTTTGCAGAAGATGGAGAGAGGAGTGAAAACCCCTCGGAGGCTGTGCGTACAGACGATCAGGTATCCTGTGCACGATCGCAGTCCTCCAGGATCTCCTTCAGAAGAACGAGGGTTGCGGTTGGGTGTGGGTCTGTAGGGTCAGTACTCTTGCCTGGGGAATCCCATGGACACCGGAGCCTGGCGGGCCACCATCCGTGGGGTCACACAGTCGGATACGACTGGGCACACAGCAGGTAACAGAGAGAGAAGGAAGAAAGCATCTCCAGAGCCCTTTCTATCCCAGGGACTTGGCGGCCGTCCCCCCGGCTGTCCTCAGGCTGCAAACCTGACTCCCCGCCCCCTTGCTCTGCTCGACCTGTGGTGTGTCCCCGGGCAGCCGCAGCGCCTCTACCTGCCCCCACCTAGTCCTGTGCAGCTGCTCCCGGAGTGAGCCCTTCGAAAGCACACAGCTGCCCTCTGAACACTCACTTGGATGAGGTCTCGCACCGACGACCGAGTTCAGAACCCATGGCAGAGCTGACGGCTGGAGGGACGGCCCTTCACCTGTTAAAACAGCCGCACCTCAGCATGCGCCTCTGGAGCTGCCTCCTCCTCCACCCCTCCCCGGTTCAGCGTTCTGCCCCTTCTCTCACTAGGACTTCTGTGCGCGAGGCCCTTCCTCATTTGCTCACTGATGCGTTCATCTGTTGCTGTCAAACACCTCTGGGAATCTCCCCCTCCTTAAGGGTCTGATCTGTCCCGTTTCTGTCCCTGCTGCCTTCGTGCCTGGCACTCTGAGCAAGTCCCCAAGTGCTATGAGTTTCTCTTGAGCACTGGCTTTCTGACTGTTCCCAAGTCTCTGTCACAGCTCGTGGAGGTGTAACTGGCATACGAGTGGGTGTCTTAAGATTAAGCTTCTTTGTGCGTGAATGCACTTCTCTCTGTCTAAGCACGGATCTCGCTTCACAGAACCTGTTTGTTTCCCAGCGGCTTTGTCACGCAGGTGTTGGGGAGGGTTGGTGATAATGATCTGTGACCCCGGAGGTTGAAAGTCTAGGAACCAGTGAGCAGTAGGTCGAGTTTAATTTTATCATGGAAACTTAGATGCTAGTTTTGAGCAAGTGTGAAGTTTTTCCAAACTTTTTCTCCAACGTCGATGGTGCAGGTAATTTCGGTGTTTCTGCATGGCCGTGCCCGCTGTCGATTGAGGCTGGCAGAAGGGTAGGATATAGGGCCCTTGGGGGCACAAACCAGAGGTGCACAGCCAGGTCAGTAGGGCTCCAGAGGGAAAAGGGAGGTGATGAAATGGAGTGTTGACAGTTCAGTGTTGGCGTGCTTGTCCAGGGCAAGAACGGGCACTCAGGAGACAGCTGGTGTTCTCTAAGCAGCAGTGGGCAGTGGTGACTGCCTGCCCCATTGCCTGGGGATCCAGTATCTAAGAATTATTTATCTCTGTCCTTTCAAGCAGAATCTTGGTGAAAATGGTGGAAAGTACGTCCCACCTCATGTGAGGCGAGTGGAGGAGACAGAGGACGCCCAGAAAAAGGAAGAGCTGGAAAGGCTCAAGAAACAGGTCAAAGGTCTGGTCAACAGGTAACCTCGAGGCAGTGCATGCTGTCCCTTCAAGAGACTGTCTTCTTGGGACAGTGGAGGAGCGATTCTGGGAGTTAGCCAGAGCCTGAGATGCTTTTTTAGCCGAAGCACTCTTCTCACAGAAGCAGTGTGTCTACATCCTCCCATCCCCACCCAGTACAGCCGCTTTTCCACATCAGGGAATCCAGAGGCTTATGCCAGCTGACGGTGGGAGAGCTGGGCTTTCTCGGCAGCACATGCGGATGTGCTCAGGGCGGCCACCTCACCTGCCAGGGACACCGAGTCAGCATGGCAGCAGGCGTCCTCGTCACGGCCTCTCTGGTCCTGACGGGGACCCATGTGTGCTTCACTGGGGCTGCACCTCAGCCGGAAGGAGAGCAGTTAGGTTATTTGCTAATCCGAGAGGATTGTGTGTTCTCTACACATGTGCTGGCTTTGGGGCTTGCCTACACAGAATAGGACCTGCTGGTATATCAGTAACTTATCCCTTTTCTTAAAATGACTCCCCAGAACGGCAGCCCTATCTCTCGTCTTTCCACCTGTGCGCAGGCTGAGCGAGCCGAACCTGGCCTCCATCAGCAGCCAGCTGGAGGAGCTGTACATGGGCCACAGCCGGAAGGACATGAACGCCACACTGACCGCCGTCGTGCTGAGCGCCTGTGCCCCGGACACGGCCATGCCTGCCCGGCTGCTCATGGAGCACGTCCTCCTGGTCAGCGTCCTGCACCGCACGGTCGGCCTCGAGGTAGGGCCACCGCGGCCGTCCAGGCGCCTCTCGTCTCAGTGGCCAGCCGGTGAGGTCTCAGTCCAGACCGCGCTCTGTACCCATGTGATGTTGCCCGACTTCTGGTTCTGACTGGTCCTTGTTGGCTATTAGTTTCTCTCCCTCTGGACCATTCCGTCCACCTTGCCTTTGCCTTCTCGGTGTTCCCACCGTGACGGTGACTGTTTCTGGTGTTGTGAGCACGGGCCTTTTTGTTGGGCGGGAGGCCACCGGAGTGTGAGGGAAAACTGCACTAAGAGAGGAGACGGGACCGCGCCTGGCCTTGGAGTGTCGGTGTCCCTGGGTGGGCCGCGGGCCTGCGCGTGTCTGTGAAGGGGCCCTTTGTCAGGATTCCGTGGATGACGTGTCTAAAGCGCCTGCTGCTCGGAGCCTGGCCCCTCCCCCGCCCCCGGGGTTTTGGTCCCGGCTCAGTGCCTCCTGTGTCGGGTCGGGGGGCCCGCACACCGTGGCACCTCCTCTCACCCTCATATTGACCTTGGCATCCACTCGCCCAGGGTAGTGGCTTCCAGGGCTGCCGAGGTAGCTCTGATGACAGGACTTTATAGTGAGGTGGCGGAGTAAGCGGGGGAAGTGGACGAGGCCGCCTTCCCCAGACGACATCTGTATTCAGGAAAGCTTGTAGACCCCTTCGGGCCTTAGCAGGGCAGGGCCTGTTGCTGCCTCTCTCCGCAGCGCAGCGCCACTGCGGGTCTGGCCCCTGTGCGAGTCCTCGGGGCTCCAGGCAGGGGACGGGCAGAGCTTTATTCAGCCCCGCTTTGCAGGTGCACGCTTTTTCTCGACGTCTGCAGAATTCTGGTCTCTTTTTATTTTAAAGGTCTGTTGAATGTAGCATAGTGGTCGTTACCGAAAGTGTGTGTTCTTCAGGGGTGTCTTCAGTGAAGAGGCTTGACTTGGGTGTTTACAGGGTAGACTTCGCAGGTCGTTAGAGGCCAGAGGACGCGTCTGGCCCGTCAGAGCTGCCTCTGCGGAGCCCTTGCTCCCTGCTCCCGTTGGCTGCCTTTAACTGAGGGCCCCCAGCGCTGCCTCATTTTTCGGTTTGCCAGCAAGCTGTGTGTGTTTTCCACCACAGTCCGTCCTCACTGGGGATCTAACGAGGCCCTGCTTCTCCAGCCGCCCACCCGGGCATCCGGGGCTGGGGCTTACTCAGTCTTAAAGCGGCAGTCCCTGCCCACCCTTCCCGCTCCTCCTTGCGGGTTAGTGCCCCCGCTGAGAGCTCCGTCAGCCCCGTGACCTAGACGGTTGACCCTTCCCCTCGTGACTGGCCACCCGCTCTGGCTCTGTCCCTGTCGCTCGTGTCCGCTCTGCCTGCCCGGGTCCAGCCCGGCTGCAGTGATCCTTGTTCCTGAGTCTCAGCTGGAGCGTCGCCACTAACCTGCACCACCCCCCACCCCGGGGCCCCGCCCTCCAGGCCCAGACTGAGCTGGAGAACTGAGCTGTGTTGGATAGCATGTTTTTAGAGATGTGGCTGCATTGTTAGCAGTTTTCACAGCTGTATTTTTCCGAGGAACTAGAGTGGCTGCTGGCCACAAAAGGCACCTCCCTTGGAGGGAGGCCTGAGCGCCTTGCTCTGCGTCGTGTGAAGTTCAGGCTCTCCTCCGGGAAGCTCTGTGCCCTCAGGCTCGAGCTCTGAGACTTTCTGCCCTGTGAGGTCTCGTATCCTGCTACCTGTGTGTTTTATGTTAATTTTTAAAGTGCGAATTCTTTTACTACACATTTAAGCTGAAAGAAGGGCCCCTGAGAAGAACCCGCTAACTCGAGCCTCGCTTGCAGTCATGTGTTTGCTGCTCTTCGTCCAGGTGGGCGCCCACTTTCTGGAGGCGGTGGTGAGGAGATTTGACACCGTGTATCGGAGCGGGCAAGACGGGAAGGAGTGCGACAACCTATTTACCATCATCGCCCATCTGTACAATTTCCACGTGGTGCAGTCTCTCCTCATCTTTGACGTGTTGAGAAAACTTGTCGAAAGTTTCACGGAAAAAGATATTGAGCTGATCCTGTTAATGCTGAAGACCGTGGGCTTTTCACTAAGGAAGGACGATGCTCTGTCCCTGAAGGAGCTGATCACGGAGACTCAGGCCAAAGCCAGCGGAGCAGGTGGCAGGTTCCGGGACCAGACCAGGGTACGCGCCCCTCCTGACCTGCTTCCTCACTGCCTGAGCGCAGCCTCAGCACGCGCGCCCCTTCCGTCCCAGTGAGCCCTGTGTCTCCTGCCTGATGAGCATTGCGGCTTTCTCTTTGGTCTGTGAATGAACCTCCTCCTTTACTCTCACGGGTTTAGAGCATTCAGCTGTTCAGAAGAGGCTTACTGGGAAAGCCTGTGGCAACAGGCTCAGGTCAGCGCACTTGGCCGCCGTGAGACCGCGTGCTGCAGGCCTGAGTCTCCCTGTTCGGAAAGTGGGGCTGATGGTGGCTCCTGCAGACGGAGAGGCCTGGAGGAGCCGTGGGGGCTGGGGGGGCCGGGCAGGGCCCCCGTTAGAGGGCCAGGGACAGCCTCCCTGGGGGAGCGGGCAGGGGCCCTGTTAGAGGGGCAGGGATGGCCTCCCTGGGGGAGCCGTGGGGGGCTGAGGGTGCAGGGCCCCTGTTAGAGGGGCTGGGATGGCCTCCATGGGGGCTGAGGGTGCAGGGGCCCCGTTAGAGGAGCAGGGACGGCCTCCCTGGGGCAGCGGGCAGGGGCCCTGTTAGAGGGCCAGGGATGGCCTCCCTGGGGGAGCCGTGGGGGGCTGAGGGTGCAGGAGCCCCGTTAGAGGGACAGGGACGGCCTCCATGGGGGGCTGAGGGTGCAGGGGCCCCTTTAGAGGAGCAGGGACAGCCTCCCTGGGGAGCAGGCAGGGGCTGGCCTCGGGGCCTTGTGAACCTCCCAGGGAATTGGAACCTTGTCCCAGAGGCATGAGGCCCGTGATGAGTTCTGAGTAGGTAAACACGTTTTCACGCTCAGGTCACTTTGGCTGCAAAAAAGGAAAGAGAAAAGCCACCTTGGGTTGGGGTGATGATTAGCAGAGTTGCAGTGGGCATGAGTCTAGGAGTTAGAAGTCCTCAGACTCGGGGAGGAGGGCAGGAGACAGGGTTCAGAGGTCACACCAGGTGCCCAGCTTGTGTCTCCAGGTGGCGAGACAGACCAGAAAGGAAGCCTGGCCCAGTTTTGAAATCCTGAGATGAGAGCCGGTTCACTGTGAGGAGGGAGGCGGGGCTGAGCCTTCTGAGGGTCCTGGGGACCGTGGAGGCGGGCGGGAGCCAAGCGGGGGTTCCCAACCAACGCCCTTCTCCTGTGTTGGATCCTCAGGAAAAAGGCAGGGGTAAAGGTCAGCTCTTCGCATCAGGTGGCCAGAGGATTAGAGCTTGAGCTTCAGCATCAGTCCTTCCAGTGAATATTCAGAACTGATTTCCTTTAGGGTGGACTGGTTGGATCTCCTTGCAGTCCAGGGGACTCTCAAGAGTTTTCTCCAACACCAGAGTTCAAAAGCATCAGTTCTTCGGTGCTCAGCTTTCTTCACAGTCCAACTCTCACATCCATACATGACCACAGGAAAAACCATAGCCTTGACTAGACAGACCTTTAGCTTTGGCCATAGAGAGGTCAGCAGACAGGTGCCTTTAGCTCGTGGTGGCACGAAGCTGGAGGAGGTGGGCGGGGGCCCAAATGCTCAGTGTGCCCGTGGTGTGGATTGTGTCTCAGCGCTCACGATTCGGGGACTCTGCTCTGGGCCTGTGGGAATTCTCACTGCTGTTCTTGGAGCTTCTCTCTCAGTACAGTGTTCTTTCCAGTCTGAGAGTTAAAGAAGGAGAAGGGCCAGGAATGGGAAGAAGTCGGGGTGGGAAGGGGGCACCTGAGGCCGCCTGGCAGTGCTGCTCAAGGGCGGCGGTGACTGAGCACGGGAGGGCGGCCCCTCCCTTCCCGAGCTGAAGGGCCACCGGTTCCCCCCGTTTGAAAGGGTGGCTCCTCCTGCCCGTGTCTCAGGTCCGCTTCATGCTGGAGACGCTGCTGGCCCTGAAGAACAACGACGTGCGGAAGATTCCAGGCTACGACCCTGAGCCCGTGGAGAGGCTGCGGAAGCTGCAGAGAGGCCTGGTGAGCCCGCCCCTCCTCCTCCCTGGGACCGCCCCCCCTCCTCCCTGGGGAGCCCGCCCCTCCTCCTCACTGGAGACCTCCTCCTCCTCCCTGGGGAGCACCCCCCTCCTCCCTGGGAGCACGCCTCCCTGGGAGCCCCCTTCCTCCCTGCGGAGCCCTCCTCCCAGCGCCTATGCTCCCTGGCTGCACTATCCCGTGAGACTCCCCCAGCAGACAGAAGCCACAGGTCAGGTGCCCGTCCAGTCACCGGGGTCCCCAGATGGGGGAATCTGCAGGTTTCTGTGGACACCCCTTTGCTGAGCCCTCAACGACATGGAGACTCTTGACAGGCGTGTCCTCTGCCCGGGGTCCCACCCAGACCAGCGAGGTCAGCCTGGGGGTGAGGGCTCGTCTGTTGAAATTCCCTGGGACTTCTCGCCATGGGCCCCTTTGGCAGCTCCCTCAGCCCCAGGCCTCGGTCCCCTCGCTGTGTCCCATGGGTCACAGGCCCGTTGGTGGTGTCCTTGCTGCCGGCCGTGGGCTCTCCCCAGGCCCCGTGGGACTGCTGCCCTCCCACAGCACGTCTGGGGGTGGGCCCGGGAAGCTCACACACGGAGGTCTCCTCTGACGCTGGCATCCCTCCCAGGGGTTAAGTGTCCCGGTTGTCGGCGACTCGGTTCAGCGTTCCCCGGGCGAGGGCATACCGGGTGGTGCTCGCGTGCTGAGCCGCTGCGCCGGCCGCCGGCTGCTCTTTCACAGGTGCGTGGCGCCGGCGCGGGAACAGACCCCGAGCTCCGAGTGTCCTGGGACAGCGTCCTGAACGCCGAGCGTGCCGGGCGCTGGTGGATCGTGGGGTCCGCCTGGAGCGGCGCCCCAATGGTGGACGGCGGTCCGCAGAAGGCCCTGCAGAAGCCGCTCGCAGGGACGGTGCGTGGGGGACCGAGTCTGCACGCGGCTGTCCCTGGGGTCATCTGATGATATTACAGAAGTCGCTGTGCTTTTGTGATCCCGTGTAATTCCATCTCTGCTACTTCCTCTGAAAGTATCGGAACGTTAGCTAAGAGACTTAGGTGCAGAGAGGAGTGAGGGGACGCGCGACCGTCAGACACCCGGCCGCCCTGCCCCTCACCCTCGGGCAGACCGCCCACACCCGGCGGGTTCCTCCAGGGGCCTGCTCTGTCTCTTGATGTAGCAGGGGTGGTGCTCAGAAATGAAGACTGAGCACTTACACGTGTGGCTTACAGTTATCCCCGAGGTCAGGCCGCAGGATTACACACAGAAGTTTTTAGAAACTTCGTAACTGTACTGAACCAAAGGAGAAATTAAGTGACGTGTCTGTACGACCTACGCCCTGTCTTCCCTCTTTGCAGGTTAGCTCAAAAATCCTGGAGCTTGCCCGCAAGCAGAGAATGAACACCGACGTCAGGAGAAACATATTCTGCACGGTAATGACGAGTGAAGACTTTCTGGATGCGTTCGAGAAGCTCCTGAAGTAAGTACTGTGTGCGCCTCCTGCTTGGCCTCTTGAGTCAGGGGCTGGGGTACCCCCTCCCAGCACGCTCCTGCTGACTGACCGCTGGTCGCTCCGGATGCGGACAGCTTGTGCTCTGTTGATTGGAAGGACCCGGTGGCCACCTGATGGTTCTCAGTGGCCGCCGCTTGTCGTGAGTCGCTTAACTCTTCCTGTTAAAAGTTTCTTTCCGACTATATCTAAATTAAACCTCCCGTGTGGCCTCTACTGAGTCGTAATGCGATTTAAAAGCATCTGTGTACTTTGACAAAGTACATCTAAAAAGTCTAGTATGAATTAATTTTCCTTTATTTGCTTCAGAATCAGAAATAGAGGATAGGTGTTGCAGGACTGTGCAGGCTCCACCCTGCACTGGAGGGGTGGGTCTCGCTGTGGCCAGGCCTGCCCACACGGGACGCAGCAGGGGCGACGGCAGGGACGCACTGCCGCCCGCAGCTAACATGCTGCTCCTGTGGCTCGGCCCCAGCCCAGGCCCGGGTAGGCCCGGGGTCCCCTGTTCCCGGGGCCGGGGGTCCAGTCCTGCCCCCCACCTTCTCCGCTCGGCTCACCTCACCAGACAGACGGCTGGACAGGGAGTGCCTCTGGGAGAGCTGTCTGCCTAAGGCTGCCGACACTGGGCGGGTTGAAGGTTCAGAGCTCGCTGCTTCTGCCCTCCAGGCTGGGGCTTAAGGATCAGCAGGAGAGAGAGATCGTTCACGTCCTGGTGGACTGCTGTCTGCAGGAGAAGACCTACAACCCTTTCTACGCTTTCCTGGCCGGCAAGTTCTGTGCCTACGAGCGGAGGTTCCAGGTGACGGGGCCGGGAGGCCGCCTGCCATCTCTGTCTGTCTGTGGGCCCGAAGCCCAGCGCAGCGGGTGGGCTCCCCGGGTCCACATGGTGCCCCTGGCCCGTGTCACAAATGAGGGTGCTGTGACCTGGTGGACCGGCGAGGCCTCTGCGGTCCAGTGTTTCTCTTATTTGAGGGACAGCATCCCAAAAGAAAGAGATGACTGTGAAGCAGTTTCAAACTACTGTATAATGAAGCCAGTGTAGTTGTTTCTAAGAAGTCTTCAGCTTAAGGATATTACATCTAAGTGATTAAGTGCCATACCTTTGGATTTTGTTTGTAGTGATTATTCTAATAATTTGTGAGGTTTTAACTTTTTCCCTCCTTCTTATTGCTCTGTTAGATGACATTCCAGTTCAGCATATGGGACAAATTTCGGGACCTAGAAAATTTGCCAGCCACTAATTTTGCTAATTTGGTTCATCTGGTGGCCCACTTGTTGAAGACGAAGTCACTGCCACTTTCCCTCTTAAAGGTGTGTGAAGTGTATGGAATAACTCAGGGCACTGAATCTGAAAGCATACAGCTGAGCCTTGAGCCGCGTGGGGTCAGGGGCACAGGCCCCAGGTGCAGCCACAGTCCTCGTCTGACTTCACAGTCACCTCCGCGTTCTGGTTCCACGTGTCAGAAGCCTCCCCACTTGGGCGCGTGTGGTCCTGCAGGGCATTTTAGGGGGAGAAGTCCTCGTGTAAGTGGACGTGCAGTCCAGTGGTGAGCTCGGGGCCCAGGGCCAGTGTGTTCATTGCCTTAGGAACACATGCGTCCTTGGATCCTGACTCGCCTGGGAAACATCCTCATGGTCCGGGCAGCTGAGCAGGCAGCGTCAAGTTGCCGGTAGCTTAGGGCACCCTGACAGCTGCCGGCTGCTCTCCATGGGGCCAGGGGCACGAGCGCAGGGGCTGCTCACATGCCTGTCGAGTTAGCCTCCTGTGCTTTTGGGGTGGGGGCTTGGGCGTCAGATGCCACACCAAGGGTGAGGGCCCACCGCCTCGCCCCACACCCCGGCACGGGGCACGCCTACGGCAGACTTCTCTGGCTTTCTCGTTGCTGGGGGGATCTCGCCTTCTGTTTACTGGAGTCTGAGCTCAGAAGGGTTGGCGCACGGCGTTTGAGCTCAGAAGGGTCGGCGCACGGCATGTCCCTCGGCTGCAGTAGGTCCTGGAGACGCCCCTGGGCCAGGCTGGCCCCTCCTTCCTTCACCGGGGTCTGACTGGGCCTCTGTCTACACATTGGTCCCCCTGTACTGTCGGAGGCACAGGGTCACCAGGCTGCGGCCGTCCTTTACTTTAACTCAGCATCAGCCTGAAACGGACCCACGCCGATCTCTGCACTTCTGTTCTCAGGTTTTATTAGTGTTGGAGAGCGTTCCACTGTGTAAGTGCCCTGTGATTTTTATAGACACAAACTTGTCCCTCCTGGACCTAGATTCTGTGTGTATGTGTGGTCTTAGTCAGGGGGTAGTGTCTCTGAGGCGTGGAGATGATCGCACCTCTCTCAGTTCGGGGGAGTCCTGCTTTGCTCGGCGCCCCTCCGCCCTGATTTTGACTGAGCTCTGCTGAGTCCCATCGCCGGCGGGCTCACCCTGCAACAGGGATGAGGGCACAGGGCCTCAGCTGGTCGCCTGGTGAGACTGGAGATAACCTTAGTTAAGGGGGCGGGGAGGGGGAGTCGTTCCCTCAGACTGTGCCTAGAAATCCTTGAAAAGTTGGCTAAGCCTGTGTAACTTTATTATTTTTCGTCCTGACTCTATTAGGTTGTGGAATTCAGTGAACTGGACAAACCCAGAGTCCACTTCTTACGAAAAGTGTTACATATACTGCTGATGGAAACAGAAGTTGAAGACCTTGGTGTGATTTTTGCAAGGTTTGTTCCCAGTGTTTTTGATAAAACATATGGAAGAGAAAAGAGAAAGCACTTTCACTCACGTTATCTTAGAAAAGCAGGTTTGCCGTGCTTTATGTTGTGTTTAGGTGCGGCTTTTCCGTTTTAATTTGAACGATGTCTTGTGCGTTAACTTGGGGGATGGGAGCAAACTGAAGGTGATGTGCGGCCAGTAGAGCACGCTCTGCGCCGAGGCCTCCGCTTCAGTGGGAGCTGGGCACGCGGAGTGCGAGGGCAGCTGGGCACTGACGCGTGTCCCTTCCTCCCCAGGGTGTCGGACAAGCCAGCGCTGGGCCTGCTGCGTGAGGGCCTGAAGCTCTTCATAAGCCACTTCCTGCTGAGGGGCGCCCCAGAGGCTGGCGCCCTGCGGGAGCGGGCCGAGCTGTGCACCCAGGCCCTGCAGGGGCGGGGGTCCCTCAGGATGTAGTGGGTGGGGGGCGGGGGTCCCTCAGGATGTGGGGGGGACAGGGGCCCTCTGCAGGGCGTCTCCTTGTGTGGCTTATGGAAGGCGGGGGAGCTGTATTGTAAGGTAGTGTATTTTGCTCCAGGGTTATATTGTATTTGTATTTTAAACGATTTTCAGATAACTGTATTTATATCTTAGGGAGGGGGCCAGGTGGGGCAGGCGCTGGGCAGTGAGGGGGTGGGTGTGCAGTGTCTTTTTTTCCGGAGACAGGATGAGCTCGAGGCTGCAGTCTGAGAGTGATTGGTGGTGGTTGTATTTTTTTGTATATTGGTTAAAAACTCAGAAGTCGTCTGTCAAACGTGCCTGATGCTGTGTTGATACGGAAGTGTCCGGGAGGCCGCTGTCCTGGGAGAGGTGGCAGCTGACCCGGGCCTCGCAGTGTGGGGTGCTCCTGGCTCCTCACCTCAGGTTCCCGGGGGGGTGGGCCAGCTCCCCCGAGTGTCACTAACTCCGCACAACTCTGAAGCCCCCGCGTGAGCAGACGGAGCCTGGGCTGGCCGGGCGCGCCTGCTGAGCGGGTTCTCAGGCGGGAACTCAAGGCAGACCGCCCGCGGCGGCATGCTCAGGTCGCCCCTGAAGCACGGTGCCCGCCTCTCCTCGCTGCACCTGGGCAGAGCGCAGGCGAGGCAAGATGTCCGCCTTGCTGAGTCCGGGTGAGCTTTATGCAGATAGAATGTATTTTTATAGCTTTTCCTCAAGTTTTAAATTATTTCAAAATAAAGAGTTCTTCTAAAGCATGCACGGCTCATTCTTTCGAGACGTGAAACGCTCCGATGTCTTTTCATGAAGATAATTAAGCTGATTCGGATCACCGTCGGCCCCTCTGTTTTATTACCTGTAGTGGTGGCTACGCGGGGTCCTCGTAGCTGCAGGGACGTCTCTCTGGTTGCGGCTGCTCCCTGGTTTTGGGGTGCAGGCGCTCATTTGGGTGGCGTGTCCTGTCACTGAACGCGGGTGCCCGGGCCTCCGCAGGTTCGGCTCCGGGGCCCTGTTGCTCCGAGGCACGTGAGATCTTCCCAGGTCAGGGCTTGAACCCGGGACTCCTGCATGGGCAGGCAGCTTCTTTACCACCGGACCACCGAGGAAGCCCTAAGCTCATTTTTAAACACATGGCCTAGTCCTCACTGTAAAGCAGTGGCCCGTGTATGTTGCTTTACTTCCCTGCGAGGTGGTCAGCAGGAGCCAGAGGGACAGCCTGCGCCTGCGCCTGCGCCTGGGCCTGGGCCTAGGAGGCCAGGGCGTCAGTCACCAGAGCTCTGGGCTCAAGGCTGTGCCTGCTGTCACACAGCCGGCAGCCAGCCAGCCAGCCCCCGCGGGCCAGGCATGGCGAGCTTGCCAGAGGAGGTGACCTCGGCCCTGGCCTTTCCAGCCAGAGCCCGGGGATGCACATGCAGCAGCGGAGGGTCGGGACGTGGGGCCAGGCCGTGTGGGGCCCCAGGACCTGGGACAGACGGTGGGACAGGACTGGCGCCTGCAGCCTGCTTGTGAGAAGCGGGCATGTATCTGCTCAACCAGGGAAAGCCGTCGAAAGAGCATCAGCAAGGGAGTGAAGCCACTAAGGCTGCGTTTCCAGGAATACTGCCTGAAAACAGCGGGAGGTGCCGGGTCCCCTGGTGGGAAGGCTGGTGGCTGAGCCTGGGTTGGTGGCTCTCGTCCCCTTCCTGGTCCAAGACAGCAGTGTGAGAAGGAAGATTCTGGAGACACAACTGAGGTACACGCAGCAGAAGTGGGCGCCTTTCAGTGAAGAGGTCCAGGGGGTGTTTGGGGCCCTGCTGGCGCCCGTCAGCAGCAGGGTCGGGCAGGGGGCCACAGACACACCGCCCAAGGTGGGGGCCTGAGGCCCGGGTGCCAGAACCCCCAAGGAAGCTGAGTTAGAAGGGGCCCAGGGACTGGGTGCCGCTCGGCAGCTCCTGGTGCAGAGAGCAGAGCCTGGGAGGACCTGGAGATGGCCTGGGAGCTCCAGCACAGCTCAGAACTGTCCTGGGACGGCGGCTCTGTGACCGAGGAGGGGCTTCAGGCAGACCCCAGGTGGGAGCAACGGCTGTGAGCCTCTGCAAGGCTGTACGTCCCCCCGCGGGCGACGCATTTAAGGTGCACGAGTCGGTGTGTGGAGAGCATCACACACACACGTCCGGAGTGTTCCGAGAGGCTGGTGAACCGCGGATCTTCGGGGGAAGGAGCACTGGCCTGGGAATCAGGGCTTTTCCTCTTCTCACATTTCATACCTTACTACACACGGATGACGCCGACTGGAGAGGGGTCAAGTTCACACGCAGATGACGTCTGTCTCGAGTGGAGCTGGGTAAAATGAAAAATGATGTTTGCTTGATAAGATGATGAAAGGGAAAGTGGGGACCGAGTTTAAAATGCTCTGAGGCCGCTGTGTGTGTTTGGAAAACAACGCCATGTGTGTGCACGCGGGCCTGGCGAGCAGAGTGGTTCTGACCTTGAGCGTGTCCAAAGTGGGACACTCGGCCAGGGCCTCAGGGTTATCGCGGTGGCATGTCCTGGGGCACTCAAGCCGCTGGTCTGCAGGGGATGGGTGCCTGCCCCCACCCCCGGCTGCGGCATGGCCTGCGTCTTTCCTTCCAGCCCTGGGGAACCAGCCTGGGCCCTCCCTAACCCTGCTGACAGAGGCGTGGGGGGTCGCCCCTCAAGGGCCCCGAGACATGCAACCAGGGTGGCATTTATTTGGCTCAGCCTGAGGGCAGAAAAAGTAAGAGGACTTTAAAATTATTCTCTAGAGAAAATCATTTAAGGTGGACTGTATTTTCCCTTTACTTGGTCAGAAGCATTTCCTAAGAAGCTGGCAAATTCTTCTGCTTTTGTTTTTTTGGTTTGTCCATCGTTAGCATTTTCCCCATTTGCTTTTTCTTTTTTTATTTTTTAATGTAATCCACATCCATTTACACGCACACACACGTTTTGATGGCAGCTATAGAAAGTGCATACGTCAGGACACAGCTCCTAAGCCTGTGTCTCCTGAGGACGAGGACATTCAAGTACAGGGGAGCCAGGACCACCCTGAGAACACGGGCGTCCGTTCAGGGACCGTCCAGCAGATGGACCGTTTTTATCCTTCTGGTTGTTCTGGAGTGAATTTCCTACAGCATTTTTTCCCCCTAGACAGAATACAGTCAAGGTTCAGTCGTTACATGTCTTTTTATTTCTCTTTTAGTATCGAACACTCACCCCATCCCATCCCCACTTAAAATTTTCTCTCAAGGCCCAAAAACAGCGGCTGGGGGGACTTCGAACCAACGCAGGAGGCACTGGTTTGATCCCTGGTCAGGAACTAAGCTCCCACGTGCCCCACATTGCTGCCAAGAAACTAAAACTCCCCAAGAAACCAGCCCTTTGTCACGTCGAGTCCTGCACACGTCCGGAGGGCTCCATGTGGCCGTGGCTGTGGAGGCACACTCGGGGGCCGGCCCCTCCCGGCTTCGCCGTGGGACAGCGGTCAGCGCACGGCTCAGGCCAGCGGTGCTTGGCCACTAGCTACGGCCGAGGCCCGCACAGGCACGTTGTCACCTCTGTGATGATTAAGGGAAACTAATCACCAGAAGTTAAGGCCATCTTCCAGTGGGGAAAAGTGCAGCAAAACCTGAACTTCAGGCCTGTGTCAGCGATGCTCGCCAGAATCGATTATGGCAAGCTGGTCATTTTCTAACTCCGTCATCCCTCCTACATGACTAGCTGGTATTCTTTAAAAATGAGCCTCGATACTCCTCTGCTTTTCCTGGGAAAGCTCAGACTCTACCCATCTCAAGAGCGCTGAAGTGGTGAATGGCAGTCTCGAGATGCCGTCACTGGCCATGGCAAGCACAGAAGACGTGTTCCCAGCAGGGCCTCGGGTCGGGCGGGTGGGGGTCCCCTGCCTGTCGGAGGAGATCCTGCCAGCTGGAGAGAATCCCAGCTCCGTAAACCCAGGTCTGGGGTTCAGTTTCCAACGCCCTCATTAGCCGGCTTCATGGCACGACCCCTGAGCACTCCCATCTCGCGGCTTCCCTCTCCGCACCACCCCCCCCAAGTCTGCATCAGTGACTTGACCGAAGAAGCCGTGCTTATCAGTTGAGCGGACAGCCTGACCTCGCAGGAGGGCGGGCACCTCTAACTTGCCGGAGAAGGAGATTTTATGACCTAAGATGAGCCCTGCATCCTTCAGGGGACCTGGCACTGTGTTGTGTGTCGCTCAGTCCCCAGGGAGACTCTCACCTGGACAAAGGAGGCGCCTGTTCGTCGTCTGAGGGTGGGGCTTCCCTGTGGTTGCTTCTCCCCAAAGCACACATTGAGGAGAGGGTATGTCTAAAGGCATTCTGCTTCCTCAGTCCCCAGTTTGCCGTGACTATGATTCAGAAGGTCTGAATCTACTTTATAATTCTCAAATACCTTTGGCTTATCCAGGACATTGTTAGAGTCTCTGGGAAACTATCCTTAATGAGAGTAAAACAAGACTTGCAGAAAAGCGCAAGCGGAAACCAAGGTGCTGGAGGCCGGCCCGGCTCCAAGTCCGCCTGCACAGAGCGCCCAGCACCACACATCTGAAAGCCGAGGGCAGGCCTCCTGAGTGCTGTTAAGGCCATTACTTAACTGCGCCGGGTGGCCAGAGCTCTGACTTCCTCCCCTGCGAGCAGGTGTGCCCGAGGGTGTGGTTATCAGAAACAGGGCTTTACAAACACCAGCCTCCCCAAGTGCTTCTCCCGGCTTACCGAGTGCAAAGAAGCCAGTTCACACGCCCGGGGCAGAGACCACGCTTATTTAACTCATCAAAAATACAACGTGATCATTGGAGATTTATTTTATCCTTCCCTCAAACTTTTCACTGGGGGAGGAAGTACTTTTTGGTCTGGTCCCAGGCTAGCAGGTAAGACGCAGATAGTGGTCATCGGCACCCATAGGCTCTTTGACTTAGATGGACAATGAGTATTTTTGCTTTTTAAACCTGTT